>NC_072423.2:130135000-131385000 GCF_028878055.3 Symphalangus syndactylus | reverse complement strand
CAATTGTGGTGAGCAGGTCAGGAAGATCAGCATTTCCGAGACTGTCCAGAGAAGAGTGGTTTACATCGTGTTTAGTTTCACATCCTCATATAGAGATGTTACTTGATTTCATTTTAAAAGGATTGTCTGAGATATTTTCTTAAAAAGCAATATTTTACAAACAAAAGAAAACACCCAGAAACGAAGTGTATTTGAGTTCTTTCTATGAGATGCCTAGGCAATATTTTAAACCCAAATAAGTCAATTACTCCTTTTTTTTTTTTTTTTTTTTTTTTTTTTGAGACAGGGTTTTGCTCTGTCCCCCAAGCTGGAGGCTGGAGCGCAGTGGCGTGATCACAACTCACTACAGCCTCAACCTCTGGGGCTCAAACAATCCTCCTTCCTCAACCTGCAAAATTACTGTGACTACATGCCCATGTTATCACACCCAGCTAATTTTTCTGTATTTTTTAAAAACACCATGTCTCATTTTGTGGCCCATGTAGGTCTCACACTCCTGGGCTCAAATGATCCTCCTGCCTCGGCCCTCCAAAGTGCTAGGATTATAGGCATGAGGCACCACGCCTGGCCTCCTTCTTTGCTTTTTCTTTTTGAAGAGATAGGTTCATTGTGGCAGCCAAAGTGTCACTTATATGTAGTGCCTGACAAGGTACTTGCCCGGTTGACAAATGAATTGAATTAGGTAAGGCAATTTAATTACTGGGTAAGACACTGCTTAAGTTATTGAAAGGCAGCACTAAAAATAATCTTTCAGGTATGTTAGCTAAAAGTACCCATTTTATTAAAGCCGCATTCTTGTAAGACTAATGCTTCAACCATCTATTTGTATGGAAAATCTAAGGGTCTTAACCACATTTCAGGAATTTAATTAATATCGTGTTGTGTTTAGGAATGCTGGTTTATTCACTAGGGTATAAATGCAATTTATTTTATGGAGCCTGAAGTTTTTATATGTTTCTATACCCCTGGATAAATCTCAACTATTTTAGTTGTTGATTTTTTTTGATGTTGCCTTTAAAAAATCAAAACTATATTTATTACTTTATCAAACCAATAGGCCATCAAGCTGTCACATGAAAGACTACAAGACTGACTTAATCACAACCTCTTCAGATCAACAACAAATGCTTTCCCTGCTACAGAGGCTACTGATTTCAGGACATGGGAATCAGAATAGAGATCTTGCGTAGGATTCTACCTGCCTGAGGGAATTAATACATGTAAAATATGTTCAGTGTGTTCTATCTTAATTAGAAACAGCATCTAATATTGCACTTAGAAAATTAGAGAAAACTCAAGAATACATTTTTGAAAGAAATCAGTTTGCTTTATCACAGACTGTAAATCAGGAGTGTCTAACGTGATTATTATTCTTTGAACAAGTTAAATTGGTGGATTTTGACATAATGGAAGAAAACCTTCCTCTCTCTTATCTCATGATACATTTAAAGTTGAAGGGTCACTTGTGGTTTGTACATGCATATTCAGAATTAAACAAAAAATTCATTTTGATTTTTATCAGTTTTCAAAATTAAGAAAACATACACACAAGTGTACACACACACACACACACACACACAAAAACATACAGTTTTTGATTGAAAGTTGGTTAGTTTTTAAGTACTGCCCATCCTGAAATAGTAATCTTTTGCCTAATCCTAAATAGAGAACTCTTTTCGTTCATTATCCATCAGTACTTCAGGGATATAAATCCTATTACTACTACTTAGTTTCTCCCAAAGCAAATAGCTGAATGATTTACAACAATGGCAGTTTGGATGGTTGATAGCTTTGCAAGATCTCATTCAACTCAGCCCTACATACAAGTTGTCATGCCTCATATAATTTTAAATACATTCTAGAAATAAATAAATAATATAATTTCACTTACTATACTTATATTTTCAGCCTTTGCAGGATAAATGGTAGTTTTTTTGTTGTTGTTTTTTTTTTTTTTGAGACGGAGTCTCGCTCTGTAGCCCAGGCTGGAGTGCAGTGGTGCAATCTTGGCTCACTGCAAGCTCCGCCTCCCGGGTTCACGCCATTCTCCTGCGTCAGCCTCTCCGAGTAGCTGGGACTACAGGCGCCCGCCACCACGCCCGGCTAATTTTTTGTATTTTTAGTAGAGATGGGGTTTCACTGTGGTCTCGATCTCCTGACCTCGTGATCCGCCCGCCTCGGCCTCCCAAAGTGCTGGGATTACGAGCGTGAGCCACCGCGCCCGGCCATAAATGGTAGTTTTAAAACGTTTTTTATCAACTTAAAACTTAACTCTAGCATACTCCTCCTGCTTACATGCACATAAATATGTAACTATATTCTCCTCCTTCTCTTTGGATAACTACTGACCGTAAAATTCTGAAGAGTAGAAAATCTACCTTTCTGATGATGGTGGTAGTCAGAAGATGTCTTTCATCCCAAACAATTTAGAAATGTAGAAATTTCAACATGTTGGCAAATACCCAAAGTTTTTGTAAACCTGTGAAATGTACAGAGATCAATGTGGTTATGGTTTCCTCAGCTGTAATTTCAATTTCAGCTGTCTGGTTTATATATATATAAATTCTTATGTTAATAAAAACTTCTCCCTTACCTTGTATACTTGTAGGGAGATGGGAGCTGAAGTAAAGAAAAAGTCAAAAACTCATATAAATAACAATTATTTAAGCATTATTAGGATACTCTCCAAAGCACGTAGAACTTAGATAAACACTGAATATTAGATAAGAAAACCAATATTATTTATAATTTCCGTGCCTACGTTTACCCACTTAATATTTATCACAAATCAATGGTTTTAGTGCCTCCTGCTAGTGATCTTATAATTACATGCCTGGCGTGGATCTGGGGAGGAGTTGACTAAGAGGCTATAGCGGAATTGTATTTCTCACATACGTAGAATCAGAGAGAAAATTAAAATTTCCCAAAGAAATTTATTTTTGGAAGTTTCTAAATTAATCCATGCAAAAAAGTAAAAATAAAGCTAAGGGTGTTTAAGCAGGCAAAATGTTTGGAATTTTGTTTCTTAAATGTCTTTAAGGTTTGTTTTTGTGACTAAAGCTCTCTAATCTCGGAAGTCCTGAAGGAATCTTTTTACCAAGCCACATGCTCTTTTGTGAATTTCTGAACTCTATGGAAATGTGAACTTCACAAGTATTAATGTTCTGCTCCTGGAAGTGTAAGGCTGACCTCTGAAGTTCAAAGCCTCTTTCAATCTCTTTGGAGTAAACATACAAGAAGGTTAGAAGAGACAACTTTTAGAAAGCAAGGAAATGGGTAGCAGCAGGTTTTATATCAATGGTAACATAGAAATCAACTTCTATAGTCAAATTCCAAATAAGCTGATTAAGAAGAATTAACTGTTTGGGGATATTCATGGGAAAGAGAAATTATTGGGAAAAATAAAATGAACAGCCTCGGTGAAGAATTCCATTCGTTGTTAAGATTTGCTTAGAAACTGTGGTGGTGGTGGCACCATGGTGGCGTTTTAGATCAATACAGATTTAGCATTTAATTCTAGATCTGTCGCTTATTAGCCATTAGATCTCAGATAAGCTAATTAAAATTCTGAGTGGCATTTCCTCATCTGCAAAATTGGGATAAGTATCCTTACATTGCATGGTTGTTTTAGGATTATAGATTTTGAGTAGAAACTTTTACCCTCACACCTGGAAAGAGTAAGTTAGATCTACTCTTACTTCACTTTCTTATCCTCATTGTCATCATTATTACTAAAGATGCATAATGCTGTTTAAAGTCTGAAGGATGATACAGAACTGAAGGTAAACATCTCTGAACCATGTTTAACTGCCTAAGGCTAGACCCACAGTAATATCAGAATTAATATTATTTTCTTTCAAATGAAGGATTCTCAGCTGTGGACCAGAGTGAAGATGTGTATTTATGGGCTTCTAGGTGGTAACTGTTCTTGGGTTTAAACCTTAATTAGCATAACAGTCTTTCACACGAATAAAACTTTCATTATGGTTTTGGCCCATAACAGTTGAAGTTTTTTTGTTTTTGTTTTTATTTTTTCACCAAATCAGCCCCACAGCTATTCCACCACCCCCATTAGCAAATACCGTAGTATATGTCTAGTAATCATCCTCTCACAATTCTGCTTTTCCTAATTTTGCCACGAGTCAAGTTTCTTGACTACAATGTCATGCTCGGGAAGATCTAATGTTTTCCATGGAGCAGAAATTGTTAGTCCTCAACTCCAAGGTCTGCCTTGTCAAGCCCTGTTTTCCATGTCTTCATAAATCTTGTCAGGCATTTATTTATTCAGCACATATCTACTGTTCTCTGCACAAGAATTCATAAGGATCTGATGAATTATGTCCCTTCTTAGTAGAATTTATTCCCTTCTACATTTCTGCAAAACAGGAAATTGGTAGTAAGTCAATTTGAAGGTACTACTTAGCTGGCACTTCTGCCCTTTCTTTTTTAACAGCTGCCTCTATAAACAAAGTGTTGAAACAAAAAGGTAGGGAAAATTGACCGAAAACACTCTGCATATAATTCCTATTCGGACAGTTTTAACCCTATTTTACAAATGATAAACCTGGAATATAGTAGGGAGAGTTTTGGCGATGAAAGAATCTAGATTTCTTAACTCCTTATTAATACGTACTTTAAGTATTGGACTACAAACTTTCATATGTCACTGGTAATTATTGAACACATGTTATCATGTAGACACTATCAAATTGGAGCCTATAATTGATGAATGAGGGATATCACTACTCATCTACAGTAAAGGGTCCTGAAATGCAGGAATATGGAACTGGTGTGACTGTATCTTTGGATATTTCAAGAGAAGCCAGAATACATGAATTGGATTCGTGTGTGTGTGTGTGTGTGTGTGTGTGCATATGTATGTGTGTGTGTGTATTGGGCATGTATTTGATTTTTAAACTTTTTTTTTTTTGAGACAGAGTTTCATTCTGTCACTCAAGCTGGAGTGGTGCAATCTTGGCTCACTGTATCCTCCACATCCTGAGTTCAAGTGATTCTCTCACCTCAGCCACTGGAGTAGCTGGAATACAGGCACACATCACCATGCCCAGTTAATTTTTGTGTTTTTGTTTTGTAGAGACAGATTTTTACCATGTTGACCAGGCTGGTCTCAAACTCCTGGGCTCAAGCAATCTGCTCACCTCAGCATCCCAAAATACTGGGATTACAGGCATGAGGCACTGCACCTGGCCAAAACATTAACAACTATTTTTAAAGGCAGTACTAGCCAAAGAAAATGTGACCTGATAGAGATTGTGACTTCAGAAGTTTAGGGTTTTACCTCCTAAATCACATGCTTCATTTCATATTGCATTTTAACTGGTGTCCTTTTGTTTTATTCTATAGCCTTTCCCCCTTACTCTTTCTTCCTCAGTGTCTTCATCTGTGAAATAGGAATGAGAACATTTGTTTTTTTTTGCCTTCAAGAGACCAAGGATTGTGGTGCATGTGAAGATTAATGAGGTCATCTGGTTAAGCTCTTCTCCCTGGGTGGAAGAACAATGGCTTGTGAATACTAAGTGGCATTTGAATCATGTGTGCTTTCATGGAAAGAGAGCTGGTCCATTTAGCTCCCTGTCTGCAGGGAGTTATAAAAGAAGAAACTAGGGAGGAAGAAGCTGAAAATATTTCTTCATGACTATTTCCTCTGGTGAAGCATAAAGTAGCAATGAGAATTCTGAGGTTTGTTTGCATGATACTTCAGTCATGCACCACATAAAGATGTTTCGGTTAAGGACAAGTTACACATGTGACGGTGGTCTCATAAGATTATAATAGAAATTAAAAATTCCTATTCCTAAGTGACATCATAGTTGCCATAACATCACAGCACAATGTGTTACTCACATGTGCGTGGTGATGCTGGTATGAACAAATCTACTGTGCTGCCAGTCATATGAAAGTATAGCACATACAATTGTGTATGGTACATAATGCTAATCATGATAATAAAGATTATGTTATTGGTTGACATACTATGCTATATTTGTTATGTTAGAATGTACTACTTCTACTTATAAAAATAAGTTAACTATAAAACAACCTCAGGCAGGTCCTTCATGAGATATTCCAGATGAAGGCATTATTACAGAGATGATAGCTCCATGTATGTTATTGCCTCTGAAGGCTTCCCGTGGAGCAGGATGTGAATGTGGAGGACAGTGATACTGAACCTGACTCTGTATATGCCTGGATTAATGTGTGCGTTTGTGTCTTTTTAACAAAACAGCTTAAAAAGGAAAAAAAAAAATTAGAAATGTAAAAAATAGCAGAAAGCTTATAGAATAAGGATATAAAGAAAGAAATATTTTTACAGCTATGTGATGTATTTGTGTTTTAAGGTAGGAGGTTATTATAACAGTCAAAAAGTTTTTTTAATTAAAAAATTTATAAGGTAAAAAAGTTACAGTAAGATAAGATTAATTTATTATTGAGGAAAGAAAAATTTAAGATAAATGAAGTGTAGCCTAAGTATACAGTAGTCTATAGCAGTGTACAGTGATGTCCTAGGCCCTTACATTCATTCACCACTCAGTCACTGACCCAGAGCAAGCTCCATTCATGTACATCGTTTCAAAATCTTTTATACCATGTTTTCGCTGTACTCTTTTAATGTATAGATATGTTTAGATACACAAATAAGTATCATTGTGTTACTGGCCACAATATACAGTACAGTAACATGCTATACAAGTTTATAGCCTAGAAGCGATAAGCAACACCATATAGCCCAGCTGTATAGCAGATTATGCCGTCTAGATGTGTCTAAGTACACTCTATGATGTTCACATAAGGATGAAATTACCTAATGATGCATGTGTTAGACCAGATCTCTGTTGTGAAGCAAAGCATAAGTATAAAGACTCTGTATGCAATATAATGTAAAGAGAGCAAAACCCTCACAATGTGAGTTCATGAGTTTATACCTGTTAGCAGGTGTGTATGAAAAGTAACATGAGACCTGTCTACCTAAGGCTCTGACTCATAACCCTTTTTTATGCTCTGATCAAATCGTCTTTTTAATCACTGGACTCTCCCTCTCTCTCGTACGTTAGTTAGGGTAGACTAACTACTGAAACATACCTCAACATATCATTAGATTAATCCAATAACAGTTCATTTCTCTCTCAGATGTTTCTAGCTAGTGGGTGACATTTCATATAATGATTCAGGAAACCAAGCCTTTTCCATCCTATGGCTCCATCATCCTCTGGGCCTCCCCATTAGCTAGCAAACATGATAAGAATGCAGTGAATTATAGGTGGAAGACAATTACGAGCGAAGTCTGAGAGTGGAACATGTGATTTTTGACTCACATTTCCTAGGCTAGAATTCAGTCACATTTCCACACACAGGAGGCTGGGAAATGTGGTAGAGCTCTGCCCTAAGAAAGAGGACCTGATTTTGGTCAGCCACGGACATTGCCAAGCATAAAGTGTTTCCAGTCATTTGCCCTCCCATTTTATAATCTACCAGGTATATGATTAATTCATTTAACAGAAGATGCTGGAGATGGAATTTGTCATTCTGTTTACTCTGTTGCAGCTCTGCAGCTATTATACTAGCTTCTCGATTTTCATTAAATATATCTCACACTATTTTGAAGGGTGCTTTTTAACCTTTCTGTTTTCTCCGTATACTAACTACATTCTCCACCTTATTACTTGAAAGGGAGATTTCTTCTCCATTGAGCATTGAAAGTGTTCAACTTTGAAAATGTTTATTGTCAGTAAGCTCTGATGGTGACAAACATGCCTGTGACTCTCTGTGATTTCCTTAGGTATGTCCTGATGGAACTTATTAATTCCTGGATAGAAATCTAAAAATATGTTTGTTATTTTTAGTTTTTTATTCTGAGACTCTCAAGGGAGCGGCAGGGTTCTCTTTGGAGTGATGTGTAATGTAACAATAAAATGATTGAATATTGTGAAATTACGGAGTGACTTTGATTAGTGTAGGCAGTCAGTACTAATCAACACACACAAAGCAATACAAATGTTCTTGCTCTTTTAACTCAATGTTTTATATGATGTGACTCTTAATGATTGATAAATGATATGAAAGAAAAGATAAATACACATTCACCCAAACTGTTACTTGTCACAAGAATTGGCAACCTAAGTATCCATGAAAAGCATAGGTTTATTTAACCTTTGATAAAACTTCTCAAACCATTCATGAAAATGGAAAGCTTCAAGGAAAATAAATGAACAAAAATATCCCCCAGCGATTGTCTGTCTTTAGGCCGTAGAGTGTAGTGTTTAAGAGCTCTATAAATGGACTACCCAGGTTTAAATCCTAGGTATACCAAATCCTACAAGTAATTATTGGCAAGTTAATTCTGAAACTTATTTTCCTGTTTTGTAAAGGGAAGATAATAAGAATAGGACTCGTGATGTCTTAGCAGGAATTAATAAAATGATGTTTGTGAAGATATTATAACATTATGCATGGCCAGTAGAAAACACTTGATAAAGGTTAGTTGTAATCAGACAGAGAAGAAAACCATCTTCTTACAGAGCAAAAGAACTTAAAACAATGCTTCTCAAAATTTTGTGGGCATAGCAGTCACCTGAGTATCATGTTAATATGGAGATTCTGGTTCTTTAGGCATGGCATGGAGCCTGAGATTCTGCATTTCTTACAAATTTCTAGATGATATTGATTTTGCTGGTTCGTGGACCACACTGTGAATATCAATGAATTAAACTTTAGTTATAGTTATATCTTTATCTAAATCTTGGGTTATCTGCTCTTTATCTATGAATGTGATAATTCGATTCCTGGCAAATGATGAGAAAGAAAAAATTACTCTTCGTGATGCAAAATACTTGAGAAACTTCCATAAGTAAGCAAAAGATGCTGTTGAGCTAGATGTCTGAGGAACAAAAGAAGTTATCCAAATTCTCATTCGTGCCATAATTTGGTGACAAGAATTATTATGGCCTAGGAATGTAGTTTTTTTTATTATTATTATACTTTAGGTTTTAGGGTACATGTGCACAATGTGCAGGTTTGTTACATATGTATCCATGTGCCATGTTGGTTTGCTGCACCCATTAACTCGTCATTTAGAATTAGGTATATCTCCTAATGCTGTCCCTCCCCCCTCCCCCCAACCCACAACGGTCCCCGGAGTGTGATGTTCCCCTTCCTGTGTCCATGAGTTCTCATTGTTCAATTCCCACCTATGAGTGAGAACATGAGGTGTTTGATTTTTTGTCCTTGTGATAGTTTACTGAGAATGATGTTTTCCAGTTTCATCCATGTCCCTACAAAGGACATGAACTCATCATTTTTTATGGCTGCATAGTATTCCATGGTGTATATGTGCCACATTTTCTTAATCCAGTCTATCGTTGTTGGACATTTGGGTTGGTTCCAAGTCTTTGCTATTGTGAATAGTGCCGCAATAAACATACGTGTGCATGTGTCTTTATAGCAGCATGATTTATAGTCCTTTGGGTATATACCCCGTAATGGGATGGCTGGGTCAAATGGTATTTCTAGTTCTAGATCCCTGAGGAATGGCCACACTGACTTCCACAATGGTTGAACTAGTTTACAGTCCCACCAACCGTGTAAAAGTGTTCCTATTTCTCCACATCCTCTCCAGCACCTGTTGTTTCCTGACTTTTTAAAGATGGCCATTCTAACTGGTGTGAGATGGTATCTCATTGTGGTTTTGATTTGCATTTCTCAATGGCCAGTGATGATGAGCATTTTTTCATGTGTTTTTTGGCTGCATAAATGTCTTCTTTTGAGAAGTGTCTGTTCGTGTCCTTCAACCTACTCATCTGACAAAAGGGCTAATATCCAGAATCTACAATGAACTCAAACAAATTTACAAGAAAAAAAAAAACAACCCCATCAAAAAGTGGGCAAAGGAATGTAGTTTTAAGAGCCAGTGAAGTAAGAGTAATCTGCCTCAATATTAATGAGGCTTTTTGACGTTCTGATTTCTTATTTATTTCTTATTTGCTGTTTTTTGTTTGTTTGTGTGTTTGTTTGAGACAGAGTCTCACTCTGTTGCCCAGGCTGAAGTGCAGTGGCATGATCTTGGCTCACTGCAACCTCCACCTCCTGGGTTCAAGCGATTCTACTGCCTCAGCCTCCCGAGTAGCTGGGACTACAGGCACAAGCCACCACACTAACTTTTTGTATTTTTAGTAGCGATGGGGTTTCACCGTGTTAGCCAGGATGGTAATGATCTCATGACCTCGTAATCTGCCCGCCTCAGCCTCCCAAAGTGCTGGGATTCGAGGCATAAGCCACAGTGCCCAGCCTTTATTTGCTGTTTTTAAATAAACTTTATTGAGAAATAAGTTATATAGAATAAAATGCACCGTTTAAATGTACAGAGATTTTTTTCTAATTTATTATTATTATTATACTTTAAGTTTTAGGGTACATGTACACAATGTGCAGGTTTGTCACATATGTATCCATGTTCGGTAAAATATAAGTAACGTAAAATGTACCATCTTAACCATTTTTAAATGTATAGTTTAGTGGTATTAAGTGCGTTCGTAATGTTGTGCAACCATTAACACTATTTATATCCAGAGCTCTTTTCGTCTTTTAAAGCTAAAACTCCATACCCATTAAACAATACTTCCCTATTCCCCCATTCCCCAGTCACTGGCAACAGCCATTCTATTTTCTGTCTCTGTGATTTTGACTACTTTTCATACATTATATAAATGGAATCATACAGTATGTATCTTTTGTCACTAATTTCACTTATTTAATGTAATATCCCCAAGGATCATGCATGTTGTAGCATACATAAGAATTTTCTTCCTATGGTTGAATACTATTACGGTATATGTATATACTACATTTCCCTTATCCATTCATCAGTCAGTAGATACTTGGATTGCTTCCATGTTTTAGCTATTGTAAATAATACTGCTATGCCCATGGGCATACAAAATCTCTTTGAGGTCCTGCTTTCGATTTTGACGGTGGGGGGTGGTTACAGAGAACTGGAATTACTGCATCATATGGTAATTCCATTTTTAATATTTTTGAGGAACTGCCATATTGTTTTTTACAGCAGCTGTAACAGTTTACATTCTCACCAACTGTGCGCCAAGGGTTCTTATTTCTCTACATCCTCATCAACACTTACTACCTTCTGTTTTCTTGATAGCAGCCATCTTAATAGGTGTGGTGAAATCTTATTGTAGTTTTGATTTGCATTTCCCTAATGATTAGTGATGTTGAGCATCTTTAATTTCTTTCAGCAATGTTTTATCGTTTTTATTGTGCAAGACTTTCACCTCCTTGGTTAAATTAATTCCTAAATATTTTACTTATTTTGATGCTATTGAAAATAATTTTTTTATAATTCCCTTTTCAGTGTGTTCACTATTAGTGAGAGTGGGGTACTGGAGTCTCCAACTATGATTGTACAACTGTCTACCCCTCCAATTGTCTTTTTTTTACTTCATATATTTTGATGGTCTGTTATTATGTGCATAAAAGTTCATAATCGTTAATCATCTTGCTATATTAAAATTTTAGTAATATGTTCTTCGTCTCTTGTAAACTTTTTAAAATTTAGTCTATTTAGTCTGAGAGTGTAGCCACAACCACACTTGCACCCTTTGGGATACCATTTGCATTTTTTTCATCCTTTCACTTTCTGTGTCTTTGAACCTAAAATGAGTCTCTTATAGACAGCAGAGAGTTGGATTATGTTTTTCAATCCATTCCACCAATCTATGTCTTTTAATTGGAGAGTTTAATTCGTTACTGATAAGGAGAGACTTACTTCTGTCATTTTGCTGTTTGATTTCTATATGCTGTGTAGCTTTTTTGTTCCTTCCCCAGGGTTAGCTGGATTTTTTTTTTTTTTTTTATCTTTTCCTTTTGGTTTTTTGAATGTTGTAGTTTCAAAATATTGTCTATGTACCAAGAATTAACCTGATGTATAAACCTAAATTCTTTCCAGATCTTTTCTGTACTTGCACCTTTCTCGGGGCATGTGTGGCCACTCTCTGATATTCCCTATACATGTAGTTTCTTTCAAATTTCCTAGTTTTTAATGTCAGCCTCCTATGCATAGATAAAGAGAAAAATGAAGGGAATAAGGATAAGGCACTGGAAGTCATTCAACTGGTGGGAAGGGGGCTTCCACCAATGGGAAGGAGTGCAGCAATTATGACAGTTAGATTCTATGTCTGCACTTTTGTAATCAGAAGCAATAATCAGCAATCAGTGCATGAATACCCAGTATTTGGAGTATGTGATCTTTTTTTCGCACTCTGACTCTTACTAGCTATCTGCAGGTTGCTCCAGGAGCGTGTGTACAGCTACCTGCCGTGAGGATGGGGTGGGGAATGGGTAGCTGCTATTGAGTATATGCTGGAATTCACTGAAATTAACCACAATTTATCATGCAAGCCTTCCCCTGGAAGTTGCAAGCCTTCAACATACTTCAGAGTTACAAAAGAGTTATATCAGACAGATTCTACCTGGGCAATTGTTGTCCAGGTGGGGAGACAAATTCTTGGTTCTTCATATTCCACCTTCCCAGAATCCCCTATCTGCTGGTTGTGTATAGAATCTCTTTGAGCTGTTGCCTACCATTTTGGCATTATTCTGGCATTATTATTTCCTTAATATGCTAAAGAAAAGAGTAGAGATTTAAACGGTAGACAATAACTAGGTTTTAAGTTTGTATAGTATTTTTTTGGCTCCTGTTTTTGATAGATCTCATTGCACTATTTTTCAGAGCAGTGTCTTAGGATTCCTGCTAGATTATTTAATTTAGGTCAGTACTGTTTCTGTTAATATCATTTATTTTTTCCCCTTAATTGTCCTTTTAACTATGTATAATCCTGCTGAACGTATGTCATTGTTGGGAGTGCTCTAATACTCAGATTTCAAATCCACTGGTCGTCTCTCTTTTGAATATTCATTTTTTCTTATCTTCCTTCAAAGTACGCTTGTCTTTATTTTTATGGAATTCTATAGCCAAGTCAAGACTTGGTACATGGTGTACATGATGGCTTGCAGGTAGGCTTTGAAGTCTCTCAAGAGGGTTGCCCTTCGTTCTCCTTGCACGTATTCTGCTGCTGTATTTCCATAGTAAATGGCATGATGCCCCCAACTTAGTGAAGGTGGATGGTGAAGCTCCCAGAGCCTGGAAACCCAGAGGACTCACCTGGTCAACATCTCAGTTCCCACTTCTTGTCACAATGTACCGCAAACATTGTGCATCCTCAGTGCACGTTTTCAGTTTTTACATCCAACAGTCCTATTTATCATTTTATTATAATTGTCAGCTGAATGATCTATGCACATTTTGTGACAACATTGACCTTTTGGGGGGAAAAATAGTCTGTACTTAAGGGTTCATTTATAGGGGATTGTTCTGTTAAAAATACAATACAGAGAGAAAAAAGAATGTGATAACTGATTATATTTAGTGATGCATGTATAAATGTACATATGAAAACTTATGAAGTCATGACTCTTTGGGAAATAAAAATGTTGAAAGAGAGCCCAGTTACACACTTTGACATCTCCTAGCTTTTCAACAGAAGAACCATTCTATATTACCTGTTTATAGGTACTGAAAAGGGGGAAAGGACATTAAGATTAGCTGACAATAAATAAATGTTTAATATTTTATGAAAATTGGGCATCACCTTATATATGTTAACTCAGCCCATTTCAACTGTATGTAGTAGAAAAACTTATTTTCTTGTGGTATAAACATTGACAAGGAAGAAGAGGCAAGCTTTGATGCATACCTAAAGTGACCAAAAGTTAGTGATAGAGCCAGCCTGTCAACAAAACCATGCTGAATTCCAACACTATGAGAAAACCGGGATTGAAAGTAAATGCTCACACTCCAAAGTGCTCTGATCATACTTACTTGATGTCTCTGCTTGTCTCCAAATAATTATCTATGAATCCTATCCACGTGATTCTACTGTCTTCTTAAGCTGCCCTTCTACAGATTTCTTCTCCATGGGAAACCAGAAATGAGAGACATGGCAGTATAGACATTTCAAGAAGAATGAGTGATAGCCACCAATGATTTGGTAATACAAAGCTTGTGCTGCCCATCTTAATATTTTGTTTATTAATATTAAAATATATAAAAAATCTGTTTCTTCTAAGAGTATCCTTAGCTGTGAATATGCATTTATCATAGTTTTAATAAGTGTGTGGGTTTTTTTGGTGTAAATGTGTTATCCAACAAGATAGAAGACAGTAGAATCCTTGGAGGCAGAGTTTACTCTCTGACAGAAAGTTCTTTGGAGGTAAAAGTTCTGTTGTTTTTTTTTTTTAAACAATGACAGTCATACAATGCCTCTCGTAGAGTAGGTACTCAAAATACATGTGTGAAATTAATGTTGCCTCCCCGCAATTTCTCCTTGTGGGATAAATTTTTTTAAATGGCTTTTAGTTTTAAATCATCTTCATGAACATTTCATGAAAGAGGCAGACAGATAGTGCTTTAATTTCTATCATCTCCTATGAAGTATACAAATGGTCAATAACCTCTAAAATTCCTTAGTAGCCTATGTTACTGTAATCCAATTATAATTTCTTGCATATCAAAGACCTTGACTCTGGATTATCAGTAATGACATTTTTGGACATGTATGAAGGAACAGCAACTTTTTGTAGTTTTGATTAATAAAGTGGCCATGGAGATATCTTTGTGGCCTTTAATGAACTTCCTTTTCTGATTCTTCTTATAATTTGATAGCCTTCTTCCAAAAAGGAAAAATAAGCTCCTCTTGAAGCCTGGAATAATGCAATAGCGTTGAGGATTAAATTGATGAATTAAAGGTAAGAGGCAATTTGGGGAGCTATAATTACACCAATGGCCTCGAGAAGACTAGACTGTCTAACAGCTTCTGTTATTATTCTCACTACACCGTGGCATCACTGGGAGGCTCCTCACAATCTATTATGATCACACATTCATAGATTCTTTTTTTAAAAAAATTATATTTCAGATACAGAGAATATCATGGTTTTGGCTAACTCATATATATGGCCCTTGGAAGTAAAGTTTTGTCCGTTAGTTCATGGCCGTGTTCCCAGTGTCTTGAACAGTGCCTGGAGGAGCAGGAACTCATTAGATATTTTGGATAAAGGAATGAATTAATTGCTCGATTGAAAAATGTCTATGGCTTCAATTATCTATTATCCTAAACCTTTAACAATAGAGGTATTGAAAGTTTCTAAATACTGTCATTGAATTGATATATAAGTATGAACCCCTTGAAAATAGTAAAATTATCTGGTAATCACTTCTGATCATGAATTTCACCACTTTTCAGAGAGAAAGAGAATAATGTCTCTAATTTGGATCCAGAAATCTGAGATTCTGGATTTAAGTGAACTGGGTGTTAAGTGCATTTGTTGATAAAAGTTAATCTTACTGGGCCAGGCATGGTGACTCATGCTTGTAATCCCAACACTTTTGGAGGCCAAGGCAGGCAGATCACGAGGTCAAGAGATCGAGACCAACCTGGCCAACATGGTGAAACCCTATCGCTACTAAAAATATAAAAATTAGCTGGGCGTGGTGGCGTGCGCCTGTAGTCTCAGCTACTCGGAAGGCTGAGGCAAGAGAATCACTTGAACCCAGGAGGCGAAGGTTGCAGTGAGCTGAGATGGCACCACTGCACTCCATCCTGGAGACAGAGCAAGACTCTGTCTCAAAAAAAAAAAAAAAAGTAATCTTAGTGTATACATTTATTATGGATCGTCATTCTTTTCCAAAGTTGAAGCAACAGTTTTTTATAAATATGGTAGATAGCCAGTCAAATGGAAATGGTATAAGCATTATACCAAAAAATGCAACTGAGGCAAACACCTCTGCCCAAACACCAACCTGATAATAGGTTCAGATGATTAAATAAAAGTGTTTTATGTTTTTTCAGAGCAATTGGCATTAAAGAAAGAAGTCTTTTGAAGATAGCTAAACATTTTGGACGTCAATTAAAACCCTATTCTATATGTGGATTGAAGCATAGTTTAGGATACTTCTAGGTAAATGTGGTTTATTTCTAAACACCAAATAGAAAAGAGTTCTTAGAGGACACATTTAAGATTATTCAAGATTTCTGTACAATGCAAGAATCCGTCGAGGAAAAAAAGAAAGAGAAATTTCTTATTTAAGTTAATGGGAGGAAAAAGAAAAAAAGAATATTTAAAGCCCAATAGGAATAGGAAGAATAGAAGAACTTATGAAGAATAATGTTTAGTGAAAATAACATTCTAGCTTTCTATATAATACCAGCTAAAGGAATGTATATAATAAATAATGAAAATGCTAGTAACCAGAATTAAGCATATCCAGTCTTTTAGAAACCAATTCTTACCAGATTTCTGAAAGATAAATATTTAGCTAGTTTTTCTTTGTGTGGTGGACTATGTGGATTCAAACTCTTCCTTACTAATTTTACTGTTATTTTTTAAACATGAGGCTGCTGAAGAATAACCAAATTCTACATTGTCCTCAAGGAAGATACAGCCAATTATATATCAGTGGTTTATTGAATTTTGTCATTTTTTTCTTCTTTCATAAAAAATCAATATAGTTTGAAAATAAAATAGTTTACATAACTTAGTTTTAACTGAATGTAATATTCAATTAGATTTCACCACATAACTATTTCAATAATTCAGGGTTCTTTTTCCTCCTCCCCTTTCCAAACACTGTCTGTCTTTTCCCCTCCCAGTCAAACTAGTTAATTTGTCAAGAATGGTGTCATGAACATAAACATTCTGATAATAGTCCCTCTTTGCAAACAGAATTGATGGCAATATAAACAGTTGCTCTAAATAAGTAAGCATTTGAGTTTGCCAACATTTCCTTTCTAGGCTTTATAACTTACTGAGAACTCATTTCATTGTGAGGACAACTTATTGGTAACCAGTTAAAACTAGCTTGATCTTTTTTATTTCAAATGTTTTATATGCTCCCAGAACAAAAAAGTTAATTAATTATCACTTGCATCTGGTACAGAGGTAGGGATTCTATATGAAACTTTCCAACTGTGTAGTGCAGATAAAGTTTCTAATCTTAATTAAATAACAGTTCCATTATCTGAACGTACCAGTTCATATCTAATGTTTAATAAAATTCCCTACAATGACTCCTCATCTCACTTATTTGCATGAGAACTATTTGCATGAGCCAGAATAATCTAAAAGGCTCGTCTACAGTTCACCCTCTCCTCATCTTCTTGCTTACTCTGTTCAATTCACTAGGGTTCTCTGCTGTCTGAAAATTTCCAAGGCACGTTCTCATATGAGAGCCTGTGTGTACTGGCATTTCCTCTGCCTGGATGGGTATTCTCCCAAATATCCATTTGCCTCCTTCATCTCTTTCGAGCATTTGTTCGAATGTCACTTGATAAGTTGACCACCCTGACCAACCTATGGAAAAATATGTCTCTGCTACTTCAGTACTTCCTACCTTTACTCCCATTTTATTTTTCTTTACAGCACATACATTAAATGCTTTACTTTTCAAATTGTCTGTTTTCACCCACTAGAATGAAAGCATGATGAAGGCAGGCATTTTTGCAATTGTTACTGCTGTATGCCCAGGGCACAAAACAGTGTCTGGCACCTAGGGAGGACCCACTATGTTTTGATATTTGCTTAATGAACGAGTAAACGCACATTTACTGCATCTTATATTTTCACAGGGCTTTCAGACTTTTTCATTCTGTCAGTAGAAATGTGTACTTTTGTGTTCCAGAATCTGATATGGCTAACATATGGGATAATGAGAAAGCTAACTCCTTTTTATACTTGAATGGAGGGAATGGCACATACATAATCAAATATATGATTTAATTATGCAAAACCAATTTTATCATTAAATCATTCTATTAAGTTAATATTAATATAATTGAAAGCAGTATCATTTGCATCACTGGCATTAATTTCATAACTTTTTAGGAATAGCTATATGAATCTGCCAAAAATATTTAATTTTTAAAAAATAACTGGTTACTTTGTATAGAAATAATTTTAATATTTAGCATGCTTATACAAATGGGAATGAGTTTGTCACAGTTGTTAATGAGTAGCCCTCAATTTGTTAGCTTTGAAGTTCAATCATTTATGTAACACCTACTCGCTTGTCTAATTTATTAACCTACTATTAAGTTCAAGAATTATCTTGCTACCATCAAATAGGGCAAAAAAGAATAAAAATAGTTTTACTGCCGTGTCTTGTACTCAATAAGCCAATGTTTGAAATTATCTAAAAATGTAAATTAATATTTAATATGTAACCAAATTGTTTCCCTGATGCAAAAAAATCTGGGAAATAATATTCTTGCCCTCCTTTCCCCAAAAAAATCTGGAAAATAGTGTTCTTGCCCTCCTTTCCCCAAATAAATTGTAAAGATAACAAATGGAAAATATTGGTGATAATTGGACGAGCTCTGGCAATCTGAATGAGATGAAATATGATTTTGAATAGATTGCTACCTACTATCAAGTTGACATTGACATAGATTGGAAAATATCCATTTTTCTTGGGTAAAGAACCATTACTTGGCCGCATTTAACTCTCGTGCATTCTCTAATCTATCCCAGTGGTTTAACCATGTAGTCTCTGGACCAAACAACATCAGTATACCCCTGAGAACTTGTTTGAAATACAAATTCTTGAACCCTACCCCAAATCTATTAATCAAAACTCTGAGAGTGGGGCCCAGTGATGAGTTTTTTAACAACTATTTCAGATAGTTCTCATGCAAATAGTTTGAGAAACACTGATTGTTCCCATTCTGTAAATAAATATGTAGACACTATTATGTATAAGATACTATGTCTTATGCAGAACACAAAGATGCAAAATATATGTTTCCTCCCATAGAAGAAATTATACTGAAGATTACTATAAAGATTCTGAAGGAAAGTCTTCCGAAATGACATTCTGCTAGCACCCATGAATATTATTTGTTGAAGAAATGAAGCACTGACCCAGTCTTTCTCTGGCTTTTGTTTTATTTTTAGAAATCTCTAAGCCCATATTTATACATTTAAATTTGGGAGATAAAAGAGTTTAATATAAAAACATTAGTAATCCTGTCAGGATGACAAATCATATTCATGTACAATTGTAACACAAAACAAAATGATTCTTTTTCATCCTACCTCTATAAATTTTGACTTAGAAAATCGAGTAAGAAGTAACCAATCACAATAAGGATAGGAGATGCTCACCAAGACATTTCCTTTACTATCTTTGAACTATACAATTAATCACTGTTTCAATTTCTTTCATGTCATTCTCACTGTAAACTGTATTAGCTTCTTCATGGATAGGATATATTTGATATTATATGTCAGTTGTCCAGACAGAAAAACACAAACACTCTAGGTATTTCAGACTAAGAGCCTTTAATACAGGAATTGTTTAACAAAATGTTAGGACTGGAGGAGAAAAGAGCAAAGGATGACATAAATCAGAGACTAGAAACAAGAAATTGCTACTTCCCCTAAGGTTGGCCAAACAAAACTGAGGAGGTTGTCTTAGCAAATCATAGGGTTACATACCTGTCTAACACTGCTGTAGGACTCTGCTACTCAGAACTGCCACCAATCCCACTTTGAGAGCTGTCAAATACTACTACTGGCCTAGGCTGGCCCTGTCACTTTTGTCAACAGTGCTAGAGCAAGCTAGCACCTAAACTGGAACTGCAGGTTTGCTGGAACATGTAGCTGCCTACTGATATTGATGACAAATCTAGAAGCCAAAAAAAAAAATAACACTTGCCTGTTTTCCTATCTTTCAGTATCCCACTAGTAACTCCCATTGGCAGGAGTAACCAGAAGTTAGCTGGAAAAGTGTTGTTTGCAGGGTCTCGGCCCATGGAATACAAAATAATGCACAAAAGAGTGGAATGAAGCTAAAAGAAAGGAGGTACAATACTTACACAGATGTGAGGACATATTTTTAAAAAATCAGTTGGATTTCACAGAATCACAGAATTTAAGAGCTTATGTGATCCTTGATATTCTTTTGCCTGTGCTATTTTTTGAAATATTAATACTTTTCAGTTATAGAACTGAGGTTTTGAAAGAAAATCTGAGGAATAAGTTCACTGTAAAATAGATAAAGGCAAAACTGTGTGGAAACTGATGTTGAAAGGTTAGATCCCTACCTGTAGTGGGCACTATTGGGATGCCATTTTACCCCATCTTCTTCCCCTTTGCCAGATTGATTGATGCCTTTCCCGCTTAGTTGATGGAAGTGTTGGTTTCTTCTGGCTCACAGCTGCCCTATTCTCTGGAAAATTTCCCTGGGCTGAATGGAGATGCCCCACGCCCTCTGGGTGGGCTTGCTGCTCTGACAAAAAGCTATTCTCCTTGTCTCAAGGCAGAGCCAGCCTGTGGTGTGGAGTGTGCTCCTGAACCCTCATGGGAGAGACCAAGGCTAGACTTTATCTTAAACTATATTGTCGCCTGGCTCTTCTTTCTTTGCCTCCCGGCTTTACCTCACCTACTTCACTCCCTCAATAAATCACATGTCCTGAATCCTTGTCTAAAGTTCTGCTTCTAGGTACTCCAACCTAAGATGGTATCCATACTGTTTCTCCTCACTCTCAAATTTGAGCTTCACATGAGTTGCCTTATTTTACAGTGGACAATACTGAGTCACAGAAAGTCACCTAAGTGCCTTGTCCAAGGTCATGTTGCTTTAAACCTAGTGTTCCAACCCTAGAGTCATTGTACCACACTGGTTTTAGCTCTCATTAAAATAAAAAAAAATCAGGATATTTTTGTAATTTCCCTTAAGATCCACAAAATGAAGTCCAGAGTGACTGGTAGATAAAAATTATTGATTTAAAAACAAAGCTGTCATTGAGGTGTTAGATTAATGACTCCTAGAAACATTGTGGGGGTTCCATGGGTGATTTTTTTCAGCCTTCACATGAGTGTACATTCTCTTCCTCATTCCACTTTCTTCCTCCTTTTTGTTGTTCATGTTCCTTTTCATGTTCAGTGCTAGTTTTGTTGTTTTTTAAACCACCTGTGCTGAAGGAAGGACTGGTTTCTTACTGGGGCGACTGCACACATTAGTATGCAATAACTTTGATTCAGCTAGCAAGTGCGCTTTCATAGAATCATGCCTAGGTATCCTTCTGAATAAATCTTACATTGGTGTCCTTTGCCAAACTTCACATTTTCAAATTGCAGGTCTTATATAAGGGCTTTCAACTTAAGATTTGTCAGTTTTTGCTTTTGTTTTTTAGCTTCTGATCTCTTTTAACAAAGAGATCATTCCACATAATCATTCCTTATAATATTTGATAGGTCTCTGGTGCTAGTCAAATACTTTCCTACACAGTAAATGATATTTAACGTATTCCTACCTACATAAATGGCTAAACAGACCCTTATTATGGGTTAAATAGTGTTCTCCCAAAATTCATGTGTTCCTTCCCCCATCTATAAACCTGACCTTATTTGGAAATAGGGTCATTGAAGAGTTAATTAGTTAAGAAACTAGTAGGCTTCCACTTCCAAGAAGGCCGAATAGGAACAGCTCCAGTCTATAGCTCCCAGCGTGAGCGATGCAGAAGACGGATGATTTCTGCATTTCCAACTCAGGTCCTGGGTTCATCTCACTGAGACTTGTTGGACTGTGGGTGCAGCCCACGGAGTGTGAGCCGAAGCAAGGCGGGGCATTGCCTCACCTGGGAATCGCAAGGGGTCAGGGAATTCCCTCTCCTAACCAAGGGAAGCCATGACAGATGGTTCTGGGAAAATCAGGACACTCCCACCCTAATACTGTGCTTTTCCAGTGGTCTTAGCAAATGGCACACCAGGAGATTATATCTTGAGCCTGGCTCAGAGGGTCCCATGCCCATGGAGCCTTGCTCACTGCTAGCACAGCAGTCCGAGATCAAACTGCAAAGCAGCAGCCAGGCTGGGGGAGGGGCGTCCTCCACTGCTGAGGCTTGAGTAGGTAAACAAAGTGGCTGGGAAGCTCGAACTGGGTGGAGCCCACCCCAGCTCAAGGAGCCCTGCCTGCCTCTGTAGACTCCACCTCCCGGGGCAGGGCATAGCTGAACAATAGGCACAGAAACTTCTGCAGACTTAAATGTCCCTGTCTTGACAGTTTTGAAGAGAGTAGTGGTTCTCTGAGCACAGAGTTTGAGATCTGAGAATGGACAGACTGCCTCCTCAAGTGAGTCCCTGACCTCCAAGTAGCCTAACTGGGAGACATCTCACAATAGGGGCCAACTGACACCTCACAAGGCTGGGTGCCTCTCTGAGACGAAGCTTCCAGAGGAAGGATCAGGCAGCAACATTTGCTCTTCTGCAATATTTGCTGTTCTGCAGCCTCTGCTGGTGATACCCAGGCCAAGAGGGTCTGCACTGGACCTCCAGCAAACTCCAACAGACCTGCACCTGAGGGTCCTGACTGTTAGAAGGAAAACTAACAAACAGAAAGGAATAGCATCAACATCAACAAAAAGGACATCTACACCAAAACCCAACCTGTGGGTCACCATCATCAAAGACCAAAGGTAGCTAAAACCACAAAGATGGGGAGAAACCAGAGCAGAAAATCTGAAAATTCTAAAAATCAGAGTGCCCCTTCTCTTCCAAACGAACACAGCTCCTCACCAGCAATGGAACAAAGCTGGACGGAGAATAACTTTGACGAGCTGACAAAAGTAGGCTTCAGAAGATCAGTAATAACAAACTTCTCCGAGCTAAAGCAGGATGTTCAAACCCATCGCAAAGAAGCTAAAAACCTTGAAACAAGATTAGACGAATGGCTAACTAGAATAAACAGCATAGAGAAGACCTTAAATGACCTGATGGAGTTGAAAACCATGGCACAAGCACTACGTGACACATGCACAAGCTTCAGTAGCCGATTCGATCAAGTGGAAGAAAGGGTATCAGTGGTTGAAGATCAAATTAATGAAATGAAGCGAGAAGAGAAGCTTAGAGAAAAAAGCGTAAAAAGAAACAAAGCCTCCAAGAAATATGGGACTATGCGAAAAGACCAAATCTACATCTGATTGGTGTAACTGAAAGTGACGGGGAGAATGGAACCAACCTGGAAAACACTCTTCAGGATATTATCCAGGAGAATTTCCCCAACCTAGCAAGGCAGGCCAACATTCAAATTCAGGAAATACAGAGAACACCACAAAGATACTCCTTGAGAATCAGAGCAACCCCTAGACACATAATTGTCAGATTCACCAAGGTTGTAATGAAGGAAAATATGTTAAGGGCAGCCAGAGAGAAAGGTCAGGTTACCCACAAATGGAAGCCCATCAGACTAACAGCTGATCTCTCAGCAGAAACTCTACAGGCCAGAAGAGAGTGGGGGCCAATATTCAACATTCTTAAAGAAAAGAATTTTCAACCCAGAATTTCATATCCAGCCAAACTAAGCCCCATAAGTGAAGGAGAAATAAAATTCTTTACAGACAAGCACATGCTGAGAGATTTTATCACCACCAGACCTGCCTTACAAGAGCTCCTGAAGGAAGCAGTAAACATGGAAAGGAACAACCAGTACCATCCACTGCAAAAATATGCCAAATTGTAAAGACCATTGATTCTAGGAAGAAACTTATCAACTAACAAGCAAAATAACCAGCTAACATCATAATGACTGGATCAAATTCACACATAACAATATTAACCTTAAATATAAATGGGCTAAATGCCCCAATTAAAAGACACAGGCTTGCAAATTGGATAAAGAGTCAAGACACATCAGTGTGCTGTATTCAGGAGACCCATCTCATGTGCAGAGACAGACATAGGCTAAAAATAAAGGTATGGAGGAAGATCTACCAAGCAAATGGAAAACAAAAAAAAGCAGAGGTTGCAATCCTAGTCTCTGATAAAACAGACTTTAAACCAACAAAGATCAAAAGAGACAAAGAAGGCCATTACATAATGTAAAGGGATCAATTCAACAAGAAGAGCTAACTATCTTAATATATATGCACCCAATACAGGAGCACTTGCTTCATAAAGCAAGTCCTTAGAGACTTACAAAGAGACTTAGACTCCCACACAATAATAATGGGAGACTTTAACACCCCACTGTCAACATTAGACAGATCAACAAGACAGAAAGGTAGCAAGGATATCCAGGCCTTGAACTTAGCTCTGCACCAAGAGGACCTAATAGACATCTACAGAACTCTCCACCCCAAATCAACAGAATATACATTCTTCTCAGCACCACATCGCACTTATTCCAAAATTGACCACATAGTTGGAAGCAAAGCACTACTCAGCAAATGTAAGAGAACAGAAATTATAAAAAACTGTCTCTCAGACCACAGTGAAATCAAATTAGAACTCAGGATTAAGAAACTCATTCAATACCGCACAACTCCATGGAAACTGAACAACCTGTTCCTGAAGGACTACTGGGTAAATAATGAAATGAAGGCAGAGATAAAGATCTTCTTTGAAACCAATGAGAAAAAAAGACACAACATACCAGAATCTCTGGGATACATTTAAAGCAGTGTGTAGAGAGAAATTTATAGCACTAAATGCCCACAAGAGAAAGCAGGGAAGATCTAAAATCAACACCCTAACATCACAATTGAAAGAACTAGAGAAGCAAGAGCAAACACACTCAAGAGCTAGCAGAAGGCAAGAAATAGCTAAGATCAGAGCAGAACTGAAGGAGATAGAGACACAAAAAACCCTTCAAAAAATCAGTGAATCCAGGAGCTGGTTTTTTGAAAAGATCAACAAAATTCATAGACTGACAGCAAGACTAGTAAAGAAGAAAAGAGAGAAGAATCAAATAGACGCAATAAAAAATGATAAAGGGGATATCACCACCAATCCCACAGAAATACAAACTACCATCAGAGAATACTATAAACACCTCTATGCAAATAAACTAGAAAATCTAGAAGAATTGGATAAATTCCTGGACAAATATACCCTCCCAAGACTAAACCAGGAAGAAGTTGAATCCCTGAATAGACCAATGACAGGCTCTGAAATTGAGGCAATAATTAATAGCCTACCAACCAAAAAAAGTCCAGGACCAGACGGATTCACAGCCGAATTCTACCTGAGGTACAAAGAGGAGCTGGTACCATTCCTTCTGAAATTATTCCAATCAATAGAAAAAGAGGGAATCCTCCCTAACTCATTTTATGAGGACAGTATCTTCCTGATACCAAAGCATGGCAGGGACACAACAAAAAAAGAGAATTTTAGATCAATATCCCTGATGAACATCGATGCATAAATCCTCAATAAAATACTGGCAAACTGAATCCAGCAGCATGTCAGAAAGCTTACCCATCATGATCAAGTTGGCTTCATCCCTGGGATGCAAGGCTGGTTCAACATACGAAAATCAATCAATGTAATCCATCATATAAACAGAACCAAAGACAAAAACCACATGATTATCTCAATAGACGCAGAAAAGGCCTTTGACAAAATTCAACAGTTCTTCATGCTAAAAACTCTCAGTAAACTAGGTATTGATGGGACGTATCTCAAAATGATAAGAGCCATTTATAACAAACCCACAGCCAATATCTTACTAAATGGGCAAAGATTGGAAGCATTCTCTTTGAAAACTGGCACAAGACAGGGATGCCCTCTCTCACCACTCCTATTCAACATAGTGTTGGAAGTTCTGGCCAGGGTAATCAGGCAGGAGAAAGAAATAAAGGGTATTCAGTTAGGGAAAGAGGAAGTCAAGTTGTCCCTGTTTGCAGATGACATGATTGTATATTTAGAAAATCCCATCGTCTCAGCGCAAAATCTCCTTAGGCTGATAAGCAACTTCAGCAGAGTCTCAGGATACAAAATCAATGTACAAAAATCACAAGCATTCCTATACACCAATAATAAAGAGCCAAATCATGAGTGAACTCCCATTCACAATTGCTTCAAAGAGAATAAAATAACTGGGAATCCAACTTACAAGGGATGTGACCTTCAGGAGAAGGTCTCTTCAAGGAGAACTACAAACCACTGCTCAACAAAATAAAAAAAGACACAAACAAATGGAAGTACATTCCATGCTCATGGATAGGAAGAATCAATATTGTGAAAATGGCCATACTGCCCAAGGTTATTTATAGATTCAATGCCATCCCCATCAAGCTACCAATGACTTTCTTCACAGAATTGGAAAAAACTACTTTAAAGTTCATATGGAACCAAAAAAGAGCCTGCATTATCAAGACAATCCTAAGCCAAAAGAACAAAGCTGGAGGCATTATGCTACCTGGCTTCAAACTATACTACAAGGCTACAGTAACCAAAACCGCACGGTACTGGTACCAAAACAGCATGGTACTGGTACCAAAACAGAGATATAGACCAATGGAACAGAACAGAGCCCTCAGAAATAATACCACACGTCTACAACCATCTGATCTTTGACAAAACTGACAAAAACAAGAAATGGAGAAAGGATTCCCTACTTAATAAATGGTGCTGGGAAAACTGGCTAGCCATATGTAGAAAGCTGAAACTGGATCCCTTCCTTACACCTTATACAAAAATTAATTCCAGATGGATTAAAGACTTAAATATTAGACCTAAAACCATAAAAACCCTAGAAGAAAACCTAGGCAATACCATTCAGGACATAGGCATGGACAAGGACTTTATGACTAAAACACCAAAAGCAATGGCAAAAAAAGCCAAAATAGACAAATGGGATCTAATTAAACTAAAGAGCTTCTGCACAGGAAAAGAAACTACCATCACAGTGAACAGGCTACTTATAGAACGGGAGAAAATTTTTGCAGTCTACCCATCTGACAAACGGCTAATATCCAGAATCTACAAAGCACTTAAACAAATTTACAAGAAAAAAATCAAACAACTCCATGAAAAAATGGGTGAAGGATATGAATAGACACTTCTCAAAAGAAGACATTTATGCAGCCAACAGACACATGAAAAAATGCTCATCATCACTGGTCTTCAGAGAAATGCAAATCAAAACCACAATGAGATACTATCTCATACTAGTTAGAATGATAATCATTAAAAAGTCAGGAAACAAGAGATGCTGGAGAGGATGTGGAGAAATAGGAACACTTTTACACTGTTGGTGGGTCTGTAAACTAGTTCAACCATTGTGGAAGACAGTGTGGCAATTCCTCAAGGATCTAGAACTAGAAATACCATTTGACCCAGTGATCCCATTACTGGGTATATACCCAAAGAATTATAAATCATACTGCTATAAAGACACATGCACACATATGTTTATGGTGGCACTATTCACAATAGCAAAGACTTGGAACCAACCCAAATGTCCATCAATGATAGACTGGATTAAGCAAATGTGGCACATATACACCATGGAATACTATGCAGCCATAAAAAAGGATGAGTTCATGTCCTTTGTAGGGACATGGATGAAGCTGGAAACCATCATTCTCAGCAAACTATTGCAAGGACGGAAAACCAAACACTGTATGTTCTCACTTATAGGTGAGAATTGAACAATGAGAACACTTGGACACTGGGTGAAGAACATCACATACTGGGGCCTGTCATGGAGTGGGGGAAGGGGGGAAGGATAGCATTAGGAGAAATACCTAATGTAAATTTTGAGTTGATGGGTGCAGCACAGCAACATGGCACATGTATACATATATAACAAACCTGCATGTTGTGCACATGTACCCTAGAACTTAAAGTATAATAAATTTAAAAAAAGAAATTAGTAAACTTAATTTTTCACCTGTTATCCCTCTCTTCCAGTTTCCAAATTCAATTATTCATATTACTGCTTCTACATTCAGTTTTATAAGATTTACATTTTATTAAACAACCATCATAACCAAAATTGTTCACTTTAGTTCTGCATTTAAATGAAATCAGTAGTAACTTTGAATCATTTTATATAATGACTGTGCAATCCTTAAGTTCTCATATTGATATCACAATTTTCTAGATTTTGTCAACAGTAGCTTTTGAGAGAAATCATGTGGGTGCTATATTCTAGTATCTGTGCATATTTTTAAATGCCTTTTAAAAAATATACATGACGACAACTTTACTGGGTATAAAACACATGCCATTTTTCCCCCTTCAAAACTAATTGCAGCAAGTTTTGTTTTGTAATTTCTTTGCTTGCTGTATTAGTCTGTTCTTGCATTGCTGTGAAGAAATACTTGACAAGGGGTAATTTATGAAGAAAAGAGGTTTAATTGGCACATAGTTCTGCAGGCTGTACAGGAAGCATGACAGCATCTGCTTCTGGGGAGGCCTCAGGGAGCTTTTACTCATGGTAGAAGGCAAAGCGGAAGCAGGCATCTTACATGGCCAGAGCAGAACCAAGAAAGACAGAAAGCTACACACTTTTAAACAACCATATCTCAAGAGAACTCACTCACTATACAGTACTAAGGGGGATGGTACTAAACAGTTCATGAGAAACCACCCCCATAATCCAATCACCTCCCACCAGGCTCCACCTCCAACAATGGAGATTAAATTTCAACATGAGATTTGGGTGAGGACACAAATCCAAGCCATATCACTTGCTTTGATGTTTGTTTTCTTCTGATGGTAGTGTTGCTAAATTAAGTAATCCTGAATTACTATCTGATCGCTAACAAGCTAGATGACTTAATAATTTTTTCTCTGTTTTTGAAATTAAATAGTTATTGCTTGTTCTGCATCAAAATTTTTCTAAAGTTTGGTAGTCAATTTTCATATGTAGATTTATGAAAGTCTTCATTTTTTTTAGAAATGGCTTTTTAAAATTTTAATATTTTTGTTTGGTGTGATTTTTTTGATAGCCTGTGCACTTTATAAGTGACTCTTTTTCAGGAGTATCTATTGAAACGCTCATTGCAAATTTCTCCACATTTGACATATATACTTCAACATCTGCTCTCTGAACTTGTGGCATTTTTCCAGTTTTATTGTAGACAGCCTCAGCTTCTGAAATTTTTTGTCCTTTTCTTCTTTGTATTGGGTTTTCTGGAAAATAGGCCCTTTTTTCCACAGGCAGTCTAGGACTATTTTCTTGAAAATTAGATATAATGAAGGATAACCTAATAAGAGTTGTTACACTCTTGGGGTTAGTGTAATGTAATAGAAAAAGCACCAGAATGTGAGTCAGACAAGCTGAATTTTAACTAGGATTCTGTCACATACCAGCTCTGTGGCCTTGGTGAAGTCACCAAATACTCTCAGCCTCAGTTTCTTTACAAAGTTTTTGTGAGAATTAAAGAACCTCCATGAAATCATGAGTAAGTTACATGAGAAGTATAAATTAGAATGCTAGCGATTATTTATTTAAAAGGAACTGTGGGGCTAAAGAAAGTAAGGTTAATACATGAAGGAACTAGGATCCAGTCCTTCCATCATGCTCAGCTCTGGTTAGGCCTGTGCTCAAGTTCTCTGCCCCATTTGTCAATTCCTGTCAATACGTGATTCATTGAAACCTTGGTTGATATAAAATATTCTAGTGACTTGGGGATGGTGGGAGTTAAGAAGAGAAGGGATTTCAAAATATATGTTAAATAGGAGTTTCGCTTTCAAGTATTTACCTTTGAAAATTTGAAAATAATTGAAAATAATTCAGAGGAGATTTATATATTATTAAGGGTTAGGAAGTAGTTCTTACACCAAACAGTAAAGAAAAACTGATGGTATTTTGCTTTGAGGAGAAAATTCCGAAAGAAGATTTAATATTCCATTACTGGTGATACAGTTGAGATTAATAACCAACCAAGATTCTTTGTCTCCAATAATTATAGGGCAAATGAAAACTGGCTTTAGTTGCATCAATAGTAATCTCCAGAGAGTGAAAACAGGGTTGGACATCTTTGTAAGGAAGAGTCACCCACTTGTGATCTCAGGGATTGATGCCATAATTTCCATATACAAATTTTATGGTTTGAATAGCCTACAAAATATTTTGTCACCCATGAGGAGGCAGTCACCCAAGAAAGAGAGAGTATAACAATTAAAAATTTGGGAGAATGAGTTACTGGAGAAGGCTATGGGATACTGGATTCTTGAAGGGGGAAGAAGTTTACATCAGGTAGAGGGGAAAGGTTCAACACTTGGAGTCCAGGGGCCCATCTACCCCTGCATTTTATTGAGATCCAACCCTCAGTAGGAGCTACTAGCCACTGACTGGCGATTGACTGAGATGATATAATCACCTTTCGGCACATTTTTAAAAGCTGAACAAATAATTTACCGTTATCTTACATTATTTCCCAAACTTCCTGACAACCATTGAGTATGGTGGCTACATCAAAATGGTTTGAGCAAGCACTGCTCCAGATAGTCCTAGAATCACAGCTTCAGTATCACCTGGGAGCTTGTCAGAAATGAAAATTCATGGGCACCACCTAGACCTGCTAAATTAGTGTCTCTGCAAATGGAGTCCCACCATTCTGTGTTTTCCTATGCTCTCCAGATGAGTTTTATGCATGATAAAGTTTGAAAAACCACTGATATTGATTACTTTCTACTCGTGAAGAATATATATGAGCTTCTTGTATTTATTTTTCAACTCAACATATACCCATGTGCAAACAACCAAAAAGCAGAGTAAAATGGGGTTTTGCATTATCCATCGATTTTTCTATTTTTGAGCCAATCTCTTAATAGTATTTATTAGAGTCATTTTTGCCATACAATAGATTGCCAAGATCATGATTAAGAAGCTTATTAAAATGAATTTAAAATGTTTAAATGGAAACGACCTGGAGATGTAATTGCCAAAATTTAATCAAGGATTTAATTTGCAGCTCATACCAGCCAAATGGATTTTCCTTTTTTTCAGTTCCCTGTTTGTACAAGGAAATTAAAAAGTATGGAATCACAGGCCAAGCAGTGAACCCTTGATACTGCAGTGTGCTCACTTACTCTCATTAGCCATATTATATCATCCTACTCCTTTGGAATTTTAGTTTCCCAAGCCAGACTAGAGGATAGATAACACTTTACTGTATATATACACAATGGGTGAGTTAATATGCTTTAGCAATAATTTATACTACTTGACTGTATATATATATATATATATATGTATATATATATATAATATACAGTGTTATAAATTACTGCTAAAGCATATTAACTCACCCCATCAGCATTAATAAAATAGGTTAAATATTCTGATCTTAATTCTACTTGTTTAAAATTCCCTTGTTTTAGCATGCCCCGTCTAGCTGCCCTTAAACTGCTAAACTGGGGAGAAGTGTGATTTAGAATTGGAACATATTTCATGTGAATTTGATGATGGCCACCGCTGATAAAATACCTTTGTGTTGCCTCTTCCATTCTGCCAGTGATAATAGGTTTTCACTGAGCTCTTTGCACTTGTTTTACAAAGGCTCAAGCCTCGAATACTTTGTGCCTCACAGTATCCATCATTTAGACTCTGAAATCCCCAGTGTAGATTTGACAGAACAGTCATTTATCAGCCACGGTTTGCCAAGTCAGCATTAATGTCTATGTGGTCTGAGGAAATAATAAATAAATAAGATCAGTGATGTTCTAATCAAGCTAAGACAAACATGTTTTTATACTTGCATTTTTGTTTTGTTTTTTTTTTTTCTTGAGACGGAGTCTTGCTGTGTCACCCAGGCTGGAGTGCAGTGGCGCGATCTCGGCTCACTGCAAGCTCCGCCTCCCGGGTTCACGCCATTCTCCTGCCTCAGCCTCTCCGAGTAGCTGGGACTACAGGCGCCCGCCACCACGCCCGGCTAATTTTTTGTATTTTTAGTAGAGATGGGGTTTCACCGTGGTCTCGATCTCCTGGCCTCGTGATCCGCCCACCTCGGCCTCCCAAAGTGCTGGGATTACAAGCGTGAGCCACCGCGCCCGGCCTATACTTGCATTTGAGTGATGTTTTGCCTAACAAAAGTGCTGGGTTAAGATACATTAACTTGAGTCCAATTCTATTCTCTCTTGCTCTGGATGTGATGAGCATAGCGAGTTCTAAGCAAAATAGTGTGTGTTTTTCTCCTCTGAGTAGAGTTTTGTTGGCATTTCCTAATGCTTCTTTATGAAAAAGAAAATCAAGACTTTCCAGTAACAAGTCATTCTGTCTAATTTCACTTGGTTCAAACAGTGACTGAAATATTTCTTGATTTTAATTAGAAGAAAGCAAGAGAAAGACAGACCACAAGAGTTTCATGAAGAGATAGGCATATATTGTAAAATTTCCCTAACGTTTTATTATAAAATTCCCAAATACAATCAAAAATGAAAAGGAGTTTACAGTGAGCCCACTGCCTTAACTCTACAATGAACCTTTTACTATACTTGTTTTATTATATGCCCATCGCTCTTTCATTCATCCTATTTATTTCAATAAGGCATCTATTACAGATATCAGTACACTTCACTTCTAAACATTCAGCATGTATATCATCAACTAGAGTTCAATGTTTGTATTTTTCCTCTTTTAGGGTGGAATGTCAATACAATGAAATACATGAATCTTAAGTACGCTGTTTAATGAGCTTTGCCAAATGTATTTACCTGTGTAACTTAAAGCCCTACTGGAGAAATAACATTGCCATCACCCTAGAAATTAATTCATGTATGTATGTCTGCATCGATGCATACATACATCAATGCTAGACCTCTGATACTTTTCTTAATTTAATAAAGAGAGTCCACTAGTACATTGCAGGGTAGCTGTGGGGGCTGACATGTTCATCTCTCTGCTATCTTTCTCTACTCTCTTAATGAAAATTACATTCTGCTCAGCCTACTTGTTGGCCTATATATCCTGCACTTACTGAATGATTTCTTAAATGTTCTTCATGAAATGTTTCACTAAAATTAGTATAAGAATGAAAAAACTGTACAAAGAGAAAGCTAATCAGCTTCTTCTCCTACCAACACCTCCAACATAAGTAAATAGCCTCATGCTGACTGATCTATAACTTTATTTTTTTTCTTCAGCTTTTATTTTAAGTTAATGGGTACACGTTCAGGATGTGCAGGTTTGTTACATAGGTAAATGTGTGCTGTGGTGGTTTGGATCACATATTATCCCATCACCCAAGTATTAAGCCCAGCATCCATTAGCTAGTTTTCCTTATGCTCTCCCTCCCCCACACAATCCCCCTGAGACAGGCCCCAGTGTGTATTGTTCCCCCTTCCATGTGTCCATGTGTTCAATCATTCAGCTCCCACTTGTAAGCGAGAACATGCGGTGTTTGGTTTTCTGTTCCTGCGTTAGTTTGCTGAGGATAATGGCTTTCAACCCCATCCGTGTCCCTGCAAAGGACATGATCTTCCTTTTTATGGTTGCATAGTATTCCATGGTGTATATGTACCACATTTTTCTTTATCCAGTCTATCATTGGTGGACATTTGGGTTGATTCCATGTCTTTGCTATTGAGAATAGTGCTGCAATGAACATATGCATGCATGTATCTTTATAACAAAATGATTTATATTTCTTTGGGTATATACCCAGTAATGAAATTGCTGGGCAAATGGTATTTCTGCCTCTAGGTCTTTGAGGAACCACCATACTGTCTTCCACAATGGTTGAACTAAAATTTCCACTTCCACCAACAATTTAAAAGCATTCCTTTTTATCCACAACCTCACCAGCATCTGTCATTTTTTGACTTGTTAATAATAGCCATTCTGACTGGTGTGAGATAGCATCTGAATGGATCCACAACTTTCTTTGTGCTCACGGATCTTAAGAAAGGATGGATTGATGCAGGAAGGCAATTAGACGTCTGTTTGTTTGTTTGTTTGTCTGTTTGTTTTGAGTCGGAGTCTCGCTCTGATGCCAGGCAGGAGCGCAGTGGCGCCATCTTGATTCGCTGTAACCTCCTACTCCCTGGTTCAAGTGATTCTCTTGCCTCAGCCTCCTGAGTAGCTGGGATTACAGGCACGTGCCACCATGTCCAGCTAATTTTTTGTTCGTTTGTTTGTTTTAGTAGAGACGGGTTTCACCATGTTGGCCAGGGTGGTCTCCGTCTCCTGACCTCATGATCCGCCGGCCTTAGACTCCCAAAGTGCTGGGATGACAGGCATGAGCCACCACGCCCGGCTAGATGCTAGTTTTTAAACAAGCTCTGATTCATTGATAATGATTTTGACTGCTTGGAGTGCTGTGTTAAGAAGGATCCTGTCTGTACTTAGTGGAAGAGTACCAAGATTTCTTACAGTTTTTGCCACAGGCAGGAGTTGAAACTGGAAAGCAAGGGAGTGGGGGGCATTCCTTTCCCATTGTAGGTTTGGGGAGGGAACTGCTGCACCTGGCAACTGAAAGGGACAGAAGGGCACAGAGTACCACTCTAAAACATTTCTGTTCTGGTTCATTTTCGTGTCCTATTAAAATAGCTAATGTTTTTCTGCAACAGTGCTACTCACGAAAAGGCTGTCCAAGTAGGGTTTGGGTACACAAAGTAGGAAAGAGAGAGAGAGAGAGAAGGAGATAGATTGGCAGAAACTAGCATATTCTGTCATTCTAAGAATGAAAACGTGTCAACATTTGACTTAAAGCTGATATACTCTAGGAATTACCCTTCCTATGCAAAGTGTACAATTCTAAATGTTTAAGTATTTGGATCACTGTTACTGTGGGATAATAATGCCCAGTTCAACTTCACTGCTTTTCTCAGAGAGGCAAATAGATACTGGGTCAGTCAAGATTATTCTTGGTGTGTCAGGGGCAGAATGGTGGGGTGAAAAATCAAGCTTTACTTTCATTTTTTACTACCCGGCTTCCTTCATAACACTTCAGCAGATGTCAAGACCATTTGTTTGGTTCCTCGTAGCCTCCATGTGATCTTTCTCTTCACTGCAGTGTTCCCCAAGTGTGAGTTGCTTTGCTCAAGATCATTTTCAAAGACTCAATTTTCAAAGCAAATGTACACACAAGACAGTAGTATTTTCAAAAACACAGGTTTTCACATTTTCCAAGGGGGATAGACAAGAGAAGGGAGGATGCCAAGAATAGAGTGTGAGTTTATTTCACATAGCAGGTCTCATAAAGATTGCATCCATAAATGTGCTGCCAAATTGAACAATAGCAGAGGGGAATAAAGGGGAGGAGGGAAGAGAGGACTCAGATGAAGGCAAAGAGAAAAAACAACTTTAGGAAGGTGTGAAGTTTGAGACATGCCTATAAGACTGGCTTTCTACCCAGTCTTATGCTAACTCTTGGCCAGAAATATATAGGGACACACACACACACACACACACACACACACATCACCTCCTTGAACGAAGAAAAAGTTTATTTCATCAGGATTGCTAAGGAATGTTGCTGCTGATAAGGCGACAGAAAATATTTCTGGGAGTGCATTTTCGGAACTTGGGAACAGAGACAGTCTGTCTGAACCCAGCTCAACTTTTCTTTTTTATCACTTTTTAAAAGCATTTTATCTTTAAGAGCCAAATTAACTTTTCATGATATGGTTTCTCAGCAGCTGATACTTGGGCATTACAGGGCTGGACAGGAATGACTACGCAGTTTTGTAAAATGACTATCCCCAGAGCTGCTGGCTTGCTGGTTTTGCTGTCAATCATATATTTAGGATCTTTTTTCCTGTCTAGATTTATGTAGCTCTTTGAGAATAGAATTGCTTGGTCCAGGAAAGGTGTGACTAGTGTAATAAACAAAAGAAGCCACAGAGGATATTCTTGTGAGAAACCAATTAATTATTCACACCAATATGTTATAAGTACAGTTCATTTTCTCTTTTGACTATTGCATTACAGAGAATTTTCTCAATGCATTCAGGAGATATGCTTAATAATACCCCGCACAGTCATTTTAATAGTTATGGTGTTGTACTGGGAGGTCTATCAACTAAAATTCAAAAATAAAATAAAGGCAAGAGTCACTGTATTTAAATTTTTACTTTTAATGTCTTTATTATTTGTGGACACTCCGAAAAACATAAAATGTCATATTATAACAGACTTTAATGTTTTAAAATAAGTGGGATTTTCGAAAACACACAGTTCTGGAAAGGTGTATTTCTTTATGTATCTATCTATATGATAAGAGGTTTTACCACATGGCTGTATCATTTATAGAATCAATTAAAACCAACTGTGGTGGTAAAAAAAAATTACCTCTAGTGGACTTATTCAACTGTATACGGAATTTTATTTAGGGAGTTATGGAATGAATAGTTTTTTTCCCTGAAAGCATTGTTTTGTTAGTTTTCTGATTGTTTGATAGCTAGACATAAAAATTTTCCTTATAAGTCCTTGGATATAATTTTACTTTTCACATATGATTGATCCCTTCTATTTATTTTGCTATCAGAAACCAATTTTTTAACATTGCGAATTATCCAGAATTTGAATGTCACAAAATTCAAACAGGTAAAATGTAAGGTTTGTTACGTACACACACACACATACACACACACACATACACACACACACACACACACACACACTGAGCTGAAGAGGATGGTCTTTGTGTACTTAAAAGGATAACATTTTTTTCCCCTTAGTATGTTTATTGATAAACACAAACAGAATTCTGTTTGGTTTATGTTGCATGTTTTATTGTGTCTTTTTTTAGATTTTAATTTTCCTCTTACTATGTGTGTACATGTGTACGTATAAGTTTTATATTTTTCAGTGGTAAAACAGTTTCCGGTAAACAATTTTTTTGTTTTGCTTTGTTTTGTTTTGTTTTGTTTTGAGACGGAGTCTTGCTCTGTCACCCAGGCGGGAGTGCAGTGGCGCCATCTCGGCTCACTGCAAGCTGCGCCTCCCGGGTTCACGCAATTATCCTGCCTCAGCCTCCCGAGTAGCTGGGACTACAGGCTTTTAAAGGCGCCCGCCACCACGCCCAGCTAAATTTTTTTTGTATTTTTAGTAGACACGGGGTTTCACCGTGTTAGCCAGGATGGTCTTCATCTCCTGACCTCGCGATCCGCCCGCATCGACCTCCCAAAGTGCTGGCATTACAGGCGTGAGCCACAGCGCCCAGCCCAGTAAACATTTTTTTATAGAGGGAGTTTTAACACGTTCTGTATTAGTTTCTCTGTTTTTTCATTTGCATATTTGATGTGATACTCAAGTTGCTATTTAAGCTCTATTCTAAGTCTATATTTTTTTTGTCCCATGGGAGTCCATTCCATCCTCTAAAAAAGGGAAGAACATCAGTTCTTTAGCCATTACTTGGTGCAAAACAAGTTCCGGTTTCCTCTTTCCCTCAGGTGTGGATATGAGCAGACAAGTAGATACACAAAGAGGTATATATTTACTAGAAAGAAATCACTTGCTTAAACAATAGGCAGGAACTGTGGGACTCGACCTGGAACAAATACGCATAAATAAGCAGGAAAATGTAATATTTGTCTGAGAGCTTGAATGCATTCTTTTAGGACATATCTAGGACATCCCTGCATCATCACTTTGGTAAGAACTTCAGTACCTTGCCTGCCAGTCATTTATATGCACGCTCTGTCACAGTTAGTCCCACCTCTCCCCACACCTTCTGCACCACTTCCACCACCACCATCACTGTGCCTGGCAGCTGGGTGAATCAGGAAGACTTCTAACGTTTGTTTTCCCATATTTACCAACAAGTCTTCCAAAGTGGGCCCAAATTAAAGTTGTGTAACATCGCTTTCCCTCTCTGGATCTTCATTACTGGAGATGGAGGCAAGCACTTTACTATGGTAAGCACTTTTGACCTTAGACAAGTGGCCTAAAAGGTGGGTACCAACTAGCCTTTAGGACATATTCAGGAGGGCTTCTATACCAAGACTGTCTGGCCAACGTAGGCTAACAGTTCTTTTCCTTTGAGTTTCACTTGCTTCATCTTAACCATACCTCTATTACTCTAATCAGTACATTCGAATAAAATTACTTGCATGTCTCTCAGTAAAAATATGGTCTTCTTGAGTCCCCCCCCTTTCAAAATTATTTTATTAGATCTTTTTAGGCTTACTGTGTCTCTGAAGGGCTTGGTGCATATTCGTTGTTTGATAGCATATCATGCACAGTTCTGATATTTTAAATAAAAAATAGGCCGGGCATGGTGGCTCATGCCTGTAATTCCAACATTTTGGGGAAGATGAAATAGGAGAATTGCTTGAGGCCAGGAGTTTAAGACCAGCCTGGGTATCATAAGAAACCCCATCTCTGTAAAAAATAAAATTAAATTGAAAAGCCAGATGCGGTTGCATGCCCCACTAGTCCCAGCTACTAGAGAGGCTGAAGCCAGAGGGTTGCTTGAGTGCAGGAGTTCTAAATTACAGTGGGCTGTGATCACACTGTATCCTGCACCACACAGAAAAACCTTGTCTGTAAAAAAAATTCCAGAACAAAAAATTACAAAGAATAGGAAATTAATTAAATATAAGAACCAATGATTGCTTACATTTTCATATGTCTTTCCTTATGTTCCTTTATCTTGATACATATAAACTCTAAAATAATAGGATATAACTTAAAAAATGTTTATTTTTTTCTTCAATTTCTATGTGTAACAAAACTTTAGTATTGTCAGAAATAAAGTCACTATTTTGTTTAAGGAGGAGGGGCCTGCTAGCCTTAGTAAACATAGCCCTTACCTTTCTTCTCTAAGATAAAATGTTAGGTACTGGCTAGATGCTGCACTCTCCAAGTATATCATCAGTTTTGTTTTGCTTTCAGACTAGTACTAGGAAAGAATGAGGTCATACATTTTGAAAGTGCAGCATATTTTGTGGGTTTTCTTTATGTGTGGTTTCTTTTTGAGTCAGATAAGTATTTTTCCTTCCTTTTCAGGTCACACTTACACTTTTATGCAAAATATTCTAAGTTGTGTCAACTGAGGACATGGCTACAGATAATAGAAGTGATTTTAAAAGCCACCTAGCATAAAAAGAGTTTTCTAATTTCCCAGAACAGCCAGGTTTCCGTTTAATCCAACCCCTTTAGAATGTAGCTTATGTCTCTGATATTTAAAGCCATGTGTTCATCTTGAAATAATCAAAACAACAGAATCCTCAAAGAATCCAGTCCATAGGCAACATGTATTATGTTATTTAGTTAGTTTTGACAAGGTTATCTAGGCATTTAAACATTATTATCTACAGGATTTCTTTTTCCTCCAACATGAAGACATTAAGTTCAGATTTGTAGAGCAGAGAATATCTGTTTCATATTTGACACAAACTATCTCAATCCCCATTTTCCTTCATTAGACAAGCGAAGCTAATTATTTTGATAAATGAATGATAAATAACTACTGATAATTAGACACAAAGGTTTTTGAGGTATGCTGTGCTGGTTCATATAGGGAATGTTCATAAAACATTATAACAGCAAAAACATTAATTTGAAGACAAAATTTGGACCCTTCAAATTTTGCTTTCCTATTTTCCCATTTCCATATGCTGAGAAGATACCAATATTTTCACAATTGTGACTTGCTAGACATAAGTTACAAGGGATAATAAAATAATATCCTACCTAATAATTGTAGCAACTAGCTTCAAAGGGATTATTAGACCCATGAACTGAAGTCAAGTAGTATAGAATGATAATTACATTTATTACAGTATGCCCAGATTATAGATATTTTGATATTTCTTGCCACAAAGGACACCAGAGTCATATTATGTTTCAGTGGTACTAGAGGAAGTTGCATGAATAATTACTGTTAGTTTCGTGGAACATCTAAACTGATATTATTTTCACCCAGCTCTACTCCAATTGCAAATTGCTTTTCCCAAAGCAAGAGCTAGCTTTCTCATCTTTCTGCTTGATGAGGGTGAGCTATTCAGCCCTGATTTGCCTTTTCTTCTCTTCTCTTACCTCCTGTTATTCTTAGCCAGTAGCACATCCTGAAACAATGACCAATCTTCCAATGCTTTTATGTGCATTGATTTCCTATCCCCATTTTCTTGAGGGTAGAGAGATTATTTGCCTTTGCAGTGATTCCAAAAAATTCTTATTGCAAGTTGAAGAGCTTTATGCATTCTTGTTAATAGTTATTTTGTCAGTTTAGAAGAGGGCAAAGAGAGGGGACATTTTCTATCCACAAACTGTAATCCTTCTAAAGACTTCATATACTCTCATCATCCACATCTTTCTGGAAGAGGGTAGATCCCACATTGTGAATTTAACCTCTGGTTTAGTATATAAATTTGTTTTTCATTTTGATTAATGTAAATAGTTACATCAGGCACAAAAGTTCCAGGATTTTTTTTTTTTTTTTTGAGGTGGAGTCTTGCTCTGTCACCAGGCTGGAGTGCAATGGTGTGGTCTCAGCTCACTACAACCTCCGCCTCCTAGGTTCAAGCGATTCTCCCGCCTCAGCCTCCTAAGTAGCTGGGACGACAAGCGCGTGCCATCACACCAAGCTAATTTTTGTATTTTTAGTATAGACAGGGTTTCACTGTGTTTGTTGGCCAGGCTGGTCTCGAACTCCTGACCTCGTGATCCACTCACCTCAGCCTCCCAAAGTGCTGGGATTACAGGTGTGAACCACTGTGCCTGGCCCAGGGTATTTCTTGATAAAGACTGATGGAGAGATTGTTTCTTAAAAAGGAAATCAGAGAGGTGGGAATTTGTGAAGAGATTATGATTTGGCCTTTGCATAGGACAACTTCACAATGCTGTTATCTACTAAACCTGTACCAAAATTCCTAGAGCTAATCATTTAAAAAAATACATGTCTGTATCTATTTCTATATGCCTATTTCGTTTTTTTTTCTTTTTTTTTTTTTTTGAGACGGAGTCTCGCTCTGTCGCCCAGGCTGGAGTGCAGTGGCGCGATCTCGGCTCACTGCAAGCTCCGCCTCTCGGGTTCACGCCATTCTCCTGCCTCAGCCTCTCCGAGTAGCTGGGACTACAGGCGCCCGCCACCACGCCCGGCTAATTTTTTTGTATTTTTAGTAGAGACGGGGTTTCACCGTGGTCTCGGCCTCCTGACCTCGTGATCCGCCCGCCTCGGCCTCCCAAAGTGCTGGGATTACAAGCGTGAGCCACTGCGCCCGGCCCTATTTCTATATACCTATATAGAAATAGATATAGATGGCCAGGTGCGGTGGCTCACGCTTGTAATCCCAGCACTTTGGGAGGCCGAGGCGGGCGGATCACGAGGGCAGGAGATCCAGACCACGGTGAAACCCCGTCTCTACTAAAAACACAAAAAATTGGCCGGGCGTGGTGGCGGGCGCCTGTAGTCCCAGCTACTCGGAGAGGCTGAGGCAGGAGAATGGCGTGAACCCGGGAGGCGGAGCTTGCAGTGAGCCGAGATCGCGCCACTGCACTCCAGCCTGGGCGACAGAGCGAGACTCCGTCTCAAAAAAAAAAAAAAAAGAAATAGATATAGATGGTATAGATATAGATATATTGGCTTCTTGCTTCCTTTAGAGCTTGTATATTTGTTCAAAGTAATTTTTTTAAAAAACTGCTTTAGAAATTTAAACTTATTTATTATAATGCTTCTCGGATATTATCCTTGCCTTAAAGCAAAATTCATAATTTCATAAAAAGATCTGTATCTTTTTTCTGTCATTAATTATGTGCTCCCCATACCCATAAAGAAAGAATTAAATAAAAATTATTTGACTATTTTTCTTTAAACATTTTTTAAAGTACATAAATGAACTTATGAAAATATGTGGTTTTAAGCTTAATTTTGTAAAATTGGGCTGACAAAGCAGTAGATATTCTCAGGAGCAGGAGTTGAATTTTACTTGTATGGCAAGAGTTGATAATTTGTGAGTTTTACAGTATTTTATTAGAGAAAGTTTACCAGGGAAGCAGAGTGGAAAATATATAAAAATGTATTCTAAACCTACAAAAAAAAGCCATAGATAGAATTTGTTTACATGTACTGATTAATTAGAAGGCTTACTTTGTAAGGAAGCACTATGCAAATTATTTTTTCTCAGTTATTAGTCTAAGAAAGAGACAAAAATAACTTTTATTACAAAGAAACCTTTGCTTGCATCCATATTTTACATTTTTATAAAAATGTTTTGAAAGAGAGGTATGGCCAGGAGCAGTGGCTCATGCATGTAATCCCAACACTTTGGGAGGCTGAGGCATAAGGTTCACTTAAGGCCAGGAGTTTGAGACCAGATTCAGCAACATAGCAAGATCCTATCTCTACCAAAAAAAAAAAAAAAAAGTGAAAGAAAGGGAGATGCTATTACTCTTTCTTTCATAATCTAGCTACTGGCTAACCAAAAAAAATGAAACATTGCTTAAGGCATTGCTTTTCTGGTATATGTGGAAAGTATACATTTTATTAATCACTTATCTCACAACATATAGAATAATATAAATTATGTTTATGAGAGATCGATAGAGATTTTTGAGAGAAAGTAAAATGACATATCTGGCCAGGCGTGGTGGCTCATGCCTATAATCACAGCACTTTGGAAGCCCGAAGTGGGAGGACTGCTTGAGCCCAGGAGTTTAAGACCAGCCTGGGCAACATGGTGAGATCTTGTGTCTACAAAAAATTCAAAAATTAGCTGGGTGCAGTGGCATGTGCCTGTGGTCCCAGGTACTTGGGGAGTTGAAGAAGGAGGATTGCTTGAGCCCAGGAGTCTGAGGCTGCAGTGAGCTGTGTTCTTGCCGAATGAGACCCTGTCTCAAAAAAATGAAAAACAAATGACATATGCATATTTTTAAATTTTTCTTTTATAACTGATTCAAATTGTTCTTCACCTCTAATCAATTAATTATCTCAATCAATTATGTTTCTTTGCGATATCTTTGAAATGGGTTATATATTTTCATGACTCAGTTTTGACAGTATTCAAGTGCTAAATTGAATCTCTACATTCATGTTGCCAAGAGTTTTGAAAGTCATTGTTATTAGTTAGTATACTTATCAGAAATTTTAGAGGCCCAGAATTCACTTTCAAGTTCTGTGCTTTCCATACCAGTATTTTAGTTTTGCATTTTTGTTTTGCCTAAACAGTTTGAACTTTGTGCTCTGTCATAAACTCCTACTTTTACCTTTCTGCTTTTTTCTACAATTTGTTTATTTGGACTAGTGTTAATTTATCACCTAGAAAAGAATGTTATTTTAGGAATTTTTGTATCAGTTTAACTCATTGAACTGAAAATCTGTCTCAAGTCTCGGTGCAAAAGAATGGGAATATATTTTAGATTTCATAATTAGCATGTGCTGAAAAGGGTTTTTATATTCTTTGTGTGCAATGTTTAGCAAGGTTTATACATGTTTAGAGGACTAGGTACACCTAGAAAATATAATCTACCAGAGGGAGTTCTATTATCTTATGGTTTTCAGCAAGTTTAACTCCATGGAATTGCAGACAGAAAGAGATATTGTATAAATATGCCAGTCATATTTTGACATCGCAGTCTTGTATTGACACTTTCATCAAACTGTGGGAGAACAGAGCATTTCTTGAGGTATAAGTTCTTGTAAGTATTTTGCAGAACAAAAGTTGTCTCTTCTATTTGTACTAAATCTTCTAGGCCACAAAGCATCAAGAAGAAAATTGACTAAATAATTATGGATTCTGTACCTTCTCCCAAAATACCTGCCCTTGACCTGAGAAATAACTTTCTTTCCTGGTAAGATTGACCCAAAATGTGGCTTGAAATGACCTTTCTCTGCTCTACTATTAAGAAATAATAGCACACGCTCTTGTTATTTCTCTTTTCGTGACTTGTTCGTGGGTTTCTTTCAACACCAATAAAGTGGTTCTTTGTAATAGCCAATCATTTGTTTAATGCATGCCTCATTTCTACTCATCTTAGAAAGAAAAGTCAAGAAGTCCTGCAGAAATGCCCCAAAGGAAAAAATAAAACAAAATGACTTAATTCATGACATTTGTGATTTATTGAGTCTTCTTTCATCTGTCATGTAAGATGTACAAGCACTAGGTTAAATTTTTATTTTTGGTTGGTTTCTCTGACAGAGACTCATAATTCTGCCCTAGAGTTAAATCTTATGGAAAAAAAACACTGAAAATAAACAGCACGTTTCTTCCTCTAGATGCCATCTTCTCCCTGTCACATAACAATGCGGATTAGCTCCCAATAGTTTACGTGAATAGCTTTCAAATCTAACACTGGTAGCAATCAAACAAATTAAGTATAAATTATGTGTGATCCTTCTCTCTCTCTCTCTCTGTTTTTTTTTTTTTTTTTTTCTTTGAGACGGGGTCTCCCTCTGTCGCCCAGGCTGGAGTGCAATGGCACGATCTCGGCTCACTGCAACCTCTGCCTCCTGGGATCTCGGCTCACTGCAACCTTTGCCTCCTGGGTTCGAGCAATTCTCCTGCCTCAGCCTCCCAAGTGGCTGGGATTACAGATGCCTGCCACCATGCCACGCTAACTTTTGTATTTTTAGTAGAGATGGGGTTTCACCATGTTGGTCAGTGTGGTCTCAACCTCCTAACCTCAGGTGATCCACCTGCCTGGGCCTTCCAAAGTGCTAGGATTACAGGTGTGAGCCACCACGCCCGACCTCTATATTTTTTAAATGCCTTATGTTTCCATTTTAACTTGATCTTGCATATATAACCATTTAACCAAGCTTGCTAAGACTTAAAGAGGTATAATTTTAGCTTGCCAATATTCATTGTTCTGAGCCCTGTTTATAATGAAGTATAACAATAAGCATTATTACGCTTTAGTGAGTTGAACTTGAATATGCTTGAGTGACCTGACTTACTCACATTAAAGATGGAACAACAGAACAGTAGAAAAAGTGGAGTAATCTCAAGATTTTCTTGTAAACGTTACATTAAGAGACTTTATTTGACAACCTAATGAAAAAACTGACCATGTGTTTTCCTCTTCCCATCATTTTCTCAGATTCCCTTTCTATCATTTTCTCTCCGAAATTTATCCTCATGATCCATAGCCTTAGGTCTCACTTCAAAGAAGAAACAGGAGGAGAGGAAACTGTTTCATAATATCTTTCTCCAGTCCTTTACCAGACCACCTAATAATATTCTTGCAAAGCACATCGCAAATGTGAATAGCTATATTGTTCCTGCATGATAGTAATGAGTATAATGCTACCTCCATAGGGGCTGAAAGTTAACATATGTCTTTTACAAAGCAGGAAACATAACCTTAAGCATAATTATGAATTATATACATAATCGTGCTCTCTTTTCTTTAGGATAAGTGATTAGTGTTCAAGTTTAGTGCTTATATTTGCTTTATAAAACGTACATTGTGCTCATTTATGTTTTGGCATAGACAGATCCTTTATATGACCACTGTACTAAATATTTTTTTAAATCACTGACTAGACATCCTGATTTATGTGTCTAGATTTATATTTCCAGAAGCATATACTATAACTTTTTCTGTTTAATGGCTAAGACACTTCTGCATAATTTACATTGGGACTAAAGTGGTCTTTTACTGAGATACTTTTCTGTATGACAAACCAACATCATGATATCTGATAAAAATACAACACTCTTCTTTACATTTTTTCCCAAATTTTATAATGAATTAAAGACAAATACCCATCAGAAAACATTCCTTGAAAATGCATAATTATGATGTGTGATGCTATACAGAGCAAATTCAGACTAATACATAGACCTCAAATTCATGAATATAATTTTCTCTGGATAGTTAGAAAGATATTTTAAGGTGTTTCATGCCTGAGGAATAATGTCATTTATTGAATGCATATACATACATGGATGCCTCTGAGGATGTCCTGTATCTAATAAACAGCCCAAATCATGGGCAAATATGTATCTTATAAACTGGGGGAATGGGAAAAGCATGCCAATTTATTTCTATTGAGCTAAAGTTTAGGGTCCACATTTATTTATTGACTATGGTCTTGGGTAAATGACTTAGTTTTCTTGTGTCTCAGTTTACTTATTTGTAAAATAAATCATGTTACTTCAAAAGTTTATTGCAAAGATTAACTACTATTAGCATATAAGAAAGCTTAACATACTTTATTTATACAGTCATTCTTCAGTTTCATAAATGTGCCCTTCTTGGTAGAGAAATGGGTAACATCAGTGAACTGGGTTGAGACTGAAGCTGTACATAATGATAATTTCAATGATTTGATCAATAATTTCAAATTGATTTTTGTTCATCCTAAGACAAAACTTTGAATTCTTTATCTTTTCTGTTTGTCCCCTCTTAGCTAGGTTGGAAATACTATTCTTGTTTTGTTCTTTAAAGGCAAATTGTAAAATGTTTATCCATTATTTTTCAAACACTGATTACTGTAGACAGTGTCAACATGATCAATGTCTGAGTTTTAAAGCAATAGTTGAATCAAGTTGCTTCACAGTGGTTTCTTCAAAATACCACAAAATGACAGGAACACTTACGCCGTGAACACTTGGATTTGCTTCTTGATCCTTGGTATTTAAAACATGTATGGAATGCATCCTCTGTGTCAGCCAAGACAGCCTCTGGAGAGTGAGGCAGGTTTGTGTGTTGAGGGAAGGGGGTGTGCAAGGGGGTGGCCATGGCTTTATTAGTTGCCTCTGCTTCTGATATCTGTTTTTCATTACATTTTGGTAGATTATGTCATCTTTTTGTCACATACATTTTCACCCAAGTCTGGAACTATATTTCTCTTTCATTTCCAACTTACATCCTCAAAATCATTCGTGGAAGCCTGTCTATATAACAAATTTATCTACTATTTTGAGGGGAACATGTCCTATTGTAGAAGGATAAACCTTTTACAATTGTTCGTCGTAAGGAGAAATCTGCTTTAAAAATATTTCATAGGGCTGTCTTACCCTTATTCTTAAAAAAAGTTATTACTGTAGAACTAGTTAGCAAGAGTTACTCTGTTCTGGGTTATTTGGGATTCACTGTTAGCAAAGACTAACAATTAGTTTGTAAATCCATATATGGATGTTGGTGGTCACAGAAATTTCCTGCTTGATTTTTTTTGAATTCCAATTAATATAGGAGGTTTCTGAATTTCTAGGTATTTCAGGATTTGCATATACTTAGAGTTCAATTATGTTTGAAACACATTATCTGTGCAAGTGACTGTCCTAAATGTTGTGGCTAAAGAGGAGGAAGCATAAAAAAATAAAATAAAATAAACAAAAAACTGTTCTTACCCACCTCCCACCCCAGCCCCAAATTTTGAAATCTAGCAAAGTAAAAAGCTGCATGCAAATTTAAAAAAAAAAAAAAAATACAAGGCAGAATATTTCATATTCATGTAACAATTGTCAGGCACAGGAGCCTAAGCAGAAACATTCCTGGTGTGGTTATTCATAACTTAGCTAAGCAATGTCTGCTATTTATCACTGTACTTATAGGCTGGTGAGAGTCTCTCATTGCCCACTGCTGAGTCACTCACCTTTTCATTTTGAAAGCAAGTTTGGCCATTTTTTTTTAACAATGCTTTTGCTCAAATAACACGAAAAATTCCAAGTCCCTTTGGAGTTTTACTCTTACTACTACTGTAGCAGTTTGTTCATATTAGGATCTCGCAGACTATCTAGAAGCAATGAATTATTATCTAGTTTTGCAAAGCTTTAGTATAAGAAAGGATAAATAAACTAACAAATTTCAAAATGGTATGAATTCAGGTTTTGTGACTTTTTCCTTATTAATAAAAAAGGATTAGTGATACTAATGCTACTGGATTCGTAGAAAGGTTAAATGTAATAATATGGACAATTGGTTGGAAACATGGTAGGCATTCCACAAATGTAAGCTCACTGTGAACTTCTTAGAACTCTGTGGAGAGTATGTATTCCTATGTTTGCTGAGGAAGGGCATTTTAGTCAATATATAGATCCTACTTTTAATTATTATTTTCACTCTTTAAATGTTAGTTCTTCACTTCTAGAGTTGTTATGCTGTTGCCTTCTCATTTTTTCCCCTTTTTTTCTTCCAAGTGCAAAATTTTAAGCGAAATCTCAGGCAGCCCTCATTTAACAATTTCATGTGAAAAAATAACCATTGTGAACTCTCAGAGTAGTAATTACAGGAAGTTATGAAACTTTGCTAACTTTTACTAACAGATCAAGCATTTTCTTTTGATTGTTAGGAAATCGTGTGTGGACAGCACGGGAGAACACACTCTGCCTGTACGCATTGCCAACTCTTGCTTCATTGAGTTTCACAAACAATCCCAAGCTTCATTTTAGCCAAAAATGTAAACCAGTTCCCACAGTAAAAGTTGTGCTAATTTCCAAGTTGATTTTTATTTCTTTTTCACTCCTCTGCTGATTGAACTGGTCAAATTGAGCAGTGAGATGGCCAAGGGACAAAGGGTAAGGCCAGGGGGGTCACTAAACCAAGACCAGGCTCTAGGATTTCAATGTTTCTTTCTTCTTTCTTGCCGTCAGTAAAGATCCCCTAGGCATTGACATTTTAAAACCTCTCCATGTCTTCTGTTAACTCCCTTAGGATCCTGATCTCTGTAACAATGATGGATGGTGACACTTAATTATGGACACTCACAGGCATCCAATTCAAGCAATCCTGGCTTCCAAGCCCAGATCTGCCCCTTACTAGCAGTGTGACTTCACGTGAGTTAGGCTCTCAGTTTTTTTCATCTTTAAATGGGGATTATATTTCCTGATTATAGTACCTGATTATAATACAGATTACAGTGCCAATCTCAGAGGTAAGATAAATGCACTTAGCACACAACGTAGAACATAGTAAGTGCTGAATAAATGGTACCTGCCATTATTATTGCAAGCTAATTAAAAATGATCATTTGTACTAAATTTATGTTTTATTCAAGGAAGATAATGTCATTCCTCACCAATTAAACATTTGTTGATGAAAGGCCCTTGAGTAGCAACGTCACACACTGTATGAGAACTGGAAAGGATAGGTCTTTTGTTATATCAGCCACCCTGCCTCATAGGTGACTGCTGGCTCCTCTTTTCTGCACGAAGGCCAGAACATGAAAAGTTAGATATTTGTAAAATTGCTTAATTCATAATATTTGAGAGTTGATGATAATTTCCATTTTAGCTCTTGCTCCCCAAGGAGCAGATGCTTCTGGGGAGGTTCAGGAGCACGTGAAGAAACAACACTGATAGATGGGGATTGGGACAAGAGTACCTTATTAATTCAGCTACCACTGTGGGTGACTGGAGGTCAATCCCCTAGGGCAACTCCAAGAGCCAGTGTAGGGTATACATCTTAGAGTCATCACACACCAGGGGTGAGGGAGCTAGTTTATTGATACACCAACCCCCAACTGACGAGTAAAATCTCTCCCCTGGTCGTTTGGGTTTTTTTTTTTAATTTTTAATTTTTGTAGGTACCCCTAGTAGTTGTGATTTCTCCAAAACTTCTAACTTGCTACAAAGGAGGACAACAGATATTATCCAGCCAGAGAAGTTCTTACATAAAGAAATGCAGGGCCTGGGTGCTCAGCGTGGTAAGGATAAGGGAATATAAACGGGCACAAAAAGCATTTGTTTTTATTTCTTATACAGTAATATGGATCCAAGTTTGGGAAAATTTTAATGACAATCTTCCTGAACATATATTCTTAATGATACAATGGGTTTATATTAAAATTTGCTATTGAAACAAATGTAGTTTTGGTAAAGAAAAGCTATCATATACCTATGGAATTTTAGACAACTTCCTCAAAACCATTAATCTTTGCACACTTGCTTCTTAATGAGCCAATTTGCACAATCCTATTTATCATTTTACTTACATGCTTGTCCATCTCTCTGAAACTTTGGGGGAACATGACCAGAACTTCACCCAGGTTACTTTTCCTTCCATTGTTTAATCCAGCTATCTGAGCTACCTTGTTTACCAATGTTATCCATGAACTGACAGGAGTTTATTTTAATCTAATATTCTACTTTTCAAAGGAAGAAACTTATTACAGTTTGAATATATCTTATCCAAAATGCTTCGGACCAGAAGTGTTTCAGATTTTGAATTTCTTGGGATTTTTGAATATTTGCATATACGCAATGAGATATTCTGGGTATGGGACCCATGTCTAAACGCAGTTTGTTTATGTTTCATATATACCTTATATACATAATCTGAAGGTAATTTTATACAATATTGGAAAGTAATTTTGGGCATGAAACAAAGTTGTGACTTTTTTCTGTGACCCATCACATAAGATCAGAAGTGGAGTTTTGCAGTTGTGCATCATTTTAGTGCTCAAAAAATTTCTGATTTTGGAGCACTGCAGATTTCAGATTTTTTATTTAGAGTTGCCTAATCTGTATACAAAAACTTTAAGTACTCTCCTGCCTGATATGCTTAGTAGTGCATTCATTTGCAGATTCTACCAACTTCTGTCCTTTTGTTATACTGCTGATAATCATTATTCCTCTGACATATTCCACATGCACCTCAGTCTTAACAACTAAGGGGGAACAGCAACACAAAAATCTTCATACTTGGTGCTTCATTTTATGTGAGCTCCCTGAAGGGACAGGCTTATGGCTGTGCCTACATTCCGGTGAAATTAATGCTCCTTCTTCAGACTACCGTTATTCTATTTATAGCCACAGGACTTCAATTTTATAAGAGTCCAGAAAGTTCTGAGTAATGCACAGAATTCTACATACACAGCAAATGCAGCCATAGCAAAATGTAGTCCCTGGTGAGAGAGGCAAACAGAGAATCAACAATCCTTTGCTTTTATTGGAATAATAAAACTGGAGCAGTTTGTGTCTGAATGTATGGTAAATCAGATTTTTTTTTCATGTAAATTCTATAGCCAGGATATCATAGATATTGCTGTGAAAGTGGGAAATGGAGAAATACAGTCTTTGGAGGAATCTTGACTTCTCAACACTCTTTGTTTACTCATTCAAATGTGCCTATTTTTATGGATGGTGGGTCAAGATGTGGGATTCAGTGAAATAGTATTTCATAATAAAATGAGCATGAAGAGAATTTGGGCATGTCTACCAAAACATGAAGGACAAATGAGTACAATCATATATTGTATATATATACAATATAATATGTATATATATACAATCATATATACAATCATAACCATCTCCCAAGTCTTCTCATTTGCTTTTTTAAAAGTATTGAAAATTTTGGAAGGACTCTGTGTGGACTATGCTATTCTTAATGTTTATTAAGGAGAGGACATTTTACGTAATTTATTGAGCTTATTTTTAATTGTTGTTTTGACCCATTGGATGTAATTACACATTTTTTGTTGTATGAAAAATTTATATAATTAATACTACCATATTGAATATTATAAAATATTTATCACCATTTATTAGACTAATGGTAGCATACTATTCAGTTTTATTCACCCAGCTTTCTTCACATAACAACATATCTTGGTACTCCTTTATAATAACAAATATAAACATTTTCTATTCATTTTTGACAAATGCATAAAGTTCCGTTTTGTGAATACTTCACAGTTTAATCATTTCCCAATTGATAGGCAATTGGCTTTTTTCCAGATATTTGTTATGAAATACTATCCTAGTGAAGAGCCTTAAGCATACACAAAGAATCTTTCAGTGAGTACCTTCTTGAAAGAAGGTTTCAAATGTAAAGCTATTTTCATTTTTTTGACACGAAGTACCACTCTGTTGCCCAAGCTGGAGTGCAGTGTCACGATCTCAGCTCACTGCAACTCTGCTTTCCGGGTTCAAGAGATTCTCCTGCCTCGGTCTCCAAAGTAGCTGGGACTACAGGCAAATGGTGCCAAACCCAGCTAATTTTTGTATTTTAAAGTAGAGTCAGGGTTTAAATTGGCCAGGCTGGTCTTGAACTCCTGACCTCAGGTAACCCACCTGTCTTGGCCTCCCTAAGTGCTGGTATTACAGGCGTGAGCCATCGTGCCTGTCCTGTGGAGCTATTTTCTAATGGCTAAAATTCAGAATTTGCAAAAATGAAAATGAAAATCAATTATAATTTTACCATACAATTTATTATTAACTCTTTCCAGCCTTTGTTCTGTTTGCACATACTCACAACTCTAAAAGTGTAGGAGATTAGGATGTATGTAACTCATGTAGCCTTTTTTTCTCAGTTAACATTGTGATATAAGTATTACCTATGTCAAAAATAATTCTCTATAAACATGATTTTAGTGTCTGCATAGTACGGTAATAATTAACCACTTATCCATAATGTGCAGACATATTACACCCCCATACATATTGCTATATTACATATATGGGAAGATATACTGATTTGAATACTAAACCACAGTGCACATGTACCTACATTACCTGTCTGTGTAACCTCCTTCTGATTATGATTCAGTAGGTCTGAGGCAGGACAAGAAAGCCAATGCCACTTATCCTTGGATGAAACCTCAAATAGCAGTGGTATAAAGGATGATGATGGCCTATTATTTTATTTTACTTGCTTTAAGACTGAACAAAAGGACTGGATTTATCATATTTAAATTAGATGCAGTGGCACCCTAGTAGTTATATTTATTGAACTCTCTAAGAGACTTTCTAAGGTAGATGCTCGGTTTAGGCTATTTTAGCCACATCCCAAATAAAGTCACAATACTGGGCTGTGTGACCTCTGAATATCCTTTTTTCTGAATCCTTTGATTCCAGGAACACTTTTCTCTCACTTTTCAGTATCTGCCAGTAGATCTATTATAGATGTGTTACAGTTAAACATCAAAATATGGTGGCTCTTTGCTGTGATAAGCTAGAGAGTAATTTATTAGTCAAGACAGGAATAGTATGGAGTTCTTTTTCACTCTCTTCCATATGTTGCAGAATTAATGCCAAACTGTGTAGGGTCTGAATCCTTTCCATTGAGGCAGGTTGTAGAACATGAGCTTATGAGGCTCCAGAATTTTCCTGGAATACGTCTTTCCTACATCTCTTGTAGGGCTCTTGTTCCCAAATTAATCATTATTCAAATACTCAGCTGGCTGGCTCTAGGAATCCAAGTATAAATAGCAAATTTTACTTGCTCTCAAGGGCCTTTGAGTTTAACAGATCAGACAGGCAAGAAAATTGGTAATTATAGAACATGTATGGTAAATACTATAGTAAGATATGAATAGGTGCAAAAGAGGGAATCCTAACTCAATTATTTCAGATATTTTTTTTTTTTTTTTTTTTTTTTTCAGGAAAGTGAAGACAAGACTTAATTAGCCAAGGAAAGTAATGGGGAGTTAGGGGAGAAGGGAATATTTTCCAGGAAAGCTTAGAGGTTCAAAAAGGATAGAAGAATTTAAAAAAAGAGAAATTAGAGAGCTGCAAATAATATGGTTAGAGGACACACAAGGGAGATTATGAGCGTGTGTGTGTGTGTGTTCGTGTGCATGTGTACACATATATTTTGGAGATTGGACAGTGCGCTTTTGAGAAAGGTGAAGAAGTTGGAAAGATAAGAAAGGGCCTGGACTTGAAGGGCTTTGTTAGGCTAGCTAAACCATTTGAAATTAATTCTGAGAACAATGAAGAACTATTTAAAAGTTTTAAGTAGTACTCTGCCCACCTCGGCCTCCCAGTAGTTCGAGACCAGCCTGGCCAACATGGTGAAACCCTGTCTCTACTAAAAATACAAAAATTAGCCTTGCATGGTGGCGGGCTCCTGTAATCCCAGCTACTCAGAAGGCTGAGGCAGGAGAATGGCTTGAGCCCGGGAGGCAGAGGTTGCAGTGAGCTGAGATCGTGCCATTGCACTCCAGCCTAGGCAATAAGAGCGAGACTCTGTCTCAAAACAAAAGAAAAAAGAAAAAAAGTTTTAAGTAGTGAATGTCACCTCCGTAAACAACAAGGTAGGAACCAGAATATAAGAGCTCACTCACTGCAGTCTAGAGAATGACTGTTTGGTAGCCCATGGTGAGAAGTAACAGCCTGCTGGCAGCCCTCACTCATTCTTGGCGCCTCCTCGGCCTCAGTGCCCACTCCGGCCGCACTTGAGGAGCCCTTCAGCCTGCTGCTGCACTATGGGAGCTCCTCTCTGGGCTGGCAGAGGTCGGAGCCAGCTCCCTCTGCTTGCAAGGTGGTGTGGAGGGAGAGGTGCAGGCGGGAACTGGGGCTGCACTTGGCTCTCATGGCCCAGCGCGAGTTCCGGGTGGGCATGGGCTCGGCGGCCCCACACTCAGAGTGGCTGGCCGGCACCGCCAGCCTGGCCCTGGGCAGTGAGGGGCTTAGCACCTGGGCCAGCAGCTGCAGAGGGTGCGCCTGGTCCCCCAGCAGTGCCGGCCCGCTGGGGCTGCACTGGAGTTCTCACTGGGCCTCGGCTGCCTCTCTGCCGGGCAGCCTGCACAGCCGGAGCCTCACCGAGGAGCCCCACCCCCTACTCCATGGCACCCGGTCCCATCGACTGCCCAAGGGCTGAGGAGTGCAGGCCCTCGGCCTGGGACTGGTGGGCAGCTCTGCCCGCGGCCCTGGCGCGGGATCCACTAAGGGAAGCCAGCTGGGCTCCTGAGTCCAGTGGGGACTTGGAGAACATTTATGTCTAGCTAAAGGTTTGTAAACACACCAATCAGCACCCTGTGTCTAGCTCAAGGTTTGTAAATGCACCAATCAGTGCTGTGTGTCTAGCTAATCTAGTGGGACTTGGAGAACTTTTGTGTCTAGCTCAGGGATTGTAAATGCACCAATCAGCACCCTGTCAAAACAATCAGCTCTCTGTAAAACAGACCAATCAGCTCTCTGTAAAATGGACCAATCAGCAGGATGTGGGTGGGGCCAGATAAGGGAATGAAAACAGGTTGCCAGAGCTGGCGGTGGCAACCCGCTGGGGTCCCCTTCCACTCTGTGGAAGGTTTGTTCTTTCGCTCTTTGCAATAAGTCTTGCTGCTGCTCACTTTTTGGGTCCGCACCACCTTAATGAGCTGTAACACTCACCACAAAGGTCTGCAGCTTCACTCCTGAGGCCAGCGAGACCACGAACCCACCGGGAGGAATGAACAACTCCAGAGGCGCCACCTTAAGAGCTGTAACACTCACCTTGAAGGTCTGCAGCTTCACTCCTGAAGCCAGCGAGACCACGAACCCACCAGAAGGAAGAAACTCCAAACACGTCCAAACATCAGAGGGAACAAACTCCAGACACACCACCTTTAAGAACTGTAACACTCACTGCGAGGGTCCACGGCTTCATTCTTGAAGTCAGTGAGACCAAGAACCCACCAATTCCGGACACAATAGGAAGCTGAAAAGATTGTTGGAAGCCCTAGAGTGGTTAATGATGACTGACTTTCTTTAAGTGTTTATGTTAGCACTAGATGATATTATTAGATGTATCTAATACTGATGCAGATGATATTTTGAGCTATTTCAAATATTTAACTTTCAAAGCAGCTATTTTAGGTGTGATTGTTTATTACAATAATTGTCATTTACATTTAAGTACAATGAAACACAGGCATAATTCCATTACATTTCTGAAGCCGTTGAACTAGGGAGTTGTAGAAGTTTGTAGTTTGTTTCCAGGGTCCACTCACTTCACTACAGAGCTGTACTGTCTTCTCCATGGAAACTATGATGAAGAAAGTAGGCATAACCCTTTTGCTTGAAGTTGATTGACATATGTACATATGTTAATTCAATGTGTGGGGAAGAACTTGGCTGAAAGTCTAGTGAAATTGTAAGAAAACGTTGTCTATAGGAAACAATTTGAAGAGATCAGTTGCCAGAAACTTCTTAATGAATGCTATTTAAGAGGAACATCTGAATATCAGATGGGAACTATTATGGTTGGGAACTTTCTATCTTAGTACATGTAGGTTCACATGTGCTAACATATCTGCAATGCCCAGAGTATTTGTACGAGTAGTAGGTTTAAAGTTCTACCCTGGTAGTGCCATGTTATAACAAAGTATTGTTTATTATCTTTCCATTTCTACCAAGTCAATTGCTATTGAAGTAGGTACAAACTCAGCTGATTAGAATGGATTTAGAAGATTTAGAGCCAAAATTGATGATTCCCATTCTTATTCTGAAAGACCTGTAAAATCTTTAAATATTCATTTAATCCAGGGATCCTCAACCCCACAGGTTGTGTTACAAATGGGCTGCACAGGTAGGAACTGGGCTGCACAGCTGGAGGTGAGTGCTGGGCGAGTGAAGGAAGCTTCATCTGTGTTTACAGCTGCTCCCAATCACCCACATTATCGCCTGAACTCCCTCCTGTCAGATCAGTGGCACCATTAGATTCTCACAGGAGCATGAACCCTATTGTGAATTGCCCATGCAAGAGATCTAGGTTGTGTGTTCCTTATGAGAATCTAATGTCTGATGATCTGTCACTGTCTTCCATCAACCCCAGATTGGACTGTCTAGTTGCAGGAAAGCAAGCTCAGGGCTCCCACTGATTCTACATTAGGATGAGTCATATAATTATTTTATTATATATTACAATGTAATAGAAATAAACTGCACAATAAATGTAATGCGCTTGAATCATCCGAAAACCATCTCCCCACACAGGTTCATGGGAAAATTGTCTTCCACAAAACTGGTCCCTGGTGCCATAAAGGTTTGGGATCCCTGATTTAATCTTTACTTCTATTTCAATTACTTAAAAATGAATAAAACACATGTGTGTATTCCAGAAAGAGATTGGTATATAAAGAAGGTTTTATTGGATAAGTGTTTCCAGTGTTGAAATACAGATGCATTTTGGCCCTTACCACATTTCCATTTAAATGTCTAGTTATTTTTTAAAGATAAAAACAACCTTCCAGGAGCAAGAGAAGCAACTCATTTCTACCCAATTGGGCAAATCATGTAACCTCTCGAAGTCACAGTTGCCTCATCTGTAAAACGGTGATACTACTGCCTATTTTATAGGATTATTGTGATAAAATACATGTAAAGTAGCAGGCATCTAGTGGGCATTCAACCAATGTTGGATCATTTATTTATTTTTCTTCCTTAGCTCTGCAATGGCATTATCATAATTTTTAAATGCCAACATTACTTTTTGAATTGCTGTGTTGATTTCAGACTTTCTGATTGAAATAATTTAAAAAATTGTTAGATGTAAGGGAAGAATGCAGATTTTTTTGACAGGAAAAAATGCTACTGAACTTTGTTTCAACGTAAAAGTTGGTAGGGTTTACCTACAAAAATGAAATACTTTTTAGAGAAAAGCCAATATGGCATTTATTAGCTTTGACCATTGCTTGGCAAGGTTAGTTCTTACTTCCAAATTCATAATGTTGTCAAGATATCTTGTCACATGATCACTGGCTTAATTAAACTGTTACCCCATGGTGTTCCAAGGGGAATGCTTTCTGGTGTCAGTTCCCTTGTGCATGTGATGAGGCCCTAGATTTTAGCTGGGGGCTTTTTGTTTCACCAAATAAAACAATAGCTTTCTCGCCCATGTCCACAGTGAATAACAGTCCTATTACACCTTACCAACCATTACAGCCGCATTGCAGGGTAAGGAGTTGAAAGATCTTCTAGCATTTATTATCCACAGAGTGTGTCATTTAAATCCAGTATCATATAAAGCTTGAAAAATCACTTTTATGCAGAAAAATGTATATGAAGGAAACCCTCCAATTTGCCTTTGGACCAGAACATGGTCTATAAAAATGGCACATTATGCAAATGAAGTTTACTTTCTCCTCCTTTCTTTTTGCTTGTGTAATATAAAGAATCACATGTTATAGGAACTCATCCTTTTCTTTGAAGCCAGGAGCTGAGAAGTCCCTCCAGAGCGTAAGACAGTGCTTCAGTAGTATACTTAGGCACAACAAGTGAAAACATAATGAAATGGGAAATGCGTTTTAAAATGAAATATAATTAATATGAACATTCACCAGGTTTATTTTTCTTGTTGTGAATGATTATTGATTTTACTTTTTGAGTTATGTTTAGTTATTTCCCACATTGACTCACCTGCCCACCCTCCCACACATCTCCTCTTGTAATTATACCCTCCCATGCAACCTCAATTCACAGAGAAGCATTATCATAGCATAATTACATCATAGGGTTGTGGTGAAGAAAAACTGAGATAACATATATGATATACAATTCATGCAAATATTAGGAATTAGTATTGATATTCAGATTTAAGAACTAAGGTGGCACTAAGTCCATACAGTTGATGTCACTATTCACGTAAAAAACTGTGGTAATATCAGGTTTGTTTACTGCCTGAAAACAAGAGAGTATAGGGTATTGGCTGAGTTTTCCCTTATTATTCAACAAAACAGCAGGTGTACCAGCAAGGGCTCTGCCTTCCCTTCTGTGGCTGTCATTCACATCAAGCTGGTTCTAGCAATTGTGAGACACTGAAGCTCCAAGGACATGATGTCACCTGCTGAAGGCTTCCAGTCTGTTGTGACAGAATAATTGGTCCCTGGTAGAAAGGAAGCATATGTCATTAGGTGTAAGAACACTGCCACTTGATGTCAGGAAGAGAACCTGCCATTTACCTACCTTTGTCATGAAAATCCCCTTCACAAAGGCATTCTAGTCCTGACATTCATAATTACTTGCTTTCTATAGAATAATTCCAGTGTTGTAATTTCTTGCGTTGATACTTGTAGTTCCCTCCCTCTAATAAAATCTCTGAAAATTAAGCATCTGTAACCCTGATTTTCTCTGCTACGCAAGGAGGGCTATGATATTTTCATGATATCAATCAAAAGTGACATATAATCAAGGCTTCCAGATCCAAGCAGGCTCAATTGCTCTGCTGCATTGTTTATTTCACAGACAGCACTGGAGCAGGAGGTGAAGAAGGGAGAGCTGTCTACCAAAGACATCTCCAAGGATCCCTTTCAGTGAAGCTTAGACTCAGGATTTGGCAGAACTCATAGTATGAAATCATGTACCCCACTACACCACTCTCTCACAAGAAACTCTTGAGGGAGAACGAGTGACATCTTGAAACATTTTGCAGATCTTCAGGGATAAAGCCATGAATGAAAAAGATGTTCATAAAGTCCATCACCATCATTTATACACTCTCTATATGACAGAAGGATGCCTTAGCAAAACCACAGTATTTTTCCCAGAAACTTTGTGCACAGGATATTTTTATTATTGCTTTTCCAAGTTACCCTAAGAATAGAATATGGTGTTAAGAGAACTGAAGTCCCCAAAGACATCTTGCATCCATTTTCTTGGAATGGACGGAAAGGAAATGCAGACTTTTTTAAAAGATGGTTTGCTACTTATATGTTCTTGACACAATCCTGAGGTCTTAGAGAGATCACTATTGCCTCCTTTTAAGATGGCAAATTAATGGAGAGAGGTGAGCTTTGTACTTTTCAAATTCAAATGGGGTATATACATTAATTGTCTCTGCCTTTGTGTGGGTTAAAAAAATCTACGAGACATGAAGAAACTGCTTGAAATTAATGTCTTTCATAAAAGATGACTTTTTCACATCTGGAAAATGTTCCTTTATATTAATATTTCTGTCCCCAAATAACTATAAAATTTTATCATGTGTACTTTAGACAGATTATGCCAATGCCTATTTAGTTTCTCTTTTACAGATGATTATTGCGAGAAGTGAATTAAGATGTTTGAAATAAATAAGTCTGCTCTTGTGCCTGGGTAGATTTTACTCATTGGGTTAATAAACACATTCATCCTTATAGCTAGAACATTTAGATGTAAAATCAGGGATTAATGATATTCCATAGCTATTTTAAATTAAGAGCCATATATTCCAGACCTGTTAATTTTGAAAATATGATTCCATGTTAACATGATTTTTCTTAAGTGTAGCAATGGGTTATCACCGTCTTTAGTATAAAAACAAACGAAACATCTGACAAGAAAAACTACCAAATAATTCTTTTGCACACACAAGAAAGCTGACAGTTTTTCTATCTTTCCCATAAGGAAAAAGTATGCCTTGCTTTTTCTTTGTCTATCCTTTCAAAACCACAGAAGGCCAAGCTAGACACAATTCATGTTTACAGAAATCAAAGACACTTTTATTTTATGGTCCCCTGCCATTTCTCTGTGCCATGGGACAATTTCTTACTGTGTTTCTTGCCAAATGAGGGTAGGAATGGAAAGACTATCAAGTGCTAGTAAGTCCATTTGAGCAAAGACAGGTCAAGTTTTTTCATTTTAGAAAGCCTACAGAATACGGAACAGCTTATAGCTATATGTTGTGATGCTTTCAATGGACACTTTTATTGTGATGTGTTTTATCTTTAAGTTTCATTGAACATCAAGTGATTGGCTCAGCCTGTGGGGTGGCCCTCAAGTGTGACAGAGTCAAACATTACTGGTTACTGGTGGTAGGCCTGCCGAGGGCTGATTGCACCTTCCATTTAGAGAGTATCATGCCTTTTGCAACAAAAACGAAATTAAAGCCCCTACTGATTGACAGCAATATATGCTACTTTTGTTTTTAATTATTTAACACTTGACACTCTCAGATGGTACCTTATATAAGAAGAAGACCAATTTCAAAAGCAACCTTGCTTTAGAATTGAAAAGGCAAGATAACAGATTGAAGATGACTTTCACTGCTGATTATCTCTTGTTTTCATTTAAATATCGGTTGAAAAGTTTAGAAGCCTGCTGATTATGTTGTTAAATAGTCACTGCCCTATATCTTGAAAGATAAAGTAGCCACCATTTCAGGGGCATGGCTATTTTTGGCTCTAAATGTAGGCAAGAAAATTAAGAATAACCCCAAATTTTTGACTGTTGCAGATGTTCCATTTGGGAAAATAAAATAATAAATAGTGTAATTCCTACAGAGTTAGAATTAGATCTTGTAAGAAACAAATTGTTTTCTTTGCTGAAGTATTAAAAGCTGTGCAAACTTGATTTCTTTTTCATTGTCATTTCCTGGATTTGATACTCCCACCCAAGATGCTAGGAGAAGTCACCAGCGATTGGGGTGATTCTAGCAGAGGCTACTGCTCCTCGGCACCGAAGTGGGTGGCTTCAATTCGGTCATCTCTGATGGGAAGCAGAGACTATGGGTGGGCTCCCTACACCTGTTTCTGTTAGGAATCATCATAAGAAGACTATCTAACTTTGGAAGTATTGAAGGATGTGTGACACTGACATGCCATCCACACATCCCTTCAGTGAAGAACTTGTTGTCTCAGCTACTGGGAGGGCTATTGACAGACAACTGTCAATTCCTAAGGGAATTTTCTTAGCTGCAGAAAGCTAGTTGATCCAAGGTCACGCCTTTCATGGGATAGGCCACATCCAACAACTGATCAGTGTGATTCTGTTTTATGCCTGGCCGTCTCAGCCCAACGCAGTTCAATTAAGGACCACTCTAGCTCCCACTGGGGCCTGCTGAAGTCCGACCTGCGTCACAGCTTGCATTCTCCCTTTGTTCACTCCTGCTTCCTTACATTCCCTTTCACAGGCGATGACCCTGAAACCTCTCCTTAATACACGTGACGCCCTCTAAACTCTGTCTCAGTGTTGGCTTCCCAAGGAAACCAACCTGCAGCCAATGAGTAATCAGTCCCACGTAGAATTCTTGTACTTGATTGCTTGCAATTACAGTTACATTGTAAGATTGTGACCCTGCTTTATGTTTGGTAGCTCTTGTTAGCAATGCCAGCAACTTCATGGCTGACATTAAAAGTGCAGAAATGTTCTATGAATGAGTCTAAGAAAGGTTCCAAGCCTTCATCTTTTCACCTGGGACCAAGTATCAGCTCCTGATGGAATTGGAGAAAATGAAAAGAGTATATTCTGTTTTGTGAGAAATATGTTGGCTTTAGTGTAATGGAGCTTTTATAGTTTTTGAGTTATGTGTATGGCCTTATGAATTTTTGTCTTTTGAAAAACTTCTCTCTGATTTAAGATTTTAAAGAATTATTGCCTTCATTATCAGTACTCGCTGATGCTGCCAATTCAATTATCTACAATGGAGGGCAGTGGTGTCCAATATAAACTAAAACGATGATTTATCCAGAATCATTTATGTTTGTCCCCGAAGTACATTTTACTTACATTTGAATGCAAATGCCTATATGATGCACATTTAAAAACCTAACTTTTAAATAAACTGCCTGTGGATAATTGAAAAAGTCTGTATTTATATTCTTCCTCTAAGAAAGCTACAATTATATATCATCATGGAGATAATGCATTATCTTGCACAAAAGTCTTTTTGATATTTTATCAGTCATAAAGAATATTAAAAGGAAATAGAGTGGATACAGAGTCGGTTAAGTGAAGGAATAGCTGAAAGACATTTGAGGAAAAAAACACGTTACCATTTTTCAGATTACATTCGTAACTTTCTCGTGAAATGGAAATTAATCAAATGGAAGGAGATGATTCATGTGAGCAATTGGCATTACCCATTCAAACTTGATTGATACACATACAATAATTTTTAAAGAAGAAACCCTTTAGGCTATTTCCATTGTAAAAGTTCACCTCTGTATTATTGGAAGTTTTTTTGATTTGCCTTTTTGGATTTGTGAATAGAAAGAACCAGGCCTTATTAATGCATATTTTTATCTTTTTCTTTGATGAGTGATAGTCATTAGGAATGCTAAATTTAAATATTCTCCTTCTCCTCTATGTCAATAGTAAATGATAATATATCAGTAATAATAACAGCTAAACTTCATTGTATATATTCTCTGTTCGGGCACTATACTAGCACTACTACATATATTTTCTTCGTGTTTCTTCAGAAGCATCATAAGGAAGTTCTCAGTAAATCTGTGAGAGCTAAGGCTTGAAAATTTAAGTAATTTACCACAGGTGACACAGCTATACAGTAGCAGGCCCAGGATTCGGGGTCAGGCAGCCTGACTGGCAGTATACTCTTTCCAATATACTGAACGTTTATGGGTGACAGCTCTGTGTCCTCAAAAGGAATAGAATCAGCTTCAAGTGAAAACATAGTGTGTTAGTTCAGAGACTGAAAACCATAATCCATCTCATTTCAGTGAATTCCCTTCATCCAGTTTAACTGTCAGGCCATGCATTACACCACATGGTTTTAAACCTCTGAGATTCCGTTTAAATCATTACCGTTTTCTTTAGAGGCTTTCAGAGTTGTCAGGCTGCTCTTTGCATATCTTTTTATTACTTGTCACTGATTTAATGCTATACATTATGGAAATGCTTTAATTTCTGAAATTTTCAGTATAAATAATTGCTTATACAGCCATTACTATACATGCCAAGAGACATTAGTTCATCATAAAATATTTGAGTACCTACTATGTGTCAGGCACTGTTCCAGGCATTAAATATATAATACAGTAGTTCCCCCCTTATTTGCACAGGATATGTTCCAAGCCCCCCAGTGGATGCCTGAAATCACAGATAGTACTTAGCCCTATGTATACTATGTGTTTTCCTATACATACATACCTGTGATAAAGTTTAATTTATAAATAAGAGATTAACAACTAATAATAAAAGAGAACAATTGTAACAATATACTATATTAAAAGTTGTCATTGTGATCCCTCTCTCAAAAGATCTTATTGTACTGTACCTTAGGTAACTGAAACTGTGCAAAGTGAAAGCACAGATAAGAGGGGACTAGCATAGTAAAGAAAATGGACATTGTGTCCACTTTCATGTTGTTCCTTAGACTGTTCCTGGAAATGATTTTCTCCATATTTGTTGGCTCTCTCAGCTGTTCTGAACAAATTTGGGAAGAGAGTTTCTATGGTTTGATTCTGTGGACTTGGCCTGAGTATGAATAACTGGGTCATGTTCTTGACCTCCAAGAAACTTGGAGCACAGCCTAAGAGATTGCCTGATGGATACAGTCATGAAATTTAGAACTTGAAGGGACATTAGAGACCACATAATCCGACCATTTTTAACAGATGGCAGAAACTTCAGAGCCAAGCGGGGTCAAACTACTAACCCAGAATCTCAGAATGAGCTTGTGGCAAAAGCCAGACCAGAATCCAATTTTCTCCTTCAAGGGTCACTTTCTTCCCATGGCTCCATACACACACTCTAATCTTTGGCACACCCTGGTCTTAACCTAGTAAATACTTTGGATAGGGTTATAATGAGGATTAGCTATTGCCTTTTGTGGTTGAGCAAACATCTGGGTCAATGCTAGTAACTGAAGAAAAGGAAAATAATAAAGCAAACCAACTACATTATTTACCAATATGAAAGTGAATACTAGCATAACCATTAAAGGTTAAAATTTCAGTGGATGACAACTGCTCATATATCTTTGGCCAGCTCATAAATAACAGAGACACTGTGCTTTTAAGTGATCCCTTTGCTGCTCCTTTTTCTTCTTTATGTGATTAATTATGGTAGGAGAGCATTTTCCCCTCGAATAAAGCCTACAGCTTAAAGAATCAGACATTTCTCCCTAAATTTGTTCTTTTGACTCATTATATAAGAGAAAAAGGTGTTCTCTGTTTTTCCAAAATGAGATTTAAAGTCATCCCTAGCTGTGATGGATAATTTTAGATCTCACCTTGACTGGGTTAAGGGATACTCAGATAGCTAGTAAAATATTATTTCTGGTTATATCTGTGAGGGTGTTTCTGGGAACGATTTGTATTTGGTTTCTATTTTTGTTAATTTTTATTTATTATTATTATTATTTCGAGACAGGGTCTCACTCTGTCACCCAAGCTGGAGTGCAGTGATGCAATCTTGGCTCACTACAACCTCTGCTTCCCAGGCTCAAGTGATCCTCCTACCTCAGCCTCCCAAGTAGCTCAGGCTACAAATGCATGCTACCATGCCCTGATAATGTTTATAGTTTTTGTAGAGACAGAGTTTCACCATGTTGTCCAGGCTGGTCTCAAACTCCTAGGCTCAAGCAATCTGCCCACCTGGGACTCCCAAAGTGCTGAGATTACAGGCATAAGCCGCTATGCCCAGCAGAGATTAGCATCTAAATCAGTAGACTGAGTAAGGAAGATCTGCCCTCACCAATGTGGACAGGCTTTATATAACCTGCTGGGAGACCATATAGTACCAAAGGGTGGAGAAAGGGTAAATTGGCTCCCTTCTGAAGCTGGAATATCCATCTTCTCATGTCCCTGGACATCAGAACTTCAGGTTCAAACTTCAGACTCAGACTGACACCAGGCACCCACTAGGTTCTCAGGCCTTTGGGCTAAAAATGAAATACATCTCCAGTTTTCCACATTCTCCACCTTGCAGACAGAATATCCTGCACTTCTTTGTTTCCATAATTATGTGAGTCAGTTCCGATAATAAATCCCATTTTCTTTTTCAGAGATAGAAAGAGAGACATATCTTTTATTGGTTCTGGTTCTCAGGAGAACCTTAATATATTTTCCCTGTGAGGATGTGATTTTGGTAATATTAATTCTTCAAGACCTTCTTAGTGATTGATTATTGTGGCTAATATTTATTATATTATATTATATATAATATGCCACAGATTACATATTCCTTGTACTATCAAACTTTAGAAAAGTATTCAATTGCATGAAATTTCTCTTCATATAAGACAGACCGGCTGGGAAAATACTATGATTCAAGCAAACCTCTTTGTGCCACAGATTTGGCCACAGATTACATATTCCTTGTAGTATCAAACTTTAGAAAAGTGTTCAATTGCATGAAATTTCTCTTCATTTCCCCCTCATTAATGATCACTTCCATACTTCCGTAGAATATTTTCACCCTCTCCTTGTTCAGTGTTTGCCATCTGATCCCATATAAGGATGATTAAAACCCTTAAGCTGCTTCTCACTGAAAAGAAAGATAAGACACAATGTGCCCTTCTCTTAGACTACCTGGCATAGCATTCCCAGAGTCAAAGAGAAAAGTCTGTAATGGAAACCTACAGGTAGCCTAGTGCCTGGAGGAAATTATTTCTTCCTGCTTCTGTGAGTATGCCACTCACCTCACTGGCTACATCCTGTGCTGGCTCCATTCTAGAAAAAGACTGGTCATTTCTATACCGTAAGAAAAGCAATAATATATTTATGCAGGCACTGATTTAGTTTTTGGCCAGGAAACTTCTCTAGTCCTGCCTCTCCACATTCTCCTCAAACATTCTAGCCACAAATATGAGTAAGAAAATGTTTTATACTTTAATGCATTCTCATATACAGTGTCTCTGCTTCCTCCAAGCATATATACTGTCCTGAGAGCAGTGGAACCATTCTATGGTGAAAAACTTTTCTAAAAGTCTGTTATTGGGCCAGGTGCTGTAGCTCACGTCAGTAATCCCAGCACTTTGGGAGGCCGAAGTGGGTAGATCCCTTAAGTTTAGGAGTTCAGGACCAGCCTGGGCAACATGGTGAAACCCCATCTCTACAAAAAATACAAAAATTAGCCAGGCATGGTGGTGCATGCCTGTAGTCCCAGCTACTCTGGAGGCTGAGGTGGGAGGATTGCTTGAATTCAGGAAGCAAAGTTTGCAGTGAGCCCAGATTGCACCACTGTACTCCAGCCTGGGCAACAGAGGGAGACTCTGTCTCAAAAAAAAAAAAAACAAAAGAAAAGAAAACAAAAAACTCTTTTTAACAAATATTTATTGAGCACCCACTATAAGCCAGGATCTCTTCTAGGGGCTGGGGCCACATCAATGAACAAAGCAGGCAAATATCCTATACTTCTGAAGCTTGTCCTTTCATGAGGAAGAAAGTCAACAAAATAAGAAAATTATATAGTAAGCCATATGGTACCACATTATTCTGGAGAAAGTTAAACCATGTCAAGGGGGTAAGATAAAGGTGTATGTGTACGAAAGTGGTGAGGGGTGGCCTCTTTAAGAAGGTAATATTTTTCAAAGATTTTTTTCAAAGATCTGAGCGAGAGAGCCATGTGGTTTCCTGGAGAAATATGACTCTAAGCAGAGGTAACATCAGATGCAGAAACCCTGAGGCAGAAACAGGCCTGGGGTGTTTGACGAACAGTAAGGAAACCTCAGTGGCTGGAGCAAAATAAGCCAGGGGAAATTAATAGGAGATGAGGTCAAGGAGGAAGCAGAGTAGGGCAGAGTCTTGCAAATTATTTTACAGACATCTGTTTTCATTCTGAGTGAGGTGGAAAGTCACTGTAGATTTTATGCAAAAAAGTGATAGTATAAAAGTTACAGTTTCAAAAGAATTATTCAATTTGCTGTGCTGAGACGGCACCATCAGTGGGCAAGGGTGGAAGCAGGGAGACCAGTCAGGAGGCTATAGTAATAATCTAGGACCAATGAGCAGTGGTGTACATGTGAAGGAATGGTTACATTCTGAACAGTTCTGAAGGTAGAATGGAAAGATTTAATGAGTCCTTTAATTTGAATTATTGCACAATTTATTTGAATGTGAAATATCAAAGAGAGGAGTCAAGGATGACTTCAAGTTCTGTGGCCTACGCAACAGATGGGTTAAAGTTACCATTTATAAGACAGACCGTCTGGGAAAGAGTAAGTTGGGGAGGGGATGGGACAGTATCTATGAGACATCCAAGTGGAAATGTTGAATAGATAGCCACGTATGTGAGTCTGGAGACTAAGGAAAGGGACAGGATTGGAGAGATGACTTGCAGATGGAATTTAAAATCATGAGACTCAGTAACATAACCTTGTAGGGATCACAAGTAGGAGAAGGAAGACAGATATACCTTAAGAGTGAATATTTAGCTGTTGTCTTCCTAGAAGCACAAAGAGCAAGTGTAGTAAATTACTTTGTGTTTTTTCCCATTTAACATGTAAGGTAGGATTTGGTTGTAGAAAATAGTTTAGATATTCACAGATGCATGTGCACACATGTACACACACACACATACTCTCAAACAATAGCACTGAAAAGATAAAGGCAATGTTGAATGGGCTGCTTTAGAAACTTGGCCTGTAATGAATATGACAGCAGTTAGCAGTTACAGGCCTTGAGACAAATCTTTTTTCCCCGGGCCCTAGTCTGATTATTTGGGTAGTGAGCTATATATTTTCCATGTCATCAAACACAAGGAGATCTTGTGTAGTTTCATCCCTCATAGATAATAGACAATAGTTTTAATGTCTTGGAAAAAAATCAACAACTTCTTGAAGATAATTCCATTCTTCTTTGTGCCCCCACCTCCTATCCAATCAGTGGTTTTCTTTGAAATTATGGTTTGAAGATATTTTCCAGAAGGTGATTTCCTTGTCCTTTATGAATTGAAAAATAATTTCCTCCAGTCAGGCAAGATTTATTTCTTTAATGAACTACTGTGAAATCCAGGGGCTACCTCAGGGGTGCTCATATGTGCCAAGCATTCTGTGGGCATTTCACAAATGTCTGTACCTAATTTGCCAGCAGCACGGTGATATTGGTATAATATGCTTCATTCATGGCTGAGAAAAGTGAGATTAGAGAGACTCGGAAACTGGTTAAGTTAGTAAAATGAGTTTTTGTAACTCAAATCCTATGCTCTTTTCTCTGTATATCATACTGCATCTTTTTTATAACTTGAACTTTTCATGCTCCCCTCCAAATTCCTGCCTTCAATTTAAGCAAAGCAGATTAAGTATATCTACTGTTAGTTCCCCGGAATCAGTGCTTACTCTCTTCCAACCATGTGACTAAGTGTTTAATAGTGAATTCTACTGACAGCGTCTTCCTTGGAGAACTCCCTTGTATGTTCAATGTGAAACACCTTGACCTTCTTTGCCCATGAATGGCTGTTTTTCTGATTAACTTCATTTCATAGACCTGTAACTGAGAAGTGAAAAACCAATCTCAATGTCAGAGGTAAAAGCATAGAGCCTATTCTCTAGTGACAAATCATTTTGTTCAGGGTATACTACCTGCTGAGATATTGTTCAAGTGCTCAATGAGGGGATTGTCCAATTTAGTGCATCAATGCCTTATCGTATTTGTGCACACTTCTTCCGTGTATATGCTCATGTGACCTGCACAAATCCTAAATGGATCTGATTATCCTTTGATGCCTTTTCATGTTTTGTTCTGCCATATTATTTCTGGGAAGTTAAAAAAAAGGGAAGAGATGTCTTAAAATATGACCTTTGAATTTCAATGACTCAAAGAGATGAAGGCATAGATGGCTGTTGAATTCAGCAACTAGATTGGCAAAGATTAAGAAGATGGGTCACACTACTATAGTAGGTGTGTGAGGAAAACAGAACTTTTACATATTGTTGATAGAGGTATAAATATGTACAAATCTAGAGAAATACCTAAAACACATTAAATTTGTAATTCCTTTGATCTAATAATTCTACTGCTAGAAATGCATCCTTTAGATATACTCACACAGTTACCAGAATTAAGATTTCTGGGCAAAGTAACTAGGTCAAAATATTTGCTTATTACCATACAATGGTGTTGAGAAGCAAAGGATGCTTCTCAACTTACATAGCATTCTAAAACAAACAACAAGTAGAATAAACTCTGAATTGATATTAGCTATTTTGCTAGTAATGCAAGTCTTATCCTTTCTATGTTAAAAATTTGAAACCATAGATAAATTAGAAAAACAAAGAAAGGAGGATATTCTTGGTGCCACCACCCATAGATAACCATTATTAAAAATTTGATGGGTTTTCCTTCAGTTCTTTTCTGTGCAAGAGTATTATGTGCCAACACACATTTTTTTCCTGCTTTTCCCGCATAGCTTTGTGACACTGCCATTTTCCTTTTATTAAAACTTTAAGAATCATTTTTAATAAGCTCAAGATTCCTTGTTATATGTAAGTACAGTAAACAAAACCTTCCCCTCGTGTAGGATACTTAGTTGTTTCCAGTTTTGCTCAAGTATTGTAATAGAAGCAAACAAAAAAGGCATCTACATATTCCTTTTCTATTAATTAATTGTTTCTGTCCCACTTATGCTGATAGATTCTGGGTTTGTGGAAACTTAGTTAATAGTCTAAGTCAGTGTATTCTAATTTGTTTCTTTCTTGGTAAATAATGTTTATGGCTGGTAGAGTAAGTCAGCAAGTTATAATCATTGTAGCATATATACATGCATACGTATTACACATAAAGACTATATATATTACACATATATAATACATATTTTCTTTTTGTTTTAGCTGTAGCATTTTATTTTGGCACATATATTTTGGGAGTAGCACAAGATACATTACTGGAAGAAGTCTGGTATCCTTTAGGAGTTTGCATGCTAGAGTGACTGCCTTAGTTTCAACCTTCACTGGTAGCTATATGATTTCAGGTAGATCCTTTATCCACTCACAGCCTTCGCTGCTTCCTCTGCAAAATAGTGATGACAATAATACCAACATTAGGGGCTAAATATAAGTATTAAAGGTAATGCGATGCACAGTGCTCAATACATAATAAGCGCTTAATGAAGAGTTGTCACTGTTACTAGAGTTACTTGTGGCTCATTATTCACACTGTTCTTTTGATGTTGTTGTAGTTTTTGCTTTGCTTTGTTTCTTGCCACATGTTCTCTTTACTTCTAGGCAAGTATAATTTTCTCAGCTATAAATTGTATTAATCTTATGCATTCATTTCTGTAATGAGCACGTTCTCCTTTCTCTTCTTCTGTCCCTTTTTCTACCCCAAGTAGTGCTAAAATATGAATTGTAAACTGCTAGCATTAAAATGAAATTTTTGGCAACACCATGAGATCTTACTTTCCTTTATATCTATATGAATTGGTATCTTTTAAACCAGAGCTACTAGATTGCTAATTTTTAAAAATCTGTTAACATTTTTGTAGAAGGACAATTATTCAGTGTGTACAGTAATGAAGCCGTTGATCCATTAGAATTGTGCATAAATATAGGGCTTGAACTCTTAAAATTCTCTTACTTACCTTGTAAGTAGTAAAATTCAGACTCAGTGATTCTAGTGTAAACTTCAAAATGCAGTAGGAGGAGAAGCAGAAAATGATTTAGCTGCGTGGCAAATTGATAATAACCCGTTTAGATCTCTTCATTATGCCCCGTGGCTTTTCTGCATCCTTAACGTCAGATTTTGCTGCAGGCGTTTTGTATTTCGCAGGGAAAATAATTCATAAATATCATGAATGGCCACGCTTTGTGAAGAGATCTATTGTCATTATCAGCCAGATTCTCATGGGAAATGGAAGTCACAGGAGGACAATCATAAATGACATTTCTGATTATTAATTTTGTAGTATACACTGACATTTGGTTTCCTATCTTTAGTATAGAGATTAAAGGATCGCTTTTTCCTGATGTTTTTCATTTTTCCTTCTTTTTAAGTTTATTAAAATATAAATCAATAATTGTAATGATAAAAATACAAAAATATCTGAAGTAAAAGTCGCCTGTCAATCTGCCTCCAGAGACAAACATTACCATTTTCCTATGTAGACTTTTTGTTCTTTCTCCATACATTCAAGTCTATATACTTCTATATATCCCATGTCAGTATTACATACCCTTTTTAAATAATATTGCTTTTTTTTCTTTCAAAGCAGCCCATGAGGCAAAAATTTTAGTGCATTAAGTTTATTTAGGAAGTGATTCATGAAAATAGAAGTAAAGGAACAGGGAAAAGATAGGGATGGGGAAAATGTTCAAAAATCATGTTCTATTAAGCAAGTTTGAGCTCCAGCAGAATTGGAGCTCAATTCTGCTGGAAACTCTGAGGAACCATGTAGAAAGCACCGAGAAGATAAGTCTGGAGCATTTATTGTTCAACTTCCATACTCTATTGGTTGGAGGTTGCCCCAGAGTGTTAACTCCCCTGCAACTTGGACTGCATGTGTGCACAGCTGAGCAACCTTCTGCAGCTTTGGAAAAAGCACGGCAGAGAGATCCAGCACAGGCTTGGTATGGAACTGGTAACTGTCTATGACTCTCTACCACAGTTCTGTTGTAATCAGATAGGCCAAGGAGATGTACCGCCGCATACCAGGAGCCTCTGCAATCCTGACCCGCATGCTGTTCTTCAACTAGCTTTTTAAAAAATGTAGCAACGTATCCCTGGATACATTTCCAAGTCAGTACATGCACACATTCTTTTTGTTTTTAATGACAGCATTCCTCCGTGAATATTAGAGTGGGCTAGCCAATCATTTAAGTGAGTACAATGCCAGCTTTTGTCTTCATTTTACTGTGTGAACATATAGGTATGCTAAATATTCCTCCATAAAACAAAGAGTGATTTTTGCTTCTCAAGCTTTTATGTACACATGAATCACCTATGGATCTTGTTAAAACGCAGATCTGATTTAGTGTATCTGGGGTGAGGCCTAAGACTCTTCATTTCTAATGATTCCTCAAGTCTTATTGATCCATAAATTAGACTTTGAGTTCATGGTTCTAAACAACGTGAAAGAAACTTGTACATTGTGAAAATGTTCCTTATAAAAGTCTGGAAAGTTTTCCACAAGATGAGACATTGGACTAGGAGCTGAGAGAATCTAATTTCCAGCTATAAATTTGCTTTGAGACCTTAGGCAAGTCTTTTCTTATCATGGTTATCACTCAGGTGCCTTGGCCATAGGTAGTATTTTATGATCCAATATGTTCATTTATTTACTTGCAAAGAGATTATGCTTCTTGTCTACTCAGTTCCATGACTGTGTTGAGCCAAACTAAGGCTATAAAACCAGATTTAAGATATTCCAGGGTTCCTGCATGTTTATATTTATAGATCATCACTACTCTTATTAGGTGAAACTAGATGAGTCGGTTTGCAAACCTAGATGTTTAATGGATATATCAAACTTAAAATATTCAAAAGAGAGTTGTAGATTTCCCCCCTCACATTTGGCCCTCCATCTTCTATGACAATCAATAGTAACTGTGGGCCAAGATGCAAACGTCAAAACCCTGAGATCATCCTTGGACTTTCTTTTTCTCAAATTCTGTGCATCAGAAAGTGTGTAGAATTTACCTGCAAAACAGATTTCTTAATCCACTTTTCTTTATAACTATCTTCACTAATATATCCAGAAGGACTCTCCTCATCCATTACAACAGCTTCCCACCTGATTGGAACTCGGCTCCATTTATTGGCCCTACATTTTCTTACAGATACATTTTTTTTTTTTTAGGCAAATCAGATTTTGTCTTTCCCCACTTAAATTCATCAATGTCTTCTCATTGTACTTAGCATAATCCTAATTCACAGTATGTAGATCCACATGGCCCACAAGGCTCTATGTGATCTGGCCCCTGCCAACCTTTCCAAAGTCACTTCATGCCATTACCCGCTAGTTCCCTCTGTTGCACCCACACTGGCCCTTTTTATTTACCCAGGATGCAGGAGGCTCTTTTTTGCCTGAGAAACGTGGCCTTTTCACGTTCCTTGAAAATGTTTTGAATTCTATTAATTTTGTAGTACTTTTTAGTAAAACTAAAATTCATCAATCCTTTTTCTATGTAAATTGTATCATATGTAGCCATTGTAAGCATTTTCTCATTTACTTGGGAGGAAAATATAGACAGGCACCAAGTGAATGTGTACAGCCAATTAACAGGAAGAGAAGGAAAGATATTAACATTTACAAAGTGTCCATTAATCTTTTCAGTAACCCTATGGTATTAGTAGTATTCTTTTAACTGACAGTAAAATAGAAACTCAAGGAGGTGAACTTATTAGTCTGGAATGATAGGGTCTACCTATGTATGTATGTGTTTATGTATATAAACATATACCTAAATAATATGTTAAGTGCTTTTGGATTTGAAAGCAGATTGATCATCCATGCAAATCTCTGGCATTTTTTTGTTGTATTGGCATTGTTCTCACTAAAGTGTGTGGAAATAATTTTTAAGAATTCAGGAGTTCCCTGTAAGAATCTGTGTGTGTGTGTGTGTGTGTGTCTTTTCATTCTATGGTAATCTTTTAAAAATTATGAGAGCATATTTGAGATCATCTGGAGGATCGGTCAATGTCACTGTCTGTGTCTGTATTTATATCTGTAATTATCTGGTGCCAAAGAGGCCTGCTGTCATTGTCTGGAGCTAATGAGGAAGGAAAGAGAAAAGAGGCTGACTAAATAAGTAAATGATGCTTTTAAACCAAATGAAAGCTGTTACCCTGGCAAGCTACACTCAGATGAAGGCTTTATAGAAAAAGTAGTGGAAGAATCCGAATGTCATGTGGCACAAAGTATACAGCCTATGAATTTCAAAAATATTTAGTGTTGCAGCAGACACTAGCAGATTCACACTGCAAGCAGCAATTTAGATTTGGCAAAATAACATTATCTATGATACTAAATTAATATTTTAATTGAATTGTGTTGGTTATACAAGTTAGCTTTTATGAAATTTTAAAATGTATTTGGCTTAACGGTTGTACTCAAACTATAACAGAGGCATTTATGCCTCGTTACATCCTTGCACACATGTAAGGACTCTTTAATAATAAAAATACCCAAATCAACATTGGAAGCCTTATGTATATTTATATAAGATATATATGATATAATAACTATATAACAACAGAGATATAATATTATATATGTATTTTTTTCTTTCCTCATAAGTGGTCTAATACTAGAGTATAGCAACCTTGGCATGACAGATTCTTTCACAGATAATTCTTGCTTGTAGGAGGCATTCCTGTGTGTGTAGAATGCCAGTAGCAGCCCCTACAGTGCAGTTGTTACAAAGAAAAATGTCTCCAGATATTGCCAACAGTCCTCTGAGGGGAAAACTGCCCTGTTTCAGGGTCACAGGTCTATCCATTTCTCTAAGATAGTAACCACTGCCTTATTCCATGTTGTGGATGAGGTTGTAAACTCACAAAACTAAGATGTGTCCAACTATTAATGAGGCAATAATTCTGAAAGTGCGTACATAGGCAACATTATGAGAAGAAAATCTGGCAGAGTCAGGTGAGCATGGGGATAGTAGATGAGAAATATATCTGTAATTAAAGAGAATTTATGTGGCTCTTCTTTTATTTACTATTGCCTATTGATGCCTGGAATCCAGTTTGAATGTCCATCTTCATTGTCTCTGTACAATCACCTAAGAAGAAATGTTGCCTAAAACCTTTAGTGGAGACCATGAGCAAGTGGTATGCAAACGAACCAAACAAATAAACACTGTCCGAGGTACTGCTGAGTACGTTCATTGTGCAGTATTAGGAGAAGCAGATGCTGAATTTCATGTTTGGTATTCTTTCTGTCTCAAGGGAGGGCAGTTTGAATGCAAGACACAAAATATACACTGTCTTAAATTTCTTTTATAAGGTAAAGCACTTATGAGGAATACTTTTATGTTTTTGGATTTTGGCTATCAAAATTAACAGCTTGTTTATTTTTTCAGTTTTTTCATGTTATTTTTGAATAATTTTAAACTTATAAAAATGTTGCAGAAATACGATAATACTTTTCACCCAAATTTCCCACGTATTAACATCTCTTACGTTTGCTTTATCATTTTCTCTATTAATATATACATATTATTATTTTAAGACGTTTGAGACTAAATTTAGGACATGATGCCCCCATATCCATAAAGAGTTTAGTTATATGTCCTAATAACAAGGTAATTCATTTACAACAGTGAAATAATCAACATCAGGAAATTAACACTGGTACAATAGAAATGTCTAATCTATAGAATTGAGTTGAATTTTGCATTATTCCATGAATGTCCTTTATAATAAACAAAAAATTTTTTTAGGGGAGGGTTTGGGATCTAGGATTCAATCCAGGATCAAATATTACATTCATAAGTCTCTTAGTGTCCTTTAATCTGCAATCATTCTTCTGTCTTTCTTCATCTTGACATTTTTGAAGATTATAGGCCAATTATTATGTAGAGCATCCCTACCTTAGATCTATGGGATGTTTTTCTATGATAAGTTTCAGGTTATGCCTTGCTGAAAGGAATGCCATATAGTGCTGTGATGTCCTTCTCAGTGTATCATATCGAGAGGCACAAGGTACTCATTCATCCCATTCTGCTGATACTACTTTGATTACTTGTTTATGGCGATATTTGCCAAATGTCTCCACGGAAAAGTTACAGTTTTCCATGGATATTGATGTACATTTCCTAGTTCCTATCAGACTTTTACTCACTCATTTGTTTTTTTTTTCTTTTCTTTTCTTTTCTTTTTTTTTTTTGAGACGGAATTTCACTCTTGTTGCCCAGGCTGGAGTGCAACGGCATGATCTTGGCTCACTGCAACCTCTGCCTCCCAGGTTCAAGTGATTCTCCTGCCTCATCCTCCTGAGTAGCTGGGATTACAGGCACACATCCCCACACGTGGCTAATTTTTTGTATTTTTAGTAGAGATGGGGATTCACCATGCTGCCCAGGCTGGTCTTGACTCCTGACCTCAGGTGATCCACCCACCTTGGCCTCCCAAATTGCTGGGATTACAGGCATGAGCCACCATGTCCAGCCTTACTCACTAGTTTTTACATACACTGATCATTCTAGCCTAAATAAATTATTACTATTGGGATGTCATGTGGTGATTTTGTTAATGTCAATATTCCTTCTACATTTATTAGCTTTTATTATACTTTAAGTACAGGCTTATCTTTTTCCTCTTTTGTCTAGTAATTCACTTACATAAGAAGGAACTCATAGATTGTAACTTTATCATATATGTTAAAATCATTAATGACATTTTATATACAGATGCTCAGACAGTTTAAATAGAGCTAAGAAGGTGATCAGTTATGCACTAGTTGCATTTTCCTTCTCTCTTCTATAACATCTTAGCTAATATTGTTGTCTTATTCCAATATTAGGATAATCCAGCAGAATCTGTTGCTGTTTCGAAGGTTGGGTGCCAGTTGTGCCTCAGTGATTCATTGAGGTTGAGCTGAAAGAGCAGAAGTCACCCTCTCCTTGGAAGCCAGGAGCATTTTATCGTTTTTAACAGTGCTGAGAATGCCAGTGACTCTAAAGATGAGAAAAAAACCCTCTTAATGAGTTTCAGCATTTTAATGTACCGCAGGTTCCCAATTGTATGAGTTTAAGAAGCTTAGCAATTCGGTATCTTCTGAATAATAGCATTTATTTTATACTCTAAATACTCCCAAGGAAGTCTGAATAACACTGCAGCTTCTTCGGTGTAATAGCTTTGGTGAGCTAATTGACTTGAACAGTGGAATTGCTCCTTAAAAAAAAAGCCACACAGTTTTGATTAATGAGCCCAGTAATGAATCATTAATCTTTGTAGCTCGCAAATGATAGGAACAGTGTTATGTTTCCCACCCTGTAATATATTTCTTGATTCTCTTGCTAATACAGTGGCCACATTTTAAGGATCTCATTATCAATTTAATATGCCTACCTCCATATAATTTAATATAACATCTAGTAAGTTTACACTTATGAGAAACACAATGGGACACATTCTAAATAGTGATAATTGTTCTTTAATTAACATGACTTATATTTAGTTAGTGGCTGTCCTCTTAAAATGTTCTAAATTTCCTTATGGAATAAAAATTATAGAAATGATCATGATTTACTGAGCTTCTATATTCCTGGAACTCTGCTAAATTTTTAGTATATCATAACATTGAATTCCTACAATAACCCTCTAAGGTTATTAGTATTATTATCTCCATTTTTCAGTCCAGGAAATTTGCTGAGAAGTGTTAATAACAGTTAGTGTCAGGGCCACCATGTCATTACATGTTTACAGCTCATGCCTACTCAAAGTTTTCTGGAGGATTAAGAACGAAATCATTTTTATTAAAATGGAAATATATAGTTATACAGTCAGTCCAAATTGATGTTTGTCATTGTTTTAGGGCTTAATGTATCTCAGTGTCTTTTACATTTTAAAATTTAATTTTCATGCATATCTTGTAGCTGAGACACCATTTAAAAATAATTTAGATGGTCAAATCATCATTTTAAGGAAAATGGAATTTCAAGTTAAGGGCTATAAGAGCTAGGGGACAGATATCTAATTCTTGGTTGCCCTAATGTGTCAGCTAACAAAAAATAGCACTTTATTATTGAAACTTAGTTGTATAACATCCACTAGTCTGAACTTTCTAGGGCAGGCAGAGATCATGTCCTATTACATCTTTGTCCTCAGAATTTAGCTCAGGGGGTGACATACACTAGAAAATGAAAAAACTATTGAATGAGTGAGTGAATGATCAAGAGCAAATATGAAAAAAATAAGCGGATGATCCATTTAGTAATGTGCCCAAGTCAAGAGATGGAAATCGACAAGTGACTTTGAGTTGGATTAGTGTTGTGACCACAAGTACCTCCATTTGTTCGGGTGAGCTACTTACTGAATCACAAGACTCCTATAGGGAGAAAACGTATAACTAAGAAAAACTAAGATGTATGCATTACTTTTTCATTGATAGCCTAGGCACTGTAAGTAAAATTATTTAACTCATTGTTGAGTCACATTAAACGTAAGACTTATCTCTTTCTAACTTACGAGTTTTTTTAAAAATTGCAAATAAAAATTCAAAAGCTAACAGAAGACAAGAAACAACTAAGATCAGGCCGGGCGCGGTGGCTCACGTCTGTAATCCCAGCACTTTGGGAGGCCGAGGCGGGCGGATCACGAGGTCAGGAGATCGAGACCATCCTGGCTAACACGGTGAAACCCCGTCTCTACTAAAAATACAAAAAATTAGCCGGGCGAGGTGGCGGGCGCCTGTAGTCCCAGCTACGCGGGAGGCTGAGGCAGGAGAATGGCGTGAACCCCGGGGGGCGGAGCCTGCAGTGAGCCGAGATCCCGCCACTGCACTCCAGCCTGGGTGAAAGAGCGAGACTCCGTCTCCAAAAAAAAAAAAAAAAAGAAACAACTAAGATCACAGCAGAACTGAAGGAGATAGAGACATGAAAAACGTTTCAAAAATTCAGTGAATCCAGGAGCTGGTTTTTTGAAAAGACTAACAAAATAGACTGCTAGCTAGACTAGTAAAGAAGAAAAGAGAGAAGAACAAAATAGACACAATAAAAATGATAAAGGGGGTATCACCACTGATCCCAGAGAAATACAAACTACTACCAGAAAATACTCTGAACACCTCTACGCAAATAAGCTAGAAAATCTAGAAGAAATGGATAAATTCCTGGCCACATACACCATCCCAAGACTACATCAGGAAGAAGTCAAATCCCTGAATAGACCAATAACAAGTTCTGAAATTGAGACAGTAATTAATACCCTACCAACCAAAAAACCCCAGGACCAGTTGGATTCAGAGCCGAATTCTACCACATGTACAAAGAAGAGCTGGTACCATTGTTTCAGAAATTATTCCAAACAATAGAAAAAGAGGGAATCCTCCCTAACTCCCGTTATAAGGCCAGCATCATCCTGATAACAAAACCTGGCAGAGACACAACAAAAAAGAAAATTTCAGGCCAATACTCCTAATGAACATGGATGCGAAAATCCTCAATAAAATACTGGCAAACCAAATCTGGCAGCACATGAAAAAGCTTATCCACCACAATAAAGTTGGCTTCATCCCAGGGATGCAAGGCTGGTTCAACATATGCAAATCAATAAACATAATCCATCACATAAACAGAACTAATGACAAAAACCACATGATTATCCCAATAGATGCAGAAAAGGCCTTCGATAAAATTCAACACCGCTTCATGCTAAAAACTCTCAATATACTAGGTACTGATAGACCATATCTCAAAATAATAAGAGCTATTTATGACAAACCCATAGCCAATATCATACAGAATGGGCAAAAGCTGGAAGCATTCCCTTTGAAAACTGGCAGAAGACAGGGATACCCTCTCTCACCACTCCTATTCAGCATAGTATTGGAAGTTCTGGCCAGGGCAATCAGTCAAGAGAAAGAAATAAAGGGTATTCAAATGGGAAGAGAAGAAGTCAAATTGTCTCTGTTTGCAGATGACGTGATTTTATATTTAGAAAACACCATTGTCTCAGCCCCAAAACTCCTTATGCTGATAAGCAACTTGAGCAAAGTCCCAGGATACAAAATCAATGTGCAAAAATTACAAGCATTCTTATACACCAACAAGACAAGCAGAGAGCCAAATCATGAGTGAACTCCCATGAGCAATTGCAGGGGAGAATAAAATACCTAGGAATACAACTTAAAAGGGATGTGAAGGACCTCTTCCAGGAGAACTACAAACCACTGCTCAGGGAAATAAGAGCAGACATAAACAAATGGAAAAACATTCCATGCTCATGGATAGGAAGAATCAATATAATGAAAATGGTGAAAATGGCCATACTGCCCAAAGTAATTTATAGATTCAATGCTATTCCTGTTAAGCTACCATTGACTTTCTTCGCAAAATTAGAAAAAAAAAATACTTTAAATTTCATATAGAACCAAAAAAGAGCTTGTATAGCCAAGACAATCCTAAGCAAAATGAACGAAGCTGGAGGCATCACAATACCTGACTTTAAACTATACTACAAGGCTACAGTAACCAAAACAACATGGTACTGGTACCAAAACAGATATATAGACCAATGGAACAGAACAGAGGCCTCAGAAATAACACCACACATCTACAACCATCCGATCTTCGACAAACCTGACAAAAATAAGCAATGGGGAAAGGATTCCCTATTTAATAAACGGTGCTTGGAAAACTGGCTAGCCATATGCAGAACACAGAATCTGGACCCCTTTCTTACACCTTATACAAAAATTAACTCAAGATGGATTAAAAACTTAAATATAAAGCCCCAAGCCATAAAAACCCTAGAAGAAAACCTAGGCAATACCATTCAGGACATAGGCATGGGCAAAGACTTCATGACTAAAACACTAAAAGCAATTGCAACAAAGGCCAGAATTGACAAATTGGATCTAATCAAACTAAAGAGCTTCTGCACAGCAAAAGAGACTATCATCAGAGTGAACAAGCAAACTACAGAATGGGAGAAAATTTTTGCAATCTACCTATCTGAGAAAGGTCTAATATCCAGAATGTACAAGGAACTTAAATTTACAAGAAAAAAACAACCCTATCAAAAAGTAGGCAAAGGATATGAACAGACACTTCCCAGAAGAAGACATTTATGCAGCCAACAAATATGAAAAAAAGCTCGTCATCACTGGTCATTAGAGAAATGCAAATCGAAACCGCAATGAGATACCATCTCATGCCAGTTATAATGGCAGTTATTAAAAAGTCAGGAAACAACAGATGCTGACATGGCTGTGGAGAAATAGGAATGCTTTTACAGTTGGTGGGAGTGTAAATTAGTTCAACCATTGTGGAAGACAATGTTGACTGGTGTGGTGATTCCTCAAGGATCTAGAACCAGAAATACCATTTGACCCAGCAATCCCATTACTGGGTATATACCCAAAGGATTATTAATTATGCTACTAAAAAGACACATGCACACGTATGTTTATTACAGCACTATTTACAGTAGCAAAGACTTGGAACCAACCCAAATGTCCATCAATGATAGACTGGATAAAGAAAATCTGGCATATATACACCATGGAATACTATGCAGCCATAAAAAGAATGAGTTCATGTCCTTTGCAGGGACATGGATGAAACTGGAAGCTATCATTCTCAGTAAACTCAAATAAGAACAGAAAACCAAACACTGCATGTTCTCACTCATAAATGGGAGTTGAACCATGAGAACACATGGACACAGGGAGTGGAACATCACACACTGGGGGCCTGTTGGGGCAGGGGGTAAGGGAAGGAGAGGATTGGGACAAATACCTAACTCATGCGAGGCTTAAAACCTAGATGACGGGTTGATAGGTGCAGCAAGCCACCATGGCTCATGTATACCTATGTAACAAACCTGCACATTCTGCACATGTATCCCAGAACTTAAAGTAAAATCTAAAGAAAAATGTAAATAATGTATATGCCAAATGATGCTGGCAGTGGTGATGAAAGACATTCTTTTAAAATAAAAAAATAGTTTAACTTTATTTGAACACCCTCAACTCACTGTTGCACCTCTTCTTTGCTGTTTCTCTACCAAAGTCACCACGTTAATATAAGAAATGAAAGCAAGACAGTATCACCTAGTTAGATTCCTTCTCCGGCTAACATGGGATTAATAAACTGATTTTCATTGTGATATATACACACACAGCACACCACATTTTCTCCAAGCTAATGTTAAGGATCACAGTTTACCAAAAGTTGTGCAGCCTTTTCTCTTTGGAAAGTCTCTCTTTGGAAAGACTAGGATGACATAAACCTACTATATGCCATCCTTCACTTAGACTGACAGAATTTTAATGTATAGCAGAATTTTTTTTTAAGTGCCAATGTAGAGCTGACTGCTTCCTCTATAACACGTAAAATGCACATGGCTTTACAGGGCCAGTTTTCTGTACAATTGACATTGGACAATTTAGGAATAAATGTAGATTCAAGCAAAACAGCACACAAGAGAACATTTTGTATAAAAGTTGTGGCTTTTCACTTTATGTATTAAATATATATATTTTTTGTTGTACTTTAAGTTCTAGAGTACATGTGCACAACGTGCAGGTTTGTTACATAGGTATACATGTGCCATGTTGGTTTGCTGCACCCATCAACTCGTCATTTACATTAGGTATTTCTCCTAATGCTATCCCTCCCACACCTCCCCCACCTTCCCCACCCCCCGACAGGCCCCAGTGTGTGATGCTGCCCGCCCTGTGTCCAAGTGATCTCATTGTTTAGTTCCCACCTATGAGTGAGAACATGTGGTGTTTGGTTTTCTGTTCCTGTGTTAGTTTGCTGAAAATGGTTTCCAGCTTCATCCATGTCCCTGCAAAGGACATGAAATCCTTTTTATGTCTGCATAGTGTTCCATGGTGTATATGTGCCACATTTTCTTAATCCTGTCTATCATTGATGGACATTTGGGTTGATTCCAAGTTTTTGCTATTGTGAATAGTGCCGAAATAAACATACGCGTGCATGTGTCTTTATAGCAGCATGATTTATAATCCTTTGGGTATATACCCAGTAATAGGATTGCTGGATCAAATGCTATTTCTAGTTCTAGATGCTTGAGGAATCGCCACACTGTCTTCCACAATGGTTGAACTAATTTACACTCCCACCAACAGTGTAAAAGTGTTCCTATTTCTCCACATCCTCCCCAGCATCTGTTGTTTCCTGACTTTTTAATGATCGCCATTCTAACTGGTATGAGATGGTATCTCATTGCAGTTTTGATTTGTATTTCTCTGATGACTAATAATGATGAGAATTTTTTAATTGGAAAAAACTACTTTAAAGTTCATATGGAACCAAAAAAGAGCCCGCATAGCCAAGACAATCCTAAGCAAAAAGAACAATTGTTTCTTATAACCTCAGCTTTCTCACATGTAAAATGGGGCTATCTACCTCAAGGGCTAAGGAATATAAACATAATGAATTTAAATGACTTTAAAGCATAGTATTTTTCATATAGTAGGCAGTACAAATACTAGATAATATCATAGCATAAAAAGGTAAAGGTAATGATACATATCTTACCTAACAACAAATAGTTTATATAAAATGATATTAATGTTAATCTTATATGGCAATGAATAATTTTAGTACAAGTATGGCTTATGTGTTACTCATGATATACTAAAAATAGTATTTGTTGTTTACCAAAAATTTAAATTTAATGAGATGTCTTATATTTTATTGGGCAGCCTTAATATATATGACATAGTGTTTGTCACATGAGCTCTGTTGCATAATTCCAGGAGTCATCATTTGTGCTGTGTTCTGGGCGGGGGGTGGGGATGTCAGTAGACTACAATGAGAATGGTTGTCCTTGAGTGGAACTCAATGCCCCTAATATATTTTACATTTCAATGGTATGTTTTTGTGTGTTTACCAAAGGTGAATCCAGGTGAACCTCAGCCAGCCTAAGCTGTCATATTCTAGGCAGAAGATATACAAATGTTTTGCATCTGTTCTATATTCGTATGTGTTATAGTGATTATTTCAGAAGTAATTAGTAGTGTATCATAGAAAAATCTATGGCTGTCTTCATGCCATTTCCATAGTTCCATAGTTGTTTGGAGCATCATAGTCTTTATCCATAAATCAGTTACAGCTTTCTATCTCAGAGTTCATAGCAGGTGTATAGAATAGACATTCTTGGGGAACCTCTTTCTGAGCAGTGACTTAAACTCTGAGAAAATGTGAGATTTGTTTACAATATTGAGTAGTTCTCTATAGTTTTGTTTCCTGTTCTCATTTTTGACCATCAGGACCATGAGTACAAAACAATATATATTTGTGATATGGTAATATATTATAATAAAACTATAGAGAGATCTCAATATTGTAAAATGTTAATTTAGCATTTTCTCACAGGAGAAACCATCACATCAGGGCTGATAACTGGTGATACTGAGCTCAAGTTCATGAGGTGTATATGGAGGGAGAAGTCAAAGAAAGCCAGGGATCCAATCTGGCCACCTCTTCCAGGACCACAGGTAACTCAAATTTAGTCATAAAGGCTGGAGATCCTCGTGGAATCATTCACTGCCTAACTCAATTCAAGGCTCCTCAGTTGATCTCCAAATAAAAGCCAGCCCAGGCCTTAAAGAATAGCCTAAATGATCAGTGGTTCAACACTGGGCATTGTTTCACAATCAGGTCCCTGCTGAGTTTGTTCTCCAGAATTAAACCCTCCAATTGAACTTGAGGACATGAACTCCAGTTGCTGACACTGTGCTTACATTACATCCAAAATAAGTAAATCCTTCTTTTTTAAAAAGTGTTTCTTGGGGACATTGTTCTTAGTGTTTCTTATCTTAGGGAAATTGTTCTTATTTTTGCTTTGGGAGGAAAAAATTGGCAGTCACCTTCCTCTAACTGAATCACCATGCAGAACTAACAAAAGAGAAATCATCTTTTCTCTTTTAGTAGAGACAGAAGGCAATTGAAAATATAGAGGCACCTTCACTGCTTAGCAAACAGGACAGAGGGCATGTTTTTAGGTACCATTTAAGGGTGAAAGCCTACTTCTTTGCAGTCCTTCTTTACTCTTCCCTTTGGTCTTTAATGCCTTACCTTGGATGTTTGCTTCTGGAGCGCCTGTCTTGAGGTAAGGCATCTTACTTTGCCTAGTCAGAGGCACTGGCTTTGTGTCCAGGGAATGCAGAAGTCCTAGTGGGAAGTTCAGAGCTGATCGTATGTCCTTATTTTTTCATAGCAATATAGATTTAACAAAACTTACACATTGTATTAGTCAGGGTTCTCCAGAGAAACAGAACCATAGGATGTCTCTATCTCACTCCCTCTCGTGCACTCCGTCACTCCGTCTCCCTCTCTCCCCACCGCAAGTCTCTCTTTGTCCTTCTGTCCATGTCTTTCTCTTCCTCTATCCCTCCATCTTTCCCTCTGTCTCCCATTTCCCTCTCTCCCCGTCTCCCCCTCCATCCCTTCACCTTAGTCTCTCATTCCCTCTCTTTTTCTCTCCCTCTCTCCCTCCATCTGTGCCTCTCCTCCTCCCTCTCTCCCTTCTTTCCTCCCTCCTCCACATCACTCCATCTTACCCCCTCCCCTCTTTATTGTATGAACTTGACTCAGGAGATTATGGAGGCGACAAGTCCTAAGATCTTCTGTTGGCAGCTGGAGTCCTAGGAGAGCCCACATGGTTGGTTGTTCCAGTCTACAGGCGGTCAGGTTCAAGACTCAAGAAGGGCTGATATTTCAGTCAGGGTCTGAAGGCAGGAAAATGAAATTCCAGCTCAAAGGCAGTCAGACGGGAGGAAGTCTTTCTTAACTCTGGGGAGGATCAGCCTTTTTGTTTTATTCAAGTCTTCAACTGATTAGGGGAGGGCCACTCACATTGAGGAGGGCAATCTGTTTCACACAGTGTTCAATTTAAATGTTAAACTCATTCAAAAATAGCCCCATAGAAACACCCAGAAAATGGTTTGACCAATCTGGGCACACTGTGACTCAGTCAAGTTGACACATAAAATTAACTAACACACAAATATGTAATACTGAAGCAAGTATGGCTAAAACAGCAGGCTTCCATCAGTTCTCATCTAGAGGTGCAGTAACTATCACCAGAAAAGTGAGGACATCTTTGTTTGAATTAGTGTTAAACTAATTCCAAAATATCTGATGCCTTTAGGGCAGTTTGTTAACATGGAATGCTCTGATTCCCTGTTTTCAAAGTGAGAAAAAATATTTAGTTTTTATTATTATTAATTTTTAAATTGCTGCGCATATAAAATAGACTATTCCATTAAAAAAATCTTGCTCCCTTGCATCCACATTAATTTTCTTTTCTACAGGTGAGAGTCACTGAATAATGATATTTATAGGCAATCTCTAGAATTGGTGTAGTGTAGTAAAAAGTACTACATCAAGTCAAACAATATCACTCATGATATTGCTTATTCACTTCCTAGCTTAAGATACAGAGCCCAGTTTTCTCATTTGTATTTTTTGGAATAATAACTCTATCCCTATCTACCTTATGAGATAGATAAAGGGCCACAAGATATAAAATGACCCTGAAACATTTAAAATACTAAAAACCCTGCTCTATATAAGGTAACATTATTATCTTTAGTCTATATATACATCTTCCTCAATGTTTTTAAAAAATATCTAGAGTTGCATGCTTGTTTTAGAGTTGTTTCATACCTCTTCAGGGTATTTCTAAATGTTTTGTCACCACTGCTCAGGATAATTCATCTTGAGATAGCATTATCTCACCCAGTAGTTAAAACATTTCTATAAATTGGTTATACACAATTTTGTGACTTAAAAGGTCTTGGAATAAACATGGAGGTGCACGTATCTTTTTGATATAGTTATTTCCTTTTCTTTGGATACTTAGTAGTGGGATTGCTGGGTCACATGTTAGTATTTTTAGTTTTCTGAGGACCCTTATACTGTTTTCCATAATGGCTATACTAATTTACATTCTGACTAAAAGTGTGTAAGAGTTCCCTTTTTTCAACATCCTCACCAGCATTGGTTATTTTTTGTTTTTTTCTGATAATAGGCGTTCTAATAGGGGTGAGATGATATATCATCATGGTTTTGATTTGCATTTCCCTGATGATTAGTGATGTTGAGTATATTTCTCATATATCTGTTGGCCATTATGAATAGTTGGCAGATGAATAGTATGCAAATATGTTTGCCCATTCTGCAGGTTGTCTCCTTACTCGGTTGATTGTTTCCTTTTAGTTGGATATAGTCCCATTTGCCCATTTTTGCTTTTGTTGCCTGTGCTTTTGAAGTCTTATGCACAAAAAATCTTTGTCCAGTCCAATATCCTAAACCCTTTCCCTTATGTTGTCTTCTAGTAGTTTACAGTTTGGGGTCTTACATTTAAGTCTTTAAGCCGTTTTGAGATTTTGAGTTGATTTTTGTATATGGTGAGTGATAGGGGTCTAGTTTCATTATTCTTTATGTGGATATCCAGTTTTTATAGCATCATTTAAAAATTTAGTATGTGTACACACACACACACACACACACACACACAGTGGAATACTATTTAGTCATAAAAGAGAATAAAATTCTGTCATGCATGACAACATAGATGAGCCTGGAGGATATTATGTTAAGTGAAACACATCAGGCACACAGAAAGATAAATACCACATGTTCTCACTCATATGTAGGAGCTAAAAAAGTTGAACTCATAGAAGCAGAGAGTAGAACTATGGTTACTAGAGGCTAGGAAGAGTAGCAGGAAGGGGGGATATGGGGATCTTTTGATAACCAGGTGCAAAATTACAGCTAGTGAGGATAAATAAGTTCTAGAGTTTTATGGCACTGTAGGATGACTATAATTAACAATAATTTATTGCATATTTTTAAATACCTAGAAGAAAGGAGCTTGAATGTTCCCAACACAAAGAAATAATAAATGTTTAAGGTTATGAATATGCTAATTACCCTGATTCAACCATTACACTTGTATTCATACATCAAAATATCACTTTGCACCACATACATTTGTACAATTATTACTTGCCAATTAAAAATGTTTTTTAAAAAGGGTTCGATAGTATATAAAGTAAGCAAGAACTAATCACTTACTGAGACCCATATGGTGTTCCATTACGAAAAGAAATAGTAGGAATATATTCCCATAAAGCAGTTCTACTCAAAGTTTGTTACTTGATACTTGTCCACAATGAAATACGTACAGAAATTGAGAGAAAGCGTTTAAAATCTTTTATAACAATTGACATTAACATAATATCAAATGCAATATGTAATTTGGTGTCCATTGAGTGTAATGATGAAAAGTTGGACTTCCATTTTGCATATCCTTTTATTTTATTTTCTATTAATTTATATTTATTATATTCTACAAATATATTGATCCATGGCATATTGGAAATAAAAATAGTTCACACTCCAGGTAGCTTAAGAAATTACTCTAAAGTCTCAACTTCATGCTAGTACTGTAGCTACTTCAGAGCATTTAAATGTCATTCCATCAAATGTGAATGTTAGCAGATTGTTTTTAAGTTTTAAAATTGTGTTCTACTAATAGCCTTTTTCAGAATTGTGTTTCTATAATAGCCATAATGCATATTCAAAAACCCGGACGTAACCTTTGATCTAGATAGGGCAGTGTTTTCTTGTCCTCTACAAGTATTCATTTGCTTAGCCACCTTGAAATGTTCTGAAGTTCTGAAATTGTCTTAAACTGCTCAAAAGCAAATGAATGCCAATAAATCTGATTTTGACAGCATACATACACTAAAAACCTGAGAAAAAGGAAGTCATTTCAGAGAAAATAAATTATTTACATATTTTTGCATAAGATGACAGATCTGGGCTCCCATTAACAATGGAGAGGATGCTTTTCTAACTTTTAATGAGCTTTTGACAAAACTAAATAATAAACCAAGAAACCCTTGTACAAATTAAAAAATGTAGAAACAGACCAAAATGGGGGAGTTACTTATAGTGACATGGACAGTTACATGTACTAGATGTACGAATTGTTGTCATATACTTTTACAATCTAATATACACTGCACAATATTCATTCAATGACTATGTGTAGAATACTAGCTAAGGCTAGGAACTCTTTTTTCATAGCCTTCACTCTTTGACTCGAGCTTATTGATGAATAGGCAAAAGTGAATAAAACAAGGAACTCAGATATATTTATTTCTGTCTCTATAATATTCTTTTGAACCACAACCTATTTTTTAATCATTGGATTTTAAGAATAAAGTCAGTGTTGTAAATTGGCAATAATATCAGATTAACATCTATTTCTAGCCTGTTCCCGTAGCTGAGTGGCCTTGAGCAAGTCATAATCTCACCACTAACTTCTGCTTTTTTCCATCTGTTAGATAACAAGATTGGATAAGATGCCACCTTAGGTCCATTCAGGAGCTTTGGCCATAAAAATTTAAGTTAAAAAATTATAAAAAGATCTTTTTGATTGCAGTTATCTTGTGAAAAACCTTTCTGGAAAATTAAAAGGAAAGTGTTCTTTGTTTCATAGTGCCAATGAACCTTTTGAAAATGACCATCCATTTACATAAACCTGATATATAAATAAAATTGAAAGTAAAAATATAAACGTATGTACTATTTTAAAGTTTATTTTATGCATAATTTAAATTCTATTTTCAACCAATATATTCAAGACTAATACTGCATTCATTTCAAAGAACAGAATTACTTAAATAACACTCCCCAATGTCATATTCTTTCTGTGAATGCAAATTAAGGAATGACACTATCCAATGTGCTACTGTCTCTGTGAATACAAATTAAAGAGTTGGCCTTGTTGTTTGAATTTGGATTCAGAAAATAGCTTACCAGGCAATCCCTTATGTACTAAGCTCTGCGTATTTATGGTACACCATTTTGAGCAGCTGCGATGCATTCAATACTCAGGGAATTTGGAAATGACTTTGAATTTGGATAAACTGGTGCACTGATGCCTGGAGAAAATTCTGAATTCTGTACAGTACCCTGAGACAATGGCATAGACTGTAATTATTAACCTGATCAGGGGCAAAGGGGTATTGAATATTGAGCAAAATCCAACCCATTCATAGGACTGTCATGTGCTGTGGCCCACTCATTGCTAGGCTCTGGGTTGATGAGGAACTGCAAAGCTCAGGGGCATGTATTTCTTGTATAACTTGAGTAGTTCTAGACATGTGGGACTCAGAAATCACATCATAAGAAAGTTGTTCATTTCTCAATTCTTTTTTAATTCTGATTCTTCCCAGTGAAAAGACTCAGTCTGGTGCTAGTGTGCTTCTAACACTTCCATTAATTATGAATTCCCTTTGCAACGGAGAGTGAAGCGGGAGCACCAAAGCCTTCTGCAAACAGTATCTAGCTATAATTTGAAAACATGAGTTTGTTCACTGTTTTTACAGTAACCTTCTATTTATGGCAAGTAATACTGGCCTTTTAGTTATGGTAACAGCACAAAGTTTTTTTTTTTTTTTTTTGGACGGACTCTTGCTCTGTTGCCCAGGCTGGAGTGCAGTGGCAGGATCTCAGCTACTGCAAGCTCCGCCTCCCGGGTTCACGCCATTCTCTTGCCTCAGCCTCCCGAGTAGCTGGGACTACAGGCGCCCGCCACCAGGCCGTCTAATTTTTTGTATTTTTAGTAGAGACGGGGTTTCATGGGGTTTCACCATGTTAGCCAGGATGGTCTCGATCTCCTGACCTCGTGATCCGCCCACCTCGGCCTCCCAAAGTGCTGGGATTACAGGCATGAGCCACCGCGCCCGGCCTACAAAGTTATTTTTTTAAATAGATTTATTTAAGCCCCAGAGGTATGTTTATTTAGAACAATTTTAAAATAAGTAACAACCTATGACTGTCAAAAATTTCTAACATTTGGTATTTTAAATAATTGAAGCTTGAGAAACATTGGACTTGTGGAAAGTACACTGAGCTGGAAGATAGGAAAATTAGCCACTAAATCTAATTTTAGGCCTGTCACTAATTATTAGATTGTTCTTGGGCAAGATTGAATCTTTCATGTCTCCATTTCCTCATTATCCGGTAAGTGTAATAATATTTGCCAAACTACTTTTGGAGCAACAATGTGAAGATTAAAATTAAATGATGAATGGTGAAATACTATGAACCTTGGAAGCTGCAAGTAGATAAGGTTCATTATTATGTATCTGAAATGTCCCTTTTTTTTTTATTTACCACTTCACAAAAACAAAAACAAAAACAACATCAAAACCATTTATAGAAGAATAATATTATCTCTGTTTTTTCTCTAGGACCATTACAGTTATTGGTGGTGATACTGATGATGGTGGTGGTGATAGTGGGGTGTGTGTGTGTGTGTGTGTGTGTGTGTGTGTTTATATGTATGTCTGTGACAGAGAAAGAGAGAGGGAGATTGACTTCACTCATTCAGTCACTATATGTAAACTATTCCTAAATATTAAGGCTCTAGTCATCTTTTCCAGATTGATTATATTTTATTTTTGCTATTTCCCATGGTGCTAAAAAGCTTGAAAAGTAAACTGTGTTTAAAATGAAACTAATGATACATCATATTCACTCCAAGTTTTAATAAAAATATCACAACCTATCTGAATATTTAGAGTTGTTAAAAATACAGAAATTTAGTTGCATACAAAAATTATTTCTTGACCTGAAACAATATTTGGATTCTTGTTTATTTTACTTGTTTATTGTTTTTAAAACCATAAATATCTAATACTATGATATCTTTTCACAAAAGATATTTTACTGTTACATAATACCATTTTCTATAGACTTCAAGATTTCTTTTTCTAATTTAATGTCTGGCTTATGCTTGAAGCTAAGGTTTTTGTTTGGTTAAAATATAATAGTTCAATTAAATATCTGGTATATTTTGATATTAATGACTAATCTGTCAAGTTTTTGACTGTTTTATTTGAGACATAAATACAACTAACTTCTAAATTATTAATTCATTATATAAAGTAGAGAAAATTGATACACACAGAAATAATGCTAGTAATTGTGGTTTGGTCTCCCATTCTATTAAGCAAAGCTTATTTAAGCATTATTGCTGCTGAATTAGGAGATGATAGACATCATAATCTTATTTGTATATAAATATTTAGGCTTGGTCTAGGACGGCAAGTCTCAAACTTAAGGCATCATCAGGATCACCTGGAGGGCTTGTCAAAACACAGATTTCTTGGCCCACCCTCAGATTCTGCTTCAGTAGTTATGTGGTAAGGCCTGAGAAATTGTGTTTCCAGTAAGTTCCCAGGCGAGGCTAAGGCTGATGTTGCATTTCTGGGACTATGCTTTGAGACTCGTTGGTCTAGTAGAAGGCAGTAGACCAGAGCAATAAATCCCATGGACTTTGGTGATAGGCCCAGATTTCAGCCCTGACTTTGGCACTTATGAGCTGTGTAACTTGGATAAGTTAGGGATCAATTTTCTCATCCATAAAATGGTAATTATATCTGTTAAGAATATTGAATGAAATAATTCATGTTAAGTGTTTGGAACAATGCTTAGCATATTATGAACTCTCATTAAATGCAATATCACTAACTAATTGTGATGGTAGTAAGAGTGGTAATCATAGAAGTAGTGGTTAATGGTAATAAAAAAAAATATACACATTTGCCTTAGTTCAGTTGCATCAAAAGTATTGGTCGGCCGGACGTGATGGCTCACGCCTGTAATCCCAGCACTTTGGGAGGCCGAGGCGGGCGGATCACTAAGTCAGGAGGAGATCAAGACCATCCTGGCTAACACGGTGAAACCCCATCTCTACTAAAAATACAAAAAATTGGCTGAGCGTGGTGGCGGGCGCCTGTAGTCCCAGCTACTCGGGAGGCTGAGGCAGGAGAATGGCGTGAACCCGGGACGGGGAGCTTGCAGTGAGCCGAGATCGGGCCACTGCACTCCAGCCTGGGCTACAGAGCCAGACTCCGTCTCAAGAAAAAAAAAAAAAATTTATTAGTCTTTCTAAGGAATGATGGGCGGAGAGCTTGGCTTTCATTGGTCATTTTGTCTGTGATAAACATTCTGCACAAGACATCAGTAAAAAGAAGTAATGCCCCTAGTGAAAGCACTTTCAAGAGCATTTTGGAGATTATTATCTAGATTGCAGTTTAAACAAAAGTTTCTCTATTTGTACAATGTTTCTCAATACTCAGAACTTACCACATTTGTTACTTTCCTTCCCTTAGCAACAAGAGCAAGACCCAACAAACCTATACATCTCAAATCTCCCCATTTCTATGGATGAGCAGGAACTTGAGAATATGCTGAAACCCTTTGGACATGTCATTTCCACAAGAATACTAAGAGACGCTAATGGAGTCAGCAGAGGTGTTGGCTTTGCCAGGTAAAATTCTTTCTTTGTATGTAATCTATCTTTCCTCATTGTTCCTTTTAAATTCCATTCCTTTTTTAGTACTAGAGCCCAAAGCAATAGAATATGCAAAAAAAAAAAAAAAAAATTAAAAGTAGCTTATCAAATGTGTCATCCCTCTGTATCTTTGCTTGGAGCTAAAGAATTTCAATGTAATTATAAATAAATTGTGCTTGTTAAAATGTACATAGAATGTGTTTATGTGTCTTGAGTCATAATAACATACATACTCAGTTCCCAGTCCCCTCTGTGCCTGTAGATCAACAAAATCAGATGCTGCCAATACCTGACAGAGATAATCAATGCCCAGTACACCAAAGCAAAAGAGCCCATGTGGTGAACAAAGCATCTAAATGTTTTTGCATTGATTTCCAAAAAAGGGTGCTAGCATTTCTCAGTAAAGAGAAAATAAAAGAAAGGAAACATTTAGAGAAACAGGAATTACTGAGAAGACCCAACAAATTCAGAAATACAAGGGAGGTCAAGAAGCCATTTGCATTTAAGAGGCCCTGGCTATGTTTTTGATATTTTAGGCAGAAGAGGGAAAAAAAAAAAGTGTTCCTTTCATTGTAAGATAAGGAAGAGTAATTTTCATTTTAACTTTGAAGGAATGTTTACAAAAGAGGATTTCAGCCAGGAATGGCGTTTAAATAGTTGTACCTGCTGTGCTTTCATGAAAAACAAAGCTAAAGAAACCACAGAGTAAAAGAAACTGCTCAATGACGATGAAGAAAAATAAGTCTTGTCTCTATGGCTTGGTACGTTTATGTGTGTCTCCAGCTGATTTAACATGGATGAATGAATGGATGTTAAGTGTTATGTAGAAGTCAGCCCATTGCAGACAAGTTTGTTCATCTAGGGGCTGGGCACGGTGGCTGACGCCTGTAATCCCAGCACTTTGGGAGGCTGAGAAGGGCAGATCACGAGGTCAGGAGTTCGAGACCAGCCTGCCCAACATAGTGAAAACCCATCTCTACCGAAAATACAAAAATTAGCTGTTGCATGGTGGCTCATGGCTGTAGTCCCAGCTACTCGGGAGGCTGAGGCAGAAGAATCACTTGAACCTGGGAGGCAGAGGTTGTGGCGAGCTTAGATCACACCACTACACTCCAGCCTGGGCAACACAGCGAGACTCCACCTCAAAAAAAAAAAAAGAAAAAGAGAAAAAAGAAAAACCATTCCAAACTAACTTCCATTAACTCCCTTTAGAAGATAACAAATCGTCATGTATATGTTAACTAATCTCTATTTCCTTGGAGTTATGGTTGTGGACCATGTGTGAAAATTCTTCTTAATGTATACATAGTAAACCAATAGACATATGCAAGGTACATGCTTGATGAATTGAACAGAAATAAACAGAATGAAGAAAATGTCCCTGACTTGAATGTGTGCATGAGATATTCAGGCTTTCAGGACATTGACAACTGTTGATTTTCATGGCCAAGGCAGAGTTTATGACACTACTTGGATCTCTGAATTCAGCCAATGTAGTCATTCTTACATAGTGTGCAACTAGCTATTGGAGGCCTGAGCAATGTGGGAGTTCACTGAACCAACTGTCATGTTTCAGTTTACATACCATACACATTCCTTTGGTTCTTCCCCCATCCCTTGCCCTCCAAAAACTCTCCAATAAATTAGTTTCTCCTTCATTTGGACTCCTGCTGGGAAATAAATGCATTTCAAATTCATTAAGAGAACGTATTTCCACGAAGACCTACAGTGATTTTTTTTTCTTTAAACGAAGGATGTGTTGGTACAAAGTATATTAGTTTCCTAGGTCTATCATAACGAAATGTCACAGAACAGTGGCTCACACAACATGAATTTATTTTCTCACAATTTTGGAGGCTAGAAGTCAGAGGTCAAGATGTCTTTATAGCTGGCTTCTTGTGACACCTTTCTTCTTGGCTTGTAAATGGCTGTGTTCCCCTTCTGTCCTCACATGGTCTTCCTTCTGTGCATGCCTATGTCTTAATCTCTTCTTATGAGAGCACCAAGTCATATTGCATTAGGGCCCACCCTAATGGCCTCATTTTAACTTAATTACCCCTTTAAAGGGGTAATTACAAATACAGTCACATTCTGAGGTATTGGGGATTAGGACTTCAACATATGAATTTTGTAGGGGACACAATTCAGTTCATAACACAAAGATTGAACCATTTCTCTCCCATTTATCTTTTCTATACAATGAGAGTTTGCTTAAAATGAGGCATATTTTTAAGTACAGAGTCAAGTAATATATATTCTAAAAGGCAGAACTATAATGCTGGTATATGAGATCGTGAAAGAGTAAAACTTACAAAGTTGTTTTTCTTTAGGAACTGAGGAAGGGTGGGAATTTTACATTTTATCTCTATTCTGAATGCAGCCTCTCTCTCTCCTCCATTGCATTTTGCATATAGAAGCCACAGTGAGTCCTTCAATGTTCAAATCTCATCATGTCAGGGTCCTGCTTACAATCCTTCAACATTTCACTTGCCAGCCTCTCCAGCATCATTCTTGATATTGCTCACCTTCTTGGCTTTGACTCTTTCTGTCTCATGTTCAGGCACAAGCTGCCCTTCTTGCCTGGTTATACTTTCCATGGCTCTTCTCCTGACTTCTGCCTACCCATCTCTCAGGCATTGGCTTAAACATCTTTTCTTCAAAGAATTTTTCACTGACCTCCAATCTTTGGCTTTGAACAAAGTTAGGTGCTCTTGTTATAGCTCCTATAAAAGTTTTGTTTTTTCTTTCAAATAAAATATATCACGATTACAATGAATTCATTGTTTAATTTCTGTCTTCACCAAATGGATTGTACATTTCCTTAGGTCAAGTTTTCTTTTTCATTGTTGGATGGATGACTGGGTGTGTGGCTAGTGGATTTCATAATTACTGTTCTCTGAAGTTTCAGAATAGCTAAATTCACTGGTCTTTTACAACTTTGATCTTCAAATATGAATTAGCAGTCACATTCCAGTTCTGAAATTTAGGTATCTGTATTTCAGAAAGTGGCATGTGGACTGAAAAGACAAACATAGGTTCAAGTCAAGCCACTGATTTCTTATGCCTAAGAAATAAAAATGAAGTGTGAGTCTATCTTTTGAAAGAAGCCAGGAAACCGACACAGAAAAAGTATTTCATTCTCCATGTATCTTAGATTTTAAATTTTGAGGAGCAGAATCTCATATGATTAACCTAATTTGATGGGGTGAGAATATATTTTTAGCTGTACCATAAATAGATCTGCCCAAATTCCTACTTCCGTATAACATTTGCTGTGCATTTTCTCAAGCAATTATGGCTTTTGCCTTAACTAATTTGCTCATTCACAACTTAATTCTTGCACAAATGTTTGTCCTTTTAAAAATATTTTCCTGTCCCTTTTCCACTCAGCTTTTCTCATCTGAAATTTTCCTGCTGAACCACAAAACAGAGATGATTTCAGTCACCATTTTCTTGATTCTTCCAAGAATAGCACATAGCAAGTGCGAGAAATTATTATATTACATGAAGATGTCTTGGGACAGTGGTTCTCAAAGTGTGGTTCCCAGATCAGCAGCTTCAGTGCTTCCTAAAAACTTGTTAGAAATGCAAATTTCCTGCCCCCAACCTACCGAATTAACAATCTGGTGGTGAGGGTGTTCAGTAGTCTGTAATCTGTGTACTAACAAGCACTTTAGATGACTCTAAAAGCACTCTAAAGCTTTGCCTTAGGTCATTAGTACTTGTTCTTAGGATTCAGATGAATGATCTGTTAAAACTCTGATTGCTGGGCCCACCCTTAAAGTTTCTGATCCAGTTGGTTTGGGGTGAGACTCAATATTTGCGTTTCTAACAAGTTTCCAGGTGATAATGACACTGCTGATACGGGAACCACCCTTTGAGAACTATTGCTTTAAAGTTGTCTGTGATTTTTCCAGATGGAGTTGATTCCTGTTGATGCCTGATTTACATTGTTTTACTGTCTCAAAATTACTAATAAGGAACTATCCCCCTTCCTGTTCCTCAAGGGTAGAGACCATGCCTTCTTCTTTGTATCTGTCCAGTACTTAGAATATTGACACATAATTGATCTTGAGCAAATTTCTTATGATAAATAAATGAAATCACTTTAAGGTTTTGGGTTTTTGTTTTAATATAGCAATATGCAGAAAGACATTTGATGATAATGATAAACCAATTGTGAGATAGAGTACTGGAATATTAGAAAAATCTATGGTAGCACCAGCCCAACTAGTATTAGCTCACAAATTGTTTCTTCCTCTAGGAGTTTACAGTTCCACAGGCATTATTAAAAGAATATGCTGGCTGGGTGCAGTGGCTCAAGCCTGTAATCCCAGCACTTTGGGAGGCCAAGGCAGGCAGATCATGAGGTCAGGAGTTCGAGGCCAGCCTGGCCAACATAGTGAAACCTCATCGCCACTAAAAATACAAAAAAATTAGCCAGGCGTGGTGGCACGTGCCTGTAATCCCAGCTACTCGGGAGGCTGAGGCGTGAGAATTGCTGGAACCTGGGAGGTGGAGGTTGCAGTGAGCCGAGATCGCACCATTGCACTCCAGCCCGCGCGATAGTGTGAGACTCTGTCTCAGAAAAAAAAAAAAGTGCTTATTTAATTGGGAGAATACCCAGCCAATAACTGTGTCTAGTAAATTGTTGTACATATCTCTTGAATTTATGACTGTTTCAATTCAGAAAACCTGAATAATTTTTTCAGTGGACTTCATTTTGAATGTTACCATTGGTGACTTCTAACCATCATATGTGGTCCTTAATTCCTGTACAAGGGATTCCAAAATTCCTTTGACTGGAAAGAACCCCCCCCCATTATTATTTTACTTGCAACTATACATTAATCTTCTTTGATAACCATCTCTTCAAAGTAAAAGGAGTATCTTCATTTTATATTTAAAACGCTGAACTTCAAAGCATTGATTTGAATGCCAGTAGGGCGCACAGACAGCAAAATTACAGGCTTTTCAAAGTTCCAGAAGCACAAGATAATGTCTGAAATTACAGACATTTTATTTTATTTTGTGTGTGTGTGTGTGTGTGTGTTTTTTTTTACTCTCTTGTAACTTAAAACAATTTTGTAAGATCCACCCCCCTCCAGGCAGCATTTTATAGCCAATTTATAAACCTCTAAAAACAGAAGTTTATGGTGGGAATGCTGACAGCCCCACTACTGCAGAGCTAGTGAATGCCAGCAGAGTACCTTGCCTGCGAGGGTAAGGATCAGAGCGTAAATCAGCCGGAGTCTGGAGGGCCGTGACTGTGTGTTCATGTTATCCATTTCCCATTCCCAGAAACATGAGACTGATTGTCCAGCAAAAATCACATTGAGAGGGTGTTATGAGAGGCCAGTAAAGAATGACCCAAAGTGGGGAAGTGATGGGTGGAGGACAGGGGGAGCGGGGGGAGCATTCACAATTAATCCAGCTTCAACATCTGGGAACATAGAACCTCTTTAAGCAATGCATTTACTATCCCCTGGTGAGCTAAAGAGCGTGAGAGACCGCTGAACAGGGAGACCTTTGTGTTTTGTAGTATTTTTTGCCCTTCTTCAATACTCTTAATTTGATTCTCATGGAGCTTTGTTTGAATGACTTCTAACATATGGGCAGCCCTGTGTTCTACCTCTCCCTACTGAATGTGCAAGTTTTCTAAATAAATAATTTAAGTTTTTCTTTCTTTTCATTAAGTAAAATAAAAAGATGGTTGTAGGCATACAAATACTAGCCTGCTTATTAAATATCAATCAGTATAAACAGCAGGTCTTTTTTGTGTATTCTACTAATAACTTTGAATATTATTAAAATGTTATTTATTTACCTTCTACTGCCTGATACTTCTTGTTCTCTTCTTCCATCTGCTGAAATATAGTGAGACCACAGAAACAGAATAATCATATGAAAATACAGGAATTTTTAAAAATATGTTAAATAACAATACTTTATTTGAAGGCAAACATATGACTCTTTAAAATGCCCATCAAGTCTATCAAATTTTTTTTAATTGTTTGGAATTGTTTGGAATGTTGTTTTGACCGTATCTGTCTTGAATCCATCGCTGCAGTAACAATTTCTCCCTTGCTATTTTGGCAATCCTTTTGCCATTATTATTTTAAACACATGGAACCAGGAAATCAAAAGTGACTAAGGAAAATCTCTAAAGTATAAACTTAGTGATTAGTAATCTCCAAACTACAGCTGTGTTTCTACAGAAACAGGTTACAATTGTGTTTTCTGAGATTGAAGAGAATAAAGGTTGTATGTTTCATTCTTTTTGGTAATTTTAATTCTTCTTCTAATTGCCATCAGATGTGGTCTGCTGGAGAGTATACTCCTGGACCCCCTGCAGCTTCTTCATCTTTGTTCTTCTTTTCTGTGTCTCATCTTGTTCCTTCTCCTTGCCTCTTTGTCTTTCTCTTACCATCAGAAAGTCAAAATCACAGCTGGAGAGTGTTGAACATTCTATTTTCTTTTTCATATATTCAGAGCCCTGGGTTTCAAAACCCTAACTAACCAGTGAACCAACCAAACAAATAAATTGCATCAAATAATTTGTTATTCTGAAATTTCCAAGACTCCAGTCTTGTTGTATATATGCCTTTATAAAAATCTGATGAAGGAGATACAATATATACTTTATTGCTTTATTATTATAAAATAAAAATGACCACATTCGAAATAATGCCCTCTGTGAAATGGGAAGAGAGTTCTGAAAAGTCGCTTACCAATATAAAATGGAACTGGGGGAGCTTTGTTACCTCCAGATTAGAAATGGTGGCCATTCAGTATGCTCAGGGCTCATAACATGTCTTTGACCTGTACCTGCTGTAAACACAAAGCATGTCAAGGACTATTGGAGCATCCAGAAAAGTGGGGACATTGGAGGTAGCTAGTCTGCTTCTGGCCAATAGAAAAGTAAGAGGTGGAAATATAGCCCAATATCGTTTGGAGCACAAATTTGAGCCTCTTTTATTTAGTATATTTTCTACACTCTCAGCTTTCTGTGAATTGGGCCAATACATTTATTCTCTGTATCTCTATGGTTATAAACATGGTTCTACATGGGTCTGAAATAACTTAGCTTACACTTAGTTCTGCACCTATTACTTGTGTTCTTGGGGCAGTTATATAAACTCTCCGAGCCTCTTTTCCTGACATATATCTAGATAGATCGATAGATAGATAGATAGATAGATAGATAGATAGATAGATAGATGATAGATAGATAGATAGATAGATAGATAGATAGACAGACAGATAGATAGATCGGTCTATATATATATATGTCAGGTCACTATTATCCAATACTGGCTTGGTCAATATTCCAGTAATTGCTATAGACGAAGTAATTCAGAGATGTACATACACCCACAAAAAATCTGCTTTTAGAGACCAACATTCTACTGGATTGGGGATGATGCAGGATTTTTGCCCCTTAGTTCAACTAAATCTGGGTTCTTTTCTCATGACCAGGAAAAATTAGGCATATGGATACACTGAAGGGTGAGAAGGGCGGAATTTATTAAGTGAAAGGAAAACTCTCAGCAAAGAGTGCGGTAGTATAGCCCTAGGTAGTATTGGAAAAGGCAACATTCGATTGGTTAAAAGGCATTATTCAGAAAGAATCAATCGGGAAAGAGTGGGCAAACAGGGGCAGAATTGTCCCTCTGGGTCACAGGTTTCAAATGGAACCAGCAGTCATGTCTTTCAGCCTTCAGGCTGTTTTAGGCTTGAAGGTGAGGTTTCACCAGGGACCCTTCCCTGTCTGCCTAGGTATTTGTCTGCCTCCTGCCTCTATCAGGGAGATGACAATAAGTATGTAATAAACAAATAATCAAACATCAGATAATGAAAATATTACAAAAACACCCCAAACATAGGGGTGTAATAGAGAGTATGGGGCAATAGGAAGCAAGAGGTGAGAGAATGATGTTCTGTCTTCAGAGGGAACATTGAAACTAAAATACAAATCAGGAAGAACCAGCCAAGAAAATCTCTTAGTGGGAGTAGGGAGGGAAGAGAACAATCCTGGCAAAGAGAAAAGGAAGTAGAAAATCTAAGGTGGGGCCAAGTTTGGCATGTTTGGGAAATAGAACGGAAACAAAATTGTGAAACATTGAGTAAGGGAAAGAGGTGTAATAGGTAATAATGTCAGTCTTAAATAATGAGATTCAGAAAATATGATTAAGTACAGAGTTTATTTGAGCTCAGAGCTTGAAGATGGCCACTCAGGAGAGGAGATTCAAGTTGCCCTGGATATACAGTCCAATTAGCAGTAGTTACAAGTGGGTCTTGAAAGGAAAAAAGAAGCAGTTTTTAAGTTTTTACTAAGAGTATACATTAAAGTAATATAAGCTATTGATTGGCTATTCATGGTTCTTTGTATCACAGATTCCAAGAACATGAAGATAATGGTAGAGGCAGCTAATTAGGAACAAAAATGCCTTTAAAAAATTACCCTGGGCATGGATGCTGTGAGGAGGGGCACAACTGAAAGTCTCAAACTCATGGCTCTCTGGGTTGGATAAATTTTGCATACCTCACATAGCTCAGCCTGATCTGAGTTTTCTCATTTCCCTCCATTTCATCAAGATGTTTTGAAGAAAGCATAGTAGATGAACTAAAAGCATTTTGACTCCTTAGTCCTACATCATTAGGAAGGTTCATTCTCAAATGGTCCTGTCCCACCCTGGTGGGTGTGTGGGGAAAGGGCAGGGGAGAGAATACATCTCAGTAAGAAATTTTAAGTGTGCCTAAAGCTGAATTGGAATGGTATCACGGGGTGGCAAAAATGAGACTTTAGCCAAATCTCAGTCAACTTATTTATATAGTTGCTGTCGCTTGTTGAATCATCCTGGTCTTTAGAATATTATGACTTTAATTTTCTCAGAAGCAGTAAAACAATGACAGATACATATTGCACATAAGGATTACAATCAAAAAGAGAACATGTATTCCAGAATGAAAAAAGAAACCTGTTCCACTGGTGAGTCCACTGAAAACATCCTGAAGAAAATTAAACCCCTGTCCTTTAGAGACTCATAGCTAGGAAATAATTCTGGATTTAGTCTAAAATATAGGAAAATCATAAAAACTCAAAAACAATAGTCAGTGTTGGAATCTAATAGCAAGTGTGCTATAGTTTTCTTCTGAAACATGATTTTTCTCTCTCCAGTTCCCCATGGAAACCAAGGATAATTCTTAGTCTGATCAATTTATTTGCAAAATAAGTTTTAGTAGTGTTCTTGGCCTGATTATTTGTATAAAGTGTAACAAGAATAACGAATGGCCATATAGGCTCCTTTAAGTTGGCTTTGCTAGAACTTTTTCATAAGGAATCTCAAATTAGATTTTTAAAAGCCTCGTGAGGCTAGGAAAACAAGCCAAGGATTTGCCATCAGGTTGTGCCTGTAATACCTATATGAATTGGGTAAAATCCTCTCTTCTTGAGGTCCCAAAATATCTTGAGGTTCCTGGGCCTCTCAGAAAGTGATATTCTTTACTTATCGTAAGGTCAGGAACCTTGTAAGAGAACCATGTAAAAATGTATCATGCCAGTCTTTTCAAGAGGCTTTTTATTGGGTTTCTAAAGTCGACTTCAATTCCTCAAAGCAATCTGGTCATATCTAAAAATATGCCATTCCAGTAAAAACTTTGGTAAAATTACCAGTGTTCAGTGTGTCCTGTTACCAAAAAACAAACATATTCTTATTGAACTTATGCAAATAACTATATGGCCATAAAATGAGAATACTCATTATTAGTTTCCATATTTTGAAGAAATCAGCTAAAGAGAAAAGTGAACGTTTCAATTTTGCTTGCAAATGTATACTTTACCCAGTTGCTATAAGCTATGAATAGCTGAAAAGAAAATAAGACAAAATATAAAAGAGTCAGTAATGTTGCAAACAAAAAAGTCATAAAAATCATTTTAGTCCTCTATTAGTTCAGTAAATTGAAATAACTTTTGATTGATGTTGAGTTAGCAATCTTCACTAATGTATCAGCTTTTTAATTAGAGTTCTGGAAGATTTTACTTAGTCCAAAGGTAAGATCTCGAAAGTTATCAGAAATCTTTATTCAAGAATTCTTGTTGGGATTCTTTTCCACGAATTTCCTTGAAGAAGAAGTAAATTTTGGACTATAGCTGATGCAATTGACAAGAAATTTAATTATTTTGTGGCATAAAACAATTTAATATAATCATAATTGTCTGATAGCATATATCAAGACATATCTGAATTTTAAGAATCTCATATAATTTTGGAATACATATTAATAATACATGTATACTAATATAACTCAAACGTATTTTTCTAACTTTTATTTTAAATTCAGGGGCACATGTGCAGGTTCGTTAATAGGTAAACTTGTGTCATGAGGGTTTGTTGTATAGATTACTTCATCACCCATATATTAAGCCTAGTACCCATTAGTTATTTTTCTGATCCTCTCCTTCCTCCCACCTTCCACCTTCTGAAGGACCCCAGTATGTGTTGTTCCCCTCTGTGTGTCCATATAAACAGGATTTCTTATTTGACAATGCTTCCTATATGATTTTAACATACCAAAGAAGCATTATATGTCTCTCCTGGACTTCCAGGGGTTCCTCTTTTATGTCCAGGTTAGTACAGATCAAATGATAATTTTAGAATTTGAAATTTAATTTTTGGAAATATGTAAAGTACTAAAGGTTTAAAACACTCGATATTGAAATTAAAAAATGTTTAAAACACATGATCCAAATAGAATCAGAAGCCAATGCATAATAATAGTCATTTATTTTGTGAAAATGATAATTCAAAGGTTTCAGAAAGCAAAATTTTTTATTATTTGATAGAGAAGAGATTTAATACCCAATCAAAGGACCTAATAAAGACAACATGAGGGAAACTCTCCCTGCAACTTAATTATTTTACAGTTTACTCAAAAAGTAAACAAATCTTTTACTATCTCTTATTAATAATACACAAAATTCTTGTTCTAAGGAGAAAACCAAGTTTTAGTGTTTATCAATACTAAAGCTAATTTTAATAAAACGTTATGACCAAATCTGTCCAATCTCAATCAGCTTTGACCTCGCAAAATAAGATTTCCATAAACCTTTTATAAGCTTTTGTAATTTTCTGTTAAAAATGATCAATATTCTGAGAAAACCCTGTGGCAGCATAGGGGCACAGACTGTGGCCCTACATCAGTGTGCTTTTGATGTTAATGCTCGATTTTTAGAAAAACATATAAATAATTTCTAATTTTAGACAACTTGAACACACACAAAATTTCTTTCCCAAGATTAATCTTCCACAAACCCTCTACAACTTGCTTAAAATGTTTTGCCACTACCTAAGCAAAAATTCTATGGATAAATACATAGGTATTTTCCTGATCAGAAGACAGCTGTTTTCACTAAACCAACAATATTAAACTAATCTTAAAGATTTACTCAAATCATGTGAACTAAAAGGCACTTGAGCGGGTTTTGAGACAGGATAGTTCCCTTGGTACCTTTGTGGGACTCATGAAGGGGTGGCTCGGTTAGGCAGCCCACAGCACTCAAATCCCTCGTGGGAGGGTTAGCACACAGGTGAGCTGGTGCAGGAGCCGGGGCGAGTACCTTTGGGTGCCTGCAGGAACAAACACGGTACAGGCCCATGGCAGCGCCTAGGGGTTGCCTACGACCCCTGGAGCCCCAGAGGATGTGTGTTACGGTGTGGTCCTTTAGCTTTGTTGTCCATGGATGGCTTAAGTGTTGAACAGCTCAATGGGGAGTTAGCGTGACAGCCTCTTCCCCCTCACCTCAGTTTTTGTCCGGCATCCAGGAGGAGTGAGGTCACAGGAACTATTTGGAGGGTGGTGAATGCAGAGGATTTTATCGTGTGGTGGAAGTAGTTCTCAGCAGGAAGGGGAGCTGGAAGGGCAATATAGTGGGAAGACACTCTTCCCCTGGAGTTGGGCCGTCTGTGGCAGAACTCTTCTATGAAATTCTGCTGTCAAGCTGCTTCTCTCTGATATCCAGCTGGTTCCTCTTTTCTCCTTCCCTGCCAGTGGAGCTTGGAGTTTTTATGGGTACAGGGTGGAGCGTGGGGCAGGCCAGGGTGGTTTTGGAAAAGGCAACATTTGGGCTGGAAAACAGAGATGTGAAGTTCTCATTTAGAGCATTGGGTCCAGGCTTGAGGGTGGAGCCCTCGCCAGGGAACCACCCTCTTCTACCCAGTATTTCCCTGCCTCCTGTCTGTATGTAGTTTCTATTTTTCTGATAAAATATTTGATTTAACCACTTACATTTTCTTTAAGACAATTAATTGGAGGTTGTTCATATATGTTGACAGTAAAATGTCACATACACACGCCACATATAAACATATAGACATACAGGACACATAGAAGCAAATTTTGTATTAATAGCTTTATAAGGTTCTCCAGTTGCCAGTTTGCAAATAGTTTCTTTCCTCTTTAGACTGTCAAGCCCTAAACAATTATTAGCTAGGCTATCCTAAATTTACAATCGCAAAAACATGACTCTTAGGTGAAAATTTACATCCCAAAGGCACAGGACTTAGATCTCAACACCTTTATTTACTGAGACAAAGAAGGGCATAGGTAAGGGCCCAGTCAAGATAAGATTACCAGTAAAAATATCTTAAAAGTTAAGGTTGGTTTTATAAACTTTAAGGCACTGTTTTTCCTGTCATAAAAGTTTCTAGCAGCTTAGGTAGAGCAAGGCAGATGCTCCTACAAATGGAGATTTCCTTTATTTATGTAAATTTATTTGACAAAGAGTTTCAAAATAGCCACCTAAATGCCAGAAAGTCATATTTTGGAGACCAATCTAGTTAGATAGCTGGTATTTTCAACGTAGCTTATGTATTGATTAGATTCCTAACCTCAGGGTTGAGCCCTTTAATGAATAGCAAAATGAAAGCATTTGCAGTTTTTGGGGACTAATATTTACATATGTGAAAAGCAGGCAGTGCACCTAGATATTTAAAATTGAACGATCCCACTTTTACATTGAATCCTGGGTCTCCCAGAAGAGAGAAATGCCACAAGACCGGGGTATGCAATGTTTCCACAATGCACCTCACTACAGACTAGTAGTCTCAAGACTAGTAGGTGACCAGTGCCCATCAGCCCACTCTGTGATCAGACCACCCTCCCACAGGAAGAGTTTCATGCCTTGAGGGGAAGTGTTTCCTCCACCTTCAAGTGTTCAAACCTGTCTTTCTATCTAAACACCGGAAAAAATGAGTAGCTCCGTACATTTATAATCATTCACTGCAACTGATTTCAGCTACTTCAGAAACCACAGTTTTTGCCAGTGACTTGGCAGCCATTGCACACACAAAATTCAAGTTGTGTCTCATAGTACAGAGTAATCCCTGGTAACCTAAAAGCTAAAGAGATCCGTTACTACTTCTAACAGCTCTTGCAAATCTTTATTATTAGACTTAGTTATGGAAGTACGATTACCCATAATTATATTTCCTTTTTGAATGATAAAAAAGACCCAGTGAGAGGAATTTTGGTCACCCAAGAAGAATGTTTAGATTTGTCAATTGAGCAGAGCTGTGAAATCTGACCAATTTTAAAGATTACAAATTTTTCACTTAAGCCGTAAGATTACACTTTTTCTTTTCAGAGAGAAACTATTTTTTCCCCGACCAAAATTTTAAATGAGATAAAAGATTGAAAAACGCTTTTTTTTTTTTTTTTTTTTGAGACAGAGTCTCACTCTGTCACCCAGGCTACAGTGCAGTGGCACAATCTTGACTGACTGCAACTTCTGCCTCCCAGGTTCAAGGGATTCTCTTGCCTCAGCCTCCCGAGTAGCTGAGATTACAGGCACCCACCACCATGCCTAGTTTTTGTATTTTAAATAGAGGCAGGGTTTCACCATGTTGGCCAGGCTGGTCTGAACTCCTGACCTCAAGTGATCCTCTTGCCTCAGCCTCCCAAAGTGCTGGGATCACAGGCGTGAGCCACCGTACATGGCCAAAAGATGGAAAAACTCTAAGAATTAATTCAAAATAACACTGGCTCAAAAAGAAAAAGTCAAAGTCACAAATCTGCAATCAGCAGAAACTCTAGAGAATAACAAATGGAACTCCTACCTTACAGTAGGGCTTCAATTCCAACCATGTTGAGGCAGGAATGTGTGCAGTTTCGGTAAGTGAATTGGTCTGAATCTTCGACCAAGAATGGAGCATTCAAATCTGAGGAGGGCTTACCCAGTTGAATGACCTCCGTTGACTCCAGTGAGGTCAGATGAATGAAAGTTATGCTCATATCAGGGCTCCAGCTGTCAGCAAAGCACTGAAGAGAGAGATCACTGAAAGTCTGCTTCAGGTCCCATCTGAGTCACCAAAATGTCAACCTTAAATAACATAAGTACAGAGATTATTTGAGCTCAAAGCTTGAAGATGGCCACCCAGGAGCCTAGATTCATGTTGCCCTGAATATACGGTCCAATTGGCAATAGTTACAAGTGGGTCTTTAAAGGAATAAAGAAGAGAAGTTGTTTATCAAGAATTTGGTTAAAATAACATAAGCTATTAATTGGTTATTCATTGCTCTTTGTGTCACAAGTGCTAGGAATATGAAGATAATGAGTGAGAAAGCTGGTCAGGAACAAAATGCCTTAAACAATTGCCCCCAGGCATGGGTACTCAGGGGAGAGACAGCCATGACTGAAGCCCTGTACTTATGTCTCTCTGGGCCTGATAAATGTTGCATATCTCACATAGTTGAGCCTGATCTGAGCTATTTTTCTTTTCTCAATAATATCTAGGAATGAAATATGGCTGTAGCTAGGAGATTGATTAAAGTGGTAATGTATTCCAGAGTCATTAATGGTATGACTTTTCTACACTTATACTTGATTTTCACTTTATCTCAGATTATTTATTTAAGTTTAATTTTCTGCCATTTCTTTATGAAAATTCCTTCCAGAAACATTGGTCTGGCTAAAAAAAATATGTAGATAATTATGCATCTATATGAGTAGATAGATGATTGTCCCAACTGGGGATAATCAGGTAATCCAAGTGAAAGAAGTAGTTTCTAGATGGAGTATAAGGCAAACTTTATTTCTTACATGCTTCTTGAAACACACAGTCTTTGGGATAATTTTTTTACTCCTCTGCTGTTGATAGCTTTATGGCGTAGGCATCAAGATGCTGGCTAGAAGCAGAGTTTCACTCCAGATGATTCTACTGAAGAAAATTAAGGAGTATTTACAAAACATTTACAGAAGCAGTGTTAAGGGAACTGAGGTAAAGGCAAAGAGACGTTGATGTTCCCAGAGAGGAGCAACAGAGGGAAATCTTTACCACCCTGAGAGCTCAAGGAGCAACCAGAGGGGTGTTTCCAGAGTTCAGTGAGAGCCAGAGCCTCAGAGGAGGGCCTGCCTGGAAGGACTATAGACAGGGAGAGATGCAACCCCTGCTAGACAGAGATGCCAAAGCAGGGAGACAAAGAGGGAAAACCACTCAGATTTCTCTCTACTCTTGCCTTTTGAAGTTCTTTCTTTCAAGCTTCCATAGGCAGAACCCAATGGAAAACCAGGAAACAAAAGAACTAAGATTACACAGTCGATTTAAGGGTTACTTCCTTGGAGCGTAGAGCAAGACAGAGAGGACATTTAGGAAAGGGTAAGCAGAAATACACCGCTATCCTTGTATAAATTAAGTTAAATAATTTTTCTTTTCTCCTAACTATTAAAAATAAAGAAAGAATGCAAGTTCAGTGTTAAACAGCACCTACTATTTTGCCTTAGGATTGGCAATTGATACAGCTTGGTAGGAATAATGGCAAAGTGGCTTCGTTTAAAGAACAAAACTGCCCTTTTACTCTGTTCCATGGTTGCCGTGATGTCTTTTTTTCTGACACCAAATGTGTGGGTTTTTCTGACATCAAATGCTTTTTTTTTTGCATATTGATTTTCTAATTTTTGCATATTGATTCTCTAATTATTATTAGAGAATTTTTGCATATTGATTCTCTAATTCTCTGACATCAATTGGATGTCCTACAATTGAACTCAGTTTTGACACAAACTACCTGTTCATCATCAGACTCCACAGGTGTAAGGGCTCAGTTCCACACCAGCTGCAAATGGAGTGCCCAGGTGTATAGTCCATTCTCATACTGCTATGAAGAAATACCTGAGACTGAGTAATTTATAAAGAAAAAGAGGCTTCATGGACTCACAGTTCCACAATGGCTGGTGAGGCCTCACAATCATAGTGGAAGGCAAAGGGGGAGCAAAGGCATGTCTTACATGGTGGCAGGCAAGACAGTGTGTGCAGGGGAACTCTCTGGCCTCGGAGCCCAAGCCAAGCCACCACATCCCCTGTGACTTGCATGTATACATCCAGATGGCCTGAAGTAACGGAAAATCCACAAAAGAAGTAAAAATAGCCTTAACTGATGACATTCCACCATTGTGATTTGTTTCTGCCTCATCCTAACTGATCAATGTACTTTGTAATCTCCCCCACCCTTAAGAAGGTTCTTTGTAATTCTCCCTACCCCTGAGAATGTACTTTGCGAGATCCACCCCCTGCCCCCAAAACATTGCTCCTAACTCCACCGCCTATCCCAAAACCTATAAGAACTAATGATAATCCACCACCCTTTGCTGACTCTCTTTTCGGACTCAGCCCACCTGCACCCAGGTGAAATAAACAGCCATGTTGCTCACAAAAAGCCTGTTTGGTGGTCTCTTCACATGGATGCGAATGAAAGGAACTATCCTTTATGAAACCATCAGATCTCATGAGACTTACTCACTATCATGAGAACAGCACAGAAAAAAATCCCACCTCCATGATTCAACTACCTGCCACCAGGTCCCTCCCATGGCACCTGAGAATTATAGGAGCTACAATTCAAGATGTGATTTGGATGGGGACACAGCAAAACCATATCACCAAGCTACCCACATTTCTTCCCAGCAACTACAAAATGTGGGAGTACCCACAACTCCCCAATTCAGGTTTAGTAACTCACTAAAATGACTCTCAAAGCATTTTATGTTTATCAGTTTATTATAAAGGATACAACTCAAATGAAAGAAATGCAGATGGCCAAGTATCAGGGAAGAGTTGTGTAGCTTCTGTAGCCTCTCTGGACTCACTACCCTCCTGGCATATATCAATGTCTTGACCAACCTGAAAATTTCCTGAACCTTGTCGTTTAGGGATTTTTATATAGGTTTCATTAGGTGAAACCTCTGGGTTTGATTAATTAAATCATTGGCCCTTGGTGTTTGAGCTCAATCTCCAGCCCCTCTCCAGTTCTTGGAAGTCAGAGAGGGTGGGGATGAAAGTTCTAACCCACTAATCAAGTCTTAGTCTTTCTAGTGACCAGTCCCCATCCTGAAGCTACCTGAGTGACCTCATTAGCATAAACTCAGATGTGGTTAAAAATAGTCTATTCTGAATAACAAAACATACCTCTATCACTCAGGAAATTCCAAGGGGTTTAGAAGCTATGTGTCAGCAACCTGAGAAAAAGACTAAATATATTTTTTATTATGTCATAGTTGCCCTGCAGAAAGCATGGGTTAAACTGTCCCATCTGTTAAAAGGAATCGTAAATTTCAATTTTCGTGTGAAATCTCCCAAGTTTCAAATGTTGACAACCATTTCAAAATTTCCCAAATCTCTTTGCAGTCCAAATAAAACATACCTGTAGACTGGGTTTGGCCCATGGTTTCTAGTCTCACATACCTGACACAGAACTTCGGAACAGGAGTTTTCAACCCTGGCTGCACACCGAAATCACCTGGGTAGCTCTGAAATCTTTGTGCCTGGGCCTCATGCCAAAACAATTAAGTCAGAATCTCCTGGGCTGGGCCCCAGAGATTGGTATTTTTAAAAGTAGTTTTCTGATAATTTTAATGTACAATGATTTTAAAAGCTTCTTATTTTGGAATAAGTTTACCTTCACATAGAAGCCATAATGATAATATAGATTTTCTATATACTGCACACCCAGTTTCCCCCATTAACACCTTAAATTACCACGGCACATTTGTCAAAATTAAGAAACTGACATTGGCATATTACTATTAACTAAACTCCAGACTCTATTTGGATTTTCCCAACTTTTTTATTAACATTCTCTTTCTGTTCCAGGATCCAGTCCAGTTACCATATTGCGTTTAGTTGTCCTGTCTCATCGGCCTGCTCTGATCTGTGATAATTTCTTAGACTTCGTTTGTTTGTTTGAGTAGTACTGGCCAGGTATTCTGAATGTCTCTAGATCTGAGTTTGTCAGCTGTTTTTCTTATGATAGGACCCCTAGTTTTTATGGGTTTGGGGAGAGAATACCACAGAGGTGAATCACCCTTGACATCTTGTATCAGGTTATATTCCATTTTTGAAAACAACTTCTTGAAGTAATAGTGGCTGGGTAGAGTGGAGCTAGCAGGACCCATCCTACTCTTGAACAGATTGAAGTACATCAGTCAGTAGAGAAAATCAGGAGGGATGACATGAGGCCAGCAATGGAGCTGCATCTCTTCCAAATAAATAGTCTCAATTGAAAGTCATGAGACAACAGTTCTATTCCAGGCTCATCCACTAACTAGATTTTAGGGAAGCCAATCACAGTCTTCTAGTGTTACTTGCTTCATCTGTACAATATAGAAGTTGCTATCTGAGGCCATTTCCAGTCTTGAAATTATGTGATCCTCAAGCTCTGGAATGTGTTTTCATTAGTCAAATATTGTCATCCACAGTTTCATTTCCTAAGAGGAATGTGTTGTAATGCTGAGCAAGATACCTCAAAATTTCTGGTTTCTACAAAAGGGCGTGTAAGGGAGGCCTCTCGGCTTCACTGTTTGGTACTTAAGACACTTGTATCCTAAGAATGCCAGGTGCCTGGCAGGAAGAAAACAAATTGCAAAAACTGAGAAGAAAATTCATCGCATCCATTCTTCTTTGTTTCTGGGACTCACTATTTTATTCCTTCCGTTACAATGGATTAAGAAGGAAATGACATAATTTGTTTTTGAAATGTCAGAAGGAGTGCACAGTGTAGTACTTTAAAAAATATTTTAATGTTGACCCTGTGCATACGTAAATCTTTCCAGAAATGAGGATGACTGGCTTACAACGTTAGATACTCTAAGTTGCCAATAATTTGTACAGAGCCTGTGACTGCAAAACCACAAACATGTCACAATACTGGAAACCTCTAATTAACCATAATAAATGACAGGATGGATTTGTTTTAAATACATGGTTAATAATGCTTATTGCTTTAAGACCATAAACTGTGTGATTCTCTATGGAGGTGACAGAGGTAGGCTGCAAATGGTTTTGCAAAGTACATTTCTACCTCTGCATGTTAAGTCTGACCCAGAACATTCTACTAATATTGGATCAGCCTCTCATCTGATGTAATTTGCCTGTGGGAATTGTATTGGCTGTTAAGCTAGCTCCCCTTAGTAGCTGTTTGAAAAAAAAAAAAAAAAAAAAAAAAGGAAGAAGAAGCAGCACAATTCTGTGGTGTGTTTCAAATAACTGAAGCCAGGTTCCTAGGTACTGAGACAAGAAAGAATGTCAAACAGAACCTTTAATGTGTATTTATATTTAAACATCAGACCTAACAGAAAACCCTGAAGCTTTGTACAATGATTAGAGCCTTGTAAGATCCTAATTAATGTATTGTCAGGTGAATGGTTGGCCTGGCACTCAAGCTGTTCTGAGGGACGCAAGGGGTTTCAGGTACCGCCTAGGAAGAATAGATGCAGTTGTAGTGATTCAGTGGCCCATCTGAAAGGGACATATAAAGGCAGCTGTGTCTGGCGTGCTGTCTTTTCAGACTCACTTGATAATGCTAGTGTCAGTTTCAACTGAAGCGTGTGCCAGATTCCAGATAGCTTGAGCTGGCATTTCAGAGAGGTTAATTGTGAAACTTGAGAAGAAAATGGGCACATTCTTCCTAAGATAGCTATTCAAATATAGTCTCTTTCCTCCCCCCCAGAGCTTTCTGGGTCTCAGTCTCACTTTTGTTCTGCTTCCACATAAAATGCATGAGGAACACTGAGCCTTTTCCCCTTGGCAGCTCCTATATTGCCATCTTTGCTGGGAGTGCTTTGCCTTGTTAAAATGTGCCCCGTGTATTAAAATGGAATTGTCACTGCTGGGTGGTGCAGCATAACATGGTTTGACACTAAGCGCCGGCAGCTACAGAAAACAGACTTTTATTGCATTTATTCTTTCAGAGACGGGAGTCTCTAAAGGCTCACAGCAGACATTCACTTAGTTAAATCTGAATGAACCCAAAGTGAACAATCTACGCTGCTGTCTTTGTGTTCATAGAAACAGCCCCCATCCAGCTTGATATGGCTGTAAAACAGTGTTAAGAAAAGACAATCATACTTAGAATACAGAAGGGAGGACTTGAGGCTTTCAAACAAGAACAAAAATATTTTAAGTGGGTGGAGTGGGTTAGCCACTTGATTTTCTTTTTTAGCTTCCCGTCTATTCCCTAAAATGTATTATGTAGAATAAACACACACACACACACACACACACACACACACGCACCCCTAGTATTAGTCTTCATTTATAATTCCATGCCATTTTAAGACAAAGAGAAAGGATTTGATTTGTAAGACTCTTGCAAGCAAGCTTTAGATTCTTAACTGCCTTTTATCCAGATGAGTACCCAGAGAGAGATTGAATAGGGAGGGGGCTCTGAGGCATAAACTTTGCATTCTGTAGCTCTCCTGGAATAAAAATTCCATAAAGTAACATCTGTAGTAATTAAGGGCTTACATTTCCTCTCCCATTCATGTCTCTGCTAGGAGGGAAGGTTATTTGCCCTAAGAGACAGTAGTGGATCCTGTGGGAAGAGAGAAAGAACAGAGTTAGAATTCTTTTCTTCCTGGAAATGGAAGTTTTCTACTTAAAAAAAAAAAAAAAGATAAAAAAAAATTGAAAGACTTACAGTAAAATGTTCCACTGGAAAGGAAACTTGAAAGAGTTAGGAAAATTGTACTTAGCTGTTCCTAAATATTTAGAATGAGGAAAGATTCCTCTTGTCTTTCTTATCCAAACATCTTCTGATATAGGGGAACTTGTGAGTGACTAGTAAACAAAATGCTGCTTTTGTTTTTATTTTTATCAAAATTGCATAGTTTTTTTTTTATTTGGACATCAAATTGATTCATTCTAAAGATTTTTTTTTTTTAAATAATACTTGTGTGGATCCATTGGGTCGCCTGATGATATACATACTGACCGTTAATGTTGTTAGTTTCCTACACTCTTGTCATAGCAGGATCAGCTACTTAAATTAGGGTGAAATATGACAATGTAGATCCCTTTGTTAAAACACTGTTAAGAAGTTCAAGGTGGCAACAGCAGAACTTTAAACCAAGTGCAGGGTTGTTCTAAGTGTGGGGCTCTGTGTGAAGACATAGGCCTCATTCCTGTAAATTCAGCCCTGCTTGGCGGTAGAGATTTGCCATAACCATCAATACAGAAAGATGCACACTCATCCCATGCTTCATAGAAATGAACATCTGAAAACAAAACTTTGTCAGAAAATTATAGCTCAGAAACGGAACTCGTTCCTGATATCATCTTCAAACTTGTTAAACAGGTGATACAGATGCCCTGACTTCCTCTGTCAGTTAATTTTTAAGAATTTCCCGGGCAAACCTTCCACTGAGCCACATGCTTGCTCTACCACATTGTAATAGGGACACTCGCGCTCCAAGCTGCCCAGCTCAGCCCCCTGCCCTAATTACTTCTTCAAAAGCCTTTCCTAGATTCTGTGCCTCCTCTCAGCATTTCTCTCACTTCTGGGATTCCTCTCACATTTGAATTCTTATAGCTGTAATAAATATGTATAACTTACTTGACATTTGTTAACATAATTTTTTCATATCTTTTTTCCTTTGCCATGTAATATGGTCCTGTAATATGGCCATGTAATATGGTCCTGAAATACACATAAAATTTAGATGTAGGAAAGTTTTACAGCTTGAGTTGATGGGCACCATTCCAAGAAAGCTCATATTAATAACAGCAGAAAATCCAAAATTATGCTTTGCCTTTTGAACATATTTTACACATTTCATACACGTTCTTTCATGTGTATGTGTGCTGTTTCTTAAATTTATTTTTGCCTCTAGTATACTCTTTGGAAGACTTAATTTCCTTTTATCAGAATTAATCCTTAATTATTATCCTCCCCATCCAATTTTATAAAATAATAAAGGCCAGATATTATTCATTATTTGGAAAATGCTACAAATATTACTATACTTAAGATGTGGTAACATTGCCAAAATTTAAATTATGTTGGTATGGCTCAAAACGTTCATGCTTTAGGTTGTATGTGAGATGCCAAAATTTGGCACAAGAATACCAGTTTAGGAATATTGATAAGATAGTATGAAAAAATAGGATATTGTCCAAAATTCAATATTGAGAAAGTATAGAACCTAAGATTTGTGTATCTATACCTTCCTTCAACATGTGGGACCCCACCTAACTCTTTGGATGTCTTCCATAAAGTGGATTTTCAATAAAAATGTCATAATGCTGACGACTACATTACTATACCAATCAGTCCTTTAGGCTGCAAGCTGTTCAAATAAAACACATCTTGTCAACCTCTTTTGTGGAATCCATCAGCAGTATAGCTTAATAGCTATAGCACAGGCTTTACTGTTGCACAGGTGTCAGTTCAAATCCTGACTTTACCTCTTATTGGAAAGGTAGTTTATCTGTCTAAGCCTCAGTGCCCTTATTGATATGAATGACAATAACAAGACTTACCCATCAGGTTTGCTAATTCATTATTCAACAGACATTTGTTGAACACTTTCAATTGCCAAATATTGCTGAGTGAATTAAGATAATGCCTCAGGGTTACCTCTGAATGAGTGCTCAGAACAGAGCCCTCCACATAGACACCTTTCAAAGAGTGAATAATACTTTCTCAGCATTAATGAGTTTGTGATGTTCTCTTATCAATCTGGTCATCGTGGTCATGACAAAAGTTGGCAGTTAGGGTACATTTCTCAAATCAAGTATTTCTATGGCTTTCTTGTTTTCCTTTACTTCTTAAGTTTCTTTTTCTTGACAACCATATATGACCTCTGGTTTACCTTTTTTTCCCAGAATGGAGTCTACTGAAAAATGTGAAGTGGTAATTCAACATTTTAATGGAAAATATCTGAAAACACCACCAGGCATCCCAGGTAAGAAATGTCACTAATAAGTGACTAAATGATGCTGAGGCTTAAATTACTCTTATTAGAATAAGTACATGGTAAAGCCCTTGTTGATCACTGCAGAGTTGGGGGGTTTGCTTTTATTAATGTGTATTTTTAAATAATACTGTGTAGCAACTCATCTTTCTCAAAACTTTTTGGTAATTCTCCTTTGGCTTTTTGAATCTCTGCTGCTAACTTTCTAAAGTGGGTTAGAAGAAAACCATAGCAAAGAATAGTTAAAGAATGATGTGCCGGAAGCGATAGAAGTGTGTGACTCATTATTAATATTAAAATTCCAATTTCTAAGTTACAAAATATCCAAACAATGATATTCACAATGAATCCCACAAATCGATGCCAGCGCTGAAACATTTCTTACCAGTCCACGACAAGAAAAGCACAGAAACTGAGAGAAAGCATTTAGAAACTAATATAGCTATTTGACCATGTCATGAAATCTGAGTGCATAATTTTCTTTTACCAAAATATCAGTTACTGACAAAGTGGAAATTTTAGAAAATACCATCCATTTATCAGAGCTAGTTTGAGAAGCCCCAATCTGGACTATCCCAGGGCATTTCACACTTCCCAAGGCAAAATTCCTAAGGTTTTATACACATTATAAAGTGTTCTAACTTTATGCTAGTAAGAATTGCATTAAACATGAAATAATTGGATTTATTATGTGTATCAGAGCTACAAATGCCAGAACTTGAGGCAGTGGTGTATGTGGAAGGTTTTAATATTAACTAAGTAAAGTTTTAAATATAATTCCAATATAAGAAATTAACAATGGAATGAAGTATTAAACTAAGAAAAATCACATAAAGATGCATCTGAATAAGGCAGGTTGGTTTATTTGTTGGTCTTTTATATACAGTTATTCTCAGAGGAGACTAAGGCGACTTCTTCCATCTTACAATATGTGACTTTCATCTTTTTAAGCTTGATTTCAATAGTGTTTGCTGTAGAATGCATCTACTGTTTAAAACCCATCAGAGAGTTCAGAGGTTGAGCATTTTAGTTTTTTAAAATATATTGAGTTTATAGATAAGAGGAAACATATACAAAAAGAGAAATATTTTTGTGGAGGGTTTTGTAATGACTTGCTTTTTTTAAGGAGGATGTCAAGAATGCAGAAAGACCCTTCAGACAGACACTTGCATAATCTGAAAATCTAAAGTAGCTGATTGCTGGCTAATCAGTGAGTCAACATACAGTGAAGACTGTGCCTTGATTTGGTTAGCTTCCATGTGTAACGTTCCCTTGGGAACTGACTGCATTATGATCCAATTGGAGACATATGGTGTTGTTAAGAAAAGAGTTAGCAGTTTTCATCTCAGCATGTTAGCTGCCCTTGCATTTTAGCAGAAATACTTTTTTTTTTTTTGTATAAACAGACATTTTAAGACACTTTACTCAAACCAGTCATCGAGTAAAGGAGTTGCATTGTTTGTGGACTTTCCTCTTATTTGTCCTATTTTATCCAACAGATACCTATCTATATAGAAGTTGTTCAAACTAGGTGTAAATTATATAATTATACAAAAATAAAAATGAGCACACTGTGTAGAAATTATGAATGATTCAAGTTTTAGCACAAGTCTCAATTTTTTGATTTGTTCAAAAAATTGGTATGTCAAAAAGACGTATTGAAAGCCTTCTTGCCCTGATTGATTTGAAAGTATTTTATTTGGTTTTCCCCAATGAACATATTGCTGACTAATACAATTTAATGCTGAAGACAAAGAAAGTCACTACAAATCCCCCAAATGTCTGGGCATCCTTCCAGAATATGCAGGCTGTGATATTAACCTATCTAATATCATAGCTACACCCAATGGAAACATCGTGAATAGCAGGAACTTGGTTATGAGTTTTCTCACTCATTTTTATCTCCTGGGAACAAGAAAGACAAAATAATTATGTTCAGTTATAAAACTCTTAGGAGAGATAACTGTATGCTTCTGAGATTTCCACTCATCATAACAGAACTAAATACACAATATTGATCATCATCAGTGCTTGAATCTGCTTATGTATAAATTACTTTGAAATTTAGAGTTGAATAAAGGCTTCAAATGCTAAGTAAAGACATTTAATCTTTGATACTTAAATTAGGTGTGGAAGAAAAGAGGATATAATACAAGATATGGGTATTTTGCAAGGTAAAGTAGTAATTCGCCCTTGTTGAGTATAATTACTAAGTCATGACAGGCATAATTACAATTTGGGTATATGCTGTCTGCCTTTATTGGTCCTCATTACTTATTACCTGGAAATAGCTGAAATCTTACTTTTAGAAATGTATGTCTTAACCAATATGTGATTCCATATTTAAGACAGGGAGTAGGATATCACTATGAGCTATGGCATCAGATATTCATACTTTTTTTAAGTGGCCAATTTCCCAATCTTTTTCATTACTTTAGAGAGTGTGTCTTTGCTTGTGAATATACTCAACTATAATTAGTGTGACCCACTGAAAACTAAAATACAGTTTTTAAAATCTGAAAAATCTCAGTGTTCTGGCTTATCAAGATTTGACATATTTGAATTCAGAAGTTTGTGGTTTTATAGAACTGCACATTGATTGTTTAAATACATTGCTTTAAGGTCATGTAGATGAGGGACTCACAGTGATCCAATAATGATGACCTGAGATCCTCGGGTCTTAAGAAAGCTGTTGAAAGATTGAATATTATGTCAATCATCTTCTTCTCATACTAGGGCCCTATTGTATTAGTTTGTTTTCATGCTGCTGATAAAGACACATCCAAGACTGGGCAATTTACAAAAGAAAGAGATTTATTGGACTTACAGTTCCACGTGGCTGAGGAGGCCTCACAATCATGGTGGAAGGTGAAAGGCATGTCTCCTATGACGGCAGACAAGAGAAGAGAGCTTGTGCAGGGAAACTCCCCATTTTAAAACCATCAGATCTCATGAGACTTATTCACAATCACAAGAACAGCACGGGAAAGACCTGCACCCATGATTCAATTTTCTCCCACTGGGTCCCTCCCACAACACATGGGAATTCAAGATGAGATTTGGGTGGGGACACAGCCAAACTATGTCGCCTACATTTAATACAACTCTAAGCAAGTACAGAGCAATTGGTGCCATATTCATGCTGTCTACCTCTCTGTTTAGGGACAGTGTGGGGAAAATGTGCCTGTGTTATTGGGCAAATATAATGGCATTCGGTTTCTGTCACTATTGACAATGACAATTATTCTTAAAGGAGATGCAAAGCTAATTATTTTCCTGAGATGATCATCTAGTTTCCAAGTCCCCTACTATGTCATTTCTATAAAAGAACAAGGAAAAAATCTATTTCAACCTAAAATGTTGACATTGCTCTGAATTTCAAATTCTAAAAATGTCATAGTTAAGGAAATTTGCAAGGACATGTAACACTGACCACATTTATGTTGCTGCCCCATTTCGATTTGAGCCATTGTTGGAATTATTTGCTACTTTAATATGATTCACGTTGGTATTGGGTTCTAATTCCTGACAAATAAGTGAGTTGGAAGAGAACTTTACAGATATCTTTTTGGAACATGCTTTATTTCTCTGGGCTCCTCCTATGTATTCATGAAAGATATTTTTTTAAATGAATACATCATGGATGACTGATGTCTTTTAGCATATCCCAGAACTACCTCTGTTCATTTTAGATTATAATGTTATCCCCAGATTTTGGTTACCTGGATCAATGAAGCTAAATATACATGCCAAAAATCAAATTATTGAGTACAAGATACAGGAAGTTAACAAAGATCAGTCGTGTGTATTGCTGCTAGCAGATGAGAAGGAGAGACCAAAAGCATGTGTTAAACAGTGTCAGTCATTTGAGTGTTGTAGCCATCAGCAGAAAGAGATCATTCAGCGTTTTCTCCCTTCCCTAGAGGGAAAAGAAAATACAGCATTCCATAAATGTTGCATGTCCTACATATCGATCTTGGTGTTTTTCTGGACAAAATGAAGGATCATTAGTTGCTTGCCTGCCTAACCCCAGACATTTCTTTGTCCCATAATGAATTGCACAGCAATGTTGTATAGCCCCCAAAGTGTTCCATTTTCAAACCTTTGGCAAAAGCAAAGGGTTAGTTCCCAGACACGTCAGGAATCTGTGGGGCGTGGACTTAAAAGGCTCACTTTCAAAGAGCCCCCAGAGCAGAATGATACACCATGCGGAAAAGGTTTTCACATGTAGGGACATGTATTGATGAACAGAACATGCAGGCTGGTTTGTAAAAAAATAAATCATGTTTTGCTCCCAAACTAGACATTTTTTTTTTCCTGTAAGCACGTGCTCCTCTCAGTGGAGCAGTCTTTTCAGAATAAAATGGAATAACTAACTTCTGGTATGCTTTCCTTACTCTTTACATAACTGTTTCTAATCTTAATTGAACTCTAAGAAGTAAGGAAAATTCGAGAGAAAGCCTAGCACATTATGGGATCTTTTAAAATTTAACAACTCTTGTGACTGACAGAACTTTGCACAAATAGTTATGTATCAGAGGAATAATATTTTTCTAATAAATAAAGCATGGGGCTTTTTGATGCTTTGACATAGTAATTTTAATGTTGTGTGTTGATGTAAATAACAACGTGTATGACTATGTATGTGTATGAATACTTTATGGGAGCAAGCAAGGAAAAATATTTACGAAATGATTTTTTAAATGATGAACACAAATATTTGTATAAACTTAACATTCCTGCCAGAGTAAAATATCGACAACATATTTAAATGCAATTTATCTTAGATTTATCTTATGTGATTCAAAAATCAGAATATTTAAGCAATAGATTTACAAATTTTTATCAGTGGGAAATGTTGCAGAGCCTTGCGATCTGTGTTTGCTCAATAGTAACAGTCTATTAAGTCCACAAATACAACTATAGCTGAGAAGAGATAACAAATAAAAAATGCTGTGGTGTAGAGTTGGGCAAAAAATATGTCTTGATTGTTCTGCTCAGGTGGAGCATTGCTTCTCTCCAAATGTTTCATCTTTGTGAAACTAAAGCATCATTTGTATGACATACTTTGTGAACAATGTAATCCCCAATTGGGTATCATTTTAGATTTTTCACTAGAAAAATGTTTGCGTTCTTAATGTTGGTGATGTCTTCAGATTATTTCTATGTATCAGACATACTTTGTTGCTTCGTGATGAAGAAAACACCTTTAAAATATTATTAGTGAACTTCACAGAGCATTTGGACAACATCACGGTCAATGGAGTCTGAGAATCTATGTGAGTTCTATAGAATTTGATTTGGTCAATCAGTTTTCAACCTTTCTATGGAGCCACATCTGATATTGTGAAGGTAAAAAAGCTATGTGCTGGCAACTGATTAGATATATAAGACAGAAAGAAGAGGTGATTAAATTTCTAAATCTTTGTATGAGAAGCTAAACAGAGAAGGAAAAACTTCATCTTCAAAAGAATAGAAATAATTGAAATGAGTTTTTTGACAGGGCTACATCTACCCTACCCACCTGTGATTTCAGCTGCATATGAGATGCAACCTAGAAACATCTTACCTCATGTATCCACCTAGTGTCTTCACTTTTCCACCTCAGGACAAAATCTATAAAAGCTTGCTCAATGAGACAGACAAATGTCTTCTACAAACTTTGGGGGAATTATCACCCCCTGGGATAGCCTTCAATCAACAGGGTATAGGAGCCAGAAGATAACATTGGGTCTCTCATCCTTTGGAAGGATAATTCTGAGTCACATTCTACGGGGTTCCTTGAGAGGTTATCTACAGTGGTCACAAGCTCAATGAGGTTTCCTTTATTAGCATTTTCCCCCTTCCCTGTCTTTTCCTTTTCTATCATATCAGCTTCCTGACATCAGCTCCCAATTAAACTACCTTGTCCCTTGCTCTGATTTTAGGGAAAGTCAAATTCAAGTTGGGGGTTCTAGAAATTGTGTTAGGGAACTACTTTTTGATTCAAAATCTTTGGCTATAAACGAAGGTGTTCACTTCACTAAAGTATTAAAGTGAATTTCATGGCCCAAATATACTGTTTTTATGACTTTTTGTTTTTTTAGAGAGCAGAGATTATAAATCACATAGTTGGGTTAATGAAGGTGAACATTAGAAGTAGTAGTCAGGTAGCAAGCCAGGGTTGAAATTTAGCAAGAGAGGTATGGAAAAAGACAAGAAGGACAAGAAAAAGACAAGAATGGTGGCATGGCCAACTTGAGAACAACTGAGGACATAAAGAGTTAGATGGCTGATAAAAATGGAAAAGATTTAGGGCAGCCATAAAGCCAGTAAAGTGAAGGTGAGGTGCAGGCATAGAAAATTACCAAACAGAAGGTATTTTTTGAGGTTTTGGTCTTGGATAAATGTAGAGGTGGACATCGAATATGACATCCAATGTGTGAATGCCTACAGCTGGCTGAAGTCAAGTGAAAAAGATCTTTAGTCGAGCAGATGGAGGCTTACGATTAGAAGGTTGGAAGGTCTTTCACTATTACCTTAAATTTTATTACTTAATGTCATACTTGCCTTGATTGCCTCTTGAAGTTCTAATCTTGGTAGGAGCAGGTTAAGTGAATAGTGACAAAGAGGGTTGTTTTTTTTTCTTAATTTATCTGATTTTGAATTTTCCAAACCAGAGTATTTTTTCATTTTTTGTAGCTCAAGGGCTGTATGCTTAGCTCTGTAAATACTCACTAAATACTCTTTGGAGTTGTATAGTTTCATGAATTAAATGACAACCATACATATATTTGCTTTTAATGAACTTTCTGAAGGGATGGGGAGGATGCACAGCTCTGGGTAAACAAGCATGCAACCAGTTTGGGGGAAAACATTGAGGAAAATCTTAAAATATTTTTAAATGTTTTAATTAAAAATATTTCCATATCTAAATAGAGAGAGAAAGAAAACAAGAGTGAGAGAGAGAAAAATGTTTGTAAGAAAAAGAAACTTATTTGAGAAAAATTTCAGTTACATTTTGGAAAGCCTAATTTTTCTAAGACTGCTTTTCAAGGTGTATGAGGAAGACCTAATTGTAGTTTCTTTAAAGAACTCATTCTTGAACAGTGCAATGATGAATTCTGTTTTCTGGCATGGCAAATGGTCTTGCCTAATTATACTGGAATAATGTCTCTAAACTTGTTGCCACTGGAGCTAGTTAAGCACAATGATTATGCAGCACTTTTGCTCCCTCTGCCACTTCTTCACATAAAAAGATAAATGTCTTGAGAAAAAACAAAAAAGAGAATTTCCAGTCTATATTATATCCTTTTTGGCATAATATTGTTGCTCATTTCTGCCTAGAGAAACTACCACATTAATGTATTATTTCTCTTATAATATTATATGATATAACATACTCTATAATTTTTAATCAATAAGATATGGTTAATGCTTTCTTAACCATATTTTTTCTATAGTTACATATAAAGCACCAATAAGTAGCAGCATAATGTCTCTGGAGTTTCCATTTGGTTCCAGAATTTGATTGATTAAAGTAGTTGTAATTTCATGGGATAGAGAAAAGGGATGAGGTTTTCTACACATCTCCAAAATCATGAACCACCTTCATAACTTATTTCTAAAATACTGACTCCATTCAGGTCTGCACGAATTTCTAAACTGAAAATTTCACGTAAAAACTTACAAAATAAATAATAAAACACTAATTTTGCTTCTAAGACCATGTTGGGCTTTGCCTTCTGTCAGCATCACTAATGAGTAGCTAAACCATTTAGTGTCTGTCCGGATGAGTCCTATTAGCAAGCTGAGGGTTGAGTGGCTTAAGACCAATTAACACACAAGCCAAGGAAACCAAATTGAGTAATTAAGTTCTTAGTGCATTTCAGAATCTAGAATCTCATTTAATAAGATTGATTTAAGAACACATTCTAACCAATTTTTGTATGAATGGAGAGTATTCTGAATTAAATACTTGCCACTCTCTCCTTGTAACCATCAAAAAGCCTGCTATACATACGCCTCATTATTTATTATCTAATTTTTAGAATGAAAAGTCTGCAAAATGTAAGAAAATATTTTAAGAGAAATGTGAATGAAAACAGTAGGCAAGCTCTGAACTAGCCATTATGTGTTTATCTTATTAGCTGCCTCCTCTGATTTCTTACGTCTTTCAGCCCTGAATGATGAATCAATAATTTGAGTAATATTTTAGTTATTTTTCAGTACAAAAAATAAATCTTTCATAGGAAATTGGCATGCTTATGAAGATTCATTTGTCCCATTAGAGTTTAGGTTTTTCTGAGAAAGAACTTTGATGTTTATCTCTCCCATCTTCCTTAAACAATTCAAACCCTTTGAAAACAAGGACTGCACCTTACTGTTTATTCCAAACATCTAGCCCAAAGCCTGGCACAGAACAATACAAATATCATTTGTTAAATAAATAAGCAAATACCTAGTTGTGGTAGACAGAATAACGGTCCTCTAAAGATCTGTAACTCCTAATCCCCAGAACCTGTAAATATGTTAGGTTACATGAAAAAGAGTAATTAAGGTTACAGCAAAAATTAAGGTTGCAGCTGGAATTAAGGTTGCTAATAAACTGACCCTAAAATAGGAAAATTATTGTATTAGTTTATTCTCGCATTGATATAAAGAACTACCTGAGGCTGGGTAATTTGTAAAAAAGAGAAGTTTAGTTGGCTCCTGGTTCCACAGGACCCAGGAGTGTGGCTGGAGAAAACTCAGGAAACTTACATCAGGGCAGAATGTAAAGGGGAAGCAGGCATGACCTATATGGCTGGCGCGGGAGGAAGAGAGTGAAGGAGGAGGTGCTACACACTTTTCGACAACCAGATCTTGTGAGAACTCATTATCACGAGAATAGCAGGGAGGAAATCTGCCCCCACGATCCAGTCACCTCCCACTAGGCCCCTCCTCCAACACTGAGGATTACAATTTGGGTGGAGACACAAATCCAATCCATACCAATTAGCGTGGTTTATCTGGGTGGGCCCAGCGTAATTAGAAGCATCCTCAAAAGTGGAGGAGAATGGTAGAAGAGGAGGTCAGAGTGATGCAGTGTGCAAAGAATTAACCCAACATTGCTGGCCTTGAAGACAGGAGGCAGCCTTTGGAAGTTGAAAAAGGCAAAGACTTGGATTTCCCCCCTAGAGCCTCCAGAAATAAACTTAGCCTTGCTGACACCTTGATTTTAGCCCAGTGAGATCTGTTAGACTTCTGACCTACAGAACTGTGAGGTAGTAAGTTTATGTTGTTTTATGCCTCTAAGTCTTAGATAATTTGTTCTAGCAACAACAGGAAACTAATATACTAGTATAGAACTTGTATTCACTGAGTATCCAGACTATTCCTGTAGTACATTATTAAATAGCCTCTGAAAAACTCTCATAGTTTCTCCTGATTTTTACCTTCTTTGAGAGTTTTTATTGAAGAAAAATAATATTCAGTGATGCTTGTTAAAGCACAGTAAGAAAGAGTTTTTTTCAGCACCATCACAATAGTTACAGGCACCACTGCAATGGAGTCTCTTATAGTGGAGATGAGAGTTTGGGCTCAACTCTGAATGCAGCATAGACAAGTGGAAATTTACAGCCAAGGAGCAGCATAGGAGGTCAGTGGTTGGAAAATTACCAAGAGGAAGCATCATGGGTAGGATTCTTGCCGAAGACAGGCCAGGGTAATCAGACGTCACCTAGAGACAGTTCAGTAAGCTGACTAAAGTAAGGCCAAATAAAGAATCTTTTCAGTATCATTAGAGTTGCTTGTGTGTTAGATAGAAAAAAAAAATCTTGTTAGTTATTTTAACTTCACAGTTTCTTTATAACTGCTCATAAGCACATACTACTATAGAAGACTGTTCAGTGTCTGAAACAAGAGGCTTTGGGAAGTCCTTATATCTTAGAGCACATTGTTTTTTATTCAAAGAAATAAAATATGAACTTAAACTCTCTGATACCGTAAGTATGCCAGGAAAATAATCCTAATTGCTAATCTAAATTCATGCAAATATGTATCTCTTGGGTCTCAACCTTAATACTTGCTTTCAATAATTTCTATTCTTGAAAAATTATTAGGGCCCAGAAAAACAGAATGGAGCTCCTTGAGATTATAATCCACTTTAAGTTTTAGATGATTGTATCTATGAAGTATAGACCATGCTCACACCCCTACTCATTGTCCCATGAAACAGGGAGTGTCCTAAGGCTCTAAATGCCCTAAATCTTTCATATGAAAGCTTAATTTTGAGACACAAATTAAAAATTTAGAGGTGGTGAATATGCATATTTATTATACATTAAGAAAGATAGATAATGCTTATGATAAAATAATTTTAAAAATTAAGTGCATTTTCAAAAATGTGTTTCTTGGCCAAAGTTATTATACATTCCATATTATTCCTATAGCAAGATTGGGAGGCTGTACATATGAAAACATAACCATTTTCTATTGAACTGAGTGTGAGACACATTTTGGACCAGAGGTTTATATCAAACAGTTGCACTAGTTGACCCGGTGAGATGCCCTAAAGAAAAAGAACTCAATAATTTAAGTTGATTTCCAGCTGTTTGTTATTAGAGCAAATGTTAGTGCTCCCGGAGTGTTTGCCGTTGGCCATCAACCAGCACCTGCATCTCTTTCATTAGGTGCACTGCCCTTAGGCTGCAGCAGCCTGTTTTGCCTGTGAGCAGTGAGAGTCAGAAGTACTTGGGAATTTACGTCCCCATTTGGGGCCATCCATAAACAGTGATTGACAGCTGTTAGAATATCAATATCCCAGTTCTTCTGCTTCTGATGAGAATACTCTGTGTGTGACGTATACTATCTCTATAGCTTTCCTGAAGGATTCAAACAGTTATAGTTTGTGGGGCTGTTTAACACCACATCTTTGCTTCCTTGGAACCTTCACTTCCTGGTCCCAATTCCCTATTCCCTTACTGGCTTTTCTTGAAAATACTTCCTAAGAATTCACGTTCATAAGCAACCTTGTTTCAAAGTCCGTTTCTGGTGAACCCAAACTAAGGTATTATATTCATATAGACAATAAATTTGTTATTCTATGATCTATTATTTTCATTAATGTTTTGAGTTTTACAGTCTCATCTGTAAAATGTACTCAAGTTAACTGAATCCCTCAGGATAGATTGAGGGAGGTTTCAAAAGTGAATATAAAATTCCTCAAATTCCCTCACTTCACTGGAAATAGACATACTAGACACTCTAAGTAAGGCAGCACTTGTTTATATGTGACTGGCTTCTTTATAAAAGGGATACACCATTTAAATGTTGATAAAGTGTGTGTAATGGCGGATAAAAACGTGATCAGGTCTCCTGTGAGTGAGCAATCACTGGCCGATTATCACTAAGCTAATCACAATATGTCTTAATAAAGTTCCATTCAAAAGAATGAAAATCGTTCCATATATAAGATAATGGGGTTTTAAAATAAAAAAATCTTAGCAAAGTGTACAAAAGCACTGGAGAAAAATATTGAAATTAATATGTTTTTACACATAATCATTCTAAGATGGTATAGTGAGCTCGATACAAAGGGTGTTACAGAGACCGCTGGAGGTTCCTCAGATCCTTTCTGGTGGTCTACAAGGTCAAAAATATTTTTATCCTAATACTAATTCATTATTTGCCTTTTTCACTCCGATTCTCTCATGAATGTAAAGTGGAGTTTTCCAGGGGCTACATGATTTGAGATGTGGCAAAAGCTGGAACATGGAAGCAAATGTTAGAATCCAGCTGTCTTTTATTAAGCCAGAAATTACAAAGCCACTCTTCTCTTTTTTATTTTGTTTTTGAAAATAGTATTTTTAAATAAAAGTATATGATTTATGTCAATATGTAATAGGACTTTTATTATTTTAAAATAAACATCTAAATTTTTTTATTTTATTTTTTAATGGTAAGTCTCAATAAATATAACGTGTCTAAAGAAGTTTTGGGGGATCTTCAATAATTTTTCAGAGTGTTAAGGGGCCCTGAGACAAAAACAAAAAACAAACATTGAAAACTGCCGATATCGAGTCAAATTCAAGCCCTTCATCTTAGAAAAGATGAAGAAAGATAACCAGGATAAAGGCGAAGTTTAAAATACGCTCTCACTTTTTTTGGTCTTATTTTGAGAACCTATGTATGTTCTAGAAAGCTAGTTTCAATGGAGCAATTAAGAAATAAATTTCAGTTAAATGAGTTCTGCCAGTTTTTTTTATTTTTTATTTTTTGTTTTTTTGGTAAACAAGCATTCAGGTGCCTAATCTATAGTCAGTGTTTTGTTTTATTTTTTAAATGCAGAGGCAATGGTTAGTCTTCTGAACGTTTGCATTCTCATTTTCATTAGCAAATAGCATATTGTTTGACAGAATATGTGAATGTTTTATTAAGACAATGTATTTAAGCAGCATGTGTGGCATGCTGCAATTGTGGGAACGGAATTATGTGAATTTGTGAGTAGCATGCGAATGAGTCTGCCACAATTTAGGGAGAGTTTACGACTAATATCTAAGAGCCAGAAAGCTAACCACAGATGCCACACGGGAGCTATGTTATCATCATAAGAACTATTCTCTGTTGCCTCTTTTAGTCGCTGCTAATTTCAGATAATGTTCATCTTACATCTGGACTTCACTAGGGTGAGTGCCATTCACCATGTGGGACATATCTTAAGTACGACCTTCCAGGTTTGCTAGTTGTAGTACATGATAATAATAATAATAATAATGATAATAATATATTTAAACAGTAGCATGCAACTAGTTGAACACTGTATATTATTAGTGTTCACATAAAATCTAAAAAAAATTTCAGAAATAGTAAAGTCTCCTATTGTAGAGTCACATAATCATGATTTCATTAAGCTTATTGCATCTTTACCTAATTTGAACGATCTCTAAGGAAAGTAATTCTCTAGTCATCTTTTGTTAGTTGTAATTTTATCTGAATGAATCCATGTAATAGATTAAAGAATTTAAGATAAAATTCTCATATAATTTATTTTTAAAGGACACAACTCAATATTTGCTTACATCATTTAACAGCCCCTTCATTTCTTGCATCCCAAAGACAAGCATTTTACATCTTTGCTACACCTATATGATGTTAAAGAAAAGAGCACCCACCATTCGTCCAGCTTATGATATGCTTTCTATGAGATCCTCACAGCCAGGATCCCCTTTGCCCTTTATGAATTTAATTTCTGGAAGAACATATGCTACAGAGAATACCGCCTTTGCCTTTGGAATCAGATGGACTTTGGTTTGACTTATGCTGCTAACTGTTTTTTACGTTTTAACTTGAACAAGTTATTTAGCATCTTGCCAGGTTCCTCATAGAACCTAATTGTTCCGCATCCATTAACTCGTCATTTAACATTAGGCATACCTCCTAATGCTATCACACCAACATGGCACATGTATACATATGTAATAAAGCTGCATGTTGTGCACATGTACCCTAAAACTTAAAGTATAGTAAGAAAAAACCTAATTGTTCCATTTGATGTTAGCAATATCTCCTTTACAAGTGTTTCTAGAATTAACTGAGAGATTTTACATAGCCCCACAAAGAATTCTGGCAAGAAATGGTAGATAGTATTAGTAGCATTCTTAGTGGCATCTATTAGCCTCATGAGAATTATTTCATCAACATCCACCTTCTAGGCTAGAAGTATAATTTAATAGTTGAAGTCTCTGAATGACATCATTGATGAACATTATCTGGTACATGGGGTATATAAGGTACACATCCTTTGCAACTAGGTAAGGACTACCCTTCCATTTTGAGCGTTATGTACAGTTGTCATAGCTCATTCTAGAATGGTATCCATTAAATTATACATATCCGTGTTAGAGGTTGACAGTTTTCTGAGATAATTGGAAAGAGTGTGGCATCAGAGAAATATTTATCTTGAATTTGCTCTGGTAATTCTCAGATTCAGAAACAGTGGTCCCATTTTTTATAAGACCATGGCAGCTGTGTTAATGTAGTCATACACAAATTTGTATGATCCCAAACTTGTTGTAATGTTTTCCCAGCATATCCTTGCACCTCTAGTTCCCAGGGCCTGCATTCCCCTCATTCCACTCTTATTTCCCAAAGAAATTCTGTTCAACTAAAATACTTTTCATGCAGATTTTTCTGATTTCCAACTCCCCTTTCCTTAACTCTCACTGTACAGCATTAAATGCCTTTCTCCCATACTGGGTGTCTATTTGTGACATGTAGCCTCATTTAACAACTGTTGTATGCTTATCTTACCCCACTGGATGGCAGAATTATGCCTTTGTTATTCTTTTATCTCCTCCAATACCTACCATTTGAATGTACGATGTTTGATATAGACACACTAAATTGAATTTAAAATAGTTGAGCATATTATTCTAGTGTGATTTCCTAATATTGCCTTAATTCTCTCTTAATAATGCATTTTATTAGTAAATGCTTAAAAAGTGAATGCAGAAACCGTCAATTATGATGATTCCACATAGAAATATATGACATAATACTTTTTTTGGTGCATTTTAAAACACTTAAACCTCAAAAGCCTTCTTTCAAATGGAAGACAATGTTTAAAAGCACAAGAACCCTTTTCATTTTCATAAAGATTAAATCATCTTTCCATTCTGCTTCCTGCTTTCTATTGCTACTTTCTCCAGATTAATTTTTTTTAAAGAGTAATGACCTATGGACATTAAACACAAAAGGAATATAAAATAAATGTGTTGGAATACCAAACATCCTGTTGGTTGTTACAATTCTACAACAACAATTAGATTTTTTTTTCTAATTAAAATCATTTGAAATCACAGTTTTTGTCTTCTCAGAGGTTTCTCTTTTCCCAAAGTTTCCTTCAGGTCCTGTCCTTGTAGTACATTGGGGTTGTAGTGCCCTGTGCCACCAGGAGAATGGATTCATTAACCTTTACATTGATTTGAAGTGTCGTTCAAGTAAATACTTATACCCTTTTTCTCTGATGGCTTAGTGTAGTCCTTTATCAATAGCACTGATATCTCCCCTTGACCTTTGCCTCCTGTTCATTCAGAAAATTTCCATCAAGCTATTTTATTTACATTTGTAATCTCTTGCTACCTCAGTTAAGTTTGGCACAGAAATGTATTAGTCCTGGATTCAACAGAATTATTTTGCACTCTATACTCTTTTGGCTTCTGCAGAGAAGAAAATTTCTTTCTTTGAATTTCATTTTTTAATTTCAGGGTTTAAGCATTTCCTACTTTCTGCATATGTGTCTTTTTGTCTTTTGTCTGCCTGTTTCTATTGTTCTCTTGTTACTCTTTGTATATGATTATTTCAATTTCACTTCTTCACACCAATATCTACTAAAAGATATAGTTAGAGCCAGGAAATGTTTCTGATCCCCTGTTCCCGATCTTATCAATAAGCTTTTTTTTTTTTTGCAAGGGGATTGGGGAATTACTATGTGCCAAATGTTGTATTTAGTATTTTACAGATTTTTAAATTTATTTCTCAAGCACCCTTAGGGAAAAAGAAACTGTTCCATCTTGCAGATGAGGAGGCTGCATTTTACATTATGTGTATAAATTGCTTTGATGCATACATACTAGTAATGACAGTAGTAAATGTGCTGATTGACCCCAGGATTTAATTCTGTCACCTTATTAGATATGTGACCATGAGCAGTTACTTAACCTCTTTGTTCCTCAATTTCCCCTTTGGTAAAATGGGAATAAATATAACCTCTTCTGTACTAGTGTTGCAAGATTGGCTATGGATTAAATACATTAAACTACATAGAGCAATTGGAATGTTTCTGGTAAATACTAAGTGTTACTTAGGTGTTAACATTGTACTGCTATGTCATAGGTCTTTTCTTTGATGGAGAGGGGATACACTATAGGAGAAAAGATCAGCAAGACATTGAGTGTCACTTCCCTCCATTACCAAACTTGGGGGACCAACCTTCTTCCCTACATGATACATAGAATGAATATTAATATCTTGTATTGGGTTAAATACATCATTTCTTTAGTCTGGTCAAAGATTCCTCCTTGAGATTCAGTTTCATACTTCAACGCTCATTCTAATTTTCAGAATGGAAATATTGGGCCATCCCTTTGACCCAAGCCATGAACTTGGTTTTAACACTGATGTTTAATAAGTGATTCTTTTGTTTTAAAGGAAAGGTAGCCTATTTATAGAAACTCCCTTTAGAGAAACAATCTTTCTTTGAAAACGAAGCTGTAAAATGATGTTCTTTTGTATGTGTGTGTGTATATATATGTAAACATATATATACACATACATGTATGTATATAAAGCTTAAGAGCTAAGTCTAGAAGAAAAGGCATACTATTGAAAAGCTCCAATTAGAGGAATATCAGACCCATATTTTCTCCATCTGTATAGTATCCTTTCTTTGAATGGGCCAAAGAAGCCATGGGCACTGAGTGATATATGATAATGCTTTTTATTCCTTGAATTTCTGAGATGCTAGAGAGAAAGTGTGTTGCTATCAGTATTGTTTCTAGGGTTGAAAAGTACCTCTTAAAAAAACAATTACCACAGGTATTTAATTCAAAAGACCTGAACAGAGTTCCTTCTGTGGTTACAAGGAAGCTGCAAATTTTAAAGTCATATAAAAAAGTCACATCTATTGGGATAAAAACAATCTTAGCAATCCTAGATTAAGATGAAATATATATATATATATATATATATATATATATATATATATAAACAAAAACAACCCCAAATCTTAATAACATAGTAGAAGATACAATAGGTTACTGATCGAAGGCACAAAAAGACTGTATACTTTAGAGCCTAGCTTTTCTTATGATACTTTGATGTCCTTTACACTTGTAGACATTTGAGTAAGCTTTTTTTTAATTCAATAAACAATTATCTTTGAATATCTGGTAGACACAGAAATACATTTTCAGTGTAAGGGTTAAGCACATAATGGAATAATTATTATAAAGGAAGTAATAATGGGGATAAAAAGGAGGGATTGATAAACCCTGCATGGAGTAATCAAGGAATATTCTGGAGAAGCATCCATTTTTACTGAAATTCAAAGATAAAGATGAAAGATGTTTCCAAGCAGAAATAGGTTGATGCTTTTTGAAACATCTTGATATAGTTCAAGTTTAATCCTATATGCTTGACTTTAAATTGATGAGAACTAGTTTTTGCTGGGAACCAGGGAACCAGATATGCCCCTGAGCCCTCTGAATTGATTATGACTAGATGGAGCTGGTTTGGTCTAGTTAGGTTTGATTTGAAACTGCTTGAGTTAAGTTTTATTCAGTCAGATTACAAAAAAAAATAAATTTGAGTGAATCTTGTGGTCTGACTACATGCTTTCTATACTGAGAATATTAAACATTTGTCTATTGCATTTGTCATTCATGCTTTACCTTGATTGCTCTTTAACTTTTACTTCTATTTCTTAAAAATAATAGTTTACTTTTTATGTGAAATAAACTTTTCCAATGTATCTTTTTAAAAAAATCATTTTAAATGTAAGAAATTTCATTAATATTCATTTCTGTATCTTTTGCTTTTTCTCTAAATTTAACTCTTTAGTATATTTGGTATCAAATAACTATCTAAATTGATTCTTTTCCGAAAAACCAGTATCCTATCTGCACTTAAAAATTAATCTATTCTTTTCACATTCTTTGATATCACCTTGTCCTATAATACATGCTTATACCACTTACTTACCCGTAATATGTGTGCTTGCTTTGTGCAAGAATTTACAAATCCTTATAATACATCTTATCTCACAGAACAAGTCCCTGCTCTAAATTTTTCTTCCAGTTTGATTTTTTATTGTTTAGCTGTTCCTGCTGTTTTCATTATCCAGATCTACTTCAAAATTATTTTGTCACTTTTTTTCCAAAATATAAATGATATATTCTTAAGATACTATATTAAGATATAGAACAGTTATTTTTATTTTATTTTATTATTATTATACTTAAGTTTTAGGGTACATGTGCACAATGTGCAGGTTTGTTACATATGTATACGTGTGCCATGTTGGTGTGCTGCACCCATTAACTCGTCATTTAGCATTAGGTATATCTCCTAATGCTATCCCTCCCCCCTCCCCTCTAGAACAGTTATTAAAATCTCCCTTTTGCTTCCCCATTGTGTTCTTAAAATCTCCCTTTTGCTTCCCCATTGTGGTCAAGCCCTCCCTCCCACCCTTAATCATTGGAAACCATTTCTTTGTTTTCTATCCTTGTAGTTTTCTCTTTTCCAGAATGTTTATGTAAATGAAATCAAACAACGTGTAGCGTTCTAAGTCTGCCTTCCTTCGTTTAGCATAAGGTATTTACAATTCATCCACATGGTTGTATGTATCATTAGTTTGTTCCATTTTATTGCTCAGTAGTATTTCATTAAATGGTTTTATATCGCATTTTATTCTCCAGCTGAATATTTTGATTGCTATTAGTTTTTGGAAATTGAATAGGAGAAAATGCCCACTTTTAGTGCTAAATCAATGTTTTATAAAAATTTTGGTATTATTAATCAGGGTTGGCTCCTGAATATTATGAAATACCTGAGAAACTCATTGTCTAACCCTTGATTGCTTGCTAATGCTACCTCTTATATAACTAAATTTTAAAATGTTGAAATTGGATCACTGCTGCAGACTCCCGAGACACCAAAAGTCTGTGAATCTGCTTGCTTTCTCAGTGAGGAGGCTAGTGGTCTAGGGCAAGTTATCAGCCCTGGTCACTGGCTGCCTGGAAATAGACTCAGTGCTGTTGTGGGGGCACAATGGGAGTGAGACCGGCCTTTAGGACTGTGGGCTGTGTGGGAGAGGGTTGAGGCCTGTGACTGCCGGCTTTCCCCCACTTCCCTGGTGACCTGTATGGCTCAGCATAGGCAGCCACAGTCCCCCTGGGAATATAACTCCATAGGATTGGGAACCATACCCTCATCCCCCACAGCAGCTGCAGCTAGTCTCACCCAAGGAAAGACTGAGCTCAGACATGCTTATCCCTGCCCCCACCTGGTGGTCTTTCTCTACCCACCCTGGGAGCCAAAGACAAAGGTCATAATCTCTTGGCATCTCTATGGCCCTGCACACTGCCTGACCTGAATACTTAACCAGGTGTCCCTAGGGCAAGTTTGTATCCTCCTTATAGGACCATAGCTGATGCGCTCTTGAAAGCTCCACCTCCTACCTGGAGGCCAACCAACACAAAACCAGTGCACTAAACAAAAACACAAGCAAGGACCCTCACAGAGTCCACTTCACTCCCCTGCTACCTCCACCAGAGCAGGTGCTGGTATCCAGGGCTACAAGACCTGAAGATGGATCATGTCACCAGACTCTTTGCAGACACTCCCCACTACTAGCTCAGAGCCTGGGAGCTCCGCTGGGTGGCTAGATCCAGGACAGCAATAACAATCACTACATTTGGCTCTCAGGAAGCCCCATTCCTAGGGGTAGGAGGAGAACACCACATCAAGGGAGCATCCCGTGGGACACAAGAATCTGAACAACAGCCATTGAATCGCAGATCTTACCTCTTACATAGTCTACCCAAATGAGAAGCAACCAGAAAAACAATTTTGGTAATATGACAAAACAAGTTTCTTTAACACCCCCAAAAGATCATATCAGCTCACCAGGAATGAATCCAAACGAAGACAAAATCTCTGAATTGCCAAAAAAAGAATTCAGAAGATTGATTATTAAGCTAATCAAGGAGGCACCAGAGAAAGGTGAAGTCCAACTTAAAGAAATCAAAAACATGTTACAGGATGTGAAAGAAAATTCTTCAGTGACATAGACAGCATAAATAAAAACCAATAACAAATTCTGGAAATCAAGGACACACTTAGAGAAATGCAAAATGCACTGGAAAGTCTCAGCAAGAGAATCAACTAAGTAGAAGAAAGAAATTCAGAGCTTGAAGACTGGGCTTTCCAATTAACCCAATCCATCAAAGACAAAGAAAAAATAATTTAAAGAAGCGAACAAAGCCTCTCAGAAGTTTGGGACTATGTTAAATGAGAATTTGTTAAATGTCCAAACCTAAGAATAATTGGTGTTCCGAGGAAGAAGAGAAACCTAAAAGTTTTGAAAACACATTTGAGGGAATAATCCAGGAAAACTTTCTGGCCTTGCTAGAGATCTAGACACTCCAAATGCAAGAAGCTCAAAGAACACCTGGAAAATGAATCACAAAAACATCATCACCTAGGCACATTGTCATCAGGTTATCTAAAGTCAAGACAAAGGAAAGAATCTTAAGAGCTGTGAGGCAAAACATCAGGTAACCTATAAAGGAAAACCTATCAGATTAACAGCAGATTTCTCAGCAGAAACCCTACCCGCTAGAAGGGATTGGGGTCCTATTTTTGGCATCCTTAAACAAAACAATTATCAGCCAAGAATTTTGTATCCAGCAAAACTAAGCTTCATAAATGAAAGAAAGATACAGTCTTTTCCAGACAAATACTGAGAGAATTTGCTACTACCAAGCCAGCACTACAATAACTGTTAAAGGGAGCTCTAAATCTTGAAATAAATCCCTCAAAAATACACCAAAATAGAACCTCCATAAAGCATAAACCTCACAGGACCTATATAGCAATTACACAATTGAAAAAAGTATTTAGTCAACAAACAGTAAGAAGTAGAATAGTACCTTACATCTCAATACTAACGTTGAATGTAAGTGGCCTAAATGCTCCACTTAACAGATACAGAATGGCAGAATGGATAAAGATTCACCAGCTAAGTTTCTACTGTCTTCAGGAGACTCATCTAACATATAAGGCCTCACTTAAACTTAAGGTAAAGGGATGGAAAATTATATTGCATGCAAATGGACACCAAAAGTGAGCAGATGCTTACATCAGATGAAACAAACTTTAAAGCAGCAGCAGTTAAAAAAGACAAAGAAGGATGTTATATAATGATAGAAGGACTAGTCCAACAGGAAAATATCACAATTTTAAATGTATATGTACCTAACACTGAAGCTCCCAAACTTATAAAACAATTACTACTAGATCTAAGACATGAGCTAGAAGGCAACACAATAATAGTGGGGACTTTAATACTCCACTGACAGCACTAGACAGGTCATCAAGACAGAAAGTCAACAAAGAAACTATGGACTTAAACTATACCCTACAACAAATGGATTTAACAGATATTTTCAGAACATTCTACCCAACAACTGCAGATTATACATTCTATTCATCAGCACATGGAGCATTCTCCAAGATAAACCATATGATAGGCCACAAACAAGTCTCAATACATTTAAGAAAATTAAAATTATATCATGTATTCTCCCAGACCACAGTGGAATAAAGTTGGAAATCAACTACAAAAGGAACCCTCAAAACCATGCAATTACATGGATATTAAATCACCTGCTCCTGAATGATCATGGGGTCAACAATGAAATCAAGAGGAAAATTTAAAAATTCTTTGAATTGAACAATAATAGTAACACAACCTATCAAAACCTCTGGGATACACTAAAAGTGGTGCTAAGAGGAAAGTTCATAGCATTAAATATCTACATCAAAAAGTCTGAAAGAGCACAAATAGACAATCTAAGGTCACACCTTCCAGAACTGGAGAAACAATAACAACCCAAACCCACACCCAGCAGAAGAAAATAAGTAACAAAGATCAGAGCAGAACTAAATGAATTTGAAGCAAAAAATATAAAAAGATAAATAAAACAAAAAGTTCATTTTTTGAAACGATAAATAAAATTGATAGACCATTAGCAAAATTAACCAAGAAAAGAAGAGAGCAAATCCAAATAACCTCATTAAGAAACAAAATGGGAGATATTACAATGATACCAAAGAAATACAAAAGATTGTTCAAGGCTACAGGAACACCTTTACATGCATAAACTGGAAGACCTAGAGGAGATGGATAAATTCCTGAAAATATACAACCCTCCTAGATTAAACCAGGAAGATAGAGAATCTCTGAAAAAGCAGTGAGATTGAAATGGTAATTTTAAAATTGCCACCAAAAAATGTCCAGGACCACATGGATTCACAGCTGAATTTTATCAGATATTCAAGGAAGAATTGGTACCAGTCCTATTGACACTATTCCAAACGATAGAGAAAGAGGGGATCTTCCCTAAATCAATCTATAAAGCCAGTATCACCCTAATACCAAAACCAGGGAAGAACATAGCAAAAAAATAAAACTACAGACCAGTATTCTTGATGAACATAAATGCAAAAATCCTCAACAAAGTACTAGTGAACTGAATCCAACAGCTTATCAAAAAGATAATCTACCATTATCAAGTGGGTTTCATACCAGGGATGTAAGGATGGTTTAACATATGCAATTTAAAATTCAATGCAATTCCCATCTTAATACCATATTATTCTTTACAGAACTAGAAAAAACAATCCTAAAATTCATATGGAACCAAACAAGAGCCCACTAGCCAAAGCAAGACTGAGCAAAAAGAACAAATCTGGAGGCATCACATTATGTGACTTCATACTATACTATAAACATAGTATAACATAACATGGTATCACATAAACAGAATTAAAAGCAAAAATCACATGATGATCTCAATAGATGCAGAAAAAGCATTTGACAAAATCCAGCATTTCTTTTTTTCTTTTTTTTTTTTTTTTTTGAGATGGAGTCTCGCTCTGTCGCCTAGGCTGGAGTGCAGTGGCACAATCTGGGCTCACTGCAAGCTCCGCCTCCTGGTTTCATGCCATTCTCCTGCCTCAGCCTCTCCAAGTAGCTGGGACTACAGGCGCCCACCACCACGCCTGGCTAATTTTTTGTATTTTTAGTAGAGACGGGGTTTCACCATGGTCTCGATCTCCTGACCTCGTGATCCGCCCACCTCGGCCTCCCAAAGTGCTGGGATTACAAGCGTGAGCCACCGCACCTGGCCCAGCATTTCTTTATGATTAAACCCTCAGCAAAACTGGCACAGAGGGACATACCTTAATGTAATAAAAGCCATCTATGACAAACCCACAGCCAGCATTATGCTGAACACAGAAAAATTGACAGGATTCCCCCTGAGAACTGGAACAAGAGAAGGATGCCCAGTTTCACCACTTCTGTTGAACATAGTACTGGAAGTCTTAGCCAGAACAATCAAACAAGAGAAAGAAATAAAGGCCATCAAAATCGATAAAGAGGAAGTCAAACTGTCACTGTTTGCTGAAGATATGATCATATACCCAGAAAACCCTAAAGACTCACCCAAATAGCTGCTAGAACTGATAAAATAATTCAGCAGAGTTTCAGCATACGAAATTAATGTACACAAATCTGTAGCTCTGCTATACATCAACAGTGAGAAGCTGAAAATCAAATGAATAATTCAACCCCTTTCACAATAGCTGCAAAAAAAAAAAAAAAAATACTTAGAAATATACCTAACCAAGAACATGAAAGACTTCTACAAGGAAAGCTACAAAACACTGCTGAAAGAAATCATAGACCACACAAACAAATGGAAATACATCCCATGCTCATGGATGGGTAGAAACAATATTGTGAAAATGACCATACTGCCAAAGGCCATCTAAAAATTCAGTGCAATTCCCATCTTAATACCATCATTATTCTTCAGAGAACCAGAAAAAAAAATCCTAAAATTCATATGGAACCAAAAAATAGCCCATTAGCTAAAGCAAGACTAAACAAAAATAACAAATCTGGAGGCATCACATTACGTGACTTCACAAACTATACTACAAGGCCATAGTCACAAAAACAGCATGGTACTGGGATAAAAATAGGCACATAGACCAATAGAACAGAATAAAGAACCCAGAAACAAGCGAAATACTTACAGCCAACTGATCTTCAACAAAGCAAACGAAAAGATAAAGTGGGGAAAGGACACCCTATTCACAAATGGTGCTGGGATAATTGGCTAGCCACAAGTAGAAGAATGAAACTGGATCCTCATCTCTTCCTTAATCAAAAATCAACTCGAGATGGATCAAAGACTTAGATATAAGAGCTGAAACCATAAAGATTGTAGAAGATAACATTAGAATAACCCTTCTAGACATTGGCTTGGGCAAATACTTTATGACCAAGAACCCAAAAGCAAATGCAACAAAAATAAAAATAAATAGATGGAATTTAATTAAACTAAAAAGCTTCTTCACAGGAAAAGAAATAATGAGCAGAGTTAACAGACAACACACAGAGTGGGAGAAAATCTTCATACATCTGAAAAAGGACTAATATCCAGAATCTAAAATAATTCAAATCAGCAAGAAAGAAACAAACAACCCCATTAAAAAGTGGGCTAAGGACATGAATAGACAATTCTCAAAAGAAGATACACAAATGGCCAACAAGCAAATGGAAAAATGCTCAACATCACTAATTATCAGTGAAATGCAAATTAAAACCACATTGTGATACCACCTCACTCCTACAAAAAAGGCCATAATCAAAAACATACAAAAAAATAGATGTTGGTGTGGGTTTGGTAAAAGGGAACACTTTTACATTGTAGGTGAGAATGTAAACTAGTCCAACCAGTGTGGAAAAAAGTGTGGAGATTCCTTAAAGAACTAAAAGTAGATGTACCATTTGATCTAGCAATCCCCCTACTACATATTTACCCAGAGGAAAAGAAGTCCTTACACAAAAAAAATACTTGCACATGCATGTTTATAGCAGCAAAATTTGCAATTGCAAAAATATGGAACTAGCCCAAATGCCCATCAATCAATGAGTAGACAAAGGACATGTGGTATATATACACTGTGGAATACTACTTAGCCATAAAAAGGAATGAAATAATGGCATTTGCAGCAACCTGGATGGAATTGGAGACTATTATTCTAAGTAACTCAGGAATGGAAAACCAAACATTGTATATTCTCATGTGTGGGAGCTAAGCTATGAGGATGCAAAGGCATAAGAATTATACATTGGACTTTGGGGACTCAGAGAAAAAGGGTTGGGGGTGGCAAGAAATAAAAGGCCACACATTGAGTACAGCGTATGCTGCTAAGGTCATGGGTGCACCAAAATCTCAGAAATCATCATTAAAGAACTTATTCGTGTAACCAAACACCATCTGTTACCCCAAAACCTACTGAAATAAAAAAAATAAAAAATTAAAATAAAATATTTAGCCATTTATTTTTCCTGGGAAATTTTAAACTTCATTATGATGGATTCTTCTAATGTACATTTGATTTATTTTATATTTTGAGTTGGTAATATGTGCAATTATTTAAAAATTCAAGAACTTCACAGTGAAAAATACTTTCTCTTTCTTTCCTGTGACACAGCCACCCAAGTTTCTCCCTAGAAAAGCTGTTGTCAACATTCCTTGTGTCCAGAGACTGTTCCTGAATCCCAAACATATGTTTATATTTTCATTCCAATAGTGGCAAGTACACACCCTTCTCTAAACCTTGTCTTTTTTTTTCACTTAGCAATGTACTTTGGAGTTCGTTTTTTTTTTTTTTTGGAAAAAAATGATAATTAAAAATTTGTAATTTTAGTGGTAATTAAAATCCCAGGCTGGGGTTCAGTGGCACGAGCTCGGCTCACTGCAACCTCCGCCTCCCTGGTTCAAGTGATTCTCCTGCCCTACCCTCTCGAGTAGCTGGTGCTACAGGCATGTGCCACCATGCCTGGCTAATTTTTTGTAATTTTAGTAGAGACAGGGTTTCACTGTGTTAGCCAGGATGGTCTCGATCTCCTGACTTTGTGATCTGCCTGCCTCAGCCTCCCAAAGTGCAGGGATTACAGGCATAAGCCACTGTGCCAGGCCTGGAGTTCATTCTTAAGGGTACAAGAAAAGCTGTCACATTACTTTTGATGGCCATGTAGTATTCCATTGAACATATATACAATATTTTTTATTTAAATGTTCAAACATTTCCTTACTTACAGAGATCTAGGTTGTTTCCAATCTTTATTTATTGTGAACAGTACAAAAATGAAAAGTAAATGTTTGTATCTTTTTTCTCATTGATACAAGCTTATCTACAAGAAAATACATAAACTGTACTTGCTAGGTAATATAGTATATGCTTATTTAATTTTGATAACTTTTGCCAAATTATTTTCCTCATAGGTTATCCTAAGTCACATCCACACTAGCCAGTGTGAAAAGTCCTGTATCTCAACACCCTGGCCAATACAATGGTTATGAATCTTTTTCCTAGCTAATATAATTGGCGAAAAGTTTACCACATTGTAGTCTTAGTAAGAGAAATGTGAGCTAAGATTGAACATTTTTTATGTGCTTAGACCTTTAATACTTCCTGTTCTTGAACTCTCTTGTTCATGTTCTTTGCCCATTTTTTCAACTGAATTGGGCCTTTTAAAAATTAATTCCCAAGAACTTTATCACATGAAAGTTGATGTTTGTAAGTTATTTGTCTTTTGACTTCATTCATGATGTTATTTTTTTTGCCATTTAGATTTTTTAAAATAATGTCCTTTAAAAACTTGAATGGCGAAAGAGAAACATAATGAATGGTGATACATATTTATCCTTTTTAAAAATCTGAATATCTCATATATATATAATGACCATACTGAGAATATTAAAATGTAACTGATTTTTTCTCTAATAACTTTTATTAAAAAATTTAATTTTGAAGCCATCTAGAATTTATTTTAGCATTAGTTGTAAGATGGAGAAACCAGCTTTAATTTAAATTTTTAAAATTTCCTGATGGTTAGTCAGTTGTTCTACTATTGAATAATACATTCTTTGCATAGAATCCAAATGTTATATTTTTCTTCTATTAAATCACCATGTATATTTTTTATTTTCCTGAAATTCCAATTGCCTTCATTGACCTACTAGTCAAATCATGTGTTATTAATGTACATCTTTGATAATTAGTATTTTACCTAATGTTTGAATATTTGAGGGAGTTATTCCCACCACCACCCATCATTCCTCTTCTTTTAAATAATATTTCTGGCTTTTTTGCTTATCTATTTTATAATAACTTTAGAATTTATATTTTACCTGCCCCTTGCATATATGGGCATTTTATGATTTGTGCATCCATAATTCGAAGTGAGAGGAACATGTGATTTTCTGGAGGAAACTTTCAACTTTGAATGCTTGTGACCAAAGGAAAACTATGACATCATCTGGCAGCCATTTCAAATTATAGCCAGATGTTCTAAAATGGTTTCTTACTACCCCAGAAGTGTGGCTTAAATCACTTCCACTTCACAGGCATTGCTATCAATTTTCTATCTCTCACAGCTCAAAATCTTAAAGACAAAAGGTGTTACATCATCTTATAACTTTTTGAATTTTTACAGGTGATTTTAGCTAAGACAATCCAAACATCTGGAGATCCCTGTCCATTTTTCTTTGATGGTAAACACATTTTTACAAAAGTAAATACAGCTTTCTTCTGCACTGACATAGAGAAAATATTTTTTGCTCAATATTTCAAGCACTACTTTAAAAATCTATTCTAAAATATAGGTAAAAAAGTAGCATGTGAAGTGTAAAACATTATATTAAAACAAGATATAATTGCGCTATAAAGGTTAAATCTCATATTTAGCACTGACATGATAGCACTCAATTTTGTGAGGCATCTTTTGTAAAGTACAGTAGGCCATTATGAGTATTTGGTTACATAATTCATTTTCACTTAGTGTAGATGGTATTAATATATTTTGTGTGGTTCGGTTCTATGGATTTTCAAAGAGCATGATTCATTCATGAGTAATCAGTAGCCCGTAGTCCTTGTATAGTCATTAGAATATCCTGTCTTGATGATTTTCTGTGAATATCAATGCTCTCAGAAGTATGCCATTGGGACTGAGTCTGCACAGATGTCAGAGATTCTCTAAGATGACCCAGCCAATACTCCCTCCACCTTTCATTTCTCTGGTATTGTGATTTACTAAGTGTTTTACAAGAAGAGATTAAACATTTAGGAAAATGTGTTAATTTTCAAAAAGACTCCTTTTTTGTGTCTGCCCTCATTTTCTTGCTTTTTGAGTCAGTTATAGGGATTTTGAAGTTTAAAATACTGAGATTTTTAAAGTTTCAATTAAAAAGTATTCATGCTTTGATATTGAATAAAATTTCCCAGTTAGCACGATCTTTAAAATACAAATTTGATTTACATTTACATTTCAAAGCTTTTAATTGTTTTCAGTGAATGTCCCCTGACACTGCACTCTTCAGACCCATTCTATTTGTTTAGCTTTGGCTTCTCCCCTGCCTTGAGTGTTAGATTTGGTGGGAGATGGGCAAGGAAATCAGAGTGAACCCTCATATCTCAGCCCTGATAGAAGGTGCACCTATTCCTCTATACCAGTATGTTTAAGAAGTGTTGTAACACATCTTGCTTTTAGAAATCCGTTTATTTTTGTTTTTGTTTTTGTTTTTTAAAGAGGCTCTCATACATAAGTGGGGTGAACAGGTGAATAACATTGATTTCTTTAGAAGATAGGTATTATGTAAATGCTGCCTTGTAGAAATGCATTTCCATTTCCTGCATTGATCTCATCTTAAAGTCTTGCAGTCAATCCTATTTTTTATGTATTGCTGTTTTAATAGAAATTCCATGTTCCACAATGAAAGTAACTGACCAAAGATGTTGAAATGATGCTTAAAAGCCTCTTATCTATCATCTTTGGAATTTCAGGATATCATTAAAAAACAACAGCAGCAAATGATAAAAAGAACAAACAGTGGTGTGCTTTAGCTGATATTCGTTATTCAAATAGCCTCTCAATGTTTTCTTCATCTATTTTTTTTTCCTTCTAGAAAATTCCTTTTTGAAAGATGGCTTTGAACTTGGACCAGTCTATAAGGAATAGATTTTACTGTTTATCATTAGGAGGAGAGGATTTTTTTACCTTACACTTAGTGTGGTTGAACCCATCATTAGGTGACTAAAACTCTCCTCTATCCCTAAACTTTATCCTGTTTAGCTAGGAAAACCAAGACAGGACCTCTTCCTCTCGTAGAACATCCTGGCAGGTTCACTAAAAGCTAGTTTGTGGGTATCTCAGTAGAGATTTCCATCAACAAACAGTGACAATATCTGCCAATGGATTTTGCATTTGTATTGCAACTTCATGAGCATAAAATAAAAAAACTTGAATTGCCACTATCATATAATGGTTATTCTTACATTTAATCATTATTACCAACTTTATTTTTCTAAAATGACCATAATTTATTTTTTAATGAAATGTAATGACAAATCTTAATCTCCAAATTTGTTTTTTAAATTATATTGTAGTTTATCACATTTTTAAGTTAACCAGAAACATCTATAATCTTGACCTTTAAATCATTTATTAAAATAAAAACATAGGTACATGGGACCAGAATTCATTTTTATAAAATCACAACTGTTCACTATATAACACTATGATTTCTTTTTGTGTTTCTGATATTTTCCTATCTAAAAGTAACATAGGGTTAAAAAGGAGAGAAAGTGGATATAGACCAATATCCAAACATTGGTTCCCTGCTTCAGTTCATAATTATCATTCATTTTTTATTGCCTCAATTCCAGTTATCAAAAAGTAGGTACTAATCCAAACTGCATTTCACCTCCTGGCAAAGGAGTTAAAATATGTCTTATTGTTCTCCACGTTCTGTATGAAGTTCTTACTTTGAAATGCAAGGTCCTTCATTCTTTGGCTTAATCCTCTGAAACTCATTGAATTTTCTAGCCTTGTCATTTACCAAGATGTGCACATATTGTTGTATCTTGGGCTGTCTTAAAAAAAGACATCATGAACTCTGGAGCCAGACTATCTAGATCAGAATCTCACCTGTACCACATACTAGCTGTATGACCTGGGGCAAGTGACTTAACCTCTCTTTGACTCAGCATTGTCATCTATATAATAAGAACAATTAAAGCATCTACCTCATAGGATTATTAAGTTAAATAAGGTCATACATGTAAAGCCTTTAAAATAGAGCAACCACATGTTAAGTATTCAGTAAATATTTGCTATAGCAATATTTATCACCATCATGATCATCACAAATAGAGGTCAACATCACTTATTTACTTCGACCTTGCTTTAGTACATCCCAAACTCTGCAATTAAGATTTTTGGAGTGGAGTATAGCTATCTTTGTTAGCAGCCCTAATTATTTCATAAAGTAGACAGAGCAATTTTTTAAAAAAAAGAGAGTACTTAGGAAAATCACTTGCGTGAAACTACCCCTCTATGCTGTAATTTATTCCTTTGCTCAGCAAATATTTATTCAATCTCTACCATGAACATGGCAGAATGTGTGGCCTCGAAAATAACATAACAAACAAAATTGTTATGATCCCTGGGTCGTGAAGCTTAGTGTTAGGGTGGAAGACAATTGATAATCAAATGTTCTGTAAATAAATAGTTATATATTTTGATAATTCTATAAAGGAAAACAATAGGATTTGATGAAAAAGAATCAGATGTAGTCTACTTTAGATTAAGTGATCAAAAAAGCTTTCTGGAGATGAAATTTAAGGTTAAATAAAATAATCTATTTAAAGATCCAGTAAAACACTTGCACAGGGCAAGTGCTCAGTAAATACTATTCTTTTCTTCATGCAAAGGACGTGATCTCATTCTCTTTTATGGCTGCATAGTATTCCATGGTGAACCTGGAGGCTATTATCCTTAGCAAACTAACACGGGAACAGAAAACGAAATACCGGCTGCTGTCCCTTATAAGTGGGAGCTAAATGATGAGAACACATGGACACATAGAAGGGAACAACACATACTGGGGACTTTTGGGGGGTGGAGGGTGGGAGGAGAGAGAGGATCAGGAAAAATAACTAATGGGTACTAGGTTTAATACCTGGATGATGAAATAATCTGTAGAACAAACCCCCATGACACAAGTTTACCTACGTAACAAACCTGCACTTGTACCCCTGAACTTAAAGTTAAAAAAAAAAAGAAAAAAAATTATTTAAAAATATACTTTAATAAAACTAGATTTAAGGTTCACATTTGTGATATAACACAAAGAAGGGCTTATTAGTATCAGAGACTCTTATTTATTGTTTGTTTTTTATTTGTTTTGTGGTTTGTTGAGGACACTTTCCTTCCTAGGAAGAGGTGAAAGTGCATTATTTGTTGTGAATACAGATAATAAGATTGACTAGACTTCAGTATTGGCCACATTGCCCTGCTGATGTACCATAAACATAGATCAGAAAGAAGCAGTGAGAGAAACACTAGCCTGCATATTGATGTTTGAAGACAAACTCTTCTCCTCCTTCAAGACACATTCAACATTCTCACTCATCCAACAGCTATTTTTTGGAGCCCCTTGTTTGCACCAAGCACTGTGCTAAGCCCCAGATGCAGATGGGGCTTGATTTCACCATCCGTCTGTCTGAGGGCATCCCAGGAGAATTTCAGGCCATCTACAAAGTTTTCTCTGAAAAAAACTTTCTACTGTCACATGGAAGGCAAATTATTTTTTAAATCCCTTAAGGATGCTTTTTTAAAAAATAAAAAAGAATTATCTGGAGAAAATATTTTCTACATTAATTGTGAGGGACTATTTGAGAGGATTAAAAAGTCAATTATTTTGATTTATTTTGGTTGAGTGAAGGGTGATATGAGGGGAAACAGAAGGACTCTCAATAACTGATTGTCATCTCTAGGGATGGTGATAAAGTCCTATGTGAAGAAGAGCTTTCAGAAACCAATAATAAATAAATAAATATTATACACATTCTCCCAAGCACTTCTCAAGGTGACAAGACCAGAGTTATGATTGTTCAATCAATTAGTGCATATTAAACATATATCTCAAACAGGATTCATTTTACCAAACTGTTTCTAAGAACTGTACTTAACCTCTTCACAGTGCTGTCTTTCTGTAATGCGGGCATGACTCTTAAGCCAGGATTGCCTGACAATGGGTAGAGTAACTTCCGTGAGAAGTTTAGGCTCACTTCTAAGTGGAGGTCTGGATGTGGCTGTGAGGAAGACCTGCATGAATTCAAACATGGCTGGAACTCCCAGTAAAAGCTGTGGTTGTATTTCTTCTTAATCTGTAACCTAACCCAAACAAGCAACATATTTGTCAGGAGCTTGAGCAAACACAGTTTCAATATATTTGCCTCGGTTTGATACTAGTACTAGTGGTACTAGTTAGTAGCTAAGAAGGTAGGCACTGGCACTAAACCTTGAATTTTGGCCATAGTGCCACCAGACACACAGCCATAGAACCCTGGGCAAAGTGCTTTCTTTGCATTATGGGAATAATAACACCTACTCCAGAGATTTCACCTGAGAATCCAATGAGCTATGGGCATGCGAGCCCATAGCCACTCTTATTGTAAATTGTCAATAAATGCAACATATATGCAATATATACTCAGTTTAAGACCAATTAAATAGAGTTCTTCATAATTGTAAAAAAGCACAGGCAACCTACTACTTTAAGTGGTGGGTTTAGAGACTCAAAATACTGTGAAACTCAAAATATCTTCATATATGATCATTAGCATACTCAAAGGCTCTTATGATAGAAAGCCCACTTGGGCTTGCTACATGTGAGCATCATTGTGTATTTTTTATCTCTCTTTTGTAGTAAGTATTGCTCACTAAAATAGGATAGAGAAAGAGGGAGTTAAATAGAACTGACACTGATAAAACACCAATGATGCCAAGTACTGTTCTAAGTGCTTGTGGAACATTACATCTTGTTCCCACAAACCTACAACTTAATTTTGTCATTTCTGATTAAAAGTTTAAAGAATTCCACAGAATTTCAAATATTTGCCACAAACACTTAATAAGTGGCTGGGCCAGTATTTGATACCAGCTGAGATCTGACAGGAGAATCAAAGCCTGGCCAAATGAAACAGGAAAAGAGGGAGCAAAAATGCTGTTTATTTTTCTGCTTAGTCATTTACTCCTTAATTAAATAATCATTTATACCTCACCAACTTCCAGTTTTAACAAAAATAGGTTTGAGTTTACTTAATCACAGATAAAATAAAACATATGGATAAATGGAACCAAAGCAAAGCAATAAAGAAAAATAGTGAGAAGGAACATTAAACTTTTGGTAGACCATGGACATGACATCTAAGTTAATACCTGAAATGAACTATAATTGAACTTCGTGGAAGGAAAAGCTGGCCAGGCGTGGTGGCTCACACCTTTAATCCCAGCGCTTTGGGAGGCCAAGGGGGTGGATCACTTGAGATCAGGAGTTCAACACCAGTCTGGCCAATGTGGTGAAACCCTGTCTCTACTAAAAATACAAACCTGAGCTGGGTGTGGTGGTGTGCACCTGTAATTCCAGTAACTTGGGAGGCTGAGGCAGGAGAATTGCTTGAACCCAGGAGGTGGAGGTTGCAGTGAGCCAAGATTGCACCACTGCACTTCAGTCTGGGTGACGGAGTGAGACTCCATCTCAAAAAAAAAGAAAAAGAAAAGCAGAAAGAGAAACCTAGTAAGTTACATAATTCAGACTAGAATGTTAGAATGTTAGCTTTTGGGGAAGTTAAGGCTTCGTAATTTTTTTTTCACTTCTGTATACTAAGAACCTGAATGATTCTTAGATAATAATTTGGGTTTATTTAATATTTATTAAGTGAATTATGAAATCAGTGAATAATAAAAAAACATGTCACATTTTCTATTGCTAAAAAAGTAATTTTATATAGCATCCATTTCTCCAAACAATATCCTCTCTAATTTAAGATGGATAATGATGCCTGATCTTATTTAAGAAATGTATTCTATTTTGAAGAGCTTAATAAAAATAATTTTGACTCATTATAAACATGGTCAACTCCAACTCTCTTTTAGCCAGTTGTATCTTTAAGCTGGTAATCAGATGAGAATCATGTGCACATTGCATCCTATGAAGCTTCGTTTCACTGATGTGACTTACGTGCTGGTTCAGAGATGTATGGTCATGATGTGACTTACATGCTGGTTCAGAGATGTATGGTCATTCTTTGGTCCTTCCTGGTGAATGTGGAATCCGGTTTGATATCGTTTGGATGTTTGTATCCTCCAAATCTCATGTTGAAATGTAATTCCCAATGCTGGAGGTGGAGCTTGGTGGGAGGTGTTTGGGTCATGGAAGTGGATCTCTCATGAATCGCTTGGTGCTATCCTAACAATAATAAATGAGTTCTCACTCTAAGTTCCCATAAAATCTGGTTGGTTAGAAGGCATCCGCCTCCTCACACTCTTGCTCCTATTCTTGCCATGTGACATGCCTGCTTCCCCTTTGTCTTCTGCCATGATTGTAAGTTCCTGAGGCCCTCACCAGAAGGAGTTGCTAGACGTAGGCTGGTGCAGCCTGGAGGACCATGAGCCAATTAAACCTCTTTTCTTATAAATTGCCCAGCCTCAGGTATTTCTTTACAGTAATGCATAAACAACCTAATACACCACTGGACCCTGAGATTTTGTTGATGAACTGTTCCTGCTGAGGCAATTCCTCTCAATTGTTCCTTAGCTCTCTCCACAGGGAAGCACCTTAAAACCACATGATGGCCGGGCACGGTGGCTCACGCCTGTAATCCCAGCACTTTGGGAGGCCGAGGTGGGTGGATCACAATATCAGGAGATCCAGACCATCCTGGCTAACACGGTGAAACCCCGTCTCTACTAAAAATACAAAAAATTAGCCGGGCGTGGTGGAGGGCGCCTGTAGTCCCAGCTACTCGGGAGGCTGAGGCAGGAGAATGGCGTGAACCTGGGAGGCTGAGCTTGCAGTGAGCCAAGATCGCGCCACTGCATTCCAGCCTGGGCGACAGAGTAAGACTCCATCTCAAAAAACAAACAAACAACAACAACAACAAAAATACATGATATGGGCCTTGAATCATGAATGTAAATGGATTTTCGGGCACATGACTTTATAAAAATTTGAGACCATAAGTGAATCATGGACCTATCAAGCACTACTCGTCTCTAAAGAGATCTTTGACTGCTTTGAATCCTCAAGTTTAGGAGATTCATTTTGTGAATGCACACATGGTCATGTGCCCGGTACTCAGCTATCCACAGGTGATAAAGAGCAGGATATGGGGCAAAACAATTTGCTAAAGGGTTGGGGGAAATAACCTAATAAATTCAATTTCTTTCTCACAGGCCTCCCTTTAAAAAGCATGTATGTTATGGTAGCATAACTCTATGCTTCCCATTCTCAACACATCAGTACTATTTTTTGAAGCTGTAGGTTGTTGGTCGACATGGGCATTTTTAATTTTGTTATTACCAGACCCCATCAGATTCCCTAGGCTTCATGTGTGTTATCATAGGCAATACTCCTCTACTTGCCTCTTCCATTATGTCAGCTGTTGTTTGATGGGGATTAGGAAAGTGCACAAGAAGGAAGCTGAACAAAACTGCACAGCTGGTACCTTTCTCTGTCTTTTGTGAGTGCTTGTTAGCAATCCAGGATTTCCTGGGAAAGGACAGAAATCACAGATATGTATATATGCTCTCACAGAAAGTGGAAGCCAGTAACCCTGGGAAATTCGTGCTCAATCTTGGAAGTGTATCAGAGATATACTCTACCTCTGAAAACCTCCAGGCTGAGTATATATTTAAAATGTATCTTCGCATTTTTCAGGTTAACTACATACATGACTAGCAAGACAAAATACAGCATTATTTTCTTTTCATTATATAACTGAATAACTGATTTGTTTACTAATTAATTTCCATTTCCCCACACAAGAGCATCAACTTTATGAAATCCAGAATGCAGTTTTGTTCATTGTTATATCTGTAGCCTAAAACTGTATATCACACATAAGCTCAATAAATGTTTGTTGAATTAATTAATTGATAAATGATAGTAGAATTAGATTCTAATCCATAATACAGAAATATAACCTTGAGTAGATTTCTTAAAATATCTTAGACTCATCTTTCTCCTCTGTAAACTGGGAGGAAAGAGGGAAGAGGGACAACAAGATGACTTGTAAAGGTCCACTTCAATTCTAGAATTCTATGCATTGTTTGCAGGAAGGAATATTAGGCTGACCCATCAATTCACTGATTAATTGAAAAATAGGAATTAATAGAATTTTACCAAAGGGAATTAAATGGATTTAGTAGCTACAATGTACCAGCCTATTTTGAATGAAACATAGTTCCTATGTCGGTTGATTCCAGAGGGGTAGGAAATGGATGTGAACAAATCATATAATTCTGTATCATACAAGAGCAAAGGATGACCAATGTATAAGCATACCTCAGCAGTATTGTGGGTTCAGTTCCAGACTACCGCAATAAAGCAAATATCACAAGAAACTGAATCTCAATAATATTTTGGTTTCCCAGTGCATATAAAAGCTATGTGTACACTACACTGTAGCTTATTAAGTGAGCAATAGCATTGTGCCTAAAAACATGTATATTGGGCTTCAGGTAATCCTCCTGCCTCTGTCTCCCAAAGTACTGAGGTTACAGGCCTGAGCCACCATGCCTACCCAATGCTCCACTTCTAATTCTAGTTCTCTTGCTATTTTTACCACATCTGCAGTGACTTCCTTCACTGAAGTCTTGAACCCTTTAATGTCATCCAAGAGTGTTTAAACACCTTCTTCCAAATTCCTGTTAATATGGATATTTTGATCTTCTCTCATAAATGACAAATGTTATTAATGGCATCTAGAATGGCGAATTCCTTCCAGAAGGGTTTAAATGTAATTTTCCAAGATCTATCAGAGGAATCACTATCTATGACAGCTACAGCATTATGAAATATATTTCTAAAATTATAAGACTTGAAAGTAGAAATTACTCTTGATCCATGGGCTGCAGAATGGATGTTGTGTTAGCAGGCCTGAAAACAACATTAGTCTTGTACATCTCCATCAGTGCTCTTGGGTGACCCAGGTGCATAATCAATGAGAAGTAATATTTTGAAAGGAATCTTTTTTTTTTTTTTTTGAGGTGGAGTCTTGCTCTGTCACCCAGACTGGAGTGAAGTGTCATGATCTCAGCTCACTGCAACCTCTGCCTCCTGGGTTCAAGCGATTCTCCTGCCTCAGCCTCCAGAGTAGCTGGGACTATAGGCACACCCCACCACACCTGGCTAATTTTTTGTACTTTTAATAGAGACAAGGTTTCACCATGTTGACCAGGATGGTCTCGATCTCCTGACCTCATGATCTACCTGCCTAGGCCACCCAAAGTGCTGGGATTACAGGCGTGAGCCACCGAGCCTGGCCGCATTGGCTTTAACTTAAAGTCACCACTCCGTTAGCCCCTAACGAGACAGTCAGCCTGTCCTTTGAAGTTTTGAGGCCAGGCATTGACTTCCCTATCTGGGAAAGTCCTAGATGGCATCTTCTTCCAATATAAGGATATTTCATCTAGATTGAAAATCTATTGTTTAGTGTAGCCACCTTCATAAATTATCTTAGCTAGATCTTCTAGATAACTTGCTGTGTCTTCTGCATCAGCACTTGTTTCTTCACTTTGCAGTTTTATGTTATGGAAACAGCTTCTTTCCTTAAACCTCATGAACCAAACTCTGCTAGCTTCCACCTTTTTTTCTGCAGCTTCTCTCGCCTCTCCTAGCCTTCACAGAATTGAAGGGAGTTAAGATCTTGCTCTGGACTAGGCTTTGGCATTAAGAAATGTAGCTAGTTTGTTCTTCTATCCAGACCACTACAACTTTCTCCAGATCAGCAATAAGGTGGTGTTGCTTTCTTATCATTCATGTGTTCACTGCAGTTGCATTTTCGATTTTCATCAAGAACTTTTCTTTTGCATTCACAGCTTGGCTAACTGGTACAAAGGCCTAGCTTTCAGACTGTCTCGACTTTTGACATGCCTTCCAGACTAAGCTTAATTATTTCTAGCTAATATTTGCTAGAGGGAAGTGTATATTTAAAGCTGTGAGGGTATTTATAATGAATAATGATAATATTATTCCTTCTAGGCCTAGTAGGGATGATATTAGGTGTGATCGATAGATTAATACTCCCAGAAGCGATATAGTAAATGCTAATACAATGTTTATGTAAATAGAGGGCATTTGGTAGGTATGGGTATCATAATCTAATGAGTTGAAATCATTTATTTTTGCTTAAACGACTTACCAATTCAGCTTTCAGGTTTCAAGTGAAAGTCACGCAATTCTTTCTTTCAACTGAACAACTTAGAGGTCATTGTAGGGTTGTTAATTGGCCTAATTTCAATATTGTTGTATCTCAGGAAATGGTGAGGCCTGAGGAGAAAGAAAGAGATGGGGAACATCTGGCCAGGAAAAGAGTCAGAACATACATTTATCAATTCAGTTTGCTGTCTTAAACGGCTGCTGTTCATGGTGCCACAAAACTATTACAACAGTAACATCAAAGATTATGGATCATAGATTACCATCAGAGATAAAATAATAATAAAGCTTGAAATATTGTGAGAATGACCAAGGTGTGACACAGAGGAAGGAAGGAAGGACAGAAGGAAAGGGAAGGGAAGGGGAGGGGAGGGGAGGGGAGGGGAGGGAAGGGAGAAGGAGGGAGGGAGGGGAGAGGAAGGGGGTTAAGAAAGGAAAGGAGAAAAAAAGAAAGGGAGAAAGAAAGAGAAGGAGAAAGGGGTGACAAAGGTGGCAGGGAGAAAGGAAGGAAAGAAGAGGCAGAGGGCTGTGTCAAAATTGTCCTGAAATCAATTTTGTCTCTTCTTTTAATTTATTGGCAAACAAACAAACACAACGACTAACTCTGTAGCATATACAGAATGGAATAGGAGCTGTTTCCCAGAATTGGAAATGTGCTAACACTGTTGTTGGCATGTTATGCTTTTCACCAAAGAATTTAGCAAAAATTTTAAGAAGGTTAAGTTTTATAGAACCCTCACCTTAGCCTATATGAAAATAACTGACCAAATGATATAGGGATGCAATTTGGTGTCTATACCCATAATAACCACATCTATCCAATGCGTATTGTCAGATATTGTTGCAACAGTAGAATTTTTGATGACTCTCTGGATTTAATTCGCGCATCATTTGGATCTTTGAGATCATTTTATACACCCAAGTTCTTTTTGCAACATCAATTGTAATGATTTGTACCCTCTGTTGTTTTTTTTTTTTTTTGGAATCACAAGGGATTGTACAATCTAATCTTAATGTTAAGGATATGAAGTTTTTTTTTCTTCAACTTCTTTAAATATTAGCAACTATTTCACAGATGGTCTTTTCTTAAGCAATGTCATTGATTTACCAGTGAGAGCAGCCAAATCTCACTCAGGAAATAACGGTCAATGTCTCTCAATCATCCATAAATGGAGTTGACCTAATACTAAACTAAGCTACAAGATAAGAGGGCCATTGAAGAAATTTCTAACACAGATGGTCAAATCAACTCAAATATTACATAATACTCTATCTTCCTCCACCAAATCATCAAAGTTTCCAAGCTGTCAAGGCTTTCACTTTTTTCTGAGTTGTCTGAGTGACAGGATATGCTTGAGATTTCCCACATTTCAAAACTTGTCTTTAAATGCAATTTCTCCATGCATGATGAATAATCAAATATCTACACCTAATAAATATTCCCTACAACTTTTTTTTAGCACATCAAAATACACTATGGTAATACTATTCTCCTTAATGCCAATGGCACAACAACAAAAAAGAAATCCTGGAAGGAAAGACTTTTTCTCCAAGTCAATTTAAAACTTCCTTATTCATTTTAAATATTTCATTGCATTAATTTTTCAAAGCAACAAAACATATATTCATCAAGTGAAACTAAGCATGCCCCCGTCAGATACGTACATCTGTTGCTTTCCTGCTGTGTCCCTGAATAATTCATTTTAATACATTTAAAGTATACACTTCATTAAAACAAGCTACACTCGTTTACATATAAAATGTACATTGATGAAAACAAAAATGAAAGCTGTTAGAAAGCTGATCCTAAAATTTTGTTACTCCTTGTGATTTATATCTAGCTGTCTCTATTTCCTCCTACAATGATGGTATAAAGGCATCTCCACACCCTCTGGCCCATTGGGAGCTTTAGTTATATCAACAAATAGGTGCGAAAAGTTAGCTGGTATATTTTGATACTCTTTTCCCACAGCCTTTGTTCCTCACGGACAACTTCAACAAGATTTATAATCACTGTTTGTCCATTTTAGCTCCCTCTGCTCACATCACATAATAGATGCACCATGTATACTGAATGGCATTTAGGAATCAAAGCCAACACAGAGAATACTAATCAGTTTTAACTTCTTGAAAATTAATCAATTTGTGCTGGTCTGATGCAGTGCAGGGAAAAATATTCAGTTTTATTCACTCCCTGCCCTTTTGAACTCTGTTAACTGATTATCTAAATGGTTTTCAGAAAGACCTTAATTTTTTTTTTTTTTACCATTATAGCATTTCCCCCTCCTCTATTTTTATGGTTGTGTCTTAGGAAGGGAGAGTAGGGATGGGGTGGAAACAAGAGGAGAGGGGATGAGAGGAAAGAGTTTAGCATTTAAAGACACAGTATTAAGTATTCCCTTTAAAGAAAGTTGCTTTCTATAAATATGTTATTGGAAAAGAACATATTCATATGTCTTATAGATAAAGTTTGAATGACGTAGAATCAAATATAAAATAATTTATGAGATATTTTCTACGTAATACTTTATCACAATATTTGACAATTGCCACTATTGCTACTTATTAGAAAAAAAAGGCTATACGTCATAAAATCATCAAATTCCAAAGGTTATGTATAAGAACTATACTATTACACATATTTTTATATTAATAACTAATTATAGCAATGCAGTTTTAAAACTCTGTGGTATTTTTTTTCTGAGGATCCAGAACAATTTCTGTTTATTCAATAGTGCACTTTTTTTTGGAAAAGTAAAGTGTAAAAACAAAGCAAAACAAAACCTTTTCTTTTAATGGTGACTGGTTGACATCTTACTTTATAGAAACCAGTCTCTGAGAACACAGTTTTTTCCATATCACAGTATTTTGCTCTTTTATAGGATTTGTCAAATTTTCCCAGTTCATGTGACACTTTTGTCAGGAGAAAAATTACCTGAAACTACATACCTAGTATCTCACTGCTTGCTTCCCCACCTGTTCCCTTCCCTCACAAGGACATGAGCTTAAGTGTGCATGCGTGCACGCATGCACGCACACACACACACACACACACACACCTGTAACAGGAATAAAGTGGATCATAATAGTTGTACTATTGAAAATCAGTGTAAGTTAATACGCTACTATAGGCTAGTATGAAGAAGTTTTACATTATTTATTTAAAGCCATATCAGAAGCCAAAACTGTAATGTTTGTTATGTTGAAACAGGAATGGAGGTCAGTTCCAAGTTACTAGGAGACTCCACTGTGGTTTAACTATGTTACTAGCACCAAACTTGAAGAATCATTTCTTTTCTGTTGTTTTTTTGTTTGTTTTTTTGAGACAAAGTCTCGCTCTGTTGCCCAGGCTGGAATGCAGTGGTGTGATCTCTGCTCACTGCAACCTCTGCCTCCCGGGCTCAAGCGATTCTCCTGCCTCAGCCTCCTGAGTAGCTAGGGTTACAGGCACCCACCACCACACCTGACTAATTTTTGTATTTTTAGTAGAGATGGCGTTTCACCATGTTGGCCAGGCTGGTCTCGAACTCCTGCCCTCAAATGATCTGCCCGCCTTGGCCTCCCAAAGTGCTTGGATTACAGGCGCGAGCCACCGCGCCTGGCCAGAATCATTGCTCTTAATCTTAGCTTCCTGGCTTGCGAAGGAAAATCCAAATGTTTCATTTATTTTTTCTTCCTCATTTATAAGCTAAGTTTTACTTTGCCATAAAAGAAAAAACATTTTAAGGCAAATTCCTTCTCACTGTATTTATTTTATGACACACAGTAAAATATGGTGGCCTTCTAGAAATTTCTGCTCTTTTTCTCGTGTCTTACAAAGCATAAGTGGGAAGACTCTAGGCCTTAAAGACTGGCCTGGGTTCAAATTATACCACTTCTCTTTACCAGCTCTTTCGTCTTAACTTCCTCATCCATAAAATCAGGCCATTCATACCTACATTTTAGGGTTGTTGTGAAAATTATAGCATATATGTATATTCAATAAATAGGAGCTGCTATCATATTTATTGACTTTTAGGATTAAATTGTCCACAGCTTCCAACATCTCTTTTTCTTCCTTTGAAACTCCCAAACTATCATTTGAGAGACCATATGTATTTTGGATATTTCGCATCATGAATGTTTAGGCCTGGAAAGTTTGCTTATTTTCTCTGGTGTTTTTGTACACCTGTAACACTCTTCCTCTACTGTTAAAACCTGACAGCAAGCCTGAGTATAAACCAGGAGCCCTTAGGAATATCAGATTAAGGATCAGCCCAGGAATCTACTTTATGGGATATTTGCTCACGTACTGCTGTTTGTCTATCTGACCGGGCAGTGACAAAGTCAATACCACCAACCACAGCCTTTCTTCTATGGATTCTTAGAAGGCTTTCTACTGTTCTCATATTATATGAACAGCAAAGTTGACCTTTACTCCAAGGGTATGGATAAATATATCTATTGTGTGTACAACATAACCCCGGTTCTCACAGCAGAAAAAAAAAAATGCCCGATTATTTGATTGTTTTGATAGCGGCATTTTAAAAGTTCTAGACTAGCACAATACTTACTTAAATATAACCCATGATCATTTTAACATGCATCGTCCAAAGAACATTGTTTGCCCCTGACAAATAGCACGTGCCCACATGTCAATGAATTACAGCAATACTTATTTTAGCTTATATGCCCTATTTGTAACATGCTACTTATTTTACTTTTAGTCTAAAGCCTTGCATGTTAATATCTAGTTAGAAGTAAGTTTGGCTGCGGGTAAAATTCTGACAGAGAAGAGGAACAGGTGATTGGTGGCCTAGTAGAGTTAGGGCAGTCTGATATAAATGAAAAAATTAACTAGCATCCGGTGCAGTTGTAACATTTATAAAATGTGAGTGTGTATGTTCATACATTTTATCCTTATTATAAGACCCTTTCTGCCCTTTAGATGCAGCCCTCTGAATGGTGAATACTAAAAACACAGACTCTTGATCGAGGTGAGGGAGTTGGAAAAGACAGGACAAGAAAGGAGGTTGACTTTCTGAAAATATGATGAATGGCTTTATCTGAAAACTCTAGTACTATAGCTCTCTAATGGGATCCTATTTGATACTCACAGCCCATTAAGGAAAAAGAGTAATGTCCTTCTTGGGCAAATGAAGAAGCTGAGGCTCAGGGAGAATAAATGACATAGCCAAGATCCTGCCAAATCCCTTTCCCTTTTCACTAGTTATATGGAATCAGAAAACTTAAGTTTTAGTTTTATTCTACCACTTTCTTAGGGACTTCAGCAAATCAGTATTTTCACCTGCATAATGTATGATAATAACCCACTGTTATGCTTGTATTTCCTGGGTTATTTTTTAGATTGAAATTAAATGGTGACTCTGAAGTTGCTTCATGAAAATTTCGAAGTACTGAATAAATATAAGACATTATCTAAATGGCAAAATAGAATACCCTGCTTCTGCCCATCCCCATCACAGCATAATGTAAATAGTTTCTATTAAGAGGAGATTTGTGGACAAAGAGGTGTTAAAGACAAAAGCTAAAATTCATTGGAGCATCTATCACCTACCTTAATATAGTCACAGTTTGCAAACTGGTTGTCTGTAGTGTTTAGTAGAATGAAGCCAAAAGATATATTTTATCAACACACATTTTATATAATATATGTGTAATACAACATTATATATTATATGCGCACTGTTATATGTAATATAACATTAGATATGTAAAATGTATGTATATAATGTGTGTTGATGAAATATATAGACACACACACACACATTTAAACAATCTCAAGCTACAGAAAAGTTGCAAGTGAAGAATACGAAACGTATTTTTAAATCACTTGAGAGCAAGTTACTTGTAGGATATATTCTCAAGAAACTGCAATTATTGCAATTATTATCAAATGAGTAATTATAAAGAATTTAATCACATTTAATTTGGCAATATTTTATGCATCCAGAGTGCAAAGTAGGCTATTTTATTCTTCTATCTGTATTTTTTTCTAAACTGCTTCTGATATTTTATAAAAATCATACAAAATCATTAGAGAACACCTAATCCCAGGTCAGGAAATTTATACCAAGTTAAGTCATTTTCCCTGGACCACCAGGTTGCATGTAAATCACTTTATACAAGCAGATTTGACAAAACTTGGTATTTTAACTGCTGCTCTCAAAAAACTGTAAGACTGAAATTATTTGTGTTCTTTTTCTTCAAAGTGGTCTAGGCATATTCATGTTTGATATAAAACTAAAAGAAAAAAATGCTGACAAATGAAATATATACATAAATGTCAGTGTAGAAGCCATTGGTTTAGAAGATGATTTTTAGTTGATTAGGGAGATTAACAGAGGAAAACAATCACAAAACAGGCCCAAATAATTTATAATTAGCTCTATAATATATAGACTTATATTCTATTTGCTTTAATGTTTTTTGAATACATGCCAAGTAACTCAAAGGCACCCAGAGCTTGGTAAATGGCAAAAAAGAACCCTGTATGTATTTTAAGATGGATAACAGAGGCTAAAAATTATATACACTATGTGCCAATCACTGAGATTCAACTCTACTGTTTTAATACTCTTAAGAAATGATAAAATCTGACTTTACGACAAAAAGCCTATACTTCTGACACTCTGAGCTCTGTATGTTTTTAAGAAATGCTGCCATATCTTACTGTTTATTTCTGGAAACTAGAAATAGGCTAGTTGTTCTTGGAAATTTCACTCTATTTCTGATTTCTTCCTTGTCAAAAAGTCAGTTTGTTCACATTGGGAGCATAAATGAAACCTCAATTTGCATAATGCCTTAAATAAATGACAAAATGAATCTGTGATTTTTTCTGATGTATAAATAAAGATACTAGTTGCTTTAAATGGTTTAATTAATAACGTAGCTTACCACAGTTTACCATGCTTTCTGGGCAAAGAGTCTGTGTGTGCGTGTGTGTGTGTGTGTGTGTGTGTGTGTGTGAGAGTGTGTGCGGCAACATTCTGTTAAAATTCCCAGTGATGTGTACTGAATGAGTTAAATTCCCTATTCTGAAACTACTACTACTAATATTTTTTAAATTATCTATTCTGTGTTTGAATAAGGTTAGATTTCTAAGTTTAATCATGCATTGCATAACGACCTCTTGGTTAATGATGGACTGTGTATATGTTGGTGGTCTCATCGTATTATAATGGAGTCAAAACATTTCTATTGTCTAGTAACATTGTAGCCATCCTAATGTCCTGGCACAATACTCTACTTACATGTTATTGGTGATGCTGGTGTAAACAAATCTACTGCACTTCCAGTCATATAAACGTATAGCAATACAATTATGTACAGTACATAATACTTGATCATGATAATAAGTGACTGCATTAATGGTTTATATATTTTCTATACTATACTTTTTATGGTTATTTGAGAGTGTACTCTTTGTACTTATAGAAAAAAAGTACTTGTAAATAGCCTCAGGCAAGTCTTTCAGGAAGTATTTCAGAAGTAGGCATTGTTATCATAGGAGATGACAGCTCTATGTATGTTACTGGCCCTGAAGATCTTCCAGCTGGACAAGATGTGGAGAGCAAAGACAGTAATGTTGATGATCCTGACCCTGTATAGGCCTAGGGTAATATGCATATTTGTGTCTTAGTGTTTAACAAAAAAGTTTAAGCAGTATAAATAATAATTTTAAAAATAGAAAACCACTTATGGAATAAGGATATTAAGAAAGAATTTTTTTTGTACAGCTGTACAATGTGTGTTTTAAGCTAAATGTGATTACAAAAGAGTCAAAATTTAAGAAGATTAAAGTTTATAAACTAAAAAAGTTACAGTAAGCTAAGTTTATTGTTAAAGAAAGAAAAATTTGTTTTATAAATTAAATGCAGCCTAAGCATATAGTAGTATACAGTAATGTTCTAAGCCTTCACATTCACTCACCACCCACTCACTGACTAACCTAGAACAACTTTCAGTTTTGCAAGCTGCATTCCTGGTAAGTACCCTATATAGGGGTGCCATTTTTAGTACTTTGTAACTTATTTTTGCTATCCTGTTTTGTGTTTTCCACACTAATTTTTGTTCAAAATATATGAGAAGAATGAAAAGTAGCTTGTTCTTTTTTCATTCCAGAGCATAATTGATTTTTAAAAACCTATTTGATCCATGAACCATATTTCCCTTCTCAGAGAACTTGAAACCTACAGGTAAAACTAGAACCTCAGAAAAAGAACCCAGACAAAAAGTAAAAATAGTTTAAAAGAACAGAAATCATTTTGACCACTCATTTGTTTATTATTGTTTTTATATCACTATGTCATTGTGCAAGTATTTCAAATCAGCTAAATGACAAAATGCTCTGGCTATGAGATCTCCCCTTGATTGTCTAAGCCAATGAAAAAGAACACAGACACAGTTAGTCTGATCTGATAGATAATCTAAAAGTTATGCACAAAACTGTGTTTTGAAATGTACCATATTTTGTGCAATATTGTGCTGCAAATTTAGGATTATTTTGCACTTCCTATTGACCATATCAACTGACAGAGTTTTGATGGATAGTGAAGAAAGCCAGCACAATTTTTAAATCTGCTTGGGTAAGCCTCACACTCAAAGACGAGCACAGAGTCCACAAGTAAAATGTAAATTTTATGTAGCAAAGAAAACTAGGAAGATAAAGGTTGCTTTAGTCTCTTCACTATGTCTGTTCATAGAATCCGGCCTATTATATCATGGCTCATTAATAATTATTACAAGGTGATGGCAGGTTTCTGGACTGTGGTAAATTCTCTCTCACTTTATTCAGGTATGTCATGAATTCTATTTCTTATAGCACCTACTGAATATTATTTGTTGAGTCTGGAATGTTGATCAAGGAGCTATGCTTTTAAGGTCTATTACTTTTCACAAATTAACTATTTGCAGTTGCTGTTTCAAAAAGGATTGGGATTCTTTTGCCATGTAGTTGCAATGGATTTTTTCCAGTATTATAAACGTCTGAGTCCCAAACATCTGTATTTACTTTCAAATGTCAAAACTCATCTACTTTGACTATATGCATTATTAATCTGTAAGTTGGTTGCCTGTGAAAATATATGCTTCAATTTACAAATAGACAATTAAGCAGGAAATCTTTTAGAAACAGAGAAACAAATAACATGACTGGGCTGTAACGGGTTCAAAGGAAAAAGAAAACAAGTGCAAATACCTGTAACAAAATAGTAAGAACATAAAACTGTCAATAGCAAGATCGCTTTTCACATTGCAACATGACAAAAATGTCACTGTCTCACTAACTAAGCAACTGTCTTTTCCTTCTCTGCATAAATCTAGCCTCTAAGCTTTTCCAAATCCTTTTCAGAATGAAGCAGAAATCCTCATACATTAATAAACAAAATAAAACAAAACATTGTATATGATTACTGCCAAGACAGAACATCTTATTGGAGGGTGATTTTGCACTGTGCATTAAAATTTAAAATATGCATAACCTATTGACCCAACAATCTTATATGCAGAGTTCTGTCCCACAGAAATAATAGCATCCGTACATACAGATGTTAGTACAAAGATATTCACTGCAGCATTGTTAGTAATATAAAAAACTGGTATTATAACTCAAATGTCTTTCAATGAGCAAATGATTTTTAAAAATTTTCAGTGTACAATGGAGTACTATACAGACATTTAAAAAGAAAAGAGATGGCAATATGATGACTTGGAAAGATGTTCTACAGCACATTGTTATGTAAAACAAGCAAGTGTAGATCATGAGATGAAGCTCAATCTCATTGTAAAAATAAAATACCAAAAAAAAAGTACTATGTGAAGGTGTGTGTGTGTGTGTGTGTGCAATATCTAACTATATTTGGGCAATGGAAAAATAGTAATTTCTTATTCTAAATTCTAATTATTTTCTTCCTCTCTTTTTCTTCCAGCTTAACCTGGAATTTCAATTTTTTTCCCTTCATAAGTGGAATTGTCTTTGTATATGCAAACCCAAGTGCAGTTTTCTAATTTAATATTAACAAAATTTGAGTCAAACCTGTGGTAACCCACATACCACATTGATTGGGTGGATTACTTCTCCAACACCAGGTTTACTGTAGTAATCCATGGTTTATGGCATTTAAGTCTCATTAAAGCACAGTTAACAGGTAACCATTCAGTTATCACCATGCTTCAGGATCACACGCTACTTGGGACCATTTTTGTTGTTCATTTTTTTTGTTAGCTATGTCAGCAGATAATATTCATATTTCAATACCTCTGTAGCTGAGCACCAAAGCTGCATAACTTCTACAGCCTTTCTCCTTCCTGCTATTTGCTCACTGACCTTTTACAAATTTAATTATTTATACCCAATTTGGCTTCTTCTCTGTTTCTTTTTGCCTATTAATGTATCTAATGTAGAATTGATATTGTGAACCACACAATGGAATGTGCTGTAGGAAATCTCTCACCTTCTAAAGCCAAGTGACAAATGAAAAGGAAAATGCCAAAGGATTTTGCAATTTGAAACAGAGTGGTAAAATAAGGATGCATTGCTGAGGTTATGGTGTAACACATTCATTTCCTCCCTTGCGGGAAGAATTTTACACAATACCTGGATCAGATCTTCTGATCAGATATTTAGTAAAGTACCCAAGAATACTGCTGATCTAATCCAGCATCACTCTAAGAATGGGCTAAACAATTTAACGTCTGGTTGACCTTCACTCTTAAAACATTACAGTATGCTTCACCCTGTTGCTTGATTATCACTCAGACCTGTTCAATTGTTTTAAGAACTATAAATTATAAAGAGACAAAAGAATAGGAAAAGCCTTAGAAATGGGTAGGATCTGCCCATTGGATACCATGGCTTGAAAAGAATTCTAATGATAATAGCAATCCTGATATTTTAATAAAGTTTAGACTTATTTTAAAAGATATTGTAGGAACTTCTACTGCATTATGTTCAATTAAGGACATCAAAGAAAAACGGTCAGTGAGGAAACATTGATCCAAAATGTGATTTGTCACAGTGATGGAAAAGAAATCTAAATGTAAATTCTCCTTATTTTTCCTTAAATATGAAATTATCCAAATATCTAGTTAGTACTGATTTGTGTTTATTTCATAACAGTCAATGGAGAAAATAAAATAAAACTTAAATCACAAAAGATTGTTGTGATCGCAGATTTTAAGAGTTTATTGACATGTTATGAGAAATTAACAATTTACCTAAAAATCCTTTTTCAAAAGTTCATTGGAGAATTTCATTCTTGTTATTTTGCTGTCCTTATTATAATAAGGACTACAACTACATAGAAATGATTTGAAGTATGACTTATGTTTTCACTGACAGCACTATGATCAGTGGAAAAAAAAAGATCCTGTTAAAATACCTAAGTGTTACTTTTGTTTCTTTAATCATGGGCACTCTCTCTGTGTGTGCATGTTAAACCAGCTTAGCATTTGCGCATGCACATGTATGTATACCTTTTTATTCTAGGTGAGACAATAAATCATTGATATATTAGTAACGGGGTCTTCAACTACGTCAATACTTCTGCCAATGCCAATTTTCATTACTAAAGTTAAATTTTATCATATATTTGATTGATAAATATTCGTTTTTTGTTTGTTTGCTTTAATAGAAGGCAAACAGTTTATTTCAGAGCTTACATCTTTTGTTTTTGCAAGGCTGTCACTATCTTCTCACGTATTTTTTTTAGGAATTAGGAGAAAGTACCCGTTTCTGAGCAATCCTCTCTAAGGTTTGTTGACTGTGATGATTAGCAGTATAGACTGATATTTCCTGTGAAGGCAGCAGTTTAGGCTGAAATGCTTTCTAATTTATGAAGAAAATAACTTTCAGTTTAGGAATTTCAGAGGAAGGAAAAAAATTGCTTAAGCAACATCTGTTTCAAGTAAAAATTCTGTCACTACCTCCCCACCATCATGGTCCTTAAATTTTCTTTTCATTGATTAGATATTTTCAAATTTTTACTTCATTTTACTATTATATTGATATGGTGTTTTAAGGAATTTGCTTGCATTCTTATCAAGGAAGCATCGTTTTCAATTTAAATAGGTCATTATGGTTAGAAATCTAAAGAAATAGCATAGTTCCTTCATTATAGTATATGCTTGGTTAATAGAAGTAATTATTTTCATCCTTATTATAATTTGACACAATGTTTCCTTTAAAAAACAGTGATCTTAGAAAATACTTTAGGTAGATAAGAACAAGAGACATGATGAGTAATGTCTAATTAGAGGTAGGTGACCTTTCAAGCTCTAACAACATTCTCTAAAACTCCAGTTATAAATTTTTTTATTTCTAACTTAAAAAATTAAACTAATTATGTATTATGTGGGGAATATTAGATACTTATATGTCAGTGAAACTTATTTCTAATTAATGGATGGTTGAAATCTTCAAGCTACCTTGGACCTATTTGGCATTTGAGGAATCTCCTTCCAGATGACATTTCAAATGCACATATAAACACATGTGCACATATGCATATATGCATATATGTGTACGTGTGTTTCCACACATTTTTATTCTAGGATATGACCATAGTAATAATTAAAGTAATTATATTTCTCTTAACACTCCTGAAAGCTTTTTTCCAAGTAACAGGTTCATGATATACTGAGTTATTTTTTGTTACATTTGGTTTTTACAACATACTAATATTGATTTATTTTTTATACACCAATAGGAAATACACCAAAGTAATAATAAAGTCTCTCCTAGTAGAGAAGCGTATTATTACTTACTTTTGATGTATGTATATTTTCCCAAACTAATTTTTTTGATAATGAACATTGTCTCCATAAAATTTCATTATCGAATAGTTTGCAGAGGACTACAGTTGTGGCATCTGATCCCAGGATAATTCTTTCTCTCTTTTAAGTCTAAATTTAAGTCTAAATCCTGTGGTACTGGGGTTGGAGTAAAAAAGAGGGAAGAAAGGCAAATATTTTCAGTCCCTGGGAACATGAGGGCATTTTTTCTCTCTCTCTCAGGTGGTGTAATCTTCAGGTAATCGCTGAAGATTGGGGCTTTCCTTGGGACTCTCTAGTGTGGTCATTTGGAGCTGCCCCACTTCACAGTTCCATGACCTGCAAGAGTTATCTCCAGATCCACCTGTACTGGCCCATCTACCATCCTGGGGCACACCTAGAAGCCCACAGGGCCTCTGGCAGCTGTCCAATAAGCAGCCTTCTTAATTGGTGTACAGCAGGACAGCCCAGACTGGGTCTCTTCTGTGATGCTCACTACATTTATTCTACAAATATTTTGAGCACGGTTCTATTCTAGGTTCTAGAGATTCATTAGTGCAAAGCCACAAAAAAACCCTTGCTCTCATGGAGTCTACATTCTAAGGACTCATAGGAAACACATGTATCTTTACCACGCCAAAGAGAAGGCGTGAGGCTGCTTCAAAACTTGTTCCCTCTCTCCCATTATTCCATCCAGTTTTTTTCTTTCCCGCTAAATTACACATTACTCAGATAATCAAATGCCCACACTAAGCAGATGTCCAACCAGTGATTCAGATCTCAGTGTCTGCTTCTCAAAGCTACCCCTAAATCTTTTGTCCATTGGGATAAAGACGAGTGACCTCAAAAATGTTCTTTTTTTTCTCACTTCCCCAGACTTCCTGCATTGATTTGGAGTTAGGTTGAGGAGCTAACCATGGTTGCTGGTGATTGCTGAGGGTATGTTCTGCCATTTCTTAGGAAGTTGTGGAAGATATTGGTCTTTTTATGAATGTGTATGACACTATACATTTTGTCCCCAGATGTGGGCTCTACATGTCAATCCCTGTGGAATAGAAAAAGTCATGTTTGATATTTTGTTGTAAGTCCATATATTATGATAGAAATAGACATAAGATGTTAAAGTGGGACTTCTTAAAGTGGGGTTTCAAGTTCCACTGAGATATTGACAGGACAGTTAGCATACAAAGTGAGTGTGAGTCAGATGTCCTCCCCTCCCTAACATGTGGAATTACAGTGAAAATGGTTCCAAGAATGTGATAAAATTTTTGGATACAAGCCCCTTAGATAAATTAAAAATATAAGAATAGGTCATAGAGAAAACAGAAGGGAGGGATTGGGTAAAAGATATCTTCGGAGAAAGCCATTACTCTGCTATGAATTTTTCCCCTCCCACCACCTCCACACCTACCTTTGAGGAAAGGCTTAGTGAGGAAAGTTTTAAAGAGACCATCATTGAGTGCTTTGATGTGTTTGTTCTCCTGCTGGAAGATTCTAGGTGTTGGTACTTGACTTAGATTCAAAAAAGCTAAAAACACCGGTGAACTGAGATCTAACTTGCTCTGCGCAGTTTCCCAAAATCTAGAGGGTTAGGTAAGAGCTGACCAACTGTTTTGGTTGCAAAAGCAGGAGACTGCTGCTGTGTTGGGATCCAGTCTGCCCATCTAAAACTTGGAATGGAAGGCATATTTAAAGCTAGGTTAGAGTCAAAGGTTTGACTATTACTTGGAATTTGCATTTGAAGTATTAAAATGGAAAATAGTTTTATTGCCAAAAGTGAGAAAGAGTTTTTCTTTTTTCTGAGAGTAACCAGGAAAGTCTAGAGCATGTATTTGCCGATGCCTTCTGGGTGATGGGAGGATGATGTCTCCCACTTCATGAATAAAGTTCAATGAGATGGTAGAACATGTAAATAAATTGCATTGTCGTTATACTTTGAGTATTGATTTTTCAGCTTACTAATCATATGTGCATCTGTGTATGCGTATCACAGATGCACAATGTACCCACATATGCATATATGAAATATATATTATATATTGCTGTAGTACCCGTTATTTTCATCCAGTAGTGTATCATGAACTTCTTTCCATAAATATATACATTTTAATATTTCATTTGTCATGATATTTAACTAATACCCCTTTATTAGACATAAATGATGTTTCCGGTTTTCTATGTTATGAATAAGGCTGTGAGAAACATACTTGTGGCTACACCTTTTCATAGGTCCTTAACTAATTGCTTAGGATACATTTCTTAAGGCCATTCTTTTTTTCAATATTTTATGGGTCATTATACATGCCTAAGTCATAATGTGGTAAATATTTTACAAACAATTCTGGAACATTTTATTCATATAAAAATAGCATTTCCATAAGATTGTTGGCAAAATAGCTCCAAAAAGGCATGAGTTAGGATGTTTTATTAAGAAAGCACTGGTGCCTGAGGAAACTATGGTGTGCTGTACAGAGTTTCAAAATTGGTATCTCATTTTCCATCTTTTATGGACCACTTTCTAGGGAATAGTAAGAGCTTGGAAAATAACTAATGCTAATTTAGGAAGACAGATATTTAACACATGGCCCTCTTATCTGCTCTTCCTTGCCATATATAAAGTTTCAGAATGAGTGTTTCCTTGAAAAAATCTAAGGGGATGCATCTCTTGGTGGAACTGATGTTTGGAAAAAGACATCCTGAGGAGGAGGGGAACAATACCACTGTAATGACAAAGAAGGCCATCCAGGCACAACTGATTGAACATTAGCTTGCCTTCATTTTCCCTCTCCCTAACACACTCTGAAGGGACCTGGTGTCTCATCTTCAACTGCAGCACAAGATAAGAGCACATTTAGTTGCCACTTTACTTTAGATGTGGGAACCAGCATTAACCCTGGTCATTTAAGATCATTCCTACATTTCTAGGTTTCTTATCTGCACTCTAGCTTCCATGCACACCCAAAACCTTAGATATCACCCATATCAACTACCCTGCAGCAATTATTATTTATAGTCACCTCTTTTAGAATTTTAAAGACTTAAAACCATAGTTATATCTCATTTTATTTTCTCTTAGCTTTCACATTTCACCCTAGGAAACAATATACTATAATGTTTAAGAGTAAGGGCTCTGGAGTAACATCTGGTTAGAAGTTGAAGGCAATCCCTCTATACCTCAGTTTGTTCTTTTTTATAATAGCGTTAAAATTAAAATTAAGAACAGGGGGTTGTCAACAAGTGAGTAAAGAAAATGTGGTATATATACACCATGGAATAATACTCAGTCATTAAAAGGAATGAAATAATGTCTTTTGCAGCAACTCGAATGCAGCTGGAGGCGATTATTCTAAGTGAAGTAACTCAGGAATGGAAAACCAAATATCATTTGTTCTCACTTACAAGTGGGAGCTAAGCTATGAGGATGCAAAGGTATAAAAATGATATAATGGACTTCAAGGACTCAAGGAGGGAGAAGGGTGGGAGGGAGTGAGGAATAAAAGACTGTACATTGGGTACAGTGTATACTGCTTGGGTGATGGGTGCACCAAAATGTCAGAAATCACCACTGAAGAACTTATCCATGTAACCGAAAACCACCTGTACTCCAAAAACTATTGAAAAAAAATAAAAAGGAAAAAAAAAGAAGAGAGGGTTGTGAGGATTGAATTGAGTAGTATATTAGCTGTTACTGTAGCAGGTATTGGCTACTTGCCATATCTCAGTAAGCATTAATTTTTAGTAATTTCATAGTCCAGTTTGGTGGATGTGTAGGGAGTGTGGATTCTAATTCACACCTACATGCCAGAATTCAGACCTTTCTGACATATGGTTCGACCTCCTTTAGGGCCTCTCAGTCTTTTACTGGACCCTCTTATTTCCAGTTAGCAGGCAAAGGAAGAGACAAAACACAGAAGACTGCCCGATTAGCAAAGCCAAAAAGTCATGTGCATACCCCCATGCGCGCGCACACAGACACACACACACACAGACACACACACACACACACATTTCACTGAACAGACCTCCATCGTATCACCCACTCCCCTACATGCAGGTGAGCTGGGAAATGTAATCTGGTTGTATGCCCAAGAGAAACACAACACAGATGTTGGTGAACATTTCAGCAAGCCTCTGCTATTATTATCATTTGGATATAAAACCAACTTTTTTTTGTTAATTGGCACAACCTCTAAGCATTCTTGCTTTGATTGTTATTTGCTCTGTTGAAGTTCAATGCAGCCAAGCCCAGAAATCAAAGGTTCTTCTGGTGCTTAGAAAGCCTTTAATATAAAAATATTATTATCGATGCTTATAATGTGCAGTTCTTTTCATTTTTGTACAAAATGTGACCCATAGAAAATAGTCATTTTCAAACACAGAAAACTTTTGTGAGTCAAAACAATTGGCACAGAGTACTTAAGACATGCTTGATCCCAATTGGTATCTAAGTAGATAAAAATAAATAGGTCGGGCATGGTGGCTCTTGACTGTAATTCCAGCACTTTGGGAGGCCCAGGTGGGTGGATCACGAGGTCAGGAGTTCGAGACCAGCCTGGCCGACATGGTGATACCCCATCTCTACTAAAGATACAAAAAATTAGCCAGGCGTGGTGGTGCACACCTGTAATCCAAGCTACATGGGAGGCTGAGGCAGGAGAATCACTTGAACCAGGGAGGCAGAGGTTGCAGTGAACCGAGGTCGAACCATTGCACTCCAGCCTGGGTGACAGAAGGAGACTCCGTCTCAAAAAATACATAAAGAAAGAAGTATATATAAAATGCCTCTAATTAGTTATCTAATATTCTTTTTAAAAATTAAAATGGGTTGCATTTCCAAATTTTCTTTTCTTTTCTTTTCTTTTTTTTTTTTTTGAGACAAAGTCTCACTCTGTCACCCAGGCTGGAGTGCAATGGCACAATCTTGGCTCACTGCAAACTCCTCTCACTGCAACCACCACCACCTGAGTTCAAGCGATTCTCCTGTCTCAGTGTCCCGAGTAATTGGGATTACAGGCGTCCACCACCATGCCTGGCTAATTTTTTGTATTTTTAATAGAGACGAGTTTTTACCGTGTTGGCCGGGCTGATCTCGAACTCCTGACCTCAGGTGATCTGCTCGCCTCAGCCTCCCAAAGTGCTGGGATTACTGTCATGAGCCACTGCACACAGCTGCATTTCCAAATTTTCTAATGGCACATTTTGAAAGACATAAATTGAATTTAGTAGTTGTGTGTTTTCTTAAAATTTGATTATTTCTGATTGAATCTGAAAGTAGAAGTCAACATGCATTTGGGAAAGAAAATATCAGAAAAAGGAAATGCTTTTGCTCAGCATGCTTAATATAGAAAATAGGTTTATTAATACAATGTCACCTTCCATTTTGGAAGATTATATTCCTAGTGGTAACTTTGCCTTTGTGGGCTGACAGGGAAAAATGATAAACCATTTGAAATAATTTTTAAAAAGAAATAGAATATTATTTTAAAAAACAAGCAGAAAGAGCCATTGTAGGTTCAACAGTCTACTTCAGTAGCCCTTCTACAGTTAATCTATTATTGAACCACCAAAATAATCCGGCATTCATTCATTTGTTCCATCATTTATTGAAGATTGATTGCCACCTGCTGTATGCTATACTCTATGTTAGGTCAGATGTTTTTTAACAAGTTGTCCTTAACACTGTGTTCAATGTTTCAGCAATCTTCTAATTTAGATTTACATATACAAAGATATATAAATGAATATAGGTATAATGAGAAAGATATATAATTAATCAGTGTTACATTTGACATTGTGTTGTCTAAATATGAGAAGCTTATTTAATATTCAAGTTCTATATTTTTCACTGAAAATCTCAACTTCAATCAATAACTAGGAAATGACCTAAGAAGTTGTATAACTTTTCTTGTCTACTGATAGTATATGGCATTATGTTTTTCTCATTTCATTTAGTTACTAGTTTAAAATTTTGCTTGTTTAATAAGTAAAATACAATTCTAAAGTTATTTTTTTCAAAACTGTGAGACTATGTTTTTTTTGCATTTTTTGTCCATGTGTATATTTTTTCTATCAGTTCTCAATAATTTATATAATTTTTTTAGTTGACATTTGATATCGTTTGACCCTACTGATAGAATTTCTCAATAATTCAGGCTTACACATTGTTATCAACAATGTCCTTATAAAATGTTTTATTGCTGATGATGATAATCTTTAAACATAAATGTTGTGAAAAGTTTTATATATTTATGAATACTATAAAACTTCCAATGCGACCTTGATTTTCTCCACAGAGACTGAATTGGGATAAGAAAAACACTTATTTACTATGCACCATTTATTAATCAGCCAACATACCATAACTATTGGTTAATTTCTTCAGGCATCCCATTTTATTAGTAAAATAATAATCAGTATGCCTTTTATTTACGTCATGTCCCTGAAAATATATAATGTGGCTCCTTATTTGGCCTAATGTTGAATAAGCATAAGTTAGTTATGTTGAACTCAGTAATTCAATGAAAGTTATTATCTCCATGGTAGCTGCTTTTGCCTTTCTCAAAAGCAGGAATGCTAAGTTTTACTATGAAAACCCACATAACTAAAATGCAAAGAAGTGGACTTTAAAATTGCATTAAATAGTCCTTAAAAAGTAGTTTTCTAGACCCAGGAAATTTTAGTAAAATTAAGAAAAAGAATACATTCCATTGCACCCAATAAGATAAAAAAGATGTCAGGGACTTTTATTATGTTCTAGACTCATGACCTTAGGTGAAACATCAAGTGTTCTGATCTTTTCATCCTTCTACAGAGGTAGCCAACTACTCTCCTGAAATAGTGTGTATCCTGCCCTTGCAGGTTGTTATTTCATTCCATATCCATAGCCATGTATTACAGAAGTCTGCAAACTTTTACTTAAAGGGCCAACTAGTAAATATTTTGGGTTTTGTGGGTCATAACCTCTCTATGAGAGCTACTCAGCTCTTCTCTGGTGGCAATAAAAAGCAGCCATAAACAGGGTGTAAATAAATAGAGGTGGCTGTATTCCAAGAAAACTTTATTTACATAATCAGATGACAGACCAGATTTGGACCACAAGCCATAATTTACCAATTCTTGACGTGTTGTATTAGCAAGGGTATTTTTAAATTTTTTAAATAGCATCAAAATATATTTTAGCAAATTTTTAATTGAATATCATGGTTTTGAGATTTACAGATGGATCCAACCTCTTCATTTCACATGCTATGTCAAATCATTTATTTATCTAATCTTTTAATTATGGGTAGTTATTTAATCCCCCATTTTTCACCGTTATCAGCAATGCGGCAATGGTTGCCCTTCAACTTCTCTTTCTGTGTATATATGCAAAAGATTCTCTGTAGTACTGTATTGACATTCAGGGTACTTATCAGATTTTCTATGTCTAAAATAGCAGCTCAAAAGACATTTTCTAGTATATGAAAATCAAGGATAGCTGAGATCAGCTAACTTTTTTGGTGAATATAGACAGAATTAAAGTGTCGAAGCCACTCTTTTTATAATCTACTCCTTATATAAAACATTAGGTGAGGCCAGGTGCAGCAGCCCACTTCTGTAAATCCAGCACTTTGGGAGGCCAGTGCAGGTGGATCACTTGAGTCCAGGAGTTTGAGGCCTGCCTGGCCAACATGGCGATACCCTGTCTCTACTAAAAATACAAAAATTAGCTGGGTGTGGTGGTGCGTGCCTGTAGTCCCAGCTACTCAGGAAGCTGAGACATCGCTTGAACCTGGGAGGTGGAGATTGCAATGAGCTGAGATTGAGACATGGCACTCTAGCCTGGGTGACAGAGTGAGACTTCTTCTCAAAACAAACAAACAAACAAAAGTTAGGTGGCAGAAATGGTCAATTTAAATACGATGATCTATTTATTTAACTGAAATGTTGCCAAAAAATACTTTATTTTTGAAGGTGACAATTGAATCCTTTCTGATTGTAAAACACAGGCTTTTTCTATTAGAGGATTGATAGATTTGATCTATTAATTACATCAAATCCTCTGTTACAGGATTGAATCTATTTGATAGATTCCATGTTAATTTTTCTGGTAGTTCAATCAAATGCCATTTTATATGCCTTAACTTTGTTTTTATTTTCCTCTTGCACTCAAACCAGCTAATTCAAAGGATAGTGTTTTATTCAAACTTAGCTATTTATAAACGCAGAATACAAGTATCCCCTTTTGCCCTAAGATATTTTCTGTCACTAATCAGTTTGCTTTGCAAGATTATATCGCTCAAAGTCCTTTTCCTGTTACTCAGGTAAACTGTCATTGGATAGACAGTTCAAAGTGTTACTTTGTAAGCTAATTAATGCACGTGGTGCTACAAAATTCCAAGAATACAAGAAAGTCCACAATAAAAAGTAATTCTCCCTGGTCATGGTAGCAGGTGCCTAAAACCCAGCTACGCCGGAGACTGGAGACCGAGGTGGTGGGTGCATTGCTTGAGCCCAGAAGATTGTAACCAACCTGGGCAACATAGCAAGATCCCATCTCAATAAACAAACAAACTTGCTCCAGTTTCCCTCCTGGGAGGCAACCACTGTTATCAGATTCTTCAGCCCTCTACTAGAGATATTGATTGCCTAGAATCGTCCTGTTTCATGACTGGAATGCACTGGCTTCCTATAGAAGTGCAAATGTGGAATCCAAGTTCATATATCCCCTTACTGTTTTTCTGCCCAAATGGAATTCATTATCTAAACAGCCAAGTATACATATACAATATGATACATTTTTAGAGTAAGTTGTCATATAAGCATCCAGATACAATTTGATTTTTCTTTTATTTATCTCAAATTTTGTTTGGGTTATGAAGTTTCTTCATTCATTTTCTACAACTTTCCCTACTTTCCATTGTCCCAGCATTTTGTATTTAGCTCTTTAATTCATAATCATGGACTCTATCTTCAGTAAGCTCCTGGACCTCCTGATTATTTTAGTCTTATTTCAGGCTTATTTCTACACCTGGAAATAGTCTGCAATGCTACTGGACAGGAATCAGGGTTTTTGACACGACTCCCAAAACAAAGTGGGACAGTAGTCACTTAATACTAAGTTATGCAAAGCAAAGCTGACAAGCATAGGCTTATAAAGAAACCATATAAATTTAGGCACCATTTCTGCCTTCGACTAGCTCATGGTTTTGCAATCACAAACTAAGCAAACTACCTGTGAGGGACTACAACACTTTTTATATTATGAAGCCAGAATATTGGAGTGGTTTCCTACACAATTATTCTCTGCAAAGTACAACAGAATAATTTCAGGAGATCTGAATCATAGGAACATTTTAATATTTAAGAAGCTGAAATGTAGGCTAACGACTAAGTCTCATTCTAGGTTTTTGATATCAGAGTACCAGAAGAAAATATGTTTGCAGAATATCATTAAGTTATTGCCTTTGTTTCTTTCTGCTTGCTTCTAGCCACATCAGATTCTGATGGAAAGTGTATCCATTTTTTCTTTCTGTCATTAGAAAACAGAAATCTGAAAAGAAGTGACCAGGGATAAAATACATTTGGCTCCTCTTCTCAAAATTCAGCTAAGTCACTAATTCCTAGGGAGCATTATTTTTTCATCATATGTTCATTAATTGGATCATTACTTCAAACTCAAATATATGATTTTAATTTTGCAAACTGTACAAGGATGGTAATCCTAAAACACTGAGCTAAAGCTTTCTTGTGTGCTTTTCATCACAGTGGCGGGTGCTTCTCTTTTTTTTCACATTTGCTCCAACACACTTCATCCTTCAGAACACTCTGTGTCATTCACCACTTCCTGAGTCTGAGTGTGTGACTGCAAGTATTTGAGAATTTTATTTCTCACTTCCTTCAGACCAGTGAATGCCTAATTTTAAACAGACTATTTCTACCAGTTTCCCTGTTTAATCCCTGTTGCCATGATTAAGTAGTCCAAAACATTCTTCAATGACGTCTAAGGCTTTGGAATTTAAAAGTAAATTGCTTCTGGGAAAAACAAATCAAACTTGCATTGCAGACCTAAAGAAAGTGCATTAAAACATATTACACTGCACTTTCTTGGTAGAATAAATTGATAGTCACAGTAATGTTTCTTCCAGCAATGTCAGATTTGGAGACACTTCGATTAATTTTGGCTTTAGATTGAGTTTCTCTCCAACACTCTACTCTCTATTTGATGTGTCTACATATTTCAATGTATCCAATGACAATTTATGCCATAAATTATTGGCTATATAGGACCAAAAATTCAGAGTAGAAAGGTAAAGCAATATAATAGAGAGAGTGCATGGAGATGATATGGATTTGATTTGATTTCCCATTACTGATTTGCTGTGTGACATTGAGCAACCTTAGCAGGACTTCATTAGTATCACTGTTCATGTCTACCTATGATGGTATCATGGCTGCCATATTACATTTGAGATATCTTTTCTGGTGGAAGGTGATAGGGTTAGTCATAAGAAATATTCTAAAATCCTCCAGTGTTTTGTAAGCACACTGCACGTTCTATTTTTAAAAGTTTGAAAGGAATGCTTAGTAAAGTGTGATACTTGGAGGATTTCATTGTAATTTGTTGCTTAGTTCAGGAAAGTTAAACACCTCACTTTTTCTAGCATTGAGGAGATAATGAATATTTACATTTTTAAATTCACATTTAAAATTTGTGTTGCAGCTTAACTTTAAAAATTACTTTCATTGAAGTTTAACATTGTGTATAGAGGGAAAACCTGCATACTATAAATATACAGTAAGACACAGTTTCAGAAGCTGAACACAGTTCTATACCCCCACCCAATGACCTCTTCATTTTCTTCCCCAGTCGTTACCCCTCCAACTACCATGGATAACCACTATCTTGACTTTTAACAAAATAAATGGGTTTTACCTCTTTGGTACTTTATATAATTTGGAAAATTCTGTACTCTTTTATGCCTAACTTATTTCACTCAAAAATATATTTGTGAGAGTCACCCATACTAATTTCGGTAGATGTAGATTATTCATTCTCATAGCTGTGTAGTATCACTTTGAGTGAATATATCACAATCTGTTGAAAGACATTTAGGTCATTCCTAACATTTGTCCATTACTAACAATGCTACTATAAAAGATTTTAAAATATCATGGTGCAATAGAACTTCCTACAAGGACAGAAATGTTGTTAATATGCACCACCAAATATGGTGGCTTTTAGCTGCATGTGGCTTTTGACCTCTGGAAATGTGTGGCTAGTGTGGCTGAGGAAAAAAACTTTTAATTTTAGCTAATTTTTATTAAGTAGTCATATTTGGTTAGTGTCTACTATATTGGACAGTACAGTTCTAGAACATGTCTTTAGGTGAACACATGTGCTTATTTGGGAATAGTTATTTTACATGTAGGAATGAAATGAAACTGTTGGGAATCGTTATTTCATACCTAGGAATGAAATTGCTTAGTCATAAGGTATGCAAATATACCTTTAATAGATTTTACCAGAAAGTTTTCTTCCAGAGGGTTTAGTCGTGCTTATTTTTATTCCCATCAGCAACACATGAGAGTTCCAGTTTCTCCACATTCTTTATAATACGTGACATTTTCTATTTAAAAAGAAAATTTAGCCATCAATGGCTTTACTTTTATAGATGCCTCCATAATCTCCCCACATCCATTCTTGGTTACATTTAATCTAGTTGCTATGGTCTTAATGTCTATGTCCCCCCACCCCTGCCCCGCCCCACGCCAAATTCATGTGTTGAAATCCTAAACTCCAAGGTAATGGTATTGAGATGCAGTGCCTTTGGAAGGTGAATTGGACGTGAGGGTGGAGCATACATGAATGGGATTAATGTCCTTATGAAAGAGTTCTGAGGGAGCTTATTTGCCTTTCCCCCATGTGATGACCCTGTGAGTTGGTGCCATCTGTGAGAAAGTGGGCCTCACCAGACACTGAATCTGCTACTGCCTCCATCTTGGACTTCCTAGCCTCAATAACCTCAATAAATAAATTTCTGTTGTTTATAAGCCACCCAGCTTATTGTTATAGCAGCCAAAATGGACTAAGACACTAGTCTTCACAATGGAGTCACATCTTTAAAAAAATACAAATCAGATCACAACTCCTTTGTTTAAATCTGTTCTCAACTTCCCATTGTTTTTCCAATAAAATCCAGATCCTAATCAAGGTGAGTTATGCTCACCAATTCTTTTCTTTATTATAACCACTTCACAGCAATTTCAGCATTAGAAATTTTATCCCTGATGGAAGTTAATATCAACACATCTACTGATGGTGAGGGTTATATGTGTACAAACTTGGAAATTAGTTTCCAGTTGTAAACCTATATAACAAATTCCAGTGAAATCTAGCTCAGAAACCATACAAGAAAAAAGCACACTAATTTGAAAAAGGTAATGCTATATTTGTTTTCATAAATATAACTACTGATTGCTAATGAACCAAGAAACTAAAAATTTACATCAAATAATATATGATTAATTTTATACAGAGCACTTTTTTTTATCACTTCGGTTTTTCTGAAATTCAATTATTAATCTTTTATTCAATTGGCAGATAGTAAATGAAGACATTATTCATGGCCCCAAAGGCTTCAAACTGTTCTTAAAATTAAGGTAAACTATATCATCATTCTTTTTTTTTTTTTTTTTTTTTGACAGAGTTTCGCTCTTATTTCCCAGGCTGGAGTGCAGCGGTGTGATCTCAGCTCACTGCAACCTCTACCTCCCAGTTTCAAGCAATTCTCCTGCCTCAGCCTCCCAAGTAGCTGGGATTACATGCACCCACCACCACACCCAGCTAATTTTTTGTATTTTTAGTAGAGACAGGGTTTCACCATGTTGGCCAGACTGGTCTTGAACTCCTGATCTCAGGTTATCCACCTGCCTCGTCTTCCCAAAGTGCTGGAATTACAGGTGTGAGCCACCGCACCCGGCAGTTATTCATTTTTTATGTGTTGTACATGAGAGATATTGTTCAGCTGTGTCCCCACCCAAATCTCATCTTGAATTTTAGCTCCCAAAATCCCCATGTGTTGTGGGAGGGACCTGGTGAGAGGTAATTGAATTATGGGGGTGGGTTTTCCCATGCTATTCTTGTGATAGTGAATAAGTCTCACTAGATCTGATGGTTTTATAATGGGGAGTTCCCTTGCAGGGGCTCTCTTGCCTGCCGCCATGTAAGACATGACTTTGCTTCTCCTTCGCCATCTGCCATGATTGTGAGACTTCCCCAGCCATGTGGAACTGTGAGTCAATTAAACCTCCTTCCTTTATAAATTACCCAGTCTTGGGTATGTCTTTATTAGCAGTGTGAGAATAGACTAATACACTGGTTAAGAAATTGCTTCCCCAAAATTCAAATCCCAGCTCTGCCACTCATTTGCAAGACCTAGGTCATTTACTTAACTATTCTAAGATTAGGCACTAATATTAACTTATAGATGATATTAATAATCAAATCTATTTCAAGGAATTCTGAGAATAAATAAGAAAGTGTTTAGAAAGCACTACGTTTTCTACATGTAGTAAACATCCAGTGTTTCTTTTTATGTTATTTTGCATTTTCTTATTCTTATACTTGTGATGATTATAAATGATTCCTTTGAAAGCTTTTGAAAGATAAATGCTCTTTTTCCATTTTGGTATGAGTCAATAGGGTCATTAAGTCTCCAAGTGGCTTGTCAGTATTATATACTGATGGCATATATATCAATGATTAGATGGCTATGAAAATGAATTTTAGTTTTAGTTATTACTATAGATATTTTAATTTGCATTAATAACATTACTTAAAATGCTGCTTGCAACTTATGCCATTATAAGCCATGAGTCTGCTATAGCCATTGTTCACTATAAAATCTGGTGCTTCCTCCCATGCAGTCTTAACACACTGTATTTTTTATCAGAAATGTCCTTTTTTATGTATTTCTACGAGATGAAATTCAGCATATCCTTCAGTGCAACATTAATTATGCCTCTTCCATGAAGACTTCTCTTCTCATCCCCACCTGTTAGGATCTCTCCCTAATTTCACGTACAACTCTTGTGTTATTTTTAACTTTTGACTGTATATTCTGGTTAGCTACTGTATTAGTCTTCTCTATTGGTGTAACAAACTACCACAAACTGGGTGGCTTAAAACAACATAATCTTAATTTCCGACAATTCCTTAGGTTAAAAGCCTGAAATGGCTCTCACAGGGCTGTCACTAGGTCTGCATTCTTTTCTGGATGCTCCAAGAGATAATCTAATTATTTAACTTTTTCAGTTTCTTGAAATCACCTACATTTCTTAGATCATAGCCCTGGATCAATATTTCTCCTTGGATCACCTCCATGTTGCCCATTTTGGTGGCTTACTTATACTTTAATGCTTATTTGAGTGTGCAATCCTTTCACTTTTCTAAAATTTATTTTTCTCTACTATACAATAGAAATAGTCACAAGAATTAGAAGTTAGTGGGGAAAAATTGTAAATGATAAAATGATGACATGACACATTTCTAGAGTACCAAGATGCGTCACATACACATCTTTACCAAGTTGTTTGGTTGTACAAGGCTTGAAAGAGGGGCAAAGGGGGAATTGAGTGATTTAAGAATCATAGAATTTGGAATTAGAATAGACCTCCAGTATAGCTACCTACATTCCGGCAAGTTAACTATTGTGTTTATTTATGAGAGGTTAAATGCCTGATCTGAGATGATACCTCTGCTATCTGGTCATTTGGGCTAGAACGTAGCTATCCTTTTTGAATTGCTAAAGAACCCTCCATACAGTAACAGATTTCAGAAGTCCCCTATACTTCCCCTAGAAGACACTTATGGATGCATTCTAATTTGAGCTGCCATCAGTTAAGTTTAGCAGAAATAATTTGCAGTGAAGACCACAAATAGGTTAATGAAATTTTTGAATGCAACGGTTCTTTCAGGGCCATATGAATGTGAGGATGGTGATCCCTGTGTCAATGGTCAATTGCTTTCTTGTGGAAATTATCGCCTTGTTTTCCCTCATATCTATATTACTTTGAAGAAATATCCTGGAATTATAAAAGTTTTTGATCTCCAGGATTTTTTCATTTTATCTAATCTTTCTTGTTTCATAAAGAAGATTAACCAGTTATTCATATCTCATGACTCCTTTGTTGCTAACTGAACCAGGGCTGAAACTCTGAATTCTCACTTACAGTCAGAGACTGTCCCTCAATTCCATGTTGTGTTACCTCTATTAGAGTAACCTGAGTAAGCTTCTTAGAACCAGAAACACAGGTGTTACATTATTTAAATATCACGCTGCCTCTTGCATGTAGCAGGAACAAGTAAGTTACCTAAGAAAAACAATGAATGAATCCAAACAGCCTATTTACAAGGTAATCCATAGAACTGAGAGTCAGCAAGATGGCAGGCTACATAAAACAGACCAAAAAGATGATAGGAAAAGTCATATAGAAATGAAATAATAAGATTGTGTCTCTGTTAAATCTTGTGGATCATAGTAAACACTTCGCTTGATGGTAACCTCATAGCATCCAGACACAGTGAGTCATTTCTCTGGTTCCCCCTTGTTTTTACCCTTGATTTCTCAAGGGTAGCTCAGTTCATATATTTTTGCTTCAGTAAGACAATTGACTTTGTGTGTGTTTATATGTTTGTGTGTGTGTATGTGTGTGTGTGAGAGAGAGAGAGAGAGAGAGAGACAGAGAGAATGGAGGAACAGCATAGCACAGAACTTTTCAGCTGGCAACCTAAATCTATTAGCCGTGCTCTCCTGGAAATCACTTTTCAGCCACACAAAATTTCACTGGCCGTATATCCCAAGGAGCCCTGAGTTGCAACTATACCGTAGACTCCTCTCTCCCTCTGGTGGCTCTTTCCTTCCCCTTTTTTAGATATATACCTTCAACTTGAACCTTTTTGTTAGTATTATATTATTCTTTATTTTGTTTTAACATAAAGAGGCCACTTGACAATATTTGTTCAGATCATTTATGTGTACTGCTCAGTTGATATGCACATTTACTCTTCTGAAAGTGTTTAGCATTAAGTAACTTAGAACATAAAAAACAATGCACCAAGCATATAATCTTCTATTTTTTCCCAAATCCTTTGTGATGTAAGAGGACAGAACACATATATACATATCTTTTCTACAAATGGATTATCAACATTGTTCTCAACATTACCTAGTTCCTTAAATAAAAAATATATAATTTAAAATTTTTATGGCATTCAAAGAGTTAAAATTATGAATTTCACATTTCTCTAGATGGGTATTAAAAAAACAATCTTTGGCAGATCACAGACTAAGAAAGGTAACAGATGTTGGATTGGAAACTGTACGGTCTAGAGATGGAAAATTAATTTGTAAAAAAGTAGTGATTTTTTTTTCCACTGTGTGTGGTTTTAGTGGCCTTAGCAAAGCAGAATGGAAATATTTGCATTCCTGGCAATCAATTTACATACTTAAGCATTTGTTTTTGTTCCCATTATAAAGATAACTGTGTGTTCAGTAATAACCCATATAGTCGAAAGAAGGGTGAAGAAATGTGTGTCTTTGGCATCTAGCCTGCTGTTAGCGAGTGACTTTCTTTCTCTCTTTCTTTTTTGTTTTTTTTGGTTTTTGACACAGAGTCTCACTCTGTCACCCAGGCTGGAGTGAAATGGCATGATCTTGTCTCACTGCAACCTCTGCCTCCCAGGTTCAAGCGATTCTCCTGCCTTCGCCTCCCGAGTAGCTGGGACTACAGGGACATGCCACCATGCCCAGCTAATTTTTGTAATTTTAGTAGAGACAGGGTTTCACCATATTGGTCAGGCTGGTCTCGAACTACTGACCTCAGGTAATCCACCCACCTTGGCCTCCCCAAGTGCTGGGACTACAGGTGTGAGCCACCTCACCCAGCAACAAGTGAGTTTCTTAGTCTACGATGTTCACTTGGAATTTCTTTACTCATGTCTTGATGCACAACTCGCTGAACATACTGCTATTATAAAAATAGATATATTTTCCATCTCTCTGGCAGCATTTCTTCTCTTTCTCTCACCTAACTTAAATCTTCCATTTCGCTTCACCAGAGCTCCCAACACAACAGTCTTCTTTTATCTTCAATATGTAGTGGAATATTGTGAAACAGCTGAAGCAGAATAGGGAAGGAGACAGTGGGGAATTTTTTAAAAAACTGTTTTATCCAACCATTGAGCATATACTTTTTAAAATATTTATATTCTGCCTAAAGTTGATGCTGATGAAACCTTGAGTCTGACAAAGATTTTATAAAAATTCCTATCACATTCCCTGTTTCAATGTCAGGCAATAAGTCAGAATGCAGGTATGACAATGTTTTTCAATGGTCTTACAGCAGACTAGAAAGAACCATCAAGAGGAGAATGCCTCTGCTAAGAGGAATGATCTATTTACACTGCATTGCAGTCCCATTTCTCATGCATAGATCTGTAGCATATTTGGCTAAAACTTGCAGAATTATTATGTCGCTTCCTGTCCCTCTATCCCTACTCACTACTTTGTTTAAGGGAATTAATGAAGAAAAAAAAAGTTGCCTTATTTTGGAGCTGTTTGCGAAGGTCTTGTTATTTCAGTTAAAGAGAATACTATTTTGTTACCAAGCTGTTCTGTTTCTTTGGGCTACATTTCTATATACTTATCAGCTAATTATATAGTGCAGATATTTTTAGTGGGAGGCAGTCTTTTTTTTTCTCCACTTGTTACTTCTCCCTTGAGACATTTTTGATACAATTGTGCTGGGGTCAAGTTGAAAAGGAATGTTTTCCTATATTAAAAATTTTAATTTTAAAACAGTTTGACTAAACATATTGGTGATCATAAAAATAAAGTCAAGGTTTAATTTAAAACAGAACATTTTAATTTGTGCATAGAAAAACTTTATTTTGGAGCAGATATCAAGCAGACAACCAACAGAATACCGTCTTCATCTCTTCCTTTGTTCACAAATAAACTCAATAGATTAAAACTTATGGTAGTGAAGTTGCAGGGCAGGCTGTTACCAGCACAGTAAAACAAAAGAAAGAAATCTCAAAATATGTGTCCTTTTGACTGTGGTTATGCATAAAGCTTTGACAGAGTAAAATACATAGAATGGGTGTGTATGTAATATAGAGATACAGGCCTGGAAAGCCCCCTAGAGAATTTCCGTTGATGACAATTTTAGTACTTAACTAAAAACCATGGTTTTTTGACTCTTTCATTTTTATTTCTGTAAATATAACTTCTACTCAGACAGTAGAAGTTTTATTCTCTTTTATTTTATTCTGGTAAATGCATCAAATACAAAAGCAAGTTGTTTAGCTCACAAATTGCAGTTCAGATCCTTTGCCACTTGTGCATTCATTCCCAGCAATGTTTTTAACACCATTTGATCTTAAACACTCAACAGAAAATAGAAGCACAGGGTGCTAGACTGTTACCTCAATAAGTGTGGACAAGTAAGAATTAAAGTGACCTTAGATTCCAGATTTCTATGTCCTTCCTTAAAGTAGGGATATACAGAGGTGCTAAGTTGATTTATACTAAGTTAAAGCCATTTCAGTAATGTAATGACCTTGTACCAATAAATGTTTAAGTATCTAGTTCTTCAGGGATCTGAGAAATAAATATCATATTTAAAATAACAGGTCTTCTTTGAGAACTTTTGACTGCCTGAAACTTTACTCAGAGTGGATTTTAAACAACTTTCATATACATAGGAACGAAAGTATGGCTACTATATGCTTTTTACTTTAACTCTTATTATAGGTTGAATAGTGCCAAAGATGAATGAGTATATTTGTTTGCTCATAATATGCCGATCAAATTCTCCTTTTGAGGACTGAGTAGAAGTTAAGAGTGTGAGTTCCAGCCCTGGTTTTCTTTTTAACGTTTCCTTGGTCATTGTCCCACATGGTGGGGCCTGTTTGCCTCTCAGTGTTCTTGGCTACAAAATAAAAATGAAGGAAAAAAAAATGTGCAAAGCGTTTTTAAGCCCTAAAAATTCTGAATTTATGTCTCAAAAATAATACTAAATGATCCATAATTCAAGATAAATGCACACAGTAAGAATTTTTAATATTAGGAAATGTAAAACCCAAGAAAAGGAGAATAAAATAATTATATGAAAACTCAACCATATAGTTACTGTAATTAATTATTATAAATCACTCAATACTTGCTGACATGGAAGTTAAAGCAAATATTTCAAAATTCATCAAATACTTTTACCAAAGAAAAGCAGAAATGTTTGGCAAATCTGTTATAGGAGTTTTCTTCATAATTTTATATAAGGTCCTGGTTTACCAAAAGCTGTTAGATTGATTTTTCCTCTTGTTTTTCTAAGATTTTAAGTTCTATAGGATTTGTTAATAGTGTTAACACATGTTTTTATTCACCCTAAATTTCTGAGGGTAGACATTTACCTTAAATAAAAAAATTAACATGGGAGAACTGATATAATAAGATCCGATTTTTATATAAGATAAAGGTTATCTCAAATCAGCTTTGGTGTGTGATCATCATAAGCTTAGCAGGGCTTAAATGACTTATTCCACTGTAGTACTGTCCTCTTTTATTTCCCTCTACACTATTCCTCTGTGTTTTAAAAAATTATTGAACCTGCTGTAAAATAGAAATAGTAACAATATACATCACAAGATGTTTGTAAAGATTAAATGAGATAATGCACATAATGTATTTAATACTTTGACTAGACAAATGTTCTTAAAAATGCAATCAGTACATTTATACTGAAAGAAAGACACACACACAAAGAGAGAGGTGGAAAGAGAAAGGACTTGTGGTCCCTTTTTGTCTGATGGAAACTGTTTCTTATATACCAAACTGATGTCTAGGCAAAAAATCTATAAAGCACTAATAATTAGAGCAAGGTGGTGGAACAGAAACATACCACCATAATATCACACAAAAGCATTGATTTTGATAACTACCAATGGATGAGAGTACTTTTGTGGGAGTCTGGGCATCTAGCAGAAAAGTCCCAGTACACTGTTGGGACAAAAGCTATCCGGGGATAGATGTATTGAAGAGAATAAGAAGAATGGTTTCACTTTACCCATGTCACCCCTTTACCGGGCATAGCTCAGTGACAAGAGAGGCTCCCTCAGTCTGCAATTTTTCCCATACGGAAAAACAAGCAAGTAGTTAATAAGTGTCCAGTTCCCATAGCCATATGGGATGCTGCCCAAGATGTCCACTTCTTTCTAACCCCTCCAGGATACTGAGGTAATTAGCATGACTGAGTGGTTGGAAGAGGCTGGGAACAGGAAATGGAGGTTATAGACCCTACTAACCACTCTACAGACTCCGCGAGGAAGTCCACCCATGAACTACTTAGGATGCCTTGCCTGTGGATCCTCCTCAACTAGCTCATGGGCACCACAAGTGCTCCATGCACCTCAAGCCCCCTCCAAGCCAGCTCCCTTAGTATACCACTATGGACAGCAAGAGCAAGTGTCTCACTCAGACAGCAAGCATGACTCTGCAGGATTGAGAGAAGGCATATGAACTTGAGCATTTCAGGGCACGGCCACAGAGAACACAAATGGGAGGTTCTCAGAACCTGTCCTGGCTTTGTGGGATCGAGAGACAGCATACAGTCTTAAGAATTCCTCCCTAAGAGGGAACAAGTGGCATTGAGCAGATGCATCCGTGGAAAAAGTCTAAGAGTACTAGCTGAATCTAAGAGAGCTTAGAATCTCTGGCTGGGTTGACTGGTAAAGGATTAAAACTGGAGGAGATAACTGCTCTTCAAATGAGAATACAGCAATGTAAGACTTCAAAGAACATTAAATAATCAAGAAATATGATACCATCAAAGGAGCACAATAATATTCCAGTAATGAGCCCACCAAAAAAAATAAGATCTATAAATTGCCTGACAAATTGCCTTCAAAATAATTGTTTTAAGGAAACAATTCATTAAGTGAATTGAATGTGCTACAAGAAAACACAGAAAAACAACTAAATGATATCAGAAAAAATAATACACAAGCAAAAATTTCAATAAAAATTTAGAAATTATGTGCAAAACCAATAGAAATTCTGGAGCTGAAGAATGCATGAATAAAATGAAAATTGCAATAGAGTGTCATCAGCTGCCTTGATCAAACAGAAATGATCTGTGAACTCGAAGATATATCATTTGAAAATATTCCATCAGAGATAAAAAAGAAAAAAATGAAAACAAATGAACAAAGCCTACGGTATTTATGGAACAATATCAAGAAAGCAAATGGTCACTGTATGGGAGCTCCAGAAAAAGAGACAGAAAAGGGACAGAATTCTTATTTAAAGAAATAATGGCTGAAATATTTCCAAATCTGGAGAGAGATGTGAAGATCAAAAGCCTCCAAACAGACTTCCCCAAAGAAGACTCACTAGGACACATTAAAATCAAATTGTCAAAAATTAAAGACAAAGAGAATTTTGAAAGCACCAAGAAAAAAAAACATGCTTATCACATATAAGAGAACCTGCATTAGACTATCAGACAAGAAATAGGTTTTTGTCAGCAAAAACCTTGCAAGCCAGCACAGGGTAGAATGATATAGTCAAAGTGCTGGAAAAAAATTGCAAAACACAAATAGATTACCTTGCAAAGCTGTCCTTCGGAAATGGAGAGATAAAGACTTTCCCAGACAAGAATAAATAAATAAATAAAAGTTGAGGAAGTTCACCACCACTATACTTGCCTTACAAGAAATGGTAAAGGGAGTTCTGCAAGCTGAAAGGAAAGCATGTTAATTAGTAACATGAAAACCAATAAAAGTATAAAACTCACCAGTAAAGGTAAATATATAAGCGAATTCATAATACTCTAATATTGTAATGGTAGTGTGTTAATTACTTATGACTCTAGTATAAAGATTAAAAAAAGTATTTAAAATAACTATAGCTATAATAACCTGTTAATAGATGAACAATATAAAATGATGTAAATTGTAATAATAAAAACTTAAAATTGGGTGGGCAGCAGTGTAAAATTTGTGTATGCAATCAAAGTAATACATGTAAAATAGATGGTTATAACTACAGGATGTACTATGTAAGCCTAAAAGTAATCATGAAGCAAACTCTTATAGTAGATACACAAAAAATAAAGAGAAATAAATCAAAGTGTACCACTATAGAAAAGCATCAGTTCACAAAGGAAGATAGGAAGAAAGAAGAAAGAATCAAAGGATCTACAAAACGGACAGAAAACAATTGACAAAAGGGCAATAGCAAGCCTTTACCTATTCATAATTTCTTTAAAGGTAACTGAATTAAAATTTCCAATCAAAATATACAGAGTGGCTGAATGGATTAAAACAAGATACAACTAAATACTACTGTCAAGAAACTCACTTCAGCTTTAAGGACATTAGTAGACTGAAAGTACAGGGATGGAAAAAGATAGTCCATGCAAGCTGAAACCAAAAAGAGCAGGAGTAGCTATATTTCTATCAGACAAAATAGACTTTTAAGTAAAAACTGGAAAAAAGAAACAATAAAGGTCATTATATAATGATAAAGTAGTCAATTCATCAAGAGGACATAACAATAGTAAATTTATATGCACCCACTATTAAAGCACCTAAATGTATTAAGCAAATATTAACAGAACTAAATGCAGAAATAGAGAGCAATGCAATAACAGTAGGGAACTTCAATACCCAACTCTCAATAATGAATAGATCATCCAGACAGAAATCAATAAGAAAACATTGGGCTTTAACTACATTTTAGAACAAATGAACCTAGCAGACATACAAAAGACTCCATCCAAAGGCAACTGAATGCACATTCTTCTCAAGCATACACAAAGTATTCTCCTGAATAGATCGTATGTTAATCCACAAAACAAGTGTTAACAAGTTTTAAAAGATTGTAATCATATTAAGCATATTTTTGACCCACAGTAGTATAAAACTAGAGATCAATAACAGGAAGTATACTGGAAAATTTACAAATATGTGAAAATTAAGCAACACATTTCTGAAAAACCAATGGGTCAAAAAATTAAAAGATAAATAAAAAATATTGAGCCAAAGGAAAATGGAAACACAACATACAAAAACGTATGGGATGCAGCAAAATCATTTCTAAGGGAAAAGTTTAGAGTGATAAATGCCTACATGAAAAATAAAGAGACATCTCAAATAAACAACCTAATTTACATTTCAATGAACTAGAAACATAACAAACCAAGACCAAATTTAGCAAAATGAAGGAGATAATAAAGATCAGAGAAGAAATAAGTGAAATTTGAGATGAGGAAACCAATAGAAAAGATCAACAAAACTAAGAATTGCTTTTTTAAAAAAAAGGTAAACAAAATTGACAAACTTTCACTACACTAAGAAAAAAAATACAGAAGATTTAAATAAATACGATCAGAAATAAAAGAGGAGAAATTAGAACAGACACCACAGAAATAAAGGGATCATAAGAGGCTAATATAAACAATTAAATGGCAACAAATTAGACTGCCTAGAATAGAAAAATTCCTAGAAACAAACAACCTACAAAGACTGAATCATGATGAAACAGAAAATCTGAATAGACCAATAACAATTACAGAGATTCAATCATTAATGTAAAATCTCTCATCAAAGAAAAACCTATGACCTAATGGCTTCACTGGTGAATTATACCAAACATTTCAAGAATAATTAATAGCTATTATTTTCAAACTCTTTTAAAAAATTAAAGAGGATGATGTATGTCCAAACTCATTTTACTACGCTGGCATTACTCTAGTAAAGCCAGACAAGGACACCATGAGAACAGAAAATTTCAGGTCAATATCTCTGATAAACATAGATGTAAAACTCTTCAACAAAATACTAGCGAACCCAATTTAACAGCACATTAAATGGATCATACACTATGATCAAGTGGTATTTATCACTGGGGTGCAAACCAAACACAGAAAAACATATACTGCAGCACCTCGCTTACACATGGAATCTAGAAAAGTTGAACTCATAGAAACAGAGCACAGAAGGATCATTACCAGGGGTATAGAAATGGGGAAAGTGGGTAGATGTTGATGAAAGGGAACAAACTTGTAAGTATAAGATGAATAAGTTCTGGAGACTTTATGTACATGTGGTGACTATAGCTGATAATAATATATTGGATACTTGAAATTTGCTGAGAATGTAGATTTTTCATATCCTTACAACACACACAATAAAATATAACTATGTGAGAGATATGCATGTTAATTAGCTTGACCGTGGTAACCATTTCATCATATATATATATATATGTGTATATATACATATATGTATCTGAAATGTTTCAGATATATATATATCTGAAAACATCACATTGTACACCTTAAATATATACAATTTTTACTTGTTAATTATGCCTCAGTAAAGCTGGGGTGGGGAGGAAACCTCTAATGTTTAACTTATGTACAGGACAAAAAACTAGCCTATACATTTTGGTCTGGACAATTTGCCCATCTTTGTCCTCTCATGACCTCCAGATGGTGACCTTACTATTCAGTGGATGCAGAAGCAAGATAAATGATCTTTCAAGTTTAGTCTTTTCCATAATGCCTAACCCAGTCTAAATGGTGCTGCACTCAAATGATAGTTTTGATAACACTGTTACATGGGGTCGATCATCATCTTTGCAGACAACTTGAGTAATTTTTTGTCTTGATACTTAAATGATAGTTCCAACACAGGTGATTCTCCTCCCAAACCATAATGATTATGAGTCTGTTGAATAAATGGATACCTACACTTCAGTGAGCATAGAATAATATTTTTAAACTCTTTATGTTGTTGTTTATTACTATTTCTTAAAACCTTATACATAGCCTAGTTTTACTGTGGATTATTTTCCTTGTGTCCTGGGATTGATATTTAATTTCTTTGCTTTTCTTCACACTTTAGTTATAATTGTTATACATTTAGAACATTTAACCTGGATTTTTGTACTATTCAGTAAGAGTAGTCAAACTTCCCAAACTTTAGCCCTGTTTTCTCCTCACCTATAAGCTAGGAATCCATATCAGAATCAGAGTTAGATAAAAGTTTGTACCCCCTCCCCAGTCTGGCATGAGCTGCTCATGCATTTAATTAATTACATTAATTAATGGTAACAGTAACTTTAGACATAAAGATCAAATTAGCAGATTATAGATCTAATTAGCATATATATATATATATATATATATATATATATATATATGTTTATTAGCTTAACTGTGAACCCTGATGAGGAATGTGGTATGATTTGTTGATTTTATGTCTTAATGGTCATGTGTTCTGGCTGGCTGAGTCATTTTCTTTTAAATGATGTATTTGTGCATTCCTTTATACTTCCAGAGGTCTTCTAAGTTATAAACACAGAAAAATGCTACAGAGCCCTGGTACTGCATTCCACATGTTTCCTTATAACGTGTGAAAGGTGTCGAATTGTCATTTTCTAAGCTTGTATTACAGAGTAGGTTTTTGGTAGCCGTAAGTCTAATTATTCCTTCTGAATACTTAAATACTGAAATAGGCCACTTAAAAAAACATAAAACTGGGTATGTGTGGTGGGTCATGCCTGTAATCCCACTACTTTGGGAGGCCAAAATGGGAGGATCACTGGGAGGATTGTTGAACCGATGAGTTCACAACCAGCCTGGGCAACATAATGAGACCTCATCTCTCCAAAAATAAAAGCCAGCTGTGATGGTGTGCACCTGAGATCCCACCTGAAGTCTCACCTACTGAAGAGGCCAGGGTGGGAGAATTACTTGAGCTTGAGAGGTGGAGGCTGCAGTGAGACATGATTGTGCCATTGCACTCTAGCCTGGGTGATAGAGTGAGACCCTGTCCTAAAATAAATAAATAAAACCAATACTTTCTACTACAAATATATTCATTATTCATTCATAACACTTTATGATGAGAACACTTGTGTCTTAAGCAACAATATGTTCTTCAATATTATCTTAATTTTGGCCCACCTGAATAGGATATTTCAAAGAAAAGTATTAAAATGGAAAATCTTAAGTCTAATTGATAACAATAAGAAACATATTACCTTGTGAATGTCCCACTTTGTCACAGTGTTTTAATTTATTTTATGCCATAAAACCATCTGAGACATTTGTCACACATTTAACGCTGAAGGGTTTTAAGTGATGGATATGTGCTAAATCTGATTTAGCCAATTATTTGTTACTTCAAATTGGCAATTTATTAATCTTTGTTTTATGCAGTACTAACATTTATTTACTGGAAAAACTGAATGCAAATCGTATATGTGTCCATTAGCATCAAGTTTATATTTTTATTGTGAACTGGAATATTTTTGTTTAGTATGACAATCTGGAAAACAGGTTGATAAATTCCGTGAGATTGGGTCACCATTAGGTAGCTCTTACAATGTAGATATGATCAAAGATGAGTATTTGAAATTCACTAGTTTATGTTAATGAACATTCTTATAGAGGCTGCCAGGGGTACAGCTTCTATTGGAATTACCTTTTGTGAATCCTCCTCATTACGGGGTAAGTTCTTACTAAAGTGAATAATTATCTTTCATTCCAGAACTACAGTGTCAACCATAATGAGTGGATTGTTAATACATTTTTCAAGATAGCGCCAGTCTTCATCTGTAGCCATTAATTTGGTGACAGCCAATAATTATTTTAACTGGCTCCTGATGCTGAAATGCACAGATGGTTTTCTTCCTGTGTGGTATAGGGAACACTTCTAAATTTCTGAGAGGTTTCTGTCACTTCCCAAAGAATTTCCTGACAGCAGTGACATTTGGTCTAATCATTTATTCCCTCAGTTTCATGACTTCCCTGCAGTGGCTCTCATAGTCAGGAAAGCTTCGGTTGTTTTAGAACCACACCTACAAACATCTGCTGCCAATATTTCGCTTAAAGTGTTGCAACTTCCCTTAAAAAAGGAGACCTCCTTCTTTTTATGCTTTTAATTATTTTCCTTAAAATAATGTTAAACTCTTATGAAGTTTCATAGAGGTAGACATCTAAAATTATTAATGAGGAAGCTTTTAAAGATAGAACTGGAATTTGATTATCATCAATAGGCCTCAGGAAAAAAAGAGAAAATAATAATAAAATAATAATTAGAATAATATTGGAATGTTTATAAAATGTTACCTAAAAAGTAATAAAAATGAACTCATTTTTACTTTATAAATGACTCAGTTATAATAAAAACTACTCAGAACAAATACACCAAAATGATAATAGTCATTGGTCTCAGCAGTAGAGATACAGATTTCTTCTTTGTGTTCTGTACTTTGCAAATATTATAAAATAGTTATTACTTAGAAAAACTTGTTTGAAATGCTAAAATAATGGACATATACTAAACACGAAATACAAAAAAGTGCCAAAAAATATCTTCAAAGATTTTCAATATACAATCTTACTATAAAAATTTTATCTATAGCATTTATACCAGTTACCTATCACTATTCAATATACTTTGAAGATTATGCAGTAATACTTCTTAATTCTCTATAGCTTCCATTTGTCCGAGGGTTTTTTCCTTATTTCTATCCTTCTCCCTTTCTCTTTCTCCTGTATATCTGCACTTTTAATATGAAACTGTAAGGGAAAGAAAATTAGATTGAAGATCTCTATGGGGCAACAGCATATTGGCTGAGTTCAGCATTTCAAATTTTTGTTCTCAGGTCTCCTTTACACTCTTAAAATTATCAAGAATACCAAAAAATTTTTGTTTATGTTGGTTATACATACCAACATTTTTCATATTAGAAATTTAAAATGACAATTAAAAGTTACATTAAAAATTTACTTAAAAGATAATAAAAGCATTGAAAATCAATTAAAACAACATTTTATTAAAAACAACCATATTTTCTAAACAAATGAAAGTATTTGTGAGAAGCGTGGGTTTATTTTACATTTTTGAAGATTTCTTTAATGTTTGACATAATAGAACGCAGCTAAATTTTCTTAAATCCTTCTGCATTTCCTGTATCACATATCATGTAGACTCTAAAAGAACTTCATTCTACCTGTTAAGAATGAGGATTTTTGAAAGAGTAAAAGAAGACCAACAACATCTTAGTATTTTTATGGAACAATTTTGACTTTGTGAACCACTTGAAATGGTCTCAGAGATACCTGAAGGTCCTCAGACCACACTTTGAGAACTGCTGGCATATGATAGAGATGTTTTATTTTTGTACCTAGATAGTATTCCATTTTAATGAATGTACCATATTTATATAAACTTCTCTGCAAATGAATGTTTGTATTGCTTTGAGGTTTTTTTCTATTACAACATTGCAATGAATGTCCTTATAAAATATATTTGCTCCCATGCATGGATTTATGTATATGATGGACACTTAAGAGTGAAGTGCAGGGTTAAAAGTTATGCATATTTTAAAGTATGATGTATTAACCTCCTAAGAAAATGATTCTGTAAATGTTTAATTTCACCGAAACAATATCAACTGTTGTTTCCTAGCTCTTCAAAATACTAGGAAGGTATAAACTTATATGCTCTGCCAAGGTAAAAGTTAGTGTCATGATTTTGTTTTATGATTTTCCTCTTTACTAATGAGTTTGATCATTTTTCATGCATGTATTTTTCAATTATATCTCTTTCATCATGTACCTATGGTTCCAGTTTTTTGATTATTTTTCTCTTGGGTTGTGTATTTTTATGTATTGACTTGTTAACACTCTGTATATTAACCAAATTAGCCCTCGATTTGTTGTGTGCCTCACAAATATTTTTTTCTTAATCAGTACATTTAATATTTTCAGTAGACCATTCTCAACATAATGACTTGGAATGTTAGTAATGTACACATTTCATAGACTATGCCTCTCTTCTACATTTTTTATTATTTGAGGAATAGTAAAATTAGAGGAACTGAATAAACAAAACTATTTTAAAATTTGTCATTGAAGTTTGTTCAGAATACGATTTGTTTCCCAGTATTAACTCTGGACATCCAGATATAGACAGGTTATAAGCTTTTGAATACATGACCAGTGTAGCTAGTTTAGATTCACCTTCGTAGAGTGTGTCTACCATGTAGTGCACCTTATTTGATATAATTTAATAGCTCAATAGGTATTAGCTGAATGAATGAATAACAATAATTAGTAGTGACATTAATTAAACACTCCTTTTCTCCACCTCTGTTTACTGGAAATAATGCTTTTAGATATAGAGATCTTTTGAGACTATTCTGTGGTTTCAAAAAGCTCATCAGGAAATGATGTTTTCTATAATTGGAGTAATCTGTCAAAATAGATGAATTCTAAAATTATAATAATTCCTGAAATTGTCCTGAGGCAAAATTTGTTCTACTTTTATAAGCGTTTCCATTTTCTTGTTAGGAAGAAGAGGCACAATCTGAAAACCAAGTCTAATCTTCCCGTAGGCATAAAAAAGAAGACCTTAGTAATTACTTGTCTTTTTCATCCAACTACTTAGTGTCTTCTTTTCTTATTTTTGCTAATGATTGCAAAAACTGAAGATCTCCACAAGGAGAAAATGTTCTCCCCTTAGAATGGCTGTTCTAAGACTTGAGTTACACTTTTACCATCAACTAATTTTTGCAATATCTTACATCTTTGCCCAGTAAAATGATGTTCCTAAGTTAAAACATATTGAGCATATTATTTTAAAGTTGCTGTTTTCAGTGCACCATTCACATTATTGCCATTATTAATTGCATCCTGTGACCAAATCTATTTTGAAAAATGTTTTTCTTGCATTTTGGATAAACTGAATAAACAAAGAAAGCTACTTCTAAAACTTGTCATTGAAGTTTTCTTTAGAATACAATTCATTCATCAGTACTAACTGTGAGCATCCAGATATAGACAGGACATCAACATTTGAATATGTGGCCATGTAACTAATTTGAGCTCACCTTTTTAGAGTGTTTCTACCACATACAAGACCTTATATGAAATGATTTAATGGCTCAATAAACATTTATTGAATGAATGAATAACAGTAATTACTATTATTATTATCTACAACAATACTTGCAAGTATTTTGCCTTTTCTTTCATTTCTTTTTCCCCAGTGATAGGCTAGATAATTGCATCCCAGAGATGTCCATGTCCTAATCTCCAGAACATGTGAATATCTTGCCTTACTTAGGAGATATGATTAAGAATATTTAGATGGGAAGATTACCCTGATTCTTTCAGAAGAGCCAAGTGTAATTGTTAGGGTCGTTATAAGAGGGAAACAAGAAGATCAGAGTTAGCAGTAGATGTGATGATGAAGAGAGAGATTATAGTGATGTGAGGAAGGGGCTGCAAGCCAATGAATGTAACGGCTTCTAGAACCTGAAAAGGCAAGGAAGTATATGCTCGCCTAAAGCCTCCAGAAGGAACAGGGCCCTACTGATACTTTAATTTCAGAATTCTGACCTCCATAAAAGTAAGAGAATAAATTTGTATTGCTTTAAGCCACTGAGTTTGTAGAAATTTGTTACAGCAGCCATAGGAAACTAATATACCTCTTTTACTCCAATTTCTTTCTGTATTCCATGCCATTAGATATTGCCTCCAGAATCAAGCATCTATGATAGTCCTTAGCACTTCAATTGGATGATACATTTAAGTTCAACCCCTCTGCCATAGTGGATTGGATTTTACTCTTTATACAATGTATGTTGTGAACTTCTATTAACTCAAGGTCTTTTCTGTTTTTGTCACGAGAATGTAAATACATTCAAATGAAAATATGCTGCATATTTTTAGAAAACAAATTTTCCTTGAACTTGATCCTTATAGAACTTTATCTGTTTACTGGAAAGTAATATTAGAGTTTAAAACCTAGAGATAGCGGATCATATAGATAAGCAATGCAGGATTCCAGTGATTTCTATGGTCACCAGTACAGGTGTGATCTTAAAACATTGACACTATTGAAATGAATTCATTGGTATATATTTAGCTTGCATTTGTTTATTCCAGTAGCCACTGAGGTATATTTCTTTGTTTATATCTATAATCAAAATCCTTTGTATGACATACAAAAAATTTATCAAGCCATGGACATTGACCAGGGTTTTCTTCCTTCATTAGTGGAAAATGAACTGTATCTGCTATTGTTTATCTGGGGAATAAAGAGCCAAATGTTAAAAGTTGCCTTCAGCTAGGAGCAGTGCCTCACACCTGTAATCCCAACACTTTGGGAGGCCAGGAGGGGTAGACTGCTTGAGCACAGGGGTTCGAGACCAGCCTGGGCAACATAGCAAAACCCCATCTCTACTAAAAATACAAAAATTAGCCAGGCGTTGTGATGTGCATCTGTAGTCCCAGCTACCCGGGAGGCTGAGGCACAAGAATTACTGGAACCGGGAAAGGGGCAGAGGTTGCAGTGAGCCGAGATTGCTCCACTGCACTCCAGCCTGGGTGACAGAGTAAGACTCTTTCTCAATGAAAAAAAAAATAATAAAATAAAGGTTGCTTTCAGTTAGTCTGTTCACAGTATAATTATACATCTGGGGTATAAGAAAAACTGTTGACTGAAACATTTTCTACATTTTTTCTTTGGTTCGTATTAAAATATGTAGTTTTACATTCTTTGCTTTTGGTAGAAGTTCTATCTCTTTTGTCACCCAGGTTGGAGTGCAGTGGCGCGATCTCGGCTCACTGCAAGCTCCGCCTCCCGGGTTCACGCCATTCTCTTGCCTCAGCCTCTCTGAGTAGCTGGGACTACAGGCGCCCGCCACCACGCCCGGCTAATTTTTTGTATTTTTTAGCAGAGACGGGGTTTCACCGTAGTCTCGATATCCTGACCTCGTGATCCACCCGCCTCGGTCTCCCAAAGGGCTAGGATTACAAGCGTGAGCCACTGAGGCCAGCGAAGTTCTATCTCTATCAAGAAGAGTGGAAGAGTGCAAATAGATGTACCAATTCCTTGGTTATATAAATATTATTCTAATTGTAAAATAACTGAACATTTTTACTGAGGTGTGCTGAGAAAGCTCTTTGTTTTTTTTGTTTTGTTTTGATTTTTTTTTTTTTTTTTTTTTTTTTTTTGAGACGGAGTCGCTCTCTGTCGCCCAGGCTGGAGTGCAGTGGCGCGATCTCAGCTCACTGCAAACTCCGCCTCCCGGGTTCACGCCATTCTCCTGCCTCAGCCTCTCGGAGTAGCTGGGACTACAGGCGCCCGCCACCACGCCCTGCTAATTTTTTTGTATTTTTAGTAGAGACGGGGTTTCACCGTGGTCTGGATCTCCTGACCTCGTGATCCGCCCGCCTCGGCCTCCCAAAGTGCTGGGATTACAAGCGTGAGCCACCGTGCCCGGCCTATAATCTGTTCCCATGGGGACCTGCGCAATCCATGATTCTGATAAAATGAAGAGCAGTGGGGAGTTACAAATTATAAAGCAGTTATGACTAGGCTAGTCAATAAAGTCTCAAAATCAGCTATTAGAGTACTGTATTTAAGGTTTGTCAGAGAACACAGAGTATGGAAACGTTGCCATTAACTGATGTGTAATTTGGTCGTATTTCCTGATAAGATAATAAGACTTTTTGCCTTCCTCTAATCTAAACTTTCTCCAGGAGGTTATGCAACATAAAGCACTATGATTAATATTGCCACTGAATAATGTAAAAGTATTTTCTCGAAAGAAATGAATCCCATTAATAGGACTGAACACAGCCTTCAGTGGAAGGTTCAGACTTTTGATTCAAACAATCCAGCATTTCCATCCATTTATGAATTATATGATTTGAGTTAGTTATTTCGAATCACTAAGACTTATTTATATAATCCATGAAATGCAGGTAATACTGTACCTTTACTGAAGAATTTAAGGAATTAAATGAGGTATTGTATCTGCATTAGTCTAAATAAGATAGATCATATTGTGGTAATAAGTAAGTCTTCAAATCTTAGTGGCTTAACACTTAAAAAGTGTTACTCTTTGTTCATATTAGAAAGTTAAGATGTTGTTGGCTCTGCTGCACAGTTATTCAGAATCTTGTGAAAAGGAGACCACACCATCTATACAAGTTGCAGCCTCCGAGGACATGATGGCAGGAGATCAGAGATGAAAGGAGAACACCAGCCTTGAAGGCTTAGCTCAGAAGTAACACTTGTCACATTTGGCAGTTTATAGGCCATGGAAGCTTATGTTTATAAGGAAAGACTGGGAACATGGATATTGGTAAGCACAGTCCTTCCTACAACATCTAAAATGCTTAGCAAGATGCGTGGCTCATAAAATACCTCAATAAATGTTGTCTTTGTCACCATCGCTATGATTATTTTAGAGGGAGTGCAAGTTTATAGTCAAGAATCTGCCACTAACTCCATGACTTTAGGCAAACTTTAAAAACTCTCTGAATCTCCATTGTAAAAATAGGTCTCCCCTCATCAGATTGTTACAGTGACCAAATGAAATATAGTTCTGCCATTTAGTAAGCCCTCTAAAAATATGGTAGTTTCATTGCTACCATGCATTTATATTCATTTTATCTATCAATTGGTTAAACCCAATTAAATACCTACATATGTGTGTTTTTATTATAAAAGTGTCGAGATTTCCTCATTTATATTAACATGTATAAACTAATAAAATATCGATTTTCCTATTTGTGACAAATATATTGCAATTATTAATCATTCATTTGATAGGTATTTATTAGGTGTCTACTGTTTTCTAGAGGTTACGGATAAACAATGGACAAAATACATGAGGTTTTGCTCTCATAATATTTGAATTCTGGAGTAGTGAAGAGTAAATGAGGCAAAAATCAACAACATAGAAATAAACTATGTAATTTCAGGTTCTAATAATTCCTATGAATAAATTTTAAAAAGGAGGATTTGGTTAGGACTGACTAGTTAAGACTTACATTTTGATAGTCAGAAATGCCTTTTCTGAAGAAGCAATGTTTCAGCTGAGATATGAATGATGTAAAGATATTTGAGAGGAAAGATTTCCTTTCTGGCAGAGGGAATTCCAAGTGCAAAGGTTTCGAAGCAAGAACACTTTAACTAGTTCAAATGTAATTAAAGCAAAAGTGAGCAATAGTCAAGAGTTGTTAGAAATAAGACTGTAAAGATAAGTAGTGACCTTTTTGTCTATGAAAAATAGTTTAATTTCTTTTTCAATATTTGACGTGGAACTATTCAAGGTTTTCAAACAGGAGAGGGATGTGATCTGATTTTTGCTCTGAAAGATCATTCTGACTATGTATGGAAGAATGATCTTTATAAGGAATGGTTCCTTTATAAAAGGGACCATTGCAGAATTCCGAAAAGAGATGGTGGTAATTTTGAATGAATTATTTGGTGGGGGGATACGGATAGAAGTGGAAGATTTGGGATATATTTTGAAGGTAGAGTTAATATATTTTGAAGAAGGTAGGTAAGAATTTAGAGCTGAAAGACTAGATTTAGGGCTTCAGCAACTGGGTGGATGGTACTGTGATGAAGACTGGGGAAAGAATGGGCTCTTTATGGGATATCAAGAGACATACTTTGCATCTGTTATTTCCAGATACCTCTTAAACATTTAAACGACTGTCAGTCACATGCAAATATTTTGGCCTTTCAAATAATACCATAATTTTAGTTTAGATTATACCTATTTTTGAATGACTGCTTCTTATGAATGCTATTCAGCAATGTGATGACTCAATATATTTTAGGTGCTCTGCTGCAAGAAAGTTTAAAGCATCTTAGTTTAGAAGCTCATAAATACTCTCTAAAGAAACATGGGATAGAATTTACAAAGATAAGCTTATAAATCCAGGAAGATAAATTTTACTTCAGAGTCAAAGACAAAACAAAAAAATTTCATTGACAATTCATCCAAGGCCCAAATGAATTGATTAGCCAAGAACAAAGAGGAATTTTTACTAATAATAGGTTTGTATGGCTTCCTTGTTTTAAAAAGAACTATGTCGTGGTTTTTTTTCTTCCCCTAATGAAATAAAATATTAGAGTGAAATTTTTAATTAGTTAAGTGGTTTGTTGCATTCTACCACATCCATGACCATCTGATATAGTACCCAGGAAGAAGTCAAAGATGCAAGGGGCCATATTGCATGACACACGATAACAAGGTAATGAAGAGTAAATACTTTTGTCATTTCAGGGAAGTTATTTACATGACACAGCCTTGGGAAAGCCTGCTTGGGAGACATAAATGAGTGAAGCTTTTTAGAGTGATGAATTAAATGTGCCTTTTTGTTTTCAATAATGTCCAATAAAATAGTTTATATTGAGCAAGAGGTCTTCTTTTCTGATCTAAGACATAATGTTGTACAAGAGGTACATTGTGTGGATACTTAATATGATGCACATTTGTTTATATATAACTTCTGCAAGGAGATATTAACTCCCAAGTTCTGGAATCTTTTTTTGTGCTTACTAGTTATGACTTTGTAACCTAGGGTCAGAGTTCCAATTTCAGCACACAAAGCCCTTGCCTTTGGCAGCTAAAGCCCTGTTATTATGGGCAAAGATTAAAATTACCCTAGGCCAAGATCTATAATTTTCTATATTAAGTCTTGAGTCAGCGCCATAATGCAAGTAAAGTGAGGTATCAATAACTCATTTAAAATTATTTTTCTCATGAAGCAGCCAGACTAGTCATTCTGTTAAATCCAGTAAAAGGGATAAGGGATAAATCTGGGCCACTCTAATTTTGTGTTTTAAATGAAACACTGTGAACTTACACAAGGGGATGTGGTCTTTCCCCTTTGTATTTTGTGTAGGGCTGGAACACTCATTCTCAATACAAAATAGAGCCAACTCTTTGTTCACCTTTTTTGTAGATATCCCCCTAAGTCTCTGAATGAAGGAATTAATTGTTGTATTGTTTCTCAGTTTCTGTTGGCCATTTAAAGAGAGAGGGTAGCAGTGCTCACAGAAGTTCTTCCCTTCAAAGGCAGCCTATGTGAGGTCTCACACAGCAGTCAGCCAGCGCACCTGGACAGTCAAGCATAGATGCATTTACAGGATCTTTCTCCAATCTGCCATAATTCATTTTTCTTCCTATGCCTGTGCTGTATGAACTATGCCATTTAGCAGCCACATGCTCCCTTACTCCTTTATAATTCACATTTAGCATCAATCCAGAGGTTTCTAATTTGTCTTTTCTTTCACTTGAAGCTTATGTATATAGTTATGATATGCTTTACATTTTGTCCAGGGCTAACTATAGTTTCTAGAGCAACTATAAAACTTGGGGAATCCAACAAAAAAGTCCAGGGGGTTAAACAATAATCTAAGCCTCTTATTTGTAAATCTTTGCATATCTGTGAATTGCTTTAAAATGCTTGAGTCAAAAAGGGCTGGGATGCTGGATCAAACAATATGGACAAACAATGAATACATATGGAAACTACATGGTGAGAATATGGAGATTCATTATACTATTCCCTCTGCATCTGTGTGTTTGAAAATTTCCATATAGAGAAATTATTTTTAAAAAATAAATATGTGAAAGCAACCATCCAGGGATGATTGAGCAGGTTTTTTGTTTCTTTTTAAACAGACTTTTAAGAGTTTTTTTGTTGTTGGTGGTATTAATAAGTTAGTCTCAAAAACACATGGGGACAAACAAAAACCTACATAAAGAGAAAAAGAAAACAATGCTATCATTTTTGGACGTTGTTCAATTTCACATTGTGAGTGCTAGAATTTGCTCCTTGAAGTGCAATTGGAATCATTTTCTAGATCTTTTGTAAAATCACAAAGGATATTTTTGTGTTTATTAATATCTTTGCAGCCCCTTAGAGACCTTGATATTTTTTCTTTAATACTACTAAAATAATATCAGATATACACTCAGGTCTATTCCATTTTGGAATATTGTCTTTCACACATACTTACGCACATACAAATACACCACTCCACCCCCTCCACCAAAGGAATGTGTGTGTGTGTGTGTGTGTGTGTATTTCACATATAAAAGCAGGCCAGTGTAGAGTGTAGTGGCTCCCACCTGTAATCTCAGGACTTTAGGAGGCCGAGGCAGGTGGATCATAAGGTCAGGAGTTCAAGACCAGCCTGGCCAAAATGGTGAAACCCCATCTCTACTAAAAATATAAAAATTAACCAGGCACGGTGGCAGGTGCCTTGAATCCCAGCTACTTGGGAGGCTGAGGCAGGAGAATTGCTTGAACTCGGGAGGCGGAGGTTGCAGTGAGCCGAGATCACACTACTGCACTCCAGCCTGGGTGACAGAGTGAGACTCTGTCTCAATTTAAAAAGAAAAAAAAAAAAAAAGCAGGCCAACTAAAGGTTTGTTTTTGTCAACTGTAGTATTTGGGTTAATCAGGTAATGCTGCACATTCTCTTTCAAATATAGATTTTTGTATAGTAACTTGTTTGATATAGTTATCAAACAAATGGGGAAGGTCCAATAATGTTAAAAGAACAAAATCAACAAATATCAGTGAAGAACTTGATTTGCAGAAAGATTTTAACAGCAAGAATCATTCTACAGTGCATTTCCATTTTGATGGCCATTTTAATAATGATGCTGAATGAGAATGCATCTCACCTATGTAACAGAAAATTTTCTTGATTCCATTTCATTTAAGGTTTTAGAAGTATCAGCTCAGACACTGGAGGAGTAATCAATAAACATGCCAATTATGTCAGAGAAAAATTATGAATGCCTGAATATTTGCAGCCTTATTTCTTTCTTGCTTTACAAAGAATATGCCTACCTGCCTTTTGCACTTCTGGTAAAGATACGAGGTAGGCAGAGGTGAAGAGTTGCAAGGAACTGGGACAACTGGCAACCTTCTCTTTTGGAAGGCTGCTAGCAAGAGATTAGACTGGATCTTAGAGGAAAGGCATGGGGGTTCAAAGACAAGTTTCTGTGGAGACTGATAAGTAATCCTGGGGAGGAGGGAATATGCAGAAAAAGTGAAAAAGAGAGAGAAAAGAGCTTATTAATGAGAACTTCTTGCTGTTCTGTTAGTTTCTTTAAGCTCCTGGGGTAGACTGAATAACTTTTTAATGCTTCTTAGTTGTTTCTCTTTACACTTGACTCCTTGATGAGACAGGACCATGAAGGAGGCCATCTTTATTGAGGTTACATAACCTTCAATATATTCAATCTACTTGGTTAATACTCACTGAAGTTACAAGAAAGAATGCCCATGAAGGAATCTCTTTATTTTCCTACTGTCATCCCTTCTTCCACTGAGACTCTGATACTTTTTGAAATTACATTTTTTTTAGTTTTTTGGGCTCCTTTGAGTATAATTGAAGGAAATTTCTATCCCGTTCTCCATTTTCGCTAGGAAATTGGGAGCCACATGTGTAAGGATAATGTTTATTGATTCTTAGAATGAAGGATCTTAGATTATCTCTCCTCCAACATCCTCTTTTAAATATGAAAACATGTAGGGATTTGCTATCTTTACAAACAAATAAAACCCAGATCTTTAGGTTTGGTAATGGAAGTACCTCTGTTTGATTAGGAACAACTAGACCTTGAATTCTGATTCTCATCCCTTGAGTTGCACCTTTCTCCTCAGGCATCCTGCTAGCCTTTAGAGGTCCCTGTCACTCTAGCAGGAAAGGGATGGAGAAAGGATCCCTACTAGTTCACTGATCTCCTCTCCCACTGCCCTCCCCCTTTTTCATTCATTGCAATTTTTTTCCAAAGAGCTGAGTACACACTAACCTCAAGACATTTTGTACTTCTGACCTTTTGCCTACAACACTTTTCTTCCTCATATTTCCAAAGATTGCTCCCTCCTTTCTTTAGAACTTCACTGAGATCTTTCCAGATTACTGCATCTATTACCTCCTCTTCTGTCAGTCTCTGCTCCTTACATTACCTTATCTTTTTTTAGCACTTCACAATTGAAGTTTTATTTATATGTTTACTTGTCTTTTGGCTGTCCCTTTTTACTAAAGTATAATTTCCATGACAGCGACATTCCTTAGTCTAGTTTTATGGGATTTAGAATAATGCCTGGAACATAGTAAGTGCTCAATAGTTGTGAATGAATGAATGTTCTTCTGTTACTGTTGGGAACAGGCTGCAATCACTGAAGATTGTGGTAAATAAGGAGGTGGGGATCATTTGATCCAGGAAGCAGTATGGAATGAACTATGGAATATCAAGACCCGGGATTATATACTGGTTCTGACACTTATTAGCTGAGTATACTTAATTTACTTAAACTCTCTCATCTTTAGGAATTTTTCCATCTCAAAAGGGGTTTCAACTCAAAAAGAGGTAGTTTTGTGGAATAAATGTGAACACATTAAAGCATCTACCACAATATCAAACACAAAGGAAGCTTCATTTAAAAATCGATAACTATGCAATTTGCCTTTAAAAGGTTAATCTGCTTCTTAGAATTTATAATTCATATCAGATCTTAAATTGCAATTTACTATTTTTATATATACCAAGCAGGGCCATATTCTGGTAAATCTGTTCCCATATTTTGAAAAAGGCAGGGGATTCTCCCTCCTGACCACATAAAGCCAGTTTCCTTAGAATTAAATTTTCCTGTGAGGAACAGAACTAGAAAAAACTATTTTAAGATGCATGTATAACTAAAAAAGAACACGAATAGCCAAGGCAATCCTAAGCAAAAAGAACAAAGTGGAGGAATCATACTACCTGACTTCAAACTATGCTACATAGCTACAGTAACCAAAACAGCATGGTACTGGTAGAAAAACAGACACATAGGCCAATGGGACAGAACAGAGCCCAGAAACAAGGCCACACACCTACAACTATGTAATCTTCAACAAAGCTGACAAAAACAAGCAATGAGAAAAGGACTCCCTATTCAATAAATGATGTTTTGATAACTAGCTTAGCCATATGCAGAAAATTGAAACTGAACCCCTTCCTTACACCATATACAAAAATTAACTCAAGATGGATTAAAGACTTAAATGTACAACCTCGAAGACAACCTAGGAAATGCCATTGTGGAAATAAGAATAGGCAAAGATTTCATGATGAAGATGCTAAAAGCAATTGCAACAAAAGCAAAAGTTGACAAATGGGATCTAATTTAAAATTAAGAGCTTCTGCCCAGGAAAAAGGACTATCAACAGAGTAAACAGACAACCTACAGAATAGGAGAAAATATTATAAACTGTGCATCTGACAAAGATCTAATATTGAGCATCTTCAAGAAACTTAAACAAATTTACAAGAATAAAACAACCCCATTAACAAGTGGGCAAAGGACATGAATAGACCCTTTTCAAAAGAAGACATACATCTAGCCAATTCAAACATATGAAAAAAAGCTCATCATCACTGATCATTAGAGAAATGCAAATTAAAACCACAATGAGATATTATCTCACACCAGTCAGAATGGCTATTACTAAAAAGTCAAAATATAGCAGATGCTGGCAAGGTTGCAGAGAAAAGAGAACACATAAACTGTTGGTGGGAGTGTAAGTTAGTTCAACCATTGTGGAAAACAGTGTGGCAATTCTTCAAAGACCTACGAATAGAAATACCATTCAACCCAGCAATCCCATTACTAGGTATATACCCAAAGGAGTATAAATTGTTCTATTATAAAGAAACATGCATGTATATGTTCACTGCAGCACTATTCACAATAGCAAAGTCATGGAATTAACCTAAATGCCCATCAATGACAGATTAGATAAAGAAAATGTGGTACAGATACACCATGGAATACTATGCAGCCATTAACAAGAAAAAGATCATGTCCTTTTCAGGAACATGGATGGAGCTGGAGGTTATTATTCTTAGAAAAGTACTGCAGGAACAGAAAATCAAATACCACTTGTTCTCACTTATATGTGGGGGCTAAATGATGAGAACACGTGGACCCATAGAGAGGAACAACACACTGTGGCCTCTCAGAGAGTGGAGGGTGGGAGGAGGGAGAGGATTAGGAAAAATAACTAATGGCTACTAGGCTTAATACCCGGGTGATGAAATAATCTGCACAACCAACCCCCATGACACAAGTTTACCTATGTAACAAAGCTGCACATGTACCCCTGAACTTAAAATAAAAATTAAATTTAAAAAACTTAAAATTGGTAACTATGTAATTTTCCTTTAAGAAGTTCATCTGCTTTTTAGAAATTAAAATTCATATTGTATCTTAAGTTACAGTTTACTTTTTTTTGTTGTTGTTGTTTTTTTGTTTTATTTTTGCAGTTGCAAGATTTAATAGAGTGAAAACAGAGCTCTCATACAAAGGGAGAGGACCCAAAGTGGGTAGCCGTTGCCAGCTGGAATACCTGGGTTTATATCCTGATCATTGTCCCTCCCCCTGTGCTCTCAGGCGATAGATGATTGGCTACTTCTTTACCTCCTGTTTTTCCCTAATTAGCATTTTAGTGAGCTCTCTTTACTACCTGATTGGTTGGGTGTGAGCTAAGTTACAAGCCCCGTGTTTAGAGGTGGATGTGGTCACCTTCCCAGCTAGGCTTAGGGATTCTTAGTCAGCCTAGGAAATCCAGCTAGTCCTGTCTCTCATCACCTGGGAGCTTTGGCTCTTTGGGTGGTTCTAAACAGCATCAAGGTTGAGATCGAGGTTGTCTTTGGGGTCTCCACCCCTTGAAACCTGCTCCTACTTGCTAGTTCCTGCCAGGGAGACCCGGGTGATCAGCTTCCCTCAAAGTCCAGGGCAGAAGCACTCTGGTGGCCCCAGGTGCCTAGAGATAGGCAGAAGGGAGACACCTATGAGTCACTCCTCCACTTCTTCCAGAGACCATACTGTTTTGTTTGTTTGTTTTTGAAAGTGTCAAAAAGCCATGAGCACAAAGCTTCCCCTCTGTGCTGTGAGTTTGGGGATCTGGAATAGAAAAAGAAGTTCCCATCCCCGGGGACACCTTTCCTGGCACTGCTCCCCAGCCTCCTCCCAGCTCCAGGCTGAGAAGGGTGTCCCTCCCCGCGTCCCTGCAGCAGCCAGCACTGAGGTCGGCCTCCACCCCAGCCACAGTGTGCTCCCACGTTGTGTTTCCGGGCCTGTCCCCAATGTCAAATCCTAGAGGCTAGGCCTCTTACAATTTACTTTCTAACTATTTGTATATATAACAAGCAGGGGCACATCTGGCACATCTGTTCTCAAATTTTGAAAAAGGAAAGGGGTTCTTCCTCCTGACCACATAAAGCCAGTTTCTTCAGAATCGAATTCTCATGTGAGGAACCAGGTAATTAATTCTAGATTTGAGACACCTTCAGGAGACCTTCTCTCTACTCCGCTAAAGGTCTCAGGATATGTCCATTGCTAAATTTGAAACAGTTCACCAACTCTGGTTGGAGAATTGTTTAATTTCATGGTCATAGAGAAAGGAAGGTTGACTTGATTGTTAGCTAACTTACTTCGAGATAATCCAAAATGGAAATAGTAAAGAATGGTTTTACTTTGCCCTTTGTATTACCTGGCAAATTTGGCAGTGTTTCTCATGGGCTTTGTCTACAAGAGTGAAACAAATCAGAGAGCTTTATAGTAATGTAGCATATTTAGGTCCTTTCACAAAGTCAACCCTTGTTAAACAGATCATAATTCATATAAAAAGAAAGCTCTCCTTCTTACCACTTAAATTTTATAGTCCAAAATAGAGCCTTTGAACTCTCTTCAATTCTAAAATGCATCACTGTGATGCCTGCAGAGGTTAGGTCTATTTTCAATTGACTGTACTGTTTCTATGCTAGAAATAAAATGAGAGGCATGGATCCAGGAAAATGGCCCTAAAAATAATAATTTTTGCATGTGTCTCAATAATATCTAACATTTGTGTCTTTCCATGGTTCATAAAAGTTATTCCCCTGTTTACCTTACATAACACTGCAAGTTACTCCCAATCTTTTATTCATTCAACAAATATTTACTACACGCTACTGTATGCCAGATTTGGGATTAAGTGTTCAGTGTGAGGTCATATAATTCTCTTAGTTAGGGAAATTTTATGTTGCTGGTCCGCTTTTACAATGAGTAAGTGGTGAAACTGAGATGTGAAAATTAAGTCTATTATCAGTAAAAAGATCATATATATCAAATCCTTGACTATCTTTAATTTGTGAAAACTACATTAAATATGACTTTTTCCTATAAGGAAAGCTTTTACAGATTCCTAGATGGTTAAATTTAATTGCTTCTACATGTTTTATATATAATCATTATATGCCAAAAATACACATTATGTTCAATACAAAATATTTACTTCTTTGATTATGATTATTTTTAGGTAAAAAAATGAATATGCTGCCAAGCTGCGATTACTATATTTAGAATATGTACAACTTGTGACTAGCCAAATTTGTAATGATCTTTTAGAAAATAGGGGAAAGATTTCCAGTGCCTATTTTAGGTAAGAAAGCCTTCCTGAGAGACTTATTAAATATTAAATGCTTTATTAAGAAATTTAGAGACTCTTTATGCAGATATTTTAAAAGCCTGACAGATATATCCAATGTCGGACTGAATTAAGTTCAGTCTTGGCTTATTCAGCTGAGAGGGTGCTTTGCTGTTGTCGAGACATAGGACAGTTGTCAGGGTGCCTTCCACCCTGGAAAATACATAAGCTTGCTAAAATTGTGCAGGTGCATGCATGTGTGCATGTATGTGTATAATCTACTGCATTCTAGGAACTACATTATACTTGGGGGATACAAAGATAAATAATGCAGAGACCCTATACTCGAGAGACATTTAAATTGTAAAAAAAAAAGGCATATAAATAAATGAGTGAGCTGAGGTGTTTCACAGATACCAAATTAGAAGTGTGTATAATAGACACACAAGAATAAATGAAATTGACTTATAATTTAAAAATATATTTAATGTCTGCTTTGCTATCAGAAAGAATATTCTTTAAGAACTAGGACTTTTTCTATTTTATTCATTACTTAGTCTTTCATGAATAGCACAACACCTGATATATAGCCCCATGTTTCCAATGAATTTTGAATGAATTTCAGGCAAGGGTGAATAAATAAGTTGAATGAATGTATTAAAAATTAATTAATAATAAGTTATTTTATGGGAATTTGGTGGGGTGGGAAAAGTGGTCAGGAAATGTTTTATGAAAGTGATTAAGTAGGAAAAGAGAGAAGCCAGTTCAGAGAGAAGGAGCAGCATAAGCAAATCTGGGAGAGTGTGAAAGGTCTCAGCCCTTTTTGAGAAGTTGCTGTATGTGGAAAGTCAGATGCATACATTGAGATCATGACATTGGATGGCCTTTTGTGTTAAGGAGTTTGGACATTATCCTATAGGTGGGCATGTGGGCGATTAAAGTAAATTTACACTTTAGAAAGATCTATTGACAGTTTGAATCCATATAAGATACCTTTAGTGCTCACTCCCAGTGGAAAAATTGGTACCTATCTAAGAAAAATATGAATTTCTGGACAGCTATTCAACCTTCTCCTGGGGTAGTCTAGCACTAAACTAGTTTATCTCTTTGTTTCTATAGCACAGAAGGATGGGTATTGTATTTTATAGTCATTTCTATGCATTGTTTTTATACTAAACTTCTTCATAGGTGATGCTGCCAAGTTATTTCTTTTTTTATGATTGTTTAGATTGATTTATCCATAGATGTTTACAGCACAAATGGTCTTTAACATCTCCTTGAAAAACTCAGTTTCTAGGACCTGGATTAAATTTATATTGTATTGATTAGTATGTGATTCAAGTTACCTGAGAGCACCCTTCAAATTGTCACAATTTCAGTACCTTGACTCTTGAATTAGAAAAAATACCATCTCAGGTCATTACCCCTGTACATCTTTTACCTACTGAAAGCGAGGTTCTCATTCCAGCTGATGCCTCTAGCCTTATTAACTCATACCTGCATTGTAACATAGAGCTTTCACTTTAAAACTAGAATAGTATTTATTTCTACTAACTGAGTTCACTGCATCCTGGGAATTCTTTCTGCCTCTAGCTACAGGAAATATATGCTTAGGAACAGCATGAGGGAAATTGAGATGTGTTTTCTTGACCTGAGTTGGAGTTCAGTCTAAGGGTGCATATGTATTTGCTTCCTTGGTGGAGAATCCTAAGTGAATGCTCTACTAGAAAGGATCCTGATGTTTTACATTAAAAGATTCCTCCCTATCTACCCCCACCCCCACCCCCACCGTGGCCCCCATTTGTTTTTTCCTAGGGTGGTTAACATGAGTTTCACTTGAAATCAGAGTTACACCTGGGATTATGACTTGGAATTCTTTCTTGTTATTACTTTCTTTTCTTTTTCAAGTAGGTTGGCTAATCATATTTACATGTGGAAATGTGGGGACTCTGTGCTCTTTTTTTTGTTAAAAAAGAAAGTTTGTGCCCCTGCCCTCCAACTACATTTCTTTACAGAAGTAATATTAAGAAGTTATTTTGTCTGTCTACATTTATTTAATAATTTGATCAACGGATATTGACATGTGTATTACCCTCAGCCACTCTGCAGGACCAGTGAGGTAGACACTAGGCAATGGTGAATAGGGCCCAGCTTCTGACCTCAGTCAAATCAAATTCTCATAGTAGTGGAGAGGAACATGGGAATGCATTATGGAAAATTAATGACATTTAGCTCATCCCCTATTGATGAACATTTATAAATTATGATACATCATAATTATGCCATAATACTAAGAAGCATTTCATGATATGTGCACTAATATGGAAAATTCTTCATATACAATTAAGGTAAACAAACAAAACCAATATAATAAGCAATACTACCATCTTTGAAATTAAAAAAAGAACTAAATAAATTAGTAGATGTATATAGTTATGCATTTTTGAAAGAGATCATAAAAAGTGAGGGATTTAAAAGTGGTATTTTTATTTTTAACCTTTCTATAGTTTGAATTTACTAACTTTTTACGTGTAGTTTTTCCGTATTTTTAATTCATTTTTAATATCAAAGGGGTATCTGCACTGTAAGATTAGAGTGATATTTCTTTGTACCTCTTCCTAATAAAAAATTTCATCTTATATGTAGTACATAGTAATCTATAAATATAAAATACAGTATGCAAGAGCTCTCTCAGAGGGAAGTGCAATACTCTGAAGCCAAGGAGGAGGGAGGAATGTGGCAGGATCAGAAACACTTCGTCTTGGTCAATAAATAAGATTCTTCTAATTTCATGAAGGTGCTTCATCTTAGAAACTTTTTCCTTGGTGCTTTGCCTTTTAGCCACACAAGTTTCGCTAGTCTGTTGCTACCTCAACCAACTGATATTTCTTGGAAATGCTGGTACTTTCCAATTTCTTGGTTTCAAAACATTGCCTTCATCCAGCACCAGTAATGTTCCAGCCTTTTCCCCAAAAAGTGAACTAAATTTAACTGTCAGTGACAACTTTATGTCCCATCTACTTGAAACATTAACTTTTTCCACTTGAAACAATAGCGTTACATTATTCCCCTTATGGGGGCACGGTTGTTCCTTTTAGAACCATCTTTTTATATAGGGAAGGAATTATCAGAGAATTGTTACAATTTTTTTAAATGATGGTGTTTTAATCTTTAAAACAGAGAGGAGATCTTGAGATCACTATTTAGGCCGTAATACAATTTGTCAAAAGGTGATTTCCTCTATGTTGTTTCTAGTCAAATAGCTGTTCTCTGCTTTTGTCGTCACCGTGGGGCATTTTCTTTCTTGTAAGCCTATTTCACATAGTACAGAATTATATATAAAACCGAATATAAGCAGTAATCCATTACTGAGGGATAAAATTAGGCATGTGCATGAAAATTACATTTGTTCAATGTATGCTATTTTTTATTTACTTCCTCTTTTTAGTTTATATTCCCTCACCAGGTTTTGACCTAAATGATAGGCATAAACATGAGCCTGACACTTATAAATACAATCCAGGTGATTTGTTTATTATTTTAAAACAAGCCATTATTAGAGGGGCAGCATACATTCTTTTAGGAGATCTAACTGGTTTCTTAGCTTTTGGTTTTAATTCTAACCTGGCCCAGAGAACTACTGTAATTATATTTTTGTGAGTACTCAATCTTTTTGCCCCATTCCAAAATGATAAAGTCAGTCATAAGAACTGCTCAAAGTTCATTCCCTATTCCTTCTGATGGTAAAGAGGGTAGAAAGTAAGCAGTTGGAGAAAGCGTTCACTTAGACATCAAAAGAGCTGATTGTAACTTTGCCACCAACTACCACAAATTAGCTAGCAATTCGCTAAACTTTTATTTTTATTTTCCTTATTGACAAAATCAAGAGTTTGAATTAAGAAAATTTTATAGTTATATGGCAGACAGGATCTATACGCCATTCAGCGTGGGATTTTATTACAATTAAGAATTACATACCTAGCTACGCCTCGCTTATTATTGTACACAAAACATAATTAAATACTAAGCAGGGTGCTAAGAGTCAAAAGAAAATGTAACCAAATAGCTTCCTTTGCCATATGCAGGTTTTCTAACTCCAAAATAAAATAATTCTGTGTTGTAACCGTCAAGTAATTTTTGCCATGTAAACTGTGGTTTAAATTGAAAGCTTGCCAGCTCTATATCTAGAAATAAATACATACATACATATGCATGGGGGCATTCACACACACACATACACACATACACACTCTGGTAGGCATCAGAAGTCTATCATGCATAGGGCACATGTGGAAAAGAAAGTGGACATTTTCCAACAAAACCTTTTGCAAACATTTCAGAGGCCTTATTCTGCAAGACCTTCCTGGATATAACAAACAAAATAGTGTTTTGGGATAAGTGAAAATAATTAAAGGCATGGGTTCCAGCATACAGGTAGCTTCAGACACTTATTTCTAGCATTTCTCCATAAATATTTTTTGTCCCAAATCAGTATAAAGTACTTCTGTCTGCATTTGGAAGGATTGTGGAGTGTCGGAGCAAGTACCAAAGGAGTTCTAAGTTTTTGTTGCAAGGCTACCAGTTCTCAACATCAAGTCTAGATGGCCCCAGACGTTCTTAAAGCATTTTGACCAAATCTTAGCATTGCATCCACTTTCCTAATTTATATTTTCATTTAACAAACATTTGATTAAAACTTGTTTTTATCCAGAGTAGGTGACAGTTGACTTGTTTTCCATGTGCTAGTTCATGATTTGGCAGTTGGCATGGGGTGGGAGGTGGGGCATATATGCAAACCATTGTTTCAAACTCTGTGGAATTGGATGTGATTTCTAAGCTAAAGGATATTCCATGACTGCAGTGCTGGACATCCATTCCGTGCTCTACAAATGCCTATCTATGTTTCTATTATAGCAGCCATTGTAATCTTGAGTTTTCCTTTTACTTGGCTTTCTCCCCTTCTAGACTGTGACTACTTTGCCAGGAGCAAAGTTTAGAGTAGTGCCAGTATTATTTGGTATTGAATACGTGTGGGTCAAAAAATAAATAAAAGATTGACTGTGTTAAAAATGCTCCTGAGTTTCATTATCATCCTTCTGTTAATATCATGTTTTCATCCATTAGTATGAACTGCTTTTTAATGTGCAAGTCACCCAGAATATCACAGGAATAGTTTAGGGAGGAGGTTTCATTTGTTTCTTTTCTTTTATTTATTTATTTATTTTTTTTTTTTTTGAGGCGGAGCCTCGCTCTGTCGCCCAGGCTGGAGTGCAGTGGCGCGATCTCGGCCCACTGCAAGCTCCGCCTCCCGGGTTCACGCCATTCTCCTGCTTCAGCCTCCCGAGTAGCTGGAACTACAGGCGGCCGCCACCACGCCTGGCTAATTTTTTGTATTTTTAGTAGAGATGGGGTTTTACCTTGTTAGCCAGGATGGTCTCGATCTCCTGACCTCGTGATCATTTGTTTCATTTTTTCAATTGAGAAATAATTTACAACCTCACAATTTTTCTTTAAAGGTAGCTCCTGGTTCAAAAATTTATAACTTTTAACTTTTAATTTTTGAGATTCTTTTTTAAAGTCCTTTATTTTGTCTACTCTTATACTAAGATTTTATAAACTCACCTTGAATAAGCTGCTTCTGTTGTCATTAGCTTTTCTTCTCCACCCAGCTCCTCCCACTCTTTATTTTTTCCTGAAGATTTGGAACCTATCTGAAATGAGGAATTTTTAAATTTAATAGTTAAAGTACCAGACCAGTAATGTTATAGCAATAAAGAAATATTTAAAACCATCACCACAGTCCAACACAAGCACTAGAATAACTTAAATAAATTGAATGTTAAAAATGAAAGTGTTCAGCTTCTCTAAGGAAAGAAGGAATTCTGCTGTCGATATCTTAGATGTCAATATCTTCTCATCAATAGCATCTTAAAGAACATTTTAGTGACTTATCAAACTGCATGTATTTTAAATTGTAAACAGAAAATCAAAATAAATTCTCATACCTTAATTTTGATAAGCAAAATCTTGGTCATTGTTTTGCTTGCTTAAAACACCAAATCCTATAAGCCATCGGATCATTATATCAGTTTATGCATTGTATGTTGCATGTTTAATACAAAGTTTGGAAGGCTAGAAATACTCCACTAAGCAAGCAAACAGTAATTACTCCTTCGTAATTACTGTGCAACTTTATTGCCATGCATTGTTATAATTATATTTTAAATACTCCCCATTTGCATCATAGACCATAATGTCTTCTAGCACATTAAAGTCTGTGGCTTATAACAGCATCCCACTTCCACAAAGGCCTCTTCTTCATTTAGTCTCTATTTTAACTACTGTTAAAAGAGACTAAATGCAAGTAATTGGCACCATAATCCTACGGTAAGGAAATTGTAAGCAATATAATATTTCTGTGCTACTGAAGTCTCTAATTATTCAGAGCATTTCATGTTTAACGTTTAATATGCATTCCCCTTTCAGTTATGGAGCCAGTCATAACCAAAACAGTTCTTCTCAAATCTTAACATACACAGAAATCACCTGGGGATCTGGTTAAAATACAGATTTTGATATAGTTGGTCTGGAAACGGGCCCAAGAGTCTACATTTCTAACAAGCTCCCAGGTGATGATTCCATTGCTGCTGAGTTCATTGACCTTACTGTGAGTGACATCACTTTCATGTATTATCTATAACTAAGTGCAAAATGCGGTTAACAGTGTGCACACACACACACACACATTGCGCACATACATACACACATGGCAAACTTCACTCCAACCTCTCCTATGATCACTTTCTACCCTCAGATCTGGAAACAAATTAATCCTGTCACAGGATTTATTTAACACAAAGAGAAACAGCATTCAACCTGTGAAAGCTGGCCAAATACACGCTAGATAATATCACTCTGAGCTGGGAGTCAAAGAGGGCTTCCTTGTCATTTGCCAGATGGAGGGGTGTGTGTGTGCATGTGTGGTGGGGGCAGTTGGGAAAAGAAATTCCAGGCAGGGAGGAACTGCCCTTAGAAGTGACGAGAGTGAAATTAGCTCAGTGTGGCATCGTGTGCCTATAGTCCCAGATACTCAGGAGGGTGAGGCAGGAGAATCACTTGAACCCAGGAGGCGCAGGTTGAAGTGAGCTGAGATCCAAGATCAAGCCACTGCACTCCAGCCTGAGAGACAGAGCAAGACTCTGTCTCAAAAAAAAAAGAAAAAAAAAAAGGAAGTGACAGAGTGTAAACTATTCAGGGATGGAAAGATACTAATAAAGATATGATGAAGGGGAAAAATTCTTATTTTCTAATCAAAGAATTTGGATTTTATCTTAAAGGTATTTAGGAATTACCTAAGAACAAGACGATTATGTGAATTTTAGTTCACCTAGTCTACTAATGTTTTCTCTGCCACTCTCAGTGAAATATTTCTCTTTGGGAAATTAATCTGAATTTGACTCCTGAAATTTAAGGATACTATGGAAATATATTCATTGTTTTTGAAATAGCACATTTGAAAATGTACTTGGACACAGGAAGGGGAACATCACATACCAGGGCCTGTTGTACGGTGGGAGTAGGGGGGAGGGATAGCATTAGGAGATATACCTAATGTAAAGGATGAGTTAATGGGTGCAGCACACCAACATGGCACATGTATACATATGTAACAAACATGCACGTTGTGCACATGTACCCTAGAACTTAAAAGTATAATAATAATAAAAAAAAGAAAATGTATTTCTGGAATTTTTTTAAATGTATCTAGTAAAACATCGTGGCTTTATCTGTCTTCCATTATAATCATCTTAAAATTAACAGTATATAATCATCTTAAAATTAATAGAATCAGATGTTTTAACTTAGCAATGTCAGTAAATATAAATAGGTCATTATCAATATTCATAGCCTAACTGCTTATGCAGATCCCCAAATATCAGGGTGGCTAATATTTGAGACCTTTAAAAAAATTGTAAAATTTATGAAGACAGTTCACAAAGAGATCTTAGTTGAAAGCTAAGAAAATCTCACCCTATGACTTTTAAATTTTCTCTTAGTTTAAAAATAACTATTTGAAATTTCTCTTTACAATAAGGGAAAATTTTAAGGTAGGCTTAAAATCCAGAATCTCATACTCTTTATATATTTGATCTTTGGCAATCTAGAACATTATTATTTGGTAATATTTGTTTAAGGGATGTCTCTGCTAAATTTTTTTATGCCAGTCGGTAGAAGAAATATTAGTGTAAATAACTCATTTAGAGCATTTTATTTTATTTATTTAATACAAATGTTTAAATAAGGGAATTGGGAAAGACCTGCCGTTTTGGAATGTAATTATAGATATGTAATTGTTTTAGGGAGAGGTAACGAAAGGTAAAGATGGTCTCTTTTAATGAGGAAAGATTTTCTGGAACTTAGCTTTAGCAACAGTAATTATTTAACATTTTAATATGGGATCTGGAAAAGGGAAACTCCAGTGAAATCTATTACTATGTAGATGGCTCAATAGTTTTTCTAGTAGTAAAATACAACCCTGATGGATTTAAACTGCCAACAGAACTTTTGCAATTGAGTGGCAAGATCATAGTAATAGTACTAATGATCAGAAACAACAGCAAAGGAACAGAGAGCATTCATCACGGCAATTGGAGGTTAACACAGATAATAATAACATAACATGCATCATACCCAGGAGACAATGAAAGCCAAATTCTAGCAATGACTCAGGAAAGTGACCTAGTGCTGTAGTAGCCAGATGACCCAATGACAAGCTATAGCAAACAAGAACCATTTTAGAAACACAGATCTTTTCCATAAACACATCTTTTTGTTGTTGTTGTTGAGGATAGTTGCAAGGTTTGTATGTTGATGAGGCCTCTATGGAGTTAAAATGGAACAGAGTTGACGAAAATAAAGCTTAAACGTTCCAAACTCTGAACCAACCCAAATGTCCAACAACGATAGACTGGATTAAGAAAATGTGGCACGTATACACCATGGAACACTATGCAGCCATAAAAAAGGATGAGTTCATATCCTTTGTAGGGACATGGATGAAACTGGAAAACATCATTCTCAGTAAACTATCGCAAGGACAAAAAACCAAACACCGCATGTTCTCACTCATAGGTGGGAATTGAACAATGAGAACTCATGGACACAGGAAGTGGAATATCACACTCTGGGGACTGTTGTGGGGTTGGGGGAGGGGGGAGGGACAGCGTTAGGATATATACCTAATGCTAAATGACGAGTTAATAGGTGCAGGAAATCAGCGTGGCACATGGATACATATGTAACAAACCTGCACATTGTGCACATGTACCCTAAAACCTAAAGTATAAAAAAAAAAAAAAAAAAAATGTTCCAAACTCTGATACTGACACATGACCAGGTTTCACAGTTGGTAACTGGGAAATGGCTGACAGGGATACTAATCAATAATAATCTTTGCAGCAAACAGATTCAGTATTTATTTAGATATAATACATTCTTTAAAAAATCTTTCACAATAGCTCTATGAAGTATTTAACATTATTTCCCCATTTTATACATAAGAAAAAAGAGTCACAGAAATGTAAAAGAAAGGAAAGAAGGAAGGAAGGAAGGGAAGAGAGAGGAAGGGGAAGGGGAAGGGAAGGAGGGAGGGAGGAAGGGAGGGAGGGAGGAAGGAAGGAAGGAGGGAGGGAGGGAGGGAGGGAAGGAAGGAAGGGACGGAAGGAAGGGAGGGAAGGGAGGGAAGGAAGGAAGGAAGGGAGGGAGAGGAAGAAAGGAAGGAAGAAGGAAGGAAGGAAGGAAGGAAGGAAGGAAGGAAGGAAGGAAGGAAGGAAATTTACCTAGTATTTTGTAGCTAGCAAGTAAGGGAGCCAGACTTCAAACCCAGGAAGCTGGCACCCTTAACAATTAAGTGCCCTCAAAGTATGCGATAAAGCCTATGGAAATATGAGCCTGTAGAAACTACCTAAAGAGACGTCATATTCTAGACTATTAGAACCAGGGACTATCCTATACACCTTATAAGAACCATTATTAGGGGACAATAAACAACCCTGCTTCAAAGAGTAGAAATATGTTTCATAAAAGCCATTACCCAAAGATGTATAAAAGGTAAAACTTAAATAAAAATAGATTACCATTTACAACTTGGAAAAGAAACCCAGAATTTTCTGTAGCCACTGGGCAATGTGTTCTTACAGCCATAGGTAGAATAAAAATCTGGAAATTATCAGGGTAGGTTTTGAGAACAAAATAAGCAAGTTGGTCTCTTTTTAAATATAAATCTGACGTTAACAGAAGCCTTATGATATTAAGGGAAAACTGGTATGGGGACTAAGGAAGGGAGTGAAAACATGCTCCTCACCTATGAATTAGACATCCAAGAGGACAATCAAATTCGATCTCATGCCATATTGGGTCACTGATGACGCATCATGCATGGACTGTAGGACTTACAAATAAATCTGGACACAAAAGTTCTTATGTATGGGCCAATTCTGCTTATTTGGACACAGTGCAAATAGGTATGACAAGATATTTTTTTCCTCAAGGATGATACTTAGCAGATAAAGCCTGATTTCTAATTCAGTATTGGTACAACTGCATTTAGTGGTTTAGCTGCTACTTAGGTTTAAATCTCAGGTGTGTGACCCATAGCAAGCCACTAAACCATTCTGAATCTCAGTTCCTTCACTGGTAAAATAGGGAAAAATATTAGTTGCCTCATAGAGTTGTAGCGAAGGTTTAATGAATGATCTATGTAAAACGGAAGTGCTTGATAAACTTTAGTCTATTATTAACACCAAATACTAAAAAAAAAAAAAAAAATTCCTCTCCTTGGATAACATTCCTTGGTTAAAAAAATACTATATTTGAGTAGAAAGAAGCTTCTGACTGTTAAGGGTGATGGATATGTTCATTATCTTGACAATGGTGATGGTCACATAGGCATATGCATATATCAACACTGACAGATTGTATACTGGGAATATGTACAGTTCATTTTATGTCAGTTGACTCAATAAAGCTGTTAAAAAAAAAAAATCACCTGTGGGTGTTATGCGTGTGTCTGTGAATGTAGTTGCTAGGAAAATTTCTTACCTAACAGAGGCACACAAAGCTGCCATCCCTCCTCACAAGAAATTGGAACCAGTTTCTTTACAGCAAGAAATGTAAGGTGCTTCTAGATATACCTTTTGTGAGAAATTTGTACCACTGACAGTGATGAACTCATACGTTAGCATGACCATCCCATTTTAATACCTGTATGTACCTGAATCTTTAAAATGGCTAGAGAGAAAATACTCTATAGAGGAGGATGAGCTTACATGTGATATAAATAGATAGTTTTGAAATCTCACAGGAAATTATGTTACTCAGAGAATATTGGGATGCAATGATTGCATTTAGCATTTAGGTTTTTCATCTGGAATCAGAATTTACAGTACTTCTAACATAAAGGCAGTGACTATCTACAGATATTGCATGATGCAGTCTTTCTCTTGTGTGATTTCCCTGGCTTCACCCAAGTCACTGAACTCAGAGGCTCATCAGAGCAGTCAGTGTGAAAAACCACTTGTGTTCAGTGAGGCAATGATATTTATTGAGTGCTGTCTTTATATAGAACTGTGTGCTCTGTATAGGGCAGGAATGACATTTTGTTTTTTATTTCTCTTGGTCAATGGTGACCCCTGTCTCTTTGAGTCATTCCCTCCAGTACTGATAAACAGAGTTGCTGCTAATAAAGAGTGAGCTAAAAGGACTTGACAAAATATGACTCCCCCTTAGAGCCAAATGATTTTCAAATATTTATTTGTAGGTGTCTGTTTGATTGTATTCTTTTTCCACTGTTGATTTTGGAAAGAATTTTGGAAACAATTTTGGAATTCTCATTAATTCCTTAAAAATGTTTAATTTTACCCAGATAAGTAAATGCAAGGAATCTGGGGTGGGAATGGGGGAGAATGGGTGTTGGGGAAGTTGTGTCAGTTATCAAGACAATAATGCCACATATCAATTATAACATCCTAGTGGCATGAAACAATAAAGACTTCTTTAGCTTACATATTTGTGTGGTGGGCTCAGTTTATATCACCTAGGCCTATATATTTTTTTCTGTTGTTAACTGCCAGTTAACTCTGTACCACTACCGATCTTGGATGTGCGGGTTCACATCTCTGGGTGGTGGCTGGCATTGGATGATCTAGTATGGCCTTGGCTGGAATGTTAGGATGTTAAGGATGACATATCTTTATTTGTATCTCATCCTCCAGCAGGCTCACCTGGGCATGTTCACATATCCATGCACAGGAGCAAAAGAAGCAACTCTCAATACTTAAACCCATTTCAAGCTTCTGCTCATGTCTCATTTGCTAACATCCTGTTGGCCAAAGCAATCACATGGGGTCAGACCTGGAGTCAGAGTGAGAGGGCTCCACAATATTATATAGCAAAAGGCAAGGACACAGGGATTGGTCAAGAATTAGGGCCTTTAGTATAATTAATCTTTAGTAAAACATACTTTTCCTAATGAGTACAGTTATGCAGGGTGGTCATTTTGGTTTTCAGACTGTAAACTGACAAATTAATATTTGGTTAATTCAAGCAGATAAACTAAGAAATGAAACTTCCCAGCCATATTAATGTATTAAAAAAGTTTGTCAGGCCACTTTGGCTTTCATTTTATTCATTCATTTAAAAATATATTTATTGTGATAACAAGCAGCAATTTTCCAGTCAAGCAGGGATGTGAAGGAGAACATCAGTTCTCAAAGAATAATTTTGCCCTGTTGGGTTTTAAAAGATTGTCATTTTCCAATGTAATTGTTGGAAGAGGAGTTCAGACATCAGTTTTGGTCACTTTCTCTTGGGAAATACATTTACCTGAGTCATGTAGGACCACATCAAGCAATCTGGGACTCACAAGTTATAGCCACATCCTTTGGCTATATTTTTATCATGTGGGTTCACTTAACATTCTAATAATTGTTCTCCCTGGGATTCTGACTAGATTTTACTGGAAAATTGGAGTGAAGAGGGTTGGGTGGAGCATCAGCTTCTAGCCATTTAGAAATTACAGGGGACTAATTTTTTAAAAGCTAATTTGATTGCAGTTAGCAAAATGTCTCTCTTTTGAAAAAGAAGCTCCTAATCATCTCTTTCCAAAATTGAATCCTTCACTTTCTACAGTGCAAACACTGTTGCTTTGAGGAAGAAATATTTATCCACATATAAATACCGATCATGAACACGTTTCTGGAAGGGTCGGTGCTTGCGTCTTTACTTCTAAAGCAAATTCACATTCTGCTTCAACTGATTATTTTTTCAACAATATTTGTTATATTCTTTTACGATCTGCCAGTACTTTTTTGAAGCCCAGTTAGTTAGAACAGCGGCCAACAGAGCTGAGACTAAAAGGGTGCCAAATATCTCTTCAGAAGCAAGATGTTACTTCAAAAGATACTCACTACAAGGCACTACTGTGACTCACATAATCACTTATTTTTTAAGGGGGAGTTGTTAATGTAGAATTGGTTTCTTATCTTCCCAGCCCCCAGTGAGCCTTTGCTGTGCAAATTCGCTGATGGAGGACAAAAGAAGCGACAGAATCAAAGCAAATATACCCAGAATGGGAGGCCTTGGCCCAGGGAAGGAGAGGTGAGTCCTGACTGACAGCATTTTCTCTGAAATTTGGCAGTAGATATCCCTCAGAAGGTGGCAAGGCAGACGTATGGTACCATGATGAAATTGGGTCCCGTGGAACACCCGATGTCTTCAAAGGGGCAAATGAGCAGCCCCATGTTAATGTGTTCTAGATGAAATTAGTGAGGAGTAGAGGACTTCAAAATTAACCTCAGTTCTGCACTACAGCAAGTCTTCTGTCTTTAACCCAACTTGAACCTGAAAGGAACTCGCTGAAATACTTATCTACAAAGAATTAATTTCTATTTGTCTAATAGCTATAAAATGAGGGTATAATTACTTAACAAAATATTTTCAGTGAAATCAATATGGAGAGTTGAATGTGTTTTGAAACAGGCAGACAAAATTTGGTTGTTTTTCATCCTGCTATTGAGATGATTTACTTGCACATGTATGTATATTTATGCATATTCCCATATGTTCATAGATGTTTTGATATCTGTTTTATATATATATATATAAAATAAGATATTGTCTTGGTCAAAAAAGAGGGAGAAAAGTTGATACATACAGCATTTTGCTTTTCACAAGGAGAATGAAAAGCACTGAACAGCTCACTATCCATTTACCCTCAATACAAATTGGTAAAAAAGCCAGTTTATGGATCTAATGCCACTTAGGAATGGGTTCCTTTTGTTACTTTTTTGTAAGAAGACAAGGAAAAGGTGCCTGAGCTTCCATGAGGTCTTTTCATTATTTGTGAAATGGAATAGAGTTGTTTGAATGACTTGAATAAATGCCATTTTGTACCATACTTTCAACAGAAGAGCTTTATTTGGTATTTCATTCAAAGCACCTACTTCATCCATTTATCATTTAAGAAGCATTGTACTTGATGCAGCATTTTACACTTTCAATACTGACAGAACAGTGGTAAGGAAGAAAGGAAGCTGGAATTTTTCTCAGCAAATCCTTTAGCCTTTTTTCAGTTGCTGTTTCTAAGACCATTGTTTGTTTTGAGTGTTCCCAGGCAGGTCTCAAAACCCCTCTTAAAGGTTATAGTTATGTTCAAGTACTATATAAACTGTAGCTCATTACATTAAGACATGAAAAACAGAATCATTATTGAGCATCAAAAGCTAATAAAAAAGATAAAGAGTTTTAATATTCTCAACTTTAAAAAGGCAGTGGGTATTATGTTCTAAAAATAAGGTGGAGGGGGTGATCCATGTGTTTTTAGCATGGAGTCCAGTGCATCAGCAGATAACCCTATTGGCCCCAGAAGACAACTGATGCCTGATAGCACTTGTTAACACATGTCCCCTACCAAACACCCATAAATCTAGAAAGACTCATTTGACATTTTAAAATTTGGTTGGATAAAATGCCTGCTGATTAGAGATATCTTTGGGTCACAGACTATCATCACAAAGCCCCAAGACTCAATTAGCAACTTGGCATTAATTACAGAAGCTTCAGTTTCTGTCTCCTTAAGGAACTATAATATTACCTTCATACAATAGATGGCAACTGCAGCAAGACACTTCATCTCAGTGTACATTTCTTGAAAATGGAATCAATAAAGACAAAATGTAGAGAGTTACAGCTGCCACCTGGCTACTGTATATAGAATCTAAGACTTTGCTTCAAAGCATGATAAATGCTATATGTACTATAATGTGGAAGCATTGTGGAGTTGAGTTTAGGACCAAGAGCACCTTATAATTTAAACCTAGGTTTTAAAGGTGTATTCCTAATCTTTGTTTTCAAAAGTTGATTTTTAAGAGCTATAAATTTTCCTGTTGATCTGTGAAAATCAAAGGACCATGATAAAATTTATCTGTGACCAATAAAATATATTTCAAATATATATATACACATTGAGAGAAAATAGATTAGGCAGAGAAATAGCATGCCCTAGAAATACGCTTATCAAATTTTTTGGTTTGGGGATGCACATATTAATTTGTACACTTTGATTGTGGTCTTAGAAGTAGATACCCAAAGAATGTTGAATAACTGTGTGCCCATCACTTTATATTTTTTTGCTTCCATTTCCCACTTGCATTTTACTTGCTAAAGTATATTAGCAACTTGATAAAGTTGTCATGATACACATTAATCCTATATAAGCAATATTTAATTAATTTTATATGCCAGGAAATTCTGGTTACCGGATTTGATTCTAAGACACATGTTTTTGTTGTTGCTGTTTTCCACACTTTAAAGCTTCTGGAATTGGTTCTCTTTGCTAAGTGGCATTTTACAAGATAATATGCATTTGCTCCTGTTAGTCACTTGGGGGCACTACCTACATTCTCTGGTTAAGGTCTTTGACCACACTGGTTTCATAAATAAAAGCACTAACCGAAGCCTGGATCTGGGTCAGATTCTTAAAGGAGGGTTTTTTGTTTGTTCGTTTGTTTGTTTGACCCTTTCCTTCATTCAGTGTCATGATTGAGACAAGTAACTTTCTTTGGTGTCTGTTTTTAATGGGTAGTTTTGTTTTTCATTTGCCATTAGACTAAGGTTGGCATACCAACTTTATAAAGAGATCATTTGCAGTGTTTGTTTTTGCTCGTTTGTTTGTTTTGATATATGAAACAATGGTACACCTTTGAATCCTTGTCTTAGATAAAATGAAAGATGGTAGTTTAGATTATGCTGCTGTGGAATTGAAGATAATAGCACAGACTGAGGCTAATGTTTACTTTTCCTCTCTCCTAAAAGATGAGTAAAAATGGTCATGGGAAAGGGATTTCTGATGAAATTCTTAGGACACAAAACCAATGGATTACAAGCATTTTAGAAGTACTGTGCACATGCCAATTGATAGACTAATTAAAATTTTAATTTATTGTTTAAAGCTGTTTTTTCCTCATGGCATTTTGATAAAAATTTTATTAGCAAAGTTTAGCTAAATGTACTTTATGAAAAAAATCTAATACATAAAACTTTATACACAGAAATTAGTATAAATTAGCAAGATTTTGAAATATAAATATATGCTAGTGGCCATGTTCTGCATAAGTGAAAAACACAAGAATATTTTTAAATTATTAATTAATCTTTCAAGAGACAATTGGAACTCTGAATAAAATGATCGAGGGATGGGGGCTATTAGGCTCTTCCTCCTTGGTGTTCTACAGTTCTTATTGTTTTATTTCCTTAAGTAGCAGTTCTCAAACTCTTGGTCTCTGGATCCCTTTATACTCTTAAAAATTATTACTTACAACAAAATAAATAATAACAGAAATTAACTCATCATGTGCAAATAAGAATAGTATATTTTGTTAAAATATATTTTTTAAAACAAAGGCAATTTTTTGAGAAAAGTGGTGCACTTTTCTATTTTTACAAATTGCTTTAGTGTCTGGCTCAGTAAAAAATGGCCAGATTTGTGCATGTACTTCAGCATTCTCTCTTTTGCTATACTCTGTCTTGCTTTAAACATATAGAAAAAAATCTACCCTCATCTAGGTAAGTCATTTAAAAAGGGAGAACCCTATAGATCTCCTAATACAATCTTAGGAATTCTTGGTCTTTAGGCCACACTTTGAGAACCACTGTCCTAAAGGAGCTGAAGCCAAGGGCAGGGCTGATATTCAGCTTCCATATACTAGAAGGGCCATGCAACTTGTTGGTATATTAAAATGTGTCTTACCATTTGGTAAATAGACACTGCCGCTAGGCCACCAGTGCAACTCCACTTCCCCTTCCTCCCCGGTGCCTCCTCCAGGAGCATCATGATCCAGCAAGAATGGGGTACTGGCTGGCACAGCAGGAGTTCTCCCAAATCCTACTCGTGCATTTAAATTCTGATTGGCCAGTGTTTACGACATATTGGTCGCAAAATGTTTTAAATGTCACCCTTAGCTCAGAAATAGTCTCACTTAATTATCACAGGGACCCTGATGACCCCTGGTAACATTGTGTTGGCCAGGTATTCTATACATCTGAGGCTCTTTCTTACTTTAGGCAAAATACTGCCTGCATCAACCTTGTTTGTGCTCTCCCAAATGATTGGTGGAGTGGTGTGGAACTAGGAATGTTTCAAGCCAGTTCAAAAATATATCAGGAACTTCTGTTGCTTTTTTCTGTGTTCCCAAAGAAGACCTTTCCAATGACTACCAAAAAGTCACCAAATTGTACTTTATACTACAAATAATAACAGCTGATCAAAAAGCAAATAGCTTCGGAATTTTCTAGATGGTCAGATCAAAATTTGATTGATGATAACTTAGTGCCCCAGTGAAGATAATTGTAAACTAAAATAGACATTTACTCATGCATTCATTGATTCATTCACTTATTCAACGACTACCAATATACCGTCACAACACATAAGCAGACACACATCTGAACTTGTGATATGTCTATTTTTGAAAACTTTATTGAACTACGTTGTAAAGAAGATTGGATTAAATCAAAGAATGGATATGTTTACACTATGATGAGAGACACTTAAATTTGAAAAATGCTTTATATTAACTTTGGTTGTGGGTGGTCTTTGGGTTTCCTTAAGAATTTTCAAATATCGGTAAATGCTAAGTTTCAAATCCAGAATATGGTGCTGTTTCACCAAATTTTTATGCTGGGGTTTTATCCTTAAGTAGGACAAATATCAACCAACTACTTCACACTGGCTCGAAAACTCTGATCTAGCTTTCACAAAATCTCCCCAAGCTCTATTAATTGAGTTAGTAAATGCCATTGACAGTAATTGCTTTGGGAATTGTACTTCCCAGAAATGATGTTTTGGCTATGGACACAAACAAGAGACATGGAAATTGAACAAGAAGTAACCCAACAAAGTACTCAGATGTCTAGTGAAAAAATGCCGATGTGTTATAAAAACAAAAATCAATGAAGTGGCATTTCTTTCCTTTATCTTGTTTACAGTTCTCTCCTGGAGTCAGTTTAAAAGCAATGACTAATACTAAACATTTTCTCTCTATCTGATGCTCTGAAGAGATTTTTTTCCTTCCTATAGAAACATTTAACAAGATTATTTTCACAGCCTCAACATGAAAATGAACTAGTGGAACTAATGTGGTATTGATAACAATCAACACTCAGATTCCCAGAAATAGTTTACAGGTTATGTTGAAGAGAAAATCAAGTAAGATTTTTGGAGATGCATTCTAGGAATATTAAGATTTGGAATTCTTTACCTATTTCCAATTAAAGAATAAGTTTTAGGTGAGGTGTAATGATATAGTAATTCTTAAAGATATTGTATTTAAATGCATTTTTATTTCCCCAAATCACAGTCTTCTGGGTACAGGAGTATAGTATGTGCGTTGCACAATATTAAGGGCACCATTCACACAAACTAGATGTAAATGTCACCGCATGGGATAGTTCAGTGCTTGTGATCCTGCCTGGAAATGTTAGTTTGAAAACTTTTAAGGGATATAATATTCTGACATAGTGTAGTTTAAGTTCCTTAAATTAGTAGGTCCCATTAATGCACTCACAAAATCTGCTACTAGTGAGCTGAAAGCGAAGTTACCGGTTTCATCACAGCCAGCTTACACTAAGTGATTTGTTATGATGTATAACCTAGATGATATGTTGTCTATTTTCAGACTTGATATCAACTTGTTTACAGTGATGGATGAAAACTTCCCCTGTGCTGTAAAGTTTTATAAGTCTTGTCCATTCAGACCTACTATTAATAAAAATTATCTTCAGTGCCAGTAAGTGAATGAAGGCCTGCAAAGCTCATGTGCGAGAATGGGATTGTCAGGCTGTTTTGAGTCCATAGCCAAGTGCAGGCAAAGTTGAGAAAACTTGCTTCTAAACACCCAATTTCCTCCCCATTGTGCCTCAATGCTTTAGGTGTAATTATTTACTCTGACTAAATTCATTTGTGATTAAAACAAAGATGTCTTTTTAGATTTCTAAGTAGGCAGATAGCCATATAAATGATACAACAGTTATATCTCGTGTTCCAATTTAAGATGAGTAAACATTCCTTGAGGGATATGTTCTATTTCTGTTTGTTTTTTGAAGGATAGTGAATACTTACAGATTTGGCAGCACAATTATGAATTACAACCATGTCTTTATCACCGTCATTATCTTCAGTATCATTGTTATCGTACGCATTTGTTCCCTCATTGACTAATAATTTGCGTTAAGCACTGACAGTGTGTGAGGATGTGCACCTCAGTAGGCATGAGGAAACCCCTGCCCTGAATGCACATTGGATATGCACATTCTCAGTGAGAGCCCTTTTAATACCCTTGGGTTTCCTATTTGCTTTCTTACTTTCTTAGTGTATGACCCCCCCGACCCTTTTTTTTTTTTTTTTTTTGAGATGGAGTCTCACTCTGGTTGCCCAGGCTGGGGTGCGGTGGCATGATCTCAGCTTACTGCAACCTTCGCTTCCTGGGTTCAAGCAATTTCCCTGCCTCAGCCTCCTGTGTAGCTGAGATTACAGGTGCCCACCACCATACCCGGCTAATTTTTGTACTTTTAGTAGAGATGGGGTTTTGCCATGTTGGTGAGGCTGGTCTCGAACTCCTGACCTCAGGTGATCTGCTTGCCTCGGTCTCCCAAAGTGCTGGGATTATAGGCATGAGCCACCACGCCCGGCCGTGTATGACTTTTTACAGAAATATTCTTTTTAAGAGAAGAATTATATTTGAAAAATGTTTGTTTTAAAGACAATATTAAAGAAGAAGCAACTTAAAACAAAAAGTATTCAGTCATCATAAGGACTTATTGAGTGTTCATTATGTGGGAGGCATAGGACTGGTAGTATGGACATGGTGTAACACAGACAGATTCGCTTCTCCCTTGGAGCCTAAAATGGCAAAGATCTTCTCTGTCTGCAGAGTAGGAGATTAAAAGTGGAGCACAATATAATTTAGTGTTATAGAAATGAAATCATTAGCAGTAAATGGCTTCATATCTATGCAACTGTAAAAGAACACCAAAGCTAAAGTAATAACAAAAATAACAAGAACTATAGTAGCAGACACAAGAACATCAGTGTATATTCCTCTTGTTACTAAATATGAACTGATTCTTTGTCTGATTTTCAGGGTGGGTAACTAAGAAATTGCTGTATGTGGATTTACAAACCAGAAATGTTTCCTAATGTTGAAAAGCTTCACCTTGTCACTTGGCCAGTAGAGGCCTCTATGTCCCCGGGTGCTGAGTGGCACAGAGAGAATGATATTTAGAGAAGGAATTGGAGCTTTGGGGTGTGAATGGTTAACGAATGCTGAGTCCTCTGATACGCTCCTTGAGAAAAATTATTCTTTATGAATTTTAAGGAATTGAGTGTGTCACCATCTGTGATGTGCTCACTGTTGTGTGCTTATCTTCACAATTATCTAGGCACTGTAGTGAGTAAGAGAGCAAACTCTCAATTTAAGTCACAAATCCACAACCTCTGAGCTGAGTGACAATACTATGACAATGCTGGGCAGTTTTTCTTTTCTTTTTTTTTTTTTATTATACTTTAAGTTCTAGGGTACATGTGCACAACATGCAGGTTTGTTACATATGTATACATGTGCCATGTTGGTGTGCTACACCCATTAACTCGTCATTTACATTAGGTATATCTCCTAATGCTGTCCCTCCCCCCGCCCCACAACAGTCCCCGGAGTGTGATGTTCCCCTTCCTGTGTCCAAGTGTCCTCATTGTTCAATTCTCACCTATGAGTGAGAACATGTGATGTTTGGTTTTTTGTCTTTGCAATAGTTTGCTGAGAATGATGGTTTCCAGCTTCATCCATGTCCCTACAAAAGACATGAACTCATCCATTTTATGGCTGTGTAGTATTCCATGGTGTATATGTGCCACATTTCCTTAATCCAGTCTATAATTGATGGACATTTGGGTTGTTCCAAGTCTTTGCTATTGTGAATAGTGCCACAGTAAACATACATGTGCATGTGTCTTTATAGCAGCATGATTTATAATCCTTTGGGTATATACCCAGTAATGGGATGGCTGGGTCAAATGGTATTTCTAGTTGTAGATCTCTGAGGAATCACCACACTGTCTTCCACAATGGTTGAACTAGTTTACAGTCCCACCAACAGTGTAAAAGTGTTCCTATTTCTCCACATCCTCTCCAGCACCTGTTGTTTCCTGACTTTTTAATGATCTCCATTCTAACTGGTGTGAGATGGTATCTCATTGTGGTTTTGATTTGCATTTATCTGATGGCCAGTGATGATGAGCATTTTTTCATGTGTCTTTTGGCTGCATAAATGTCTTATTTTGAGAAGTGTCTGTTCATATCCTTTGCCTACTTGTTGATGGGGTTGCTTTTTTTTTTTTTTTTGTAAATTTGTTTGAGTTCTTTGTAGATTCTGGATATTAGCCCTTTGTCAGATAAGTAGATTGCAAAAATTTTCTTCCATTCTGTAGGTTGCCTGTTCACTCTGATGGTAGTTTCTTTTGCTGTGCAAAAGCTCTTTAGTTTAATTAGATCCCATTTGTCAATTTTGGCTTTTGTTGTCATTGCTTTTGGTGTTTTAGACATGAAGTCCTTGCCCATGCCTATGTCCTGAATGGTATTGCCTAGGTTTTCCTCTAGGGTTTTTATGGTTTTATGTCTAACATTCAAGTCTTTAATCCATCATGAATTAATTAATTAATTAATACTGTAGCCTTGTAGTATAGTTTGAAGTGAGGTAGCGCGATGCCTCCAGCTTTGTTCTTTTGGCTTAGGATTGACTTGGCAATGCGGGCTCTTTTTTGGTTCCATATGAACTTTAAAGTAGTTTTTTCCAATTCTGTGAAGAAAGTCATTGGTAGCTTGATGGGGATGGCATTGAATCTATAAATTACCTTGGGTGGTATGGCCATTTTCATGATATTGATTCTTCCTATCCATGAGCATGTAATGTTCTTCGATTTGTTTGTATCCTCTTTTATTTCATTGAGCAGTGGTTTGTAGTTCTTGAAGAGGTCCTTCACATCCCTTGTAAGTTGGATTCCTAGGTATTTTATTCTCTTTGAAGCAATTGTGAATGGGAATTCACTCATGATTTGGCTCTCTGTTTGTCTGTTATTGGTGTGTAAGAATGCTTGTGATTTTTGATTTTGTATCCTGAGACTTTGCTGAAGTTGCTTATCAGCTTAAGGAGACTTTGGGCTGAGACAATGGGGTTTTCTAGATATACAATCATGTCATCCTCAAACAGGGACAATTTGACTTCCTCTTTTCCTAATTGAATACTTTTATTTCTTTCTCCTGCCTGATTGCCCTGGCCAGAACTTCCAACACGATGTTGAATAGGAGTGGTGAGAGAGGGCATCCCTGTCTTGTGCCAGTTTTCAAAGGGAATTCTTCCAGTTTTTGCCCATTCAGTATGATATTGGCTGTGGGTTTGTCATAAATAGCTCTTATTATTTTGAGATACCCATCAATACCTAACTTATTGAGAGTTTTTAGCATGAAGGACTGTTGAATTTTGTCAAAGGCCTTTTCTGCATCTATTGAGATAATCATGTGGTTTTTGTCTTTGGTTCTGTTTATATGCTGGATTACGTTTATTGATTTGCATATGTTGAACCAGCCTTGCATCCCAGGGATGAATGGGCAGGTTTTTCAAAGTCCTTAAGTTTCTGATTCCTCACCAGCAGACTGAGAATGGTTCAAAGTGCATACTTAGTGACCAGATGGATTTATAGAGGTGACCAAGGTAAAACACAGTGCCTGGCAAATGATAAGTGCTTAAATAGTAACTATTTTTTATTTATTTATTTATTTATTTATTTATTTATTTTATTATACTTTAGGGTTTTAGGGTACATGTGCACAATGTGCAGGTTTGAATAGTAACTATTATTTTAACTATTATAATATCATCACAACTCAAAGTTTTTAAATCTGAAAATCAGCTTTGCTATGAGTTTCTATGACTAGTAAGCTTTAATTCCTTGATTTTCAGTTTAATGGCATGTCAGTTTATTTTCTGAACAGGAATTATTTCTAACGATACATTTATTTGAAAAAAAATGTGCTGCCAATGTAATTTGTTAACTATATTTTTACTTAGATTATAAAACACATTTTAAAAAACAAGTAGAAAATAATATATTTTAACTTTGACCCACATTATATTAATATTTTTGTAAGATCACATTCCAAATCATAAAGCATTATTTAGTACTGGAATGTTATGTGGTTTTCAAGTTTCTAGCCAATTTTCCTTTGAAGATCATGTAATCATAAAAGCTGAAAGAGCTAGGAGGAAGAGAATGGCTTGGATAAAAGATTGAAAGAAGAAGAAAAAAGAAAAATAAAACAAAAACATGAATTATTGCTAGAAATCAAGAAAAATTGAGCTACAGTTGAGAACTGTTGAATGGTCAGTGTTTTCAAAGAGAAAGAAATGAATCATTAACTTACTTATTCTGGCAAATAATGACAATAAATTTTGGATACCAGAGGTGCTTATGCAACTTGGTGGCTATGAGAAGGATTCCTCATGTTCAAGTACTTTCCACTGTGGTTCACAGCAATTACCTTTGACAGAAGAAGCATTCTAATGCACAGCTAGTGGCTTATCAAATTTACTGTCTCCATAATGCTGAATGTACATGACCTTTGGGCTTCCACACTTTATTGAGACATGAAGGATGATATTACTAAATTCTGCTGTGTAATTTTTGGAGTTTTGAATTTTTAGTGTCTGTACAAATAATGTTATTAATGCCATTTATAAAAGATTATTTTGTTTACTCCTGTCACAGGGGTTTGTTGTACAGATCATTTCACTACTCAGGTGGTAAGCCTAGTACCCAATAGTAATTTTTTCTGCTCCTCTCTCTCCTCCCAGCCTCCACCCTCAAGTAGAACCCAGTGTCTGTTGTTCTTGTCTTTGTGTTTGTGAATTCTCATCATTTAGCTTCCACTTATAAGTAAGACCATCTGGTATTAGGTTTTCTGTTCCAGCATAAGTTTGCTAAGGACAATGGCCAACAGCTCTATCCATGTTCCTGCAAAAGACATGATTTCATTCTCCTTTTGAACTGCATAGTATTCCATGCTGTATATGTATCACACTTTCTTTATCCTCTTTGTCATTGATGGGCATTTAGGTAGATTCCATGTCTTTGCTATTGTGAATAGCGCTAAAATGAACATTTGCATACATGTGTCTTTGTGGTAGAATGATTTATATTCCTCTGGGTATATACCCAGTAATGGGATTGCTGGGTTACCATACTACTTTCCACAATGGTTGACCCAACTTACATTCCCACCAATAGTTTATAAGTGTTCCCTTTTCTCTGCAACCTCACCAGCATCCGCTATATTTTGACTTTTTAGTAATAGCCATTCTGACTGGTGTTAGATGATATCTCATTGTGGTTTTGACTTGCATTTCTTTAATGATCAGTGATGGTGAGCTTTTCTTCATATGCTTATCGGCCACATGTATGTCTTCTTTTGAAAATTGTCTGCTCATGTCTTTTGCTCACTTGTTAATGGGGTTGTTTTATCCTTGTAAATTTAAGTTCTTTATAGATGCTCAATATTAGACCTTTGTCTGATGCATAGTTTGCAAATATTTTCTCCCATTCTGTAGGTTGTCTGTTTGCTCCATTGATCTTTTTTTTTCTGTGCAGAAGCTCTTTGGTTGGATCCCATTTGTCAGTTTTTGCTTTTGTTGTGATTGCTTTTGACACCTTTGTCATGAAATTTTTGCCCATTCCTATGTCCATGATAGTATTGCCTGGGTTATCTTTTAGGGTTTTTATATTTTTTGGTTTTACATTCAAGTCTTTAACTCATCTTGAGTTTATTTTTATACATGATGTAAGGGAGGGGTCCAGCTTCAATTTTCTGCATATGGTGAGCCAGTTATCCCAACACCATTTATTGAATAGGGGGTCTTTTCCTTATTGCTTTTGTCAGTTTTGTTGAATATCAAATGGTGATAGGTATGCGACCTTGTTTCTGGGCTCTCTATTCTGTTCCATTGGTCTATGTGCCTGTTTTTGTAGCAGCACCATGCTCTTTTGGTTACTATAGCCCTGTGGTATAGTTTGAAGTCAGGTAACATGATGCCTCCAACTTTGTTCTTTTTGCTTAGGATTGCCTTGGCTATTCAGGTTCTTTATTTGTTCCATATGAATTTTAAAATAGTTTTTTCCTAGTTCTGTGAATAATGTCATTAGTAGTTTGATAGGAAGAGCATTGAAATTGCTTTGGGCAGTATGACCATTTTAATGATATTGAGTCTTCCTATCCATGAACATGGGATATTTTTCTATCTGTTTGTGTCTTCTGTGATTTCTTTGCACAGTGTTTTGTAATTCTTATGGTAGAGACCTTTCACCTCCCTAGTTAGCTGTATTTCTAAGTATTTTACTCTTTTCGTGGCAATCGTGAATGGGATTGCCTTCCCGATTTGGCTCTCGACTTGGCTGCAATTGGTCTATAGGAATGCTAGTGATTTTTGTACATTGATTTTGTATCCTGAAACTCTGCTGAAGTTGTTTATCAGCTGAAGGAGCTTTTGGGCTGAGACTATGGGATTTTTTTAGATGTAGAATCATGTTGTCTGCAAACAGGGATAGTTTGACTTATCTTCCTATTTGGATGCCCTTTATTTCTTTCTCTTGCCTGATTGCTCTGGCTAGGACTTCCAATACTGTGTTGAATAGAAGTGTAGAGAGAGGGCATCCTTGTCTGGTACTGGTTTTTAAGAGGAATGCTTCTGGCTTTTGCCCATTCAGTGTGATGTTGACTATGGGTTTTTCATAAATGGCTCTTATTATTTTGAACTACGTTCCTTCAAAACCTTGTTTGTTGAGAGTTTTTAAGATGAAGCAATGTTGAAATTCATTGAAATTCTTTTCTGTATCATTTGAGATAATCAAGTGTTTTTTGTCTTTAATTCTGTGTATGTGATTAATTGCATTTATTAATTTTCATGTGTTGAACCAACCCTGCATGCCAGTGATGAAGCCTACTTGATCATGGCTTTTTTTTACAGCATTTGACTGTCACTAGCTGTTACTAATGCTAATGTAAAGTATGTGCTTTGGGGCATTCTTAGAAGTGAGGGACAGAAGACACATTCAGTAAAATAGCCGCCTTGTCTTTAGTTGAATCTGCTCTTTTTTTTTTTTTCTTTTTTTATATTATTATTATTATTTTTTTTTTATTATTATTATACTTTAGGGTTTTAGGGTACATGTGCACAATGTGCAGGTTTGTTACATATGTATCCATGTGCCATGTTGATTTCCTGCACCCATTAACTCGTCATTTAGCATTAGGTGTATCTCCTAATGCTGTCCCTCCCCCTCCCCCCACCCCACAACAGTCCCCGGAGTGTGATGTTCCCCTTCCTGTGTCCATGAGTTCTCATTGTTCAATTCCCACCTATGAGTGAGAACATGCGGTGTTTGGTTTTTTGTCCTTGCAATAGTTTACTGAGAATGATGTTTTCCAGTTTCATCCATGTCCCTACAAAGGACACGAACTCATGATATTTTATGGCTGCATAGTATTCCATGGTGTATATGTGCCACATTTTCTTAATCCAGTCTATCGTTGTTGGACATTTGGCTTGGTTCCAACTCTTTGCTATTGTGAATAGAGCCGCAATAAACATACGTGTGCATGTGTCTTTATAGCAGCATGATTTATAGTCCTTTGGGTATATACCCAGTAATGGGATGGCTGGGTCAAATGGTATTTCTAGTTCTAGATCCCTGAGGAATGGCCACACTGACTTCCACAATGGTTGAACTAGTTTACAGTCCCACCAACAGTGTAAAAGTGTTCCTATTTCTCCACATCCTCTCCAGCACCTGTTGTTTCCTGATTTTTTAATGATGGCCATTCTAACTGGTGTGAGATGGTATCTCACTGTGGTTTTGATTTGCATTTCTCTGATGGCCAGTGATGATGAGCATTTCTTCATGTGTTTTCTGGCTGCATAAATGTCTTCTTTTGAGAAGTGTCTGTTCATGTCCTCTGCCCACTTTTTGATGGGGTTGTTTGTTTTTTTTTTGTAAATTTGTTTGAGTTCATTGTAGATTCTGGATATTAGCCCTTTGTCAGATGAGTAGGTTGCAAAAATTTTCTCCCATTCTGTAGGTTGCCTGTTCATTCTGATGATAGTTTCTTTTGCTGTGCAGAAGGTCTTTAGTTTAATGAGATCCCATTTGTCGATTTTGGCTTTTGTTGCCATTGCTTTTAGTGTTTTAGACATGAAGTCCTTGCCCACGCCTATGTCCTGAATGGTATTGCCTAGGTTTTCTTGTAGGATTTTAATGGTTTTAGGTCTAACATATAAGTCTTTAATCCATCTTGAATTAATTTTTGTATAAGGTGTAAGGAAGGGATCCAGTTGCAGCTTTCTACATATGGCTAGCCAGTTTTCCCAGCACCATTTATTAAATAGGGAATCCTTTCCCCATTTCTTGTTTTTGTCAGGTTGGTCAAAGATCAGATAGTTGTAGATATGCAGCATCATTTCTGAGGGCTCTGTTCTGTTCCATTGATCTATGTCTCTGTTGTGGTACCAGTACCATGCTGTTTTGGTTACTGTAGCCTTGTAGTATAGTTTAAAGTCAGGTAGCGTGATGCCTCCAGCTTTGTTCTTTTGGCTTAGGATTGACTTGGCGATGCGGGCTCTTTTTTGGTTCCATATGAACTTTAAAGTAGTTTTTTCCAATTCTGTGAAGAAAGTCATTGGTAGCTTGATGGGGATGGCATTGAATCTATAAATTACCTTGGGCAGTATGGCCATTTTCACGATATTGATTCTTCCAACCCATGGGCATGGAATGTTCTTCCATTTGTTTGTATCCTCTTTTATTTCATTGAGCAGTGGTTTGTAGTTCTCCTTGAAGAGGTCCTTCACATCCCTTGTAAGTTGTATTCCTAAGTATTTTATTCTCTTTGAAGCAATTGTGAATGGGAGTTCACTCATGATTTGGCTCTCTGTTTGTCTGTTATTGGTGTACAAGAATGCTTGTGATTTTTGTACATTAATTTTGTATCCTGAGACTTTGCTGAAGTTGCTAATCAGCTTAAGGAGATTTTGGGCTGAGACAATGGGGTTTTCTAGATATACAATCATGTCATCTGCAAACAGGGACAATTTGACTTCCTCTTTTCCTAATTGAATACCCTTTATTTCCTTCTCCTGCCTGATTGCTCTGGCCAGAACTTCCAGCACTATGTTGAATAGGAGCGGTGAGAGAGGGCATCCCTGTCTTGTGCCAGTTTTCAGAGGGAATGCTTCCAGTTTTTTCCCATTCAGTATGATATTGGCTGTGGGTTTGTCGTAGATAGCTCTTATCATTTTGAGATATGTCCCATCAATACCTAATTTATTGAGAGTTTTTAGCATGAAGGGTTGTTGAATTTTGTCAAAGGCCTTTTCTGCATCTATTGAGATAATCATGTGGTTTTTGTCTTTGGTTCTGTTTATATGCTGGATTACATTTATTGATTTGCATATGTTGAACCAGCCTTGCATCCCAGGGATGAAGCCCACTTGATCATGGTGGATAAGCTTTTGGATGTGCTGCTGGATTCGGTTTGCCAGTATTTTATTGAGGATTTTTGCATCAATGTTCATCAAGGATATTGGTCTGAAATTCTCTTTTTTGGTTATGTCTCTGCCAGGTTATGGTATCAGGACGATGCTGGCTTCATAAAATGTGTTAGGGAGGATTCCCTCTTTTTCTATCGATTGGAATAGTTTCAGAAGGAATGGTACCAATTCCTCCTTGTAGCTCTGGTAGAATTCGGCTGTGAATCCATCAGGTCCTGGACTCTTTTTGGTTGGTAAGCTATTGATTATTGCCACAATTTCAGAACCTGTTATTGGTCTATTCAGAGATTCAACTTCTTCCTGGTTTAGTCTTGGGAGGGTGTATTTGTCCAGGAATTTATCCATTTCTTCTAGATTTTCTAGTTTATTTGCATAGAGGTGTTTGTAGTATTCTCTGATGGTAGATTGTATTTCTGTGGGATCGGTGGTGATATCCCCTTTTTCGTTTTTTATTGCATCTATTTGATTCTTCTCTCTTTTCTTCTTTATTAGTCTTGCTAGCGGTCCATCAATTTTGTTGATCTTTTCAAAAAACCAGCTCCTGGATTCATTAATTTTTTGAAGGGTTTTTTGTGTCTCTATTTCCTTCAGTTCTGCTCTGATTTTAGTTATTTCTAGCCTTCTGTTAGCTTTTGAATGTGTTTGCTCTTGCTTTTCTAGTTCTTTTAATTGTGAAGTTAGGGTGTCAATTTTGGATCTTTCCTGCTTTCTCTTGTGGGCATTTAGTGCTATAAATTTCCCTCTACACACTGCTTTGAATGTGTCCCAGAGATTCTGGTATGTTGTGTCTTTGTTCTCGTTGGTTTCAAAGAACATCTTTATTTCTGCCTTCATTTCATTATGTACCCAATAGTCATTCAGGAGCAGGTTGTTCAGTTTCCATATAGTTGAGCGGTTTTGAGTGAGTTTCTTAATCCTGAGTTCTAGTTTGATTGCACTGTGGTCTGAGAGACAGTTTGTTATAATTTCTGTTCTTTTACATTTGCTGAGGAGAGCTTTACTTCCAACTATGTGGTCAATTTTGGAATAGGTGTGGTGTGGTGCTGAAAAAAATGTATATTCTGTTGACTTGGGGTGGAGAGTTCTGTAGATGTCTATTAGGTCCACTTTATGTAGAGCTGAGTTCAATTCCTGGATATCCTTGTTAACTTTCTGTCTCGTTGATCTGTCTAATGCTGACAGTGGGGTGTTAAAATCTCCCATTATTATTGTGTGGGAGTTTAAGTCCCTTTGTAGGTCACTGAGGACTTGCTTTATGAATCTGGGTGCTCCTGTGTTGGGTGCATATATATTTAGGATAGTTAGCTCTTCTTGTTGAATTGATCCCTTTACCATTATGTAATGGCCTTCTTTGTCTCTTTTGATCTTTGTTGGTTTGAAGTCTATTTTATCAGAGACTAGGATTGCAACCCCTGTCTTTTTTTGTTTTCCAGTTGCTTGATAGATCTTCCTCCATCCCTTTATTTTGAGTCTATGTGTGTCTCTGCACGTGAGATGGGTTTCCTGAATACAGCACACTGATGGGTCCTGACTCCTTATCCAGTTTGCCAGTCTGTGTCTTTTGATTGGAGCATTTAGCCCATTTACATTTAACGTTAATATTGTTATGTGTGAATCTGATCCTGTCATTATGATGTTAGTTGGTTATTTTGCTCGTTAGTTGCTATAGTTTCTTCCTAGCCTCGATGGTCTTTGCAATTTGGCTTGTTTTTGCAGTGGCTGGTACCGGTTGTTCCTTTCCATGTTTAGTGCTTCCTTCAGGAGCTCTTTTAGGGCAGGCCTGGTGGTGACAAAATCACTCAGCGTTTGCTTGTCTGTAAAGTATTTTATTTCTCCTTCACTTATGAAGCTTAGTTTGGCGGGATAGGAAATTCTGGGTTGAAAATTCTTTTCTTTAAGAATGTTGAATATCAGCCCCCACTCTCTTCTGGCTTGTAGAGTTTCTGCTGAGAGATCAGCTGTTAGTCTGATGGGCTTCCCTTTGTGGGTAACCCGACCTTTCTCTCTGGCTGCCCTTAACATTTTTTCCTTCATTTCAACTTTGGTGAATCTGACAATTATGTGTCTTGGAGTTGCCCTTCTCGAGGAGTATCTTTGTGGCGTTCTCTGTATTTCCTGAATCTGAATGCTGGCCTGCCTTGCTAGATTGGGGAAGTTCTCCTGGATAATATCTTGCAGAGTGTTTTCCAACTTGGTTCCATTCTCCCCATCATTTTCAGGTACACCAATCAGACGTAGGTTTGGTCTTTTCACATAGTCCCAAATTTCTTGGAGGCTTTGTTCATTTCTTTTTATTCTTTTTTCTCTAAACTTCCCTTCTCTCTTCATTTCATTCATTTCATTTTCCATCAGCGATACCCTTTCTTCCAGTTGATCGCATCTGCTACTGAGGCTTCTGCAATCTTCGCGTAGTTCTCGAAACTTGGCTTTCAGCTCCATCAGCTCCTTTAAGCCCTTCTCTCCATTGGTTATTCTAGTTATCCATTCTTCTAATTTTTTTTCAAAGTTTTTAACTTCTTTGCTATTGTTTTGAATTTCCTCTCGTAGCTCAGAGTAGTTTGATCGTCTGAAGCCTTCTTCTCTCAACTCATCAAAGTCATCCTCCATCCAGCTTTGTTCCGTTGCTGGTGAGGAACCGCGTTCCTTTGGAGGAGGAGAGGTGCTCTGTTTTTTAGAGTTTCCAGTTTTTTTGCTCTGTTTTTTCCCCATCTTTGTGGTTTTATCTACTTTTTGTCTTTGATGATGGTGATGTACAGATGGGTTTTTGGTGTGGATGTCCTTTCTGTTTGTTAGTTTTCCTTCTACCAGGCAGGACCCTCAGCTGCAGGTCTGTTGGAGTTTACTAGAGGTCCACTCCAGACCCTGTTTGGCTGGGTGTCAGCAGCGGTGGCTGCAGAACAGCGGATTTTCGTGAGACCACAAATTCAGCTGTCTGATAGTTCCTCTGAAAGTTTTGTCTCAGAGAAGTACCCGGTTGAATGAGGTGTCAGTCTGTCCCTACTGGGGGGGTGCCTCCCAGTTAGGCTGCTCAGGGGTGAGGGACCCACTTTAGGAGCCAGTCTGTCCGTTCTCAGATCTCCAGCTGCATGCTGGGAGAACCACTACTCTCTTCAAAGCTGTCAGTCAGACAGGGACATTTAAGTCTGTGGAGGTTCTTGCTGAGTTTTTGTTTGTCTGTGCCCTGCCCCCAGAGGTGGAGCCTACAGAGGCAGGCAGGCCTCCTTGAGCTGTGGTGGGCTCCACCCAGTTCGAACTTCCTGGCTGCTTTGTTTACCTAAGCAAGCCTGGGCAATGGCGGGCGCCCCTCCCCAGCCTCACTGCCACCTTGCAGCTTGATCTCAGACTGCTGTGCTAGCAATGAGCGAGACTCCGTGGGCATAGGACCCTCCGAGCCAGGTGCAGGACACAATCTCCTAGTGTGCCGTTTTCCAGGCCCGTTGGAAAAGAGCAGTATTAGGATGGGACTGACCCGATATTCCAGGTGCCGTCTGTTTCCCCTTTCTTTGACTAGGAAAGGGAACTCCCTGACCCCTTGCGCTTCCCGAGTGAGGCAATGCCTCACCCTGCTTCAGCTCGTGCACAGTGCGCTTCACCGACTGTCCTGCACCCACTGTTAGGCACTCCCTAGTGAGGTGAAACCAGTACCTCAAGCAGAAATGCAGAAATCACCCGTCTTCTGTGTCGCTGGGGCTGGGAGCTGGAGACCAGAGCTGTTCCTATTCGGCCATCTTGACTCCACCCTGAATCTGCTCTTAATGGTGCATCCAGCTCATTAAATATTTGACCAGTCACCAGTCAGCATTCTTATAAATATGAAAACGTGACAATGCAGTCTGGGCACACAACATTTCTATTAGCTTTGAAGGCATATGGGGTGCAATTGAATTTTATAATACTGAACAGTGGAAACTTGATATTTCAGAGACATAGAATTAAGCCACTAGATATAAAAATAAGGAGAAACTAAAGCACAATTCCTAGAAAATAGTATATCTAAAGAATTATTTGGAAAACCTGGTAATACCATCTAGACTCAGAATATCTTAGACCATTTTCCAAGGTAAGGGCATCATCTACATAGTTTATCACAATTTTCTTTGTTTATACCACAGTGCTTGGCAATTCGTTGTCCAAATTTTTATGTTTAAGATGACCTTGAAAAAAATTAAGATATATCTACCAACACTGCCAGGTTCTGCAAATAGTCTTTTTAACCTTAAACTGGAGGAGATTCTTTACATATGTGATCTTGAAAAGAGTTTTTGGCCATTATGATGCATGTTAGCACTTGCAAGTTGGTTTTCGTACTTTGCACACCAGATATGGTTGTATTTATATGCTTTATCTACAATTTAGAGGGCAAGCTCAAGGTTAATGGAACTTCTAGTCTTAAAATAAATCTTTTTTGGCACAAGAATTTGAATTCTCAATAATTCAGCATGAAAACTTTCTTATTTAGTTAAGTGTTCTATTTTAAAGGTACTAGGCCCAATATTTACTAACCTATGATCACTAAGGATAAAAAGTAAGTCATGTAAATCCCTGTAATAGTGTAAGTTTGGATTAATGTAATTGGTGATGAGCTTCAGTCCTCTGCCTTGCCTATGTTCTCAGGGAATAGGGCGGTATAACACATTAGGTTCTTGGGGCGGGATTGGCAGTGGGAAATTTAGGAAGGGCTTAAGGCTGAGAAGATTACAGCAAGTAATTACAAGTGGAAAAGTTGGCGGCAAATATCCGTGTACCATGATTGGGTCTCCTGACCCATTCTCCACGGATCAAGACAACTATATGTGGCACCTACCAACTGGGAGATTTCTGGAGTTGTTGGTAGTGTCCTGGCCATCCCAGCCTGCCACAAGATTCAGAATTACCCCCATTAATGTTTAAGCAACAGTTTACAACCTCTAGGTAACATCAAACTATAACTGGAACCTGAAAGAATATGGGTCAATTAGCCAAATTCCTGGAACTCTCCTCTATCTAGCTGCACAGGCTCATCTTAGTAGCAATCTCAAAGTTATATGTTTTTCATCCTACTTAACCATATTATGGTGGGATTTAACAGTATAGGTACTACATCATTGACTATAAGACACCACTGATTAAAGATGAAATATTACTTTAAATACCACTAATAAAAGAAAAGGAACTTGACATACTATAAAATGCTATCGGGCTGGGCGCGGTGGCTCACGCTTGTAATCCCAGCACTTTGGGAGGCCGAGGCGGGCGGATCACGAGGTCAGGAGATCGAGACCACGGTGAAACCCCGTCTCTACTAAAAATACAAAAAATTAGCCGGGCGTGGTGGCGGGCGCCTGTAGTCCCAGCTACTTGGAGAGGCTGAGGCAGGAGAATGGCGTGAACCCGGGAGGCGGAGCTTGCAGTGAGCCGAGATTGCGCCACTGCACTCCAGCCTGGGCGACAGAGCGAGACTCCGTCTCAAAAAAAAAAAACAAAAAAAAAAACAAAACAAACAAACAAAATGCTATCAATTATCATTTAAATCCCAATTTCACAGATGTTAAAATTGAAAAAAAAACCTGTGTCTTGGAATCTATGAAATTCAGCCATTTAAATTGAGATAAAAACAGATGAACCTACATAAAATATGGTAACACTGTTTTGTCTTTTTTATGGTATCAATTAAGGATTAATTTAACTTTGGTTTTAATGACAAACTCAGATTAAAACTTTTTTTCCAAGATTTTGAGACCTTTAGATAGCTATATTATATTATACTTTTCTTCTGCTTCTCTTTTAGCCTAGCATTTTCTGTGCCATAGGCTTTCTCAGGCTTCCAGTCTTAGTTCTGATGGCATCTTTCTATCTTGTCCTTCTTTATTGCCATACAGGGAAAAATTCTGCCTGATAGCACTATGTTAGCAAAAGCCAAAAAGAAGAAAGATTGTGAGGACATAGTGCATGTAAATAACAATATTAAGACTCCCTTTGATGTTCTTTTCTCAAACATAAAGAAGTTAATTTTCTCTGTTCTCTGACCATTTTGCTATATTTAAAGTGATAAATCCCCTGCATGTTATTTGCTTGATTTTTGAAAAACTTCTTGAAGCTGTCAAAATGACTTTTAATAGTTTTTCTCTTATCCTGATTCTAGGCCAGTAATTTCATGAAGAAGGGCCTCCAGGTTTTCAGCTTATTCTAATTCCTCCTAGGTTCCTGCCTGTAATTTGTTTTGAGCCCACATCATCAGGAAGGTCTCTTAGCAATCTCAGTAATAAGCTTGCTTCCCCCTATCTCTTTGACCAATCAAAGGCTAAAAAAAGTTATCTTTAGAAGTTCAGCTAAGTCAAGCTGCAGCTTTTCCAAAGTAAATTTTACTAACAAAATGGAAAAAAAAAAGCTTAAAAATATTTTCAAATAAAAATTTAAAGTTCAAATTCAAACATTTCTTTAGGTGATTTATTCATGTATTAATTCATTTAACTAACATTTATTGAGCCTCTGCAATGTCCCAAACACTGGGCTAGAATGAGGAGATATCAAGATGAGCATGACTAGCTGGGAGACACACATGGTCATATTAGCTTCCACCCTGGGTCATGGGAGCAGGACAAAGGCAATAGTTAATGCCTTTAATGCCACCTGGAGAAAGAGCTCGCTTTAAGAGGCTATGACATCTTATCTGAGGCTGAAAGAATAGAATAGAAATATTCCCACAGACAGTAATGGAGAATTTCCAGCCAAAAAGCACCCTTGCAAAGGCCCAGGAGTAATGCTCCAGGGCAAGGTGAGTGCATGCCTGAGTTTGGTGAAGGGTGAAGTCTAAAGGTGGAAAAAAAAAAGATGTGGAGACCAACAGGTACAATGGCACTTGAACATGAGATTTCTGTGGGCAGATTTTATCTCAAGGTAACAGGATGCTGCTGAAAGGAGGACCATAATGTGGCCAGATTTGCCTCTCGCAAGAGCAATCCTCATAACACAATGGTGTGACTGATGGATTGGAAAGAGGTTTTGAGCAAATATAGGAGAAGATATTATACCAAAATACATTCATAAACACCCAAACAAGAGATGATAACTTGTAAGAAGGCAGTAATTATGCATTGAACTTACTAGTTAAACTTGATGATATGTGTCTGGAATTCAGGATAGAAACTTGAGTTTGAGACAAACATTTGGGAATCACCAGGAAATAAATAATAGTTGGGATAAGAAAGTGAATGTCACCACTGTATTGCAGTAAAGGAGAGAGATAAAACTCTGGCCCTGAACACTCTGGCATCTCATAGGCAGTTGGGTCAAGTAACACTAAAGAAGAAATTGCTTTCTGAGAGGTCAGAACAAAAATAAGGCGAGAGGGTCACAGAAACCAAGGAAGAAAAATACACTGGTCAAATGATGCAAATGAATGTAATTATTATTTGGAATCAAAGTAATCCTTGGATTCAGAAATTATGAAAATTAAAGAGTGTAGTGTGGACCATTTCACAGGTTGGTTGGAACCTTTTATAGAACCATTAGCCCAGATTTTACTGTCTTATCTCAGACTTCATAGACCTTTGGAATTTCCCTATTTATGATCTTATTTGTAGTTCATCTTCTCTTCAAGAGAGCAAATAACTGCACAGTAGCCTAAGGAGCATCCCTTTAGCAGGTGAGAGCAGATAACTACTGTACATGGTTGACTGCCTCTCCTGGTAGAAACAAACCATTCAGTAGTCCCCTGACTGTGCCAGAGTTGTTCCCAAGTAAAATTCTACCACTTGACTCTTATGAAGGTCAAGAAGGTGATCTGCTCATATCCCCTTTCAGCAAGTGAAGTAATAAATTGCCCTCAGTTTTGCTCTAGGCATATTTTTTCTGAGATTAGTTTCTCCCTTAACAGGAAGAAAGTTAAAAACTCTTTCTCTGGCCTAAATATTGTCTTAATGTTGGCCATCTAGTACCATGGTCCTCATCATTTTTGGCATTAGGAACTGGTTTTGTAGAAGATAATTTTTCCATTGACAGGGGTGTTGGGGATGGGGATGGTTTCAGGATGAACCTCTTCCATCTCAGATCGTCAGGCATTAGTTAGATTCTCAAAAGGAGTGCACAACCTAGATCCGTGTAATGTGCAATTCACAATAGGGTTCCCAATCCAATAAGAATCGAATGCCCCTCTGAAATGACAGGAAGTGGATCTCAGGCGGCAGCGCTCGCTTGCCTGCTGCTCACCTCCTGCTGTGCAGCCCAGTTCCTAACAGGCCATGGATGGCTACTGGTTTGCGGCCCCGGGGTTGGAGACCCCTGATTTAGTAGGCTTCTGATCATTGATGATTTTTATTGGTTTCTGTGAATATCTTAGTTATATACACTTTTAGTATCACATAAGAGACCCTCAATTTCTCAGCCGGTGTGTAGCCATTTGAATTTCTGAATTCTTACTGGTTTCCGCTGCTAGAAACACTATATCATTTTCCCTGAATTTTCTTTCTTTGTTACTGACCTCCTGCCCATTCTCACCTTGACCTTTCTGGTTGTAGCAATCCCATTCTGTCCTACTTTTGTATTCTACTGACCCAGCAAAGCTAAATGCACCCTGACATTTTCAAGCTGTCTTCTGAATTAGGCCTCTGACCTATATATATTACTTTCATAAATGACATGCTCTTTTTTCCCTCTTTAAAATTTTAAGACAAGTCATAGAAGACATAATATGCTTTATAAATTAAAGGATCCCCTTACCCCACATTATGGAAATATTATTACATACAACTTTTAAAACTCAAAAGTCATGCCTGTAATTCCAGTGCTTTGGGAGGCAAAAGCAGGAGGATCACTTGAGGCCGGGAGTTTGAAAACAACTTGGGTAACACGGTGAGACCCCATCTCTACAAAAAAAAAATTTAAATAAAATTAGCTGGGCTTACTGGTGCACACCAGTAGTCCCAGCTACTGAGGAGGCTGAGGCGGGAGGATTGCTAGAGCCCAGGAGTTTGAAGTTACAGTGAGCTATACTGTACTCCAACCTGGGCAACAGAGTGAGACCCTGTATCTAAAATATTTTAAGTAAAAATAAGAATAAGTCAAAACAAAGCAAGAAAGGCAAAAAAAAAGTTATTGTTATATTACCCCAGTATTTTAACATTTTGTTTAAATTCATTTTTAGTTTTATTTCTAGTCAGAGGTATTTAAAATATTTGCTTTCAACACATATTGTACACATAATTTTGTATCATGACTTGTTCACTAAAGGTTTCTAAGTAGAAATACTAGCAAATAAATATGAGCAAAGTTAAGTTAAATTTTACTTCAGTAGCAGTACCTAGATGTTTATGTCATAATAATTTTAAGCCCCTTTTTATACATAATTTTTAATCAACTTATTATTGACTTTTTAATCATAACCAGTCAACAGTTGTAAATATTGTTGAAATTGGCTGCAAGAAATAAACACTTTAAATATAACATCCAGAAAACAATATTATATTTGTCTTTATTAGCTTCTTGGACTCAACTTGTGCTAATTCAGTATACAATATTTAATAAAATATTCAACATTTTCTATACATTTGTTAAAGTGTTTTAATTCTGATTGTAGAAGACTAGAAATCTTTATAATTGTTTGTTTGTAATTTACCCAATTATGTATCAGGCCAGACCTTAAGAAAAGGAGAAATATTAGGCTAAAATATCAATGTTTTATTTGTCCAGGAACTTCAGTCTGTATCAGTTTGTATAAATTTTGCTGCCCCCAATTTTTTGATCCCCATTTATCTTGCAGTCTAAAAATACTTTCAACAATGATAAAAAAAAAAAATCATTCAGGCCATCATCATATTGGCTTTGTTACAGTCAATGATTCTCTGCTCCTCAACTAAGACCAAGCATTGCAGTCTAGGGAATCTTTCTGAAGTAGCAATGCCTGGTCCCTAATGTGTACTCTTTAAGCAGTATTTCCACAATTATTACCTCTTGATATAATCTAATCATTTACAGTTACGAATATCAAATAGCTATCTCCTAAGTCAACTGATTTGTCTCAATGAATTTATTAAAAATAAAGATGCATTTGTTAAAAATAAAAACCCCCTAATTATTCCAATATACCATTGAAAACCTTTTCTTCTAAAATATTTAGCTCCTATAGTAAAAATCCTGTCTGGAAGACCTAAAATGTCCCATTATGGCTGAAATACTAAATTAAAACTTAACTGTTGTTGAAAAATGACAAAAATGCCCCATTTTATTTTAAATAAACTATGAATGTCTCTATTATACAAATAATGGAAACCTGAAAAATGGAAAATATTTCTGAATCTAATAAGTCCTTTTTGAAAGTGACATGATTAAACATCACTTTTCTACATACGTGGTGTGACATTTTCATTTTGTTCCAAGGTATTTTACTTTTTGTGTGACTCTTTAGTTTGTAAACATGCCATAATATTTCGTGATTATATAATGATGATTTCATGGTTCTAGCTTAGTATAAAGGTAGCTCAACAGAGCAGCAAAATCGATTTCATTTTTTCCTTTGTGGAAAGAGACAAAAGGAAATTGAATGCAAAGTTTGCATTAAGACCATATTAGAATTATGACTCAACAATCTGTTACACATGAAGTGGAAACCAGGTGTATCCAAGTGTTAGTTATTGTGCTATTATATTCAGCCAATGGGTTAAGTTCAAACAACCCTTTGCTTAACCCATGCCGTGTTGTTACCCACAATGTTCCAAATGCATATGACCTGACACTATCTCTTGTTGTCTCCTCTTGCCAAAGGTACTCAGAGGCAGGACTGTCCCTAGGCAAAATCGTGAAGTAGGTGAATCTTGTATTCATTCCCTACCCTTTTGCAATGAAAATCTCACCTTAGATTCTCTCCACCTCCCCCTCCCAAGGTACCTACTCTAGTTACTCATTCCTCTGGATTTACCCTCTGTTTTCCAGGGAGCTTATGCTAACTCCTGTTCCCCCATCAGTCTTTGAGTATATAATGTCCCTGCTCAGAAATACTCAGTAGCTCCCCAAGAGGAGCTGGGCAATCAAGATCCTCCATCCTTACCTTTTGAGTCTTATTTCCCACTCTTCCCTCTACATGTTCTACTGAAAATAGCTCACTCACCTTTCCATTTTTGTTTGCACACCTTTTTTCCATAGTACTCCTTTTGCCTGAGCTGGCCTTGACCTCTCATCTCCATCTGTGGAAACTCTCCTCATCTTTCAGGGCTCTGCTCAGCTGTACTTCCCTACATGCCTTATCTGATCACCCCCAGCCTCTCTCATCTGCACCCCATCCATACCACTCATATGGCACTTAACACATATTGCTTTGTATTATAATATTTATGTATGTGTCTTGTCTCCAGGCACTGTGCTGGGCGCTTTACAAGCGTAATCTCTTTTAAATTTCACAACAATCTGATGAGGTAGGTATTATTAAACCATTTAAAAGTTGAGGAAACTGAGGCTCGAATAGGTTAAATAATTTGCCCAAAGTCACACTGCTACAAAGTAACAGAGCTAGAACTTGAAACCAGGTCTGTCTTATTTCAAAACATATGATTTCCACTGTACCCTACTGACGTCAATTCCTTTCCATCTTCTGAAATATGGTATGGGGGTTTAAGATGAAGAAGGAGGTCAACGTAGATTTTTTCCTTAACAAATGTGTGTTGAACAAAGAGAGTTTATTGATAATTACTGTATTCCTAGCTAGAATCGATTGGTTAGCTAGAATCTATGAGGAATTCAAGTAAAATGCAAGAAAAAATTCTTAAGTGGCCAGAACAGATAAGCATGGCATAAAAAGAATGTTCAAGACAGTTTGTAATTCAGGAGGGGCTAGATAGCATTGGTCTCTCCGAGCACCGTAGGAAAATAAGTACAACGAAAAAGAAGTAAATGTGCAGTTGACTGGGGAAGGCTTCCTGCAAGTCCCCAGGACTTAAACAATTTGAGATAATTAGTAGACTGAAGATGTGACTATCATCCTAAATCTCTCATGCACTAATAATATCTCGATTGAATATAAAGCTCACCTGTTTCATTCTGCCTGCAGTGCCGCATCTTGGATAAATTAGGGGAGAGAAGCTTAGTGTTCCTAAGAGGGAAATATAATTCCAAATGGACAGCTTTTACAACTGCCCTTTCCAGTGCCTGAGACCAGAGAGTTTCAGCTAAGCCCTAGACATCTCCATTCTGTGTTCAGCCTAAGGCCAACCTCCAGCCAGTCCTATGGCAGAGGCTTCATCCTGGGAAGAATTTAAACTTAGAATCTTTGTTCATCTTGACACCACTATCTTTTTGCCTCTCCCATGGCAAAAAAACAAAAACCTTTTTTCTTTTCTGCTGTTGTATTCTATTCTCATTTCTCAGTCCCCAGCTTGTCATATTATCAGTTGCATATTTCTTTAACATGAATGAGATTCTTAAATTTAAAGAGGTCATGCAGTTATCATTAAACATGTGTTCTCAGTGCACCTCCGTCAACTTCTGACAGTCATTTCAATTCTGTTTGCAAACTCCGTTTTAATTTATGTATGTTCCCTTTATACCAGTTCCATTCATATGTGGCTCTACACTTTTGTTCCTCATACCAATCTTCATAATAATTTAAAATTTATTATTTATGGAAATAATGCATGCAATCTAAGCTTGAAAGCAGCACGCTTTCATCAGGCCGTCTGTTAGAAGATTGAGAATTTTCTAACACATCAGGCCCTCTATTAGAAGATTGAGAATTTTCATGTCAATTATGAGCTAAATTTGAGGAATTCAATGAGCTCAACAAGAAAACCATCCTCAACCACAATGGAAACATAAAAAAACTCAAACAGGAAAGGTATTTTGTTTTCTTTAAAATGTCTATGGTTTCTTATCCTTTACAAAACTCTTCATAGCTCATCCACTTTTTTTTCTAACTTTTTATTTTGAAGAATTTATAGACTCACAGGAAGTTACAAAATAAATGTACAGTGACGTCCTGTTTACCTTTTACTAAGTTTCTCCCAATTGTTATATCGTAAGTAATTATAGTACACTATCAAAGCCAGGACATTGATGTTGATCTAATTCAGTTTTAAATTCGAAAAAAGAAAAAAAAATCCACCCTAAAGATAACTTGGACAGTTTAAATTCCATTCAACATTGTAAGCATCGTAAGTATTAACCATGCTGACAGTCCTGGTAAACAAAGGATGGTATGCCCATATGGCCACAGAGAAACTTTCCCCATATTGTTGGATATTGATACTCAGGTCTAATTTAATTCTTGGGCCAATGTCATAGCCGAAGAATGGAAAGGAGCCGATATCGGAAGACTTGGGTTGAAATCTGGTTCTGCCTCCAAATGTGTGACCTTGAGCAAGTCACTTGACCTTTCGAAGCTTCAGTGTCTTCATCTATAAAATGGAGAAAATACTCCTCCTGCCTACTTCATAGGATTGTTGTGAGGATCAAATGTGATGATGTACATGAAGGAACAAGATAGACTGAATCAGCACTCAGGAAGTTTATACTCTTTTCATAAACTATATCCAGTTATAGAGAAGTGTGCTTTTTCAGAGGTGGTCTTATTCCTAAAAACAAAACATAACTACCTCCTTATTAGCCATGTGTTCTAGAATTTTCTTCATATGCAAATGACCTCCCCTTTCTATCACTCTTGTTAAGATAAGAAATAGTAATATATCAAACAAGCACTCTAGACTCATTACCTACACACCCCTTAGGCATATGGTTTATTTTTAAATAAATACTTTTTTAAACATTTTCTTCTTTAAGATTGAATGCATTTTAAGTAGCTTTTATTTTTATCCTAACTGCAGGATTCGTTCTTACTTTTTTATCATGCCATGAGACGTACAATAGGTGTTCTTGACAATAGTGTGAAATTATAAGAATGTGAGGTTAGACAGTGGATGTTTTAAGAAATAAAAATGGAAATCATCCAAGCTGCATTGTTTCTTGGTATGTCTGAATATATAATATAAACTCCCAACTCACTGGTATATTCTGGTTTGTGGATAGTAAAAATGCTAGTCTTGGCAGTAAGGGTAGAGATATACATAGCAGAAAATAAACTTAAATCATGGAAAGTAATGATAAGAGTCTTTGTGTGTACTAAATGTTTTGGGCACCACAATAAAAACGTTAAGATTTGTTTTCTTCCCTCTTCATCCTATATACAGGCTGGCATGGCTTTGACCTATGACCCCACAGCTGCCATACAGAATGGGTAAGTAGATCACATTTTCTCTATTTTAATTGTGAATAGATATTTGAGTTCTGAATCAACACCAAAGAAAAATGTTAAAATTTGTTTTGCTCGTTTTACATCCTTAAACACAAAGTTTAAACCAAGCATTTTTCATCATTGTAATTTTTTTCATCCTATAAGTTATTCTGACCTCCCATTCTCACAGTGCCTCTGCCCACATTAAACCCGGTTCTCTCTCCCTCCCTCCCTCCCTCTTTCTCTGTCTTTGGAGAACAGGTAAAGCTAGGCTGAGAGAATAATAACTCTAGAGTTAGCTTTCAAACACTTTTTGGCGTGTGCCCAAATCAATTTATTCTTTCTTTCTGGTGATCAGGGGAATGGTAATGGAGGAAAGTCAAGTTAGTAACTCAGGTGATTGCATCTTTATTTTCATAAGCATCTGGAAATTTGTATCCACCTACTTAGAACAAGTCATATAGCTTAAACTTCCTCCTCTGAAAAACAAGTGTGGAACTACATGGCGTGGCAACTCTAAAATTCTGTGACTTCTAAATATCTTTCGTTGAAACTTTCTTCTTACTTCCTAATCTCTTTGCTTAGGCTGTCTTGTAATTGACAATAATTATTCTTTGGTTGGTTGCTTATTTCTTTTCACTGTCTTTTATTTTGGAATTCTCCATGGCTTTCAGTTGTCTGTCTTTCAGTCTCATTATAAAGGCCTCATTGAAGATCAACATAGAGGGTAGAATGAATTAAACTTCATTTTCTATTTTGTCAGCTGCCTCTAAAGAAAATCTGTGGGATATTGAAAGTATTTAAGTAATTACCTCTTATTCTTATATTATTCATTCAGGCAGTCATATATTCAGTCATTCAACAAACATCCAGTAAGTATCCCAGGCACAATGCTATGTTCTATAAGATTTAAAAAAACAATGTATGGTATGAGACCCTTTCCTTCAAGAGGCTCACAGTCTACTCGTCCATGAAAAAGTAAACATTAATGGTAGACTAGGGTAGGAGTATAGTCCTTTGTCCTTGGGTTGATTAAAATTTCCCTCTAGAAGTGAAAATTAAGGATACCTTTTCATATATCCAACAGGCATTTACTTATTTCCAACAAGGTGCTATAAACTCAGTGTGTAGAAAGAAGTAAAGATATGGAGAAGAAAGTCCTCTAGAATTATGTTATATAGTTGGAGATAAATAATTAACTCAAAAAGTAAAAAATAAGGCATTATATATTAAGTGATAGTGACTGAAAATAGATGTTATAATAGGAATGACATTTATTGAACACATATTATGTGCAAGGCACTTTGTATTTGTAATTTAGTGGCACATGGTTTCAAATGAATACATATGATTACAATTATAAATTTATATTGGAAATTTGTACAAAGGAAAATAGAAACAATAGTTCAAAAAATACCTGTATGCCCAGTAATTGGATTCAATAAATATTCATATTTTATAATATTTTACATGCATGCATATGTATGCACATGTGTGTTTTATATATACATATGTATCTACCTATCTAGAGTATGTATTATGTATGTATATACATATCTACTTGTCTATAGTATTTATCTATGTATCTACTTGTAAAATGTACCTTGTTGCCCAAGGCTGTATGCCAAGGATGAGGGATGCAGCAGTGACCCAGACATAACTTGTTTTTGCATTTATGAAACTTAGATTGTGAAGGATAGAAACAAAATAACAATTAACTTTTATATATAATTATGTAGTCAATTATTAAAATTGTGTTAAGCATTTTTAATTAGAAATATAGATAGTTTTTGCTGGACCATATCAAAGTAAAATTTAAACATCGTAATATTTCTAACTTCTTACATCTTCAAAAATAAAGACATTAGTCACATGATAAAAATGTCATCACAAAAAATGAAATCAGTAGTAATTTCAAAATATCATCTATTATTCAGATTATTTTTCAACTTTGTTCAGTTGCCCCAAAATGTATTTTACAGCTGGATGATTCTGAAGCAAAATCAAAAAGTCATATCAAAATATCTTATATGGATTATTTCATTTATTTATTATATTCTTTTGGGTGAGTGTTAATATCCGCTTTACAGGTAAGAAAATGAGGCCATGTAGTCCGAGGTAGAGCTGGGAATCAAATGCCAGTCGGTAACACTAAATAGAGCCTGCTGTCTTTGTCCAGCTAGGACAAAGGGAAGGCTATATGGACGCAATGAGATTTGGCATAGATTATCCAGGATGACTTAGTTTATCAAGGGTAGACATAGGGAAAGATGCTTATTGAGAAAGTGAACTGGTATGAATGGAAGTGGAATTTGTAGAGATTAATAAGCCAACAAGTTTTACTGGGGTGAACGTTTCTTGCGAAGGAGCTTAATAAGTTTAAAAAGTTGTTTTGGTGTCAGATTTGGAAGTTCAAGTATTTGGTTTTTACTTCATAAGCCTGGGGAGTAATTATTTTTTTTTTTTAGCAACAGAGTGGTGTAATATAAATAATGAAGACTATATTGGAGCAGGAAAATCCTCTTAGTAGGAAGCATCATTAAGAGGATATTAAAATAGTACAGTTATAGAAGTGTAAGAGTTTGTTCTGGAGTGGCCAATGTATGAATGGAAGAAAGAAACCAGAAGGAGAAACAACCTGAAGAAACTTTTCAATCATGCATTAAGCAAGTGACCATCAAACAATCCTACATTCAGGGTTCTCCATCAAGGGTTGGGGACATACTGGTGAATAAGACACACCCAGTCTTTATTCATCTACATTGTAGCAAAGAAAATCAACATTAAAAGTATTTTATTACTTATATACCATAAGCACCTAATGGTGAATTGCAGGGTGTTATGAATGGTCTAGTCTTGCTTGAGTGGTTAAAACTTCTCTAAACAAGTGATTCCTTGAGCTGAGCTCTGACAACATGTAATGACCAGCTGAAACTGGATGTTATATTTGATGGCAAAAGAGAAACAAAAGTGACCCTGTACCATCAGCAGAAAGACAAGGAAATAAAGTGAAGAAAGATGATGATATGGTTAGGCTTTGTGTCCCCACCCAAATCTCATCTTGAATTGCCATCCTCATAATCCCCATGTGTCAAGAGAGAAACCAGGTGGAGGTAATTGAATCACGAAGGTGGTTTCCCCCATGCTATTCTCATGATAGTGGGTTCTCACAAGATCTGATGGTTTTATAAGAGGCTTATCCCCCTTTGCTTGGCACTGATTCCTTCCTGCTGCCTTGTGGAGAAGGTATCTTTCTTCCCCTTCACCTTCTGCCATGATTGTCCATTTCCTGTGGCCTCCCCAGCCATGCTGAGCTGTGAGTCAATTAATCCTCTATTCCTTTATAAATTACCCAGTTTCAGGCAGTTCTTTATAGTGGTATGAAAACAGACTAATGTAGATGATATGCTCAATTTCAAACATGCCTGATTAATGTCTCACTAAGACTCACTAAGTCTCACTAGTACTCATTAAGACAAAAAAAGATCAAGAGTCAGTGGTAAATGTAGAACTGAAGTTAGGGAATAATAACTCGTTATGCATGACTTTAATCAGTCATTCTCTAATACACAATTTAAAATTCTACAAAGCATAATTTCCCAAATACTCACGCTTAATTATTACAAATCGATATAGAAAATAAATCAAGGTTTCAACTCCTAATCTGAGAAATCAAACGTGCACTTTGGGCAGTGCAATTTTCAAGGCAGCGAGGACAGCCTAGAACACAGTGAACATTTCTCTTTTTTCCTCAAAGCCTCCACCTCACATTTCAGGTTACCACTCCTGGACCATATTGGAGTTGCTGCAGGTACATCTGTCAACCTTAAATCACCTGAAATATGAAATGTCTTTATCTATACCTTATATTAACAATATAACATTGTATCCTTTAAACTATTTGAGCAGTTGCAAAAATGGTTCACCCTCTGCCACTACCCAGTTAGATATTTACAACAATGAATATTTTCCTCAAGAAACAAACTTTAGTTAAGATGCTAAAGATATCCAAATCAAGAGAGTTTATATACTATTATATTATCTCATATTATATTATCTAATCCCGTATCTCTAATATCATATAATAAATAATTTTAGTCCATTGCAATTGGGCATATTATCTTTCCTCACTTTATTTTCTTGTCTTGCTGCTAATGGTAGCACCAGTCCCTCTCTTCAATACTTCCTGGGCACCAAATATTTCTACCCACTTTTACTTATCTTACTCAGGGTTTGGTCTTTTCTCACTTGCTTTCTTCTCTCCAGTTGCTCTCATCTACCTCTCTTTCAGGAAAGAAAGTCTATACTTCAAGTGTGTAACTAGCTTCAGAGATCAATGACCTGTGGTTTAGCTTACTAGGTATTGCTACTATGTCATTGTCCCAAACTGAGGCCATTATCCTTATCAATATTTTGTAATACAAACTATACAAATTCAAACAAAACACACATATCAAATTTTGTTTTCCTTTGTTTTAAATTCCCTAAAGCCATTTAGGTTATGATCTCCACTCCTTTGGACTCTTTCTTATCCTACATTCTTCACAATGAAACTGGTCATTAAGATTTTTGCAATCTATATCTGATGTATATCTTCAACCCAGCCCTTCCTCCCTGCCACTGGTTGAATTTATTCAATTACCATTTCCTACCTATACTAAGCTTTTTACATCCTTTAATATACCTCCCCCCACAAACAATTTTCACATTAATTTTTGAATAATTTTTAAGCAAATGTAACTACAGAAATCACCAACCTACCTGGTTTAAAGTATTATGTAGCCTTTACTAACTACAGAACAACACTCAAACTTCCCCAGATAGTACGAACAGAACTTCATAATTTGGTAACTGCACCTGAACTGGACCGTCTGTGATTCTTGGAACATCCCATGCTATTTTTTACCTCTGTGTCTTATTGAACGTGGAATTGTCTCTGCCTGAGTTCCCATATGGTAAAATTCACTCCCCATGACCCCACCACCACACACATACACATGCACACACACCATATAGATATGGGTATCAGTAACTATGTAATAATATACTTTTTTAAAATATTGTTTTCATTTCAAGAACATCATTAAATCATACCAGGCAGAGCTAGTTATGCTATTAGTCATAAGAAAAACAGTTTAAGCAATGGTTAAGAGTGAAAGCTTCAGAATCATCCTGCCCAGGGATGCATCCAAACTCTGTCATTTGCCAGATGTGTGATTATGGACCCATTGTCCATACTTTAGTTTCTTCCTCTGTTAAATAAAGATAATAATATCAGTACCTTCCATAAGACTTTGTAAAGATTAAAGGAACCTGGTGTGGTACAACATAATCATCAATGTAAATGTTGACATTATTGTTGACCTATGTTTGGCCTTTCCACGATAGGTTTGACATTTAGTCCTTTTTATTAGGTACCTCTTGATACCCATATGTATAATAGTTCCCTGCTAGAATATAACTCAGTGAAGATAGGCACCATATCTTATTCATTTTCATAGACTGTTTAACCCAGTATTGTGAATGCTAAATCAGGATTAGGAAATGTGACAGATGACATCTGCTTGGCTCCAGCAAGTTGACATCAGGGAAACCATCCTCCTCCCCAGCCATCAAGTCAGTCTGTCCCCATGTAACATCTTAACCTAATTCTCCTAAAATATTACCTCTAGTTTCACCCAAAGCAGCCAAACTACCCATGAGTTTCTCTGTCTTGAGCGAAAGATGGAATTTTGGAAGGCTTGGACTATCTATTGTGTTGTTGGCAACAAAGCGATAGAAATTTTACATTCGGAAATTAAAGAAATAGGAGGATTGTAGCTAATTAATCTTATTTATTTGATACTTCTTTATGGAAATTATTTTTAAACTGTTTTGCTTATCTCTGGTTTCATTGCCTTTATATGGTAACATTCCCAGTAGTAGGACACCAGTAGAACAACCATCTCTATGCATGTGAGATGTCACACAAATATATACTGTTTCTTGAGTTAACATTGGGACATGTCGCTTAGAGGTGTGGAAGCTGATTTAAACAACTTACTCAACATACCAAGGAGCCTAACATAAGTGTCAAGTGTCCATAATAAAGTATATTATTCCTCATTCACATTGCTGTATTCAATTTAGCCATCAAATATAACTTACAGATAAGTAACCTAACAGGAAGATAAATATTACTGTAGAGAAGGGCCTGGTCCCATTTTACATAGAACACAGGGTATCCAAAGATGTAATTGCAACTTACTCCAATCCAGTTATTACTGTTCAACATTGCTTAATGCTGATTCACTTGAGGTCAATAAGCTTAACAATTTTTTTCAACTTTCTATCTATAGTACAGTTTAAAATTAGAAAAAAGAAAATGCTAACATCATATTAGGAACAATGGACATATATACAATTCTAATAGGAGATAGAATGCAAAACTATTGCGATTAAACCACAAAGTACTAAAAGACATATGTATATATTCACTTTTATATGTATAAAATGTTTCCGAAGGAGTACACAAGAAAGCACGATGGTGATTCTCTGGGAAGGGCCAACAGAGTAGTGGGAAATAGGGTGAGAGGGAAACTTATCTTTCACCATGTACCTTTTCATTTATTTTTTTCAAAAAGAAAAATAAAGCAAACTATTTCCATAGGACCGTGGAGGAGAGGCAGTTGTGTTCTGATAAGGAATTGGGAAGGCTTCTTGATAGTGCGGTGACATGAGCTTTTCCTCTTAGAGAGGTGCCATATCCTAGCTAAATGACATGTTTTGTGATCCTATGGAATCCTGTAACTGTAAACTAAGCCATAGGGCTTTTTTAGTATCTTAAGCAAGTATGTGTCTGAGTTGTAGCTAGTAGGTTAAATTGTGTAAAGAGTTAAATGGTCTGTATCTCCTAACCTTCACATTAATACAGAAACATGAAACTAAAAGACTCCCAAAGTTAGCTTGATTGTTAGCTAAGGAAGAACAAATAGTTCATAGCTACACCATGGTGAATCTGTGCTGTTTGCATTTAGGCAGTAGAAAATGTCAGTTCTGTCATCTGCCTGAATCTATCCAAGTTATCACCTAAAAATTAGATCAATATCACTTTTATCTAGGACTCTGAAGGGTAGAGTGAAGAAGTGTCTGTGTCAAAATAGAAGAGTAAAAATCTTAGTACTTTTTACTGCAGGCTAACTTACAAGAATAAAAATGTCCATTCTCTTAGAGCTATCTGGTAAAACTCTAATTTGTTTTTACTATTGCCCTATTGCTCTTTTAGCAATCCAATATGAAACTCCATCCCTTTCAAAGATGAGCAGGGGAGGTGGGAAATATTCCCTCCCATATTCAAAATCTCATCTTGCCTGTGCCCTTTTCATTGAGAGCTGCTGTATAAAAGCCTCTTGGATTGTTTTATTTGAATAAAATATATTCTTGGGGGAGATGTGAAAAAGAATGTTTTCTATAGCATTGGTTTGCTGGCTGCTTTATGTGGGCATTTGGTATTAAGCAATATGGAAACCTTATCTTATTACACTAGGAAAGGAATCTAATGTGAAGGATACGTTGGTATTACAATAAAAATGAGCAATAACTTATTAATCTTGTACTATTGTGTTACCCTGAGGATAGTATTCACGGTTCCAGCCCTAACAATATTGCCTGTGGACATGAAACACAAGTCAGTGCTGTTTATTTCAATATGTAAATAGGATTTGTTTTTTGTACAGTAAAAAAATTATACCCTGGGGTTATTGATATATTCATGTTATTTTTATTGTCAGTGAAATAAGATTTTACCATATTACTACTGACTGCCAAATCCCCTGAAGACGACTTTTCTGCAGGCAAAATAATGTCGTATTAGTGACCTAGATTTGCATTTTCTGGATTTCTGGAGGACAGTTGCCTTTAATGCCAAAGAACCAAGTGATTCTTTGCATTCCTTGAAAATATTAAGTTTTTCAAAGGCTAGCTTAGACTTCCGTGGATCATACTTAGTTAATGTCTCTTATCCACTTTGGCATTTAATATTTTGTTCATGTGAAAGAAACCCCAGAAGTAACTAGCTCATGTGCTTAAGCAAGGTTTCTCAATCTTCATGCTACTAACATTCAGGACTAGATAATATTTGTCATAGGAGCTGTTGTATGCATTGTAGCATGTTTAGCAGCATCCCAGGCCTTTACCCACTAGATGCCAGTAGCTCCCCCATCTCCTCCAGGTGTGATAACAAAAAATGTCTCCAGACATTGCCAAATGTCTGCTGGAGAGCAAAATCACCTGTGGCTTAGAACCACTGGGTTCAGTGTAAAAGAGGCACTTGGTATATACATAATGCTGTGAATCTTGGTGAAGAAGTAAACTTTTACCAGGAAAATAACTGGTTGAACAACTCATTCCCATTTTCTGCAACAACATTTGCAAGGCATAATGCATAATGCATATATTACCAAATACAAAAACATAAATTCACATGTTTAGAATTACCTTATTTTGTTATTCTGCCTAGAAAGTTCCCCAATAGCATGACATCTGCTTGAAGTATGTATGTATGTATGTATCTATGTATCTATGTATTTATTTTTAATGTGATGCCTGTGTGAGAATGTTTTCAAACCCTGACCATGTCAGAGACTGAGAAAAAGCTAAGAGATTTGGAAACACATTCTGCAGTTCTCTCCTTGGAGTCTGGCCTTGAGTATTTTCTTTAGATATGGTACCTCTGAGCCTCAGATGCAATAGTAGCCTCTCCTGCCATGGTTTAAGCAGGGGTTTCCTGTAAATTCATCTGGTGTATATTTGGACTTGAGAAGAGCTTATTTCAGAATACCGGAATTAGGAGATCAAGACGGTATGCCGATTCCGTTCTTCCCAGAACATTTGCAGTTCTAAAAGACTCTCTGACTTGAGTGGCAGTATTGGAATTTGCTGGGAAGTATGAAATGTAATTCTTGTTTGATGGATAGGATTAGAGCAGATAGGACAAAAATGCATTAAATTTTCCCCCAATGGTTCCTTTTGCTAGTATCCATTTACTTGGCTGCTTTCTTTATGTTTCTGTTCTCTGTTTTCCCCATAGAATTTCCTGTAAACTTTGCCTGTCAATCCAATCTTTATTGCTTTCATTTTTAATACTCCAATTGGCGCATTTTACAAAGTCGACCAGCCACACTAAAATGTAATGTGTGGTTTGCTTTGTCTGTACAAGAGGCTGAACCTGGATTTCTACCAGAAGTTAAACCACTGCACGGCGTATGAGGAGGACTGTTTACTGAGTGGCCTTGGGTGCCCCATGTGTCATTATGAGCCCCAAATACTGTTCACTGCCTCACAAATAAGATCTGTCAAAGATAAGAGCTAGAAGGAATTTTCAAATGCAAACCTTGATTTTCATAGAAAAGGACTGTCTTTTTTCTAGTTTCTAATGCCCGGGCACGCTTAGAAAGTTGGTATATTATTTAAGCTTCCACTTAGCATTTAATACGTGATATTGGACCATCTTCTCTGGGCTCTCATTCCTCAGCTTCCTACCTCTTTCAGGGACCTTTCTCCTATGGTCCTGCCACCCTCGTATTGATCTTCCTGTATGGTAATCACTACTGAATTCCATAAGCTGCTCTGCATTTATTCATTCATTCATTCAACATAGAGTTATCAAGTATCTACTATCTCCCAGGCTCTGTTCTAGACAACAATACTGATATACGCCCAACCCCCTTGGAGCTGACATTCTAGAATGAGAAATAGTCAATAAATACATTGTATTCGTCAGTTCAGGCTGCCATAACAAAGTGGCTTGATTGAGTTGGTGGCTTAAACACTCAGTTCTGAATGGTAGAAATTCAAGATCAATGTAGCCGATTCTGATAAAGGCTCTCTTCCCCTGATTGTAGATGGCTGCCATCTTTTTCGTTTGTTTGTTTGTTTGTTTGTTTGTTTGGTTTTTGAGAAAAGGTCTCACTCTTGCCCAGGCTGGAGTGCAATAGCACATTCATGGCTCACTGCGGCCTCTATCTCCTGGATTTAAATGATCTTCCCACTTCACCTCCCAAGTAGAAGGGAATACAGACATGCACCACCATGCCCAGCTAATTTTTGTGTTTTTATAGAGATGGGGTCTCACCATGTTGTTCAGACTGGTCTCAAACTCCTGGAGCTATCATCTTGTTATGTCCTTACACGGCCTTTCCTCAGTGTGTGCGTGTGAGAGAGCCTGAGTGAGCTGTCTGATGTATCTTCTTAAAAGAACACTAATCCTATTTCATTAAGGCCCCACCCTTATGTCCTCATTTAACCCCAGTTACTTCCTTAGACCCCCCATCTCCAAATACAACCACAGTAGGGGTTAGAGCTTCAGCACGTAAATTTAGGGGGTCACAAACATTCAGTCCATAACATATAAAAATAATTTTTTAAATTACCATTTCAGATAATGATAAGAGAACTACACAAATAAATCAAGAGAAAGGGATAGAAAACAACTGGGGCAGACATGGCAGTTGCTAATTTAGCTACAATGCTCTCTGAAAAAGGGACAGCTGAATGAGACCAGAAATGAAGAAGAGGCAGCCTTATAAAACTTTGGAGAAGCAAGCATTTTAGGTAGAGAGAATTTCAAGTTCAGTGTAGAGATGAGAGTGAGAATGATGAAATCACAGGACAGAAGAAAGTCAGTTTGGTTGAATCCTAGTCAGCTATGGAGAAAGGGTTAAGAAAACAATATCAGAGAAGTAGGCAATAGCCTGATGGTGCTAGCTGGTGCAAGGAGTGAACATTTGTTCACATTGCAATGGAAAGCCTATGGAGAGCTTTAGGCTGATTAATACACAAATACAGTATAATTTAAGTGACTAAATAGAGAAACTCAAAGGGGCATTTTAGAGTCTTACTCGTCTGTGTTAGACATAGTAAATGTTCAATAATTTTTTCAAATGGAAAGATGAATGTTTTCTTATATAGTAATTATCTTTTTTAAAAAAAATCAGGTTTAGTAGATGTAATTTACATACAGTATATTCACTCTCTTTAGTGCACAGTTCTATGATTCTGACAAACACATACAATCATGTAAACACCACCACGATCAAGATGTAGAACAGATATCTGCCTTCCTCAAATTCCCTCGTGCTCATTTGGAATCAACCCCTTCCTCCACCCCTCTATAGTTTTGCCTTTTCCCTAGTGTGATATAAATGAAATTATATAGTACATACCCTTTTGAGTCTGACTTCTTCCATTTAGCAAAATTTACTTGAGATTCATCATGTTGAATATTTCAGTAGTTATTTTCTTTTTATTGCTAAGTTGTGTTCCATTGTATGGATGTGCCACAGTTTATTAATTCAGAGGAAGCACACTTGGGTTACTTCCAGTTTGGGGCAAGCATGAATAAAGTTTGTATAAACATTTGGATTAAAGTTTTTCCATAAACAAAAGTTTTTATTTAATTTTGGTTAGTACGGAGAAGTAGGATTGCTGGGCCATAGGGAAAGTGTACGTTTAACTTTAAAAGAAACTGCAAAGCTGTTTTCCAAAATGGGTGTAAGGTTTTCTTTCCCACTAACATTGAATGAGAATTCCACTTTCTCTGCCTCCTTGTCAGCTGTTAGTATTGTCTTTAAAAAAAAAAAACAACTTTGTATTATCCCTTTTTGTCATTATATCAGGTATATAGTCAGTGGCTTCTTTTAAACATCACAACTATAAATTTAAGGGTCTGGTGAGTATGGATAGTAATAGTGTAATGTATGATGGGATAATTTTTTTCATCTACACTATTTTTTTTTTACCCAAAAGAGTATGATCTTATCAAATCATTGTTAAGAGTTAAAGTATATTTAAGACTATAATTTAAGTACATTTAAGACTATATTTTTGCTTGAAGACTTTTATAGAAAATAAGCTTAAAGAATTTATTCCTTGAATCCTGACAACCTTGAATTCTAGTCCTCCCATATTTAATGGGAGTGTCATGGGATGCTTTCTTAGAAAGGCAACTCATGAAAATCTCTATTTGAAATATCAGTGACCCCTGAGGTTGGATGAAGTCTTTGTCCCATAAATTCCAAGCTCAGTCATACTATTAAAAAAAAAACCATAGTAATTGAGTTTCGCTTAAAGTACAATAAAGCAAAAGAATTATACCATTATTTCTCACATGCATTTTTCCAACCTATCCTCACATCGCTGACATACTCCATCTCAGGCAACCTGGTTTTGTCTGTTCTGTGGCTGGCCACTCTAACCTTTCACTTACAAGTAAGACATGGGGGAAACACAATTTAAATTCTGCTGAAGGATTTGAGCATTCGATAACTCATGGACTCTACAGTATAGTCTGAGCAGAAATGGACATTTCACTGATTTTCATATCCAGAAGCTACTCTTTAATAGATCTCAAGAAGAATCATCCCTCCTCTGATTTGTGAATTCCTGATCTTATAGCATTCTACGATTGTTCAATGAGCGGCTCTGGAGGACTAGAAAATTCAGTGCTTTTTACAGAGTCTATAGGAGCATATCATACAGGTTCAGTGTCTCTGCCAGTGCCTTGACTTAATCCAGAAAACATTCCTATTCCAACCTCGATACAAATTGTCCTGTTGCTTCTCTTTTCATGGAGAAAGTATTTTCTGCATGAGGGCATGGACCTATGCCTAACACAAAATATCCTTAACTTTCTAGGAACTGGTCTTTGTTTCCTGACTGAAGACATAGATGCAGTTCCTGTATTTGTAACATCAGTCACTTTTGTAAAGCTTGGTGCTTTCATTTTGTCTTCCTTTCAAAGCCTTTTAAACAACACTCATGGCTTTTCTCCTCCTGCTGGTGGGAGGCAGTATTAAACTTATCTGGCATAAGAAAGATTTTGTGCAGCTAATTTTATAAGATGACACAAAGTCATTTCATTCAGAGCTACTTATTTCTCTTAGTGGAATCAAATAATGCAGATCTCCTGGACGTTCCTGTTAATGGTTGATGGAAAAACGTGCGGGTGGAAATATGTCTTTCCCATAGGTACTTGATAGCATTTGATTAGAGGCCAGGCATGTAGCAGCTTCGTGAATCTTCTTTTTTTTGTTTTCTGTTTGCAGATTTTATTCTTCACCGTACAGTATTGCAACCAACCGCATGATTCCACAGACATCTATCACGCCATTCATTGCTGCTTCCCCTGTCTCCACATACCAGGTATGTCCAATTTACCTGCACCTTAGGAGATATCTTTCTTGCAGTAATACACTATTTAGAGGCAAAAAGGACACCGTAGAATGAAAAGAAAAAAAATTCTCATACACTTTAATCACATCTTAATGTAATAATACTCAAGTTATGAGTTAGCCTATACTTTCAAGAGCCTGTTTGCATCAATTCACTGGATAATAAAAATCCACTACGCTTTTCATTCTTCCTGCTGAGTTTTCATGATTATGCTACTTTCCAACTAACCTTAATACAGCTCTCTCACCACTGGGAAATTATTTTGTTTGTTGTCTGTTATTTTGTTTGTTCATGTTCCCTATCGTGTCTTTTCTAAAAGCATATTTCTAGCAATTCCTTCACTCACTCCAGGATATTTTATCACTGTCATCTCATTTTGTCATGGTTGTCCTGGTAAAGCTACACAGATAGATGTTAAATCATACTTCCCAAGAAACAGAAGAAATTATCAAAGTGGTAAAAAGTTGTTCCTATTCCCTGCTCTTATTTCATTCTCAGTTCCAGTGAGACCAAAAGAGACCTCAGGGGTTCCGCAGATTGAAATGCTGGAAAGTCTGAGACTCAATGTGTGTCCTCAGCTAGATATTATAGCCAGTTAATTCCAAGCGCATAGGTGGATTAAAATAGTCACACTTCTCCCTCAAACAATACTCCTTATTTTATTCCTCTGAGTTATTACATATGTGATATTAATCTCCCCTCTACCTAATATTGTTTTTCAAACAGTTCTTCCAATTCTAATTAGAAAATGCCTGTATATATGCTGCATGTAGAAAGTGTCTAGCGTCATTTCTTAAAAGTTTGGAGGGAGAAAGAGAAAGAGAGAATGCAAGCGTGTGTATGCATGTGCTTCTTGAATTTTGCTGCTGGTGGGGGTGGATGTTACATAATGAGTAAAACTGTAATGATGCTGATGCTATTAATTCAGTGAAGTTTTGCCTTGTTCAGTCACTATATACTTCATTTCAGGATATCCCAGCTGTCAGAGAATCAAACTTAAGACTATGTGCACTTTTCCTTAACTGATTCCCCCCGAAGCAAATCATTTTCTTTCTTTTTCTGCACTCAGATTCTTGAAACATATCCATGGGCAAATGGAATAGATTTTCACTTGAATTACATTAGATGGTCTCTGAATGGCTGATTTCTTAATTGCCTTTCCTTGGGACCCATGAGGCTATGTGCAGGTTCTGTTCAGTTTTTGTTCTTCCTGCAGGCCTGCCTGGTTGTAATGTGCGTGTATGTGTGTGTGTGTGTGTGTGTGTGTGTGTGGGTGTTTCCTTTTTTTTTTTTTTTCTATTCTTGGCCTCTGTTCCAGCCAAGACCACCCATTAAGCCACAGTGTAGAGCACTTCAGTGACATGAATAAAATATTCACTGAAGAGTGATTTTACTTGGGAGGGCTCATAAGTGGAATTTAACTCTAGCTCCCTTTTCTCAAAAGAAGAGATTACAGTAATGATCTATGTTGTTGATTCTCACCTTTCACCAGGTTTTTTTCAATCCAAAGTGTTTTGGCAATTCTGTGTGTGTGAGTATATAAAAAAAATCTTCTGAGTTCTCCACGTTACATTCAGCTTATTATACGGGCTGACTTTTTCATTTGGCTGACACGTGGTACATTTGAGAATAGTTGGCTGGCTGACGTACTCACTTTTATTTGTTGTACCAATTACCATGAGAGAAAATAATTACAAACTCGCTTAACTTGGGTTAAACCTAAATAACCGCCCCAAATTTTTGGTTTATCTCTTTAGCTCTTACCACAACTTTTACCACTTGGACATATTTCTAAAACGGGATCACTTGAGCATTTGAAGTTACAACTGATGACAGAAAAAGAGAAAGTCTTAGCAGTCAACTCTTGCTTCCTTCATTACTTGCCAGGACATCCCTGAGAGCTGATCTTCATATGGTCTCTGAGGCCTCCTAAAACTTTAGTCTTCAACATCAGCCTCAAAATATGCTCCAAGACCCAGCCTGGGCCATGTGGGCACTGAAGTCAGCTCCATTGATATGGGAAGTTGCTTTACCTTTTACCTTGTTTCAGGGACCAATTTAATCAAGTCCAAGAATTCCCTTTTTACCCTTGGTTTTGAGCACGAATTAACTGTAAAGTCAGGTGGACTCCACTTTCCTATGACCTAGTGTGACTCCACTGAACACAAGAACCAAGTTCTCTCTATGATTGCTTTGTGCTAATAAATGCTGTTTGATGCATAGGTCCAGAGTACTTCATGGATGCCTCATCCGCCATACGTTATGCAACCAACAGTAAGTGTTCTCAGTCACCTGAGGCTAATATTTCTATTATCCAAGTACAAGCTTTTGGAATGCATAGAAGCTTTGGGGTAAAGCTTTTGTTATATTATGTAACTCGTTCAGGCAGCCATATTCTCCAGATAAAAAGCTGTTCCTGAAATTCTACAAAAGCATGTACAACAGATAGCTAGAGATCGACATAGACATAGAATCAAATAAAGAGAGAGGGTGAAAAAGCAAGAGAGTGAGAGAGAGAGAGAGAATGCATGGAAACTTTATTAGAGGAAATAGCAATCAACCATTCAAGCTGAGTCTACCACTTCTTATGCATGAGGAATTTCTGCTTTATGCAGGAACTCAGAACTCCAGACAATTAAATTTATTCTACAAGGAAACTCTTTGTTTCCCTTCTCTTTCTGATATGCTTTTCTCTCTTTGGCCACAGTATGATATGCTTTAGGGACAATTTGGAGTATCATAGACAAGTTTTGACTTGAAGCAATATATTTCAAATATGAAGGTAGTTGTCTGCTAATAGATGAATTTATATAGATAGATGGCAAGGTGTGTAAATATTTTCACGTTAATTAACTAGAGCAGTTTTCTTTTTCTTTAGTGGAAATTTTCTCTCTGCAAAATATTCAAACTCTATTTTCTACTTGCTAGATTTCCCATTTTATGGCACAACATTACATCAATTCCAAGTGAAAAGTATGACGTATTGCATTAGAATCTAGACTGAAGGCTAATGATTGCATTTATCTTTGCCTAGGTCTTCCAGGGTTTCTAGCTCTATAGAAGTGCGAGATAGAGATTTCAATAGCAACACACTCATGAGAGTGTGAGGCAGGGGAAACAGCCCTAGACTGGAAGTTGTGTGACAAGGTCTCTGGTGACTCTTCTGGGTATGCTGTCTGTGCATTTGTTTCCTTTTCTGACACTGTATACTTAATAGTGCTTTTGTGAGGCTCAAATGAGAGATCATATGTAAAAGGCAATGTAAAAGAGTATACATGCTATGCATTATTATTATCACTGTCCTCATTATTATTGAATGTGTTCATTATACAAGGAAGAAGCAGTGCTAAATTTTAACCCCTTTAGAAGATAAATGTCAGTAAGTTAGTATATATTAAAGACCAGGGAGCTGAATACACAGACATCCATTTCCTGGACTCAAAAAATTAGAGAATCTGGCTTTCATATTTGAGCTGTGTCCATTTTATTTTTTTAAATAAGGAACTTTTCATGTTGCTCCAAACATTTTGATAGTTTTTTATTTAAAGAATAAAATATATGTAGTTTACTGCAGCAGAACTTTATACCATATTTTGCAAATCCCTTTATTTACTATTATTTGCACAACTTGAGGGCTTTCTGAGTTCATCTAGTCTATGTTCTATGAATCATACCACTATGCAACAAGTCCAGGCTACACTTTTCTGTCCAAGTCATAAGGTAAAATTCAGTATGTGCTGCCAAAGCAATACATAGCATAGCAGAGACAGAGCCAACGGAAGAAAAGGAAAGAAGTCCTGCCAAGTTCTCAAAAGGAGACTTTCTGGAAGGAAACAACCACCTTCTAAAAAATGTGTTCATCCGTAAAGCACTAATACTAACTTAGTCCTCATACCGAGTTTTAACATCATCTCTTTGTGGCCAAAAGGAGTGCACATCTGGCAAATCTGAATATTTTACCAGATGTCAAACTATGTAAGATTCTTCAGTACTTCTAGATCTATTAGGGGGCAGGGAAGATGGTTGTATGGGACTTTATTTCAGCTGTCGCTCAGGACTTCTACAAAGTTTTTCACACACCTCCTTTTCCACCCCAGTACAGCTTCAGCCTTGTGTTTGCATGTATTATTTCTCTATGTGTATTGTTAGTGTGTGCGTACATGTGTGTGTGTACTTTAATTTGTCCTTTTAGATTTTTCTTGCTGAGGCTACTACTCAGAGCTGATATCATATCACTTCCCATGACTAGATTATGCATCATGCTTGAGCTTAGGCCACTCGGTTTAAATGTAATGTTTATGGCTGGGGTGGATTCCTGGAAAAATATAAGTGGCTGGGCCACCCACCACTTTGCTATCTTTTAGACGGAGAAAAGGGCAAAACAGTACCATGGAAACACAGAGTTTGTACCATCAATCATTGCCCTGTAATAATCTTGTTGGCTGTCCATATTACATAAGTAACTTTACCCAACTGGCTTTAATTTTGTCATCAAAGTGAGGGTAAATCACCCTATGATACTAAAATATAAAAATATTCAAGCCATCTTAGACTGCAAATCAAAAAACCTGAATCTGAGAAGAAATAATGAGGAACTTGATGATTAACAGCATGGATTCTTGGTTGAGCTTATGAGGCTAGGAAATCCGTTTTAGCAAGGGGGTATTGAGCTATTTATGTAAACTTTCTGAGCCACAGTTTTCTCATCTGTAACATGGACATAATAATACATAAATAATTATGTTTTGTTCATTAAATGAAATAAGGCATTAAAGCTCTTAAAATAATTTCTGGAAAAGAGCAAACACTCAATACATTATTATTATTTAATTATATTAGTAGACTTCTCATTATGCTTTAAATTATCCCAGTTTTATCAAATGAGTGTTATAAGCAGAAAGTCGAAAATAAGCAACTTTGTTGAGAATCATCTATTTCTACCACATTCATAGTGCTAATTACCTTACTTTGCTAATGAGTTTGGTGGAGAGAAACTCTGTGGCTATAAACAAGACAAATTGCTTACATTGGTACTTATTTCACTAACTTTCTAAACATTCAACACCTAAAACTTAAAAAAAATGCCCATTGAGAATCTCCTTTTTTCAGTAACTGGAGACTACTTTACAAACAAATTCAAGGTGTCAAAATCTATGTCTCAAATATATTGCCCATAATTCCAATTTGCTTGCAACTTTTCTTCTCTATCACATTTTCTCTTTCCTCACTTTATGATAATTTCATGCATGAGGTTTCATTGCACAGGAATATACCTCCCCATCACCAAGCATGTACACTGACTCCTGAGTTGGAGCTGGGTGTATTGCCTAGGCTAGAAGCCCTTCGGGTTCTCTCTCAGGCTTGACTTAAAGGGCTCTAATGTCTCAATCTGGTTTGTATCTGAAAACAGTGCTTCTGTAAAGTTCTAAAGTAGAGCACAATGTCTTTGATCTCTTTGCTAGGGAGGATGAATGGGTAAACTGGAGGGGCAACAATTGGTAAGAGAGAAATGAAATGGCACAGAGAATGAAAGGGAACAGTAAAGGCATGAAAGAAGAACAGAAAACATAAGCATGTAATTTCTAGAGTTTGCCATTTAAGTTTGTTTCTTTGTACGTTTAATGTTCTAAGTAATGTGCTTCTAGATTTAGAAACAAAATACTCTGGGAAGAAAGGATAGATGTCTCTGCATGGATTATAATTCTGGTGTTTTGGAAAGAAAAGAGATTTCTGTTACTGGACCCTGGGAACTTATTGGATCTCCTGGAAAGCTGTCAAACCCCATGTAGGGAAGCGAGAGCATTTCTGTTTGCCTTTTGTTATCGTTCACCTGAATAGACTCTGAGAAGACAGCACTGTTTGACTCAATTAGGAATTCCCTTTTTGCTGAGAAGAAGTAAAAATGCTGACTTTGTCAATGTAGTTGGTTATTTGTTTCTGCTTCTCAACACAGACGTCTGTACTGCATGCTGAAATCTCACCATTGCACTGACAGAATTTTAATAGTTGATGGATTGCACCAAATACCTACTCTACAGAGCAGTATGTTACATTGCAATGTCATATGAATACACAGTTGAAATTGCTGTGTTCCAATACATTGGATATTTTGTTACATCTGTATTACTGACAAGGAGAAAAGATGGTAGTTTTCAAGAGGAAGCAGAGTTCCACTTTCTTAAACTTTATTTAAGCTCATTTGAAAGATAAATCTTCTGTTCTTGATATGGTTAGTGTTATATCATCTCAAGGAGAAAGGTCAGCTTTCATTTTGACTTAATTACAAATTGGTTATCTAATTACAGTATTCTAAGAAATGCAAGATTCCCTTATTGAATCAATACATGATTTGTTGCCATGGCAACAAATGGCAAAAAAGTTGCAAGCAAATAAAAAATTATAATTGTTATAATTAATAAACCCTGAGTTTTCAGCTAAAGAGCAAATATAAACTGCTTCTCTACAACCAGGCTGTTTAAGAAGCCCCAGAATACTTAATTTGGTCATTCTTTGCCCTTAAACATGTAAGGCCTAAGGCCTAGTTTTAGAGTTGTGTCCTTCAGATTTGTAGGTGTGTGTTTTGAGAGGGCATTATCACCAAATTTGCCCTAATTACTGTAGAAAATAGTCCTGGCTTTCCTATTGTTAAGTATAACTTCAAAATTTTACGGTAATTTTTCAAATATAATCTCAGCAACTTTAGCAAAATAACTTTACACAATGAAATGCAATGCTTATAATTCAAAAGAAGTAAATAGAGTATAAAAAGATTTTCCACCTAGGATCCCTTCATTCATCATTTCCATTCTCCGGAAATAAACATTGTAAACAAAATCAGATATTTCTATCCAGTCAATTTTATTGCATATGAAAGTATATATCTGCATGTGTGTAAATGTGTATTTTTAATATAGAAACAATATTACTCTACAAATATTGTATTACAATTTGCTTCATTTTTCCTCAATAATAAAATGTTCTGGATGTCAATAAATATGAGTCACATATAGATCTATATCAATTTTGATAACAGCTCCATTATCACTATTGTATAAATGCACCAAAAGGTGTACTTTCTTGAAAACTCAAGACAATAATATTACGCCCTAGTGAGAAAACATCTGTCAGATAAGTCGCTGACACAAAAGATTTACATTTTAAAATTTGATATACATTATTGTCAAATTGCCTTTTAGATAGCAGTTTTTCTTTCTCCATAACCTCAATTAAAAGCAGGTAATCTCAAGTTTTAAATATTTTGTTAACGTGGTAAATATCTCACTCGTATTTTATTTTCATTTCTGAATCCTATGAGTTGAGTTGATTTTCACATGTTTATTGACTGATTTTGTTTTCTTTATCTCTGAACTTCAAGTTGGTTTGCTTTGCTTAGTTTTCTTTTGAGATATTGATCTTTTCTTATTTATGAGAGATCCTATTACAGTTAGTAAGTTTATTGTGTCATAGATAATTTAAATATTATCTCAGTTTACTTTAAATTTTAATTGTATATTTGTCATGCAGATTTTTGGTATTTATGTATTTAAATGTATCAGTCTTTTTTTTAGAACAAGGGTCAGCAAACTTTTTCTGTAAAAAGCCAAACAGTAAATATTTTCTGTTTTGTGAGCTATATGGTCTGTGTCACACCTACTCAATTCTAAGGTTTATTGTGAAAGCATCCATAGACAATACATAATGAATGGGTGTGCCTTGAGTTCCAATAAAACTTTATTTACAGAAATAGGTATGGCCACATTTGACTCACAGGCTATATTTTGACAACCCCAGCTTTAGAGCATCTGTATTCCATGCAAAATACCTTAATCACTATAGATTTAAAATGCCATATGTTTTCTTACTGTGCTTATAGTAAATTTTGTTTAAAAATGTTGTTACCTTTGAAGTTTATTTTATAGCATGAGATGAGATTAAGATTCAAAGTTTCGTTTGTTTGATTTTTTTTTCCCCAAAAGTGGAACCAATTGCCATAACAAATTTTACCAAAGAAGCCCTCTATATTTCCTCCTCTGGCATTAATTTTATGCCAATATTTATCACATAATAAAATCTTTTTATCTTCGTGTCTGTTTTCCAAATGCTCTTCTGTCCGGCTTCTCTATTTCTTCTGAGCATTGCTCTATTTTGACTACTATAACTTACAGTACCTTAATCAGGAGTGTCCAATATTTTGGCTTCCCTAGGCCACATTGTAAGAAAAATTGTCTTAGGCCACATATAAAATACACTAAAACTAATGATAGCTGATGAGCTAAAATAAATAAATAAATCTTATAATATTTTAAGAAAGATTGTGAATTTATGTGGGGTCACATTCAAAGCCATTGTGGGCTGCAGGCAGCCAGTGGGCCGCATGTTGGGGAAACTTGCCTTATAAACTGATAGGAAATGTCCACAATTAGGAAATGTCCACAATATTTTTTTTATTGTTTCTCAAAAATTTTTCTAGCTATTTTACATTTTCAGATGAACTTTAATGCATTGTATGAACTTAAAAATGTACTAAAATTTCAAATTATATATTGACTTATGGGAAATTTAAGAATATGACATATTTACAACATTGAATTTTTCTATACAAGAAAAAGAACTTTTCGTCTACCCAGGAATTCTTTTATGTATTTTGGATCACTTAATAGAGTATCAGGTTTCCTCCATGTATGTTCTATATATTGCTTAATGTTTTCTTTGGCATCTTAGTATTTTTGTTATTATATGTCTGAGTTTTTTGCTGTGGCTATAACAAAATAACACAGACTGTCTAATTTATAAAGAAAATAAGTTTATATAGCTCACAATTCTGAAAGATGGAAAGTCCAAGAGCTTGATGTAGGCAGCTGGTGAGGGCCATCTTGTTATTTCATAACATGGCAGAAGACATCACCTGGCAAGAAGGCAAAAACAAGAGAGCCAGAAAGAGCTTCCTTTTGTAACAAAGCTATTCCCACAAATCTAATTCCATGGCAACATTAATCCATTCATGAGGACATAGCTGACATTAATCCATTCATGAGGACACAACACTTATTTCTAATGTGTAAGTTTTCTAACACATGAAATAAATATTCTTCAGCATTGTTTAATTATAACAATTTTATTATATTTTCTCATTGATCACTTTGGTGTATAAAAATGTTTATACTAATTTTATTCATTTAATTTTAAAAATCTATGAATTGTTCAAAAGTATTGCTGAAATTTAGAATATATACCTAAGTTAAAATATGCATATAAAATACCCATTTCCTCTTACCCAAAGATTACTACAGTTAATATCTAATGTTACGTTTCCAGATGTTTTTCTGTATTTATATCAATATCTACCAACTTATCTACATCTACAAACACACATGCACACAATATACCCATTATATATATATCACATGTATATGTATATACCATTTACCAAAATGATATCAGTCAAATGATATCACACAATATGTGCTATTTTCAGCGAATATTTTCCATTTTTCCTAGTTGAGAAATTTTTTATCATCTCTAATCAAATTTTCCCAATTGAGCAAAAATGTTGTTTACACTGGTTTACCCAATCCAGGAAGCAATCAGTGACCACATATTATATTTGGTTATTGGGTCATTTAAGGCTCTTTTAATCTGGCAGTCTTTTTTCTTCTCCTGTTCATGGTTAGCTGTTCTGCCATGTATCCCACTCTTGCAAAATGTTTGGTTGATTCTTCATGATGCTGTTTAGCCTTTTCTTCTATCTCATATATGAAACAATTTTTATAACCAGCTATCTTTCTGAATTCTCTCGTTGTTTTCAATTGAATATTTAATTCATTCTCAGCTTTTCCAGGTCATCAAAAATAATATAATTTTCCACCGGATTTTAAATCCTTATATTTCATAATTCATTTTCTGGCCAAATGGCTGTGGAATGTATCCTTTGACTTATTTCTTATAATAATGGAAATACCACTATGAATTATTTTTTAATTCAGGTATAGATGTTGAACTTAATCAAAGTTTTTTTGAAACTATTGATATTATTTTCCTTTTGCCAATTTTATTGTATTAATATATTTGTAATTAATTGTATTATAATTTTTAATATTTTCCTAAGGTAGAATCATTCTGCCATCAATTCCATTTGGTTATGATATATCCCTCTTAAAAATATACTTCTGGATTATACTTGTTAATAGTTTATTATCTTGGCATCAGTTTTTATTAATAAAGTTAGTAAGCTATTTTTGTCAGGTTTGAATATTCAATTAACAAAGTCTTCATAGAGTTAATTTGGAATAATTCTTTTTTCTCTAATTACACAAACAATTTTAAGTAGCATTGAAAACATCTCTTTTTGAAGATTATAAAATCTTTATACGCAAGACTGTCTTAGTTTTGGGGAAGAGATGCATTTATTTTACCAAATCCAGTTTAAAAAATAATCTATTACTCCAGTCAGACATGTTCTCAGGAGGCTAAAACTTTATAATCTATTTAAGAATTCGTTAAGGTTGGCCTGATGCGGTGACTCAAGCCTGTAACCCCAGCAGGTGGAGAGGCCAAGGCAGGCAGATTGCTTGAACTTAGGAGTTTGAGACCAGCCTGGGCAACATGGCAAAACCTTGTCTCTACAAAAAATACAAAAAATTAGCCAGGCATGGTGGTGCATGCCTATAGTCCCAGCTACTTGGGAAGCTGAGATGGGAGGATTGTTTGAGGCCAGAAGCTCAAGGCTACAGTAAGCAAAGATCACACCACTGTACTCCAGCCTGAGCAACAGAACAAGACCCTGTCACAAAAAAAAAAAAAAAAAAAAAAAGAATTTGTTAATACCATGTATGATCATGATCATGAAGAACTCTATCTGATCGTTGCATAGTTGATAGTCACGTTGCTGAATGATCAAATCAATTGGATTGTGAAATGCCACGGTCTTAACAAAATTAGCATTATCTTTTGCTCCATGACTAGTTGTTGATATTTAGATCATAGGCCATATAGTTCTTAAGTTAAATGTAGTACAAGTAAAAATAATCAGTTGCCAACTGCCTAATGAGGAATTTTTAGGTATGAGGAAGTTGTAAATCAATAATTTGTAATTTTTAAGAATGTATAGAGTTTTTAATGCCTTTCATTGTCATAAAACTTGAGGAATATTTTCCTCACATGCTCATTTGATTCAGTCTTTCTTTCCCTTAGCCCTTAGCTGTACCAATCATTGACTCCTCATCTTATAAAATTGAGAAACTTGGGTTCAATGAAAAAAATCAATAAATAATAAAAACAAATATTTTTGAGCATCAAATACGTGTACGATATTTTTCTAGATATTGTTGAAAATGGAGGAGAGAAAATAAGAAATGATTTGCCCTCAAGACTTGCAGTATAATTGTAGAAAAACATTATATGCTCAGGATAATTTAATTGAAAAGGTACAGTTGAAAATTTGTCAAAATTTTAGTGATTATATAACCTTAAAAATGAAGAGGACTCTGTGAACAGTTAAGGACAGGGAAGAACAATGACATAAACACGACCTTAAAGGATGGGTGATGTTTGTGGGGCTAAAATGAAAAAAGGAGGATATTTTAAGTGAAAATAATACACAAAAAATATGGGAGGAGAGTCTCAAGTTATTTCAAAGGGGACTACAGGGGGAGGCAAATAGCCTGCCTTAAGTGAAATATTTATATTACAGAACGAGGGAAATATTTGGTTGGAAAGTTAAATTGCTACGTATTGAAGTACAACTTTCATGCAGTCAAATCTGGCAGACTTTCCTACACATTTTTTATTAGCTTGACAATCCCAGTACTATTGTTTAGAATTTAAGCTTACTTTGAAAAATGTAAAACAGAAAGAGTAAGTTACGTCACTGATGTGTGCGTAAAAGTAATAATATGTACTAGAGTAATGTATGAATCAATTATAAATAGAAAAAAATAAATTCTGCTACATGATGAAATACCATTGTGCAAAGTCTTTGTATATAAAGTCATTTTATATTCCTAAATAATTTTGGAGGTAATGTTTATCTTCCAAGTAGAGTTCCTGAAAGCTTCCTGCTGTCTGAGATCCCTGCCTCCTAAGCACAGGAGTGTCTAGGGGCAGTGATAAGTCTAGAATCTTTTGAAATTCAAAAATGTGCTTTAATACTTTTTTAAATTCTCAGATATGGTGGTTGGAAGCTGCCAAGTGCTAGGCACCAACACATCTCCAGAGCACATAGGGATGCATCTATTAATAGATGGCCACTGTTTCTATATCCAGTAACATACAAATTGTCCTAGCTGAAGTATTCTAGCTCTGTTACTATGGGAGCATGTGGGTGCACTTGTGTGGTATGTGTGCATGTGGCCTATCTTTCTGCATGTGGTTTTATGTTATTTTACTAACAACCTTTAAAATGAAAGAATAGATCAAGATACAATGTATTACTTTTTAGAACGGCAGGCACAGCATTCTGGACATGACACAACTGACAGCTGCTAAGAAGCAAAATTTGAATCATACATGACCTCTAATGTGTCCTTGGATAGTATTTAGAATTTCTTCATTACTTCATCATTAGTAAAGCAGAGTATCACAGCTTTGCCGGTTCCTTCGTAAAGATGTAGATGACATTACTTCCTTAATAGCTATTTAACATATTAAGTATAATTCAAATAGAAATAATGTTAAATATCCAATCTATTAAATTTTTATTTCCTAAAGAAAGAAAATATGCAGCTAATATAAAGTCCTTGTCAGACTTTCTAGAAAACAGCAAGTTACCAGGGCAACACAATCATATAGAGGTAGAGTAAATCATTTATTTTAGAAATGTTACCAGGGTAACAGAAACTACTAGCGGAAATCACTGAAGGATTTAGGATGAGAGTACAGATAGTCCATGGAACTATTTGTTCTTTCATAGCACATTGGAACAAAATGTCCGAACATATTTAAAACTTCTAACAGTTATGTGAAGTATTTGGGTATTCATTAAATAGATGATCATAAATGGGTTCAAATATTGAGAGTATTCTCAAATATCAAAAGATATTATTTTTGATTTCTTACTGCTCAGTATGTCATTGGGATACTTTATTTTACTCTGAATTTTGACTTTGCTAGATTAGTTCTAGAGAACCTAGTTATTTCTACCTAGGTGCTGTGTCTGTAATTTAGGATCATGGTTAATGGTGTTGATTAGCTTGAGGCTTGAGTTTTATAGGTCAACCAATTAGGGTATACGAGAGAAGGAAGTAATTAATGCAGAGAAAGGGAAAAACTATACATATACATATATATGTATATGTATATGTATATGTATGTAATTTTCATGTGTGTGTTTGTGTACGGCATGTATGGATTAATCAGGTTTGCTTAAAGAATTATGCAGTTTAGAGTTATATTTTTCAAAATGATAACACAAATACAAGTAAAGTGCCTTTAAACTTTTCTACTGCCTAAGAAGAAACTTAACAAAGTTAGGAATTAAATTTACAGTTTTCTCCCTGTTTTAGAACAATTGGTTTCCCTCCCAATAAGACTCTCTGTCAGAAAACAAATAATTCTAATGTGTTCATCTATGGTTATCAATTAAGGTATGTGCAAAGTCTATAAGCAGTAAAGAGGAGGAAGTTACTCACTGTGGAGGGAGTAGAGGAATAAGAACAAGGCTTCACAGAGGAGGTAACCCCTGAACTTGGTTTTGAAAAATAAAGAGGAGTTTTTTAGACCAACAAGTGTTGGGTGTCAGGCAGGAAGGGTGCTCTGAGCAAAGTGAACAGTAGATTGTAGGCAGGGTTTTGGTCCTATTCACCATGTGCTGCAGCTGGTGAATATCTAAGAGAAAGCAAGGCATTTTTACAGGCTACCAGTTGCCTCTAACACTGGGGCGTATGCATGACATTTCTGTGCCCTTCAACAGTTCTGCCACAGAAGGTATCACTTAATCATGAATTAGGGCTGTTGTCCTATATTCTATTAAACATGGCATCTTCTCCTAGAGATCCGTTTGCATTTCTTGGCAAAGCCTCCTCACTAATATCCTATGTGCCCTTTCACAAGATCCCCACTCAGAGTTGAGTGAAATATGCAGGGAATGTTATTGATATTACTTGGGTGTCATAAAGTAATCGTTATAGCCTCTGCACAAGGCTAATTAGTTCTAATTATCTGAATACCCCAGGTGAAAGTGAGATTTCTACTCCCCTCAGAACCCCAAGAATACTTAGTGTCTCATCATTTGACTGTCAACAAATGCTTCATTGCTAAGTTATTCAAACAATAAAGTAAGATGATAGAGACTCTAAGAAAAAATACCAGAACTTATATGTCTACATGAGTTTCTTTTTTCCATGTGATGAAATTACTTTAGGAGGCTGTTTCCATTGATGCCATCTTAGACTAGGACATTTTAAAAATTTATTCTTTGGGAATAATTTTCAGAGATAATTTATTAATCATACAAGTAAAAAGTTCATCAGGTTATATTCACATGATAGAAAAATAGAGAAATACATACATGATAGATAGATGATAGATGATAGATAGATAGATAGATAGATAGATGATAGATAGATAGATATAGATGATAGATAGATAGATAGATAGATAGATAGATAGATAGATAGATAGAAAGAATGGGTAGACAGATGATGAATGAATGGATGGAAGGATGGATGTGGGGATGTGGATGGATGGATGGATGGATGGACGGATGGATGGATGGTCAGACAGACAGAATATAGGTAATAGATATCCTGGGACATGCAACTAGTTCTTCTTTCCCAACTACAGTATAATTTTATTATTTGAGAGTTTATTCCATATAGTTCGTAATATTTCTCCCTTTCTATTTTGTTCTAAATAAATATTTGAGAATAGGTTACACTTTATAGACTATTTCTGCTTTGGCATATATTAAGACACAAGCTTCCAGGTGCTGTTAGACAAGGATACTGACAAAGGTTTCTGAGGAAATTAAAGACGTGCGTCTTCTCTGAAATCAAACCCAACTTATTAGGGAAAATGATGCTAATATTAAATTTGTCTTTGTAAGTTTGATCATTAAATATTGTCATTGCCAATAAGGAGGTTTGTTAAGAACAATTTAGGAAAAGTTCTCTTATGTTCATAATGTGGTATTCTAATTCCTTTTCAGTTGCAGATTTGTTTATATCAGCTGAAACAACTGCGTTATTCAGAGTAATGTCTTAATTGGCAGTTACATCTGTAGAGAGAAACATTTTCTTGTGGACATCTCTTTTATTAGCTCTCAATAAAAGCCAAGCACATGTTAACTTTCAATTTTGTGAAGAAATGTATAGGGCAACTAAATTAATATTCTTCAGGTATGTAAGTTTCTTATAACCTATCTTGATATAAGAATGACTCAGTAAATCCAGTTGGCTGATGTGTGGCTTTTTTGATGTTTATTTAGTCTGAGCCAGGATATTATTAAATTTATACCAACTGATTTATAGTATCATGTAGATACAGGCTATTTTACCTCTCATAGAAAAGATGGCAAGATTATTTAGTTTGTGCCAGAATTTTCCTTAATAAATGTCTTCAAAGCTCTCACAGGAGCCCAAGCATGTACACAATTGGGATCTAGTAGTTCTGTGCTGTTGAGTGCTTCAGAGGCAAATTTCATCTAAAATATTGAGGGCAGGCATAAGATCTCTTGGCTATCATCACTAGGTGGCTCATAAAGTGCTCATGACTTTTAGCAGTACTAGGCTCTGATGCACTTGCCAAGATGAATCAGGTGTAAAATGTACTCCATGGTAGCAAACGGAACTAATAGAATAGAACTATTTGATGTGGACCATGAGAATTTAAAAGTATCTGCATAAATTGATGATTTGGCATCAGATAAAGCTGATATCAAACCATTCTATCTTACAATAATTACTCAATATGTTCAGCTGACTCTGAAATCTGCACTTGAGAAATGACAGAAAAACTATATCATCAGCAAACATCTTCTTGCTGACCTAGGAAGGCATACAAATAGTTCAGTTGGCATCACACCGTTTATGTATAATATTTTACAAATTAGGGTGGTACTTGTTCCCTTTTATATCACTTAACATAAGTATAATTTCATTGCACATAATTGAGGAGAAATAGTAGAAACAAGCTGAGAAAACTGAAAGCAAATTCCAAGAAAGAGGATTAGTCCTCATCTATGTTAAAAAGAACATTGTGCTCTTGGCTTTATTTTCTTATTTAGCACAGAGAAAATCAAGCTAATTATCAACTTGGGTTCTGAATAATAACCTTAAAACTTCTATTGAGAAGAGAAACCTTTTATCAAAGAGTTATTCTTAGAAGGTTCTTAATCAATACACATTAGAACCATTTCTGCATAACAATGTTGTATATTAAAAATCAATTCTTACTTTCCAATAAAGGCTTTTATCTTCTTTGTCTTGTATCTCTAAGTATTTTCAATCAATACTGAAAAATCATTATGCTTCCAAGTTTGTGTTACATGATACATGTCTAAATACTCAGATTCTGATATCACACTCTAAAATAATCTAACTTTCTGAGATGCATATATGAAATTTATTTCAAGGAAGAGTTTATATTATACATGGCATGAACTGATGAATGATTGATGGATACTACATACACATTACTGTCCATATATGCTGAAAGCTGACCTCCACTATAGATATTATTTAACCAAAAGACTGACGTATGCATATAATACAAATGTGTGTTTATATGAGGTTATTCAGAGTTACATTTAAAGACTGAACACTGTTGAGATTTGTGGTATTAATTAGTAAGGAAGAGAATATGGTGGATGCATGGGTCAAAACTGACTCTAGGAAATTTTAGCCTAGGTGGCTAGGTAGAAAGTGGTGTCCTTAAACTGAATTAAGATGTGTAAGAGAAGGCATAAGTTCAGGATCGGGGATATGTAGTTCCTTTTGGGCATGTTGACTTTTCAAGGCCAGATAAAGATTTTCAATATGTACCTCCAAATACAGGTTAGCCACCCAAGAAGGGTAGTAATAGACTTATGAGTCATTTATTCCCGTTGGAGAGAACAGATGAGATTTCTAGCAATTCACTTACTTTATGCAATAGCTAGTATTGTGCATATGATGAGGTTACCTTAAATTTACTAGTCTTATATGTACTAAATTAAATGCTTGCATATGCCCCTTACAAGCAAGATTGTTTAGCAACCCAGTTATGCTTTTTCTTATACCTATACTGTTTAATTATGTATTGTATTACATATGTCTTTTTGAATTAATCAAATGTATATGCACTTGATGTTTCCTCTTAGGGAACTGACCACAGTGATAAGTTAAGAAAATAGAGATAGATACTTCAAATTAGAAGAAATCTTAGGAGCCCCCAATGAAGTCTAGCAGTTGATGTAAAGGTTTCAGAAATTGTCCTGTATATCCATGAAAAGCTGTTTCATTTCCATTTTGCATAACATTTCAGGAAACTTTTTGTATTAAATTGTATTTCTTCCATAGCCACTAGCCCAGCTAGTGGAAGAACAACAAAATTCGAAAAGCACAGCAACAAGCCTCTGCCTAGTAAAAACCAAGAAAGCAATAAACTCCTTTGCCAAGCCTATAAGAAAAATTTAAAAGTCCACTGTTTATTTATCTTGTTGTTTAGATATATCTGTCTCATTGTTAGTCATTGTGAATGCAGAGATTTATAAACCCTACACTACTATCACTGGAGGGTTCCCACTGCTTTTAGAATAGAGTGTTCCTAAAAAAAAAATCCGGTTCTTTTACTTTATTGACAAGAATAGATTATTTCAGGCTTTGCTGGATAATCCCATCCTTTGGGGCTTTACACTGTATTTTTCTCTAACGTTCTGGTTGATGCTGGTAATGAGAACCACTTTTACTGATCATAGAAGTATGAGCTCAGAGTGACTCACTAATTCCAATGTGTTTCTAATGGCCAAGTTGAAAAAGCTACATAGGGGGATGTGAGAGCTAAATTATTGAAGAACATCATGTTTTCCTGTGGGGTTTTACCATGCCCTGAATATTTTATACATGCTTTTTGTTGGTGTTTTTCTCTCTGTTCTATTTGACATTTTAAAGAGCAGAAGTTTAAAGTAAGTTTCTTAAGAATCCGTAACAGTTTGGCCGTATCTCCAGACAAATGTTTACAAATTGGATTGTGGCTCAAAGATTTAACTTTCCTTCATGTCTTTTTCTAAATACAAAGTTCAAACCGAAATCGTCAAGAGTGAGGATTCATTGACAGACAATCAGCAGGAGGTCCTTTTAGTGGAATATTACCTGTGATACAAAAGGATTAAACATTTCAAATATAAACCTTTGATCTGTGCTGTCTAATTACTGACATCTGAACCAGTATCAAGGAATTTGTCACTTTTTCACTTTTGTAATTCTAACAAAGAGAAGAAGCAAGAAACTTAATTCTGCACCTGGAACAAACTTCTAATGCAAAAGCATGTAGCTTTAGTCTTTTCTCTTGAGATGGCCTAGGATGTGTTCTCTGTATTTCTGATGTGTAATGATTCAGCAAGGCAGCTCTGTTACTGCAATCACCCTTGCTTATGAAGTTATGTAGACAGTCCCACGTAAATCAGAATGGTCCAACCATTTGGTCATGTCCATTTCTATTACACATGGTCAGACATATGATGAGAAATGTTCTGGCTAACACAATTTCATCTTATAACTTTCCTAGAAAATGAAATAAATTGAAATAAATTGTTACAGCATTGGTTTCCTAGCAGAGCCAAAATTATGCAAGGAGGAAAGCCCTTCTACTTTTCCTCGTATCCCTGTACTCTCTCTGATAAATCTTTCTCTCTTTCCCCCTCTCCATTTACTTTTGGTGCTATACAGATTCAATTTATTAGACAATTCCTAAATTACCTCATATTATTGCTGAAAGTGTATCTTCTCTTCTTTAATTTGTTAAGTTTAATAATCTCCAGTGAATATCCATTAAAGAGCATATGCTTTTTCCCCCATTTTGAATTGTTAAAAGTCATTAGAACTAGGATTTCGAGCCAATCTGAAATGAGCTAGATATTCCTTGTATTGCTTTTATTAGAAAACTTACTGATTGGCTGTTCAGGGGAAGGACATATTTGTCCTAAAGCAGGCTGTTAATTATCATGAAAACTTACTTATTGGCTGTTCAGGGGAAGCACATATTTGTCCTAAAGCAGGCTGTTAATTATCATGTCAGTCTAGCCAATATTGTGATGGAATACTGCAAGTATAGGAGAACCAAAAACATGTGGGTTGTATTTCCAGAAAAAAATATATGTGTATTTGAAAATTAAAGATTCCTTAGGGGAAGAAAATTTTGTTTTAAATTTTATTAATCTCAAGGTATTTAAAAATCCTCTGAAAGAATTTTAAAGGTTGCAAATTATAATTCTCATGTAATTAATTAATTCCTGAAATGTTTTCAGCAGAATCAAGAACATTTCTGTTGCCTAGACCTTGGAAGAATGACAGCAATGAGAAAGTTCATGTTCTTTGCCAGTTTTTTTCCCTTAACACTGAAAATGTTAAATTGCTCTGAAGACTTATTGGAAAAATGAAACCAGAGTCATTCATTCCTCTATTCATTCAACATACATTTTTTGGGTGTCTGCTATGTGCCAGGCACTGCCATTCTGTATTCGGTTAGAATACAAAACCAAACCAAAAAAAGATCCTCTCTTCATGGAATGTATCTTCCAGCAGGGGAAAAATAATTTAAAAACTAAAAATGCAATGGCAAATGATGTTAAATATTTGGAGCCAGATTTTGGTAAAAATAGCAAGCAGGTGTGATTTGTCTTTAAGAACCCCAGCCATTATTTTCAACGTCTTTTCTTCCCACTTGGTGATGTCCTTCCTTCAAGACGCTTAGATGTTCCAAAAGGTCATTCTTTCTCCCTTTTGCTTTTTCATTTAAACAACATTTAAAGAGAACCCACTATGTGCCAGATATGTGCTGCACCATATTCAGAGATTTAATGCAGTATAAACTATGTATAGTCCCTGTCTTTATGAAACTTCCAGTGTATTGGGGAAGAGAGAAATCAAATCAGTATTTTAAGGAATAAGAAATTAAACTGGCCGTACATTCTGTTAATCAAAGATTTATGGGACTCTAATCTCATGCGTATGTGTGTTTGTGCATGCATTTGGTGGGATTCTCTTAGAGAGGATCACGGGAGGCAGAAAACAACCGTCAACTCCCACTGAACTAATAGTGGGTGCTTCTCCCAAAACCTCTCCTGAAAAATTTGATCTGGTTATTAGCATCTTGGGGTAAAAGAGGTTATCAGTAGACTTAAGTGTGTGCAATATTTTTCCTATTACTTTGTAACAAAACGTTTGTGAACCTTCTAGAAAATTCCCGGCATCAGCAAGAAGTTCATTGGTCTTTTGGGTTTGGAGTCTTCTATGCTTTGGAATAATGTCCTACTTATTCAGAGTACAGAGAAGTCCTTCACTCTGTCTTTTCATGAGGCAATTATATAATATTGTATATACTATCACAAAAGACTAACCTGAATATAATAGCATAATGTATTTATGGATGAAGGAAGTGAAGCTCAGAGAGGTTAATTGACATTACTAATATCACACAAGTTGGTGGCAGAGCTGGGACAGGTATGTTTCAATTCAGTTAACACCAACTCTATTTCATTATATCTGGCTTGGTTTTTTCATTAAATTTTGATATTTCAGGTTATATAATTTAACCTAGAGTAAATCAAGTTGGCAGATTAATAAAAAATTATGATTGGATTCTCCTGTATATGAAAGACAAAATATTAGTATGTTATCTATGTCCTTTAATGCCAATTACATTAGCATATGAAGTAAGATATTTTTTAATATTTCAGCAATCCTATCATTATATCTTAAGTGGAAAGGAGTTTTATGATTTAGCTAAAAGCTTTGATTTTGACAGACATGTTCATCCAAATACTATCATAATTTAATTCTTTCTGTCCTAAGGCTAGTTAAAACCTTTGATCTGAGAGGCACATGCATCCAAATGTACCATAATTTAATTCTTTTTGTCTCAAAGTTATGTTATGCTAGGTGATATGTCTGAGGTAAATATGCCTTAATTTTAATGTTCATAATCACTGAATAAGACCCACCTTAATATTATAAATACTGTAGCACTATTTCAGGTTATTAAATTAATGACACTGTTGGCACTTTATAAAAAGTAGATTAGATAACTATGAGAAAATTCTATGTAAGTATCTAAAACTGTATGCTAACATTCTTTTCAATTTCTACATGTAAGATAGTTTATTATTGCAGCATGTAATTAATTTTGAGCATTATACAACACTTTTATTTAATTTTTTAAGATGAGACTTTTTTCCAAAACCCTAAATATTAAGTCTAAAAGATCAAAGAACTCGGAATCAAACCCAAATTGGATAGTTTCTTCTAAAGTAATAATATTTTGTCATTTTCCTTATATTAGATATTATCTACTTGTAAAACTAAAAACAGTTATAAAAACAAGCAAAAAGGATTATCTTTTTTCTTTTTATATATGCTTGAATTATTTTTAAAATGAGAAAACAATTTTTAATAAAGGTGGAATATTTCCTACTCTATTTTAAAGAGCTTTTCCTAATTAAAATTTAAAACTACTTAGGAAATTTTGCTTATAATCCTGCATTTATGTAATGGCATTGAGAATAATTTGCCAAACACAGACCTTATAATACTACAGAAACAAATCCACTGGGCTTTATTGACCAGCTACTGACTCACTAAATGAAAGAAAAAGATGGGTACCAGACCATTCCCATTAAAAAATAATATGAATATTGAATTATCCATCCATGGCATGGGGGACTACAGCATCTTTTCCAGGAAGTCAGAGATAGATAGGTAAAATAAAGAGCCAGAAAAAGAATTTCTCATAAAAGAAAATAGAGAAATTAAGCTTTCCTGGGGGAGAAATGCAGCTGTTCAAGCTGTGGAATTTCAATGCATGCAGACATCACATCTATCTCATATATAGGTGTGTATATGCTTGCTTCATGTGAAGTTTGTGAAGTCAATCATTGCTCCATTTGCTAATCCCAGTTTTAAATTTTGTCAGTTGTCTCTCTATATTTTCAGTGTAAATCCTCGTCTCTTGGTAATTATAACCAAAACATACATGTGTTTAATAACCCTCTATCTTGGACAATTTTTGTTTTAATACTTGGGATGCCTTCATGGTGTAGGCCTAGGGAATCCTGCCTTGAACTACATTCAAGGGGCAGGAATTGTAGCTGCGGGTTCCATTTCCCTGTAAAATTATGCAGTCCTGGCTGCATAATGCTGTCACTGCCTGAGGCGGCTGCTTCTGCTGCTTTCAGCATTGTACATTGTCAACTTTTCTGTCACTTCATTCACAAACTTTGCTCCCACATTGTTCACCTAATGATCTCTTTGCTTCTTCCTACACCCAGATTTTAAGGAAAATAATTATGAAATAATTTGGTAGATATAATATGATTTTAGAGTATTAACTCCAGAACCCTTTAGAAAAGCCAGTTGTTCCATTATTGATCTCTCTAATTTTTTTTTAATGTACTTAGGGAAAAATTGTCCCATGACTATTTACTGGAGGTCTGACTCAAGGGAAAGGTCATGCATGGCAGTAATAAGAAGCAAGATTCTCATAGACCTGCTGAAAATTAGCCACATGGGGTTATAATCAAACCAGATCAAGAAAGGTGACTGAGACCAAATAAAATGAAATGTGAATTGTCATTCACTTTTGCTGATAAGTTTTGAAATTTGAAATTGACCAGCAGATTTCCTACTCCTCTTGTGTCTATAAACTGAAAAGCTGAGAAGCTCATTTATTCTTTGACTACTAGAAATTTTGTAGTATGAGTAAATTGGAAAGTATGATTACTTTTCTTCACAATGAGTGTTTAAAAGAATGCCAAACTAAGCACTGCATTTTATTGTTGTTTTCCAAAGCCATAGGTAAATAAAAATAGTTTTGTGTTTTTCTGAAATTTTTGCACACTACTACTTCCATCCGAAAAACAATATCCTTAATAGATGATTTAACCATCTGAGTTCACACTATAGCTGTATCACTAGGATGGGGTGAAACCATCATTTCATATTTGGATATATCCTTGGAATATAATATTTTTTATTATTATACTTTAGGTTTTAGGGTACATGTGCACAATGTGCATGTTTGTTACATATGTATCCATGTGCCATGTTGTTTTGCTGCACCCATTAACTCGTCATTTAGCATTAGGTATATCTCCTAATGCTGGAATATAATTTTTTTAACTTTGACAACTAATTTCCAGATTCATTAAGGCCCCCAATGAATATACATAAAATAGTTAAGTACCTCAGATAGGCCGGTCACGGTGGCTGACTCCTGTAATCCCAGCACTTTGGGAGGCCGAGGCAGGTGGATCACGAGGTCAGGAGATCGAGACCATCCTGGCTAACATGGTGAAACCCCATCTCTACTAAAAATACAAAAAATTAGCCGGGTGTGGTGGCACGCAGTCTCAAAAACAAAAAAACAAAAAACCTCAGATATGATTATAAACCAATGAAGTTTTATTATTTTTAATTAAGTTCGAATTGTGTACATTTGGGGGTGCTGTGTAAAAAATACATTTTAAAAGGAAGGTCTTACACCGAGGCCATTGGATATTAATATTTGTTGGGTCTAGCCTATGAAGAAATCATGCAATTATAATTTGACTTTTTGTTTTGGTTTGTTGTTATTGTTGTTGTTGTTGTTTTGAGATGGAATTTCACTCTTGTTGCCCAGGCTGGAGTGCAGTGGTGTGATCTCCGCTCACTGTAACCTCTACCTCCCAGGTTCAAGTGATTCTCCTGCCTCAGCCTCCTAAGTAGCTGGGATTACAGGTGCCCGCCACTACACCCGGCTAATTTTGTATTTTTAGTAGAGATGGGGTTTCTCCATGTTGGCCAGGCTGGTCAGGAACTCCTGACTTCAAGTGATCTGCCTGCCTCAGCCTCCCAAATTGCTGGGATTACAGACATCGAGCCGCCGCACCTGGTTTAGTTTTTTTTAACCCTTTATAAAATACCCACTATAGTCAGAATAGCCACTCAAAATATGTGAGTTAGCTGAATTTGCTATCCCATTGTCATGCAAATGCTAAAAGCTATCAACTGACAGACTGTTTGGTGGGGGGGTTGGGGGGTAGGAGTGCAGGAAAAATTGTCAGGAGGAATGACACAATAAAATATTACCAATCAATTAACCAGTGAGTTGACAACTGGCATTGATCAGAGCTAAGGAGAAAGAGGGCTGTCCATAATGAGCTGTGATTAACAACAGGAATTACCGAAATGTAATTATAGCCAACTCTTCAGAGATGAGCCATCCATGCCTTGAGACTTCAGGGTCTCAATAAAGATAAAGGTATTTTTGTTCTTGATTACTAAGATAACAATTGAGCCATGTTTTTAGATGCAATCTGGTGGGTCTACAAGTCTTCATCATATTTTAGAGCTATTTCCTTCCTACAGTATGTTTTTCAGCTTGATACTCAGTGATCTCAGGCTTATTCCTGGGGACCCAGAGCCTCCTGCTGAAGCAAAACATCCAGGCTTGCTCAACATAGACAGTCCCTTAACTTAAACAGTGGGAGATGCAAGTCTTGTGGCTCAACTGTGACTCTAGGAGTTGAGTGGTAGTAGCATCACCCAGCAAAAATTTTAGACTAAAAAAAGACAGAAAATGACATGGCATCTCCCGTGATGTTTCCTTTTGTGGAAAATTGTGATCTCCTTGATTACTTTATATTGCATTTTTGAAACTTACTCTATTATAGCTTGTTAAAGTTATTTAACTGTAAGTTAACTCTAATTTATTTCACAGCAAGATATAACAGAAACTCAGCATTCATGAATGGATGAATTAATGAATATTCTTTATTCTAAACACTGTACAGTACCAAAATATCTTTTAAAAAGTTATGAAGGCTCTAACATTGCAGACGGTTTGGCATATATACTATAATTTGAGTACCCCCCTCAGTATTTCAGGTTGACACAATTCTTACTACTAAAAGTATTGCTTTATCAATTTCAAGCCAGCTAAGATAGACTTCTTTAAAAACAGATCAATTTTTGTTTCTAAAAATATATCCTAATATCAGGGTTTTATTCTACTACAGAGAATTCACATTGATTGTCTATCCACTTAAAACAGTATAGTTATAGTCTTTTCACAGTATTTCAAAGAGTTGGATAAGCTGGTGGTGTAAACATTTCCTCGCGGGAACTGTATGCAATGAAAAGAAAATAAATGATTGATGCATACTCAAACTAATTGAAGTGGTACTGAGTCAACCAGATGTTTCCACCTGAATCATGCCCACAGATGCTATTGCTTCATTATTCTTTAATCTAGGGATTACCTCCATTGGTTAACTCGATGACATGTGAGGGTTTCAAATAAGATTGCCTCTCCCTTGTAACATACATCATAGAGAAAGCTTGTTTAGAGACAGCCTACCTCCTGCCCTGAACATGTTTTCAAGGAAGTGATCAGGGCTGTTTGTTTTTCTTGCTGTTGGATGTGGTCTTCAGTGAAGTCACAGGAATGGAATGAGAGTGGCCACAGTTGACAATGGAGCTATTTCCACAGCTGGCTGCAAAGAGTGGGCAGTCCATCACAGATAAACTAGCACATGGGGATAGATGATATAAAACATCTGTCACAATAGGGATAAGCAAAAACAACGTGCCTTTGAAGATTGTGTTTTAATGATGAGGTGGGGGGGTTCTGTCTCTATAATAGGAATGAAAGATGTGCTGTTGGTAGGCAGATGGCTTCAGGCTTGCTCTTGCATGAAATAAAGCAAAAGTATATATTAAAAATCTCTGACAGTTGTCAAATCGCCTGATTTTGCTGACCATTCATTTCCTTGCCTATCCCATGTATAATCTATGAGAAAAGGAAGGGAGTGCTAGGAAAAAATAATGGCAGACAAAAAAAAAAACTGGTTCTGAATAATTTTCTCTTGGATAACTTGAATACATCAGTATAATTTTAACTAGAGGCTGAGAGGTCAGAAAACATGTTTCTGCAATAAGTTTCTTTAATGTATTTGCATCGCCATGTTATTTTTTTACAGAAGTTTTGTAAGGTAATATAAAAATGCTATGTCACCAAGTCCACATAATGATAAATATTTCAAATGTGAATACCAGTTAAGAGACATAAAGTCCTATTTGTTCTTGTTAAAGGAGCAGTGAGGAAAAATACAGACATCTTAGTAAACTATTTTTGATGTAATTATAATAGTTTGGTTTCCCACCCCATCTGCCTTTGAAAATAAATTAAAAACAATAAAATTCACATACACTTTTATTTCATATAGTTGCTATAGAAAAAGAAATCTTTGCAACAGATAAACTGATTGCAAATAAATGCTGAATATTCTTGCACAATACAATTCTTTATATACCCTGTTACATGACCAAAGGGTACCACTGTCACTGCTGTCCCACAAACCATTTCACTCTGCTCTGGTAAGGAAATGGTTGCCATTGCTGCACACTTTGAAATTTTGCTACTTTTGCCACCAACCCACCGGAAAAATGGATGTCACATTCCTTGCTCATTTATTATTTTAATCTGTCTTTGAACTCTAATTCCCTTGCAGGTGCTTTTGATTAGCAGAAGTCACAGATCTATAACTAGCAGCAAAAGGGTGTAGGAAATGTTTTTAGAAGGGTTTTCTTTTCTTTTTTCTTTTTTTTTTTTTCAATTCTACATTGAAGAGGTAGGATTCACATTGGGGGAAACTAATGACATCTGAAGAGAGTATTAAAAAATAAATTTCTACATCCATGAATGGCAGAGGTACACCACAAGAAGTAACTGGATTGGTCAAAATAACAGATCTTAAAGAAAGAACAGTGCCAGGCATGGTGGCTTACGCCTGTAATCCCAGCACTTTGGGAGGCCAGGGGGGCGGATCACCTGAGGTCGGGAGTTCAAGACCATACTGATCAACTTGGAAAAACTCCATCTCTACTAAAAATGCAAAATTAGCCGGGCGTGATGGCGGGCGCCTGTAATCCCAGCTACTCAGGAGGCTGAGGCAGGAGAATTGCTTGAACCTGGGAGGCGGAGGTTGCAGTGAGCCAAGATCACATCATTGCATTCCAGCCTCGGCAACAAGAGCGAAACTCCATCTCAGGAAAAAAAGAAAAAAAGAGAGAGAGAGAGAACAGATTTAAAGGAATTTATGATGTCGTTCTGACAAGACTTGACTCCTGACTGAGTTGTTATGGCTGATGAGGGAGAAGGAAACGATCAAGATGACTTAGCAGTTTCTTTGTTATTCTGAGAATCGGGCAGAGAAGAAAGAATACTCTGAGAATGAAAGAGGAAGACAGCATTCAGAGCGGGACATAGTAGTTTTGAGGTACATGGGATTCAGTCAGTAGCTGGAAATTTGGATCATGAATTCAGAAGAAACACCAAGGCAAGAAAGACTTTTTTAAAACTTTAATTTTAAACATTGTAGCACTTTTGATTAATCAAGTCTTAACAAGCGGGAATATTTTGGAATTTTACTTCTAACACCTTATTTTTATGGTATGTATATTGAGCTAACCAAAATATTTCGCTGCTGTCTCTTACTATTTTACATGGCATATACCATCTCTTCTAATGCTTGGCTGTCATAGCTAATTCTAACTCGCTGGTTAAGCAGATGACGTTATTTGGAAAGAACGGAGGTTTCAGTGTGAAGGTTGCCATGAAAATATGTCATAGGAAAAGAAAGGGAATTTTTCTGTTAAAGGAGATTTTATGGGTAAAGGCAGAAATCCTATGCAGATGATTGAGGAACTATACTAAATATCACTGGCTGGAATTTTAACAAGGAGTTATATTAATATTACTAATATTATTCCAAGCTATCTGGCTCTCAAGCAAGAACAAACAAAGGACTTAACAAAATGATTGAGAGTCAAACCAAGAATCTTTTTTAGAAGCAGTGTAATAGAAAATCCACTCAGAGCCCTGACAGACCAAATGTAGAGCTAAGGTTTCCAAAGTTTATCGTGAATATAACTCACCTGGGGCAGGCTCTAATTTAGTGGGGCTGGGGTTGACCTAAGATTCTGTACTAAGCTCCCTGATGATAGTATCCAGTCCCAGGCCATAATTTGAGAAACAAGGTAGTAGAGTTTAAGAACATTCTATTAAACTAAAAAAAAAGTTAAAATTAATCATACAGTATTACTGCTTAGGAGAAATGGCAATAAAATCTAAGTGGAATAAAACATGTAACTAAGTTTCTTGCACAAATCCTGAAACAAATAGGACACTGAAGGATAACAAGATAAAGCTGTCTTTTATCTCATCTGGACAGTTTTAAATATATTAATTGAAATCTTGAAGGCCTCAGAATGTAACTTGTTTGGATGCTAATATATAAGTTTTAACTTTAGAATATGTCTGTTACACCAGGACATATTTTATCTCAGCATTAGACTACAGAACATGTCATCAATAGGGTATATACTGAGTTTGAAGCATGTTAGCAATCATAATACTAATAGAAAGTGTGCTTTAAAAGGAGTAAATTCGTTCTTTAATAGGGTCGTGACTTCACACCTGTATCCTTAGATCTAGTTAAGTTTCCAGCCCTAACCAGGCAAATTCCTAAAAATATCTTAAAGGAGAAAAGAAATATTCTCTGAGGGACCACAAAATAGAGTGCTTTTTGTAGCAAATTGCAGGACAAGGAATAGCTACTTTCCTAGTAATAGCCAAAAATTAAGGTGCCTTGTGACGTATTTAGGCAACTTACACTATAAACAATGGCCATAAGTAAGATAACAGGCAGCTTTTTCTCTTGATCGCCCCTGTGGTTTGAGCAATGATTTTCCATGCCCATTTGCCAATAGGATCTTACAAGACCTTGAAAAGGATTTGCAACCAGGTCTTTCAGTCTATTTGTCAGTAAGGAGAAGTTTTTAATGAGAAGTTTTATGACAGCTCACAGTCCTGAGTGCTAGTTAAAGCCAGAAAAACATTTTACCAGACAAAAGATGAGGCCCATAAATATTCAGGCATCTGCTGGGAACCCTGTTTGCCTTATCATTTGGAAGAAGGCTGGCCTGAATACTGCATCTGATGTGTGCTTGAAACTTCTGTAAGTTGAAAATGTGTTTGGAGGTATACAAAGTGATTGCTGTAGAAATGAATAAAGCATTTCTTAGCACATGACAAGGTTTGACAAGAATCTTAGGCAGATATTTGGCTACTAAAATAGTTCATGGCATAGCGAAGTCCTAATTTAAAAAACCTTAACCTACATTTGTGGCAGTACACATTGGCTGTAATATGTACAGAACATCTTGCAGCATTTAACTGAGCATAAATAATTCTTCCATAGAATGGAAATCATGTTTGTGAACTCCAATGTTAGACTTGTTTGGGTGGGGTGTGGCTCTCAGAAGCCCTGGGATTTTCATACTAGATGATGAGAAGGTCAAGCTGGCAGTGGTCAGACTGAGATACTGTCAGAGAAAAGCAGAGGAATCGTATGAATGGATCTTTTACCTCCATCTTTTTGGTCAGAGAATGCTTCTGTTATTTCCATCGAATCTTCTTGTCCAGTTTGAGCACGGAGCTGTTGTTATTGTTTCACATACCATTAAAGTCATCAGAGACCTGGCTGGTGAGCAAGTGCCATTCACTCACTCAGTCCGTTAGCACCATTAACTAAGCATCTGTTTTATGACAGACGCTGTGCTGGGCTCAGAACCATTAAAAAAGAAATATGTAAGGTATTGCCAATGATACCAGTGAACTTACGATTCAGGGAAGAAATAAAGTTTGATCATGATCGAAGTGTGTGCAAAGTGTTATGGGAAAAGAGAGGAGCAAGTGACCAGTAGCCTGGGTCAGTCATAGGAGTTACTCCCCAGAATGTAGTATTTGATAAGAATTTTAGAGGACACGTGTAAATTGCTGTAGAAGCCTAGCGTTGCAGACCATGACAGCAAGGGTAAGAGGTAAGACGGACCAGAGAATGATGAGGAATACAGTGTGGTGGAAAGAGAGGCTTCATGTGTATGGGCTGGGGACCAGGCTAGAAAGGTCAATTGAAAGCTGTGTGATCCTCATAGATTATGTGTGCTATGCTAACAAGGCCATCCCGGACCTACCTGTAGAAGCCTGTTTTCGACAGAGATAATGCTGAAACAGAGTAGAAAGCACATGCTCTTGGGCGGCCCTACGACTCATTCACTCTAACTGGTTTCTGAATAAGACAAGCAGGAATAGAAAAATGTCTTGTCCTGTCACTGAACTGTCCTATCTGCTCTTACACTTCTCCAACACATTTAATGTAGAATAGCCATTGACTTAACAGTACCAGTGTCTTAAAAAGGACATTTCCACTATGAAAAACTAGCTCAGCTCTAGGTTGCACTTTGGGAAAGGAGGTCATTTAACGCTGTTTCCCTTATATCCCCACTTACAACAAAAAATAAGGAGAAACTGGTCTGCTCCTCTTCAAAGTAATATAAATATATATATATATGTATATATGTATACATATACATATTGTTTTTAAGGTAGAAAAAATTATTAGGAGCTAATCTTAATATTTCAAATATAATTTTCTATTATGAAATATATTTGGTGGGTAGAGATCAATGGTTTTCTATCTTAAAAAAAGTATAGAAGGAGCTGAAATATATTCGATTAATCAATTCATTTTTAAGTGTCATAGCTTTTAGTCTTTTGTCTTTGATTTTTTTGTCTTGTGTTGTTTTTGATTCCTTTGAATAGATTTTGGAGTGTGCAATACATCTGTATAGGAAAGCTATATACCACGGGGGCCCTGCAAAGCAAAGACAAAGGACTATGGTTATGCCACTAATTTTTTCACACAAATAGTCTCATTTTTTCACATTATCTACACAACACATGTATTTTTATGACACACATATTTGTGAGTGGTAGACACCCCCAGCTGAAAGCTACTCATTAGTTATGCGATTGGAATCAGAAGCTGATGAACACAAGTTTACCCTTTGTCATTGAAGCTCTAAGGTCCTTCTGAAGCGGCCTGGGGTCTTTCTCTAAACAATTGATATTTCCATTGACTCAGCAGTTATGATCTCCTTAAGTAGAAAACTAAGAGGAAAAATACAGTAACCCATCTGTGTCAAAAATTTATAATCTTAAGATCAATTCTGTAATCAAGTGTACAAGTTTAATGACAAAATAATTAAGTGTCCTATTGCATATTCAGTCAACAAAATCCCTTTGACCACAGGGTCCTCAAAATCTCAAATTTTCAACTCTCCCTCAATAATGCAATATATTTAAAAGCCACTTTGCTCTATTAGGGTTCTAAAGAAGCCACTGAAAACACCAAAAGCTACTGATAAACTTGTTTCTGTAGTTTTAGGCACAAACATCTAAAGGATTAAAATAAAGCATTATTGAGAATCCTAATTATCTATGTACCTGCTTTGGTAAGAAATACTTCAATGTGACATATTTACTTTATATTCTCATTCAGAATGACACTATTATATTAATAGGTACTTAACCAATAATTGAAACCATTATTCACAGTTGAATAGGCATAGTACATAATTAGGATTCTTTTAAAGGGACTTCCATGGCTAAAACTAATTTGGCTTTAGTGTCTATTAATATTATAACTTTAAAAAAAACATACTTCCAGTTACTAGTTACTGAATCAAAAATCAACTTGAAATTAAAAGTGTGCTTAAGAGTACAAGGAAAAAAACTCTATGTTTATAATTAATAGATATTCTGTTATTGGGGAATCTACATGTACATATCTCTTCTACATTTATCATATAGCAATGGAAAATGTCATACTTCTAAACGTTATACCCCTAGCCCATAGCTACATATCTACTACATAGAGTAGTCCAAATATCATGCCAATTAGTCTAATCCTGTCCAAGCATAGGAAAGAGAAACCCAGCTCTAGTTTGCCCCATTTCCAAAATAAATAGCAAAATAAGTTAGCAATCAAAAATAATGATAAAGCCATTGGAAGTCATGTAATAGTCCTGTTTTCTTTCATTGCACAATTATGGAATTTGGGAAATCGGTGTATATTATAACCATAATCTTGCCATAGATCTAAAATGTGCTGTTAGTTGTCGGGAACAGACTGTAAATGGATACTTTGTGTCATCTGTCTTTCTTCCTTTCTTCCTTCCTTCCTTCCTTCCTTCCTTCCTTCCTTCCTTCCTTCCTTCCTCTCTTCCTTTCTTTCTTGAGACAGAGTCTCGCTCTGTCTCCCAGGCTGGAGTGCAGTAGCATGATCTTGGCTCACTGCAAGCTCCGCCTCCCGGGTTCACGCCATTCTCCTGCTTCAGCCTCCCAAGTAGCTGGGACTACAGGCGCCTGCCACCACGCCTGGCTAATTTTTTCTATTTTTTAGTAGAGACAGGGTTTCACCGTGTTAGCCAGGATGGTCTCGATCTCCTGACCTCGTGATCCACCCGCCTCGGCCTCCGAAAGTGCTGGGATTACAGGCATATGCCACCATGCCCGGCCTACTTTGTGTCATTTTTCTAGTTACTGCCTTTCAAATTCTTCCTCACTTTGTATAAATGGAGCTTATGGATATATGTATGTATGGACCAGGGTTTCTGAACCCTAGCACTAATCCTGGGTTTGTTGGATAATTATTTGTCATGGGGAACTGTTCTCTGTGTTGTAGGATGTATAGCAACATCAATAACCACTACCCCCTAGGTGCTAATAGCACACCTCGGCAGTTATGATAACCAAAAATGTTACCAGACATTGCCAAATCACTTCTGGTTGAGAACAAATGAAATATGTACATATACAAATACTTTTTATTCATATATATATATGTATATATATATATATCTTATGTAGCATTAGTCAAACTTTTTTCATCAAGCAAATGTTGGATTACATCTTTAAGGGGATGGTGGTTGAAGATATCATTAATGCACATGTGTGAGTTGAACTATGGTTTTAAAACTGAACTGCCCCTTGGGAGAACAAGTTTTCTCAAGAATTTTGTAATGATCCATTTTTAACGAGCAATCTCAAAATAATATTTCTAACTAACTACTTTTTGATTAGAAGTTTTATTCTTTCATCATTCTTTCTGTGAACTCTTATAAAGCATATATTATATACCTCATACTATAAACAACACCATAGACACTAGACAGTGGTGAACAAAACAACGTAATTTCAACCCTTTCAGAATAAACAATCAAAATCAGAAATATTAGTGAATATTTACCATTTGTCATTGAACTGAAAAATGAGTGGTACTGATATATAAAATTAATTTACAAAAACTATTTTGAGTACTTACTGCATGCAATTCCTATTTATAGAGATTACAAAAGTTGTGTAAACATAATGTCTTCCCTCTTGAAAGATGTAATGTGGAAAGAAACAAGCAGACAATAATAAAGGGGAGGGAGACATTAAGTGCTAAAATGAAGTTCTAGGGGCAGTGTGGCTTTTGGCTTACCATGTAATTCATCATTTCCCATACCTCCAGCATTTGTCAAATTCTTCCAAAATGCTTACTAAGTTAAAGGCTACCACCTTTGCCACAGCTTTTGAATTTCAAACATAATTTTTTAAAGCTGGACTGCACTACCACGTTGGTTGGAAATTTATCAAGGTAGATAAGGATTAATGATTGTTTCTAAGAAGTAGAGACATTTCTTACTCCTTTTGTTTCTTCTCCCCACAAAAGGCTTTCTTAAACCCTGAACACTCATCAAAACAAAACAAAACTGCTGACATCAACAAATGAAAGAAATTAGACATTCCTACATACACTACAAGACAAAGAATGTTGCACGCTAATATTGCAGAACACTGCATTTGGACAGCTATTCCTCAAGTTAAGCTACCTTCATGCCATTTATATTATGAGATCTCTGTTGCTATTAGGTATTTATTCTAGGAATATTAAAAACTGGCAAAAATCAGACATGAATAAAAGAATAATGAAATAGTGACTTAAAACCACCTTTTTAAAATTCATATATAGTTTTGTGTGAATAACTATAGGCAATAGTATAATACAAATCACAGACATTTTGACTTGAGGCATTTGGATAAGACAACAGAAAAAAAGGGATGCTGTTTTTTTAATTTCACTTATCCAAATAATTTTATTTTTATTTTTCCATTTCTATGAGTTCAAATGCAAGGCTCCTAAGATTCCAAATACGAAGGATTCCCAATGTGTTATAATACAAGCCAAACTGATCAAATTGAAGCGTGTCAGGTCATCACACTTATTCAGTGATTATATGGTGTGATATTCAGATAATATTTCTAGGTCAGCCCATCAAAAATGCAGGCTTAGCCCCTTTGAATGTTTTTAACAAGATATAATGTGATTATCACATAAAAGATCATGGCCTGTAAAAAGACTGGATTCAAACAAATAATTGAGAAACAGCATACATAAAATAAAGCCACTTGTTTGCCTGTAAGAACTGTAACACTGGCTTTATACAGCAGCAGTTTTGAGACAGAGCATACTTCTTAAACTTTAGAGTATATCAGAATCACCTGGAGAGCTTGTTAAAACACAGATTTCAAGGCCTAATCCCAAAGAGTCTAATTTTTGTCTACTGCTGCTACTGATGCACAAACCATAGTTGGGGTGGCACTGACCTAGAATACTATCATAGGAATATTAATGCAGCTAATTCTTCTTATTGTGGTTCATCTTCTGGGATTAATATAGATGCTAAGCCAGCTGTGTGTGCTGTAGATAGGAGAGAAGCCACACATGCTTTTCCCTGATTTGCCAATGGTTTTGTATTTCAGTTGGGAAATTAAAATATTGAACTTTCAAAGACTTCAAATTTCTTTCAAACATTGGCAGAAGGTTAATAACACAGATGCTTTCCTGGCCTTAGGTCAGATATATTTACGCCACACATGATGATCTTTGGAAACTTCACCTAAATTACTGTTGAAAATTGTTTATTTCAGAACTAGGGCAACCGGATCCACCCTTTGTCTCTTGAGTGGGAGCAGCTTTGTTTTGCAAAGGCAGTGGCTAAAAAGGACCAGACGTTTCTATCAGCTGTTTGGTCATTGTATTTTTTAGTGGAATTATAGCATTGTACAATATTTTTCTTTGCAGCCCAAACATTGAGCAAACCCAGACATCCAGAGATGCTAAAATGAAAAATCTGTTTCTTCTTGCTTTGCCACTTGCCAAGTGAACTCTGTGAGACACCACATCCTATACATCTCAAGTAAACAAAATTATGCTTAATGTGTTGGCAACACCTGTCACAAACACTCTTCAGCCTATGGCTTAAATGTATTGAGTTGGAGTGGATTTGACAGTGTGGTTAATAAGTCAAAGCTAACGGTTATGGATACTGGCTTTGCCATACTAACCATAAGGCTTTCCTTTTCTTCTTTTGTATTTAATTATTTATGTCATATACAATACAAAAGAGATTCTGTAGTTTTAAAGTGGCTGGCAAACACCCCCTTTGCTGTAGGTAACCAACACTAAACCTCTCTAAGTTGTCTGTCCCATATAAAGTATCATTAAGAAAATTCATTTCTCCCAGGAGTTCCTATTAGTTACTTCCAGTTTACTCCCTGACTGTACATTTCTTCCATTCCCTTAAGATTAAAAAAATTGTATTCTTAATAATTTGTAGGATTGTTTTCACTGAATGTTTTTATTGAATGTGAACAAGACTCTAGATTCTTACATATCCTTCCCCAAGAATCCTTATTTTTTATTTATGTGCAGTAACTGATCTGCTTAGAAAGAACTGTTCATTTATGTGCAATAACTGGTCTCCTTACATTATTTTCCACTCTGTGCCTAGTGTTGCTATTTACAATTCCAATTAATGATAAATCCCTTCTTACTCTTCCCTTTGATTGTCAGGTTTCTGGTTTATACACAGAAGCAACACTCACTCTATGACATCTGTAATCAAATGAGTCCCCAAACACTGCTTTCAATGAAAAGATTCTCAAAGAGACCAGACACTTCTTCCAAAATTAATTCCAAGTGCAGGCATTCGATCCTTCTCATCATGCATGAATTTTGATTGTTCTGTCACATGCTCACCTACCTCATTTGCATGTTGCCTTTAAAAAAACACACCCCTGGGGAATGAGACAACCTCCAGGGCATTGAGAAGAAAGTATCCTCACCCAACACAGTTTGGTTTTTATCTCTGATTTACATGAATGATCCTTTTTGTGGCTAGAGCAAGCTGTTTAGAATTGAGGGGTTTCTGGGATTGTGACAGTTTAGCTGCATGTTGGAATGTCTAGGGGCAAATATTCTAAAAAGATAACCTGTCTTGAGTTCAAGAAGAGAATCAAAGTCTTGCACCTGCTAAGCATTAGAATGTTGTCAAAGTGCCACTTTTTGGTTGAAAAAAAAAATGCTTCAGGACTTCCATCTTAACTCTGAGGTTATTCTATAATTTATCCCTAGGTGATTTAAGAAGAACCCTAGTTCTTCTTAAAGTGTTTACTTCTGGTCTGGCACAACAAATACCTGAAATGAAGGCCAGTAAGTATTTTTTTAAAAAGGAAAACAATAAAGATGCTTTTGTTAAAAAGATTCAGGCAGCAGAAAGAAAAGTGATGTGTCTCTAAATTATAATTAAGTAAAAGCTTATCTTATGTTTCTCATTTAAGAGGCATCCTGATGAATGACAATTCACAGAAGCATCGAGAAATTCAAACAACATAAATGCACAATTGTGTATATTTACAAGCTACAGACTTTTAAAATAGCAGACATGTTTTCTGATTGATTCCTACTGAAAAGCCTAAATGTCTTTGTGAACAAAGCTGGCCCTGTATATCAAGCATTTCCAAATATTTGGCTCAAATTCTATTATCTCTGAAAATTAATGGGGAGGAGCCCATAGGGAAGGCAGAGTGATAGCCTGATTTTTTTTACAGATATAGTCAGGAAGTTGAATTTTGATAATACCAGGAAGAATTGCTTAGTTTGAGCAAAAGCATTTTAGGAAACACTTGCAGTGGGTAATTAGTTTGGATGCCGAGATCTGGCCATCTACATGCATCTGTCCAGTGAGAAAAATAATGTTTAGGGAAATAATTTATTCAGATACATAATCATTTTATGATAACTGAGTATTTAAATGGGTTGTTATAAAACATGCTTCTACTTTTATCATAATCTTTAAATAAACTTTGAAATTATATACTCTCAAAGATTCCATCCAATTCTAGCTTTTTGTTTTTTAAAAATATTTTTTTCATTCTCCAAGTTAATTACTACAAGGAAAGTAGCAGGGTAGAGAAAGAGAAATGGAAGGATAAAATGACTTAGCTCCATTCTTCACTCACCATATGACACTTTGCATATGGATGGAAGTTTTTTAAAATGTCTGTAATTTCTTTTATCCCCAACAATGATAATAAATCAAAAGACATATTCTAGATGTCCACTTTTCTTAACATCTGATTTAAAAGTTGACACTTTTGTTTTTTAAAAAAAAATTGTGGATGGACATAAAAATTTGACCAGCTTTAACAGAGTTTGGTATTCTGTCTTGTGTCTAAAATATAGATAGAAAACAGGTCAAAAGGTTAAGAGGAAAACAAATGGGAAATAGTAATTTTGATATTTAGATTATCAGTGATAGATTTTAATATGTCCTTCAAAGAGATCCAGCTCAGAAACCCATGTGGGCCAGCATTATCCCTCTTAGCAGTAGATTGTATTGGAGTGACTAAGAATTATCTATGTGTTAATAAATAATAGATAAATGACATAAACCAAGTCTTATCAAGTAACAAGAAAATTAGAGAATTTCCACTAATGTTCATATTTTTCCATCAGAGAAGATTATATTAAGAACAGTGGGCAAGAGGATATAGATGATTTTCAATACATTCTACCTCAAAAAAATGAAAATGTAATTGACATGTTTTAGACACATCACAGGTAAATTACCTCAGAAGAAAGGAAGTTGTTAATGCCATCTATTCAGACAAGCACAAAATGACATGAATGGACATAAAAATTATATACAGTTGAATTTAGCCTTTTTAGTAAAAAAGTAAAAACATTTAATGTTCACCATTTACAATTTACAGTGTTTATTTGTAAGAAGTCTCCTTCATTGTAGGATATGTTTTCAAATGGACATTGTATATGCTTGTAGGGTGCTGTGATTACACCAACCATGGACCATCCCATGTCAATGCAGCCAGCCAACATGATGGGGCCCCTGACACAGCAGATGAATCACCTTTCGTTGGGCACAACAGGAACGGTGAGTTGAAGAGATTGTTTTGTTTCCTTGAACTTTTTTGATCAGATGTGATATTCTCCATTTTTACTGGCATTATCAGTGAAACTGTGTCTGTACCATATTCATTGACTAACACATCTTTCAGGTTTCAGTATGAATAAGCTGCACTCTGCATGTATGTTCAGTTCCAGGGCACATGTACTTACAGTGGCAAGGCTAAAGTTCTATCGTGTCATTCAGTTACTTCTTGTTTTTTATGGTACAATGTACCACATATAATGTCTGTTTTTGGAAAGGTGTCCTTTTTGCATACACCTGCAAATCTAGACCCTGTGACTTAATATACTCAATCCTGGTTTTCTCTTCCCAGCTGCTTACCAGCCCAGCTACTATATTGTTACCAGGTTATATACAAGTGAAGGGCCAGATCTATGACTGATACTATTAAATTAATAAAGAGTAATTGAGGTATAATCGAGTTCTTTTAATTCTTCTTTTTGATATGTTAACATGGATGATGTTGAAAAAAAGGAAGGGAACCTAATGTGCTTGATTTTTTCTTATAGGTTGTGATATTTTTGACTAGTCATCTTTCTCCTCAGAGAACAAAAGTGTGCTGAAAAATGCCTATTGCAGCCTGGATTTTATATCAATGAGGCATTTGAAATCATAAGAAAAACTTTATGTTTGATTTTTTTAAAAGATAATTCCCCAAATGTTCAAGGAGGCAAAAGCCTAATACAATCTAGAATACTGAAACTTCATTAGTTGCCATTAGAACAATGAAACCATGAAACCTAACCACTCATGTGACACCTTCAGTAACAGTTTTATTTTAGTAAATGTTAGTGCAGCTAATCTTGTCATTTAACAAAACATAGAAATAAAAATATATTTTCTTTTGACTGAGGCAGCTTAAATACTGTAGAAAGAGCACTGGACTAAGAGTCAGAAATCCCAGATATAAAACTTGAGTAAGCCCTGTAGTTTCTGTCAATTTTTGGGAAAATAATATCTCTAGTCTGAATTTTTTTCTGTATCTAGTTGAAGTATTAAACTTGATCATATATGGGGCCCTTTGAATATTCAATTCTATATTTTTAAGCCTATATGTCTTACAGTTACCACCTCTGTGATTCTTCAATTATGCTGACTTCATCTCCAAATATCTGTGTACAATATGCACACTAGCTGTGTATCAGGATTTTACTCTGTAGCAACGGCTTGCTTGCCAAATAAATCTTGTTGACTCATGGGCTTTTAAGAATATAAGAAGTTACTGGCATGTCCACTGAGACCTCACTAATCTGTCCTAAATAGGAAGAAAGTCAATATAATTTAATGGAAAGAGCCACATTCTTTCAATAAAGAAATTTTAGTTTTAGTAACATAAACAAAGTGCCTATCACTAAGATCTCAGTTGCAGAACCAGTAAAAAGCAGTTGATGGTACCTTACCTGTCTGAATGCTTGGGCTGGATCAAATGATCTCTTAGGTTTCTGACCTACACTTTTAGAAATCGTGTCTAAGATATATTTAACTATATGCTGTGGTACAGCTAATTTTCATCATGGAGATAGAGTTTGAAGACAATATTTTATTGCTTTTATCAAAGAATTATTTGTAATTGTTTTGTGTGTTACTAATAAGCAGGTCCTAGGAATAGTATCAGAAGGCCTGCAGTTTCTTATTTTTATTAATACATTGTAGATTTCCCTCTATATCAGCCTTCGTGTCCTTCAGTGATCATAAATTCTGAATGAGTGACATAATGTAATTTTACTGTATTGAATAACAATCTGGAATCTGATTAAAGAGAGAATTATAATGCAAAACATAGAAACTCTTTATAATTTTTACTCATTTGGTTCAAAAGTAAAGCCAACTGACTTGCTAAAATTTAAGTTTGCAAACTAGTAGAAATATAAGAGCTAGTTAACTAAGCATATGACTGAATCCTTTAGGGAATTAAAAAAAATAAGCTAAAAGACACAGAACAGACTCAGAATTAAAATAGTTATTGATTCAATAACATATATTATGATTTTGTATTTGAGCATTTCAACAAGAACACATTTGTAAGGGACCATGACTTTTAGGCAGCTGGTAATAGCCAAATAATTCAGTAATAATATATAACATTCTGTTTCTTAGAGAGTAAAAGTTTTAAGTATGTGGTTTATTATTAACACCAAATTTCCACTAGCTTTTTTCTTTTCACCCTTTACATTCGTACTAAATAATGCTTAGTTACATTATAATATTTGCATTACCTGATGTTATGGAAAAGTGTAAAATTTAGTAAGGTTTAGAAGAGGTAGAGAGAAAACAGAATTACTTTGTCGATTCATTTAACAAAATATAATTAAGTGTGGTTGGTGTCCAGAATATCGTTATATTGTTTTCTTAGACTGTCACTCTAATTCTTCGATATGCCTTCATAGATTCATTTTATCTGAATTTTGATTGGCATTTGGAGTGACTATTATCCAGTTGAAGTTGATTTTGTAAAATCAGATTTTTCTACCTTATTGCATCTTTCCAACATTTTCATTGATGGGGAAGGAATCCTGGCATAATGGAAAGATCAGTTGGCTTTGTTTTTAAACTTGAGTTCAAAACCTGGCTTTGCTCCCTGATTAGCTCTGCATGTTTAGGCAGGTTACTTAGCCTCTCAGAACTTTTGCTTTCTCATTTTACAATGTGGGAAAAATAATGCTTACATCCCAGAGATGTTGTGAGTGTTAATGAAATGACAATATGCAGCATATCTTATACAGTGTGATACCCAGTATGTGCTTCTCAAATGGGCTGCTCATACCCTTCCCCTCCAGTGGCTTCTAACTGGTGGGAGTCTAGTTTAGGTAGCCAGAAGTGATGTAACACACTGTAAAATCCATGATATAAATCACTTACCTGCACGATTTCACTTGATATAAATAATTTCTTTAACATCTCCATTTCTTTGGCTGCTAACATTCTCTTTTAAGGTAGCAAACTCAAAAGCCTGTAGAGTCCAGCCAAGTCATATTAATGAATGAAATGGATCAAGTTCAAACAAAACCCCTTGGAAATACATAATCAATTTTTAAATATTTGCCTATATCATAAACATACTCATACTGTATAAGCATATATGACATTGGAGATTATATTTTAGAGAAGATGTATTTTCCATGCAATAATAATACTATCTCCGCCTGAGTTTTGGGCAAATAGAAGTGAGAGGTGGTGCCTTTGGCAGCCTGAAATATGGATGCCTTGTCTGAAGAGGACCGCCACTATTCCATTGGTAGTACAGCTGTCGTGATGGCTATTGCCACGTGGACATACAGACCCAGGGTGATCTCACTTTCCAACTTTTAAAGATAAGCTGAATTCTTGAATTTTGATTTGAAATTCCTCCATATTTAAATATTGGGTCCAGTTTGTCCCAAGAACTCCCAGTTTGTGACTCCTGCCCAAGGTTTTTCTGGTTCTCCTCAAACCTCTCTGGCCATTCCTTCTTCTCTTCCTGCACAGGTTGCTAAGCCAGAGCTTCATTTTTAACATACTTATGCCACATGATTTTCGTAAGCAATCTCATTCACTCTCGTGGTTTTAAACCCTGGCTTCCACGTTGACTCCTAAATCTCAGTCCCCAATACTAACCTCATCTAAAAATTTTAGACTCATTTATCCAACTACTTGCTACATATCTCCATGGAAATCTCCCTCAGACGTCTCAAAGTCAGCATGACCCAAACTAATCTCATGAGCTTTCCAGAACTTTCTTCCAACTGAAACCTGTTCCTCTTGTGTGTTTCTGCTCCCTGTTTCCCTGCAAGCTAATGACATGACCATTTTCCCTGTAGCCAAACCATACATCTAAGACCCAGTCAAGACCCTTTCCTTCTCCCTCACCACCATACACAATTACTTTTCAAGTCCCACTGATTTTCTCTCATAGACATTGGTCAAATACATTCTTTTGTATTTCTGGAGTCTCTGCCCTGGGACTCATTTGATTAATTGTAATAGTTTCCTAACTGTTCTTCCTGCTTTCAATTTCCATTTGCTCCAATCCATTCTCTACCCTGTTGTCACAGGTAGTCAATCTAAAACTATCTGACTGTGTCTCTCTCCTAACTGAAACATTTCAGAGGATTTCAGACATCTGAGCTCACAGAAATTCTGCAAAACAAGGTGTGAACAGTGACAAGTCAAGATTAAGATTAAGATTAAGATAGGATTCTAAACTCTAGAAACAGATGGGTTCCAAGGGCAGAGCAGAGAGCGATCCAGTGAATAATCTAGAGTAGGAAGTGATCAGGGCTGACGGAAGTTGTAGCTTTATTAGAATTTGCCATTTTTAGAAGGGGGATCTTGAACACTGGCTTAGTCCCACTCTTTGTTTTAAAGTCCCTGGCTAAAGGAATTGTACTGGGCCAAAACCTCTTTTTCCTTTTCATGAAAGAAGATATATTTGTCTCCCATGACCTCAAATTTTGAAATGAATGCCATGTAGTTTAATTAACCTTTCTCTACAATTTGCCACCTCAAATGTTTATTGTTCAATTCACTATTTTAAGCTAGACAGAATCTGTAAGCCTCAAAAAAAATGCATTTTATGCAAGCAGTGTAACTGTTTTATTTCAGGGCTCTGCTGACCCTGAAGGATTTTCCTAGCTTTTCTACTTTTGTTTACTTTTTTGTCACAGCATTCCCTTGATGGAACCAAAGCCCCATTATCCATAACTTCTTATCACTTTATTGTAAGCTTTAGCAGAAACCACTGGAGATTTTACTGTGTTACGAGAACCTCCAAATTGCATGACAATCTTGTTTTACAAGTTTCTTATCTCCTTTTCATTTGTTCAGTTGCTGGTCACCAGTGGCTTACAATGTCACCAGAATCTGTTGGAAGAAATAAAAAGTTTTTGTTCTGCAGGTTTTGTATCTGCAGTTTGGTTTGTGTTCTCCAAGCCACTGATGATTTGTGATATCATTGATTTCCACAGTGTAACCATAGTCACTCACAAAAATAACCTTGTGATTGTACTCCATTTGTCCCCACAGTTCTCTAGCATTTTTCAGTCACACTACTCCTTCACTGCTCTGAAATTTTGATAGTATCAGGTGAAAATCCTCAATTATTCAGTTTGTTTAGACATCGTTATTTTTTCTGTTATTAGGTATGAATATAAATATTAAGACAGAGTTTTAAAAAGTTAACAGGATGTTAAATGGACTCTGATTCAGGAAGCAGTATCATAAATGGTAATGAGTACATCTCCTAAAATAGTTTTTTAAGAAAAAATATTAATTAATTTAAAACACTCAAATACAAAACAGAAAATATATCTAAAAAGGTAATAGTTTTAAAAAATTGGTTTATTCTTACTGTAAAATGAAAGACCTTTGAAGGGAGTCTTATAAACAATAAATGAACTGGCATTAAGTGTAAGTGGTAGTAGAAGTGTGTATTTGTAAATATTACACTTTTGTTGTTTAAAAAAATGAATTCTGAATTCAAATAAATTACTGACATAGTAAAAAAGCCTCAATAGATGAAATGCCAAAGAACATGAACAGATAGTTGATAAAAGAGTAAATAGAATGCAAAGGAACATGTACAAAAATTGTAATCAAAGAAACAGAACCAGTAATTAAATATACATGTACATATATCCCATCAAATAAAGCTATCAAAATGCAATACAAATTGCTAATGAAGGTGTAGGAAAATAAGCATTCTCTAGCACTGATTGCTTGATGATAGGAATCTAAATTTGTATAAGTACCAGTTGGATAGCAAGGTAGTCAGTCGAGATACTTCAAAACATTTATACTGACTGACCAAGAAGTTATAGTTTTGAGACGCTGGTCTATGGAAATATTCTAAAATAACAGAAAAGTAATTATATCTCAAAAATATTTGACACGGTGTTCTTTATAATGTCTAACAAAGAAGAATAATTAAATATGTCATAATCCATCCATAAACCAGAATGTAATGCAGCATGAAATCGCAAGAATATTAAATAATTGGGAAAAAGTTTATTTATAATGTTAAATTTGAAAAAAATGGAAGTAAGGCAGGCCGTGGTGGTTCATGCCTGTTATCACAGCACTTTGGGAAGCTGAGGCAGGAGGATTGCTTGAGGTCAGGAGTTGGAGACCAGCCTAGATAACACAGCAAGACCCCATCACAATAAAAAAAATTGAAAATTAGCTAGGCATTACATTATTGTGTGCCCTATAGTCCAACTACTGAGGAGGCTGATGCAGGAAGATCAACTAAGCCCAGGAGTTTGAGGTTACAGTGAGCTATGATTGTGCCACTGCACTTCAGCCTGAATGATGGAGTGAAACCCTGTCGAAAGAAAGAGAGAGAGAGAGAGAAGGAAGGAAAGATGTAAATTTGCATGTATGGAGTTCAGTATCAACTCTAAAGAAGTATTATAAGGCTAAAGAGAAATATAAAACAAGTGTGGCTATTTCCAGATGATAGTATTAGGAGTAATGTCTATTTTAATCATTATGCTTTTCTACATTATCCAGCTATTCAGCAATAAACATTATTGGCTTTTATTATTTATTTTAAAATGTCATAAGTATATTCTTGGAAAATGTCTAGTAGCATGGTCCAATAATTAACTTTTTTTTTTTTTTTTGGTATGGAGTGGTAATGTGTGATTGCAATTTTTCAAAAGGTACTAGGAATTACTACTATTATTTAAAAAATTGGAAAAACTTTTAAAATGATTCTAATTATTCTAGATTTGGGGATTATAATCAACTCAGTAGTTCAGGTACCTGTTGCAAGAAACAAAATAACTCATGTGTCTGGTTTATTTGCATTTGAATCTTTTGATCATGTTTGCTTTTGTTGCTCAAAGTGCCTTGCAATGTTCAAGTTCTAATCTGTCTTCTCACATGCCATTTACTCAGGAGAGAGTGATTAAAACTGACCTTTTGTGGCAAGGGGATGAAAGTGAGAAATATGTGATAGTCCAAAAGTTGTTACATGGGTGGAAAAAGAAAATTTAGGATTTTTCCTTTTAATAAAGGTCATACAAATGGAATAAGAGTCACACAAGAGCATCTATTTAACCATGTGTTGGCAGTTGATTTGAATCTAAACAATATCAAGTTTCTTTTAGAGTTTACTCCTCCAAGGGGAGTGGGGGCAAAATTAGAATTTTCAGTTTTTAGAAGGGGACCCTTCTATGCCATATCCCAATCTCCTTTTTAAGATGCCTGGCTAAAGAAATTCCAGTGAGCCAAAAGCTCTTTTTTCATCTGTAAAAAAGCAGATATATTTTGTCCCATGTAACCCCTAATTTTGAAATCATTGCCATGTAGTTTAATTAAGCTTTATCTAGAATTTGACACCTTCAATACTAGGAGACTCGGGATAAAGATAACCATCATGTTCAATAGATTCTGTTCTGTGTATCTCTGCTCCCACAGTTACAACACATAAAGCTTTTTGGCCTTGAGGTGAAAGCACCCTCCGCTCTGCTTGACTGGCAACCACTGGCATCAGAGCTGGAGCTGAGTAACAAATAATGAAATTTTGCCTTCAAAATGTGTTAGCCTCCATAGAATATGAGAATGTACAAAATTTTTATTTTTCTCTTTTAAATTTTAGTCCTTTCTTTTGTTCTCCAGGACTTTGTTTCATATCATGCTGTGGGCCCCCTCTAGATGGGCTGCCTTGTAGAACTCTTGTCAGCCAGAGAGGGTAAAAGTTTTATGTTGATTCCCTAAGGGAGGTACCAAACAGGCTGTGGAAGATGACAGTGTTTCAGGACAAACTGTACTGTCCCAGCAAGTCTAACAGGACCTAATAACATGTACAGTATTGTGGTAATAGGGAACATGGTATCAAATGCGAATGAGGAATCCTAATGCCTTTACTGCTCTAAGGCAGGGGGGTCAGGCAACCATATGACACACAGCGGACTCTTCCACGTGTTAGGGCTGGTTCTATTTTATTTTCTTTTGTACTTCATTGCATTCTTTCTCATGCTCTTTTCATTCAAAGATTCAATCCCAAGACAGGATTATGATACTCCACCAGCTGTTGTGTCAGGTAGGAAAATTCTAATTCTTTTAAGACTGGATTGGAGGGGAGAGATGGAGGTTGCCTGGTTTTTTCCCAAACTCTTTAAAGCAGTGATTCTCAACAGAGGTGGGCACAGGAAATTTGAATTCCAGTTTGCAAGGGGGTGTATGTAGTTCAGAAACATAAACTTAATATTATAATTCAGTTATAAGTCTGGAAAATAAATGTGTTGCATTTTAAATAGAAAGTAAAAACTCAAAACCATTTTATCTGTCAAGGATACACAGAAGATAGAGTCTGTGTTCTGTGTATCAGTGATTCTCAGTTTTAGACACAGTCATCAAATTCCTGAAAAGTGGGAAAATAATTTTGTGTATAGCAAAAGAGGGCACAGATTAATAAAAAATAGTTTGAGAAGCACTGCTTTAGAGACCAGAATTCTTCTAAATTGGAAAATCAACCCATTTGCTTACCCAGCACCCTGCATAGGGTCTGACACATAGTAGGTACTCAATATCATTGTTTGTTGAATGAATCTACACTTCAAATTTGTTCCCAAAATGATTCTTTTGGATATTGAAAGAAAAGCTGCCATTATTCCATTTATACAAAAAAGTGGCAGAGGTTGATTTGAAAATACGTTAGTGTCTTGAGGGTTTTAACTAGCAATATTTAAGTTGTTTCATAAAATTTAGTAGTGCAGTTTGTAATAGGATATGTCTATGTAAAGAGGTGGATTTTTATTTTGAACTGCACAGATCTTCTTGTGCTTTCATTTTAATTTTGAATTTTGATTTATTGCAAAGAGAAAAATGGGCACAATTTTTTCAGTTAATTTTTTAATTAAATAAAATACTGGCGATCTGAAGAGCATGAATTCTTTGATTCTTTGACATGTCAGACAGCAAGGTCATAGAATACAAAGACAAAAATGCATTGGAAAGACAGAAGAAGAAACAAAGGTCAGAAATAGACTGAAAGACCCCATGGAGCAATTGAATCTGTCAACCTGCTGGTGGTTTTCAAGCAGGGGAAATCTTGCTTTTGGCCACCTGTTTGCTTGACCCAGCATCTGAAGGGTAATTCTTTTTTAATTTCTTATAGCCTTGTTTAGTTATGTTCCTGGCTGAATATTCATCTTTAAAGTTCAATTAATAATGTCCCATTGAGGAAGAATAAGTTAGCATTTGGCTGAGAAGTCATTTTGGTCCTCTTTAAATTGCCACTAATGAATAAATAAGGTCTCTACAATAACGGTCTCTATAATAAATTGCCACTAATGAAAATATCACTTAGTTTTTCCCAAAGTGTATTTCCTGTCATATCTTAACATGCCAATTTCATTTACGATTTAGGGCCCCTGGGAAGAGACTATATTTCATACATGGTACTTTTGTTTAACAAGATACGTCTACTCTTGATAATTTACCAATATTCATAAAAATAAAAGACACAAACTGGAACTTACCTTCAACTAGGTTTCCTGATTTTACTTTCAAGAACATAATGAAGGCCGGGCGCGGTGGCTCACGCTTGTAATCCCAGCACTTTGGGAGGCCGAGGCGGGCGGATCACGAGGTGAGGAGATCGAGACCACGGTGAAACCCCGTCTCTACTAAAAATACAAAAAAATTAGCCGGGCGTAGTGGCGGGGGCCTGTAGTCCCAGCTACTCGGAGAGGCTGAGGCAGGAGAATGGCGTGAACCCGGGAGGCGGAGCTTGCAGTGAGCCGAGATCACGCCACTGCACTCCAGCCAGGGCAACAGAGCGAGACTCCGTCTCAAAAAAAAAAAAAAAAAAAAAAAAAAAAAGAACATAATGAAGAAAGCAAGCAAAACATTAAAAGTACTTATCAGAAATCAGTCATCAGGCTCTACATAAGTCAATTGAGGCAGAAGATCTGGCTGAAAATCTAGGCTCAGGAGTTCTCACCTGATTGCATACACAGGGCCACTGAAAGTTCTAGAGCAGATAAATGACTTGATAAAAGCAATGCTTTAAGAAACTTAATCTGAAAGTTGTGTGTGGTCTTGAGCAAGAAGACATAAAAATCACATGGAACAGTTAAAAAGATTAGATATGATATATTGTATTCATAATAAAAAATCGTCCTAGGTCCCTAGCAGTGGAGTACAAAGGAAGGGACCCAATTTAGAGTTAATATGAAAAATAATATTTTGGAAGATTTCACAGTTATCTTCCCCTCGTAGCATTTAATTGGTAGTTTGACATAAGTTTCACAGACTTCTTTGGTCTACATCTAAATAGAAATAGACTTGCCTTTCCAAAATGCTTGTTAATTGGCTGGTAGGACAACTTCAATGACTTTTGAGAAATTGAATATGCTTTTCTCAACTCTTGGCCATATGAGGAAAGTGAAACAGGCAATAGTATTGTAATATCTCCTTCCCAAATCTTCCAATATGTCAATATTGGACAAAACAAATAATCTATTCTTTGCCAGTGTAGAATCCAACTACATTGTTTTAATTTATTAAAGTTGAGATATCTGCTTGACAATTTACAGATACATAACTTAATTTCATTCAATCAATGTTTCAACATTTATTGAACAACTTCTGAGTGCTAGACACTACACAAAAGTACTGGGGATACCAAGATGAACAGAAAATAGACCCCTGATTAAAATATTATGGTATAATATTAGACCACTATAACATTAATAACAACATTTATTTGTGTTGTTATTTGTGATGTTAAATGCATAAAGTATAGAGAATCAGGAATCTAGAAAGAATATTTGAAATCCTCAGGAAGACAAATACTGTTTGTTTTTCTGTGTAATATTAAGTGATGTCATCTTCTGAGAGTGAGTGAGAGATGGCACATAGTAAGGACTTAAGAAGAACAGAGATTTGGAAAACTATGGCCTGAGAAGGCCAACTAACAATCCATAGAATTTTGAGGGGTACTAGTGGGGGTACATTTGAAGCTGTGGACTATGTATTTGTGTGATTAATCTGCGAGGATGTTTGATTTTCTGCGGTCACGATCAGTAGCCAAGAAGGCAGACAGGCAAATTAATGCAGCGTTAGTATTTACTAGGTGACGTGAGGAAAAGAAGAGTGTGCAAATATGATATTGGCAAGAAAGTAGTTGAGTGGCAAACTGCGGGTTTAAGGAAGAATAAAGAAGGAAGAAAAAAGAAGGCAGTGGTGGATGAGAGATGGAAAACAAAATGTAGAGATTAGCAGTTTCAATGAGATGTACAGTGTAGTTAGTAAAATACTTGGATTTAAGATTTTGGATAATGAACTATTTCTTGGCAAAGTTTGAATCATGGGAGCAGGTGGCCACAGGGGATTTGAGGTGAAAGTAACAGAAGTTAAGGGAGTTAATTAATGTGAACATCAAAAGTGACTAATGAAGTGGGGGTATTTTTGCATATTTTAGTTTTGTTTTGTTTGTTCTTTGCCATTAATAAATTATACATGGCTCAAGAATATTTTAGGAAGAGTCTGAGGTACATATTTAAGCTTCAACAATGAATATGCCTTAAAAATAATAATAATCTGGGAAGAAAGAGTTAAAGCAAAAATAGTGATGTTCAAAAGAAAGAAAGCAGCTTGGGAAACAGAAGCATCTCTGATTTATTTCCCTGGAATCGCCTCTTCTTGCCTACATCTCTGCTAGGCCTTACCTAGCTCATTTCAAGGAGAGAAGACAGAAGGCTGAAAATGCCCTCGACATTTTCACACCAAAGCAGGAATCTATTCTCTTTTTAGTACTTCTTTTCCATAACAACTATAACTCCTTTAAAAATCCTCCTCTCTTAAGCAGATGTTAGTGAAAAAATATGTAAAGGCATAGTAAAATACCATTTTCTATACATGGTTGGGTTTTATGAAACACCTATGAAAACTGAAGATAATTTGAAGTCAAATTTTTATTTCAGTTGTTTTGAGCTTAATTTCCGTGAATGACATCGGCACGAAATCAAGCAAAAGACTACTATCACCAGAGAACTAAAGCAGAATCAAAATCTATCCTCTTTTTCTAAAAAGCTTTGAGTTCAGAATTTGAACCTAGGTTTGAAAAGAAAAATTTTTTTAAAGAAAAGAAAAACGGGGCCTGAAAAATACACTGAAAAGAACCTGTAGAACTTGTGGAGCATATTTTCATTCTTTGCTCTAACCTTTTATGCACCAGTTGAAATAGGCTGAAATAGTGAGTGTTAGTACAATTTCATGATAAGATTTCACAGAAAAAGTCTGCATAAATCACAATATACTGGTCCAATAAGAAATTTTTAAATGTCTGATTTCTAATTATGGAGTTACGCTCTACGAATAAAGTTCTTCATTGGAGTACTTGATGCAATTAAGACAAAATTCACTGTTATAAACAGCATGCGGTTTCTCACATTGCTTTTGTTTTAGCAATCTAAGTTTGCATTGGAAAGCCTGGATTAATTTGGAATTTGTGATGTCCAAGCAAAGATTTAATTGATGCCTATTTTTTATGCTGCATCTTAGATGAGAATTACTGTGTAAAACTATCCTCTATCATCCACAGGAGGGAAAGGCAGAGTATTTTAGCTGCTTCAAAGAACAAGAACAAGACCATCTTTCAAGCTCTAAGCAATATTTGTTTTCATAGGTGCCATGAGCTAATTACAAATCATTTCCATCTTTTAATTAAAAATTAAGTCCATTAGTACCTCCACTTAGCAACAATTAGCCATTAAGTTGTATTCATTGTAAAAGACCGGACACATTGTTATGTGTTCCTACAAGCCACACATGAAAATCATGTTTCGTTTTTTGGCTCAAATACTATGCATTTATGTTGACTACAAAACTACCTTTCTTTAAATGAGTTAATTGATTTTTTTTCTTTGTAATAAGTTCTTAGAGACTTTGCTCTACTTATTCTTCATTTATTCAACTAATATTTACAGAGTACCTACAGTGCTACAAAAAACTAAGGGTAGGTCCATTTCTTGCCCCCAAAGAATGAAGATTCTAACACAGTAAAATGTTATAAAGAACTGTCATATAACATAGTATATGACGGACATCATAGGAGTGGTCTGCAGAGCAGGACTTTGCACATGATATTTGCGCGAGTATTTGACAAATAGGCATGTGCATGCTGAGTTATTGTGTTCCTGCTGGTGCATTTATTTTGTTCGCTAAATTATAAAAATTGAATCATTAAGACTTTTCCTGTGGGACCGTAATTGTTATTTATGTATTAAAATAGGCAACTAGATTGGACTAATATATAAACATCACTGTTATTTAGCCCAGGTTGTTTTTTGCTTTTTGTTTTGTTTTGTTTTCAGAGGATAGGGTAGGTGGGTGTAAAATTCTATGCCTCATCTTCTAATCCAGCAAGCATTTCCTGTAAAGGTCCAGATAGTAAATATTTTAGGCTTTGCAAGCCATGTAGTCTGTGTCATAACTATTCAACTCTGCCACTGTAGCATGAAAGCAGACACAAGCCACGTGCAAATAAGTGAGCATGGCTATATTTCATTAAAGCTTTACATGCAAAAATAGGCAGCAAGCTGGATTTGGTCTGTGGGCTATAGTTTGCCTACACCTGCTCTCTCTAATCAATTTGTTTTTATAAGTATTGCAAACTAAATAGTATCACTGATATTCTTTGTAATACATATGAAGTGACCTTCCCTTAAAATTCACATTTTTGAGATTTTATTTCATAAAAGACAGAAATGTCAGAAAATCTGAGATGGTAGACATTGAGATGGAGGTTGAGAAAAACATTTATTAGTGTTTTAGTGTGTACAGAATAATTGATTATAATAGTGATATATTAAAACCCTTTAAGAATATTTTTATTTTTTGTATTTTATTACTTTTTTATATTTTCATTATATATTGGTCTTCTAGGACTTATAGCAGCAGCAGGGGATCACCAAAACCAGGAAAATCGAACATATATTGTGTTTAATATCCTCTTGGCAGCCTTTAGAATTCTATACTTTCAGAAATTTAGAAAAAAGTGAGAAATATATCATCCCAAAAGATTTGTAGCAAAATATGTTTGACATCTTTGCCACACCACCTGAAGCGGTTTCTCTGTTACTGTTGTGATTGTTGATTAGTGTCCACTGAAATTACTCTTGATCTGCCAGTATTTTAGCTATTCTATTTCCCCCTGGGTAACTGCTTCCCTGAGTACTGTGTGCTGCTTTGCCATTCGGTCATAAGAGAAAGCTTTCCTGGTCTTGTCTAAAAGCCAGACACTACACAGGGCAAGCCTGGGATGGCTGGAGATATGACTACCCTCTGCGGCAAGGTCAGAGAAAAACGACGCTTAGTGATGCAGCACACACATCAAATCAAAAGGCAGCCTCTCAAAATGCTTTCTGCAGTAGAATTTTTCAGTGAGTGGCAGCAACTGACTTAAAGCATCGCGCAGCAGCAGCACACAGCATCACTTAGTGCCTCAGTCATCTACAGAAGGGCAGAGCCTACATAATACACAGCAGAGCCCTTTCAAGACAACAATGGACTTTTAAGTAAGCTAATTGCGTGTGCAGGAATCAGCACGTCTGGTACTGAAATCACATGGTTCCCTTTTTAAATCAACAGCACAAAGTGGGCACTTGAGGCGCCTGTCAGAGAATATAGTCATGAATTGACTATGTATATGATTCAGCCCTTGCCAGAGGCATGCCAGAGACATCTATCTGATTCTGGAGAGATACTGCCTAACAAACATGTTAACTGTTCTCTAGACCCTATGTTAAATTAGTTTATCAGAATGCAAAATGCCTGAACCATAAAATTGGACATCCCTATTGAAATGTTTTCTCTCAGTTAAAATTTAACGTTTTAACCTCTTCTTTCTTAGAGAAGCGATATATTACACGAACATTTAAACAATGTTACCAGCCTTTTGAGATGCCACAGCAAACATAATTGTCTGTTATTTTACCCAATGTCTTTTATATAAAGAAGCAAATGATTAATAGATCCTCGAGTTCAGTGTCTCAGCAAGTATCTCTCTCCAGATGAATGAATATACTTATTTTTAACTAACAATGTAAAATACCCAACTTAATCTATTTCCCCTTAGCCTTGGTTAACAGAATAGTTGGAATTAGACGGAGTATATTGCAAATGTTCCTGGTAGCATGTTCTCTCTATTGCTCTTAACTGTTGATTTGCTGGTATTTTTAACTGTGCTTCTTAATGCAGTGCTTAATTTTGTAAGTCTTTCACAAATTCAACTTGGAAGTACAAAGCTTCTAATTCCTTTAGTAAAAAATTAATGAAGAAATACTATTGGGCTAATGAGAAGTTTGTGTGCTAAACATCTTAGGGGAAAGACAAAATGAAAGATGATTTTGATTGTGTGTTGATCTTATCTAAAAATTTACCACCAGACAGTTTGTTTTCATTCTCACACATGCAGTTTTAAACAGGAAAAAGTATGGTAGAAAAAATCAAAATGATTTTTAGAATTCACAGGGTGTATGTGATTTCTGGGTCATATTATTTAATAATTATTTAACAATTAGAGTTACTTAAATTTTCTGAAGCTTAGCTTTTCTCTCCTTAAGGGTAGGGAGTATATAATCTATTCATTACCTCTTTATATATACACAACAATAAAAGGAATAATTGAAAAGATATGTCCAAAGTACCTAGTAAGGGCGTGACTCATGATCGAAATAAAATAATTGAAGCTTCCTTTCTTTGCATTCAGGAAAGTGTGTTAGGACTTTTTGAAGTATCACTAATCTTATATTTGCTATGTTAGATTAACTGATCCGAAGAAAGGAGTCTTTTCAAATAGTTTCCAAACTCAATATCTAAAAATAAATGAAATAGTAAGAGAGTTAATTATATTATCTTTCTTAATGGCCAAACTATTATGATATTACTAGGTGAATTAATATAATAAATATTTAATAACATGAAAAATAATGTTCATAATGCACAGTGAAAAGATGACAAAAGTGGACAATCATTATGATTTTGAGTCTTAAAACATACACATGAAAAAATCTAGAAAGGAATGCATAAAATTATCATATGTGTTTTCAATTTCTATTTCCTAAACTTCTTGAAATGTTACTTTACTACATTTATAATTTATTAAAACTTTAATAACAGTCTTTGAAATGGCAACAGTTTTAAGGAGACATTTATGTACCAGAAAAACATGACTGTAGAAAGTGATAATAAAGATGATGATAGTGATAATCAGTGTGGTGATTATATGGATGATAGCGATAGCAGTGCTAACCTCTAACATTTTCCCCACCTCCATTCATCACATCTCAACATTATGGCATTAAGGGCAAGATTAAAAGAGATATTATATCTCTATATAGAATTGGCAGAATTTTTGAGTGATTCTATAATCTAAAGTCATTAAATTTTATGTAAGTCCATTTTCCACCTACCAGAAGATCAACATTTCCACAACCAATAGTTAATGCCACTTTTCATACAGAAATCACGTTCCAAATGATATATTATGTTTCTTGCCTGCAGCAGTTGGAACAACCTAAAATCTCCCCAGTTTATATTATGTGAGACATCAAGGCCTTTGTGGTTTACAGAATTGATATGACACATTTGAAAGGGGACCATATATAATACACTTTTAATTACATATTATGTCTAACTTCTGCAACTTAGACTACTACTATATACACAGTTTTTTTTTACTTTTATGCTTAAAATGAAATCTGCTATTGATTTGTTTCCCTGAGCTGTAATTACAAAATACTTATACTTACCCAATCAAGCTGATATAACTTCTAAGTGCTTTTGCCACCCAAGATATTGTTTATTCTTCCTTCCTTTCTACCACTGAGTTTTCTTTATTTTGATCATGTGGAATATACCAGCATATTACTTTTTATCAGGCAACTTTATGTGCCTGTTCTGAGTCTAGCAGTTTGCCCAAGAGACTCAGATATGGGAATGCACAGGACTCCAGATCCAGGAAATATGAATTTTATTCATAATTGAGCACTTACATTAGCAAATAAAATATGAAGATTTGGTAAAAATTATTGAGATTCTTGAGATACTTGTTCTGGAGGATTAAAGCCTACTAACCAAAGAAAACCAAGGATCAACTATAGTCAAACGTAGTTAAGTTCACTAGCTTGCTGAAACAAGGGAAAATACATACCAGTTGAACCGTGGAGCATCTCAGAAAAGGAAGCCTGGAAGGGCTTATTACAGAATTGGAGATTGTGCAACATGACTTTGGGAAGGGTGTGAAGAAGTGACCATTTATTCCACATTGAGTGATATCTGGAAATGAGGGGCACTTGAATGATCGTGTATCTTAAGTGTTATTTAGTAGTTGGGAGGAAGAAAGAAGGGCTCGAGTTGTCATTGGCAAAGATGCAGCCATCATTAATGTTAGACAGAAAAAGGAGATGTTTGATTGTTTAGGTTTGCAGAATGTACCTGTCTCTCTTTTATCCACCACAGTCCTTGAGTGGCCTTGTCTGAAAATTGTTGATAAATCTTTGAAAATTGTTTAGTTGGGAATGCTATGACCTTGCAAATAGCTACCAGCTAATTAAAGCTTATTTGAAAGATTTCCATAAATCCTTTCCTTATCTCAAGGGCAATTATAATATTGCCCAACAAAAATATAGCAGAATATTAAATGTCCTTGATGAAATATAAATGCAAACATGAGAGAGGGCAAAATGGTGTTTTATTCATCACATATTTTATTCATCACATAGTATGTATTCATCACATACATGCTATGTTCTAGGCACTGTACTTAGTGCTCTACGTGAATTGATTTGTAACATTTGATTGTCACAATCATTCCGCAGGCAGTTTCTTTATAAGCTCAGCTGCAAATTGGTTCTTTATAAGCTCAGCTGGACCCACACTCATATTTATGCTCCTTCAGCTGTTTTAACCTTTTTCACCTTTTGAAGTTCCAAACATGAGTCTTGCCATTTATGCTAAAAAATGACTCTTTCTTTATGAGAAGATCAGTACCACATTTTATCTGATCTTCAAATGTTTGTTTCTTCATTTTTCCCTTCTTCCTATCTTCCTCTTTTGTCAAGCCATAGTCCTCTTTCTGTCAGTGTTAACCCCTTCTTGTATGTTCTTGATTTCATCTGTCTCAATCTGTTTTTATGGTCTTATAGCATTAATTGCCCTCTATCCCAGATGCACCTTCTTCAATATATATTTATTCAATAATGATTTTTCCTATGCTTAATGGAATGTGTAGATCCATTTTGCCTCAAGATTCTCATGGTGCTGGTCTTATGACACTTTGCTTTTCTTCATTTTTTTTTTCAATGGCATCATGTGCTTCCTCACTTTTAACTGTTATATAGATGACCTCCAAATCTATATTGCTAAATCCTATCATCTATTTTGGTTTTCATGCCAAAGTTTCCAACTACTTCCTAGATATCCCCCATCCACTCTTACCTGGCCCATTTATAGTTCAAACTTCTTGTTCACAATTTCAAATGTCTCATAATCTTTCTTCTCAATCCAGTTTCTTCTGCAGACTTCCCTAGGGTTCAAGCAAACCTCTATAAGCATTCTTTCTCTAAGCCAAGATATTTTAAGTGTAGCTACAAGTTTAAGATTGTTACAGTCTGTGACAGTAGCTTAGAGTATAGCTCTTCTCTTTGGGGTGAGAACCATATGATTTAATGTTATACTAAGCTTGGAGTAGGATAGGAAATCTTTCTCCAATTGGTGAGTTATTTTTCTTTCAGCCAATGGTGCTTAAAACCTCAGAGGTGTTTTGGTGCACTCTATGCTGCATGCAATCTTCCTTTTTCATGTAGATTCTATTTCTACAGTGTATTTTGAATCTGCTATACCCATTCCATTCTATTACCCAGGTCCAGGCTGGGTTCTTATTACATTCTAGTTTTATTATTTGAGTGTTGTTTTGGCGTCAACAAACACCTAGCACTTCTCTTTCCTATTCATCCTTCACACACATTCTTGAATAAATTTTGAGATTAACATTTAAAAAATTTTATGTGCAAGAATATGTTAATAGAACATTTAGGAGTTACCTTAGTAGATTACTATCTCTACCAACTGATCACTGCCAGAAAGTAGGATACAGATCAGATTTCTGAATCTAAAGTCATCTTTTCTAACAGCAGCCCTCTAACTCATAACTAGTATATACCAGAAATGTTACACTACTCAAAGCTGTAGTTAGCTTATGGAGATTGTTCTACAGGGAGGCAGGTATGACAACTATGTCATACCACAGAACCACAGTATGATAATAGTTGCTCATTGGTCTCTGCATGAGAGGAAACCTAAAATTTTTCTGACAGGAATATTGCCCTTCCTGCAGCTAATCTCGAAGTGAAGGGGTATGTGTGTTGAAAGGAGTCAGTGGGTTCTCATTCTTCTTTGCTTCTTCCATTTGAGACTATCATCCAATGCCGATTTCAGCTGATAGTTTAAACATATGGACCTGTGTGTAACCAGCAGCAAAGAAAGCTACATTCCAAGTACTTTTCAAGAAGCATAACAATTTCAAGGTCACTGCCACTCATACCTTTCTGAACCTTGACTAAGAGAAATTATATTTTTGGAGAAATATTTGGATCTTATGCAGTATATCCATTTTCCTTGGATATTCTAAGTTAGATCCTTGGATTAAGCTTAAAAAAAAGCTGTTTTACCTGGATGACTGCATTCCACTGGACCCCTAAAACAGCTCTTCATGAAGTATGCCTTGGCACAGTACCATTTGTTTATGTTTGAAGGACACTATAATAAATAGCCCTTGGAAACTTGCTTTGCTATATTAAGGCTGTTGTTCATTAGAGTACACAGTGTCTGCTCCTTTCAGACTCACAGGAGGAATATCTCTCTTCCTTCCATATTGGGAATCATTCTTCAATGCACCTAGCTTATTTTCTTACCTAATGGACACAGTGACTTGTATAAATCATTGCTAACTAACTCTGATAATGTTTTAATAGCATTTATTTAATTTGCCTGTTTGCTGACTTCATCTTACTCTCTTTCCCTTCACCTCATTTTTCTCACTTATTTGACACTGCAATATTTTATACAACCTTTTAAAATAGTTTTGGGCAGCAAGGTGGACTATAATTAAATAAATTCTGGAAATAGAAATGACTAGTGTATTATTTTTCCCTCTCAAGAGCCACAACTCAAATGCTACAAGAATTAAGAAGAACTTATCAGCCTTGTGTTCAAGGCCTGCCACAGTATAATCTTCAAGCTACTTTCCCAACTAGTTTTCTTTCTGTCTGCTTCACGACTCCTCTTTCATGAGTCACAGTTATTTGTAGGATGTGTTTAGTGGCGAGTGCTTGCTTTCTTGTCTTTGCTCATGCTCGCTTTCCACCTGGAATTTCTTCCCTGCCACACCTGCCATCTCCGTGGATCAAATCTTGTGAGTTTCCGATTTTCACACTTTATTTTGAAAATTCTCAAAGTTTTCTGTTACCACCTGATGAATTCCACCTTATGTTAGATATTTGCACATTCCTCACTATGTTCTCTCCAACCTACCTTTAGATTGTAAGTTGCTGGAGGTTTGGAGATCAACAGCTCTGCCATTCCTTTTATCCCTTGTGGTATTAAAGCTCAAATTTTTGATATAAATAAGTCTTTAAGTAAGAACTCACCCTCAATTATATACTTCAATGTTGGCTTTTACTCTTAATAAATGTGGAGAAAAGAAGTGGGGGAGGTAACACTAGGCTAGTCAGATGCCTGAATTTTCTCTCACAGTCCTAAAATTTAAAAGTATCTTTTCCAGAAAGTTACTCTAGGTAACTGCCATCCCTCGGCAGGACTAGCACAATATCCATCTAACTGGTCTCACTGATGCAAGCCTTCTTTCCACTCAATTCATTTTTTCTACAGCCCCAGAGCCACGTTTCTGAAACAAACATGACATGTTTGAAATCCTTTCACAGCTTTCAGGACATAATCCTCAGCCCTTAGCCTGTGCAACAAGGCCCTTCATGATCCTGATGCCTCCTTTTTCACATTCATCTGTTACTACTTCCGTTCTCCCGCCATAATGAACTGCTTTCAGTTTCTGGGATGGGCCAAGCCTGCAGGGTCTTTGCATAAGTGGGAATAGATAAACATGAGCAAATCCTCATCTAGAATGTGTTTCCTTTACTCTTCAACCTGCTAATGCTGGCTTGTTTCACAGCAATTGTCTCAAATGTTTTCTTCTTCTTGGAAGGCTCCCTTATCCTTTTGTCTTGTCTTAGAGTTTTCTCTGCCCTTAGATGTCTGGGAATATCTTTATTGTAACATTTAGCACACTGAATCACATATCTCCCCTCTAGAGTAAAGGCTATAAACTCTTAGAGCAGGGACTACTCATATTTACCTTATTTCTCCATAATCCAGCAACATCTGGCCCATGGTAGGTGTTTATTAAATATTCATTGACTGAATAAATGATACCTATATGTAAAAATGCTGATTTCTTAGACACACATTCTACATAATCCTAACTTTCTCCTCAAAAGATTAAAATAGCAAGAGGAAAACAGACTCAGAATTCCCAAGAAGTCTGGAAACGTGAATGAACAACTAAGTGCAGAGAGCTTTCTGAAGGGGATAGGAAAAACTCATGACAAGAAAATGGAGGTGGGAAGTTGTGAAAGGATTTGGAGACAGTGGAATAATTGGAAAATGATTCTTATATGAAATAATTTAAAATATTCATGGAAATCTACAATGTGTCTATTAGAAATATGAATGTCCTTCAGCAATGTTGCTTATCTGAAAGGTTTCATTTTCTTAATTATTTTCCCTAGATAGCCATCATATTCATTTCTTACTAACATCATCATAATTGATTCCCCTGTGTCACCTTGTAAAAGTGCTTTTATACCCTTTTCATTGCCAAGATCCCTCACATGTACACCATTGCAAACATACACTGGTCCCAATGACATCACATCTTTGCTTTATTTTTTTAAATAGATTCTTCAATAGCCTATGTTATGCCTTTTACAGATTCTCTGGACACACATCAGGTGCCTCACCATCATTGTTAATGGTAATCAGAATAAGTAATGTCTTTTAGTTCTTTTTCATTAATGAAATGGAATAGCACCATATTCAGTCTGTTAGTGATACACTATTACATTGAGAGCTTACTGACGAAATGCAGCCAGCCTGTGTACATAGGGCTGGTTTTCCTTAGATAGGATTTTCAGCCATGATCAAACAAGGCACCCTTTCATCTAGCAGAAAAGTTTGCTGTCTTCCCCTCTTTCTTTCTCATTTGTTTTGTCCTAATTATTCCTGACAGTCTGCAGGAAATATAATGTTTTCTAAATGACATTGAAAATTCTTGCAGATTAGGTATTCAAAGGGATAAAATATCAATTAATCTTTTGAAAGCCTTTCTTTTTGATTGTTCCTGTCTGTGGATTTCAGTCTCTTGAATTCCTTACTCTCAAAGAAATGTTTTTCCCCTTGATTTTTCTCATTATAAAACTGGATATAAATGTAAAGTAAGCAGTCATTCTAGGTATTTTTTAAATTCCTTTAGCATTCATGCAGAAAAAAAACTCCACTGTTATTTTAATTCCTTTAGGAAAGTATGTTTGATCAATGCCCTTGAACTTGGCTAGTTTAGGCAAAATTTGAGAGTTTTTTTAATCCTCTAAACTCAATTGAATTATATTGCCCTTAGCTTATACTTTATAAGGTGCCCATTAGCTTTAAAATTCACACTACCGGCATTTGTGCTTATCAACCAAGGCATTTAGACTTTAACTTCATTTGAAGAATTAAATTAATGTGATGCTAAAGTGTCTATGTGTGTATAGGCCCCAGTTCCTAAAATAACTTTTCTTAGGAATCTCACCAAGAGTGAAATGCCATTAGTTGGCTAAAGGAAAGTACATCAACTTCACAGGCCTTATTCTAGAATCAGTAATTTGTGTGTTAAAAAATGAGTATTTAAGTAGGCAATACAGCTGATGCATTCTTGTTAAACAAAGCATGAAAGTTCAGCTTTTGTGCTCATTTCTGCAGTGGGTTTCCTTCATTACACCTTTCTCACCATAGTCCATTCCTGAGTGGCCAGACGTAATGAGAAGATAAGAGAATTTGACAGCTCAGTAGAAGTACCTCATCCCATCTCAATGCTGAGCAGGCAGCATATGGTGAAAGAATGAATACAAGTTTTGAACAACATGAGCATTTAAATCCCAGCTCTTGCATGGACTGTACATATGGGTTCTCTGAAGCTGCCTTATCATCTCTAAAGAAGATAATGACAATACCTACAGAGATATACTATGAGAGTTAGATGAGATATTGGCATAGTCATATTAGATATTCAATCTTTCCCACATCACAGGATTCCAAGCTTTTGACTTAGTATTTTCAATTTTTTAAACCAATAGTTCTCAAACTGTGATCCGAGTCTAGAAGTGCAGCATCTTCTGAGAGCTTGTTAGACATACAGATTCTTAGGCCTTGACCCAGATCTACTGAACCCAAAAGGGTTGGGCAGGGGGTGAGTGTGGAGGTGGAACAATCTTATTTTTAAAAAGCCCTCCAGGTGACTCTGGTGCATGATTCTGATGGTGAGTTTGAGAACCACTTAAGCCAATCAGCAAATCACAAACATTGGCTGTGTGTGAATGGGGAAGGGATAAAATGATTAAAACAGTGGGAGGTATATTAGTTCATTCTCATGATGCTATGAAGAATTACTCAAGACTGAGTAATGTGTAAAGGAAAGAGGTTTAATTGACTTACAGTTCTGCAGGGCTTGGGAGGCCTCAGGAAACTTAAAATCGTGGTGGAAGGGAAAGCAAACACATCCTTCTTCACATGGCAGCAGCAAGGAGAAGTGCCAAGCAAAGTGGGAAAAGCCCTTATAAAACCATCAGATCTCATGAGAACTCATTATCACGAGAACAGCGTAGGGGAAACTTCCCCCATGATTCAATTATCTCCCACCAGATCCTTCCCGCAGCATGTGGCGATTATGGGAACTACAAGATGAGATTTGGGTGGGGACATACCCAAACCATATTATTTCACCCCGTCCCCTCCTAAATCTCATGTCCTTACATTTCAAAACACAATTGTGCCTTTCCAACAGTCCTCCAAAGTCTTAACTCATTCCAGCATTAACCCAAAAGTCTAAGTCCAAAGTCTCATCAGAGACCAGGGAAATTCCTTCCACCTATCAGCCTGTAAAATCAAAGGCAAGTTAGTTACTTCCTAGATACAATGTGAGTACAGGAATTGGGTAAATATACTCATTCCAAATGGGACTATAGGCCCCATGAAAGTTCAAAATCCAGCGGGGCCATCAAATCTTAAAGCTCCAAAATGATCTCCTTTGACTCCATGTCTCACATCCAGGGATGTGGTGCAAGAGGTGGGCTCCCACGGCCTTGGGCAGCTTCGCCCCTGTGGCTTTGCAGGGAACAGCTCCCCTCCCAATTGCTTTCACAGGCTGGAATTGAGTGCCTGTGGCTTTTCCAGGTACACAGTGCAAGCTGATGGTGGATCTACCATTCTGGGATCTGGAAGACAGTGTCCCTCTTTTCACAGCTCCACTAGGCAGTGCCCCAGGGGGAACTCTGTGTGGGAACTCACACCCCATGTTTCCCATCCACACTGCCCTAGCAGAGGTTCTCCATGAGAGTTCTCTGTCCCTGCAGCAAACTTCTGCTTGGACATCCAGATTTTTCCATACATCCTCTGAAATCTAGGCAGAGATTCTCAAACCTCAATTCTTGACTTGTGTGCACCTGCAGGCTCAACACCAAGTGGAAGCTGCCAAGGCTTTGGGCTTGCACTCTCTGAAGCCATAACCCAAACTACCTTGGCCCCTTTCTAGCCATGGCTGGAGCACCTAACACAGAAGTCATCAAGTCCCTAGGCTACACACAGCAAAGGGACCCTGGGCCTGGTTCAGGAAGGTATTTTTTCTCCTTGGCCTCTGGTCCTGTGATGAGAGGGAGTGCTACGAAGACCTCTGACATGCCCTGGAGACATTTTTCCCATTGTCTTGGTGATTAACAGTTGGCTCCTTATTACTTATGCAATTTTCTGCAGCCAGTTTGAATTTCTCCCTGAAAATGGGTTTTTCTTTCCTATTGCATTGTCAGGATGCAAATTTTCCAAACTTTTATGCTCTCTCACCTCTTGAATATTTTGTGGCCTAGAAATTTCTTCCACCAGATATCCTAAATCGTCTCTCTTAAGTTCGAAGTTCCGCAGATCTCTAGGGCAGGGGCAAAATGCCTCCAGTCTCTTTGCTAAAGCATGGCAAGAGTCACCTTTGTTCTAGTTTCCAAGAAATTTCTTATCTCCATCCGAGACCACCTCAGCCTGGACTTCATTGTCCATATCACTATCAGCATTTTGGTAAAAACCATCCAACAAGTCTCTAGGAAGTTTCAAAGTTTCCCACATCTTCCTGTCTTCTTCTGAACCCTCGAAACTGTTCCAACCTCTACCTGTTACCCAGTTCCAGAGTTGCTTCCACATTTTCAGGTGTCTTTACGGCAGCACCCCACTACGCAGTACCAATTTACTATACTAGTCTGTTCTCGTGCTGCTGTGAAGAACTTCCTGAGACTGGATAATTTATAAAGGAAACAGGTTTAATTCACTCACAGTTCTGCAGGACTGGGGAGGCCTCGGGAAACTTACAACAATCATGGTGGAAGGTGAAGGAAATGTATCCTTCTTCACATGGCGGAAGGAAGGAGAAGTGCCAAGCAAAGAAGGAAATAACCCCTTAGAAAACCGTTAGATCTCATGAGAACTCACCCACTATTCTGAGAACAGCATGGAGCTAACTGTCCCCGTGATTCAATTACTTCCCACCAGGTCTTTCCCACAACATATGGGGATTATGGGAATACAATTCAAGATGAGATTTGGGTGGGGACACAGCAAAATGTAATCAGGAGGGAATTAAACTGACAGTAGACTTTTTAGTCTTGTGTAGAGTGTTAATTATCCTTCATCAGTCAAACTCCTACCTTCCAGAATTATATATATATATATATATATATATATATATATATATCTTTTATGATTTCCTTCCTTTTGCATGACTTTTTTTAAAGACTGACATTATTTCACTTAGGTTGGAAATGAGTGTATTGGTCCCCTTGGAGAGAAATAAATAAATCCCTATTTGAGTTTATCCAGTACACTAAAAACTATCAGGATAAAATCATATATGTAGGAAGTCCTAGAAAAAATGAAATCCAATCATCAGTACCTTCACATAGTGTGTGTATCCACTATGGAATAGTTGGTTATAACTTTTAGAATTCTAGAGTTCTAAAACCAGCATGATAGCTCATTCCTCATCTCTTGTTCTGAAGAGGAGGGAGCCACAATTGTTTATAAACATAACTGCCCTTAGGTGGGATGTATGGATATGAAATCCTAGTGTTTCTACATGGTTACTTTATATAGGTTTTACTGAGTTAAAGCTCTGTTTTTAATATGGGTCAAGACTCATATATATAAATATATATATATATTTATAAATATATATATATTTATATATATACATAAATATATATATATATATTTATATAAATATATATATATATACATAAATATATATATAAATATATATATATTTATATATATACATAAATATATATATAAATATATATATTTATATATATACATAAATATATATATAAATATATATATATTTATATATATATATACATAAAAATATATATATAATACCATACCAACAAGCCCTGCCTCCATAGCATGATCCTTTGAACCTCTAGTAATTAGGGCAGTAACTAAATTGGCCCTTTTTATTTTCCACTGGTGTCAATACCAACTAAGAGGATTACGTCGTGCTTGGATATTAAGACTCTTTTCATTACTGAAAGCTTCTAATCCTGATTATTCACGTTTGTATTTATAAAATATATAAAACTAGAAATCTCTCAACTGAGGCCCAAATGTCACAGTCAAGTTAACCTTCCTTGACTACTGATTCACTTTGACTCACAGCTAATGAGGACCGCTCCTTTTTTTTCTATTTTTCTCTCAGTGCCTGTAGAATAAATCCTACATAGAACTGGAAATAGATTTTATTGTGCATATATTTACTTACCTCCTGTGCCCTTCGCATTGCTTCCAGTTCTGTATTCCCTGTGCCCTTCATAATTGCTTCCAGTTACTTTGAGGATGGTTTTTTTTTTTTTCTGTTTTTCTTTCCTGTTCGGAATGCAAGATAAAATGCCACGGAAAAATGATTAAAATGCAAAATACTCTACATAAAATTATAACTTAAATTTGATTTATCTTTTGGTCATATAGATTTACTTAGGGAATATATTTAAACATCATTTCCCAAACATTCCCTAGAGTAAGAGATCTGAAATTTTGTAGCCTAATAAAATCACCATGTGAGTATTAAATGCCCGAATGCGCAGGCTACAGTCCAGGCCAATTAAATCAGCATATCTGTGGGTGGATCCAAGCATCAGTAGTTTATTAAATCTTCCCAGGTAATTACAATGTAAAGCAAGTTTGAAAGGATCCTAAAAGATTCCTCTCAGTCTTATGAGATATTAGTGTTGTACTTAAACAAACAAAAAACTTCTAAGATTTACCACCTTTGGGAAATGCAGCAGACTGTTTTTGTCTTCTTACAAACACTTAGAGAATCACAATAAACATTTTCGCATTGGCCGGGCTCAGTGGCTTATGCCTGTAATACCAGCACTGTGGGAGGCTGAGGCAGGTGGATCACTTGAAGTCAGGAGTTTGAGACCAGCCTGGGTAACATGGTGAACCCCCATCTCCACTAAAAATACAAAAATTAGTTGGGTGTGGTGGTGCATGCTTATAATCCCAGCTACTTGGAGGCTGAGGTGGGAAAATCATCGGAACCCTGGAGGCAGAGGTTGCAGTGAGCCAAGATCTCACCACCGTACTCCAGCCTCGGTGACAGAACCAGGCTGCCCCCCTCCAAAAAAAAAAAAAAAAATTCATTAAAGGCTGAGTACATAAAGGAAGAAAATGGAGTAAAGAAGGAAGGAGGACAAGAGAAAAAGTAACTCACACCTCCAAGAAAAACTGAAAACCTATTTAGCTTGGCTTATTTCATCATATTTCAAATTTGTTCGCTCAGATTTCATTGTATGTAGAACACCTGTAAAAAAATTTATTGGAACACATCTTCCATAGAATATAATTCAGAAAATATGAATTAAAAGGAATCCACCACAAACTGTGTTTCTGAAATGCTTATTAAAAACCCACTTATATCAGGTCTTACTATACTTTGTTGTCATATTTGATATTTAAAATAGTATGTGAAGTGTAATATAAGACTTCAGAAATTATGTGAAGTATCTAATAGAAATAGGGTATTTAGATCACAAGTACCATGTGAAATTTAGTGTTAAAAAGTCAGTCTCTAAAAATTAACAGAAGAATTAAATGAATGGTATGTAGAGGACTCCAACATTTATTAACACTGGAAAGGGAAATCCAATCAGGTGAGAAAGTGGAGTGGTATGATGGCAGAAATACAGTGCGAGGATACATTAGATCTAGGGGCATGTGCAGGATAAGCTCAAACAAACTGGTTAGTCTGGGACTATCCAATATCCTGTTTCTATTATACTCATTCACCATTTTATATTCTCTTCTCCCGGGCTTTTCTAAAAACTTTCTTTTTCTGAATTTCATACTTCTGGAGCCTATCTAATCAGTTCTGGTCTATAGTTTCTTCTTTCCTTCATGAAAACTAACTGGTAACCTTTTCTCAGGATTCTCCCAACTCCTTCTTGGGGGCCAATTGTATGGTAAAATACTGATTTCTGAATGCATTAACATTTCTTTTTAATTTTCTTAATTTTATTTTATTTTTCCATACGTTATTGAAGTACAGGTGGTATTTGGTTACATGAGTAAGTTCTTTAGCGGTGATTGTGAGATTTTGGTGCACCTATCACCCTAGTAGTATACACTGCATCATATTTGTAGTCTTTTATCCCTCACTGCCCTCCCACTCTTCCCCCCATGTCTCCAAAGTCGATTATATCATTCTTATGCCTTTTTGTCCTCATAGCTTAGCTCCCACACATCAGTGAGAACATAGGATGTTTGGTTTTCCATTCCTGAGTTACTTGACTTAGAATAATAGCCTCCAATCTCATCCAGGTCACTGCAAATGCTGTTAACTCATTCATTTTTATGGCTGAATAGTATTCTATCATATATACATACCACAGTTTCTTTATCCACTTTGTTGATGGATGGGCATTTGGGTTGGTTCCATGATTTTGCAGTTGTGAATTGTGCTGCTATAAACAAGCGTGTTCAAGTATATTTTTTGAATAATAATTATTATTTTTTTCCTCTGGGTAGATTCCCAGTAGTGGGATTGCTTGATCAAATGGTAATTCTACTTTTAGTTCTTTAAGGAATCTCCACACTGTTTTCCATAGCAGCTTTACTAGTTTACATTTCCACTAGCAGTGTAGAAGTGTTCACTGATAACTGCACCTATGCCAACAGCTACTGTTTTTTTTATTTTTTGATTATGGCCATTCTTGCAAGAGTAAGGTAGTATCACATTGTGGTTTTGATTTGCATTTACCTGATCATTAGTGATGCTGAGTATTTTTTCATGTTTGTTGACCATTTGTATATCTTCTTTTGAGAATTGTCTATTTACACTTTTTGATGGGATTGTTTGGTTTTTTCTTACTAATTTGTTTGAGTTCATTGTAGATTCTGGATATCAGTCGTTTGTCAGATGTATAGATTGTGAAGATTTTCTCCCATTCTGTGGGTTGTCTGTTTACTCTGCTGACTGTTCCTTTTTCTGTGCAAAAGCATTTTAGTTTAATTAGGTCCCAACACTTTATCTTTGTTTTTATTGCATTTGCTTTTGGGTTCTTGGTCATGAAATCCTTGCCTAAGCCAATGTCTAGAAGGGTTTTTCCAATGTTCTTCCGAATTTTTATAATTTCAGGTCTTAGGTTTAAGTGCTTAATGCATCTTGAGTTGATTTTTATATAAATTGAGAGATGAGGATCCAGTTTCATTCTCCTACATATGGCCACCAATTATCCCAGCACCATTTGTTGAAAAGGGTGTCTTCTCCCCACTTTATGTTTTTGTTTGCTTTGTCAAAGATCAGTTGGCTATAAGTATTTGGGTTTATTTTTTGAGTTCTCTATTCTGTTCCATTGGTCTATGTGCCTATTTTTATACCAGTACCATGCTGTTTTGATGACTAGGGCCTTATAGTTTAAAATCAGGTAGTGTGATACCTCCAGATTTGTTCTTTTTGCTTAGTCTTGCTTTGGCTATATTGGCTCTTTCTTGGTTCCATATGAATTTTAGAATTGTTTTTTCTAACTGTGAAAATGATGGTGGTATTTTGATGGGGATTGTGTGGAATTTGAATATTGCTTTTGGCAGTATGGTCATTTTCACAATATTGATTCCACCCATCCATGAGCATGGGATGTGTTTCCATTTGTGTTGTCTATGATTTCTTTCAGCAATATTTTGTAGTTTTGCTTGTAGAGGTCTTTCAACTCCTTTGTTAGGTATATTCCTAAGTATTTTTTTTCAGCCAGGGGTCGAGTTCTCAATTTAATTCTCCACTTGGTCGCTATTAGTGTATAGAAGAGCTACTGATTTTTGTACATTAACCTTGCATCCAGAAACTGCTGAACTCTTTGATCAGTTCCAAGAGTTTTCTGGAGGAGTCCTTAGGGTTTTCAAGGTAAATAATCATATTGTCAGCAAACAGGGACAGTTTGACTTTTCTTTACTGATTTGGATGCCCTTTATTTATTTCTCTTGTCTGATTGCTCTGGCTAGGACTTCCAGTACTATGTGAAAGGGGAGTGGTGAGAGTGGGCATCCTTGTCTTGTTCCAGTTCTCAGAGGGAAAGCTTTCAACTTTTCCCCATTCAGTATTACAGTAGCTGTGGGTTTGTCATATATGTCTTTTATTACATTCAGGTATGTCCCTTATATGCCAATTTTGCTGAGGGTTTTAATCATAAAGGGATGCTGGATTTTGTCAAATGCCTTTTCTGCATCTATTCAGATGACCACGATTTTCGTCTTTAGTTCTGTTTATGTGGTGCATCACATTTATTGACTTGTGTATGTTAAACCATCCCTGCATCCCTGGTAGGAAACCCACTTGATCATGGTGGATTATCTTCTTGTTCTGTTGTTGGATTCCGTTAGCTATTATTTTGCTAAGGATTTTAGCATCTATGTTCATCAAGGATATCAGTCTGTAGTTTTCTTTTTTGCTTGTGTCCTTTCCTGGTTTTGGTACTAGGGGATGATGCTGTCTTCATAGAATGAATTAGGGAGGGCTCCTTCTTTCTCTATCTTGTGGAATAGTGTCAAAAGGATTGGTAACAATTCTTCTTTGAATGTCTGGTAGAAATCTGTGAATCTGTCTAGTCCTTGACCTTTTTTTTTTTTTTTTTTTTTTTGAGACAGAGTCTCTGGCCTCACTGCAACCTCTGCCTCCCAAGTTCAAGTGATTCTCCTGCCTCAGCCTCCTGAGTAGCTTGGACTACAGGTGTGTGCCACCATGTCCAGCTAATTTTTTGTATTTTTAGTAGAGGCGGGATTTCACCATGTTAGCCAGGATGGTCTCGATCTCCTGACCTCGTGATCTGCCTGCCTCAGCCTCCCAAAGTGCTGTGATTACAGGCATGAGCCACTGCACCCAGCCTGGACTTTTGTTGTTGGTGGTGGTAATTTTTTAATTACCATTTCAACCTTGCTGCTTGTTATCGGTCTGTTCAGGGCATCTGATTCTTCCTGATTTAAGCTAGGAGGGTTGTATTTTTCCAGAAATTTATTCATCTTTTCTAGGTTTTCTAGTTTATGTGTGTAAATGTGTTCACAGTAGCCTTGAATGATCTTTTGTATTTCAGTGTTGTCAGTTGTAATACTCCTGTTTCATTTCTTAGTGAGGTTATTTAGATTTTCTCTTTTCTTTTCTTGGTTAATCTTACTAATGGTCTATTAATTTTATTTATCTTTTCAAAGAACCAGATTTTTGTTTCATTTATCTTTTGTATTTTTGTGTTTTGTTTTAATTTCATTTAGTTCTGCTCTGATCTTGGTTATTTTCTTTCTTCTGCTGGGTTTGGTTTAGTTTGTTCTTGTTTCTCTAGCTCTGTAAGGTGTGACCGTAGAATGTCAGTTTGTGCTATTTCAGACTTTTTGATGTAGGCATTTAGGGCTTGATCTTTCCTCTTATCACCACCTTAGCTGTATCCCAGAGGTTTTGATATCCCAGAGGGCAGGACTCACTCCCAGGGCTGCCCACCTGCACCCCCCCACCACCCACCTCCCCAGGTGGAGGGCGAGACAGGCTTGAAAACTTGCCCAAGGCTTTCTGCCTCCCAGCTGCGAAGGAAAAGGGCTTTAGATCTTCCCTTGCCTGTGAAGTCCGCTAGCCAGATTCATGCCCTCCCCTGACTTCTGGCCAGGGGGTTTCTCTCCCCATTCAAATTGTTACAAATTTCAGATAGAGAATTCCTTCTCCCAATGGAGTTTTAGCCCCTGCTCCTCTGGCCACCCTCCTGTTGGATCCCTGTGGTGCCAGGCAGGAATGGGCTGCTTGAAGACCCGGTGAGCTCCCAGGGCCTTTCTGCTGCTTCTTCTATCCCTGTATTTCACTCAGCTCGGCTCTCTAACTTGATTCAGCTCCAGGTAAAGTCGGAAACTTCTCCCACAAACAGACCTTCAGCTTCTCCAGTGGGGGTGTGTGTTCAGGAGAGGAGGGTGTCACGTTCCCACTTCCTCAGTTGGGGCACTCACAGTATTTGGGGTGCTTCCTGGGACCTGAAGGAGCAGTTCACTTCCTTCAGAGGGTCTGTGGGTCCTCTCAGGATTGCTGGTTTGTTCTTGCAGTCAATCTAGAGCTAAAATTCACAGTGCAAGCCTCTGCATACTGCTCTGTCCATAGCTGCAATCTAGTTCTGCCTTCCGTCCACCATGATCCCTGAGTGCGTTAACATTTGACCCTAGTGATGGAATTTCAGGCGCTGTGATGGATATTTAATTGTAAGACAGACTCAGAGTGATGGTGGTCATTCTCATATAGCTGTCCTAAGAGATCTCAAAAACTTCTGCTTAATTAGTCTCTTAATCATGAAAAGTTTTGAGTTATCATAGATAGTGGTGAAAATAAAGTAATTAGGCAAATTGGATTTGGATAAACATTTTAAAAGGATAGTCAAGTATCAACGTTGGAGAAGGTTCTATTAGCAATTGAGTCTGATTGACAGGAAAAAAGGAAGATTAAATGCCTAATAGACAAGGCTCTAAGGTTATCCCTGGTCTGATAACGATTTTGGATAATTCTACCAGAGTTGACAATGTTGGGTATTTCTTTTTAACTGACTTTGTCTCTTGCTTAATTTACCCTTCTAAATTCATATGATCTCTCCAACCACAAAAAACAGTTAAACACCCGGCACAAAATGGTTTAATTTTAAAAGAAATTGATTGATTCATGTATATAAAAAGCCAATAGCAAGAGCTGCCTCAAATGATATCATTACGTTTTTTTCTTTATATTCATTTGCATTTATCTTCACAGTCCATATTCTCATATCTGACAAATCTATATCCTCTCTATCATGGTAACAGAGTCTCTGACCCATATGCTTACACTATACCATGCTAGGGAAGAGAATAGGTCATTTCCAGATGTCTCTGTACGGAAAAGAGAATGTTTTCCTTTCCAGTAGCTCAAGTAAATATCAAGTTTCATTGGCTCTGATAGAGTTATTTTCATTTATTTCTGAATAAATGATCAGGATACACTAACTGTAGAGCCAATCACATTCTAACTACATGGTAGTGAAATGGGGCCATAGGATTTTCAAAAGAAATGTGGATTATCATCGAGAATAGGAAATGAATGCTGAGTTGTAAGAAAAAAATGCAAATAGAAGTTCACCCTTGTCATCATTCTTCGTATCCTTCTGTCTATAGTGTACATGTACAACTTTTGACTGATTTTTACTTTTGACCTTAAGTCATTGATCCCTCTTTTAAAATCTGTCTTATTTTATAAATATCCTTGAGACAAGACTTAAGAGTATTTTTAGGAAATTCAAACCTACATATTTTTATTTTCTATAAGTGTGTATGAAATTCATTAAAGAGGATGTTAGTTTATATCTACCACTTTAAAACTTACAGCATTTTAAATATAATTGGTTTTCAATAAAAATTTTACATAATATAGGAAACATGACTTCAATGGGCAAAACTCTAGAAAAATATGTAGTTAACATTTTTGGAAAAAAGTGTCCATAGTAGCCTGTGAGTTAGTGAAGGAGTGTCCCCAGGCCCTAAATAGAAACTAATGTTTTCTAAGATATAGCATTCAAGGACCAAGAAACTAAGTGAGACCAGATCAAGAAAATTAGGAGATAAATATGAAAAGTAACATGATATCTATATTGCTTTTTCTTTTTGTTTGGCTGCCTTCTTCTTTGTTACCACCCAATAATGAGCACTTCTGGTTTGCTTAGCTATTTATTTCATTAGTTTTATTTCTTTTTGAAGCTAATTCTTACATGCCTCTCTTAATGTTCAGACCCTTTATATCTTATTTTTTCCAGTGAGTGGGAGATATTAAGATTTGTCCTTTTGAGTTGATTATATCCAATTTATTTTCTTTGTTTAAGAATGTAACTGAGATATCACTGGGTCTCTCAGTATTTTGAAACCAGATGATTGTCTAAAATCCTCAATTCCATACCCTTTAGAAGTCCAAAGCTTTATGCAACATGTATTTGAGTTTTCAAGGGCATTAATAATCACTCTGATTTGCTCTCTTTATTCTAGGTTGATTTTGATGTAAAATTTATTCTTTTTTCAATTTTCTGATAAAAATCCCACTCAGAGTCACATTAATGAAGATTTGGGATGTGTTCAGGAATCGAAACATATTGTTTGTTCCAATAACTTCAACTTGAATATAAAGCTACATCTCTGTGGTTTAAATGCCTTTTAATAGCTTCACCAAAGTGGAATTTCAGGCCCATACCACTCATGGGCTCCTCTCTCCTCCTTCTTCCCGCCAGCTCCTTCAGGTTTTCTCTCTTCCCATCTTTCTTGGAAACACAAGATGCTCCCATTCCCCGCTTTATAACTGCCTCCTCTCTTGGACTCACTTCTCCAGCTCCTCCAGTGTCTTCTCTCTTCCCATCTTTCTTAGAAACACAAGATTATCCCATTCCCCGCTTTATAACTGCCTCCTCTCTTGGACTCACTTGTCCACCCTGGCCCAATACTCATCTCTTCTCACCTCCTCAAAACTACATTATTTCATTACCAATTATTTCAGCCTTGGCCTCACTTCAGAATGCCTTTTAACAGAGTACTCCACAGCCCCATGTTGTCAACAGCTTTCTATGATGGAAGATCTTACTTATACATTTGGTATCCTGTTTCTTTTTGTCCTAATACACTTGTTTGTTTGTTTGTTTTAGTTATAAGTTGTTTCATAAGTGGCTCCAGTTTATTCTCAAATATGTTAGGTGTAGGGGAATATTTTTTACTGGTTCAGAATTCCTTTTCTCTTAATTTTGATATTTTTCCTTTAATTCTCACCCTTAATTATTCAATTTAAAAAAAGAAGCCTGCTTTTTTAACTGACTTTATTCTCCCTTAATGTTTTATGTTCTCCTTGAAAACCTTAAGCTTTTTACCCAGAGTGCTTAATTATTCATTCACTCATTCATTCATTCATTCACTCAACAAATATATATTAACTACCAACCATAATGAATTAGGCATGGTCTTTCTAGTTTACCTGGTTTGACTGCTAAGAGCTTTAGCAGAGGTACAGAGAAAAAGCTGTTAGATGTCATAAGAGATAGTTACCATTTCCCAATGGGGGACTGAAGCAAGGCATCATACAGGAAGTTAGCATTTGGACTCAGATTGAGAGACAGGTTTTGGATTTGTGTTGTAGGTAGATTTAAAAAAAAAAAAGTTTGAACACAGTGGAAAAAAAAAAGGCACAGAAGGAGGAGGTTAGCAAGAAAGTGCTCTTAACTGTGAGCAAGTGGATTTTGGAACAGCCAAACATAAGTGAGATGATGTAGGTCACAATGATTCTAAGAATTGAATGGGAGTGGAATAAAATTTACCCCACAATTACATACTTTGTTTCTCCGTTGCTTGACAGTTCTCATCAAACTAACTATTCTTCAATTCCTTTGGCAAGGAGTGGAATCTGGACTCTGGAACCAGAGGGTCAATTTCCTTCCAGTTCTCCTTTCTATTTTTTTGCTTTTGGTTCTTTACTTTGAACTCCTCACAGCCTTGGAAAAAAGAGTGATTGCAGAGACTTTTTCATTTTGTTTTTATATTGCCCAAATTGTACTCACATGGATAGAGTAGTACCATTTGTTTCCCTCTAAATATGCACAGTTCCTAGAGGTATTTTAATCAAATAGTTTTATGCCCTATTTTTTGCAGTTTCCAACTTTTTGTTTTCTATTACTTTCTGTTTATTTAGAATGTTGCTGCCTCTTCTTTTCTTCTCTCCATTTTCTCCCTGTCTTCATTTGCTTACCACCCATCTTGGATCAAGCTCTAATATGAATATTCAAAATAGTTGAGTAAGTCAAGTTCTGTCTCTGAAAATCTCTTGACCAAAAAAACACATTAAAAAATAATATCGTTGACCCTTGTAGAGACTGAGCTCTGTTTCAGAAAATATTAAGGAATGCCTTCAACATTTTCTCTTGTTTAGTTGCATCATTTACTTGAGTCCACTGGGATGATTGGCATTCATGATGTGTGGGCTGGAGACCATCAAAAGGAAATGTTTTGTGTGGAAATGGAATTTACTCTGTGTGTGGCAGTCTGAATCAGTTCCCTTTCTCTTTGGCTAAAGCATCTTTACCAAGCCCAATCTAATGCGTTAGCCACAGAACTTAAATAGAAAACAACAAAACTTCCAGGCACATTGAGGATTTCTTCGTTCCTTTGTCTTTTTGACGAAGTCCCTCAGTTCTTTCATTTCCAAAGTAAAGAAGCAAGCCTAGTCAACAGACAAAATTAAATGAACCTAAAGAGGCTAAGGACATTGGTTGTTTATGTGTTCATATTAGTTTCTAAAAGAACTAACTAGATAATAGATCAGTCAGGCCAGTTAAACTAATTTCTTCTTGATTATTTCAAATTTAAAGACTGATAATAAATGTTCGTTTGACCTTAACAGACTCTCTTATTTAAGGAGATCACCACTTTACAGGCACTTTTAAATTCTTTATTATTTACAAACCAGACTAATATGGCAAAAAGAAAACAGAATGTTAAGGAACACTGAAGAGGGTATGAGCAGACAAGAAATTCAAATGTGAAATAGAAACACTAACAGAAGAAAGTAGTAATAATATGAAAGATCCAATTTGCAGGAATTTGATTATCTACTTGGTTCCTGGGTACTATGGTGAATGTAAGATTGGCAATAATAAATAATACCTAAAATTAAATAGCTTTATATATGTAAGATTAACAGGGAGAAATGAGTTCTCCAGGATACCCAATGTGTTAGTAACTCAACCAGTTTTTTCTGGGTTTTATCTGTCCTATTACCCAATCTATGCTTTATCGCCATAGTATATGGTTTCTCAACACAATGCTTGGCATATAATAGGGATTTAAATGTTTCTGACTGAATATTGCTAGTAAGTGAATGAGGTGTGTGTATCCTTTATCGGAAATTAACAAAACAACACTTTGGCCTCTCAATTTCCTGAGCTCCTCACTTCTGGTGACCTTTCTCTATTCTATCCTAGAATTTATCATTAGCAATTACTGTGCTCACTCTAAATCTCAATTTTAAGCACTCAATTTCACACATATCACATTCTGATGACCACCTCCTTCTTTCCACACACTTCTTTCATGACCCTATGGCAATAGTTCTTTGACACTACTAAGCCTGCTTTTCTGTTTATTGTTGCCCCCTCTTTCAGTACTTTTCCCTCTTCATTTTCTCACCTCCATCTCTGACTTAGATTCCATAGTAAAAGATAGTAATCACTGTCTTTCCTGTGCCTCACCTACCCTGGCAAACTCTTCTTCCATCATCTTCTTCCAGTAAAACTTGGATCTCACTTGTATTCCATTCTCAGACTGCTCCATTCTTTTGAACAGCTGGATATGGCTAGAGTAAAACGCCACTATGTTGATGGTCTTTACCTTGATTTTGTAACCACAAGACTTAAATGTTACCTCAACACTTCCTAGAAATCTTATTACATAACCCTGGTCCATTCACTGTCCTGCTCTTCAAGACAACCATTTTATGTCTTCTTTCTGACTGCCAAGCCCACCACCTTTCATTTTCACCTCATATCTTGCTTCAAATATAGAAATGATGAAAAGAGAACATTGGTACCTTACAAATCTCCCAATCTTTTCACATCTGAATCTGTTAATTGTATCCTTTTGAATGAATAAATTGCCCCTGTTCTTATCTAAAGTCATTATTTTTTGTTTTCTGTCAGTTTTTTAAATACTCTTTTACTGAAGTATAACACATGTACAGAAAAAATACACAGTTCACAAATTTACAGCTCAGTAAATTTTACAAAGTGTAAACAGTCATGGATCCATCATCCACATCAACATATAAAAGGGTCTTATCACAGAAACCTCCCTTATATTCCTGCCCCTTTTATTATCCCCACAGAAGTGTAAAAAATCCTAACTTCTATTGCCATAGATTTGTCTTATTTTTAAGCCTTAAGAAAATGGAATAATACAGTGTAAAATCTTTTATGTCTGCCTTCTTTAATTCAACATTGTATCTGTTAGACCCATCCATATTTATAGAGAACTTTGTTTCTGTTTTATATTTTACATATAAAATACGTTTATATATTTATATATTTTACATATGAAATACGTTTATATGTTTATATATTTTACATATGAAATACGTTTATATGTTTATATATTTTACATATGAAATACGTTTATATGTTTATATATTTTACATATGAAATACGTTTATATGTTTATATATTTCACATATGAAATACGTTTATGTTTATATATTTCACATATGAAATACGTTTATATGTTTATTTCACATATCACATACGTTTATATGTTTATATATTTCACATATAACATACGTTTATATATTTATATATTTCACATATAACATATGTTTATATATTTATATATTTCACATCTAACATATGTTTATATATTTATATATTTCACATCTAACATATGTTTATATATTTATATATTTCACATCTAACATACGTTTATATATTTATATATTTCACATCTAACATACGTTTATATATTTATATATTTCATATCTAACATGTTTATATATTATATATTTCACATCTAAAATATGTTTATATATTTATATATTTCACATCTAACATATGTTTATATATTTATATATTTCACATCTAACATGTTTATATATTTATATATTTCACATCTAACATATGTTTATATATTTATATATTTCATATCTAACATGTTTATATATTATATATTTCATATCTAAAATATGTTTATATATTTATATCTTTCATATCTAAAATATGTTTATATATTTATATCTTTTATATCTAAAATATGTTTATATATTTTTATCTTTTATATATTTTATATCTAAAATATGTTTATATATTTTATATCTAAAATATGTTTATATATTTTATATCTAAAATATGTTTATATATTTTATATCTAAAATATGTTTATATATTTTATATATTTTATATCTAAAATATGTTTATATATTTTATATATTTTATATCTAAAATATGTTTATATATTATCTAAAATATGTTTATATATTATATAAAATATGTTTATATATTATCTAAAATATGTTTATATATATTTTACATATTTTATATATAATATGTTTATATATATTTTATATATAAAATATGTTATATATATTTAATATTTAAAATATGTTATATATATTTATATATTTTATATGTGTTTTATATTTTATATACTTTACTGTAGATGATATTTAGGTGACTTCCAACTTAGAATCATTATAAATAATTTTACTTTAAATATGTTATACTTATCTTTTGGTGTATATTTGTAAGAATTTCTGTTGATACATACATAGGAGTGTGATTGCTTGGTCATGAGTTCTGCAAATGTTCTGCTTAATTGGTAATGCCAAACAATTTTACAATTTAAACTCCCACTAGCAGTATATAGGAGTTCCTGTTGTCCACATCCTTGTCAACACTTGGTATTGTGAGCTTTTTTCATTTTTGCCAGTCTGGTTGGAGTAGGGAGTTATATCATAATATTTTTAACTTGCATTTTCCTAATGACCAATAAGTGAGATCAATCATGTTTTAATATGCATATTATCATTTACATCAACTATATATATAAAGTTTTCATTGTCTTTTTTTAATAAAATTTTTAGAGATCATTGAATATTCACATGCAGTTCTAAGAAATCATATAGTGAGATCCCTTGTAGTCTCTCTATTCCGTTCCATTAGTCTATTTTTCTATCCTTGCAATATGACACTAAGCACACTGTCTTAATTACCGTGACTTTTCAGTAACTGTTGATATATAGTAGTATACATGCTTCAACTTTGATTCTTTGCCTGCAGAATTTTCTTCCACATTCTAAGTCCTTTGTATTTCCATATAAATTTTAGAATGGGCTTGTTTATTTCTACTAAGAAATCTGCTTCAATTTCAATGGGGATTGCAATTTGTAAGGAAAATTTACACTTTAACAGGACTGAGTCTTTTAATTGAGGAATGTGGTATATCTCTGAATATATTTAGGTCTTATTTAATTTCTTTCATCAAGATTTTCTAATTTGTAATATAGAAGTTTTCATTGCCTTTTCTCATATTTCTAGTTATTTTGTTTTTTGATGCTATATATATAGATGTAGTATTTAATTTTCATTTTAATTGTCTCTTGTTGACGTATAGCGATACAATTTTGTATGCCACTAGCAAATGACCCTCACTCCTGAATACAATAATTCTCTGTATTTCTTTTTTAATAGTTTAATGCACAGTTCTCTGTGGGTTATGTTTAGTGATATTCTGGGAGACTGAACGGAATAATATACCTGTCAAGCCCACTAACTGGCCTTCTTCCTTCTTCAAGTACTTTCACTCCCAGTAGAAGTATATCCTGCTCTGTATTCACCTCCTGGATGATCATTTCATCATTTATAACTGTCTACTTTGTTATTTCTATATTAGTACCTTAAGCAAATAGCCTCCTTTATATACTAAAACTAATATAAAGCATTATGAATGCATACACTGTTACTAGTCTGGATAGAGATCTAGTTCATTATCCATTATACATTCCACGGACAGAAGTAGAAAGAATATAGGAGGAACTGAGCAGTAGGGGTCCAGGTAGGAGTCCATCCTTGCCATGCCCTAGTAGGGACACTCTATGCTCAAGGAAAATATCTCAAGATCTCCTCCTCTCTGTGCATGGTCTCTCATCCCTTGAGTAACATGATGACATATAAAACATTCTTAGAATTTCACTTAAGGCAGATATTACTAATTAATTAGTCAAAGCAAGCATGTGAAATGGTATCAATTTGCCAAACCGGGTTCAGACATTGTGCCTCAATTCAGAAATAATAGAATTATGCAAATCTAAAAATGTGACCCTCAAAAGTGTGGAATACCTCTGCTTGAGATAATACTGCTTCTTTCTTTCAGCTATTCACTCAACTCTGACAAGTCATAACTCAGTTTATTCCCTATATCCCCAAGCTTTCTTTGATAAAAGAAATTTTGAACTACATGCTTTTGAAAGTAACTCCCATGGCATGCTCTTAGCATCATCTAGCACAATCTTTGTTTTCTTCTGTTCAACTTCCTTTCAGAGGTGCATTTTTACAACTTTCCTCTGTTGTTCTCATTGACTTTCTGGGTTTGATATGACCTGAAAAACTCTCCTTTCTGAAATTCGTTAACCAGCTTCATCAATTTTATAGCAAGGACTGGAAGCACCAATTTAAAATTTAAATGGTACAATGATAACTTCAAATTAGTTTGATCAATTATTTTAGGAAATTCCAAAAACTGAAATTTCAAATATTAAAATGCAGGAACTTCCTTGCGCCTCCCTGGCTCTACAAATAATTAAAAAGTTTCCTCACAGGAAATATATAAAATATGTTTGTTTTGTTTTGCTTTAGTGGAGGAAAAGAGTGTAAATCTAGAGCTAATAATTTGGGGTTTTCTTTGTTTGTTTCCACAGAAATAATCGATGATTCCACACTAATGGAAACCATTTGTCCCAACTGAAATAGGCAAAAACACGGTTCCGTTCCAATTTTACAATTTTTTTTTTTTTGTTTCTTCATGCAACACCGTGGTGATGCAGTGTCTAGACTTTTTGGAACAAGGCATGGAGTCTGGAATTTATTCTGTGGGTTTGAAAATGGTTATTCAGTGCTCCTACATATTCACATGTGAAAATCTAATGATTTCAGAATAGGTAAAAATCATCAAGCTGTTTACCAAATTTATATATATTCATTAATGCTATAAGTTCAAGCTGCTACTTATAGCATTGGTGAATATACAAGGAAATATCGTATGGATTAATATATGTCATCTCATTGTGCTGTGGTCCCCATTAGCCCCTATATCTGAAATATGCAAAATAAAAAACTTGTGTTCATGAAATAATTATTGCAGATATTTTCTAGCTTTTGTGAGGTTCTAGTAAAAAAAAATAGCTTAAGGATATACATCTATTCTTGTGGTTTTAATAAGTAATCTGTGAGAATTTATCAAGTTAAAAGGGCAGAACTGATATCACAGGTCGTTCTCTTAGTCCTCTGCCATTTATTAGCTGGATAAAATGAAAGCAGTCTCTGCGGCACCCAGATCTAACCAGTGTTTGTGCAGGCTGTATTATTACGTCTGACTGTAGTTCATCTGTGCTCTGAAGAAAATCAAACTATGTGCTTGCAGAGAAAGTTCAGAATTATTTGTCACCAATTACCTAAAGCTGGGAGTTGAGCTTACACATAGCTATAGCCAATTCCTGTAAACACTTGTTCCTAATTTCACAAGACTGTCACTTCTTGAGGATTTACCTTAGAAAGTATATGTCTACCACAGAAGAACTGTAATACAAAAATTTTTACCCAGAGATAATAGTCTTAAGGGACATAAAACTCCATAGCATTGATTAGTTTAAAATAACCTGTCTTAATTTTCAAACAAGTTTTTCAAGTTCTGTTAGGTTTTCTGTGACAAAAGAAAAGCAAGCAGAAAGATTTTTTTTCATTAAAAGATACACGTACATACAACACATTGAACTGAGCTAATCTCAATTATACTATTAAATCTCTACTGGTTATTTTAAGAAAAGAAACATAAAAGTAAGTTACCAAGTATTTAAGGTAGCTCGCTTAGAAGAAAATTAGGTTGTCTGAATATAAAAAGTGAAGGTTAAAAAAAATGGAAAAAAAACTAAAATTATCAATCAATGGCATATGTTTCTATATTTCTTACTTAAATTATTAAAGGCCATTAAAACAAGTTAATATCTATATTACATAAAAATGATCAGAAGGAATATCTTAAGACCTTTTTTACTTCAAAAATAATGAAGTAGACTGAAAAGTGTGCTGAATAATAGGTCAGAAGAACTGGGGGCCTGGCATGGTGGCTCACACCTGTAATCTCAGCATTTTGAGAGGCAGAGGCCAGAGGATACTTGAGACCAGGAGTTCAAGACCAGTCTGGGCAAGACCCTGTCTCTACAAAAATAAAAGTAAAAAAACGTATCTAGCCATAGTGGCGCATGCATGTAGTCCCAGTTACTTGGGAGGGTGAGGCGGGAGGATCACTTGAGCCCAGGAGTTTGAGGTTACAGTGAGCTATGATTGTACCACTGTACTCCAGCCTGGGCCACATGAGCAAGACTGCCTCTAAAACAAAAAGAAAAAAGAAGGAAAGAAACAACAGCAACAACAACAATGACAAAACTGGGGTTTATCCTCATTATAGAAGAACCTATATTTCTCCATCTGTAAAATAGGTAAAGCATTTTGCTTGACTCAGTGTTGTTCTGAAGAGAAGTTGAGTATGAACTGCATGACAAGCAGTTCAGTCGGTCATGTTGACAACTTTATTGAATGTCATGAAAGAAGTAAAGATACTCTGATTCAGTTTTACTAAAACAAAACGCAGATGGAGTTTTAAATAACTCAAGTGTCATTTGAAGAAGTTTAGCTAAGATTCACCTAAAATGCTACTTTATTATTAAGTTCTGGGATACATTTGCAGGTTTGTTACATAGGTATACACGTGCCATGGTGGTTTGCTGCACCCATCAACCCGTCATCTACATTAGGTATTTCTCCTAATGCTATCCCTTCCCTAGCCCCCCACCACCTGACAGGCCACAGTGTGTGATGTTCCCCTCCCTGGGCCCATGTGTTCTCATTGTTCAACTCCCACTTATGAGTGAGAATATGCAGTGTTTGGTTTTCTGTTCCGGTGCTAGTTTGCTGAGAATGATGGTTTCCAGCTTTATCCATGTCCCTGAAAAGAACATGAACTCATTCTTTTCATGGCTGCCATAGTATTCCATGGTGTATATGTGCCACACTTTCTTTATCCAGTCTATCACTGAAGGGCGTTTGGGTTGGTTCCAAGTCTTTGCTATTGTGAACAGTGTTGCAGTAAACATATGTGTGCATGTGTCTTTACAGTAGAATGATTTATAATCCTTTGGGTATATACCCAGTAATGGGATTGCTGGGTCAAATTGTATTTCTGGTTCTAGATCCCTGAGGAATTGCCACACCGTCTTCTGCAATGGTAGAACTAATTTACACTCCCATCAACAGTGTAAAGTGTTCCTATTTCTCCACATCCTCTCCAGCATCTGTTGTTTCATGACTTGTTAATGATCCCCAGTCTAACTGGTGTGAGATGGCATCTCACTGTGGTTTTGATTTGCATTTCTCTAATGATCAGTGATGACGAGCCCTTTTTTTGTGTTTGTTGGCCACACAAATGTCTTCTTTTGAGAAGTGTCTGTTCATATCCTTCACCCACTTTTTGATAAGGTTGTCTTTCTCTTGTAAATGTGTTTAAGTTACTTGTAGATTCTGGATATTAGCCCTTTGTCAGATGGATAGATTGCAAAAATTTGCTCACATTCTGTAGGTCGCGTGTTCACTCTGATGACAGTTTCTTTTGCTGTGCAGAAGCTCTTTAATTAGATTCCATTCATCAATTTTGGCTTTTGTTGCCATTGCTTTTGGTGTTTTAGTCTTGAAGTCTTTGCCTATGCCTATGTCCTGGATGATACTGCCTAGGTTTTCTTCTAGGGTTTTTAAGGTTTTATGTCTTACATTTAAGTCTTTAATCCATCTTGAGTTAATTTTTGTATAAGGTGTAAGGAGGGGGTCCAGTTTCAGTTTTCTGCCTATGGCTAGCCAGTTTTCCCAACACCATTTATTAAATAGGGAATCCTTTCCCCATTGCTTGTTTTTGTCAGGTTTGTCGAAGATAGATGGTTGTAGATGTATGGTATATTTCTGAGGCCTCTGTTCTGTTCCCTTGGTCTATATATCTGTTTTGGTACCAGTACTATGCTGTTTTGGTTACTGTAGCCTTATAGTATAGTTTGAAGTCAGGTATTGTGATGCCTCCAGCTTTGTTCTTTTTGCTTAGGATTGTCTTGGCTATATAGGCTCTTTTTTTGTTCTATATGAAATTTAAAGTAGTTTTTTCTAATTCTGTGAAGAAAGTCAATGGTAGCTTAATGGGAATAGCATTAAATCTAAAATTACTTAGGGCAATATGGCTATTTTCATGATATTGATTCTTCCTATCCATGAGCATGGACTGTTTTTTCCATTTGTTTTTGTCCTCTCTTATTTCCTTGAGCAGTGTTTCATAGTTCTCCTTGAAATGATCCTTCACATCCCTTGTCAGTTTTATTCTTAGGTATTTTATTCTCTTTGTAGCAATTGTGAATGGAAGTTCACTCGTGATTTGGCTCTCTGTTTATTACTGGTGTATAGAAATGCTTGTGATTTTTTCACATTGATTTTGTATCCTGAGACTGTGCTGAAGTTGCTCAACAGCTTAAGGAGATTTTGGGCTGAGACGATGGGGTTTTCTAAATATACAATCATGTCATCTGCAAACAGACAATTGGACTTCCTCTCTTCCTATTTGAATGCCCTTTATTTCTTTCTCTTGCCTGATTGCCCTGGCCAGAACTTCCAATACTATGTTGAATAGGAGTGGTGAGAGAGGGCATCCCTGTCTTGTACCTGTTTTCAAAGGGAATGCTTCCAGCTTTTGCCCATTCAGTATGACATTGAGTGTGGGTTTGTCATAAATAGCTCTTATTATTTTGATATGTTCCATCAATATCTAGTTTATTGAGTGTTTTTAGCATGAAGGGCTATTGAATTTTGTGGAAGGCCTTTTCTGCATCTATTGAGATAATCATGTGGTTTTTGTCATTCGTCCTGTTTATGTGATGGACTACATTTATTGATTTGTGTATGTTGAACCAGCCTTGCATCCCAGGGATGAAGCCGATTTGATCGTAGTGATAAGCTTTTTGATGTGCTGCTGGAATCAGTTTGCCAGTATTTTATTGAGGATTTTTGCATCGATGTTCATCAGGGATATCGGCCTGAAATTTTCTTTGGGTCTGTCTCTGCCAGGTTTTGGTATCAGGGTGATGCTGGCCTCATAAAATGAGTTAGGGAGGATTCCCTCTGTTTCTATTGTTTGGAATAGTTTCAGAAAGAATGGTACCAGCTCCTCTTTGCACTTCTGGTAGAATTTGGCCATGAATCCATCTGGTCCTGGGCTTTTTTTGTTGGTAGGCTATCAATTACTGCCTCAATTTCAGAACTTGTTATTGGTCTATGCAGGGATTCGACTTCTTCCTGGTTTAGTCTTGGGAGGGTGTATGTGTCCAGGAGTTTATCCATTTCTTCTAGATTTTCTAGTTTATTTGCATAGAGGTGTTTATAGTATTATCTGATTGTAGTTTGTATTTCTGTGGGGTCAGTGGTGATATACCCCTTATTATTTTTTATCGTGTCTATATGATTGTTCTCTCTTTTCTTATTAGTCTGGCTAGTCATCTATTTTGTTAATCTTTTCAAAAAACCAGCTCCTGGATTCATTGATTTTTTGAAGGGTTTTTCATGTCTCTATCTCCTTCAGTTCTGCTCTGATCTTAGTTATTTCTTGTCTCCTGCTAGCTTTTTAATTTGTTTGCTCTTGCTTCTCTAGTTCTTTCAATTGTGATGTTACGGTGTCGATTTTAGATCTTTCCTGCTTTCTCTTGTGGGCATTTAGTGCTATCAGTTTCCCTCTAAACACTGCTTTAGCTGTGTCCCAGAGATTCTGGTACATTGTGTCTTTGTTCTCATTGGTTCAAAGAAGTTACTTATTTCTGCCTTAATTTCATTATTTACCCAGTAGTCATTCAGGAGCAGGTTGTTCAGTTTCCATATAGTTGTGCAGTTTTGAGTGAGTTTCTTCATCCTGAGTTCTAATTTGATTGCACTGTGGTCTGAGAGACTGTTATGATTTCCATTCTTTTGCATTTGCTGGGGAGTGTTCCAATTATGTGGTCAATTTTAGAATAAGTGAGATGTGGTGCTGAGAAGAATGTATATTCTGTTGATTCAGGGTGGAGAGTTCTGTAGATGTCTATTAGGTCCACTTGGTCCAGAGCTGAGTTCAAGTCCTGAATATCCTTGTTAATTTTCTGTCTTGTTGATCTGTCTAATATTGACAGTGGGGTGTTAAAGTCTCCCGCTATTATAGTGTGGGAGTCTAAGTCTCTTTGTAGGTCTCTAAGAACTTGCTTTAGTAATCTGGTTGCTCAGGTATTGGGTGCCTATATATTTAGGATAATTAGCTCTTCTTGTTGCATTGATCCCTTTACCACTGTGTAATGCCCTTCTTTGTCTTTTTTGATCTTTGTTGTTTTAAAGTCTGTTTTATCAGATACTAGGATTGCAACGCCTGGTTTTTTTGGGTTTTTTTTTTTTGGTTTTTTTTTGTTTTTTTTTTGCTTTCTATTTGCTTGGTAAAAATTCCCCCATCCCTTTATTTTGAGCCTATGTGTGTCTCTGCATGTGAGATGGGTCTCCTGAATACAGTACTCCAGCGGGTCTTACCCTTTATCCAATTTGCCAGTCTGTGTCTTTTAATGGGGCATTTAGCTCATTTACATTTAAGGTTAATATGGTTGCGTGTGAATTTGATCCTGTCATTATGAGGCTAGCTGGTTATTTTGCCCATTAGTTGATGCAGTTTTTTCATAGTGTCGATGGTCTTTACAATTTGATATATTTTTGCAGTGGCTGGTGCCAGTTTTTCCTTTCCACATTTAGTACTTCCTTAACGAGCTCTTGTAAGGCAGGCTCGGTGGTGACAAAATCTCTCGGTATTTACTTGTCTGTAAAGGATTTTATTTCTCCTTTGCTTATGAAGCTTAGTTTGGCTGGATATGAAATTCTGGGTTGAAAATTCTTTTAAGAATGTTGAATATTGGCCACCGCTCTCTTCTGGCTTGTAGGCTTTCTTCAGAGAGATCCACTGTTAGTCTGATGGGCTTCCCTTTGTGGGTAACATGACCTTTCTCTCTGGCTTAACGTTTTTTCCTTCATTTCAACCTTGGTGAATCTGATGAATATGTGTCTTGGGGTTGCTCTTCTTGAGGAGTATCATTGTGGTGTTCTCTGTATTTCCTGAATTTGAATGTTGGCCTGTCTTGCTAGGTTGGGAAGTTCTCCTGGATAATATCCTGAAGCGCATTTTCCAACTTGGTTCTATTCTCCCCGTCACTTTCCAGTACACCAGTCAAACGTAGGTTTGGTCTTTTCACATACTCCCATATTTCTTGGAGGCTTCGTTCATTCCTTTTCATTCTTTTTTCTCTAATCTTGTCTTCATGCTTTATTTCGTTAAGTTGATCTTCAATCTCTCATATCCTTTCTTCCACTTGATCAATTTGGCTAATGATACTTGTCTATGCTTCATGAAGTTCTCATGCTGTGTTTTTCAGCTCCATCAAGTTATATATGTTCTTTTCTAAACTGGTTATTCTAGTCAGCAATTCCTCTAGCCTTTTTTCAAGGTTCTTAGCTTCCTTTCATTGCGTTAGAACATGCTCCTTTAGCTTGGAGGAGTTTGCTATTACCCACCTTCTGAAGCCCACTTCTGTCAATTCATCAAACTCATTCTCCATCCAGTTTTGTTCTCTTGCTGGCAAGAAGTTGTGATCCTTTGAAGGAGAAGAGGCATTCTGGTTTTTGGAATTTTCAGCCTTTTTGCACTGGTTTTTCCTCATCTTCGTGGATTTATCTACCTTTAGTCTTTGATGCTGGTGACCTTCAGATGGGTTTTTTGTAAGGATGTCCTTTTTGTTGATGTTGACGCTATTCCTTTCTGTTAGTTTCCCTTCTAACAGTCAAGCCCCTCTGCTGCAGGTCTGCTGGAGTTTGCTGGAGGTCCACTCCAGACCCTGTTTGCCTGGGTATGACCAACGGAGGCTGCAGAACAGCAAATATTGCTGCCTGTTCCTTCCTCTGGAAGCTTCGTCCCAGAGGGGCACCCACCGATGCCAGCTGAGATGCAGGTCTCCTGTATGAGGTGTCTGCCAGTCAGGAGGCATGAGGGTCAGGGACCCACTTGAGGAGGCAGTCTATCAGGGACCCACTTGAGAAGGCAAAGCTCAAGCGCCGTGCCGGCAGATCTGCTGCTCTCTTCAGAGCCAGCAGGCAGGAACATTTGTCTGCTGAAACTGTGCCCACAGCCCCCCATACCCACAGGTGCTCTGTCCCAGGGAGATGGGTGTTTTATCTACAACCCCTAACTGAGGCTGCTGCCTTTCTTTCAGAGATGCCCTGCCCAGAGATGAGAATCTAGAAAGGCAGTCTGACTACAGTGGCTTTGCCGAGCTGCGGTGGGCTCTGCCCAGTTTGAACATCCCAGCAGCTTTGTTTACACTGTGAGGGGAAAACAGCCTGCTCAAGCCTCAGTAAGGGCAGAAACCCCTCCCCATACCAAGCTCCAGCATCCCAAGTGGACTTCAGGCTGCTGTGCTGGCAGCAAGAATTTCATGCCAGTGGATCTTAGCTTGCTGGGTTCCGTAGAGGTGGCACCCTGGCTTCAGCCCCTTTTCCAAGGGAGTGAATGGTTCATCTCACTGGCATTCCAGGTGCCACTGGGGTATGAAAAAAAAAAAGCTGCAGCTAGCTTGGTGTCTGCCCAAATGGCTGCCCAGTTTTGTGCTTGAAACCCAGGGCCCTAGTGGTGTAGGCACCCGAGAGAATCTCCTGGCTTGCCAGTTGTGAAGACTGTGAGAAAAGCATAGTATCTGGGCCAGAATGCATGTTCCTTACCACACAGTCCCTCAGGGCTTCCCTTGGCTAGGGGAGGGAGTTCTCCAACCCCTTGTGCTTCCTGGGTGAGGCAATGCCCTACCCTGCTTCGGCTCATCCTCCTTGGGCTGCACCCACTATCTAACCAATCCCAATGAGATGAGCTGGGTACCTCAGTTGGAAATGCAGAAATCACCCGCTTTCTGCCTTGATCTTGCTGGGAGATGCAGACCACAGCTGTTCCTATTCATCCATCTTGCCAACCACCCCCAATGCTTACTAACCACACTACCTAGGAACTCCAGTTTGGCAAGGAAAGTCTAAAAAATAATGGAATAGATACTCATGTGAACTAGTGAACATTGTTTTATATGGCCACAAGTCATGTTTCTAATGACCTCTAATTCACAGAATTTCTTCTTAGAGATGTAGAGAGTGGAGTGGGGATGGATCAGAGTAGTATTCTACAGAGGGTGCCAGTGACATCCTCTTATGTAAAGGGTACACATACTAACTTACTGGGCAAGTTGCAAAGTTTAGAATTACTAACTTTAGAATAGGAAATACTCAAATAGGTAAGGGTTTGTCCTTTTACTAGTATATAGTAAACCTTGGAAAACCATGACCAAAGGGTAGAACATGAGCCACAAATGTATCAATTCTGAACTTAATTAAATTCATGGTTGGTAAAAATATATTCTCACTTGCTATAAATGTGCTAGATTTTTGAGATTCAATTAAACAAACATTTTCCAGAGTATATTTCTTAGAGTAGTAGTTTTAAGCAAAACTAATAAATGATACCAAAATCGACAACAGTTTTAGAAATACTAATTTATCACCTTTAAATAGGCTTCTTCTGTAAAACACGATTTCTCAGTTTAATCATATGTCAATATCAAGAAGAGGATATATTATGCAGCATTGCTCAAATACATTGGAACACAGAAAGCTTTACTCTCAGTATAGCTAGTGTTCCAAGGAATATATTGTAAAAAGTGCTAAATTAAAGGATATTTAGAACCTATATAGCAGAGGCAAATTACCTATCTATCTGAAATGGCCAGGAAACTGTTATCTACAACATACTCTCTAGAGTAATCTTGTTGAAAAGGCAGATGCCGGCTGGGTGCAGTAACTGACACCTGTAATCCAGAACTCTGGGGGGCCAGGGCAGGTGGATCACTTGAGGCCAAGAATTCGAGACCAGCTTGGCCAATATGGCAAAACCCTGCCTCTACTAAAAATACAAAAATTAACCAGGTGTGGTGGCACACACCTGTACTCCCAGCTACTCGGGAGGCTGAGGCATGAGAATCGCTTGAACCCTGGAGGCAGAGCTTGCAGTGAGCCAAGATCATGCCCCTGCACTCCACCCTGGGCAACAGAATGAAACCCAGTTTGAAAAGAGGAGGAAAACAACAACAAAAAAAAAAGAAAAAGAAAAGATGGACTAGTGTTCAGATGCTTTCCTTGATTCGGAATCAGCATGCCTCTTAAATACTGAATATACTAAGATACACAAAACAGTAATTTAGCTTTTTCGTATTGATACATGAACTTAGTATTTGATCTCAGCAAATTTAGAAAAAGAATTAGGAGCTTTTGATTTTCCACAAAAAAATCATTCCTCTAAACTTTATGAATTGAAAAAACTTGTCTTCATTTGATGATTCCAGTTTTGATGTTTTGTGTTATTGGTGAAGTTCAGAAACTCAGAAACGTAGTTGATTCCATAGAAAATTCAATTCTTGAAGAGTAGAACTTTGAATGTGCAGGGCGAATATGTGTGTTATGAATATGGGTCATACTTTATGCTTATGTAACTGAACATGTAGTTTTACTGGGGCTCCCTTTCTTCATTGCAAAAATACAACTTATCCTCAATACATAATTTATTGACTACTACAACTTAGCAAAAAGTGATTTGGCTTCATTATTCATCCCGATAAGAAAAATTTGGTGAATTAAAGGTATTGGAAAGGAAATTTTAACAGTGATACGAGAATGAAATGGGAGAAGGGAACAATAGAGACTTCAATATTATCTGTAATACTCTACTTTATTTTTTATATTTAAAAAAGTGATGCAAAAATTAAAAAATGACATTTGCCAATAATGCCAATGTATCACATAACTATTACATTACTTTGCTGCTTTTTTAAATTCAAAAAATAAATATTACTAACAATTTATATGATCATTCATTCAACAAATACTTGTTGAGAGCCTACTATGTGATAGGTGCTAGCAATAAAAGAGAGTAAAAAAGAGACATCATCCCCAACTCTCCTGGAGTTTGTGTTTAGATGTGAAATGTTTGTTTGAGATCTTATTTAGAATAGAATGTGTAAAAGGACAAAGTGAGGAAATGGGGGTGAATTAACTCATATTGATAATTAAGAGGTGGGGCTACTGTGGGTACTAAATCAGTAAGCAAAGGCCTTTCAATACTGAGAGGAGCTGCCTTATTTTTAGTGAAAATTGAGTTGGAAAAAAATACACACTGGCTGTGGGCCCCATAGCTAAAGCAGTCTCATGTGGTATTTAATTTTCTCACTGGTTGCAGCTCAAAGTTCACATGCATTTTTCTTTGATTCTCTCTAGTATATGACTGCTGCTGCTCCTATGCAAGGGACCTACATTCCTCAGTACACGCCTGTGCCTCCGACAGCTGTTTCTATTGAAGTAAGTCTATCCCTGTCTAATAGAGGTTAGAAGAAATAAATCTCAGTCACATACACTGTAGTCCCCCATAACCGTAGGAATCCTCACTTGCAATTTTTGTGCTACTCTAAAATATGACATTGTAAATGCAGTATATGAAAGTATAAACATTTACTTGAATGTGGCTGTTTTGCTTTGCACATGAAATGAGCTCCTCTGCTACGGAGGTACGACGGGAGTCTCTTTCATATTTAGAGAAAATTCCAGAAACCAAATCACAACTCCATCAAATTTTAATCACAAATACTTATAAAAGGAAAAAAGTTTGCAACTATGTAATGAACTAGTTCTCTAATGCCTTGTTCCTCAAAGAGTAGTTCCTAGACCAGCATCATTGGTATCCCTTGAGAGCTTGTTAGAAATGCAGACTTGCTGGGCATGATGGCATGCACCTGTAATCCTTGCTACTTGAGAGGCTGAGACAGGAAGATCTCTTGAGACCAGAAGTTCAAGACCAGCCTGGGTCAAACAGTGAGACCCTGTCAGAAGGAAGAAAAAAAAAAGAAATGTAGACTCTTAGGTACTATCTAGACCTACTGCATCTGAATTTGCATTTTAAGATGATCACTCAGTGATCCAAATGCACATTAAAATTTGAGAGACACTGGACTAATGCACTGGTTCTCAAACTTTTCTGCACATTTAAATTATTTTGAGAGCTTTAAAAAATATTGATTTGTGGGTCCTATCCCCAGAGATTATGATTTATTTGTCTGGAGTATAGACTGAACATCATACTTTTAAAAGATCTTAGATGATTCTAATATGTACCAAAGACTAGAAACCATTGCTCTAGGCCATGAACCTGCACAGGTTTACAGCTTCTTACAGACAAGAAAGAAGTTGTACAACTCTTATTGCTGTAGATATCATGAATGATGATGTCAGCTTGTCCTTAATGGAAGCTTTGCTGCTTTCATTCTCTCTTTCCATTGGGATAAATCTATGCCCTCTACACATCATTTTACTGGACAGGGCCATAAACAACATAGAAATGGAGAGGGCACAGAGCTACGCAGATGGTGGTAAAACACTTAGGTATCTATATTCTTCTCTCTGGTTCTAGCCATTACTTTTTTATTGCCCTTCTTTCCCCTCTCCTGATGCACATGTGCATTATGGTCACTGTGCATTCCTTCTTAGCAGCTGGGAATCCTCTGCAGTTGATGTCTTTGCTACTCCATTTGTTGGCAAGCAACTGCTGTGTTGGTACCACCCCACATAAAAATTCACCAAGACTCTCAATCTCTGAGATTGAGGGAAACCTTTATGGACTAAAATGTTTCCTGGTTTTGGTGTGTGACAAATGTTTGTTCATACCAACATGTTCATACCAACATGTTCATACCAACGTTTAGGAAATCCAGATGTTTAACAGGGCACTGTTAGGTAGCTTAGGAAATCAAGGAGTGCCAATGTTTAAATCTTTCATGTGTTCTAGACCTATAGGTCTCAAAGAATGTGTCATCTTAAGCAGTTTTAATTGTCTTTTCAGAATTTCAAGAATATATGATTAAATTTCATGTTCTTTGCTGTATTTAGCTATCAAAAAGCACCTATACCATAAGAAAATTAAAAATCTAGACATTCTAGGCACTTGAAGTGTAAACTTCTGACACATATTTTCATTTCTCTGTGTACACCAAAGACATATACTTATCTACAAAATTTGACCATTTTGATGATTATGAGACATTTGACAGTGTGGCTTATTGGAAACAGTCTAATTATAGTTATATTTAGGGATTAAAAAATATTTCACTGATAAAAATATAAATATACTCTGATATACAAATATAAATATACTCTGATATATTGCCTTGAACTAGTGATTATAAGGAAAAGCATTAATTCATTCTCTATGTGAAAATACTCATTGAACATTTATCAATATCTATAAAGGTGTGAGGTTTCAAAAAATACATACCAAATAGTAAATTAGGAAAGAAAAGATTGAATAAATATAGAGAGAATTTTCAAATTCTAAAGAAGAAATTTAGGGAATTTCGGCAACAGAATTAACCAAGAATATCTGAAATTTGACATCACTGCAGGTATCCAGGACTACAAATAAAACCAGGAAAATTTATCAGGATAGGTGCTCTTCTTAGGCCTACTAACAACCAAATAAAATCACCTATGCCTCTCTGGATTCCAAAAATATATTCCTGATTGTGACCAATTCCAGAAATCCACTCTTGCCAGCATCTGTGAGAAACAAACAAAAAAAAAAAAAATAGAAAGGGTGAAGGAAAAGCAAACCAAAATTAAGGACAAGTTTTGTTGTTGTTTTCTTAAAACAAAATAAATCAAATCAAATTACCGAAGAGAAAACCTACTTAATAGCATCCTTTAAAAGATTTCCAAACTTTGATGTATATTTTTATTAAGGTCAGTTTCCATTGTTATCCCAAATGATATAGACATGATACAGTGAAATATGCCAGGAAAATGTTTGGACATACAAGTTTGTATAGGAATCCTGAATGAGGATAAATTGTTATTTATTGTGGATAAATGTGCAAACCTGGTTTAAAAGTTCCAAGTACAGGCAAAATTATTTTCTGACCACTTAACTACTCCAATGACTTCTAATGGCCAGGCTTCTTGGTGTCACATTAGGATGAATTACTTAGCCCTTATCTAAATGTGCTCTCTGGGTTTCCTCTGAGTACTTATTGTGACTTCATGTAGCTGAGAGCATCTCTACTTAAGCCAAATACAAGAGGGGTACTTACAGCCTATCTATCTAGAGAGATCCCTTTGTTGAAGCAAGTGAGGCTTTTATGTTCTTATTTGCCTCCTTAGGGTGTTGTTGCTGATACCTCTCCCCAGACAGTGGCACCTTCATCCCAGGACACCAGTGGTCAGCAGCAACAGATAGCAGTGGACACATCCAACGAACATGCACCTGCATATTCTTACCAACAGTCTAAGTAAGTCTGCTCTTTTCCTCAAGATCAGCCATCTTGACATCACTCTCTCATGTTGTATCTGTTAGCTTTTGCTGAAATATAAACCATCCCAAACTTAGCAACAGGCATTTATTTAGCTCATGATTATGTGGGTTTGAAATCTGGGCTAACTTTGGGTGGATGGTTCTTCTGATCTTGACAGGAATCAAACATCTAGGAACAGCTGCTGATTATCTATGCATCTCTGCTTCTGGGTGTTGCCAGCTGTTGGATGTGTGATGGAAGTGACTAGGCCACATGTTTCTGATCCTCCAGCAGGCTAATTCACATGGAAGTCTCAGAATTTCAAGAATAGTAAAGAACAAGCCCAAATGTACCAGCACTCTTAATTCTGTTTATTACTAATTTTCTACTGTCTCATTAGCCAAAGCAAGTCACTTGGCCAAACAGTCAATGTAGCAGTTCACTTTGAAAAAGCTTGATATAGAGAAAGGCATTGCAGCCATTAAAAAAAAAACTACCATATTTATTATTGGAAAAATTATAATATTCCTACCTGAAACTGAATAGAGTCTCAGTCTCCTCACTCTTAAATGAAGACAGTAACACTCCCCCTTGTAGGGTTACTTTGAATACACAGTTAAATGTCCATGAAAAAGGGTATTGTAAGATATGAAGCAATATAAAATATGGTCTTATTCAGGAATAAAATGGCAAGGATTTTCAGAATTACTCTTGAAAATCCTTAAATCACTCATAATGCAAAGTACATTTGGCTTTGTGTTGAGTAAACATTTGGCAAACTTTGGTAAAGTTTGAGGGCTGTTTATTGAAACCAAAAGAATTTAGAAAAGCAAAGTCTTTATACAGGTGTCTTGGCATGCAAACTATTCAACTTTGTAGATAACAATAAAATCCCTGATGAATAGAGAATCCCCAGACACTCCTGCCTGTCTACAGAGTGCTGCTCCATTATTTAAAATAATTTTTCTTGTTAAAGAAAAAAATTATTCTGATATTTGTTAAAACATTAAGAAATAACTTATTTATTAGGTTGGTACAAAAGTAATTGCCGTTTTTGCCATTAAAAACCATAGGTATTAGGCCGGGCACTGTGGCTCACTCCTGTAATCCCAGCACTATGGGAGGCCGAGGCGGGTGGATCAAGAGGTCAGGAGATGATAGAGACCATCCTGGCTAACACGGTGAAACCCCCGTCTCCGCTAAAAATACAAAAAGCTGGGCGTGGTGGCGAGCGCCTGTAGTCCCAGCTACTCCGGGGTGGGGGCGGGGGCGGGGGCGGGGGCGGGGCGGGCGGGGTCTGAGGCAGGAGAATGGCGTGAACCCGGGAGGCGGAGCTTGCAGTGAGCTGAGATTGCGCCACTGCACTCCAGCCTGGGTGACAGAGCAAGATTCCGTCTCAAAAAAAAAAAAAAAACAAACCTATAGGTATTAAAATTATTGTAATAAGGGAAGAGAGAACATGCTCAGTTCAGAACACAGCAAAGACAGCTGGGGATTTGTAAACCAACAAGCCGAGTGAGGGGATCAGTGAGTGAAGAATTACTAAGAGAAGACATCAAGAACAGGGGAATTACTGCTAACCTAAATTGACAGGATTTTTGCTGAAGGCAGATCAAGGAATGATAACATCAAATGTAGGGGATGAGAAAATTGATCAGATATTGAGGGTGGTCATATCAACGATAGGCTATTCTCCTTTAAACTGACTTAGCAATATTCTTGCTAAAACTAGGCTATAAAGAAAAGAACTGGCAAAAATGGGGGCAAAAGTCTATGCCTACTCAAGAAGAGGACTCAGTAGCCTGACTAAAAGTTGAGCAAGAAGAGAATGTTTGTCACTTTTTAACTTCAGTATACATTAAGAGATTTGTTTGTTAGATTCATCAAAACAATAAACTCTTTTATGTGTGGTTTAGGTCTAAAGTCAGCTTTACAAATTAAATTTGCTCAGAATATGACTTAAACTTACAAATATAAGGTATTATGATTGCCATTATTTATTAATAGCAATAATGACTTTCAGAAAAGATTGTTACCGAGTAAAGCCGTATGTTGTTGTTAATTTGACACAGCCTGTGTAAATCACCTTTATGTGCAAAACTACTACTGTGGTAGACTCTGAAACTCCAGTCCAAGCATATTGAAATTTTTTTTCAGCCCGGTCAATGGGTTATATGTGGGGAAAGGAGCAGATATTGGCTATGTATAAAGCATAGCAAGAGACATTGGTGGGAGATGAGAAATACTGTAGGTAATGGGAAATTGTATGTGACCATTTGACTGAGCCACGGGGTACCCATATATTTGGCAAAACAATATTTCTGGGTATGTCTGTGAGGGTGATTTTGGATGAGATTAATATTTGAATCAGTTAAAGCAGATTTTCCTCCCCGCCAACCCCCCGTGGGAGGCTTTCATCCAATCAGTTAGTTGAAGCCCTGAATAGAGCAAAAAGATTGAACCTGTCATGAATGAATAAGAAGGAACTCCTGCTACTTGACTGCTAGAGCTAGAACATTGGTCTTTTCCTGCCTTTGGACTTGAACAAAAATATTGGCTCCTCTTAGATCTTGAGCCTGCCAGCTATAGAACTAAAATTTACATCAACTCTTTCAGTTCTCAGACTTTCAGACTCAAACTAGAATTACACTCTTGGCTCTCCTGGGTCTCCAGTCTGCCAACTGCAGATCATTGTAGATCATGGGACTTCTCAGTCTTAATAATTGTGCAAGCCAATTCCATAATTTAAAAAATCTCTGTATCTCTCCTCTCTCTCTTTCTCCCTCTTTCATGTGTGTGTATATATATATGTATGTGCACACACATACACAAACATACACACACAGTTACTTCTGAAATTGGTTTTCTGATCTGATTAGGATTAAAACTAATGACTCTATTTCTAGTAGTAAAGAGAGCATGTATATTCCATGACATGATCTGGCAATGGAAATATGCAAAATATCTCAATTAGATACTCCTAATCAACCACTTATAAGAAGCCAGGAGATGGGTGACTATGTATATGACATTTTCAAACATATTTTGGGAAATTAATGAATATGATTGTCTGATTGCTCCTAATGTCACTAGACAAAGGGGGGAAAGAAGAATATGCATTCAGGGATTCAAATGTTCAGCTTAACCACTGTATAAATGACTTGAAGCTTTCTATGTCTGCCTTGAAAAAGCCATTTATTTCCTATAGTCGCATGGCTGAGATTGCTGAAAATCAAACCCAGAATCTCATCCTATGACAGGCTGAGTTACAATAAAAGTTGAACTCCTAATTTCATGAGTATCTGCTGTTAACTAATTTCATGAGTATCTGCTGTTAAAGTGAAGGCACTGATTGGGAAAGAGTGGGATCCGTAATTGGTATGGATATATGGGGGAAAAAACCTAATCAAGCTGGGGACAGTCAGTCCCTAAATATGATGAGTATTCTTTGCCAGTAGAAGAAGCCTCCTATGGCCAGTGAGAGTGGCTTCTCCACTACAATTGGGAGTGATTTCGCTACCTCTGTGTGAGGAGATTAACCCTGCATTGCCTGAAAAAACTGGAATGGCCTCCCCTGAGTCAGCTGTCATATAAGACAAAGCTGAGTCTTCTTAGGACTCACCTCCACCACCCCTCTTTGCTTCTAGATCTATAACTAGGCTCAAGCCTAGCAAGCCCCTAAAGGTGAGGTGCGAAATATCACCTATAAGGAGGTGCACTACACTTCAGAAGAACTACTTGCATTTTTTACTTTACACAGACAGAAATTCAGGGAACATGTGTGGAAATGGATATCAAGGATGTGAGATAATAATGGAAGGAACATAACGTTGGATCAGCCCAAAGTAATTGACATGGGCTCACTAAGCATAGATTCTGCAATTAATGTTGCATCTCAAGGAGTTATTGACTCTAACAGCTTAGTTTGTTGACTAAAACATGGATCAAGAGATGACCCACAGTGGATATGCTGGTCCTACTTTGGTTTAACCTAGAAGAAGAGATTCAAAGGCTTAGAGAGAGAGATTTTCATATTAGAGTGGATTTATCATTTAAGATCTACTCACCCACACGGGGAGAGTCCAGAAGATATTTCACCACAACTATAAGAAATACATGTGTGAGGGGAGCCTCGGCATCCTTGAATAACTCTGTAATTGCTCTTCTCTGTAGCCCAGAACTTACAGTGGGAACTACAGTCACTGAATTGGGAAACCTAAATGCAATTAGAGTGATTGGATCCCTCTAATTGCATTTAGGGAATTGGATCCCTCTCTATCAAGGTCAGGAGATAGAGACCATCCTGGCTAACACGGTGAAACCCCCTTCTCTGCTAACATTAGGGAAACCGAAATACAATTAGAGTGACTGGGGCCAGGTGGCAACATTCAATCAATCACCAAAAGCAAGGTTGGCATGGTTACTGCAGTGGACAGCAGAGTTAAAACAGCAATCAGAATTGTCTGGCTCATGTAGACTTATGACATTGGCTGGTTGATCATGGTGTTCCTACAAGTGAAATACATATGAAGTCTACTAAATTCTTATCTGCCTTATATAAGCAGAAAAGTTCTAGGTCAGGTGAATAAATGTCTAACTTGAATCATAAAGAGAGAGATTCATGGTACTTCAATCAATTCCCAGACTTAGCCAGTTTACAGACCAAGAATCCATTGACTGAAGAGGAGATTGGGTTTCCTCAAAGAAGGACACTAATAAACTGTCAAAAATGTATACCGTTAATTTTTCTCTCCGCCTTCCCAAAAGGGACCTATTGCCTCTGACCAAAGAAAAGGAAAAAAAAAAAAAAAAAAAAAACAGATCTTTCAGAGTCTATTGGACACAGGCTCTGAACTGACATTAATTCCAAGAGACCTAAAATGGCACCATCATGCACCAGAGTATAGACATACAGAGGTCAGGGGATCAATGGAGTTTTAGCTCAGGTTCTTCTCACAGTGGATTCCATGAATCCCCAAGCCCATCTTGTGGTTGTTTCTTTAGTTCTAGAATGCTCAGTAGCTTGCAGAACCCCCCACATTGGTTCCCTGGCTTGCAGAATGAGGACTTTTATGGTGGAACAGGCAAAATGGAAGACACAGGAACTGCCTCTACATAGGCAAATAGTAAACCAAATTCAGTAATGCATTTCTAGAGGGATTGCAAAAATTAGTATTACTGTCAAGAACTTGAAACATGCACAGTGTCGATTTCCATCATAACTCCATTTAACTTTTCCATTTAGCCTGTGCAAAAGACAGATGGAACTTAGAGAAGGACAGTAGATTATTGTAAGCATACTGCATTAGTCTGTTTTCATGCTGCTGATGAAGACATACCTAAGACTGGGCAGAAAAAGAGGATTAATTGGACTTACAGTTCCACGTGGCCAGGGAGGCCTCAGAATCATGGCAGGAGGTGAAAGGCAGTTCTTATACGGCAGCAACAAGAGAAAATGAGGAAGATGTGAAAGTGGAAACCCTGGATAAAACCATCAGATCTCATGAGATTCATTCACTACCATGAGAACAGTATGGAGGAAACAACCCCCATGACTCAAATTATCTCTTACTGGGTGCCTCCCACAACCCATGGGAATTATGGAAGTACAGTTCCAGATGAGATTTGGAGCCAAACCATATCACTTACTCAGGTGGTGATTCCAGTGACAGTGGCTGTATCAAATGTGTTTTCATTGCTTGTGCAAATTAACACACCCCTTGGTACCTGTTAGGCATCTGTTGATCTGGCACATTCCTTTGTTTCTCCATTACTGTCAATAAGACCCACCATAAAGTTTGTTTTCAGCTTTCAAGGCCACCAATATACCTCCAATGTCCTACCTCAGGAATATATTAGCCTAGGCCATAATTTAATTTGCATGGATCTTGATGATCTCTCCCTTCCATAAGATATCATACTGGTCCATTGCATATTAGACTTAATGAGCAAGAAGTAATAACTACTCTAGATTTATTAGTAGAACATTTGTCTGTCCAAGACTGGTAAATAAATTCAGCAAAAATTCAAGGAACTTCTATCAGTGATTTTTAGAGGTCCAGTATGGTAGGGTTTGTGAAAATACATCTCTAAGGGTGAAAGATAAGTTTAACCCTGTTGCATCTAGTATCTCCTATCACCAAAAAAAGCACAATGCTGAGTGGCTTCTTTGGATTTTAGAGGTCGTATATGGGTGTGTGACTCTCACCCATTTATTGAGTGACACAAAGAACTGCTAGTTTTAAATGGGACTCAGAACAAGAGAAGGTTTCACAATAGGTCCAGGCTGCAATGGAAGCTGCTCTGTCACTTGAGCCATATAATTCAGCAGATCCGACGGTGCTTGAAGTGTCAGTTGCAAATAGGGATGCTATTTGGAGGTTTTAACAGGCTCTTATAGGTGAATTGCAGTGAAGGCCCTTAGGATTTTAGAGCAAAGCCTTGCCATTCTCTATCAATAACTACTTTCCTTTTGAGAAACAGCTCTTGGCTTGCTACTGGGCCTCAGCAGAAACTGAACACCTAACTATGCGCAATCAAGTTACCATGTGAACTGAGCTACCTGTCATGAACTGGGTGTTATCTGACTCACCAAGCCATAAAGATGGACATGCAGTACTCCATCATAAAATGGAAGTGGTATACACATGATGAGGCTTGAGCAGACCCTGAAGGCACAGAAAGCTACATGCAAAAGCGGCCCAAATATCCCTGTTTCCCACTCCTGCTATCCTGCCCCTTCAGGTCTAGTTTATAGGTGGCTCTGCATGATACGCAGGCACAACCAACAGTGGGCAGCTGAGACACTGTAGTCCCTTTCTGGGCCATTCGTGAAGGACAGTGGTGAAGTGAAATCCTTTCATTGGGTAGAACTCATATAAGTGCCTCTGGCTGTTCACTTTGCTTGGAAGGAAAAATGGCCAGAAGTATGACTATATACTTAATCATGGGCTATATCCAAGAGTTTGGTTGGATGGTCAGGGACTTGGAAAGAACGTGACTGGGAAATTGGTGACAAAGAAATTTGTGGAAAAGGTATGTGAAAATCTTATAAAGAGAAGATATTGATAGTCCATGTAAATGTCCATCATAGGATCACCTCCAGAGAGAATTTTGATAATCAAGATATAAGATGAATATGTGTCTGTGAATATGAGTCAGCTCTTTCTTCAGCCATTCCTGTCATTGCCCAATGCACTCATGAACAAAATGGCCATGGTTACAGAGATGAAGGTTATGAGTGAGATCAGCAACATGGACTTTTGTTCACCAAGGAAAACCTGGCATAGGCACTGCTGAGTGCCCAAACTGCCAGCAACATATCCCTGATATGGCACCATTCTCTGAGGTGATCAGCCAGCTAACTGGTGCTAGGATGATTACATTGGACTACTTCCATCATGAAAGGGGCAATATTTTCTTCTTACTAGACAACGAACTTTGGATGTGGACTTGCCTTTCCTATACATAATGTTTCTGCCAAAACTACCATCAGTGAACTTAAAGAATGCTTTATCCACCATCATGTTATTCTACACGACATTGCTTCTGATCAAGGAACTCATTTCATAGCAAATAAGGCATGGCAATGTGCCCAGGCTCATAGAATTCACTGATCTTGCTATGTTCCCCACCACCCTGAAGCAGCTGGCTTGATAGACAGTGGAATGTCCTTTTGAAGACTCAATTACAATGCTAGATAACTGGCAATACCATACAGGGATGGGCGAAGGATTTCTGAAAGGCTATATGTGCTTTGAATGAATACCCAATATATATGGTGCTGGTCTCCTATAGCCAGGTTCCATGGGTCTAGAAATTAAAAGGTAAAAATAAGAGTGGCACTACTCACTATTACCCTGAGTGACTCATTAGCAAAATTTTTGCTTCCTGTACCCATGACATTATGTTTTGCTGGCCAACATACCTCAGTTGCTAAGGGACAAATGCTTCCACCAGGAGAGACAACAATAATTCTACTGAACTAGAAGTTAATACTGCTGCTCAGCCACTTTGGACTCCTCATGTTTCTGAATCAACAGGCAAATAAGTGAGTTACTGTGCTGGCTGGGGTGATTAATCCTGACTAACAAAGGGAAATCATACTACTACTCTACAATGGAGGTAAGGAAAAGAATATCTGGAATACAGAAGATCCCTTAGTGTGTCTCTTAGTATTACCATGCCCTGTGATTAAGATCAATGGTAAATTACAACACAATCCAAGCAGGACTACTCAATCCAATGGCCCAGATCCTTCAGGAATGGGGGTTTGGGTCACCCCACCAGGTAAAGCATCATGACCAGCTGAAGTACTTGCTGAAGGCAAAGGGAACACAGAATGAATAGTGAAAGGAGATTATTATAAATATCAGCTATGACCAGCTACAGCAATAAAGACTGTAATTGCCATCAGTATCTCCTCCTTACCTTTTCATGGGTACATTTGTGTGCGTGTATGTTTATATGTTAACATATATTAAGCAAATTTCTTTTACTCATGTATAATTGTATATTGACTTCATATCATAGTATTTAAGTATTGTTCATTTTACATCAGTATTTAAGTTACAAAATATCAAAGAGGAGAGTAAATGTCACTCAAAGACTTTACCTCTATTTCTGTGAAAGGGGTTCGTGTGTTTTCAGCCATATGTAGGATAGTTGTGTCATGTTATAAGGAATCATGTCCTTGTTATTGTCTTTACTTAAAGATTAAATATGGTTTATGAAGATGCATATGAATCCCAGGTTGACGAGAAGTTAACTTGTGATAGTTAATTTTATGTGTCAATTTGACTGGACCATGGGATACTCATATAGTCTGTCAAACATTATTTCCGGGTATGTCTGTGAGGGTGCTTTTGGATGAGATGAACATTTGAATCAGTGGACTGAGTAAAGCAGATGGCCCTCCTCAGTATGGGAGGTCCTTATCCTATCAGCTGAAGGCCTGAACAGCACAAAAAGTTGAGCCTCCTCTGAATAAAAGAAAACTCCTGGCGGACTAAAACATCGGTCTTTTCCTGCCTTTGGACTTGAACTGAAACATTGGCTTTTCTTGGGTTTGAGCCTGCCAGCTCTGGGACTTAAATTTATATCATCAGCTTTCCTGGTTCTCAGGCTGTCAGACTCAAAGTGGAACTATACTATCAGTATCAGCTCTCCTGGGTCTCCAGATTGCTGACCACAGATCTTGGAGCAAATTTTTTATAATAAATATCTCCTCTATTTCTGTTTCTTTAGAAAATTCCCACTAATATACTGTTTGCCAGAAACACCTCTCAAGACTCAGTGAGTAGGTGAAACTGGCTTTGGTTGTGCCGAAACAGAATAAGGAAATGAATGATTCTAGAACCTTCCTGCTCACTGTTTAATGATGTCTGGATAAATGGAAAAAAAAATACTTTCATTTATCCAATCAACAATTAATTATTGAGCACCTACTATATGAAAGGAAGCATTCTAGGTGCTAGGGGAAGACTTATGAAAGAGGCAAATGCCTCCCCTACTCTCTTGGAGTTTACTTCTAGTAGTAGACTTATAATCAATGGATCAATCGGAAAATAATCAAAAAGAGAGCTACAAAGCAGATTATTTTAAAAGATTATTTTGAAACAAAGTGACCAAGTACCTAAGATTAGGTATCAGAAGAAGACTGTCTATACAGTCTTCAGATCTGAAAGCAATTAGAAGCTAATAATGGAGAGATTTGGAGAAAAAGTATTTTAAGCAGATGAAACAGGAAGTTGTCGAGGGGCCACCTGAAGCATGAATGTCCTGAACTAGAGGGAAGAGTAATAGGAGATAAGTCAAACATGCCAGCTGTTATAGAGTCTTTAGCCCTTGGCTACTTGGCTTTGTGTCCAGTAATTATACTTTGTTATATTCTAAGTGAGCTAGGAAACTTTTGGAAGGCTTTAAAAAAACAGAAATGACATGATTTGATTTAAACATCAATGACTATTACCAACGGATGCTAGGTAAAGAAGAGCATGTTTCAAGGATGGATTTCAGAATGCAAATTTTTCCCCTTCTTGCAACTGTCCAGAATCTCTTTCTCTCCCCGCCTGATTAAAGAAGCTTTAGTTGCTTCCATTTGTGAACCTCCAGTGAAGTGCTCTCTTCTCTCTCAAGGCTGTCCCTACCCATGTGTAAGGCATCTTTGCCTGGTCATTGTATGATGTGGTGGGGAAGCAGGTGTTTTGCCTGAGCCAAAGAGAGCATCTCTGCCTCTAATGGATTCTGGTGACAGTCTCCCCATCACCTCCATACGCAGGTCCAGCTTCACTTGTGGTACCAGCATTATGCCAGGTATTGTACTAGGAGACAGGATCCCTGCCCTCCAAGGCTTACAATCCAGTAGATGATTTAGATCTACATATGAATTATCTATATCTATATCTATCTATCTATGTATGTACTGCAATGAAGAAAATGAACTCTCTTCGAAAGTACTGTAGTAACAGAATGCACATCATTTTTCTTTTCTGGCTGGATAAACATTAATGGAAGTTTTGGCAACTGGATCTGGGTCTTATGGGAAAAAGCCATGTTCTAGGCAGAATAATAGTTTGACCAAAGTTCAGGGGAGGGAAAGCTCAGAGTATTTCTCTGAGAAATGAAGCAGACTAATAGAATAGTGTGAAAAGGCAGATTTGACCCAGATTCTAATATCATGTGTCATACTGAGGTGCTTGGACAGCGTTTTCTTTGTTCTAGGACTGCTATTCCAGCTGAAGTAGACAATGCACTTGGAAGCATTGAAAATCCACAGTCCTATTATTTCAGTGATTCACACAGGAGGAGGTAAAGGTCTGAAGTATGATGGTAGTGGGTATAATGGTAGGGTAGGGAAGTAGAATAGGGATAGACCAAAGAAAAAGAAAGAAACAAAAAAGACTTAAAAATTCCAAGCAAAACAATGAAGTTATTGATGGCATTAACAGAGGCAGATGAGCTAAAAGCCCAGGAAGGCCTGATTTTTGGAGAAAGACAAGGAATCTAATTATTCTGAACACACCTTGGAACATAAAATATTTCAGTGGTGTGACATGCGAAAAGTGTGGCATGTGAAAACCACTTACATTGCCCTATGGGCATTAAACCTGGAGAAAATTTTAACAGCTCCTGCTTCTATTCTCTTTTTTGATATGATACAAAGCACTAAAAGTTTTTGACTTAAAACAACAATAGCAACACAAAATTGAATGAAACAAGATGAATAAATAAAATTAATTTGCAGATGGCAATCACTCCTGTAAATTTGTAAACAGGAATAATTAATGTGACTCCATCTAAGTTTATATCAATTTTAGCCACAGTAAGACATGAGATTCTTTACAACCATTCAAGGAAGACACTGGTAATTCAGCTTAGCATTTGGGTCATAAAAACTGGGTTTCTTTTCATTGATAACCATCACTGGGAAAAGTTTGAGGGTTGCAAGAGCACACACGGAGGCACTTTGTAAATATTTAACAAGCATTAATTAGAAAGTAGGCATAACACAATTTATACAGTTTGCTCTGTATACTTGAAGTCTCAGTTCTGTTTTTAGGGATAACCTGACCATATCTTACATGAAAAATTCACTCAGGTTAGATTTGACCATTTTCTGGAGGTACGGTGATGTTATCCTTACAGAAGCCACCAGAAAATTATTCAACGACAGTCCAACTTTGAGATCAAGCTCAAACAACATCCTAAAGTTAGTTATATGCTACAAATTTCCCCACATTTTGAATATTTAAAGCTTTTTTATTTAAAAAAAATTATAGACAGGGTCTCACTCTGTTACCTAGGCTGAAGTGCAGTGGTGCAATCATGGCTCACTACAACCTCAAACTCTTGGACTCAAGTGATCCTTCCTCCTCAGCCTCCCAAGTAGCTAAGATTAAAGACACCTATCACTTCGCCTGGTTTTTCCCCACGTTTTTATTGTATCCTTCCTTTTCTTGTAAAGTGTAGAATATCTCTAAAATAATTTAACCAATCCACATTATCTTGAATACTCCAAGTTTCACAAATGGCAGCTCATTTCTAGCATCATTATGCTAATTAACATGCTACTACTTTCATCAGGCAGCCCATTTCTAACAATCATTATGTTAATTGAGATACAATAGCTTTAAGTACTTGTACAAACCTCTGGCCTTTCTCATTAAATGCTAGCTGACCTCCTGTGGGGTGTGAAATTCTGATTAGGGCAGCAAGTGTTCCTGAAAAGTAGCTTAACCCATTATACATACATCTAACATCACAATGTCTGCACTAAAGATATTATAAAGTACAGACTTCATCACAGATGGTTTAAAGAGAAGAGTTGGAGAAATATAAATGATGTGCCTATGAATTAAGGAACTATATTTGGGATATATGTTGGCAAATATTTAATATTCCAAATTCCACATTTCAAGGTAAATCAAAGGACTTCACATTTCAGTATTTATAGAGTTTTCTTTCTCCCATTGTTAAAAGAGGCTACTTGAGGGATAAAAGACTACATATAGGGTACAGTGTTTACTGCTCAGGTGACAAGTGCACCAAAATCTAAGAATTCCTCACTATAGAATTCATTCATGTAACCAAAACCACTTGTACTCCAAAAACTATTAAAATAATAATAAAAAAGAGGCTACTAATGCAAAAGGATTCCAGATTCTTATCAGAGAAGGAAGAAATAACTGTGGTTTGTTTGGAAATTCCAATTCCCACCCAAGTTATCTGTTTTCCTTTGTGCTATGTAGGAAACCTTAAAAATAACTAGATCTGAAAAGTATGTCTTCAATCAAAGTTAAATTCTAATACGTGGAATCAGAAGTCCTTGGTTCAGATTCCACTTTTACCACTTCCTAGTTATCACTCAGCCCTCTGGAGCCTCATTTTACTCTTCCTTAAAGTGAGAGGATTACATCAGTGTTCTCCAAAGAGTGTTAATTAGGTCTCTAGTACTGAGGGAGGATTTGCCACTGTGCCCTGGAGTTGGGGTGGGGTGGGAGGGAAGCACTTTCTGGTCAAATTATGTTGGGATACACTGGTTTAAACTAAGTGAAATAGTTTGCTTATTTCATTTTTCTTCAAAGTCGTAAAAATACTAATTGATATGACCTCCTAGAGTGCCCGATAACTACAGCCAATGTTTTACTTCCAGAAAGATGAGGGTGTGTGATGCCTTCCTCTCAGGGAATTCTAAGAGGCTTTTTAAAATAATTATTTATGTCTATATATATATAGAGAGAGAGCGCCAGAGTCTCACTCTGTCACTCAGGCTGGAGTGTAGTGGCATGATCTCAGCTCACTGCAACCTCCACCTCCCCATTCAAGCAATTCTCCTGCCTCAGCCTCCCAAGTAGCTGGGATTACTGTAGCACGCACCACCATGCCCAGCTAATTTTTGTATTTTTAGTAGAGATGTGTTTTCACCATGTTAGCCAGGCTTATCTCGAACTCCGGGTCTTAAGTGATCCTCCTATGTTGGCCTCCCAAAATGCTGGGGTTACAGGTATGAGCCACTATGCCTGGCCTCCAAGATTTTTTAAAATTAAATTATTAATTCTTCCTATCTATGAGCATGGAATGTTTTTCCATTTGTTTGTGTCCTCTCTTATTCCTTGAGCAGTGGTTTGTAGTTCTCCTTGAAGAGGCCCTTCACATTTCTTGTAAGTTGTATTCCTAGGTATTTTATTCTCTTTGTAGCATCTGTGAATGGGAATTCACTCATGATTTGGCTGTTTGTCTGTTATTGGTGTACAGGAATGCTTGTGATTTTTGCACCTTGATTTTGTATCTTGAGAATGTGCTGAAGTTGCTTATCAGCTTAAGGAGATTTTGGGCTGAGATGATGGAATTTTCTAAACATACAATCATGTCATCTGCAAACAGAGAGAATTTGAATTCGTCTTTTCCTAATTGAATGCCCTTTATTTCTTTCTCTTGCCTGATTGCCCTGGCCAGAACTTCCAATACTATCTTGAATAGGAGTGGTGAGAGAGGGCATCCTTGTCTTGTGCCAGTTTTCAAAGGGAATGCTTCCAGTTTTTGCCCATTCAGAATGATATCGGGTGTGGGTGTGTCATAAATAGCTCTTATTATTTTGAGATACATTCCATCAATATCTAGTTTATTGAGAGTTTTTAGCATGAAGGGCTATTGAATTTTGTTGAAGGCCTTTTCTGCATCTATTGAGATAATCGTGAAAATGGCCATACTGCCTAAAGTAATTTATATATTTAATGCTATCCCCATCAAGCTACCATTAACTTTCTTCACAGAATTGGAAAAAACTACTTTAAATTTCATATGAAACCAAAAAAGAGCCCGCATAGCCAAGACAATCCTAAGCAAAAACAACGAAGCTGGAGACATCACGCTACCTGACTTCAAACTATACTGCAAGGCTACAGTAACCAAAACAGCATGGTACTGGTACCAAAACAGATATATAGACCAATGGAACAGATCAGAGGCCTCAGAAATAACACCACACATCTACAACCATCTGACCTTTGACAAACCTGGTAAAAAGAAGCAATGGGGAAAGGATTCCCTATTTAATAAATGGTATTGGGAAAACTGGCTAACCATATGCAGAAAGCTGAAACTGGATCCCTTCCTTACACCTTATACAAAAATTAACTCAAGATGGATTAAAGACTTAAACATAACATAAGACCTAAAACCATAAAAACCCTAGAAGAAAATCAGGACATAGGCATGGGCAAAGACTTCATGACTAAAACACCAAAAGCAATGGCAAAAAAGAAGCCAAACTAGACAAATGGGATCTAATTAAACTAAAGAACTTCTGCACAGCAAAAGAAACTATCATCAAGGTGAACAGGCAACATATAGAATGGGAGCAAATTTTTGCAATCTATCCATCTGACAAAGGTCTAATATCCACAATCTACAAAGAACTTGAACAAATTTACAAGAAAAAAACAACCCCATCAAAAAGTGGACAAAGGATATGAACAGACACTTCTCAAAAGAAGATATTTATGCAGCCAACAAACATGAAAAAAAGCTCATCACCACTGGTCATTAGAGAAATGCAAATCAAAACCACAATGAGACACCATTTCATGCCAGTTAGAATGGCAATCATTAAAAAGTCAGGAAACAACAGATGCTGGAGAGGATGTGGAGAAATAGGAACACTTTTACACTGTTGGTGGGAGTGTAAATTAGTTCAACCATTGTGAAAGACAGTGTGGGGATTCCTCAAGGATCTAGAACCAGACATACCATTTGACCCAGCAATCCCATTACTGGGTATATACCCAAAGGATTATAAATCATTCTACTATAAAGACACATGCCCACGATGTTTGCTGTGGCACTGTTCACAATAGCAAAGAGTTGGAACCAACCCAAATGCCCATTAATGATAGACTGGATAAAGAAAATGTGGCACATATACACCATGGAATACTATGCAGTCATAAAAAAGGATGAGTTCATGCCCTTTGGAGGGACATGGATGAAACTGGAAACCATCATTCTCAGCAAACTAACACAAGAACAGAAAACCTAACACCACATGTTCTCACCCATAAGTGGGAGTTGAACAGTGAGAATATGGACATCAAGGGTGGGAGCATCACATACTGGGGCCTGTCAGGGGGTGGGGGGCTAAGGAAGGGATAGCATTAGGAGAAATACCTAATGTAGTTGATGGGTTGATGGGTACAGCAAATCACCATGGCATGTGTATATACCTATGTAACAAACCTGCACGTTCTGCATATGTATCCCAGAACTTAAAGTATAATAAAAAAAAAGAAATTAAATTATTAAAGAAGTCTAACAGTTTCATCTACATGTTGTAATTTGGATACCTATGTAAAAGATTACATTCTTTCAAGAACAATTTTTTAAAATATTCATGCCCTTCTTTATGGGTGCCCTAACCACTTCTTTAGTTTACCTGTGAGTAATCCAGTAGAGGGAATATACTGTGACGTTTTTCCACACTCTGGATCACAGAATCCCACTTTTTACATAGCATTACATGAAACTAGTCTGTCAGGAATTATTCTGGAAAATATTGTTTCATTTGGCTATCTCTAAGACTTCCTCCTGCTCTAAAATAGATTTCTAAGATTATCGTTTGTTACGTTCCAATATATTCACTGTGCCTTTTTTTTTTTTTTTTTTGAGGGTGGAGGAGTGATGAGAGGATTCAAAATGACTCTATTCTTAAATTCAGTGAAATTCCTACTCTACCACATTTACTCTGACTTTAGAGGGCCCTCATCTCAACCCTGGTATTGCAAGTTATTTTTATACTTCAAATCTTCTCTGGCTAACTGAACTGCCATGAATACCAAATTTCTATACATTGTCAGTATATTAATGATGAGCAAATTATGTCCTTCACACTTGTAATACAACATTCTATGTATTTTAATATATTGTCATAATACATTGTATGTGCACTGTGTTTTACAGTTTGCAAATGATTTCCATACTCATTATTTCTTCACATGAATTCCTGTTTTCAAGTTGTAACCCATTTTATTTCTAAAATGTCCAACTTAAAATGTTCTTGTTGCCAAAGATCCCAGCCTAAAAAAAATTAAAACCCTTCTGTTTTTACGAATTTCAGTGCAATCCATAAGTATTATGTAAATGTGCACATTCACATTTATTCTAGGACAGAGGAGATGGGCAGGAGTGAATTCAGTTCTATTAAATGGCAAGATCCTTTTTCCTTCAAACTTCAGCTAGCAAACATGAACTTGTAAAGTACAACCATCTATTTGCCATCATTTGTTTTCATGTGGCAATGGGACCATTTTAAAGACCAAGCAAATTATGGGATAGGGCTATTGGAAACATTTGTGCACAGTTATAAAACCTAAAGTAGTTCCAGCTTAGCTCATAAATATCAATGCTTTTGAGACCAGTGAATATCAACTACTTGAGCTTGATGGGTCAGGTATTCTATGCACTGTAGGTCCACTGAATAAGACATCACTCACTGAGCAGCTGCTAAAGAGATTCATGGTGTTTTAGGCATTTTTGGTTCAGTACACAATAATGGGAGTGGGAACAAAGAACAGACTCTCCCCCAACACACACACACACACAAACTATATAACCAAGAAAAAAATTGTTCCCATAGTAATACAGATTTTTAGAAATAAATGGAGTAAGTCTATAGTTTGCAAAGCTAGAGATAGTTAAAATATAAACCATGGTTCCCATGACTACCACTAATAAAATTTTTCTTATTGTTGCTACTGTATGAAAATTGTAATTGCTTTACTTCTTAGAAGATATGTCACTTTCTCATATAACACAGAAAAATAATTTTAGGTTTTATAAAACTTTAGGTTTTATAACTGTACACAAATGTTTCCAATAGCCCTCTCCCATAATTTTCTTGGTCTTTAAAATGGTCCCATTGCCACATGAAAACACAGAAAAATACATTTTTAGGGACTTAACCTATTGATAAAAATTGAATATTCTATCTCTCAACTAGTAGCTTTCCTCACATGATTTTAAGAAGAAATTAATCAGGTTCCTAATAGCCATAGCTGGCTCATATGATGGCTTTTTGCAAATTAGGAAACTATGTCCTTTCTGGGCCATCTCAAGCTAAACATTCACGGTTTAAAACACTGTGAATTGGGGTTACAGCTCTCCTCCAGGGTACATACCTTGGGGAGCAGACAATGGGCTGAAATTTGACCCCCACTCCCTCAGTCATGCATCTTGCATAGTAAACAATCTGTAAAACTATACATAGTAACACTGAGTCATATTTACTAAATTAAGCAACTGTGCATCAGAAGTACTTGCATAACTTCTTGCTGGCATCTAATACCCTGAACGAAGTGGCCTTCAGCTAAATGTAACTTACAGATAATATAAAGGTCCTTCTTTCTATAGCACAACTCTGAGGTTATTTTACAAACTTCTAATCTGTGGGCAAAAGAGCTAAGTGTAAAGTCATCCTGCTGGAAGGTTAACCTTGCAACATAGAAGGGGCAGTAGCAGAAGTCTTTATTTGAAATGAGCTAAGCAAAGTGGCATATAATAAAATGATGTTTTTCTAGTTAAACACCTATTGTGTATATACCACCCTGCCTAAAGGGTAAAAGGTAGAAGTAAAATATAGTTCCTGCTCTCACAAATTTATAATCTTGAGGGGGGAATGAACAAGAAAGAAGAGAAGGGGAAGAGGAAAACAGAATAAAACTGCATTGGCCTCTTAACTGTCTCACTTATTTCCTCAGGCAATAAGCTTTATGTAAATGTACGTGATGAATACCACGAGATAACATACAACCCAGTTATTTTGGGTGCATAGTAAAGAATCTCATATATGTTGCTGGAATTAGTGATGATTCCTATAGTAGTTTTGAAGGAACAGAATTACTCAAAGGATCTGTAAGGAGCTATAACCTAAGCTATTAACCTTGATTTTTAATGTAAACAAACTCTCTGGCCCAAATCTGTATTTAAATGAAAGTGGCAGAATTAGACAATCTCATAGACTCAGTATGATTTTCTGATGCTTTTGTGACTATGTTATATTGAAAGCTTGGTATCTTTTAAAGCTGCCTCATTGGAAAAGGGTACAGAAGGTGATTTCAAAGTTCCTTTAATTTAATGACCACTTTTATTCAATTGTTTTCACAGACCATAAACAGGACTGAAGAATGTCCGTCTGAATCTTTGCCTTGAATGAAGAAACTTCATTGAACAAGAAGTTGGCTTCCAGTTTGCACAGACGTCAATGGAATGCATTTTTTTGTTTTTGTTTTTTCTTTAGTTTTATACCTTACCCAATGAAAACAAAGTTTTTATGTGCTGTGCAAATGGTCTTCATGTGGTCTGACAATTTATTTTTGCCATCATTTTTTTTAATTAAAAAATTTCCAGAAGAGGAAAAAAAAACTACAAAAAACAAAACATTGAAGGTTGATATTTTATGTGGAAGAACATTTCAATTGAATTCAGAATTTTCCTGAATGTGTAGATACATTTTTTTTTTTAACAGAAAACCTGATGTCAAGAGGTGGGCAATAGAAATGGAAACAAATTGTCTTCCTCAATAATGAAGCTAATTTCTCTTTTTCCCTTCTTGTTTTAATCTAGTGGGTTTTATTTTATTTTTTCTTAGAAATATTTAGGTAAGGTTTATCTTGAATCTTAATTGCCTTAATTTTAAGGACGTCAAAGGCTCTCGAGGCAAGCTATCAACATCTTGTTAAAAACAAAAATCAAGAAAGAATTGAAATATTGTGCCGGCTTTAACTGGCACAGAAGTTTAAGACTATGAGCTTTTAGGGTGAAAAAAAACTGTACAGTTTAAATGAAAATGTTTTTCTTCATTTGAAGAAAATTTGTTGATAAAAGAAACCATGGCAACTGCAAGAATTGGAAAAATGCTGGGACTTTTCATGAACTTTGTCTTAAGTGTTGACATGAATCATTCTAAAAGGCTAAAACATTTTACAGTAAAGTTATTAATGTTGGTTTAAAAACAACTGCATTAGAAATAATGCGTGTTTGGGGGCAGAATGCAGATTTTTTTAATTTACAAAGCGTGATCGCTAGCAAAAGCATTAGTGCTTTTTATCTGCAGTCTTTTTTATGAGCTTTACAAAGTTTTTAGTCAGCTTTGCTTGTCACATTGCAAAACCTAGCTTAAAAGCATTAAAAAAAAACTTAAGTAGATAGGAGCTTATGGTCAAAAAGTGCAAAAAAACAAAAAAAAAGCAATAGATAGAGAAATTGTTGACAATTTCTGTAGTCTTTCCTAGTTGTGATCAAATTCAGCCTATGGATGGCCTATTTTATACCAAAGATGAAGTGACACCCTATTACAGTCCAGAAGATAGAGGTTGTTTTTGTTTCTTTTCTTTTTAAAAAAAAAAAAAATTTATTTGACCGACATGGCCGGACCAGTTCTTACTTTGTTGTTTGTTTAAACTACCTTCCACTGGTGTTTTACATAGTGCAAAAAAAAGAGGGTGGGGGGAGTTGTCTTTCTTTTCTTTAAATGTGTATTCATTGATAGCAGAAGCTTGTACCTGCTGTGTTTAGCAGTTTCAGCATGAAGAGTTCTGGATATCAACTGATTGACAGAGCCAAGTGGCTTTAAATTCTGTGAGCTTTTCTGGTTTCTCACTAGCTGTCTTGAATAGTGAAACCTGTATTGATGGCCACTAGTAAACCAAGATGCTTATTTAACAGGTTGAATATTCTTTATATGAAATTTCAGCTAAAGACACTTTCTGAACCTGGTCTGAAAGGTCATTTGTCAAAAAAGCTTAGTGATATTCTGTGAAATGGTGAGTGGTCTCCTGGAAAGGTCTCGTTGTATTTGTAACAATAGTCTTCCCTCTAAATTACACCACCTTTTGGTTTTGTCTTTTCACCTCTGTCTTTGTCATCACCTACCATGAATAGTCACCTTGGTTTTGCAAATGGGGAGGGGGTATCTTCTTTTTGCCTCTTTTCATTGCAGTTTCGTATCTTGGTGTTGCCGTAAGAACTTTTTCTTTCAGTTTAATTCTTTGAGGCATGTAGGACCAATAAGATGATTGAGAATTCTATTAGTGGAATTTAGGGAAGTCCTTAAAATGCTGGTTGACAATCAAGAAACAGTATGATTTATATCAATAAGAACCAAAAGAATTAGGTTTGATCAATCATTTAAGCCAAGAAGGAATACTTGCATTTAGAACGATGCAAAACTTTGTCTAAAATGAATTAAATTGACCCACCTGTAAAATATATCTATATTTTTAATTCATGAGATATGCGTTCAACCTTTACAGTTTTACCTGAAATTAAGGACAATGGAATAGAATTTGTTAAGTGAACCATTCACTAGATTGCTTTCTGGATGAATCTTTTGAATCAAATCGGTGAAACTCTTTTCACAAACTAAGTCAGGCACAGGAGCCTGTCTTAGTCCAAAAGAAGCAGGGAAATGTATTTAAGTGTACTATAAAACAGGGTAGGCTTTTTAAAAACTAAAAAGTTTTAAAGGTAAATCATATTCCCATTAGGTCAACATGAGTAATAAGGTTGACTCATGTGAAATTGTCAATATTCCACCATTTATATAAACTCTGGTTCTCTTATTTGCAACCCCATGAATTGGAAGCTCAAATCAGAGAATGACTCCATGTATTTATGGTCACATTGGAGACAAAAGTGTATCCAAGAAAATGTAGTGTGTGTTACAGAGAAATTCCAACTGGTCACACTCACCATTATGGTTTTTCATGCTTTAGAGAAAATGCTAGATTTATACTGTCTTTTGTTCCATCCTTCAGCTTCCCATGCGTTATAAAGGTGGCACTTAAGTTTTTATCTTTGAAAAGTGGGCCCCAAAGTTTTTTGGGGTACAAAAAGACACGTATGGGAACCATATTTTCTGTTTCTCTTTTTCACTCTCTAAACTCTTTGTATAAATAAGGATTATCCTGGGCATATTTCAGTTGAATATGAAACCAACATACTTTCTTTCATTTTTGTGAAAAAAAAAAAAACCAAAAACATGTATTAATGTGATACAAAGAAAGTCTCATTTACACAACCAACAATGAGGCTAAGAGGTAGCTACCATGTGGCTAATGAATGTGCCTAGGTAACTTCCTGTTTCTATTCAAAACTGCTGCTTTATTTGTACATTCAGAAATATTTTTTTCAACTATGAAATTTCAATATCAATTTTTTAAGCCACTTTCTGCAAAAGGAAATGACGTATCATTTGATGTGTTCATGTGTGTTTTGTGTTTGGATAGTTTATATCATGCCATTCTATAAAATATATGTTTTCAAACCAAAAAAAAATAGAAGGAAAACAATGGCACATACTCAAATTTGCCCTGCTTTGTCTGCTGTCTTACCTAAGACTTGTTTTGAAGAGCCAAGTCTGTGAGAGAAAAAAAGCATCAACAGGTAAGCAGCATTACATTGTGTGATAATAAACCAAAATAAGTTTTCAATATATACAGACAACAGAATTCAAATGTAATCAACAAAATATATTGTAGTGATTTTTTTTTTTTTTTTGAGACAGAGTCTCGCTCTGTCGCCCATCCTCATTAGGACTATAATCTTTTTTTTTTTCTTAAGTTGAGGTTAATTTTCCATGCATTCTGGTCCACCAGATTTTCAAGCATTTATTCAGATGTTTCCATTTTTCCTTTTGACTTTAATTGCCAAGACTTAGCTTAAACATCAGGAAACAAACTAAAGCCACAATCCAAATGAGAGAAACACTGTCTCATCTAAACTCTAGTTTCATGGTCAGTGCAAGAGTGAGTTTTCTTTTAATAATGGTAAGGTGTTGTCAAGGGAGGCAGAGTGTGCATGGTAACTGGGAGCTCCGCAATATGTGGCCATGTCTTCTAAAGACAACATAATGAGCCCAGGTGAACTGAAGGTAATACTGGCAGGTGCTGATGACAGTTTGTCCTTGAATGCTGACATGTTTTGAATATTACAAATGTCATACTACTCTTTTTAAAAAATCCTTACCTGACTCTAGTTTTGCCAGGATTAGTTTGTTTCCTTGGTAGATTTCAACATTTCAGGACGTTACCTCCATATTTCACTTGAATTACTTCTTCCTGTGACCTTAGCAGATCTGTCACATTTGAAAGCATATGACTCACTTCCACCCCCTTCTAATGAAAAACTGCATGTTGTTAAAAGCACTCCCATTAGAAATATAAGACTGAGAACCGAAGAAGGCTGTTTAAAGCAGGAATTTCATTTTATTTTACTATGCCTAAAAATACATCTTTGGACCCCTTGCAAAGTGCTTTAAAACTACTTTCAATTTATATATGACCCCAAAAAAGTAATTTTTTTCCCAAAAAATACCCTCTTTATTTAAATAATTGGGATATTTGCTAAATACCTATTTTTTTTTTACAGTGGCCTAAAACCCCTATTAATGAAAAGTGAAATTTGATTTAATTAGGACTCATGCAGTCATCTTCACGATTGAGGAGAAGTTTCAATAGGCTGTCTAGACAGATTATGATGTTAATAGGAGATTAAAATACATTTGGCAATTCATTTTCATTCTTAATTTGAGTGCATGAACCACTGCAGATGAGCTGATAAGCAGAGAGAAATTCTCAAGTGGGTTTCACTAATAAATGTTTTTTATATGATTTGAAATCAAGTAAAGGGACAATATTTATGTACGTGCATAACAACATTCAGCACATTTGAGGAATCACACACTACAATAAAGCTTAAACATGTCATAGAACCTTGATCTATATTACTTTGTCTTCAGTAAAAAGTGAAGGATGAGATTTTGTCTTTCATGTTATTGTAGCTGGCACGCTTCAAAAATTTTGAACTTACTGGGACTGACAGCCTCTCACTTCAATCTGAGGGATTGACAGAAATTAAACAGGCTCATTGATTCTGTACACTCTACCTTTCCTGTGGCAAGTGATAATGGGATTTCATTAATGAATCAATTTGTTTTACAAATGACATCCACTGTGGCACTGGAAGACGGTTGGGTCTGACTCAAGTTTAACATTTCTTACCAAACATTCTTAAGTATGAAATTGGTCCTTTAATGCAAATGCTCTTGGTCATGGCTGTCCTTTGCAGATTACATAGCATTCAAGAAAGTACAAAAACTAGACACTAAATCCCCAAGTGGCCCCAAAGACCTTTTATGATATGAGAGACAAGAGTTCACCCCAGATTAATTTCTTTTATCATTGGCTTTATACTCTAACAAACATATAGATACTCTCTATAGCAAAAAAGGGATGAACGGCTTTCGATATTCATTTCTGTTTATCTTTGTGAGGGAAAATAATATATCAAGAAAATTTTCTTCCACTTAGAAAGCTTTAAAGCTGAAGTAGAGGTGCAGTCAAGCTTGGATCTGTAGGAAGAACCACTAGGCCACTGAGTCATACTTGAGCTTTTCTTACTACTGCCCCAATTTCTAAGTTGTGCATAAATACAATCACTCTCAATTTTTGAAGGGCTAATTATCTACTTTGTGGGTGTGTTTTGTTTTTTCTTTTCAACATGTAGGCCTTGGGCTCTGTTTCCTTTTATTAACATGTCACTTGAGGGTGGGACAAACAATTGGAAATAAAATTTGATTATTTTAATTCTTATAAAGTATTAATTTCTTAAGGGAGTTTGAAATCATTGGTAAAATTAATGTCAGTACATTATATGTCATAAATTTTGATTATCTATAATGTCTTTTCTTATCTACCACAAATAATTGAGAGTTGGCTATATTCTTACAGAATATACGGGAAAAAAATCATAGCAAAGAATTCAACTTCCCTCAAAAGAAAGCTATTTTTGTTTCCTTCACTCCACTAAATTTGAACCAGTAGCATAGATCAACACAACTTCTGCAATGAGAGTATAACGGTAGCTGTTGGTACAATCATATTCATATTTTTAAATCTTTGACCAAAACTATTGTATTGCTTTCGTTACATTTTGACTGCATTACTGTATTAAGGCCGAATGACTTTGACACTCCCATGGATATTTTATGATCACATCAAATTTAAATAATGTCCAAAGTATAACTTTAATGTTATATTTTGTTTCAAACCCTGTGGTCTAAGATTATTGAGAAAGATGTTCTTTCCTCCTCCCTCAAATATGTTATCTCTTCATATATTAAAAAAATGAATTATTCCATGCTTTTCAGGAACTGTAAAAATTATTTCAAAAAGACACTTGAAAAAGTTTTCTCTATTCTGGACACAAATGCTTCCATTTATTTCAAAAGAAGAAGAAGAAAAATGGAATCTTAATTTAAAAAAATATATGTAGTAGTATCTGCTATGAGATACTCAGTTTCTTAAAAAAAAAAAAAAGGGACACAGCTTCTTTTAAAACCCTTGTTTCAGTCCATATTCAACTTCATGGAACTTCTGAAACATCATTCAATTTTGAACTTTATTTAAGAGCATTTTTGTACTGCTGTCTCTGACTGTCATGGAAACTTCTGTAATTCTAAGGTGTTTCTGGTTTTATTTTTAATTTCTTCATCTGTACCACAGTCAAATTAGCAACCATCTCCCCCATCCCTTGGGCTTTCTGTAGATCAGTGGATGTTAGGTTTAAACTTCTGTTTTCTTTGATGAAGCTTTCAATAAAAAATGAAAATAAAATCAATTGAATAGGGCTGTTGTGTTTTTCTGCACTCATCCAGAGACTGGTTGCGGGAGGAGGGCTGATAGGAAGGAGTGGTGTCCACCTTTAATCTGGAACAGTGCTGGAATTTTTTAAAGAATCATCACAGCTAACAAAAAATGAGAGAGGAGGGAATATTCAGTACATGCCAAGGGGACATGAGAAAGCCACTGTTTGTGGGAATGTAGAAAGAGAGGACCATTTAGGTCTTCCCAGGGACTCCCACAATCTTCCTCATTCTCAAGTTTAGGGATTTAGAGACCACAGAACTCCTATCTCCAAACATGCCTAACAGCTACCAACTACTTGATGAATCTTGGATGAAGGCCAGTTATATTTGACACCTATGGTTTGTATCCCTGCAAGGATTAAATCCAGGTCAACCAAAATCAGAAGTGTCCATTCCTCAAGTTACAGAAGACTGTGTTAAGCAAATAAAAAGAAAACCTATTTTTCTAGGCCAGAGTAATCCAAGCTAGCTTGGAGCTCATATTTAAGAGCCAATAATATCCTGTTCTGTAATAGTCATTTGCTGTGTTGTTCGAAAATATTCCATTCTACTGTAGAAGACAGGAAAACAAAGGGATACATGAAATTCCTATGATGTGTTAAACAACAAAGCGACCCTTAAGACAGAAAAACTAAGTACAGCATGTGAGTGTGAACAAAAATAGAAAGGGAAAGAAAGACCAAGAAAACACTATATGTGATACACTAGATATATATATGAGAAAATTAAGCATTCACTATTCATTAGGTCTTAATTTACTCACTCTCTGTTGCCTTCCATTCTGGTACCCATAGCAGCTCATCAACCTAATTGGTGAATTTCAATGGTTTGCCCTTGATTGTCTTGGAGGGAGTAAGAATGTTCCATTGGCTCCCTCTTTCACTGCATAAAACCCAACTCTGGTATAACACACCATCACTGGAGAAGGATGATGTGGCAGAGGGAAAAGGAGTATATATACCAACATTGCAGAACGTTCAGCTAGTGTGATCCTTCCACGCCTCTTGCACTTTAACCTCAATGAGTCAACCTACCCCATGACTTTCACCTTGTTTCTTTTCTGTGTATTTAAAATTGATTTAATAAGCCCCATGCTTCTAGCATCTTTATTGGTCTGTGAGTCTTTCTGTTCTATGACTTCTAGTATAATCTGCATAACAGTGTAGTTGGAAGCTACCACTTACATCAAGGTGATTTCCCACATAGCATCTTCTTGCTTTAGAATACATGCACCCAGGGGAGGCTGTGGAGAAAGCTCTCCAACTGGTGCCCAGGCTCTAAGAATATGTTGTAGATATACCTTTTCCCTTTCTCAACACCAGTTCACATTGTACTGGCAGAAGAGAAAACTGGAAGAATGGATTTATTGGATAGTTTAAGAAAGTAAACTATTTATGAAGGCAGAATCCTCATGAGCCAATCATGTCAAAAAGGCCCCACTTTTTAATACCATCACCTTAGGGGTATTTCAACATATGAATTTTTGGGAGACATAAACATTCAGAACACCACACTCATGTTCTATCAAAGCTTTCTTAGAGCTGAAATTCTTTTTTGCTTATTTGTTTAGGATTAAACAACTATTATTAAAAAATAATAGTACTGCACCACCACCCAATATGCACAAAAATTTTGCTTCAAATTGCAAGACATTTTGGAATTTCCCAAAATGTACCTAGAGGTTTCTGGTGAAGAAACCTTGGTTACAAGGTATGAACACAGGAGAATGAAGACTAGGAAATGAAACAAACTACATTTATTATGGTGACCCTCGTACATAAAATAATCATGATTTTCTGATCTCATATCTATGCATTTTTTACTGTCTAATAATTTATTTTCTCCAAGAAGAACTGACTGAATTGTCAATTCTCAATAGTTCTAACAAGGCTTATGTTCCATTATGCCTTTTTAAATTGATGCTGATGAAGATAACATTTAGCTGCTTTCCAAAGGCAGTACAATGAAAAACAATATAGCTCAAACTTAATCTCTGAGAATTTGATTATTTCTGGATTTTCTTTAAGGAGGGACACTTTCAATAATGATAAAAGTATCTCCAATATATCAAGAGACTGTATTTTTATTTAAATCTTTAGAACAAAGGGAGATAGCTTTCTCACCCATGATCTTTAGGACGTTATTAGGTTACTATTGTGGTAAAATGGTCACCAGGTGGCGCTGCTGTATTAGTCTCTAGTGGATTCCAAACCCAAATCCCAGGTTCTCTATTCCTACACAAAACCAGTAATGATAAGGCTGTAAGAGAAAGGATCACCATTAACTGGGCACTCACTCTGTGCCAAGAGCTGCACCAAGTGCCCTCACATACTTGAGTTCATACAACTTTCAGAAGAGTGCTCTGAGATAGGGATTGGAAAATTGTCCCCATTTCCCAGATGGGGCTTGGAGAGTTGGGCAACCTACCCATGGACCTATACTTAGGAAGGGCTAGAGAGTGCTTTAAAAGCACATTCAAATTCTCAACCCCTGGCTTCAAAAATTTCTTCTGAAATGACTTTGGGAAATGCCAATGGGGAAGGCAGCTGTTTGTGTGTGTGTTTTCTTGTTTGTTTTTAATCAGCATTTTTTTTTAATAGTTTGCCTCACTTGGCCTGGGATTTGTGATTTCTGTAGAAGAAGGGCATTGGACACTCATTCTCATCACCTTAGTGACAAAACTCAACACAATTCACATTTTCTGTTCCAGAAATTACTTGCTGTTTCAATCTTTTCTGTATTTGAGTCTGTCTGATTTACTCTAGAAGGAAAGTGCTTGTCTACCAAATAGATAGGTTTAATTTTTCATTGACTCATTCATTGAACAGTTTCTAGCATATGGACCCTCCACAAATAATTTAATGATGCCAAAAGAGAGTAGGCATTCTTGTTTGTAAGGTATTGTATTCTAGTAAGTACCAGTTTGTGACATTTTGGTGTGAAATAAGATCAGAGAGTTTTGTGGGCAATGTTCAACCCTTGCTGCTGCTTATTCCCTAGTTCAGCCCCTTAACAGAGTGTCTGTTATCTTTTTCCCAAGTGATCTGGGACATTTAATTCTTTTGACAGCAAAGAGAGTGGAATATGCCATTCTAAGCTGGACATAACTTTTCAAAGTTATAACTCCCTATAGGAAGGACTTGGCCATGTTTTCATGGTACAGGCAAAATCCACACACAGGATCAGCTAGGTACAAAAGCCAATGATTTTCCTCCTAATAATGCTGAATCTATTCATATGGCTTGAAGGAATGAATTGTTTGCCCAAAATAACTTTTCTATTACCTGGCATTTCACCATCATAACTTTATTCTTAGAGACAGATAACAAAATTTTAGAAAAAATACCAGGCAAGCAGTGAAAAGAGCTTGGATTTTGACTTTAGGTATACTATCTGCAAAACATTTTTTCTTTCTTTCTGAATGTCAGGTTTTTTTATGTCTCAAAATACATACCTTCTATTTCTCAGAATGATTATGATAAAACAGGCAATACATGTATCATGTGTAAATGCTCTAAAAATTATCATCAATCAACTGTTATGCAGAATTTTAACTGTTTAGTTCTGATGTTTCTCTTTAAAGATGTTTTTATGAGGGTAACTCCTGAGAGTTAAAGACAAGATTAGTATCTAAGAAGATGAAAGGAGGCAATGGTAGAACCAAGGTGACACTTAGCTACTTTGCATTGCTGCTCAGATTCTGGAGGACACAAATGCTAGGCTTGAAGCCACCAGCTTCCAGGCCACAAGAACAAGAGAACACAGAAACTAGCTGCTGGTTGAGCTAAATTCACCCACAATTTTGAATGATAATCCTGTATTATCATCCAATCACCAGACACACTCTACCTTCTTAGGACTTCCTACATATCGGCATATAATCTAAAAGCAGCTACTGATGGAAGGGGGCAGGTGTGAACAATTTGAGAAGACTACTATATATTGTGAACTGAAAACAAGATAGAAGAACTAGGGGCAGAATCTTCTTTAGACCTCGAGTTGATAAAGCGTGTTTATCCCAACAAGTAGACAGTATCAAAATAGTCACACCAATAGGTAGGTTGCATCAAACAAATATTTCTAAGACAAACTATTGCTACTAGAAGATGTAATAAGGTCCGGCCTCTAAAACACCTGAAACAAGTCTAATGAGCATAAGATAGTGGCTGTGAGGTATCTACATAGCTCTGCCTCTTTGCCTGCTGCCATGATCTCCCGCCCCTCTTGTCTTATGGTTGATTTGTTTTCTGTTTGTTTTTGGTTTTGAGTTTTACTTTTTACTAAAATGCAGTAAGATAATAAGCAAACAACAATATACCATGAATGATCAACACAACAATGTCCACAAGCTGAACACACAAGAATAACTAAGAAACAGAATATTATTAGCAACCAAAAGATACCACTTTCCCATGCTCTGTTTCAGTCATTATGCAAACCCTTCTTCCAAAGGTAACTCTCTCTTGAACTCTAAAACCCTAGAATGATTTTTGTCTGAATTTTACTTTACATAAATGCAAGCTGGCATGTTTTTATCAGAATATAGGTGTTATACATGAAGAGAAAACTAACAATTTTGCTTGTGTTTGAAACCCCAAGATATCTATTATTCCTCTGAAAACTATACACATGGCTATATTACCCAAATTTTAAAGACCTTCAGTTTCAGAGATCAGACAAATTATTTCTACCATCTCTTCAATGCTTAACATCCCTTATAGCTTAGCAAAAGTCCTAAACTAAATGTCCATGAAAGAGTATTAACCAGCGTATTTTATTTTATTTTATTTTATTTTATTTTATTTTTGAGACAGGATTTCACTCTGTTGTCCAAGCTGGACGGCAGTGACACAATCTCAGCTCACTGCAACTTCTATCTCCTGGGCTCAGGTGATCCTCCATGTCAGCCTCCTGAGTAGCTGGGACAACAAGCGTGCACCACCATGCCTGGCTAATTTTTTGTAGAGATGGGGTTTCACCATGTTGCCCAGGCTGGTCTCGAATTCCTGAGCTCAAGTGAGCCATACTTAAAAGCAATTGCTGAGTCCTAAGGAAAGACTGGTTGTAAGGCTTCATTTAAGGTTTGGCGGCATGTCATTTATTGTCTGCTGATTCAGACAATAATTGACATGGGAGAGCTGATTCCAGACTTCAATGGGAGACCCTCCAGAGCTAGAAGTTGCCAATATACCATCGTTTACACAAAAGCACATCATATGGAATATATTAAACCCACGCCCACCGACTAAAATGACAACTCCTTTGGCTTCTGATTATAATTTTAAATTGCTTAGGGCTTTCTTGCATATATTTTGCCATCACTTTCTTACTTTCCTGACACTGAATCTTTCAGGTCAGTGATCAACCAGGTCTCTTTATGCTACTTCCCAGGTATATGCTTTGGGGTTTACATAGCATTTGGGGTGGAGGGATTACCGTACATATATCCTTTTATCATTGTGGTACTGCAAGCAGGAATCAAAGCCTTTGTAAAACTAACATAAAACCTATCACTTTGGTGAACCCTCTGCAGAGTTTCTATTAAAATATGCATTGTGGCCGGGCACAGTGGCTCACGCCTATAATCCCAGCACTTTGGGAGGCTGAATGGAGGCAGATCATTTGAGCGCAGGAGTTTGAGACCAGCCTGGCCAACATGGCAAAAACCTGTCTCTACAAAAATACAAAAATTACCTGGGTGTGGTGGTACGCACCTGTAATCCCAGTTACTCAGGAGGCTGAGGCACGAGAATCACTTGAGTCTGGGCAGTGGAGGTTGCAGTGAGCCAAGATGGCATCACTGCACTCCAGCCTGGGTGACAGAGTGAGACTCTGTTTCAAAATATATATATATCAAATTTTAAAATATTAATATATTTTATATATTTTTAAATTTTAAGGCACAATGCATATATGTGTATATATACACATATATATACATATACATGTATTTTTTATACTTATACACATATATACACATATTTGTATATATGTATACACACATATGTGTACATATATGTGTATGTGGACATATATATATGCTTGTGTGTGTGTGTATATATATATATATGCATTGTGCCTTAAAATTCTGGTAAGAGAAGTGAGTTCTTTGAGGTTCTGATACGCCTGAGTCTGGGTATCAGGGATTTGACTTTTGCAAGATCTCTTTCTCCCGTTCTCTTTGTCTCTTTCTGGAGATTCCTCTCCAGTTTTCCTGGTGGGAGTTTGGAGGAAAAGCTTGCAAGAGGGAGCACATTCTGTTATATTTGCAGATTCCCTGGGCTCCACACTCTCACACTAGTCCACAAGCTGTCTTTAGCAACTCATTAAGAATGTTTAGGGGAATCATATTACCAGGCTTATATAGTATACTGGGTTGAATGGTGTCTCTCTCCAGACCTGCTCAAAAAGGATATGTTTAAGATGTAACCTCCAGAAGCTGTTAATTTGACTTTATCTGGAAATAAGGTCTTTGGAGATGTAATCAAGTTAAAATGAGATAAGGGATTAGGGTGGGGCCTAAATCCAATATGACTGGCGTCCTTATAAAAAGAGGAAAACTTGGACACATATGCACACAGACACAGAAGGAAGACAGCCATGTGAGAACCAAGGCAGCAACCGGAGAGATGAAGCTGCAAGCCAAGGGATACCAAGGATTGCCAGAAGCAACCAGAAGCTGAAAGAGAGGAGTGGAACAGATTCTTTCCTAGAACCTCAGAGGGAGCATGGCTCTGGGACACCTTGATTTCAGGATTCTGGCCTGAAAATCAAGAATTGTGAGAAAATAAATTTCTGTTGTTTTAAGGCACCTAGCTTGTGGTACTTTGCTATGACAGCCATGGGAAGCTAATATATAAGTGCTGTGCCGGACTCCTATTGACTCCAGTGGGGATGGCACCATGTTCAAGAGGCCAAAGAACCAGAGCCGGTGAAGGAGACACAGGGTTTACTGGGGGGACTTACCTATGGTGTGGTTCAGTGGCAGTGGGCTGAATAGGAAGACCACTACTGTTTGTAGAAAGCATGCAGTTCATATAGCATTTTCATATCACACCCTTCACCTAGCAATCTCCACTTACCCCAAAAACAAAGGGCCTCCATTCCTCGGACCACCTGTGTTCCAAGGGTTAAGCCGCGAGTTCCTTCATAGATAAGGAGTGAATTTCTGGGCTGGTCACTTCCTGATTCCTTGACTCAGAACTCTAAAGCAACATGCTTCTTAGACCACAGGGTCATTCTCAGGGTTTGCTTCAGTTGTGACTGTCAGGTGCCTCTGCCATGCAAAAAGACATGCACAGAAACTGCTGCAAGCAAGCAAATGCTTACTCAGGTCCTGTTTTTCTCAGGAGATACCTCTTTCCTCAGATCTTACTATAGTGGGTTGCCCTGTGGCCTCAGTTTTCTGATGGCCTCAAGAAAAGTCATCAAATTTGTAACCTGTCCAACATTTTCAATGTTATAAGTGTGGAGCTCTCTATCTTTCTACATGCCTGAGCTGAAACTAGAATTCCTGATTATGTTAGTTTTTAATTTCAAAATCCTAACAATTTCCTTAAATAAGACATTTTACTCTGGAGCTAACTAGGAACCAACAAAAAGAAAGACTTTTGACTTCTGTAATAGCAGTTTTGTTATTTCCCCACCGGTACTTTGATCTTTCCAGACCCTCAAAACAAAAGGAAAGATGGGACAAAGAGTACCATGTTTTCTATCTCTCCATTGTCTTGCTTCAGCATTGGTGAAGTCAGGGTCCCCCGAGAGTGAACTGATCTAGGAAGAGAGTAGCCAACAATTCTGATAGGAAAGGGCCTATCAGAATTGGGATGGTTTTCTTGCTACACTTAGCTACTGCATTGGAAGTCATCATGGCAAGAAAAGTAAGGTAAAAACCAGAAGTTTATTGATTAACGAGGGCTTTTCCAACAGCGATTAGGGCACACTTCCTTCACCTCTCTACTCTAGACGCTGCTATTACTTGTACCTAACACTACAGAGACATTTTATTCCTCCAAGACTCTTGACATTTTTTGACAACTCCCTTGTCTGATATTCAATAAGGTTATTTACCAAGGTAAATTTATTTTATACAGTACAAAACATTAAAATAAAACTTTAGCAATCTTTATACATAGGCATCCATGAGCAATGTATCTACTACACTTCTAAACAGGAAATATACCTAAAAATATTCAGTGTAATAAAAACGGGGCATCCAGGGGGTAATAATTCCTCCAAGTCCCTCTCTACTACTCTATCAGAGGTAGAGTCCAGCAGTAAAAGTACAGTCTTTCAAATCAGGCAACTTGTGTTTAATTTTCAGCTCTCCATTATTAACCTGATAAACCTTGTTTTCCTCATCTCTAAAATAAGTAAACTAATAGTATCTGTCTCATATGAGTTTTTGTGAGTTAAATAAACACATGTAAAACATTTGAAAGGGTAACTGGCATATAGTAAGTGCTCATCAAACGTTGAATGCTATTATCTTATTAAAAGATTCTGCTGAAGTCAAGAATACAAGGAAACTACATCAATATGCAGTGGTTGAGGCGAGCAACCATTTCCAGGGGTTCGAAAGGTAACCTTTCTGAGATACCAGATAGACCCTGGTTGAAAGGTGAACAGGGATTCGAGTTCACAAAGATCTTATTACTTGACCCACAGCAAGTTGGATTTTTCTCAGACACCACTTCTCTAAATCTTTCACTCTTTAGGGCTTCTGATTAGATTAAGACTTAGTTTTTTTCATTCCAGTCAATTATGGAGGAAGAGAACCGAAGAAAGAAAATTGTTCCAATATCTGGCAAAGAAGTAAAAACTGTGAAGAAAGCGAACCTGGTTCTGCTCTGAAACATCAAGAAGTGTGGCAGGTGGCTAGGTGCTTAGGTATGAGGTCCACTTTGAATCAGCTGGACCCAGTGCAACAAGAAATAAAAATACATCTGTGTCCTTTTGTTACTGATATATGAGAAATTAATAACCCTTTTTTATAGCACTGAATAAATTCCAAAATTATCATAGGTCTGTAACTTTCATATTCTATAGTACATATGGTTAGTAGAGCAGGGATTTATTTTTCTTTTATACAGATGGGAACACTGAGGCTCAGAGAAGACACATGATTTTCCAGGTGGCAGGCATTATTGTTAGATCCTTTCAGGAATTAATCCACAAGTGGTGAATGGAAAAGAAATCTCTATTTAACTTAAAAAGAATGGGTAAGAATGTCATTCTACGTATTTCTTCTGAAGCATTCTTGTAATTGTGAAACATTATAAGAGTCTTTCCAGTCTTAGAGGACGCCTAAAACATCTCTTCTATATTGGGCTATTACTACTTAATCCATTGTTTATTTCAAACAAAATATGACATCTTTAGTACACCTTGATGTTTTCGTCCTTCCATTCTTTTGTTTGCAAACTCTGACCTTTTGCCTCCTCCAACTTTCCTCCTCCCCATCCACTCTGGAGGACAGCTAGGAGATAAATGCTGAAGTTGGCAATATGTGCTCACTTCCTAGGCTCTGCCTTCTCCCTCATGAGCTGCATGTGTACATTCCTCACATGAAAATTTGTCAGCAGCCATTGTGAGTCCCGGTCCCCTGTATGCCTCAAACTGTGGCTCTTGAATTTGCGTCTGTGTTAGACATACTGTTGCCTGGGTGATGCTTGCCTATTGCGGCACACAGCTGAAGCAGGATATCTATTCTTCTTTTAACACTTCTCTATGTCTTATTTAGTGAATTGCACCCAGTCTTGGCTGCTAGAAAAGTCGGCGTTTTCAATGAGTTTCTTATTAGCTTTCTTTTTTATCCATCTGTATTTAGCTATGTTATAAAGTCCTTATTTATTTTGTTCTCTGGTTCATTGCCTTTCTGTCTCCATGTCTCTGGAGACAGATTGGAGACAAATTGACTCCCTCAATTTGGATTTTTAATTTCTTTCCTAATTATTCTGATTGTTCATAATGATTATAGAAAATTTGGAAAAAACAAATTGACTTATAGAAGGAAATAAATACCTATCATAACTGCACAACAGAGAAATTTGTTTCTTTAACTCTTTTGTTTTCTATGTGTAATTCTATCTGCAATCCTGTATGCATAGACTTACATTATGATAGTATGTGTCATTTTTTCACTTACATTGTGAACACTCTCACTATATTATTTTCAACTGCACTCTTTTAAACATCACATTAAATTCCCTTGAATAGACGTACTATAAACCACCTCTGGATTTAATTAATTAAAAAATAAAAATATCATAAACTATAGTATTGAGCAATGATGGACAATTCACTTTTTAGGAGCTGCACTTTAAACTATTTAAGTAAAAAAGTCAGCATCCATTAGCAATACCCAGAAGACTGCCTCATGTTATTTACTTTAAGCTACTTACATTGGATGGCCAGGACACTCAGAATTTTGTGGAGGATTTAAGGATCAATCAATAAATCAATCAATAAAACTGTACTTGAGATAGTATGTGGTGAGTTACACTTAATTTTTAAATTCTTATTTTGATTACAAATTTATTTTCCTTAAATGGGGAAAAAAACAACTGAAGTTGAATGTCAAGAAGTTCTTATTTTTACATACGACAGTCATTTAGAATGAATGAGAGAGAGTTAGTATCTAACTACTCTGCCATAAAAAAGAAATGAATTAACGGCACTCACAGCAACCTGAATGAGATTGGAGACTATTACTATAAGTGAAGTAACTCAGGAATGGAAAACTAAACATTGTATGTTCTCACTGATATGTGGGAGCTTAGCTATGAGGATGCAAAGGCATAAGAAGGATAAAATGGACTTGGGGGACTTGGGAAGAGTGGGAGGGAGGCGAGGGATAAAAGACTACTAATAGGGTGCAGTATACATTTGGGTGATGGATGCACTTGGGTGATGTGTGCACCAAAATCTCACAAGTCACTAATAAAGAACTTATTCATGTAACCAACATGAGTTATGAAGAACAACTCATGGCCTGTAATAACCTATGGAAAAATTAAACAAATAAATAAATAAGAAGAAAAAAGAGACAGTATTCAATAAAATAAAAGGTGAAGAACAATGTCTGGTATACCAGTCAGCTGAATTACAAAAACAAAAATCTGTCTGTGTGTACATGTGTGTTTTGATATATTTTACATTTTTCCTTTTATGTTTATACATATCCATACCCACACACAGAATCTGCTTGTACAGGGATAGAATGTCTCTGGAAACAGTTACAAGGAAGTTATCACACTGGTTTATTCCATGGGTGGAGGTAGGGGAGCTTGTGTTCAAAGGAAATTTTTTTACTATATACTCTTCACATCTTTTGCGTTATTTCGTGAATGTGTTACTCTTCCAAATAAACACACACACGAACAAAACAATACAAACACTAAGGAAAAAATTTCAGAAGAGAGAGGTGAATATTTTTGACTCAGATATCCATCTGGCTTTCGAACTCTCCAGTACTCCTTGCAATGAAATTGTCAAACTGCCAACAGAGAAGCATTATTCAGGGTTCTTGGTTTTCTGAGTGTCAGGGCTCTCTTTGGCATTTGGTAATACTTTAGAAATGTTTACAGAAACAAAATTCATGGGAATAAAATATAGAAGTTATATTGAAAAAATTAAAATATTTTTAATTTGTTGCTTTAGTAATAAATGAACTTCATTAATGCTATAAATGATTTACTGACATGAAATTTTGAATTATCTACAAAAATTGTAGTGTGATATAAAATGATTTGTAATTTCTATTGGTGATAAAGCACTCTAAATAGTACTGTGGTTTATTGTTTACAATTGTCATTAAACAAAATGTTAAATTTCTGTTGGATGTTAGTAAGAATAAAGGAATATATTTTCTTCCTACTCATGTTCACAGACTCCTGAAAGAGTTTTTGGGGGAATGCTGGAAAAGAAATAACTGGATCAATCCACTGAACGAAACATAGTAAGGTCTGTAATGGAGCACTAGCCAGCCTGAGGATATCCCAAGACTCACCACAGACACAATGTGTGAGCTAGGTCTTACAAGACAAGCAAGAATTTGCCAGATGAATAAGGAGAAAAATGAATGTTTCAAGAGAAGGAACAATGTGAACAATAGCAGAAGGGTGTGGAAACTTGTGGAACTGCAACACAGAGACAACTATTTGTATTTCATTAATCCTGATGCACAAAGTAAAGGGAGGAGATGGGGGAGATGAGTCTGCAGAGAAGGGCAGGAATGTGCACTGGAGAACACTGTATGCATTTCTGAGGAGCTTGAATTTTATTCAGTGAGCAACAGGGAGCCTCTGAAGAGCTATAATGAGGGAAGTTACATGGTCTGAATTGTGTTTTCTGTTGAGTGCTCTGGCTGCACTATAGAAGATGGGTTTAGGTTGGTGGGAGACCTAAGTTTGTGCAGAGATAGTTAGTAATGAAATGGGAACATACCTTTTAGAATGAGGACAAAGGATAGAGCTAAGAAATACTTAAGATATTGTGGTAGATTGGGTCATAAGTCTCTAATTCTTTGTGCTCTCCTTGTTTTGGAATTACATGCCCACAGCATTTGCCATGTAACACTGTCCCTTGCACTAGAGGCTGAGTATATTTCCCACCCCTTGTCTTTGGGCTTAACTATTTTCTTTGGACAATGGGATACGAGTAGACTTGTTATAAACAGAGGTTTGAAATGTGAGTATGCAATTAACCCTCTTGAATTTATCACCACAAATCATACTCTAGGTAGCTTCTAGTTCCAGGAGGATGGGAATACACCTGAATCTCATACTTGGTCTGAGGCCAAACCCAGTTGCCTTGCAGTCTGAAGCAGAGCATCCCTGATAGGTCCAGCCTAAATCAGCAGAACCGCGGTCACCCCTTAGAACCATACAAATGAGAATAAATGCCTACAGTGGCTGGCCACTGAGATTTTCAGGTTGTTTTTTATGCAATACAAGGTGATAAGTAGAGATATTAAGTTAGAAGTATTCAGTAGTTGAATGGATATAGAGTTTAGAAAATGGGGAACCAATGGAAGAGATTCTCTAGGTTCTGCTTAGAGTAATTGAGGATATAACGGTTCAAAAATGAGACAGAATTAGTGGAAGAGAAACAGCTTTTGTGACAGAAGTTAATGAGGTCACTATGAGACATTTTGAGTTGGGACTCTTGGTGAAACATTTACATGAGATGATTTAACCTTCAGTTGTATAAGTAAGTCAAGGTTTGAAAACAAATCAAGATTGAAGTCAGAAAAGTGTAAGTCATTAGGTTATAGCTGGTAGCTAATATCATGAAAGTTAATAAGATGGCTCAGGGAGAGGGAATAGTGAATATAAAATTGGGCCAAAGTAAAAAGTGATAACTCAAAGAAAGTCTTGATAGAGTAGAAGGAACCAACAAAAGATGCTGAGAAAAAAGTTGTTTATAGCTAGATGGAGAAACACAGTATTACAGAAAATAAGAGATAAGTGAGTTTTAAGAAGAGATAGAGCAATATTATTGAATATGGCTATGATGGGCTGGTGTAGAGCCAAACTGCAAGTGGGATGATTTGAGAGGAAAATCTTATTTTTGTCAGAAACATATTCCTAAACTAGCAATGGCATCCATATATCTCAACCACAAGCAGGCCTTTATGTAATGGAACAGCAGATTCGGGAGATTAGTTACCTCTATGTAAGTCCATGTTATAAGCAAAATCTTATAGATTACTTTAAAACCCTACATATCAAATAATAAAGTATTTCTTCAGACTCTTTACATAATTAATATCTGATTCTTGAAACAACCATGGAGGTAGGAGCAAGCAATGAATTGTCATTCAAAGTCAAACTTCAAATTTGGCTTCAAATCCCATTATTTCTTTAGCAACATTACATCATATAGATAATGGCTACAAAGTGGAATACCAATTATGTGTGAGTGTGTTTCCATGTCTCAGTATCTAATGAGCCCATTTGATCTAAGAGAATCACTTTGGTTATTACTGAAAGCAGACAAGAGCATTTTAGCAGTAACTATGCTTTATTGCATCTGTTAAGCAGAAATGTAGGTAATCTAGGATCAAGGCATGACAAAACGTGTTTCTAGCTCTGTTTTAAAGCCTTATTATGCTTTGCCTAAATGTTTTAAAACATTATGTTCCAGCAATGTTGGATTTAATTGAAAGCTGTCTTATAAAATTAATTCAGTCAAAAGCAATTGGTAAGTTGTTGAGAGACAGTGGTGTTCATTTTTTCAAGTGCTGAAATTCTGATAGAGTTTGGGGCAGAGGAAAAAGAGTAAGACAATCAGTAGGAAAACAAATATTTCCATTTTCTTTTTAAATAACTGGTTATGATATGGATTTTAGGGTCACGTCCCACCACTTAGCAACAATTAATGCTAGAATATTGGTTATGTTAGTGAATATGCTTCTTTCCACTTTTTTCCCAGAATATCTACAAATTATATCATTGAAAAATTAAGATGATACTCTTATAATTTGCTGAGTCCTTTTTAAAATAAGATTTTATATTCTATTTAGTTGTTTTATACAAGTGCTTCTCAAACTATCTGTGATAATCATTTATTTTTGCTTTGACTTCTAGTCTGTCGCAAACCAATACTTTTGTAAAACACCACAAAAACTTTATAGATGAAATTAAACAGAAACACAATTTAAGCTCCCTATTTTTAACTATTATTAGATTCAACTGACATTAAATTATAAAGTTTAAAAATGCCAATTCTCACGTTTTGTTGTTATCTCCCCATAGGACAGTAATAAACCTTTCACCCACTGGCACCTGCATCAATACCACACTTTGAATAGCCCTATGCTACAACATCTTTTTTTACTTTTTTCTTTTCTTTTTTTGTGATAGGGTCTCGCTCTGTCGCCGAGACTGGAGTGCAGTGGTGTGATCTTCGCTCACTGCAAGCTCCGCCTCCCAGGTCCACACCATTCTCCTGCCTCAGCCTCCCGAGTAGCTGGGACTACAGGCGCCCACCACCACGCTGGGCTAATGTTTTGTATTTTTAGTAGAGACAGTGTTTTACCATGTTAGCCAGGATGGTCTCAATCTCCTGACCTCGTGACCCGTGCGACTCAGCCTCCCAAAGTGCTGGGATTACAAGTGTGAGCCACCACGCCCAGCCTACAACATCATTTTTGATATGATATATCCACTACATTATTCATATACACAGACATGTGTTCCAGGCATCCCTTCTGCCTTATTTCCTTTTTAATAGGTTTCAACAAGAACAAGTTTGTAAAGACCAAAGTCAACAGTTAAGGGAGTAGTTACCATCGGAAGTAAACTCTATTGTATTTGAGGAGGGCAAGGTATAAAATTTAGTTACTTGAAATAAAATGAATAAAATGCATAACTTTGCACAAAGTATAAAAGACAATAAGTGCCTTTGGAGAAACAGTCAAAACAAGAAGAAGTTGGCAGAACAGTAGAATGCTTTTCATTCTTCGATCTTAGAAATGGAAAGAGCCCAGAGCATAATTAGTCTACGTCAGATGGAGTTGTCTGTCATACAGAAAGTTTGTGTCAGATCATTATTTTCAAAACTGGAAGACATGTTACACTATTAGTATACAACATGTTATTTGGTGATACACTGATAAGTATGTTTCTTATACTTGTATTTATGAATATTCATAATTTTAGAAAAATAAAACAGCATCAAGATTCCATCATGGTCACTATCACTTAAAATAAGGCTAAATAGTAAAAATAATTAAGAGAATTAAAAGAAAATCATGAATTAATAATAATATAGGTAGTATGAAAATATGGCTCTGTGGAAATTACTCAACTTGGAGGTAATCTGGATTGGATACAATTTAAGTTACTATTCATAGCCAAAATTCTATATATTTTCAGCAATTGCTTTGGAAAATAATATATATCATAGAACTCTGGACCTTGGCAAATGGGTGGAGAGACACAGAGAGAAGGTTATTTTCATTACTATTGCTGTGAAACAAATCACTTTAAAATTAGTGGCTCAAAACAACCATTTTATTATGCTGATTGATCATGCTGGTCAGGAATTCAGGGACGGAACAACAGAAATGGCTCATCTCTATTTTAGGTTACCTGAGGCCTCAACTGGGAAGACTTGAAGGGCCTGAGCTGGGAGGATTTAAAGATCAGGCTGATGACCAGGCTACCTACATGTTGGCTTAACCGTGTGACACAGCTTCCTAACAGTGTGGCAACCTCAGGGTAGTTGAGCTTCTTAGAGATCTGTTCAGTGCTCCAAGAACAAGGTGGAAGTAGACTCATTGTTTCAGTCTAAGTTTAAAAGTCATACAGCATTGCTTCTAATGTATTCTATTGATTACAAGAGTCGCAAGTCCACTCAGAAACCACAGACCTTATCATTGAATGGGAGGAGTATCAAAGAATTTGCAACTGCCATGTCTCAGAAAACATTACAACTAAGTACTTTGACCTAAAGGAGACTGGTGGAGGTCTCAGAGGCAAGAAGCTCACTCTGCTTTTTCCTGTCTTTCTGTGTGAAGGATGGTTGTAAAGGAATTGATATGGTTAGGCTTTCTGTCCCCACCCAAATCTCATCTTAAATTGTCATCCCCATAATTCCCATAATCCCCATGTGTTAAGGGAGAGACCAGATGAAGGTAATTGCATCATGGAGGTGTTTTCCCCCATGCTGTTCTCGTGATAGTGAGTGAGTTCTCACAAAATCTGATGGTTTTATAAGGGATTTTCCTTCCTCGCTGGGTTCTTCTTCTCCCTGCCACCTTGTGAAAAAAGTTTCTTGCTTCCCCTTTGCTTTCCACCATCAATTGTGAGTTTTCTGAGGGCTTCCCAGGCATGCTGAACTGTGAATCAATTCAACCTCTTTCCTTTATAAGCTACCCAGTATCAGGCAGTTCTTTACAGCAGTATGAAAATGGACTAACACAGGAATTATCTGACCAACCTCGCCTCAAAATAGGTCATAATACCCTAGTTCTGAAGTGGTCTTGCCCCATAGCTGGGTTGGGGAGAGAAAGAAATGCTACACCAAGAAGCTAAGAAGAATCTGAACTAACAGGCCTTGCTGAATTTCCCCTCTTGGTCATAACTAATAGATCACTCTGTTTTTATACAACCATATTTCTTTCTACAAAACTGTGCATTCTTTACACCAGCAAAGCATAAAAATACACAGTTTTCCCTGAGTCTTTGAGTCATTCCTGAAAGCTTCTGTTTCATGTAAAACTTTGTTAAATAATTTTTTGTAGTTCTCTTACTAATCTGTCTTTTGTTATAGGAGTATTAGCCATAACCCTCATGAAGGGCAATAGAAAGTATTACCTTTTTGCTCCTACATAGCTATTTTTTTCTAAATAACCTTAAAGGATGAAAGTGAGCTACACGGCCATGCTTTTAAATTCTATTTCCCACACTTTTACAAATTTATTCAACTTGGTTATGAAATTTTCTCACTAGTATTTTCCATGCATGTGAGTTTAACAGTGTCCCTCCTTAAGTCAATATCGCAAGAATAAGTACTTGGAACAAAGTCACCTGACAAGGGTACAACAGAAGTATCAATTAAACACTTCTACCACATTTACTGGGTTGCTTATCCAACTCCACACCCTAAATTCTTTTGATCAGAAATAATTGCCTGCAAATGGGAAAGAAAAACAAGAAGATTAAGATGTTTCCAATGAGAGATGCCCTCCATCTATTGCATTCTGTCCAATCACCTGGTGAATTTTAGTGATTATTCTTTTGGTGTATCTCACCTTTGTGCTATTACTCAGGGTAACGAGCAGAGAGCTTGAATTTTTTTAATGTGCTGATAAATATTTTCTGGTCATTTGCAATACTGCTAAATTTGTGGGATTTTTTGGCTGTCTTTGTTTTTTAAATTCTATTTCAGAAATAAGGAAATAGGAAGACCCAGTATGGCACACTGCTATTCATAAGCAAGTTACCCTTTACTGTTTTAGCCACTGTTTAGTCATTGCCAAAGCAGCTCACATGCTCAAAACACAACTTGAAAAGGACAAAATTAATATGGCAAACTAGCCACTCAGAGCAGCTCTTAAAGGAGAATAAAAGATCGTATCTGCTGTATGTCTGATGTTTCCTTACAAAGGAGAAGGAAATCATTATCCATGTAGTAAAGTACATGAAACACGTAAGCTGGAAACCTAAATATTTCGTAGTAAAAGTTCCCATCTCTACATGGCTTTATCCTCACCCCTTGAAATAGTGAGATTGGTTCTAATGACTACATCCTTTTGAGTATATAATCCTCTTTGAAATAAGTTTTAGCCAGCAGAATCACTGTGCAACAGAAACATGTGATAATATGGTTAATATCCTTAAGAAGTACCCCTTACAAAAACAAAGCAAATTGGCTGAGAAACTCTGTTCAGAACTTGAATTCTTTCTGTGGTTGGTTTTACATACATGCTACCTAGCTACCTTTTTTATTTTTCTTCTTATAGCAGTTTGGTTGAACTAGCCATGTATTTCAAAGCGAAGTATTTTGGAGGGATCCATGATAATGAACGATGTTTCTCAAGTTTTAATGTGTACAGGATTACCAGGAGATCTTGTTAAAAGTGCAAATTATAATTCTGTAGGTCTGGGCTCTGGTGGATAGGCATGTCCTGAGATTCTGGCTCCGAGGCTGCTGGACCCAAGACTACACTTTGAGTTACAAGGATAGGAGGACACAGTGTATTGTGGGTTTTCACCCATTAGAAGAATTTCAAAAATAACTCTAATTGTAATCAGCTTTATATGTTTCTCCATACACAAACCGGTTCAAATCATTACTATAGTAGATTCAAATAAATAAAAAAAAGTATTATCAAGTAAAAAACATTTCCAGCTTTTTTATCAGAAACACAGAGAGTGTTAATTTCAGAGTTAGATCATTAGGAGACATGAGATAAATGGCAAAATTACTTTAGTGTTCACTGAACATTTAATTAATTCATTTGAATTTATAGTTTTGACTTTGCAAGGCTGAGGTTCTTGAAACATGTTTTCCTTAAACACTAGCTGTTGTGTTCCTAACCTCAGAATCAGACAAACTGAACATTCAGTGCAGCCAACCACACATACAAACACGCATTGAAGCTAAATTTACTCTGTCCCTGTAGCATCCCCAAATGTATGTGAAGAAACCATTCTAGACATTTCTATCAGGGTCCGACCCAATCCCGTACTAATTTTCAAGCTCTGAGACGAAAAGAAAAGGCAACAGTGTGTAATTAGGGAAATCTATGATTTACACATTAATGAGCAAAGAAATGCAACCCACAGAGGGAAGAATGAAATTGTGGCCAGCTAATAAGTGTCTGTACTTATTAAGGCTAAAGAAACAACCTATGAAACAAATCTAAGCCTTTCCCAAACAGTGCAGGATAATTATATTTGGCATGAGTTCCACAGGGAAGATGCAGCTTTAGAAGCTTAAAGAACACAGAAATGGGAAGAGGAGAGCCAGCTGAAGATATAAGTTAAAATTTTTCAGATATATCACAGATGAGGGAAAGGATAATGGTGAGGAAAAAAAGACATTGAAGGCCATGGGGAAAAGGAGAAAAAATAAAATATGCCTTTTTAACCTCAGCCTTCATTCTGGAAGATGATGGGAAAATTTAAATTTCAAAGTCATCCACAAGAACTTGGAGAATAACCTTGATGGAAAATTTCTAGCAGGACTACCGAGATCTTTAATGCCAAAAATCAAAAGAAACAGATGAACAGTCCCTTGAAGAATTTATTCCTCTCCTGATGGTAACTTTGTTAAACACTGACTCTTATAATGGAAATGATGAAACAAATGTTATTTCTGCCTTTGAGAAGTTTCAGTGGAGGGAAAAGTCTACAAACAGACATACTCATACACTACAGCACTCTGTATACGCAAGGCCAGTAAAAACTCTGGGCCTTTTTCTTATTGGGAGCCTTGGGTTCAAACCCCAGATCCTCCATTTACTAAGAAGTAAGTGACACCTTGAGGAAGACACTTAATCTTTTTGAATATCTGCTTACTTATCTTCCAAATGGAAATGATAATATGTCTAAGAGAAGACTGTTGAGAGAATTAAATATGAGAGGGCCCAACTTGCAAACACGTAATACTTATTTTTGTTTCCTTTCTATCTGAATTAAAGCATTCTGCAAAGGGCCAAGTTTAAGGATGATGTCATGGACATTCACAATAGTAAATGTGCTTTCCTCACTATTTCCCTTCCTTCTTTTTCTCTATCCCTCCCTTTTTTCCTTTTAACATTACCAAAAATGTCATAACAATGAATACAATTGCTGTACTTGGAGAGCTCAGAGTAGAGTAGAATAAACAGAATTGTAAATCATGTCAGAGCAATGCAGCAAATTTTGTAGCAAGGTGAATCACAGTTATTGGGGAAGAATTAAGAATGAGACCTCTAATTATGGGCAGAGGGAATGGAAAGTTAAAGCTCATGGTAGTAAAAGTGTCTGGTAAAGGGTTTATAGAGGCAGTGACATCCAAGATAAGTTCAGACGAGATCGGGTGCATTCAGGGTGGCATGGCTATACATCAAGATAAGTTTAGGATGCCCAAATGGACCTAGTTCTAGTTATTATCTTTTCCCCAGTTCCTAGCACAGTTCCTGATACATAGTTGAAGGCTAATAAATTATAATTAAATGGATAAATGATGGTGGTGAATGAAGAGTAGATTGGGCTCCCTAGACCAATGATTATAAATCATGGCTGAATATCAGAAGAACATTAGGAAATTCTAACACTATAGTTTTAGGATGAAGTCCAGGATGATTAATTTTCATAAAGCTCCACAAATAATTTTGTAATGCATGCTCACGTAAGAATCACTGTACTCAAAAGGGAGAATTGCATGTGTTGAGAATCAGAGACCCAAGGCTGCTTATTACAGGTAGATCATTAAGAATGCAACAAGAAGTAGCCTAAGGCATTTGGGATAGAATTATCAACAGAGCAAACGAAGTTCTTCTCTCCCACTTATGAGGGAGGATGGGACCTAAAAATATTTTTTTTCAGTTGATATATAGTAGTTGTACATATTGTGGGAGTACGTGTGATATTTTCATACATATATACAATAATCATGTATGTAATGATCTAATGAAGGTAACTGGGATATCCATCACTGCAAACATTTATCTTTATGTGGGAGCATTACAATCCTTCTAGCTATTTTGAAATATATAACAAATTATGGTTAACTATAATTTTCCTACTTTACTATCAAATACTAGAACTTATTCCTTCTGTCTAATAGTATTTTCATCCCCATTCACTAACTTGTCTTTCTCCTCCCTTCTCCCTTCCCTTTCCAGCCTCTGGTAACCACCATTCTACTTTCTACCTCCATGAGATCCACTTTTTTAGACCCCACATCTGAGGGAGAATATGAGATATCTGTCTTTCTATACCTGGCTTATTAAACTTAATGACCTCCAGTTCTATCTATGTTGCTGAGAATGACAAGATTCAATTTTTTTTATGGCTGAATAATATTTCATCATGTATATATGACACATTTTCTTCATTTGTTCATTTGTTGATGGACACTTAGGTTGATTCCATATGTTGGTTATTGTGAATTGTGCTGCAATAAACATGAGAATGCAGATTTCTCTTCAATATACAATTTCCTTTCTGTTGGATATATACCCAACAGTGAGATTGCTGGATCATATGGTAATTCTATTTTGTTTTTTTGAGAAGTTTTCATACTGGTTTCCATAATCGCTAGACTCTTTACATTTTGCTAGATGACTGGCCTCATCTGAATCTCCTAAAACCTAGTAACAAGGTCTGGTGTGCAGGTAGTTATATTTGGAGTTGATTCCTAGAAACAGGGCCAGAGAACGTGTAAAAGAAAGAGAAAAAAGGAGTGTGCTATTGAGTAGGTAAACAACATGGGCAACTTCATCTAAACAGATCTTCCGAGGAGCTTCCAAAACAACTTTCAGAATTTCCCACCAGATGATCTCCAAAGGGAAACATTTATCAACTCCAGTACCCACTGAAGGTTGCCCTACAGTGTACTAACTCCTCTGTACTTCTACGCATGCCAAAAAGAGAAACCCTCAGTCGAAAAGCAAAACATGTGCTATACACACTTAAGAGTGAGCTGCTAGGAGAGCAAGATGAGTTAAATTTCCTGCGGAACTAGGCAAAAGCCACAGTGGACATCAGAGATGAAGCTGAGGGGATGGAGGTAAGAGGGATACAACAGGAATCCGGTACCTTGACCTTCAAGATTTACTTTAATAAATTATCTAAGCTCATTCAACTTATTTGCAGCACACGTTAAGAATTATTACCCCCTCATCGAAGCACATCCTTTAGTTGATGTATGTGTATTTGACCTATTATTTTAGTATTTGGCATAATTATTGGCTGTGTCCTCATCTGAATATATAGAATTTCTTACAGCATCCTACTTTACTTATTAGGTAGGTCATCTATAATTGCTTGTTTAGAAAAATTATTTAAGATTTTGTTGCTCTCTTTTGGCATCACACTACAAAAACGTTTTTTTCCAGGCTTCATGATAAATAACAAAATTGCCTCGTTCTGTAAATGAAGATAATATTACATCTCAATCCACCATAATCAAATAAGCTTAAAAGCACCATTGGAAATACAGATATCTACATATATGGTGTTGCCAAGGAAGGTTGACTGAATGAAGTAGTATTCAGTTCACCTTAGTAAATTCTTCAAAATCCTTCCTCCACACCTCAGGCTTTCATATGTAGGAACTCACTTTCTCAGTGCATCAAATTTTATCAGGATCATGAATGCTAATCAGATATAGATAGATGTGTCAGCTTCTTGAATCAAAATCTACATGTATTTTGTTCGCTATGTATAAAGTATCCCCATGGCCTCAACTAAAGTGCCTTCATGGACTTGGCAGGGAATGGGAATAAGTGACATTATAGGAGTGCAGACCCAGTGGGAATTGGACAGTATATGCCCTATTTAAAGGCACTCAATTTTTATTATTTCAAAATACTATGTGGCTAAATAATGATAATAACAAAAACAATAAACTGTCATTGATGATATCTAATAGTTGGTAGAAATAAACACTATTATTAGTATTATCATTATCATTATATTTTCATCTTATGTACTCTACTATTTGATTTATGAAATTTAAATATTATCCTTTGGCTCCCACATGTTATCTATTCAGCAACCAATACATTTATTCAATTTTCCTCTTTCTTCTTTTTCATGTTTATTTCTACTAGATCAGGTCACATAACCTTATGTACTCTTGTTCCTCCCTTGTCTTCACCTTTGTTTTATTGCTAGATCTTAAAAAATATCTAGCCAATGTTTAGTTTACTCCTTCTGTTCAGGTTTTTCTTGCCATATCCCCATTGGATGAAGGTCTTCCTTTGGTCCACCCTTCAAGAAAGGGTCTGGAGTATAATATCCCTCAATTCCTTGAATGTTTAAATTTGCTTTTCTACAGTTTCAATACTGGAAAGACATTCGGCTGGATGTAAAATTGTGAGTCATATATCTTTTCCTTGAATTTACTGAAATTTTTTGTACCACTATTATTTATTTTGCTTATTACTCTCAAGATCCTACTGATCTTATGTTTCATTAGAAATGTGGTCTTTTTGGCACAGCGTGGTGGCTCCTGCTTATAATCCTAGCATTTTCGGAGCTGGGGCAGGAAGATCAGTAGAGCTCAGGAATTTGAAACCAGGCTGGGTAACATAGTGGGAAGGAAGGAAGGAAGGAAGGAAGGAAGGAAGGAAGGAAGGAAGGAGGGAGGGAGGGAGGGAGGGAGGGAGGGAGGGAGGGAGGGAAGGAAGGAGAGAAAGAAAGAAAGAAAAGAAAAAGAAAAGAAAAGAAAAGAAAAAGAAAAAGAAAAAAAAGAAAGAGAAAGAAAGAAAGAAAAAGAAAGAAAGAAAGAAAGAAAGAAAGAAAGAAAGAAAGAAAGAAAGAAAGAAAGAAAAGAAAGAAAAAAGAAAGAAAGAAAAGGGAGGGAGGGGAAAGAAAAGGAAAGAAAGGGAAGGGAAGGGAAGAGAGAAAGAAAGAAAGAGGAAGGAAGGAAGGAAAGAAGGAAGGAGAGAAAAGAAAGGAGAGAGGGAGATAGAGAAAGAAAGAGAGAAAGAGAGAGAGAAATGTGGTCTTTTTATTCTGGAGTAATCAATTTTTTTATTTCTATAGCATTAAAGCCTGTCTGTTCTCTAGGATGTGTCCCAACCTTGATTCCCCAGGAATAGTGACCCCTTTCAATAAATAGATTGAGATTTTCTATTTCTGGCAAGTTTTCTTTGATTATAGCTTTAAATAGTTACAGTTTTAAACATTAATTTGTTTTATTGTTTTTCTTGGATCTTCTGCCTATCGTCTGTATCACTTTATCACTCTTTCTTTTTCTTTTTCTTGTCTGCTTCATTCCTCTCCTTAATGTCTTTTCTATTTTAGTTGATACTTCACTACCTAGGTTACTTGTCATTTTGTCTTTTTTTTCCTCTTTTGGAGACAAGGTCTGGCTCTGTCACCCAGGCTGGAGTGCAGTGGCATGATCTTGGCTCACTGAAACCTCTGCATCCCTTCAAGCAATTCTTGTGCCTCACCCTCCCAAGTAGCTGGAACTACAGGTAACCACCATCACGCCTGGCTAGTTTTTTGTATTTTTAGTGGAGATGGGGTTTTGCCATGTTGGCCAGGCTGGTCTCGAACTCCTGACCTCAAAGTGATCCACCCACCTTGGCCTCCCAAAGTACTGGGATTACAGGTGTGGACCACTGTGTTCAGCCTTGTCATATTAGTCTTTATTTCTGAGATAATGTTGAATTTCTCTTCAATTTACTTCCTAGGATTGGTCAACACTCATATCACATCTTTCTATTTTGGCCCATTTCTAGTCTGAATTTTTGTCTAATTTAAGGTCTTTCATATTTACAAGTGTTTGTTTAAAGATATTTAATCTATATCAGAGTACTGTTTTACAAGTTTTCCGTTTTATGGTTTCACATGCAAGTGACATAATTTTAATTAGCTCAGGAGTTTTGATGTTCATATTCTGTTTTCTTCTTACAGTAGCTTTATATGGCTATTTCTTGCCATTTTCTGTTTGTTTTTAAACGTCCTAAATTTTCCTGGGTGAATAATAGCATGAGTTTCTGTGTTAGGAGTCTGGGATTTAGGTGGTTTATCAGGTTTCTTAGTTCAAGAATGTACTTTTTGGTTGGCACAGTGAAACACAGGTTGTTAAATGTAGTGTTTGTGAAATAGAAGAGGGCTGTGTGTTCTGATTCTGTAATTTTCATCTGTTTCTTTTCGACCCTTAATTTATAAACTTGCTTCATTCTTTCCCTTCACTGCCAAGCCTCCAAGGGAAGACTTTCCCTATTAAGATAGCTCATCTCTTCCAGAAAGCATTACTTTCACAAGACTAATACTTTTGGTCGTAGGCACATCCAAATCCTTTCCATTTGACCCACCCTACATTAGTTACCATCTATTGCTGTATAACAAATCATCCTGAATCAGGTGGCTTAAAGCAAGAAACAATTATTATATCACAGTTCCTGTGGGAAAGAAACTTGGAAAGCAGTTTAAGGGGGAGGTTTTGGCTCAGGGCTTCTCATGAGGTGGCAATGAGGTGTCAGCCAGGGCTGCAGTCACTTAAAGGGTTGACTATGGCTGAGGGATTCTCTTCCAAGCTGTTGGCAGGAGACCTCTGTTCTCTGGATGTTAGCTGGAGATCTCAGTTCCTCTTCATGTAGGCTTCTTCATAGGGTTGCTTGAGTGTCCTCAGAACATGGCAGCTGGCTTCTCCAGAGTGATTACAGAGACAGAGAGAGAAAGAGACAGAGATGATGATGATGATGATGATGTTAGTTTTTCCCAGTTGCATCTACTTCTTTTCTGTGTAATATGTTTGACTATTCACCCTGGCATGGGCTTCTCAGGTAATTGTACATAAATTGAAGGTTGTAATATGTTTTCTTTCCTTGTGATGCTATAGGCATAGATTGTAATTTCTCTCTCTCTCTCTTTCTCTTTTCTAAATGCTCTGTATGGGTTTGGTAAGTAAAGTAGAAACATTTGTATTGAAGCAGCATTATCCGAGAGAAACTGGAAGTCTCCCAATAAATAATTTTTTGGCTGTCCTCTGTAGGCCAAGAACAATAAATAATTTTTGGACATGTGAATGAATGAATAAATTGATACAAAACGAAAAGGCTAATTTACTGAACGAAATGACACTGATCGTTATGGAGACTGGATTCTTGTGAACATATAATCAGATTCTTTTGTTTCTGGAGAAAATTGGAACCCATATTATAACCACAATGTTCCTGGGTAAGAATAGAATGGGTAAATTGGATTCAGTTGTAAAATTGGAAAGTTTAGTGTCATTAGACCTTCTCATGTGACCACAGTGCTGTCATTGGCATGATAGTTGCTTGGCAGGATGGTCTTAAAAGGAAGGCAAAACCAATAACCAGTTCAGTGAGTAAGCCTTTACTTTGTACTCAGGCTTCTCAGAACCATGTTCTACTGTCTCAAAACATGCCTGTATTGGTTGGAAATATTGTCTTTTCATGCACATACATTACAACCTGAACAACGGGAACACACACATTCACACTTGTAGATAGGGGCTCGTGCACACCTGCCTATTCAGATAGGACCCAGCTCTTTACCTCATGGAGAGAAATCCAGGCAGAATGGAAGCACTCAAACTTTAAAATCAGACCTGGGTTCCATAGGTCACAGTGGGCTCTCTACTTAGAGAACGTGACCAGAATACTACATCTCTCTGGGCCTCAGGTTATGTGTCCAGATCCTTAAGACAATTTTTAATTTCTCCCTCAACCAGTGCATCTTATTAACGCTTTTGGTTTTCAGAGGCAAAATTTGTTTTTTGTTTTGTTTTTTTCATCGTTGTCTTCAAATATGTCCAATTTTGTTTGGCTAAGCTTTTTTATTATTGTCACACTCTCAAAAACACACTTTGCATTTCTGAGGTAATTCAGAGCATCATATTCTGTAGAATCTCTTCTGATAAGATTCAAACATTTTGGAAAGTTGACAGTTTTCTCAAGTTGGGAAGGAAACCAGAGTTACTCATTTTTTTTTTTTTTTTTTGAGAGAGTTTTGCTCTATCGTCCAGGCTGGAGTGAGTGGCGCGATCTTGGCTCACTGCAAGCTCCACCTCCCGGGTTCATGCCATTCTCCTGCCTCAGCCTCCCAAGTATCTGGGACCACAGGCGTCCGCCACCACACCTGGCTAATTTTTTGTATTTTTAATAGAGATGGGATTTTACCTTGTTAGCCAGGATGGTCTCGATATCCTGACCTTGTGATCCACCCGCCTTGGCCTCCCAAAGTGCTGGGATTACAGGTGTGAATCACCATATTCAGCCACTAATTTTTTTAATATATTTTATTATATTTTATTTCATTTTAAGTTCTGGGGTACATGTGCAGGATGCAAAGGTTTATTACATAGGTAAATGTGTGCCACGGTGGTTTGCTGCACCTATCACCTAGGTATTAAGCCTAGCAAGCATTAACTATTTTTCCTGATGCTCTCCCTTTCCCCACACATCCCCAACAGGCCCCAGTGTGTGTTGCTCCCCTCCCTGTGTCCATGTGTTCTCATTGTTCAGCTCCCACTTACAAATGAGAGCATGAAGTGTTTGGTTTTCTGTTTCTGCGCTAGTTTGCTGAGGATAATGGGTTCTGGCTCCATCCGTGTCCCTGCAAAGGACATGATCTCATTCCTTTATATGGCTGCATAGTATTCCATGGTGTATATGTTCCACATTTTCTTTATCTAATCTATCATTTATGAGCATTTGGATGGATTTCATGTCTTTGCTACTGTGAATAGTGCTGCAAGGAACATACCTGTGCATGTATCTTTGTAATAGAATGATTTCTATTTCTTGGAGTATATACCCAGTAACAGGATTGCTGGATCAAATGCTGTTTCTGGTTCTGGGACCTTGAGGAATTGCCATACTGTCTTTGACAATAGTTAAATTAATTTACATTCCCACAAACAGTGTAAAAGCATTCCTATTTCTCCACAGCCTTGCCAGCATCTGATGTTTCTTGACTTTTTAATAATTGCCATTCTGACTGGTGTGAGAATTGTAATGTTGATTTACATTTCTCTAATGATCAGTGATGTTGAGCTTTCTATCATGTTTGTTGGCCACCTGTATGTTTTCTTTTGAGAAGTGTCTGTTCATATACTTTGCCCACTTTTTAATGGAGTTGTTTGGTTTTTTTTTCTTGTACATTTGTTTAAGTTCTTTATAGATGCTGGATATTAGACCTTTGTCAGATGGATAGATTGCAAAAATTTTCTCCGATTCTGTAGGTTGTCTGTTTAATTTGTTAACAGTTTCTTTTGCTGTGCAGAAGCTCTTTAGTTTAATTACATCACAGCCAGGCACGGTGGCTCACACCTGTAATCCTAGCACTTTGGGAGGCCAAGGCAGGCAGATCACCCGAAGTCAGAAGTTTGAGACCAGCCTGGCCAACATGGTGAAACCTTGTCTCTACTAATAATACAAAAATGAGCCAGTCTTGATGGTGGGCACCTGTAACCCCAGCTACTTGGGAGGCTGAGGCAGAAGAATTGCTTGAACCTGGGAGGTAGAGGTTGCAGTGAGCCAAGATCGCACCACTGCACTCCAGCCTGGGTGACACAGCAAGACTCTATCTCAAAACAACAACAAAAAATTAGTTTAATTAAATTGTATTTGTCAATTTTTGCTTTTGTTGCAATTTGCATCTTTTTTGCAATTGCATGTCTTCATCATGAAATCTTTGCCCATGCCTATGTCTTTGTCATGAAATTTTGCCCATGCCTATGTCCTCAGTGTTATTGCCTAGATTTTCTTATAGCGTTTTTATAGTTTTAGGTTTTACATTTAAGTCTAATCTACCTTGAGTTAATCTTTGTATAAGGTGTAAGGAAAGGGTCCAGTTCCAGTTTTCTGCATATGGCTAGCCAATTCTCCCAGCATCATTGATCAAGTAAGGAATCCCTTCCCCATTGCTTGTTTTGCTTGTTTTTGTCAGTTCTCAAAGATCAGATGGTTGTAGATGTGCAGTCTTATAAACGAGTTCTCTATTCTGTTCCATTTGGTCTATGTGTCTGTTTTTGTACCAGTACCATGCTGTTTTGGTTACTGTAGCCTTGTAGTATATTTGAAGTTGAGTAATGTGATGCCTCCAGCTTTGTTCTTTTTGCTTAAGATTGTTGAGACTACAAGGGCTCTTTTTTGGTTCCATATGAATTTTAAAATAGATTTTTTCTAATAATGTGAAGAATGTCAAAGGTAGTTTAATGGGAATACCACTGAATCTATAAATTACTTTGGAGAGTATGGCCATTTTCACAATATTGATTCTTCCTATTCATGAACATGAAATGTTTTTCTATTTGTTTGTTTCCTCTCTGATTTCCTTGAGCAATGCCTTGAGTAGTTCTCCATGAAAAGGCTCTTCACTTCCCTTGTTAGCTGTATTCCTAGGTTGACACCACATGGCACTTACTCTAAAATTGATTACATACCTAGAAGTAAAACACAGCAAATGCCAAAAGAACTGAAATCACAAGGAAGAGTCTCTCAGACCACAGCATAATCAAATTAGAACTCAAGATTAAGAAACTCACTCAAGGCCGGGTGCGGTGGCTCACGCTTGTAATCCCAGCACTTTGGGAGGCCGAGGCAGGCGGATCACGAGGTCAGGAGATTGAGATCACGGTGAAACCCCATCTCTACTAAAAATACAAAAAATTAGCCGGCCGTGGTGGCGGGCGCCTGTAGTCCCAGCTACTCGGAGAGGCTGAGGCAGGAGAATGGCGTGAACCCGGGAGGCAGAGCTTGCAGTGAGCCGAGATTGCGCCACTGCACTCCAGCCTGGGTGACAGAGCGAGACTCCGTCTCAAAAAAAAAAAAAAAAAAAAAAAAAGAAACTCACTCAAACCACACAACTATGTGGAAATTCAGCAACTTGTTCCTGAAAGAGTCCTGGGTAAATAATGAAATTAAGGCAGAAATCAAGAAGTTCCTTGAAACTAATGAGAACAAAGAGACAACATACCAGAATCTTTCGGATGCCGCTGAAGCAGTGTTAAGCAGGAAATTTATAACATTAAATGCCCACATCAAAAAGCTAGAAAGATCTCAAATCGTCACTCTAACATCACAACTAAAAGAACTAGAGAAGCAAGAGCAAACAAACCCCAAAGCTAGCAGAAGACAAGAAATAACCAAGATCAGAGCGGAACTGAAAGAGATAAAGACATGAAAAAGACTTCAAAAAATCAACAAATCCAGGAGCCGGTTTTTTGGAAAAAATAAATAAATAAAATTAGACTGCTAGCTAGACTAACAAAGACAAGAGAGAAGAATCAAACAGACAAAATAAAAAATGATAAAGGTGGTATCACCACTGACCCTTAGAAATACAAACAACCATCGGAAAACACTGTAAACACCTTTATGCAAATAAACTCGAAAATCTAGAAAAAATGGATAAATTTCTGGATACGTACACCCTCCCAAGACTGAAGCAGAAAGAAGTTCAATCCCTGAATACCAAGAGCGAGTTCTGAAATTGAGGCAGTAATATATAGCCTACCAACCAAAAAAAAGCCTGAGAAGAGACAGATTTACGGCTGAATTCCACCAGAGGTAGAAAGAGGAGCAGGTACCATTTCCTCTGAAATTATTCTAAACAATTGAAAAGAAAGGACTCCTCCCTAACTTATTTTATGATGCCAGCATCATCCTGATACCAAAACCTGGCAGAGATACAACAACAATAAAAGAAAACTTCAGGCCAACATTCCTAATGAACATCAATGCAAAAATCTTCACTAAAATACAGGCAAATGGATTCCAGCAGCACATCAAAAAGTTCATCCACCATGATCAAGTTAGTTTTATCCCCAGATGCAAAGCTGGTTCAACATACGAAAGTCAATAAATGTAATTTATCACATAAACAGAACTAAAAACAAAAACCACGATCATCTCGATGGACACAGAAAAGGCCTTCGATAAAATTCAACATCCCTTCATGTTAAAAACTCAATAAACTAGGTTTTGAAGGAACATACCTCAAAATAATAAGAGCCATATATGACAAACCCACAGTCAATATCATACTGAATTGGCAAAAGCTAGAAGCATTCCCTTTGAAAATCAGCACAAGACAAGATTGCCCTCTCTTACCACTCCTATTCAACATATAATTGGAAGTTCTGGCCAGGGCAATCAGGCAAGAGAAAGAAATAGAAGTTACTCGAACAGGAAGAGAGGAATTCAAATTGTCTGTTTACAGATGACATAATCCTCTATCTAGAAAACCCCATTGTCTTAGTCCAAAAGCTTCTTAAGCTGATAAGCAACTTCAGCATAGTCTCAGGATACAAAATCAACGTGCAAAAACCACAAGCATTCCTATATACCAACAACAACTGACAAGCAGAGAGCCAAATCATGAATGATCTCCCATTAACAGTATTATTTATGAATAGGTCCCAAACCTATAATGGTTGTGAAAACGGGCAAACATGCTGCGAATCAAGCGTGCATTCACAATAGGTTTCATTTTTGGTGGGGGTGTTATTTTACTTGTTTGTTTGTACAACATCATTTCCAATGATTCCATTTAAGTAGGCATTTCTCTTACTGGTAGTAAATTTTAGATTATGTGGTTAAAAACACCAAACAAGTCATAAGACTAAGTTATCAAAGACAAAGTTTAGAAGTGTTACTACTTCTAAAACTATGGAATTGGGAATTATCAGAATTCTTTTTAATAATTTTTTTAAAGCACACCTCAAAAATGTATCTATAGAAGCCTCAAATCCTAAACAAATCAACATAGGATGAGTATTCAAAAGTAGGGGACCTTCTATTCATTGAAAAATCAAAACAAAACACACACACACACACACACACACACACACCCCAAAACAGCTGGCATTACACTTCATGGAAGTCTTTCAAATCCTAGGACATATCTGTCTAAAATGAATCTAGATTTCTTTGAACATTGACACTTGGTTTTAAGGATTAAGAGACACGATAGTGATTCTGTTCCACCAGAGGGCACCATAGACTAAATCCAGCAAGCGTGCTTGTTGGTCTGGGTACATAAACACAGTAATTTAAAGCAGCTACTTCTAGGCTTTGCATTTTTCTAACATGGAGAGATTTTTAACTTCAACAATGAGTATTATGGATTTTTCAATAAGGTAGGATTTATTTTAAACACATTAATTTGACTATACACTTCTGACATTTTTACCCCCAGATGGAAAACAAACAAAAACAAAATGGAAACAGTAGCTTAATCTTATATGTATATGTGTACTTCCATGAGGTTATTTATTTCCAAGTCCAGTAATGGAAATCTGTTTTAGATACAGTAACTCCATGACAAAGTCCACTTAAAATTTTGCCTCTTGGGATTCACCTGGGAAAAGTATTTGGAATTTGTGGGTTCTGTGGAACAGGTTCTAATATCCAAGGAAACTAGAAGAAGCGAGGCTTTCCCCTCCAGATGTTTCTTAGCACTAGAAATAAAATGTGTCCATCCATTTCCAACTCAGTAGGGCTTTGAGAAACTCCTGCCCCCTTCAGCACAGAGGATGCCCCAGCCTATCACCTATTGAAAATCCAGGCTTTGCTTCAAATCTCTGACAATCAAATGCTTTCAAGCTATCCTTTAGTTTGCTTCAAATGCTGGGCCTATAAAGACAGATTTACTTATATTCCCTTTGTACTCTGAGGAGCAAATTTTATCAGCTGAAAGCTCGCTTGCAGTCTCCTTTGAGTGTTCAGTAAGCCAAACTGCTTGTGAAGTATAACCCCCATGACTGCTTTCCACAGACTGATTAGGACTGAAATAGTGCAGCACCAGTTGAAATTCATGGGCTGACAGAGGATCACAGCTGATCATAATTTCTCATGTGAAAATGTGATTCCCTCCCCCTGTTTCCTCTTGGTAAGCTGCTGAAAAGTATTAAGTGAGTTTCCTAGCCTCTGGTCAGGGATGTCTGCACTGGTGCTGCTGGGGAGACACAATTAGGAGGAACAAAGGTATCAGAATTCCAGGCTCTGACTTTTTAGGCTTACCAAGAGATAGCTTTCAGGCTTATGAACTGATGAATCCTATACCAAGGGGTGCAGGAGGAGGGAAGCAAATACTGTTAAACAGTTTAAGCCTCTCCCCTAGTTTAATATAATTTCCATAATCACTTTGGATAACAATATGATCTTGTATCTAACACTGTCTCACAGACAACACAGCTTTGAGGCTGAGTGGTCATTGAAATGCTGAAAGGGCCCTCCTACCTTCCCGGAGACTCTGGATAGTTACCCTAATTGTTTCCATTTTTATATAGCAATTAACAAATTACTAAAATTTGGTAAGAGAGTAAGTCCCAATGTTAAATGTTGCTACCAAAAAAAACAGAAACAAAGGAATATAAGAAAAATAAATATTTTATAATTTTAAAAAATTATTAAACCATTTAAATATATAACTAAATGGATATTCCACAAAGCATTTAATTATTTTGTTAGCAAACATAATTTTTCTTCTGGCTCCCCTCCCCTTTCCCACAACATCATGTTTTTCTTATTCTAATCCTGCCCAATGCTACACTATTTTACATTTTCTACAAAACCTACATCCTCCCCTTGTGAAATTTAATTTTATGAGAATTCCTACCTGCCACATGTTTGAGTGATTTAATGGGGAACCTGGCCTCTCAAACTGGGGCCCCAGATTAACATAAATAGTAAATAGAATTGACAAGTTGTAATTGATAATGCAAAACTCTTGGTATGGGCATTCAGTCTGAGTAAAGCAGTATATTCTTTTGCACTGGAATTATAGAAAATCAGTGTGCTTACATTGATCAATCCATTTGGTAATTAAGTATTTCTGACTCATATAAATAGGAAATGAAATGGTTACTAAGAAAATATATGGAGTTCTCCATCACCCATTCATCCCTACTCTTCTAATTGCTCTCTCGCCTTCCTTCCCTTCAAAATATTAAAGGATTTGAAAGAGATGTTTGTTATTCATTCATGCTTCTCATTTCCCACTTTCTCCACAACCCCCAGAGATTGATTCCTGCTTCCAAACCTATTTAATCCTTGTATGTGAAAGCTACCAATGACTTTCTAGTTGCCAAGATCAACATAGAAAGGCTTTCCTGTTCAAATTCGATTTGCCTTTCTCTAACGTCTGGCATCATAGAGTTTCTTCCTTCACTGATTCTCTCATCTGATTTAACTTTCTGTCTCTGGTTGTTTCCTCTCTGCCTCTTCCTTCCTCCTTTACATATGTTTACACATTCTCTTGGGTTCCATGCCAATTCTTTCTTAGTCTATGTGCCCCCTAAATCACCTAATCTTGACTTCAACTACCATTTAAGTAATGACATTATTGAACGTTTTCTCTGGTTCAGATTTCTAATTCAGCTGGACATTTCTGTCTCCTGAATTTCCCCACCAGGAGGTCTGGAGTGGAGAAAATGCTATGTGTCCAACTAAACTTTTGCTTCATATTTGTGTTTTACTAGACATTTGCCAACGTTCCTTGCAGTTATGCAGGCTGTATGATAGACATAGGACTAATGGGATGTGGTTAGAATCAACACAGATCACTTCTGTTTATCATCCCTATCATGGTCTGTGTGATCACCCAAGCTCTTTCTCTTCCCTGATGGCACTGAAAGATGATAGTGTCACAGGTTCACCAGCCAGAAACATTTGCACCAGATTTTGCTGGAAAGAAGAGTCAAGTTGTGTTAGGCCACTGAGAATTGCAGTTGTTAGTTACAGCAGTTAGACCACTCCAACTATTGCAGTGTAATAAAGGATTTAGTATCTCTAAAATGGAACTTAATTTGCTCTACAAGACAAATTTCCTATCTCAGTGAATGGGAACACCAGTTTGCCCAAACCAGAGAATTTAAAGGCTGTCAAAATTTATGCTTCAAACTTTTCCCACATTGTTTCTTACCAAAACATGTTAATTTGAACTTTTTGCCATGGACACTCTCTAGTTCAGGCCTTCATGGTTTCCTAATTGTTCTTTGCTTTTGGCCTCCCCTCCCATCATTTGAAGTCCATTTCCTACACCCTTTGAAGGATAATCTTGTTCTTTTTAATTATTTCCTTTCACTTTAAAAATTAACAGCACCAATATTGTGCTAAGAAATAAATATATGCATATTTTAGAAATATTGGAAAACTCAGAAAAGTATTAACTAGAAAATAAGTCAATTACAACCTTGATACCCCATGTAAACACTATTAAACATTTGGTTCATGGGTTCCTATGTATTTTTATGTTTGTGTTTGTAATCTATTTATATGCCTATAGATAAATATACCTAAAATTCTAAATTTCATAGATAGGCATAGCTAAAATTTTACATTTAATGCTTATATCAAAGTAATACATGTATAACTTTTAACAGCTGATTATTAATACAGCATTTGTAGTGAAAAGCAACAGTTCCCTATCTCATTCCTGCCTATTTCCATTCTACTCCTTAGAGGCAAATGCTTTCAAGTATTTTAGTAACCTATTATTGATGTGTTTTTCTCCACATTTTTAAGTGGCATGCAATTCACTTTTTTAAAAATTGTATATATTATCTACTGACTTCCTGCTATATAAAATGAGAATTTAGTTTTATTACATCCTATTTCCCCACACAAACCCACTTGACAATAAAATTATGCCACTCTTTTTGGTTAAATGCATGATATTTACATTTTATTATGCTGTAATTACTTAAAACTGAGGCTCTTAAGTACACTGATTATGTTCTTGCTCAAGTTTTTCTTTTTCCTGGCATTTACTTAGTTTACTATATATCTATCATGAATTTATATCTTTAAAAAAAAACACAAACATTCTTTTCACTACATAAAACCACTTTAGATATTTAATTAAATACACTGTGGGGGCAATTTCCCTATTAAAGCCCTCCATATTCATATTCCAATCAGGACTATACATTTTTAGAATCTATAATATGTAAATAATGCTTATAAATCAATAATAGAAAGGAAAATGAAAAGAGGTGAATGACTATTTACAAAGGGAAGACAATGGTCAATAAACATGAAAAGTTACTCCATTTTATGAGTGTTGGCAAAATTAAAATGCTTGAAGATACTAAGTTTATTAGAAAATTAAACATTTTATTACTCTGTAAATATTACTTAAAACTGAGGCTCTTAAGTACAGAGGCTCTTGGTACAACCTTTTGAGGAAGTGCATCATAATCTAAGGGAGTTGCAGACTGTGCATAACCTAGATATTATATACCGTAAAGTAACTCTTGCTCGTATATCTGGGCAGACATGTACATGTAGGCATTTTGCAGCATTGTTCTTAATAGCTCCTAATGGGAATGATTCCAATGTCCATCAATAGAACATTGAATAAATAAAATATGGTATCTTAATGCAGTGGAATGCAGTACTGCCGTGAAATTAATAAAATCCATATTTGTATGAATGAATCTCAAATAATAAATGCAGAGAAACAATTAAATGCCAATTTTAATATAGTGGTTATTCCTGGGAGAAAGGTGTTGGGGAAGAAATGGTGTAGAAATACACACAGGACTTTAACTGTATTAGCATTTTCTTTGTGAAGCAGCATGGTGACTATATTATATTATTCCTCATACCTCTTTGATTTAAATATTTCATAATATATAAAAAAGCTCAACTAGAGTCACAATACTGTAAGAGAGCATAGTTGGTGTGTTTTTTGAATATGCAGAAATTGGCTGATAGCATTGGTTGTAAGGTCCCCATTGGATGAGTCTGAAGAAACCGGATCATGAAAGTAATGTTATTTAACAGAAGAAAAAGAGAAGGGCTAGCCACTTGTTTTTTTCCCTTCTCTCTAAACTTCTCTTAGTGACAAGAGGTGCTGTGTTTGGTTTATATTTTGGGAATAAGTCTCATGGATTGGTCTGTGGCTATTGAGTAATTTCATTTTGACTCAAGGGAACTTTATGTCTGAAGGTGCATTAAATAGCAATTAAGTAAATACCTGCCTAGAAAAACGTGCTTTGAATGTACCAGCCTGTCATTATACCTGGGAAATGCCTTCAGAAAAAATCAGCCTGCTGTAATCCTGAATCTTGCAGACTTGTGTGGAAATGCTGAAGGCTTTTTCAGATTTGCACATACCTTAATGTCACAGAACTTTGACTTGCTAACTAAGCTAAGATACTCTGTCAGTGATGTTTATTAACAGAATTCTGAATTCAGTCCTGATGCTTCTGCATGTGTTTTACTTTATATTGAACACATTTCTGCACTGAGCTGTCATGTTTTCCATTGTAATGATAGAAGAACTGCACCAGGGACACAAAATAAAAGGCATTGCATCAGAATCAAATAACAACCCTAGAAGTTGCATTGTGCTATGTTGTCTACCATTAAAAGGAATTCTGTGGAGTTCTGCAGTGAAAGAAATGGACTGAAAATTAGAATTCACTCTCATCTTTACTAACTTATGTCTGGTGGTATGACAAGTAACTGACTCTCTCAGCATTTGTACCAAAATGTTAAAACGTTTATAGCACTTAAGGGGCATTAGAAGGCTTAATATATGTTTAGAAATTCCTACTAATAAGCTGCCTTTCCTCCGAAGCGTTTGAGATACTAAAACTAATTAGGTGCTATCTACTTATTAAGTACTAAATGAGTGTTTTTATTGAGTTCTGAGATTCTAAGGAAAAACTTGTGAGGTACGATTACTGTTGGCACTGAAGAGTATATATGATGAGTAGCATGAAAATAATTCATTTCATTACTATAGCAGATTTTAGCTATTTCACTGTAGGAATGGGATAAGGTACTGTTTAAATCAAAAGGTGAAACCAACACTGACATATCTGAACCTTCAGATGGCTCAGGATGGACCCTCAGGATTTCATGTGAGTTGAGACTAAGGATAATGAGTTTCTTTATTATCTAATTTGTATCTAGAAAAGTTAACCTCCAGAACTACTGTCTTAGAAATATTCCAGTTGCTCAGCAGGATGCATAAAGTCTGCTCTTTGGTAGAGAAAAGAATGGTCAAGAACTTGGAAGAGAATGCCATATTTTCAAAATGTCACTCAGAGATTTCTAGAATGACCATCTAAAGTCTGAAGTCAGGGTCAGGGCACCGCAGCAAGTCTTAGGTGTTTCCTGTACAGGCAACTTCATGTGATCATGTCTCAGCTTTCAGCCTGACCATGTCACCACCCTCCCTCCCTCCCTCCTGGAAAGTGTTATCTTCGTTTGAGAAAGAGATACTTTTTTTCCCTTATGTCCAGGTAGATTATACCACAACATACCTTATGAATTATATGGGGCAATTTAATGGCACTAGAGGAAACTTGCATTTCAGTGGCTTACTCTAGTTGGCAGGTAAACCGAAGAATTATCCTGCACAATGCAACTATAAAATGCTTTAGAGTTCCTAAAGTGTTTTCATACTGTGCTGATTCCAAAGTCAAAGACAAAAGTCTCATTTTTTATAGCACCTTTTCCAACTATAGGTATATTTGTTCCTTGCAGAATAACTTCTGTGCACTGAGAACTAGCTGGGGTTCTCTTAGTCTTAGGTTGTGGGTTCTTAAAACTTTTAGATGTGAAGAATCTAGAAAACTTGAAGTCTTGTTTGAGATTTATATTTTTTTAATTCCAAATAAAGAAAGTCAATTTTATATGGCTGAATCTCAAGGAGGAGATGTATTAATATTTGGCTTAAAAATCAAGCTGCAGGTGGAGCAAAATGTAACAGATCTCAGACACATCTGGAACTAAGAAATTAAATACCAGCAAAACTTTCTTTCTGCCTCTCATCTTTGATTCTCTTTTTTGAATTCCAATTTCTTCTATTCTCCTTCCTTTTAGACCAGTACCAGAGCTGTGCTGATTTATGTCGTCTCTAATTCCTAATTTAAAAAAAATTCCAGGGAAAGAATTTTGATATGGTTGGAGTAAGGGTTGGTGGTACAAATAACAAGAAAACCTGATACTCCCAGGAGAATCAAACGGTTATAGCCCAGCCAAGAAAAACTCCCTAAGTAAGATGGATTAGTACTTGGGATTTTGCAGCCACCAGATTTTACCTGCCTGTTCTCCCAAGGATGGAGGTTATATTTATCTACTCATGGTTCTATAACCAAAATATCACAGATGGGGCAGCTTAGACAACAGAAATTTATTTCTCACAGTTCTAGAGGCTGGAAGTTCAAAATCAAGATGGCAGAAAGATTGATGTCTGGGAAGGGATTTTCCCTTGGGTTGCAGATGGCTACCTTCTTGCTGTGTACTCTCATGGCCTTTCCTTGGTGCTTGCACACAGAGTGAGAAAGAACTAGCTGGTGTCTCTTTTGATAAGTTCACAAATACTATTGGATTAGGACTCCATCCTATGACCTCATTTAACCTTACTCACCTTTTTAAAGGTCCTATGTCCAAATACAGTCATGTTCTAAAGTACTGGGAGTTATAACTTCAAATATACTAATTTGGAGGCAGGGTCATAATTTAGTCAATAATAGAGGATCAGATTGCTTCCAGCTCCCCACAACTACTAAAAAGCTTAAAAAAAAAATAAAAAAAAAAACCCTTATACATATCACCTTATGTACCGTATTAGTTAGCTAGGTCTGCCATAACAAAATAGCACAGAGTGGACGGTTTAAACAACAGATACTTTTTTTTTCTCACAGTTCTAGAGGCTAAAACTCCAAGATGAAAATGCTAGCCAGTTTGGTTCCTGGTGAGGGATCTCTTCCTGACTTGTAAATGGCCACCGTCTAACCATGTCCTCCTGTGTCCCTTCCTCTGTGCATATATTGAGACAGAAAGAAATCCTATCAAGAGCCCTATCCCCAAATATAGCCACAATGAGGGGCAGGGCTTCGAGATTTGAATTTGGAGGAGATACATATTCAGGTCATAAGATGTGCCTATATAAAAAATTCCTTGGAATACTGTATCAGTTACAAATTGCGCTACAAGAACAAACAACCTCATAATTTCAGTGGCTTAACACAACAAATTTTATTTTTCACTCATTCTGGAGATCCAAGATAGGTCTTAACTGACATAGAGAATATGCCTATTATAGCCACCCAAGGACCCAGGGTGATAGAGACTCCATCTTAACCTATTGTTTCCATTAACACTGCAGCAGTAGCAAGAGAACATATCACTATTCACATTTCATCGGCCAAAGTAAATCATATGGCCACATCTATCTTCAAAGGTGGAAGAGCAAATCAGTGCAATCTTACCATGTGCCTGGGAGGTTGAGGGACAGAAATATTTGATGACTAGCACTAATTTCTATAATATATATTAAGGGGTGAAATTTCTAGATGATAGGGTGAATATGCATTTTCTTAATTGCCTTACTGATGACAGACCACACTCCATAATGGTTGCAACAGTCTACATTCCCACCAGCAGGGTGCAAGAAGTCCATATTCTCACCAATGCTCAGCGTTATTCAGCTTTCTAATTTGTCAGGCTAATGATGTAAAGCAGTATCTCACTGTAGTTTAACTTTCATTTTCTGATTAGCAATTATTTAAAATATGACTTCATATGCTTAATTTTTTATTTCCTTTTTGTTAAACTATTTATTCACAACCATTGCCCATTTTTCTCTTGGTTTTTCTGTCTTTTTGTGATTTTGTAAGAGTTTGTTTTATATTCTAGATATTAATTTCTTGGTGGTTTTAAACAACTGCAAATTATTTCTCACCTTCTGTCACTTATTAACTTTATCCAAGATATCAGTTTCTGAAAAGAAATTCTTAATTTTTGTATAATTCATATTTTTTTTGCTCTGTGGTTTGTACATTTGAAGTTATGTTTAAGAATTACTACTTCCCTGTAGTTTACAATTACATTTTCATTTTCCTCCATGAAGCTTATAGATTTATTTTTCACATTTAGGTATTTAATTACCTGTGATCTCCTTTTATATATAGTGATATGTAGGGAAAAGTTTCATTTTTTCTTGATTTTGTGGGAGTTTTCCCAAGTAACATGACGTGGTTTGACTCTGTTTCCCCATCTGAATCTCACCACAAATTGTGATCCCCATAATCCCTGTGTGTCGAGGAAGGGACTGGTGGGAGGTGATTGGATCATGGGAGCAGATCCCCCATGCTATTCTTGTGAGAGTGAGAGTGAGTTCTCGCAAGATCTGATGGTTTTATAAGGCAGTTTTTCCTGCTCTCAGAAGCTCTCTCTTGCCTGCCACTATGTAAGATATTCCTGTTTCCCCTTCTGTCCTGATTGCAAGCTTCCTGAGCCACCCCCGCCCTGAGACATTGAATGTGAATCAATTAAACCTCCTTTGTTTATAAATTACCAAGTCTTGGGTATTTTCTTTACAGCAGTGTGAAAATGGACTCAAATGTAATCTATACTTTCCTCATTGATTTGGTGGTGCCATCTTTATTGTATATTAAATTTTCATAATCATATATATCTGTCTTTTACACGTTCATTCTTTTCAATGGCCAGTTTGCCTTTTTTCCCCCCATCAATACCACACTGTTTTTAATATATATATATCTTAATATCCAGTCAAGAAAATCATTTCTATTTTCTCTCTTTTTAAATTAAAATTAATGTAGTGATGGTGGATGGTGGATATTTATTTAGCCATGTAAATTTTAAAATAAATATATTAAGTCATGAACAAAATAGAAATAAATATTTGGTATTGCACTGAATTTACAGGTTAATTTAAGTATAATTGACATTTTTATAATATTAGGTTGTCTTAGCTAAGAGTAATAATGACCGTCTCCCCAGTGATTCCCATTGTATTCTTGTAGCCTTATTAGATATTTAAAACATTCTCTATATAAGTATTGTTTCAAGTTCTCCATATAAGTAATTTGTTTTTTTAATCTTCTTCATGACAATTTTACTGAACTTTCTTATTAGATTTAATAATTTAATAATTCTTTTTTAATGTTTTAAGGCAGATCATACTTCCATAAATAATGGCAATTTTATTTCTACTATTTAAAATTTTACTACTTTTCTTTCTCTTTTTCTTTTGTTACACACTTGGCCAGGACTTCCAGGACCATGTTAAGCATTAATAGTGAGAATAATCATACTAATCTCATTCTCAATTTTAAAGGGAATGTACTTAAGGTCTTTTGCTAGGGGTAGTGTACTGTAAATTTTTGGTACATGACCTCTATAAAGTGAAGGTTTCCTTCTAATTATAGTTTCCTAGGATTTTTTTTTAATGTTTTAAATATGTACTAAAATCCATCAAGTGCTTTTTTTCCTGAATCAAATGAAATAATAAACTTTTTTTTTCTTTTGGTCTATTAATGTAGTAAATTGTCAATGTATTTTCTAACTTTTATCATCTTCATGTTCCTGGGATAAACCATACTTGGCCATTTTTTATTATATATAAGCACATTTGTGGATTCAGTTAGCTAAAAGTCAAAATCCTTAAAATGGGTTACAACAGCCTACAGTACTTGCTCACTCTTCTCCCCTCTGCACCTCACCCCATTATGTCTCTGACTTATTTCCTTCAACTGTACTCATGTAGGTCAAGTCATTCTGTTCTACTTGCTATTCCTTCAAATGGCCAGACACATTCCCACATCAATGCCTTTGCACTTGCAGTTCCTTCTGCCTGGAAAGAACTTCTTTGATATGCAAATGGGTCACTCCCTCTCCAACTTCAGATCTTCACACAATTTTTCATCTTCTCAGTGAGTCCTATCCTGGCATTCCTGTCTAAAATTCCAGCCCACTCACTCCAACATTCTCTATCCCCTTTCTTTGCTATATTTTACTGTCTTAATTGTACTTATTTTCTTTATTCTTGGTGTTCTGGCATTTCTATTGTCACTAATTAGGGAGAGACTGCCCTCCCAGAGGTAGTCAATTCTAAGGGATAGCAAAATGCTTGTTAGGGAGCACATCTTTCATCCACAAACTAACCAATCCAGAGCCCACAGCCCTAACCATTTCCTTTATCAAGCTCTTATGTACCGAGGCCAGTGTTTCCTCTCCCCTCAATCAACCCAGGTTCAGGTCCAAGTGAGCTAGGGACAGACCTTATGCCGCAAAGCCCACCTGCGTTATACAAACTAGGCAGTCCAAAGGTGTTTACACTGCCCTACCTCACCTTTCCCTCTGAAACCCCGATAAAGGTTGTAGCCTGTGACTTTCTCTCAGCCCTTCTGCCCACTGACTTCCCTTGGTGCCCTTCCATGTGGCCCAGCATGGTGTGCTGTGTCTCCTGTTTTTAGTATCTGTGAGCAGAAACTTCTTCCTCTATGGAAATCACCTCATGTCTCTGTGTCTTAACACACCTGATTAAAACAAATCTCAAGAACAAATGTTAAGGCATTTACTTACTATGTCTTCTCACTTCACGTGAAACATACTATACAGTTTATTTATTTATATCGTTTATTGCATGTCGTCCCTAATTAGAATACAAGTTTCATGAAGCAGGAATTTATTTTTGTCGTTTTTTTCTTTTAACTTCTATATCTCCATTATTGAGAACATTCCCCAGTAAATTCTGGGTCCTCAATATTTATGAAATGAATGAATGAAATACTACTGAATAAAATGAATCTAATATTTTCCTTTCAAGTAAGGAAAACAAGAGGCAATTAATGTTGGCATATTGATGTATTTTCGGTCAGTTTATGCACTTTTGTTTACAGCTGACTTAGTATTTCCATCTGATAACAGTCACTTGAATGTTTGCTGAGCAGCTGCTTGCTCTGTATCAGACTTCGTGCTGGATATTGGGCAGGCAATGATGACAAAATAAACATTATCCTTGTCTGGAGGCAGTTTTCAGCCTTCAAATTTTAAATCTCCTGTTTATTATATTATGGGCAATCCTCCATGTTTCAAAATAAGATTTCCATGAAAATTAATTTTAATAGTTGTGCAACAAAAGATTTAAAGCAATCTTCCATGCATTACATTGGGCTGGCAGATTTGCTTTGTTTATAGACATAAAGTTTAAATTAGTTGCCAGTAATGTAAAAGTTGATTGATTTAACATTAACTAATCCAGATTTCCAGCTGCTGCAAGAAAATAGGGAATTATAGAAAAAGGCACCTGGATCCTCTCAAAAAACTTATTGATACTTAGAGCTGAATGGCCGCTTCTAATGTAGATCAAGTATTGGTTTGTCTATAAGGTTTTCTTTCATCTCCCTGTTTTCTCATTTATATTAACTGACTGGTCTCTGTTCATTTTGACTTTGTGGCCTCTGTATAGAATATTCCATTATATGGATGCATCATAATTTTCTTAGCTATTTCCCCAAGGTTAAACAATTAGGTTATTGCTAAATTTTCACTGTTATAAACAACAGATAAATCTCTATCTATATATCAGATTCTTTCCTTAGGGTAGATTTTTCTAAAAGGGAAATTACCAAGTCAGAGGGTAGGGATATTTTACTTGCTTTTCAAAAGAGTACATAATTTTCTACTCTCAGTTATGTATGAGGGTGCATATTTCAATGATGGCCTACTGAAACTGCATTTTAAAATGTTTTCATCTTTACTAATTTAATAAGCAAAAATTGTATTTTAATTTAGATTTCTTTGATCACCATTGAGATTAACCAGTCTGTATTTTATTAGTAGTTATGCAGCACTATTTGCAAAATTACTTTTATTTCAATTTGCCATATTTTTGTGTTTGATATGAGCTTTTTCTCTATTATGTTAAGTACTTCTGTGGCTTATTTACTATACATTTTTGTTATTAATTTTTAACTTAATGCCTTCTTTGATAAGTTATTTACTTTTTAATATTCAAATCAGGATATTTTTATTTTTTAATTTTCTATTGTTTTTAACTTAACTGTATCCTTTATCCTGTAGAGGTAAATTAAATAGCCATACATACATTATACTTTTCATGACTGATTTTAAATATTTTGCTTTTTATTACTTTTGGAATTTATTTTGATATAAGATCAGTATCTAAATTTTTGTGTTGTATTGTCAATTTTAATTGTTTTGCTTTTTTTTCACTAGCATCAAAATCAATATTCTGAAAAATATTTCTTTTTTTTTCTTTTTTGAGATGGAGGAGTCTTGATGTGTCGCTCAGGCTGGAGTACAATGGCGCGATCTCGGCTCACTGCAAGCTCTGCCTCCTGGGTTCACGCCATTCTCCTGCCTCAGCCTCCCAAGTAGCTGGGACTACAGGCGCCTGCCACCACACCCGGCTAATTTTTTTTGTATTTTTAGTAGTGACAGGGTTTCACCACCTTAGCCAGGATGGTGTTGATCTCCTGACCTCGTGATCCACCCACCTTGGCCTCCCAAAGTGCTAGGATTACAGGCGTAAGCCACCATGCCCGGCCCTGAAAAACATTTATTAAATAAACCTCTTTCATGCTGATGTATATACCTTATTTACTATTAACTTCTTGTGTACATTAGCAACTGTATCTAAGTGGTATTATTTTGTTTCATAAATCTTCCTCTCAATGCTTATGCCATTTCATTATTAAAACTTTATAAGATACTTTAGTGGCCATATCCTATTAAATATAAATCCTTAAGAGTTCATTTTTTAAACATAGCATTCTCATTTGTCTCTAATTATTCTGGAGTAAAATTAGAATTATAATTTCAAGTTCCAAATATCTTCTAAGTGATGTCATATAAATACATTTAAAAATAATTAATGGCCAGGTGCGGTGGCTCACGCTTGTAATCCCAGCACTTTGGGAGGCCGAGGCGGGTGGATCATGAGGTCAGGAGATCTAGACCACGGTGAAACCCCATCTCTACTAAAAATACAAAAAAAATTAGCCAGGCGTGGTGGCGGGCGCCTGTAGTCCCAGCTACTCGGAGAGGCTGAGGCAGGAGAATGGCGTGAACCCGGGAGGCGGAGCTTGCAGTGAGCCGAGATCGCGCCACTGCACCCCAGCCTGGGCGACAGAGCGAGACTCTGTCTCGAAAAAAAATAAAAACAAAAAAAAAATAATAATAATTAACATCCTAAGAATAATATCGACACATAATTTTTGATCTTTCAAAAAATGGTAGTCCTTTCACTTTTTAACATTTCTGTTATATATTTTTACAGTGTTTTTTTTCCCTGAAAGTCTAGCACACATTTGGCTACCATTATTTTTAACTATTTTATATTTTGTTGCGATTTTGAGGTGATTATTTTCTATTACATTTTCTACCAATTAATTTTTGGTATTTAAGGAGAATTTTTTTTTATATTTACATATGTTTCTGAATCTTTATTTTTTACCCCCTCATTGACTCAATAAATGTTATATATTCAACATTATTGTCCCTAATATTTTATCTTCCAATTATAATTTTTATTTTGATTACATTATCTATTGTTTTGGTTATAATTGCCAGAACATTAAAACTATTAATGAAGCCAAGTGTGGTGGCATGCACCTATAGTCCCAGCTACTTGGTAGTCTAAGGCAGGAGGATTGCTTGAGCCCAGGAATTCAAACCTGTAGCTCACTATGATCATGGCTGACTGGCCACTGCATGCCAGCTTGGGCAACATAGCAAGATCCTGTCTCTAACTATATATATATATATATATATATATAAAATGTTGTTTATATATATCTATAGATATATATATATAAACAACATTTCATATCTTTGCCTTCACTGTGGCTTTATTGAAATTATCGCTAATGTTTTATATTCAGGTATGATATTGCCTATTGATTTGCCAATATCTTCATCGGGTTAATCAATTATTTTATGATTTATTAATTATTTTTATATGGAATTAAATTTAAACCACTTTTCTGGAATCTCTTGAGATCATTGAATTTTGAAAATTGTATTAGATGATGTTATTTATTATGTTTTAAAGATAATATACTTTTGCATTTCTATAGTTCAGAACAAATTACTCATTTGCTCTGCTATCAGACTTTATTAGTACATTTAAAGATATTTATAAGTGAGATCACATAGAGTTTTTCTTGTTTGCCTTATATGTTTAAGCTTTGGGGTTAGATTACAACTGGATTTATAACATTGGTCCCTTTCTCTCTGTCAGGGTTGGTCTCATTGAGAAGGTAACAGATACACAACAACCTGAAGGAAGTGAGCAGGGAGCCATGCAGCTATTGGGGAAAACCAATAAAGGCAGAGTGAACAGCTAGTGCAGAGCCCTAAGTTAATGAGTTTTTTCAATATGCTAGGCTTGGTGTTATATCCAGGGGTTTAAAGAGAAATAAAATGTCAACCCTAACCTCGTTCTACCAATGAAAGTATATTGATCTGCTATAGTAAGACAACTACTATGAGAGAGAGTCACATAGTGCTTTCGGAGGCTATAAGAAAGGATTCTAACCCAGTCTGGAGGAAGTCTGGGAAGAACTCCTGCTGGAGACATTGCTTCATATGGGTAGAGTGAGTAGGACCTACCCAGGTAAAGGAGCAAGATCTGAGTGAGAATACAATACATATAGGCAGCTTAAATCAGTCAAGCATGATGTGAGTAAATACCACAAGAGAGTGGTAATGAGAGTCAAGATGGTGTGTTAGCCTGTTTTCATGCTGTTGATAAAGACATACCTGAAACTGGGAAGAAAAAGAAGTTTAGTGGACTTACAGTTCCACGTAGCTAGGGAGGCCTCACAATCATGGTGGAAGGCAAGGAGGAGCAAGTCTTGTCTTAATGGATGGTGGTAGGCAAAGAGAAGAGAGAATGAGAGCCAAGCAAAACGAGTTTCCCCTTATCAAACCATCAGATCTTGTGAGACTTGTTCACTATCATGAGAATGGTATGGGGGAAACCACCCCCATGATTCAATTATCTCCCACTGGGTCCCTCCCACAATGCATGGGAATTATGAGAGTACAATTCAAGATGAGATTTGGGAGGAGACACAGAGCCATACCATATCATTCTGCCCCAGACTCCCTCCCAAATCTCATGTCCTCACATTTCAAAACCAATCGTGCCTTCCCAGCCATCCCCCAAAGTCTTAATTCATTTCAGCATTAACTCAAAAGTCCACAGTCCAAAGTCTCATCTGAGACAAGGCAAGTCCCTTCTGCCTATAAGCTGTAAAATCAAAAGCAAGTTAGTTACTTCCTAGATACAATGGGGGTACAGGCATTGGGTAGATACAGCCATTCCAAATGGGAGGAACTGGCTAAAACAAAGGGGCTACAGGCCCCATGCAAGTCCAAAATCTAGCAGCACAGTCAAATCTTAAAGGTCTGAAATGATCTCCTTTGACTCCATGTCTCATATGCAGGTCACACTGATGCAGGAGGTGCATTCCCATGGTCTTGGGCAGCTCCACCCCTGTGGCTTTGCAAGGTATAGTCTCCTACCGGGCGCTTTCACTGGCTGGCAGTGAGTGTCTGCAGCTTTTCCAGGTGTATAGTGCAAGCTCTCCCTGGATCTATCATTCTGGGGTCTGGAGGATGGTGGCCCTCTTCTCACAGCTCCACTAGGTGGTGCCCCAGCATGGAGTCTGTGTGGGGGCTCCCACCCCACATTTCTCTTCTGCACTGCCCCACCAGAGGTTCTCCATGAGGACCCTGCCCCTATAGCAAACTTCTTCCTGGGCATCCAGGCATTTCCAGATATCTTCTGAAATCTAGGTGGAGGTTCCAAACCTCAATTCTTGACTTCTGTGCACTCGATGGCTCAACACCATGTGAAAGCTGCCAAGGCTTGAGGCTTGCACCCTCTGAAGCTATGGCCCAAGGTCTACATTGGCCCTTTTCAGCCACAGCTGGAGAGGTTGGGACACAGGGCACCAAGTCCCTAGGCTGCACCCAGCACAGGGACCCATGGCCTGACACATGAAACCATTTTTTCTTCCTAGGCCTCCGAGCCCATGATGGGAGGGGCTCCTGTGAAGACCTCTGACAAGCTCTGGAGACATTTTCCCCATTGTCTTGAGGATTAAGATTCAGCTTGTTACTTACGCAAATTTCTGCAGCCTGCTTAAATTTCTCCTCAGAAAATGGGATTGTCTTTTCTATCGCAGTTAGGCTGCAAACTTCCCAAACTTTTATGCTCTGCTTCCCTTATAAAACTGATTACCTTTAACAGCATCCAAGACACCTCATAAAGGTTTTGCTGCTTCAAAATTTCTTCCGCCAGATATTCTAAATCATCTCCCTCAAATTCAAAGTTCCACAAATCTCCATGGCAGGGGCAAAATGCCACCAGTCTCTTTGCTAAAACATAACAAGAGTTACCTCTGCTCCAGTTTCCAACAAGTTCCTCATCTCCATCTGAGATCACCTCAGCCTGGACCTTATTGTTATATCACTATCAGAATTTTTGACAAAGCCATTCAACAAGTCTCTAGGAAGTTCTAAACATTCATGCATTTCCTGTCTTCTTCTGAGCCCTCCAAACTGTTCCAACCTCTGCCTGTTATGCAGTTCCAAAGTTGCTTCCACATTTTTGGATATCTTTTCAGCAACGCCCCATTCTGCTGGTACCAATTTACTGTGTTAGCCTGTTTTCACACTGCTGATAAAGACATACCCAGGACTGGGAGGAAAAAGAAGTTTAATGGACTTACAGTTCCACATGGCTAGGGAGGCCTCAAAATGATGGCAGAAGGCAAGAAGGAGCAAGTCATGTCTTAAACGGATGGCGGCAGGCAAAAAGAAGAGAGAATGAGAGCCAAGTGAAATGGGTTTTCCCTTTTTAAACCATCAGATCTTGTGAGACTTATTCACTACCATGAGAATAATATGGGAGAAATTGCCCCTTGATTTAATTATTTCCCACAAGGTCCCTCCCACAATGCATGGGAATTATGGGAGTACAATTCAAGATGAGATTTGGGTGAGGACAAAGAGCCAAACCATATTAGATGGGAAAGCTTGGAGGGGTCAAACCATGTTGCACCATCCTCAGCAGTTTGTTATCTCTATTTGCCAGTAAGAAGCTATTTAAAGGCTTACGGCAGAAGAAAAAATCACATTTTGTTTTAGAAGAGTAATTGGCTATCACATGTAAATGATATTGACCTTGAATGGAGCAAAACTAAAAGCAAAGAGCTCACTTAAGATTTGTGTTGATCATCCGAACAAAGACTGAAACAGAACTGAACAAAGGCGACATAGGAGAGGATGTGATGGGTGAATTTGACAGCTGTTTGTAACTAAAATAGGCAAGCTTTGGTAACTGACAAAAGGAAGAAGGAAGGATGGCTTAAAGTCTAGACTAATTCCTAAATTTCTGGATTGTATGACTAAGGAAAACATGATGTATTCTGCAGTTGGTTCCCTGTCAGAGAAGGAATGCTAAAAATGTGCAAGGTAGGGGAAAATGATAAAAGGACAAACATATCAATCAAAGATTTAACGTCAAATAAAAGACACTGGTTTCAAGCTTCCAAATGTGTTGTGTATATGTGTGTTTTAATTTCCTTTCTTCAAAAGTAGTGTACATTTTTATAATATATTATATCTGAGAGTCTGCTTTATTCTGCACTTGATACCTAATATATGTATGTGTATTTCCAACAAAGTCTAAATATGCCCAGGGGGCTTGTTTATTAACTGAATTTCCTGAGGCATAATTCTTTCCCTTGGGGTGCTAATAACCTGATAATTTCAGATCTTTAATACTTAGATATATTAATGAGAACAAATAACTTTGTAAAGACTCTATTATTCATATTTGTCTTTTAACTTTTATTATAATATGAATTTCTTTCATTATCCCCTACCATACACATACAAACTTTTCTATTTTAGGAAGCCTTCAACAATGACCTTTTCTTGTGTTAACATTCAAAAGACAATCTTATCATATCTAAAAGTGTCACCTCAAATGCATTGCTTCTAGTAGGAAGAAATTTGCTCCTGATTTTTGAGAGGTTAAATGAACTCAGAAGGCTCCCGTGTCCTCTCATCGATCTCCCCTCCAGGCTGTTCTCTCAATCTTCCCACTGGGTGAATTAGTGCTACCTATTATGTGAGCCCTCAGATGTGGAAAAGGCAGCAGCTTCTTTCAAGCAGGGGAGGCTGGGTGAAGCTGCCTTCTAGCACAATGAGGGACAAATTGCCTAGAGAAGGGGCAGTGAGTTGGGTCTGCCAGGTCTCATGGCACCCAAAGCTGAGCACAGCCCCCACCCAGGGGAAGAGAGGCTCCTGAGGATATGACAAAAGCGTCCATGTATTAGCATTCCTGCTGCTATGAAAAGACATCTGAGGACTACGTAATGTATAATGAACATACATTTGTTTCTCATAGATCTGGAGACGGGGATGTCCAAGAACAAAGTGCTGACGAGTTCAGTGTCTGTAGTCTCTGTTTCCAAGATGACACCTTGAACTCTGTGTCCTCCAGAGAAATTGAACAGTTCCCTCAGATGGCAGAGGGATGGAAAAGGGCAAAAGGGGGTCTAGCTTATTCTCTCTAGCCCTTTTATAAAGTTACTAATCCCATTCACGTGGGTTCCACCTTCATGTCTTAATCACCTTGTGAAGGGTCCATCTCTTAATACTATCACGTTGATGACTAAGTTGCAACATGAATTTTGGACATGTCACAAACATTCACACCATAGCAGTTTACATGACAAAAGAGTGAAAGGCATACAACAAGGGATGATGGGATGTAACCATGGACAAAGTTATCCTGAGTACAGCTGTGACAAAAAGGGCTCTGAGAAAAATTCAAATTGCGTGACTCTGATATGTGCAAGTATCAGAAAATTCAAAAGTGGTTTGAGTTTATTTAACTTGAAAAGTGATTAAATGTTGTAGGAAATTTACTGATGGCAAACCTCCAGCATTTGTATTAATCATGCAATTGTCACAGTTCCATTCCAATGGCTTTTCGTGCTGTTGTTGTTGTATAGCATTATCTCTTTCTGGGTGCTTTTGGTGCACTTGATATTAAAACCAACTCTGAAATAATACCACCTTGGGTGATTTTAAACCTTTGTGATAGAGCATAAAATATCTGGGAACATCAAAGTCAAGTCACACCTAAAACCTCTGCCTAAGATACTGACCACCCGCATAAAACTTTTCAGTTATATCATGTCCTTAGAAATTCAGCTTAACTACACAAATTTATTTTTTGATCAGAAAAGTGTGCGAAGTTTTATATATGAAATTCAAGATTTTTTTGAAAGCCAAGATTTTTAAAACTTGGAAATAGATGGGTCCAAATAGTGTGGCAACCTAAAAAATCATATGCTTAAATCTTCAGATATCTACTGAAAGTCTATGTGAATATAAACAGAAGAGCTGGGACACTGTAACAGCCCTGGTAACTAGAGCAATGGTCTCAGCCACAGGCCAGAAACTTTAAGGAACTTTTGCAATACAGAACGCAGATAAGGGCCAGACCAAAACACCTGATAACCCTTGGCAGTTTGATTATTTGGTGCCCTTTCAACTCCATATTCTTTAATATCTGATAAGCATTTATATATAAAGGACATGAGGGGTTGTCTGAAAGGGGCAGGGGATTGGAGAGCTAATGAAGGGCAATATGGAGTCTTAGTCTTCCCATCTTTCAACTTGGACATGCTACTCAACAGTTAATAGGAGCCCCTGCCATGCCAGGAGCTGTTGTGGTGATCTTGTCTGACCTGAGTATGTTCCTTGTGCACTCAATCCCCACTTCAACCAGATCATCAAAGTATTCTTTCTCAACATCCAGATTCATCTCCCCAAGGGAGATATGGGTAAATGCTGTTTTCTTTTTTATTAAATGTTTTCAGTGGTATTTTTGTCCCATAATGATGTATCTCTAGCATTCTATAAAGCTTGATGACCCCCAAAATCCACCTCTCATTCAAATGACGCTAACCTGAAAGCAGAACACTGATTTGTGCCCTACCTTCTGCCTGCAGATGGTTAGTGGAAGAATATTGAACCGAAGGCTGTCATTGTCATTCCTAATTTGTAGCAAGCATGCCTAGAACTGAGGTGGAGTGTGAGGAGGAAAGTGAGAAAGAGACATGTCGATCTCAACCAGCCCTGGGACATGCTACAAGTTTCCAAGGCTAGAGGGAGCAGGGACCAGGACGGCACATACTGTATTTGTATATGGCACCAATGGAAGTGCCACAGCTGCCTCCAGCATTTCCCTGGCAGTATGCCAGGGAAACAGGGTTGAGCTACCTGCCTAACTCAGGGCTACCAACACACAATGAAAGAAGGGTTCTGCAGAAAAATTTTCTGCTGCCAGATCAAGCCAAACAAACAAACAAAAACAAAAATACCTCTCTGATCCCTTCATCTATCTCTACTTGTGGAACAAAGCAAAGCCTATTAATAGTAAACTTTTCCATTTTTCTCCATATTTACTAAATGATTTTTTAAATGGTCTCTTTATCTCTCATAAAACCCGCCTCTAATCCCAATGCCAAAAACCAACCAACCAAACAAAAATACCACAAATCTTTCTCTATAAGAATGAACAAGTGGCAAAAGAAAGGTCAGACATTTTAAAACTATGTTTAAGTTAATATTTGCAAATTATTCATCTAACAAAGGCCTAACATCCAGCATCTATAAGGAATATAAGCAAATTTACAAAGGAAAAGCAAACAACTCCATTAAAAAGTGGACAAAGGCCGGGCACGGTGGCTCACGCCTGTAATCCCAGCACTTTGGGAGGCCGAGGTGGGAGGATCACGAGGTCAGGAGATCGAGACCATCCTGGCTAACTTGGTGAAACTCTGTCTCTACTAAAAATACAAAAAATTAGCCGGGTGTGATGGCAGGCGCCTGTAGTCCAGCTACTCAGGGGGCTGAGGCAGGAGAATCACTTGAACCCGGGAGGCAGAGGTTGCAGTGAGCAGAGATCATGCCACTGCACTCCAGCCTGGGCGACAGAGAGAGATTTCATCTCAAAAAAAAAAAAAAAAAAGTGGACAAAGGACATGAACAGACACTTCTCAAAAAAAGACATACGTTCATCTAACAAACATGAAAAAAAGCTCAGTATCACTGAGCATTAGAGAAATGCAAATCAAAACCACAATGAGATACCATCTTATACCAGTCAGATTGGCAATTATTAAAAAGTAAAAAAAAAAAAAAAAAAAAAAAAAAACCACATGCTGGCGAGGTTGCAGAGATAAAAGATCACTTATATACTGTTGGTGGGAGTGCAAATTAGTTCAATCATTGTGGAAAATAGTATGACGATTCCTCAAAGAGCTAAAAGCAGAACTACCACTCAACTCGGCAATCCTATTACTGGTTATACACCCAGAGGACTAGAAAACCATTCTACCATAAAGATACATGAACGTGGATTTTCATTGCAGCACTATTCACAATAAAAAAGAAATGAAATCAACCTAAATGCCCATCAATGTCAGAATGGATAAAGAAAATGTGGTACATATACACCAAGAAATATTATGCAGCCATAAAAAAGAATGAAATCATGTCTTTGTGGGAACATGGATGGAGCTGGAGGCTATCAGCATTAGCAAATTAACACAGGAAAAGAAAACCAAATACTGCATGTACTCAATTATAAGTGGGAGCTAAATAACAAGAACTTATGAACACCAAGTAGGAAATAACAGACACTGGGGTCCACTTGAAGGGGAAGAGTGAGAGGAAGGAGAGAAGCAGAAAAGATAACTATTAGGTATTGAGCTTAATACCTGGGTGATGAAATAATATGTATAACAAAACCCTGTGACCCATGCTTATATATGTAACAAACCTTCATATGTATCACAAAACCTAAAATAAAAGCTAAAAAATTAAAAACTATGTTTAAATTAATAAATAATTAATGAATGGTGATTAAATTAATGTAAAACTAATGAATCAAAGCAAATTTATTAGTACTATAAAAGAGATACTGTATTAAAAGTGAGAAAAACTAGAGAAAAACCTGCAATTGGTATTCTCCCAAAATGAGAATAGAAATTAGTATAGTCATTAGATGCTAGGCCAGGCACGGTGGCTCACGCCTGTAATCCCAGCACTTTGGGAGGCCGAGGCGGGCGGATCACAAGGTCAGGAGATCGAGACCATCCTGGCTAACACAGTGAAACCCCGTCTCTACTAAAAAAAATACAAAAAATTAGCCGGGTGAGGTGGCGGGCGCCTGTAGTCCCAGCTACTCGGGAGGCTGAGGCAGGAGAATGGCGTCAACCCTGGGGGGCGGAGCCTGCAGTGAGCTGAAATCGCGCCACTGCACTCCAGCCTGTGTGACAGCGAGACTCTGTCTCAGAAAAAAAAAAAAGAAATTAGTATAGTCATTAGATGCTATATCTGTAAAAGTTGAGCACAGGAAAAATCAGAATTTTAAAATTTCCGTGATTATAATTGTTACATGAAAATGAGCCACAAATTAAAACTGTTATGAAGGCAATGAAAAATATTATTTAAGCCCTGTATGACAGAGAGGCTTTTAATTGAAGCTAACTATAATCCTTAACGTACACAGCTAAAAAAAAATTTTAAGCACCAAATGAAAATGAGCAAAGTATATCAACAGGCACATCTGCCTTCACAAGCCCAATTAAAACTTACAATAAAATGAGGAAATACCTTATATTCACAATGGAGTAGGGGCGAGGTTTTGGGGAATTTTAACTATGCCTTACTGGTGGGATTGTACTCTTGCTCCATATTGGTGCAAGTTATTTTGGAGAGTACACAGGAAGCATTTTACAACGTACAGAAGTTTATGCCAAGCAATTCCACTTCTAGAAGTTTGTCCTATGGAAACACATAGGTATCTGAGCCAGTGTTCTGACAGCTTTTTTTTTATTTTTTTTTATTTTTTTTTGAGACGGAGTCTTTCTCTGTCCCCCAGGCTGGAGTGCAGTGGCGCGATCTCGGCTCACTGCAAGCTCCGCCTCCCGGGTTCACGCCATTCTCCTGCTTCAGCCTCCCGAGTAGCTGGGACTACAGGCGCCCGCCAACACGCCCGGCTAATTTTTTGTATTTTTAGTAGAGACGGGGTTTCACCGTGTTAGCCAGGATGGTCTCAATCTCCTGACCTCGTGATCCGCCCCCCTCGGCCTCCCAAAGTGCTGGGATTACAGGCTCGAGCCACCGCGCCCGGTGACAGCCTTTATTATAATAATAAAAACGTTAAAACAATTTGGCTAAATATCGAGGTTGGTTGCATCCATCAGAATCATTTTATGTAATTAAACTTATTCCAGCATCTTATATATAAATAAAGTAGATAAATTTGCAGCTGCTATGATTGCATTAACATATAAAAGCCCAGGATATAGATGATATATATCACCAATAACACAGGTATGTATGCATAGATTTCATTTTTAAACTACAGAATTAGCCTATATGCAACTTGTTTTTATAAAATTAACATGTACCCTGCCATTTTAGCGCATTCACATTTACCACAATCCTTATTAATAGCTTTCTACTATTTCTTACAGTCTTTCACACAAAATTTTACGGTTGCTGGTAGTCTTATCTATTATAATTCATCTTGTTATTTGTGCTTACTTCTGTTGCTTTTAATTTTTCACCCTCTTTCCCACCCTGAGGTCAGATTTGGTTAAAAATAGCTTAAGTTTTGGACCCCTGATTCTTTTACACTTCTATAATGTAGGGCATAGTCTGAGGTTAAAATGAAGTGTGTTTCGTTTGTTTGTTTAAATTAACATGTTAACCAATTTTCTTTGCAAAGTTCACTGAATTAGATATCTGTATACAAGCCTTTGTATGGGCATGTGTTAAGCCACAGATCTGAAAGTTAGAAATCTGAGTAGAGTGATATAACCTTTCAGTATTTCTCCTAGGGGACTTTAGGCACTTGTATAAGTGGTCAGAATCCTCCATTCCACATTTGTCAGATAAAAGCATCTCCTGCTTTTTGTTTTTTTTTTTTTAATGAGAAGGCCACTAAGGGCCATACATCTGTCAATGTTACATGTGATAGAACACTAAATAGCTACATTTGACTAGAACTGTCAAAACAGGATAATGGATGGCTTATCTAGATAGATCAAATTGTGACAAGACTTTCTGTCTCCTCAGGAACCACCTTTCTTCACTTTATTCTAAAGCCCAAAGGATGCATGAGAGTGTTAGATGAAATATACTCAGAGAAGACTGAATAAGGGAAAGTGGGCTGAGGGAAAAAATAAAGACATATTCCCAAGGACGCCTTTGATCTTCAAAAGGCAAAATGCCCTTCGGATCAGAGAGCTGCGGGACAAGGCTTGGGAAGTAGAACCCAGCACAAGCTAGCTACTACTTTTGTGAAGCCAATTGGAGTACTCTAGGTATATTCAGAGCTGCCGGCATTTCATATTCTGAAAAAGTTCTCCACTAAAAAGTGGTGCTATTCTCCTTTTCATTTTTCTGTTCATTTCCAAACTCATGACTCTAACTTTGACTCCTGTGTAGCCACAATTTCTCCCTCCGGCCACAGAGGTCACCATCACAAGCCTGAGGTGACATGATGAGACACTATTTAGAAGTCATCCTTTTAATTGAGAGCCCTGCCACAGTCCCAGTCAGCCCTGACATCATAGGGTGTTAGGGAGGAGCTGCTTTTGAAGTACCTGAAAGGCCATTTCTTCCCAGACAAGGCTTTCTGAAATTACAGCCTAGGAGGAAAATGGCTTCATGCCAATTTTAATACATGTTCAAACTCAAGGTGCAGCCTCAGAGGCCCAGAAGATAGGAATAGAGAAAAAAAACTGTGCCTTTGATGACTGTTCTTTCTTTTCCCTTTTGCCTTGTTATTTTACTTTGCTTGGGAACTGAAAAGATTTCTTACAGCTAGCCAGAGAGGAAATGGTGAATATATAGCACTGCCGTTTTTTACTTGGGTTTATGGATTTTGCTAACTTCAAGTCTAAATTATTAAATTATAGACAATGAAAGAAAGCATTAAAATAATTATAGTTTTAGTGTTCGGGCAATACCTTCAAAGTTACTAGCTTTTATTTCAATTGTTTTGCTTTCCTTTTTTTTTTTTTTTTCAACTTATTATGTGGCCAGGTACTGTATCTCGAAGAACAAAGAAGAAATAAGACATAGTTCCTGCTCTCTCAAATATTTCAGTCTGGTATTGTATAGGAAGGAAGTTAAACTAAGCATTTTATATGTTAGTTAAATAGAAATGTTTCTGTCATTTCAGAGTATCATCTAAAGTCCTCAAATTAAGAATAATAGTGGCTAAGCAACTCCACACTTGAAAGTAAAACACTAAGCCATCTCTGCAGCACCTACAAATTGGGGAAGTCATAAGCTAGTTATGCCATTTGTTTGGAAAATTGGAAATTGCTTTAAAAGTTAAAATACACTTAACCTATGGTCTAGCAATTTCTCTCCTGGATATTTATCTAAAAAAATGAAAACATGTGCCCATACATAGACTATTATGCAAATGTTCACAGCAGCTTTGTTCATAATAGCCCAAAACTGAAAACTAAATATACATCAACATGTGAATGGATAAACAAACTGTAGTGTATCAGTAAAATGGAAAACTATTCAGCAATAAAAAATGAACAAACTACTGAAAAACACAACAAAACAAAGCTAAGCAAAATAATTATCAGCAGCATTATGTTTAGGAACAGAAGGCAGACAACAAAGAATATATATCCTGTGATCTCACGTATATGAAATTCTAAACTAGGTAATCAAATGTCATAGAAAGCAGATTAGTGGTTGCCTGTGGACAAGAGAATGGGGTTAAGTAGACTGGGGATTAATTGACAGGTCACATGAGAGAAGTTTTTGGAGCATGGAAATATTCTATACTGCAACTGTGGTGGTGGTTACAAGGTTGATTACTATAACTTTCAAATGGGTACATTTCATTGGTATATAAAATGTATCTTAATAAAGTTATATTTTTAAAAAGGTAGTTATGCCAATATTAGTTCTCCAAGTTATATGAGAAAAAGGCTAAGAATTCATTAGCAATTTGGAAAATTAGAAGATTCCTTTAGAGCAAGACCATTGTTGTAGAAGAAGGGGAAGTACTTCCTCTTATCATAAGCCAAGTGATCAGAAACTTAGAGGGAACTACTCACATAACCTGATATTCCACAGAGATTGTGGAATAAAATAGCTGATATCTTATGAGTGAAATACCTATATCTGAGAGGATGGGCAGAGTGTCCTTCTGGGCTGTAGAATTAAGAGGCACGGTTGCTCTGGGAAGAGCCTGTACTTCCAGAGTTTGATGAGTCAAGGATGCGTGTTTGCTTCCTGAAGGCCTGATGTGGATCTCATAGAGAAGAACTCAACTTGGAGTGTCTTACAAGCAAGTCTGTCCATGAGGGGCTGCTAAAGGAGTGGGCCATAAGAATCCAGTGGCTGGGATAGGTGTCGGTGTTAATTAGTCATCTAGCAAAAGCCACTATAAATGGAAAATACTGAGAACTGTGAGATGTAGATACCCACAAAAATGCCCTACAGAAGAGTCAAGATTTGCTTTTGGACGTAGAAGTATTTCAGAAAGTACTAGGTTATTAATGTACCTCAAAAGTAAGATGCATCTGTACCATATCTCTTCTTCACCAACCCTGTCACCAGTGAAGAAACAAAAGTGGCACAATACAGGAAGAAGAATAGAAGAGTATGCTAGGCCATTTATGAGAATCAGACTAAGAGAAGGAGATGTGATCAAGGAAGCAGAGGTCAGAGTGATGCAGGGCCACAAGCCAAGGAATGCAGGCAGCCTCTTAAATCTGGAAAAGGCAAGGAAACAGATTCTTCTCCAGAGTCTCCAAGGGAACACAGTCCTGCTGGCCTATTATGGACCCCTGGCCTCCAGAACTTCAGGATAATAAAGTTGTATTGCTTTAATAATCCACTAAGTGGCTTTGTTGTAATTCACTATAGTAGCAGTAAGAAACTAATACAAGAGATAGCCTAGATTTTTTGATAATATTGCAAGTATATGCAACACAGAACTGTTTTATTTGAAAAAAAAAAAAAGCTGTTTTACTATTTGGTTTCCAAATTTTTGGAACAGGACATACATATTTGTTTCATGTTTCATAAATAGAAAGTCTATATCCATTATGCACCTTATTAAGGATGCTTTCCCTGATCTCCCTCTCTAGATCCAGTTCTCCTTCCCCCTTCCCCCATTACAGGCTCTCAATTTCTCCTTTATAGAACATATCAGAGTCATAATTTTGTAAATTTTTTATAAATTTTGATGAACACACCTCTTCCACTAGAATGTAAGCCCCAGAGGGTCAGAGATCACATCTAGTACTATTTTGTTTTATTTTGCCTTTTGTCTACCACTGAATCTCCAGGACTCGATGCCATGCGTGTAAGAGACATTCAATACATACTTGTTGAGTAAATTAAAACTGACTGAATAAATGCATTCTGCATTTCCTGCCTACTGATATCTTCAGAGGAAATGAGAAATAGATATTGTATATTGTCATTGTGTAAACTTCTGTTTGTGGTGCATGAGCTCTAAGATTCAGAAACTATTATAGAAACCATAAGGACACACTACACCAGTCAATAGAAGAACTGTGAATCTGATCAGCAGAGCCAGCCACGAGGTGGCAAGAATACAGCCCAGTGACAGCAGCTTGTCTTTGGAAGGTTCTTAATATCAGCACACTCTATCGGGAATCATTTTGTTTTTTCTAGGATGCAACACTTTTTAAAGGGACAATAATTTACTAACTTAAAATGCTAAAATGACATTAAGAGTTCATCTCATCACTCTTCCTGGCTCAGGGCCAAAATATCAAACTTCTTTTAGGCAAGCATCCCTTATCCAAGAAATGTTAAGTGAAAGCCATTAAATAGCCTAACTCAGTAACTCTTTGTCTACTTTGTGCCCATCATAACTTGGCTGAGCTACAAGACAGACAATGAGAAACACACCTTTAAAGATCTGTAAGAATGTTAGAGGGAAGTTGAGGCCTAGAAATTGAAGAAAACCACTTGGGCCAAAGGGTAGCAGGTGATGTTGGTACCCGTCCTTTGTCACCTCCACATTCTTCATGCGCATGAATAGCTAACCAATGGCTTCTACCTGTCACTGTATTCCTAAGGGCTTTCTCTGGCCTCTGTACCCTGCTGGCATATGCACACACAAACACATGCAAGCATGCACACAGAAACTCACACACATACACACACACACACACACACACACACACACACACAACAGGCCAGATAAGACAGAGAGATAACTATCTGGAGCAGCACTCAACCAATGATTGACGGATGTTGCTGAATAAATGCCCTAGCCCCCTTACCCCTTGGTTGGGGATAGCTGAGGCACAGTCTATGCTGTCTTCCAAAGTTCCAGCCTTCAGTTTCCCATAGCATGTGCTCCTCCTTATTGGCTTGCTTACCTTCTATGTCTTACTTTCATACTCCCCTACTGGTGCCTCCTGGGGTCACTGCAAGACTATGAAGGGTATCAGATTTTACTCTACTTGCAAGATAATAATTAGCTTGGCAAAATGTCATGGAAGCTGGTAAAAGATACAAGATTCCTGGGTCAGATACAAAGGGATGTATTATTCACAGCAATAACAGTAACCAGAACATTAGTGCATGAGCTTGTTTCCCAAGCCCCAATCCTCACAGTGTGACATCAAGAAAACCAGGTGACACCTGCACACTCGGGTCATGTTATGGGAGACGAACCTTCAAAGTAAGACATCTTTACTATATCGGGAAGTAAAAAGACAAGCCAAACCAAAATAAATCAAAGGCATTCTTGTTCTGTGAAGGGAGACACTATCTCTATCTCTCAAGGTTGTTTGCTATATAAACAACCTTGAAAAGATAGTCCAGATCAAAGACAGTGGCTCTGCTCACAAGATGCATGGAAATGTGAGACTCCTGTAGAGAAATGTCTTGCAACAATCTCTTTCCAAATAAACTACTTGTGCTTAAATCCTTGTCTCAGACTCTGCTTCTGAGGGAATTCAACCAAAGAAACAGAGCAGGAACTAACTTTTTAATGTCCTATAAACTGTATTATTATTATATCTCTTCTTGATCTTAGTCTCTTAGAATCCTCATCTTGAAGTTACTGTATATTTAATGACCTTGAGTCTCACGCATAATCTGAACCTCAATTTCTACTTCTGTAAGGGGAACTAATGGGTAACAGAGTGGTAATGAATATCATAGGTGATGATGCACCTAAAAATAATTCTGAACTTGAAGCACTATATATTGATTGGCAGATAATCATAATCTTGAATATTGTTTTACTATTATCTATGAGTAAAAATTAAATCTTGGATTTTTATATTTTTAATTTCAAAGACTTTCAGTTCTACAAAAATTACCTTATCAAATTTCAGGCTAAGAAAATATGTAGGGTAATTTCTTTCTGAAATTGGAAAATGAGCCAAATCTGCAAGGCCTCTCTCTGCCCTTTCAAAACTGTGGCTCTTGGCTGTCACTCCTATCCTTCTACTTCTGCCCCAACTAGGCCTAGATACATCGTGCCAAGCCCTGGTTGTTGCAGATCTTAAATGATCTGGACAACCCAGATTCCAACTGAAGTAATAGTGGAATAGTCAGTCTGCACGCATGATACTTCCTCCTAGCTAGCTGTTAACAGCTTGTCAAGGCTGAGCAGGTCAGACTGGTAGACAATGACATCAATATGCCAATAGGCCCTTGCTTTCCTCCATCTGCTGTGAAAGGTGCATCAGCAGCATTTGTGTTGTGGGATGCAGAGCTCAAGGCTCACCCTAAATTCCCCTGTCTTACTCACACTTTCCTTCCGGGATCCACGTTTCTGAGACCTGAAACCTGAAGTTCAGAGCAACCTAAATCACTATCTGCCCAAACATGTTGACTTTTGCCAATATTTATTTTTCCTTCCTCCCTCCCTGCCTTCTTCCCTTCTTCCTGTTTTCCTCCCTTCTTCCCTTCTCCATCTCTCTTTCTCTTTTTAAATTCAAGTGTGTGAAAAATAAATAGATAGCAGCAACTATGGGGGTGGGGAAAGATGACTCCGGCAGAGAAAAAGGAAGCTAGGGCAGGCCAATTTCCCCATCTCTCATTCTCTCATATAAATATACGATATATGAATACATTATATGTATAATATATGTGTGTAATATCTTTTTTATAATAAACAGTAAATTTTCTAGAATATTTTATTATTTATATGGTAATATGAATAGCACAGATACTCATGAATACATCAGTTTATATGTAAAACATTTATAGTCGGATGTATATACTATACTAAATGACTATTATCTAATAAATATATATTTGTTAAAAAATACTAGAAAATTTTAGTGAAATTTATGAAGTTACAACACGGACTATAATGACTACAATTGTGGCAAGAGCAGTGGTAGTAGTCAATAATAACAATAATAATAGCACTTTGAGTTCAGTTAATCTTCCTGCGACTTTCATGTATTACATCATGGAATCCTAATGACAATTCTATGAAGGAATAGTATTTTCCTCATTTATATAAATAAGGTAACTAAAGTTTAGAGATATAACTCAGCTCTATCAAGGTCACCAAACATGTAAGTGGTAAATATCAGATTAAAACACAAATTTGCTTTACTCTTAAATCCTCTGCTCTTAACCACCAAATAAGGCAGTTAATAGCACCTGTCTTCCATTTTATCTCATTTTTTGGGAAGAACAGGTTTATCTGTGGTCATTTGATTTGGCGAAATTTATGAAGTCACAAGAAGGAAAATATCAGTTCCCAGATTAAGAAATCAATAGAATTTCACCCTTTTTGAATAAAATACAATCCACTTGGAGTAATCTAGTAAAACATTTTTGTCTGATGTAATCATTTCTAGATACTAATGACAGAAAAGCATTTTAGAGGCCAGAAAAAGTGGCAGACCACCCACAAGAACTCTTGGATATTGCTGTACTTACCCTTAAAAGGAATTTTGATATATTCACAAAATTCTGATGAATTTGAGAGCATTCTGATACTAATGCCCACTCAAAATCACCATCACCGACTGCACATGCTTCAAATAACCAAATCAGGACAGAGACAAATGCATATTCTACTAAAATCCCAATGTTCTTCTTTTACTAATTTTAAGAAATAGAATACAATCATAAGGTGACTGTTGGAAGCGATTTTAGAAATCAGCCAAACACGATGGCATGTACCTATAGCCCCATCTACTCAAGAGACTGAGGCAGGAGGATTGCTGGAGCCCAAGAGTTCAAGGCCAGCTTGAGCAATGTAGTGAAATCCCTATCTCCAAAAGAGAAAAACCGTCTTACCTAGGCCACTTTTGAGACTGAGATGGGAGGATCTGGTGAGCCAGAGAGGTCAAGGCTTCACTGAGCTGTGATCACACCACAGCACTGCACTCCAGCCTGGGCAACAGAATGAGATCCTGTCTCAAAACAAACACACAAAAAGAAAGGGATAGACTCTTGTTTACAAGTGAACTAAAGATATACAAAGGCAAAGCTAATCACCTCTTCATCCGTCCTTCTCTCCAATGACATTCTACTGAAAAGATCACTGGCAATGGCTGAGTATGTGTATTTTTTCATTCTTTCATCCTTAAAAGTCATAGCCAGGATACATACATCCATACATACACACACACACACACACACACATATACACATGTATATATATATGCATGTATATATATGTCTGTGTATATATATGCCTGTATATATATGTATGTATGCTGGTGAAATATGTATACACACGTACAAATAACTTTTTGCTTGAATTTTCACAAAATTCAAAAATGCTGTTTTTCACTTTGGCAAATTAAAAAAAAACAACAGTTTATCATGAATGGACATTCATACCAGCCATTAGCTACAGATCAAATTTTTTTTAATTTCTTTAGATATATATGCACATAAACTACGTTTTTTAACCAAAAAAAGTGTTCATAGAATAAATGTGAAAAAAATTTAAAGTATACACCTTCTCTCTTTTTCTCCTTGGTTGACTTTTCCCTTCCTATGTTTACCTCTCTCTGCTTACTTTACACATCCCCCACACTACTCTCAAGCTGTGTTTAGGCGAATTTGTGTTAGCTTCTTATATTCATAATAATATAAAATCTATATATGGATATACATACATAAAAATATTATAAATATATTTAATTTAAAATAAATTTTATTGTATATATTTGACGGTCACAACATGTTATAGGATATATGTACACAATAAAATGGCTACTACAGTGAAACAGAATAACATACCATCTCACATACTTTCCTAGTCAGTGATTTTTAGAGTAATATTGTGATTATTTTACTCTATTTCACGTTTTTATTGTATTTTTAAATAGTATGAAGTATTCAAAATATACCAAGTCTGAAACATAAAACATACACATTGTTTTCCCCAGAGACAATCACTATTACTAGTTTTTGTGTGTATGTGTTTTCCCACAAATAATTATACAAACGTAAATGCTAGGGACTATAACATACTCACTGTTTGGCACTTTAACTTTCCCATGAAATAATATTTCTTGTGATGTGGGGCTCAGTCAGAGTGGTGGGAAAAACTATAGGGAAAGGATGCATACCTTCTGAAAGGTCACAAGGTTTTGCAGAGCCCTGGGAGAGAATAGCTGAAGGCAACTGTTCTGTAACCCTGAGGCAGAGGGTAAGGAATAGGTACAAGGGAGTATAGGGAAATTTATCTTAAACAGGCTTGTTTACTTATATTGACCAAGAACTGACCTTTGATCACCCACGCCCATGCACGAGACATTCCCTGAAGGGGAACAATAAATGTTAATTACCTACAGGTTGTGTTTGCTCCAGGTTTTCAGCATTGTGCCTGCACTGACTAAAAGCAAGCAGCTCCAGCTTCTCGGAGCTGCTTTCTGGTCACTAGAGCCAGGTAGTTACCTAGCTCTCTTACACTGCGTACTTGTGTCTGAGTACTCATTTCATCTGTTGGGCAGGGTTTGTGGGACACACCTGGCACTTGTGTATGGAATAGCTTTATTCACTTTACTGGTTGTGTAATATTTCAATATATGGATGTACCAGAACTTATTTAGCTAGTCCCATAATGCTAAAATTTTCTTATTTACAAACTCTAGCTCTTCCTAAAATGTAGCATTTAATATTGTCCAAATGATATTTTGTACATGTGTGAAAGAATGCTTGAGGAATAAATTCCTAGAAGTGGAATTTGTATGTCAAAGTGCACATGCTTTTAAAATGTTGAATAACTAGTTCTTAGCAGATCTTAGGTGAGAAATCAGATATCAAGCTTGTGAGAAATCAGATATCAAGCTTTCTTCCACAGTGCTATTTCAGACTCAAAAAATTGAGTCTTCCCTGAAGAAATTGGAATTTCGCCTGGCACAGAAATCCAGGCTAGGATTTCCCTGAGATTGGAAAAAATCCCTCTTAAACTCATCTCCTCTTGCGATCCTCTAAATATTTCAGCCGGATGAGAAAAGCGGCAAAAACCCTATCCAGCAGGCAGCAGGTTAAGGCCAGGTTGTGTGGGGATGACCGGAGACGGTCTAGTTACTTTCAGGTACCAGAACTTAGAAACCTTGAGAAACAATTGGCTTTTCTATGTAGATGAGTTGTTTGTGTCTCACAGAAGGACCAGGTTTTACTATTCAAATGAGAATGAAGAACCACAAGAACCAAAACTGATTAATTAAGGGTTTTCTCTGACTTAAGAATGAGCTATGAGTTTTATTTTTATCTTTCCCTCATTTTCCCCCAAGTAGCTCTCTGTATTTCAGTTCTAAAGTGTGACTACTTGGTTGAATTTTTTCTGATAGGATCAGAGCCATCTGTTTATTAATGTGTTTGCTACCGAAGACTACTCTTTGTACATGTTATTCCTTAACAGAAGCAGAGATATTTCACTTTTGCTCTGTTGCAGCTTCTGTTACCGGATTGACAAGCTTTCTGCCAACTGCCAGAACATGTTTTTCTTTGTCCTTTTTCTTCTTCTTTGTTTTGCCCCTAGTAGTGCAGCAATAATCTTAATGCGCTGCTGTGTTTGAATAGTCAATTTAGGCTGACTATTAAAATAGCACACTATAAAACTACTCCATTGATGAGTGCCCTCCAAATGGTAGATGCCGAGGAGATGGTGTTCTTTTAAAGGGACAAGAGAGCCTGCGGCAATATGACTGTGTTATGCCATCATCCCCAAACACGGTTTGTTTTTTACCTTCCTGTTGGTTTCTGCTTGCTGAGATACCTGATTCGGGGTGGCCACTGAAGGGGCAGCACTAAATGAGAGTGTAAGCCTATTATCCAGTGTGCAGTTCCCTGTTATCCCAGCACTGCCTCACCAGAAGGAACTGGAGAAACAATTCCATAGGGAATCTCCAATTTTTTGTATGCCCTTAGGCAGAACACCAAAGTTTTTTTTGTTGTTGTTGTTTTGTTTTTTTTTGAGACAAGGTCTCACTCTCACATCCAGGCTGGAGTGCAGTGGTATGGTCATACCCTACTGCAACCTCCACCTTTCAAACAATCCTCCCACTTCAGCCTCCTGAGTAGCTGGGACTATAGACATGGGCCACTACACTTGGCTAATTCTTATTTTTGTATTTTTTGTAGAGATAGGGTCTCACTATGTTGCCCAGGCTGGTCTCAAACTCCTGGGCTCAAGCAATCCACCCGCCTCAGCCTCCCAAAGTGCTAGGGTTATAGGCACGAGCCACTGTGTCCAGCCCAGAAGTATCTTTATGTTAATATAGATCTAGGAGAAACAGCAACATTCATCCCTTATTCGTTCTAATTAAGAAATCAAGTAAGAATTAAGCAAAATGAAAATAGATTATATTTTCACCATCTCCAAATCATTTTTTAGTTCCACTTTCACCTAAACCTTGACCAAGTCACTCCTTGACTTGTCAGTCTTTGACTTTGACAGTCACGCAGTCTGCTTTCTAATGGTTCCCCAGATTTTAGACTTTTTTCTACTTCTCCCTTCAGCAATTTTGTTTTCTTTTTCTTCTTTTACTATTTGTTCATTCACAATCCTTCATTCCTGCCACGTGACAATTGTTGCATATAAGAGCTCCCTGGATAAAATGTTTGAAACATTATATGGTCAAGGGAAAAATACGGCAATATATTCAGAGAAATAGTATAGGTCCTGGGAAGAGGGAGGGGTTTTGGTCTTCTATAAATCATGTCATATTGTAACTGAAACCCTGGTTCAGTAACTCGCCGCTTACAGACTTCAATTAACAAGAGCAAGGTCTGCTATACAGAAAATGACTTTTTATTCCAAAGCTAGCTCAGGAGAAGTACAGGTTTCCTGCCTTTAAGGGTACCACTTCACTTTCAAAGCAGAAAGTGAGCCCCTTTTTTTTTTTTTTTTTTTTTTTTTTTTTTTTTTTTTTTTTTTTGAGATGGAGTTTCGCTCTTGTTGCCCAGGCTGGAGTGCAAATGGCACAATCTCAGCTCACTGCAACCTCTGCCTCCCAGGTTCAAGTGATTCTCCTGCCTCAGCCTCCTAAGTAGCTGGGATTACAGGCATGCTCCACAACGCCCGGCCGATTTTTTGTATTTTTAGTAGAGACGGGATTTCTCCATGTTGGTCAGGCTGGTCTCAAACTCCCGACCTCAGATGATCCACCCACTTCGGCCTCCCAGAGTGCTGGGATTACAGGCGTGAGCCACTGCGCCGGGCCGAAAGTGAGCAATTTTAAAGGGTGCCTAACGTGAACTGCCCACGGTGGGAGGGGAAGTGAGCAGATGAGGGGTCCATAAGTTAGCTTGGTGCCCTATCTACCCAGCTGGTTCTGCTGACACTTTCTTCTTCTTCTTGGGCGGGTAGACTTTGGGTTGTAAATAGACTGTTAACTCTTCAAGAAAACTCCTGCTGGCTGAGAGTTCTTTTCTGTGGCTCCTAAGCACATAGTTAGAACTTGCCCTGTAGGGAATGTCTGGTGAAGAGGAGGTAAAAGGCTATATTTGCATTTCTAAAGGGCTAAATAGGAAGTGGGGAAAAGGAGGAAAAAGATAGAGAGAAAATAAACTATCTCTTAGAAAAAAGGGGTAGTTGTGATGACTAAGCTCTGATTTTTTCTTATCTTGCCCACATTCCTATCTAAGGGGTCTGGGAAGTCATGCCTTACAAACCATAAATTCTCATCAGATGGTTTTATTTAACCATATATATCATGACTGACTTTCCAATCTGCCTCTGGCATAACATGTGACAAAGAAGAAAATCAAAATATTTTACCCCCAAACATGTTTCTTTGCCATATTTTGAAATGGCCTTGCAAAGCTGTCCTTTGTGGGGGAAAATTTGCATCTGTAAAGAATCTCTATTAACATAGCTAGATCTTTTTCTTCCCAGCCCTCCCAATCCTGAAGAGATTAACTGAGAGTCTAGAACCTTTTAAAGGTCTGAATAGGAAACACTTGTCATCTATTGTCTCTAAGCGCAGCCACTGTGAGACTTCAAAAGAACCCTGGTCTCCACAATCTTTCATCTTAACCTAAACATTTCCTTTCCATTGATCCCCGGTCTTTAGACAAACTCAACCAATTGTCAACCAGAAAATGTTTAAATTTACCTATAGCCTGGAAGCCCCCCACTTCGAATTGTCCCGCCTGTCTGGACCAAACCAATGTATTTCTCAAGTGTATTTGATTGATGTCTCATGCCTCCCTAACATGTATAAAACCAAGCCGCGCCCCGACCACCTTGGGCACATGTTCTCAGGACTTCCTGAGGGCTGTGTCACGGGTGATGGTTGCTCATATTTGGCTCAGAATAAATCTTTTCAAATATTTTACAGAGTTTGACTCTTTTCTCGTCAACACTCTCAGTTACAATATATGTTTTTGCCTACTCTGAATTTACAAAATTGACACTGGGTTTGAGAACAAAGAAGATTGGATAGTTAGAAACTGTTAGATCATTTTTTTCCTCTCACATTCTGGCCCAGGTTCTACCATGTTATGAATTAGTAGAAACACACAGGCATCCAGAGAAGTACTAGGCAATCACAGGCTTGCCAAGTTTGAAATTAACCAGTTAGTGTCTCTTTTATTATACAGAATAATTTTCTGAATGTTAATCTGCAGTCTCTCAACTCTAAATTTCATCAGTAGGCAAGATTTTGCATTGAATAAATCTGCAAGTAAAGTTTTAAAGAAGAAAATCAGACAGAGCTTATGTATTGTGGAAAGAAAATAAAAAGAAAATAAATTTCGGGACCTCCAAATCACTGAGCTAAAGGGAAAAGTCAAGCTGGGAAGTGCATCAGGTAAACTGCCTCCCATTTTATTCCTTAATAAGATAGCTCCAAAGATTTAAAAAAAAAAAAAAAAATGCTGCATACCTCTCTCACAATTTGCCCACAAGAAAATTCCTTGTGGGCCTCAAAATCTTTACCCTAAAACAGTGCTGTTGAATTTTATACTGACAATATAAATTAATAGCTTATCTTCACAGGGGTGGGACAAAGGACAGACAGAACTAAAAGTAATCCCTCTGCTCACCTGAGACAAATGCATACCTGGTTCCTTCCTCTGCCCTATTATTTATGTAAAAATGCAGATTCACTGAGCTAGACTAGGGCATAAATACCTATTCCTCTACCCACAGACCGACATGTAAAATGTGAATTCAGTGAAAGGCTGATCAAAAACCTAAAATAATGCAAACTCTTGTTTCTTATCTACCTATGACCTGGAAGCCCCCACTCTGAGTTGTCCTGCCTTTTTGGACCAAACCAATATACATCTTACACATTGATTGATGTCTCATGTCTCCCTAAAATGTGTAAAACCAAGGTGTGCCCTGAGCACCTTGGGCACATGTGGTAAGCACCTGCTGAGGCAGTGTCATGGGTACATTCTCAACCTTGGCAAAATAGACTTTCTAAATTGATTGAGACCTGTCTCAGATACTTTCGGCTTCACAGTATGTGACCCTATGTTGATTTACATAGAGCTATGTTTATACTCAGTGAGTATAACTTAGACTCTACCTTAAAAAGGGTCCTGGAAGTGAAGAGCATCAATGAATGTGTTCAAAGTTTTCTTCTTAAAAATGTGCCCTCCTACCCCCTCTCTACTAAAATATAAAAAAATTAGCCACGTATGGTGGCGCATGCTTCTAGTCCCAGCTACTCAGGAGGTTGAGGCAGGGGAATCACTTGAACCCAAGAGGCGGAGGTTGCAGTGAGCCAAGATCGCACCACTGCACTCCAGCCTAACGACAGAGCAAGACTCCATGGCAAAGAAAAAAAGTGTGCCCTCTGTCCTCCCTCCCCCCCTCCTCTCCCCTCCTCCCCCCTTCTCCTCCCCCCTCCTCTTTCCCCCTCCTCTCCCCCTCCTCCCCCTCCTCCTCCCCCTCTTACTCCTCCTCCTCGGCACCGCAGCCTAACGACAGAGCAAGACTCCCTCAAAAAAAAGTGCCCTCTGTCCTCCTCCCTCCCTCCTCCTCCTTCTCTTCCTCCTCCTCTTCTTCTTTTGAGACAGGATCTCACCTTGTCACTTAGACTGGAGTGCAGTGGCATGATCTTGGCTCACTGCAACCTCAACCTCCCAGGCTCAAGTGATCCTCCTACCTCAGCTTCCTGAGTAACTGGGACTACAGGCATACGCCACCACATCTGGCTAATTTTTGTATTTTATGTAGAGTCAGGGTTTTACCATGTTGCCCAGGCTGGTCTCAAACTCCTGGGCTCAAGTGAACCACCCACCTTGGCCTCCCAAAGTGCTGGGATTACAGGCATGCACCAGTGTGCCTAGCCAAATGTGCCCTTCTTTTAGAGGTTGAAAATGCATTGACTTGATATGCTCACACCTTTCTGCACCTTTCTATTTTCTCAACCCACTTTCTATGAATAGTTCTCAATCTGCTATAATTTCCTTGAGAGTAGAAACATGAAAGTTCAACATAAGGAAGGAAAAACTGAAAATTTCAGTACTAGAGTTAGAGTGAGGAAGAAAACTTAAAACCAACCTAGGAAGTTTCAACTAGCTAATCATGGTAGCTCCAATGTCCCTAATGGGCTGCATTGAATTCTTATTGTCTTTATTAGGCAGGTAGTTGCTTCTCCACTGGACCATAAGTAGAGTCAACTCCATGTGGAGTTGAAACAGAAAATTTTCCCTGACCCCTTAGCAGACCTCACAAAAGGGGTGCCTTGCTTACTCAGCCCGTAGCTCTTAACCCCTTGAGGGACAGGGAGCACACAGGTGAGCAGGTTCAGGAGCTGGGACTAGTACTTCTGGGCACCAGCAGAAACAGAACTCAGTGCAGCCCCATGGCGGCACCTAGGGGTGTATCTGTGACCCCTAGAGCCCCAGAGGGCATGTATTACAATGCTCTTTTAGCTTTGCCATCTGCAGAGGGCTTAAGAATTAAACAGCTAAAGCATCTGCACCCGTGGCTCCCAAGCTCTTGTTCAATGTCCAGGAGAATCAAGTCACATGAACGAATTGAAAGGTAGTGAATATGGAGGATTGTTATTGCCAGTGAAAGTGGCTTTCATCAGGAAAGGGAGCTGAAAAGGGGATAGACTGGGAAGGTTGTCTTCCTCTGGAGACTGGCCACCCCTGGCAAGGCTCTTCTCCAAAGTCCTGCCATCAAGCTGTCCCTCTGAAGTCAAGCTGCTTCTCTCAGATGTCTGGCTACTTCTTTTCTCCTCCCCTCTCCTCTCTATCTAGAATTTCTCTGCCTCTTGTCCCTATCAGAGTGACTTTCAATGCTGACTTCCTAAGGGGACTTGTACACTTCTCCTATAGAAAGTATTATGTATGCTGTTATGAGACATCTAGCAGTTAGCAGTTGGCAAATCAGAAGTTTTTAGACTGTGCTTTGTTTCCTTTAATAACAGTAAGATGGAAATTGTGGGAAAACAAAGAGCAGATGGCAGTCCAAGGCTTTTATTCCTTATTAAATGCAATGAAAAGCAATATCCAGACATTAGTCCTTCTGCCTCTTGCACTTGGTTTCAAGGGGGGTTCATCAATTCTTTATGTGGTCCTGAAGCCCAGGGCTGGCACTTTGTACCCAGTCATTAGGATTAAATATGGGACTGTGTCCAAAGCACACTATGGAACACATTTAGCAATTGCAGCAAAGAGAGGGCCTGTTTCCAGCAGAAATTGTAGGAGCCACAGTGAAGTATAATTACAACTTCTTTTTCTGTAATTAAAATATTTTCCCTAATGTATCAAAAAGCTCAAGCAAATAGGAGTTTTATACTTTAAGCAGGGTATTTGCTGATATTATGTAACATTTTTCAGAAAAGATATTCCACATATATTTCAGGAAATGGCACAATGATAGTGGCATAACTCCATTATGAATGAGGAAGAAAAGTCTTAATTCCGTATGTTCCTACGAGGGAAAAAAAAAAATTCCCTGGACGTCCAAGTTGACTAAAACCCCACATAAAGAATTTTCTCCTCTTCTCACATCTTCCAGGGAAAAAATTAACAAGACCAGACTGCGTTTTGACTCACATAAATCATCAGGAGGAATCATAGAAAACAATAACTTAAAGATTAATGAAGTACAAATTTCAGATCTATAAAGAATGGTGAAAGTTATCATAATTTTATAATTTCAAAATAGGTTTACTCTTTCTTATATCTAAAATTTCATTAGAAAATATAGATCCATAAAACAATTATTTGGAAGCTAAAGGAAATCAGTTAAAATTATCATAATTTTGGCAAACTGGTTTACCCAAAAGCAGAACTCTTGGAGGCTAAATGGTTTCAGGACACTCCAGAATTCATCCTAGTGAGGTAGATGTTTAAGAAATAGTCTGTGTTACAGAAGCCCCAGTGGCCTAATGGATAAGGCATTGGCCTCCTAAGAAATAGTCTATGTAGACAGTAAATAATTGCACTGCATTGCTTCTAATAATAGTTACTTTATAAACACTTCCTGGTTTTTACTTTTCTTCTGTAACAATGTAGCTACTCTTCATCTACCCCTGGCATGTTGGACTCAAATACACAAATAGTAATAAGATGAAGTCTGAAACAACACTTACTTGTGAGCATCTAATTGAACGTAAAATTGAATAAGGGAGCTGATGGGGTTTGTTCTTTCCAGGATACAAAATATTTTTGAGATGGGGCATATCTAATGGTTCAAGGACACTAAATATTGGCAGCTGATATAAAATAGTTATTGCCAAATTCAGTGCAAAAGTGTAGTCCTTATTCTTTCACTATGATTCGTGCCTTTTTACATTTGGATTTTTTGCCATTTCTGAGTCTAAGAAACTGGGGTGGAAAAACTAGGATATGTTTTTCCCTGCTCACTGGCCCTCATATTTTTGGGGGCCATTAGGAAACCCAGAGTTATGTCAACCGATGGGCTCAGAATCCAGCTACTTTTTTCCATTATAGAATTCTGTCCCTTCCTGCTGTCTTCCTTCAGCCGACCCTCCACTCTATTCAGAGTCCACAAACTCTCTACCTTTTATGTTTTTAAATGCCAAAGCTCTGTTACTCATCTTTTTCTCAAACAATTTAGTTGGATTGTCACTGATGGAGGCCTCCATCTTTGATATATTACAACCCTTGTTTATAGAATGTCTTGAGATGGGGTTGTGAGGGCTCATAATCTTTGTACGTTCCTTTTTTTCCTTTTATTTCTTTTATTGTGATTATAAAAAAAACCCCTTGTAACATGAGATACATGCTCTTAACAGTTTTTAAGTGAATAGTGCAGAATTGTTAACTCTAAGCATAATACTCTATAGCAGATCTCTAAACTTTTAATTTGCATGACTGACATTTTGCACCATTGAATGGCAAGTCTCCATTTCCCCCCTTCAGCTTCTCCTACTTTAATTTATTCATTTTTAATAGCTTTTCTGGGGTGCAATTAATACACAAAATAACTGCAGATATTTAATGTTTATAATTTAATGGCTTTGAACATATGCATACCCCTGTGAAATCATCGCCACAATCAATTAATAAACATATCTATCACCTCTAAAATATTTCTCCTGCTTCCACCACCCCTTTTCCTGAGATCAACTCTCTTAACCATTTTTTTGTTTTTTTCTGTTTTTTTTTTTTTTTTTTTTTTTTTTTTTGAGGTAGAGTCTCGCTCTGTCGCCCAGGCTGGAGTGCAGTGGTGCGATCTCGGCTCACTGCAAGCTCCGCCTCCCGGGTTCACGCCATTCTCCTGCCTCAGCCTGCCGAGTAGCTGGGACTACAGGCGCCCACCACCACTCCCGGCTAAGTTTTTGTATCTTTTAATAGAGACGGGGTTTCACTGTGTTAGCCAGGATGGTCTCGATTTCCTGACGTAGTGATCCGCCCACCTCCGCCTTCCAAAGTGCTGGGATTACAGGCGTGAGTCACTGCGCCCCGCTGTCTCTTAACCATTTTTTAAGTGCACAATACAGTATTGTTAGCTAGAGCGAGTATATTGTAGATTAGGTCTCTAGAACTTACTCATCTTGTGTAACAGAAACTATACTCATTTTAAGACAATTCTCCTTTTTTTGCCTCCCACAGCCCCTGGAAACCACCATTCTAATTTCTGATTCTGTAAGTTTGACAATTTTAGGTACTGCATATAAATGGAATCATGCAATATTTGTCTTTCTCTGTCTGGCTTATTTCACTTAGCATAATGTCCTTAAGGTTTTCCAGTTTGGAGGATGCATCCAAGGGGAGTGTCCTGTGATATGAGGACACAATTACCATCTATGAAGAGAGGACAGAGGAGGAAAAAGTAGAAAGAAGGCATTTTGGTTTTTTTCTTTCAAAGGAATCCCAGTGATTCAAGAGTCATTCCAGAGAAATACAGACTGAAGATGACTGGTTACCCTTCTAGAAAGAGGGGAACAAGGCCTCCCTAGTTCCTTTTGCTTCCCAGCGAATACACGAGGTACGCAAGGGAGAGAAGAAGAGGTGTCCACCTTCCTTCCTCAATCCTTATATCCCCGATTCCCAGCGACCTTGGTGGGGTACCACCTGTGGGTGCCAATGCAGATTTTCACCCATGTTAACAGGGAGGCCTCAAGGGTGGGAACAATCTGCATTTACCCATGTGCTGCCTCCTCCCTGCTATTGGCAAGCTTTGAGTTCCCCAGACCTTGTCTGTACCATGGATACTTGCATGACCTGTATCTATGAAACTGGGGTGGAGGGGGGTGGTGGCTAATCAGCAGGAATTAGTCACGCTCACTTGTGCTGTGCTCCTTTTCTTCCGTTGTTGCCTGCCTCTGTATCCCTCCTAGGGCTTCAACCCGAAGCCTGGAACTGAGTTTGTGACAAAAAAATTTGCTTCAGGAGAGTTCATGAACTCCTTAAGTCCCAGGTGGCCCTCCTCATACAAAAGAGAGAAAAGAGAGTCCTGTGAATTGGGGTCCTGGCCTTGCAAGACACCTTCCAAAAGGAAAAAAAAAAAAAAAAAAAAAAAACCTCTCACATAGAAAACTCCCTGTATTCGCAGGTCTGTGTTAACAGAGAAATGGAAAATAAATAACAGAAATAAATAACAGAGAAAAGGAAAATAAAACAGCTTATGTGTGGGGCAGAAACGGCGCCTGGGGAAAAACCTCTAGCTCTATGCAAATAAATTCTTCAAACAGGGAGAGAAACTCTTAATGGTACTCTCCTTTTGACTAGGCCAGGGGAAGAAAGACTCTGCGGGCATGTGGTGGAGGGGACGACAAGTGGGAAACACTGGCCAGCCAGCTGCATGGGGCCCTTGGCCCTGGAGACTGCCCAGGGCCTGGGCGGCTGCTGAGGCTCATTCCTGTGCTGTGTGGCCGTTGGGCGCTGCATGCACATGAGGCAGACATGGCCATGCGCCTCAGCCTGGAGTGGAGGGGAACGTGCTTAAGAACACACAGAAATCGCGTTGTTCTAAATTGCGTATCTGATGGCTGGGCCAAAGACTCTTTCTATCTCCTAATATCTCTGCAGTTTGCAGTAACACCCCCAATATTGTAAAAGAAAAGATAGGTGCTGTAACAGCCCCAAAAAGAAGAAGAAAAATGCCATAGAACAGACTGGGTTGGGATGAGGCCCATATTCTCAACCTCCGAGTGTGACGGGGGTGGATGGCAGCCTCTGCAGCCATGCCTTTTGTTCTTAACTGGCTAAGAGAAGCCCGGTGCTACATCTGTTTAGAGAAAAAGTCTGAGGATGAGAAGGCTCAGAAACGAAAGGGAAAGAGATTTTTTGGGGTCCACCTTTTACTCACCATTCCTCAGGTTCTCCATACAGCCACCAAAATGATGCAGAACTTTTGCTCCTTTAGCTCAGCTAAGTCTGGGTTCTTGTCTCATGACCAGGAAAAATTAGGTGCACGGACCCCAGAGAGTGAGTGGAGTAGTATTTATTATGCAAAAGGAATGCTTTCAGCAAAGAGAGGGGTCCTGAAAGCCAGTTACCCCCTTCACAGTTGAATATCCGGGCTTAAGGCGTGAATTCCTAGTGGCTCCACCCAACCCTTCCAATGTGCCTCCCGGCCCATACACTGAGACGCTCCATATTGATTTATTTCCCTTACTGTGCATGAATTAAGGAATGGAATTTTCCACTGTGGGCATGTTTAGGCAAGTTCCCTTTTACACAAAATGTCTGGTTTAAACATTTGTGGAGTGGAGGGACCCTGCCCTTAGTGTCTGCCTAAACCAAGCTGGCTCTTTTCAATATGACATCTCATCATGGTTTTGATTTGCATTTTCCCATGATTAGTGATGTTGAGCATCTTTTAATACACTGCTGGCCATTTGTATGCACTCTTTGGAGAAATGTCTATTCACAAAAATTCGTTTTTTCTTTTGTCTAAACCTTAGGCAGAAAAGCCTTTCCTAGAAAATGTCCTGGGCCATCATCTTCAAGGGGCTTCAGAACTTCTAAGAAGTGTAGGCATCCTCTTGCAAGGGAAAATGTATATGCCTTAAGGTGGGTGATTTTTGTGGCAACTTTCTCAATGAAGAAAAGGTGTCTTTTTCTCCAAACTAATTTGCTAATTAACATATCAGTCACTGTTTACACATGAAACAGAATTCACTCCAGATTGTTCAAATGAAAAACATTAATAAAAGGACTACTTTAAAAAGCTCGTGCCGAGATTGAAAAATAAAAATTAAAAAGGCAATGATGAGACTAGCCACAGTAGAAAGGTGTTATCACCATGAGGGTTGAAGAAATAAAGGTAGAAGACAGTAATATTAAAGCAAGAGCTGGAGCCATGGAGAAAATGTCTAGTGGGCTGCAGTCATGAAAGGATGCAGCTGCTATCAGAGGCACTTTAAAAAGTGAGGGACGAACACCCAAACCACTTCCTTTTGCCATCCTGTCTCCTGCCAATGTGTCTCATTGATGAAATTCAAACTGAGGCCAGCTATCGAGGGGATCTGTTAATTGCATCAATCTAGTGTGCAAAGCAAGACAGAGAAGAATAGAAAATTAACCTAGGTAGTCAACAGGCAACAGCTTGAAAAGAACCAGCACAACTAGATAACAACAACAAAATTTAACAGTGTCAGGATATTCTGCTATAGTTCTTTCCTGTCTGGTATAAAGTTATTATTTTTTGCCTTTGTTTTTAAATTTTAATTTATTTAAGTCAACAAAGTCAATCAATTATATATTTGATAAGTACTTTTTATATGCAAAGCTCAGTACTAAGTATTAAAAGATAGTGTTTCTAGGGTTACATGACTATAAGGGAAGAATATCTAATTTTTCCAAAATGTTGACTATTTTATGTTCCTTGAAATGATAACAAGTTCTATGGAAGTTCAAATAACAGTACAAATTGCATCAGCTTGATAGGGATAAAAATAATTTTAATGGATAACTAGGAGTTTGAAAATACTTTGATCTGTGGGCAAGGTTCTGACAACAGGATATGGATTAACAGGAAGAGCATCCCCACTGGAGGTTAAAGCAAGGCAGAAGTATGTAAGATACGTTTGAGCAATAGTAAACAATCTCTAGTAGAGATAGAAAAATGAGCAGGAGATAAGCTTGGGAGGTAAGTTCTGATTAGATCATGGAAAGTAAAGAAATGTAATCTGTTTTCATTTCAGGAGTCTTCAGTTTACACTGTGCTACAAAAAAAAAAAAAATCAGGCACATCGCAGTCTATACCAATTTCAGGAAGCAAGAGTCATGAGTGGAAATAGAGAAGGCAGAATTTGGATAATGGAAAGAAACATTTTTCTAACTGGCCCTCCAAATGCAATAAATTCCTTGAAAATAGTAAATATGCCAACTATAAATAAAAAGTGATGCAGAGATCCTTTCTTACCTCCAAAAATTGAAGAGATGACCTTTAGCATTCCTTCCAACTTTGAAATTCTATGTCACAGAACAAGATACAAATTATGGTAAGAAAGTTTTAGTTTCCAAACACTGCATGTTCTCACTCATAGGTGGGAATTGAACAATGAGGACACTTGGACACAGGGCAGGGAACATCACACACTGGGGCCTGTCGTAGAATTGGGGGAAGGGAGGAGGGGGGAGAGGGGAGGGATAACATTAGGAGAAATACCTAATGTAAATGACGAGTTAATGGGTGCAGCACACCAACATGGCACATGTATACATATGTAACAAACCTGCATGTTGTGCATATGTACCCTAGAACTTAGTATAATTTTTTTAAAAAAGAAAATTTTAGTTTCTAACTGCTTTTATAGCTCTTATGAAGGAATAATAAATCAAAGGAAAGAGGCATGAAGCAGTGTTTTCTTCCTTCCTTCCTCCTTTCCTCCCTTTCTCTGTTTCTCCCTCCCTCCACTCTTCATGTAACTGCCCCGTGAGTTCACCTTGCCTGCTGCCTAGACATAGCCAATTTATCCAGACAGGGGAATTGCAATAGAGAAAGAGTTTAATTTAATCAGAGCTGGCTGTATGGGAGACAAGACTTTTAATATTATTCAAATCTAAAATTGGGGGATTGAGTTTTTTTAAGGACAATTTGGTGGATAGGGGCCAGTGAGTCAGAAGTGCTGATTGATTGGGTTGAAGATGCAATTATAGAGAATACAAGCCGTCCTCTTGCATTGAGTCAGTTCCTGGGTGGGGTCCACGAGACCAAATGAACCAGTTTATCAATCTGGATGGTGCCAGCTGATCCATCAAGTGCAGGGTCTGCAAAATATCTCTAACACTGATCTTAGGTTTTATAGTAGTGATGTTATCCTCAGGAGCAATTTGGGGAGGGTCAAAATCTTGTAGCCTTCAGCTGCATGACTACTAAACCATAATTTCTAATCTTGTGTTTAGCTTGTTAGTCCTAAAAAGGCAGTGTATCCCCAGGCAGGAAGCAGGTTTGTTTTGGGAAAGGGCTGTTACCATCTTTGTTTCAAAGTTAAACTATAATCAAAGTTCCTCCTAAAGTTAGTTCAGCCCAGGAATGAACAAAGACAACTTGGAGATTAGAAGCAAGATGGAATTGGTTAGGTCAGATCTCTTTGACTGTAATAATTTTCTCAGTTATAATTTTTACAAAGGCAGTTTCACATCAAGTGGGGGCTGGAAGACACTCATTCAAGCTGGTTCACTCACATGGCTTTCAAGTTGGTCTCGTTATTGGCTGGATGCTCAGTTGAGCTCTGGACTAGGTGACTTTGTTATCTCCATATAAGCCTCTACATGGGTTGCCTGAGCTTCCTCACAACATGGTAGCTGAATTACAAGAGCAAACACCTTAAAGGAACCAAGAAGAAGTACACGATATTTTTATGAGCTACCCTTAGCAGTCACATAGTGTACTCTATTTGAAACTGCCTTTGCAAAAATTCTATCAGTGAAAAATATTATGACAGTGAAAGAGATCCGAGTTAACGCACACTCCATCTTGCTGCTTCCTTAATTATTCCTGAGATATTGGGCCAACCTAACGTTGGAAGATATTTAGGCTATAGTTTAAATGATAATAGGCCTTGCCCAAAACTAAATTGCTTTTGTAAAGCTAATGGGAGGCCATTAGGCTGGAGGGAGGAGAGGATCCTTAGTCCTGCTAAAGTGCATACATAAATGATTGTCAGCAATTAGTCTGGAGGTTATAAGATATGCAAATTCCCCAATTACTCCTTCAAATAATACCACTATTGTAGATTGGCCTTTTGAGATCTCTTTTTGAGTTTTCTGCATGTCTAACCCCCATGGCTCCACCTGGAACTGCCATCTGCACTCCTTTGGCCCCACCCAGAAGCAATTTAGCCCAGGGAGGCAGCTTCGACCCCTGATTTCATCTCCACCCCAACCAATCACCATCAAGCACCTGTTACCTGGCTACTCCCACCCCTTCCCCCAAACTGCCTTTGAAAAATCCCTAACCTGGGAGGTTTGGAGGAGATGATGTGAGGGCTAATTCTGTCTTCCATGTAGCCTGATTGGCCTTGTGTCTGTTAAACACTTTGTCTGCTACAGTGCTGTGGTCTTTCTTCATGCAGCCAGTAGGAAGAACCCCTCCAATGGTTACATACTGATGAAGACCATTACCAACATTCATCCACAGAGCCCACCACTAGATGGAAAGAATATCAAGGTCACATTGTAAAACGGTGTGTGATATTGGTGTGGACATCTTCAGAAAATACAAGCTGCTACTGGGGAATATTAAACTTTGATTACAAATGTTTAAGTGTCTTTATTTTATTTGCTCCAAAGGGAAGTATCAGCCCACCTAATTTCTGTAACTTTTACTCCAGCATTTCATCAGCTGCTTGCTGTAGGGATGAACTCTTTTCATTTATTTGACAACATATGGTTATCCTTGTGATAACATTTTGCAAAATATTAATGCTATTTTTGTGCATTTGTTTTATTCCTTGTATATGTTCTTTTCCTTATCCCTCTTTGTTCTTCCCTTGTACTTTAAAAAGAAAAAAAAAGATAAACTATCAAGTTTCTAAGTATGTGAAGAAAGGCAATTCTTTAAGTGATATATTTTTAAAATTATTTTAACTGGAAATATTTCACCCTCTTTACTCCTTTCTTACACTTTTAAGGAATAACATGATAATAGTTAACATCTACCTAAGACTATGCTAGACCTCAAAAAGCACTAAAGAAGAATTCAGCTGTAAAGACCCTTGATGGCTGCGAGTTTGCTGTATTCCAAATTTTCAGCACCCATCAAAAAGTCTGACTCACAGGAGTCACTGCATAAACATCTGTCTAGTAAATGAATGAATTCATATGAAATGAATAAAGGCATGACTTCTGTTCGCTATGAGGTAATGAACAGTTTAGAGGGAGGTCAATAATTTATAATGTGACAAGGAAAGAAAGGTGTGTTATATACGGTAGACTGAGATGTCTCTAAAATCAAAGGGTATTGAGCAAGTGAGATGGAGATAAAGGAAAGAGAAATAATGAGAAATAATCATCGATAACTTCATAACTCAGATGGTAGTGGTAGGGGCTGTGGCAATTGTTGAGGGGAAGAATGGGTGGAGTATAGATAGCAGAGTGCTGAATCACAAGTTAAAGGGCAGTGCAATTATTCACAACCTGAAAGAGGATGCAGTAGTGACTGGGAGCGCAGGCTTCAGAGTCACAGACACAGATTCATGTTCCAGCACTACTAGTTATGTAATGTTGAATTAATCTCTCTGGGCCTCAGTTTTCTTGCCTAAATGGGACAACAACCTTTCCTATGGTAAGCAAAGTAGGCATGGACACACACATATCATTAATACCTTTCCCTTGTATCAGAGCACGAATCCCTCATCTCTCATTGTACCAAAGTATGCTGGTATAGACAGGCTGGCACCAGATTTGACACTTTTTAGTGAGTATTCCACTGCAGTGACTCTGCCTCTACAATGCACCACAAAGCAACAAGTAAAGGAAACAGGGAAGATTTAGGTCAATGTGTAGCATGCAGCCTCTGGGTCAGGGGTGATGTCCTTGCTAGAAAGGAGGGATTCACAGAGTGCAAAAAAAGCACAAAAGAATAATTCAGCTGTAAAGCCCTTTGATGGCTTGGAGTTTCTTGTATTCAAAATTCCCAGCACCCATCAGAAAGTCTGACTCACAGGAGTTACTCAATAAATGTCTGTGATACGAGCTCCTTGATAAGCTGCTGAAAGGAGGTAGAAAACAAAAATCCAAAGTTCTCCAAAGTCACCTCTACTCAAAGTACTTTGTAAGACTGCTGTAATAATTACTGTAAAATGCCTAGCAAGGCAGTAAATGTTAACTATTATTGTATTATCATTGGGTTTCTCCAAGTCTCTAAGTTGATGACATTCGTAGAAGAAAGATGCTATATAAGCAAGTGATATAGAATATTACTATTGTTGGGGTTGTATTAGCTACTAATTGCTAAAAAAACAACAGCCATTTATCCTCATGGATCTGTGGATTGTCTGGAGATCAGCTGAAGGTGGGCAGACTTAAGCGGGCTTGGCTGGATTTGGCTCAGCTCTGTACTATATGTTCATAATCCTCTTTGTAGGAGCAAGAGGCAACAAGAAACAAGCAGAAGCACACAAAAATCCTTGAGTCCTAGGTTCAAAACTTGCACACTGACACTTCCACTAATTATCCTACTAGTTCAAGCCAAAGCCCAGAGGAGGAAAAATGTGCCTCACTTCTTTAAGGGGAAGCACTGTAAAGCCACAAAGGGAAAATAAGTGAGGCCATTAATGCAATCTACAAAAATGATAGACTTGCACAATTGTTTGTCAGCAACAGAGGAGTCTATGTGTTATACAGCTTTTAAAAAGATGAGACGGCATGGACCCCAAATGCTCTGCAAGCCTGAACTGGGTTGAGTAGTGTTCCCACCAGATTTCATGTCTACTTGAAACCTGTCAATGTGCTCTTATTTGGAAATAGGTTCTTGCAGATGTAATCAAGTTATGAAGTCATACTGGATTAGGATGGCCCCTAATCCAATAACTGGTGTCCTTATAAAGAGGAAAATTAAAACCCAGAGATAGAGAAGATAAAACTATGTGAAGACACAGAAGACACAGAGAAGTGTTTCATGAGAAGACAGAAGCAGAGATTGGAGTGATATGTCTACAAGCCAAGGAACACCAAGAGTTTTTATCACCTGTCAGTAGCTAGGAGAAAAACCTGGAACAGATTCTCCCTTATAATCTCCAGAAAGAACCAACCCTGCCAACATCTATATTTCATTTTGAACTTCTGGCTTCCAGAACTGTGAGGGAATAAGTTTCTGTTGTTTAAAACCACCCAGTTTTTTGTATTTTGTTGCCACAGTCTTTCTGATCCTTATGTACACTTCCAGAACTTTTTCATGGTACCAAAAAGAGGTAGTGTCCATGTTCCCTTCTCTTAAAATTGGGTAGGAATTTGTCACTGCCTCAGTCGATGGGGATCTAACACACTGGTTATAGCAGGCCAAGTGGTAAAAACCTTCTGTTAGTCTTAACACCTCCCTACCTCTATGTTAGTCTAGGCTACAACTTTCTACAGAGGGTTTTGGAACTCCAATAATGATCTCAGCATGTTTTATAAGTAGATTAACCTTCAGCCCTGTGTTTGTTTGATGTAATGTATTTAGGTGGAGAGAACACAGGAGTCAAATTTAGAAATCTTAGTCATCTTACTTTTTATTCTCCACATCTAATCATTCACCAAGATTGATCATTTTTTTTCAATGAATTACACTTAAATTGGCCACCACTATTACTGCCTTACTCTAGGTTCTCGTTTCTAATAAATGATGCTCACTGGTTCAATGCTGCCACTGGTGATTTTTAAACAATTCAGATCTGGTCATACCACCATAACTGCTTAAAAAGAAGGACTTGAGGATTCCAACTAAACTCTTGAGCATGTCAAATAAGATCCTTCATGGTTGGACCCATGTGGACATTATCATCGCACCAGTTGCCAGCCCTTGCATACATCCTCCTCTGTCTGTCTGCCTTCACACATGCTATACTCACTGACATTCTCCCACCTATCCCTGACTAACTTCTCTCATCCTAGGACTCAATTTATGCATCACTTCCTGGGGGAATCACTTCCTTAATTCTATTAGATTTGATTTAGCATTCTTCAGATGTCTCTTTGTTTTAGCATTCTCCCCCACATTGTATTGAAGTTATTTTTTACTTTTTAATTTTACTCATCAACTGCACTCATTGAAGGCCCATTGTGTCTTCTATGTTTTGATCTCTACCATTACTATGAAGCAGTCATACTGACATGGACAGCAACTGTTGAATTAATTATTTCTTCATCCATAAAATAATCTCTCCCATCCATGGGATAATATATTTAAAGATGCTCACATTTCCAGTTTTAATTGTGTCTTGTATTCATGGTTTTTGTTGTTGTTGTTATTGTTATTGATTTTTACCAAAATCAATATTTTGGTCAAATAAATCAAGATTTATTTACCGAAAATTAGTAGAATACTTTTTCTCATTGCTTGAACTTTTTCTAAAGGGTAAGGTTGAATTGGATAAATAATCTCTATCTGTAGAAATACTATAAAATATAATTCTGACTTTGAAAGTTTTGCTGAAGAAAGTGTCTATTATTAGGATAGCATAAATATTACATTTTCACTTTATAGTTACATATTTTTAAATCATGGTTTTTAAGTTTAGACCTCTTATTTCTCTGCTGGATGTATTAGTCCATTTTCATGCTGCTGATAAAGATATACTCGAGACTGGGAAGGAAAAGAGGTTTAGTGGACTTACAGTTCTACATGGCTGGGGAGGCCTCACAATCATGGTGGAAGGCAAGGAGGAGCAAGTCACATCTTATGTGGATGGCAGCAGGCAAAGAGAGAGCTTGAGTAGGGAAACTCCTGTTTTTAAAACCATCAGATCTCATGACACTCATTCACTATCATGAGAATAGCGCAGGAAAGACCTACCCCCATAATTCAATTGCCTCTCACTGGGTTCCTCCCAAGACGTGTGGGAATTGTTGGAGTCACAATTCAAGATGAGATGTGGGTGGAGACACAGCCAAACTATATCACTGGATTATGAGATATTTCGAATTAAAAAAAGTTCTAAACATCTTTGGATGCTCTTACTCTCTCTCTTTTTCTTATGCCACCACACTGTATTTTGTTAAAATATTTTTTTGTGCAACATTTATTCAAAATTTTAAAAAATGGATATTTTCCCTTTAAAAAATGTTTCTGTAACACTTCTAATCCTATCTGTCCTTCCAGAACTTTTTTACTCCACGTTTTCACTTCCCTTGAAATTGGATGGGGGCTTTGTTACTGCCCCAGTGAATAGAATGAGGCAGAAGTGATGATGTATAATTCTGAGGCTAGGCTATAAAGTGTGATCCAGTTTCCATTTGTCTCTTTCTCTTGGGATGGGACTTATAGCCATCATACTGTGAGGAAGGCCAGGCCGCATGGGGCTGCCAATTTAGAGAACTGAAACTTCATCCCTCAGCTCTGCTGAGTTTCCAGCTCACAGCCAGCAATAATTTGTCATTTATATTAGAAATAAATTCCCCAGCTTCTAGTTAAGAGATCCCAGCTAATGCCACATAAAATAGAAATGAGCCTTCTCCACCCAGACCTACCCAAGTTACAGTTTTGTGAACAAAATACATTATTGTTATTGTCTCTAGTTATTCAGTTTTAGGGTGGTTTTCAACAAACAAAGAGTTGTTACAAATCTACCTAATAAGCAGTCTTTAGGACCAGTTTGGTCGATATGAGACAAACATCAAATTACAATAGTATCTGAAAGCTTGAGGAAGATCAGTGTCCAGATAATATCTTCAAAAGCTCATGCTAGGCAAACATTTTTTAAAAAATGAGTTTTTTTCACATAAATGTGCAGAGAATTTTTTTTATACAGACTTGAAGAGTCTAGACTTTCTAAATGCAAAATTAAGACGTATAAACTAATATATCTTCAGCTATATCCATATCTGCACACAGCCCAGGAGATGAACTTCCAACTCAAAAACTCTCACTAGTCTCAGAGTTAGCTGGGTTACTATAATGGGAATTATTTGACCATCTGAGAATACCTTACTGATACTAGACACTGACTTTTGTTGGATCCTTTAATCAGGGGTCAGCAAATAATGGCTTGCAGGCCAAACTTGGTCCAGTGCCTGTTTTAGTAAATACAGATGTATTAAACACAGCCACACCTATTAATTTACTTATTGTCTTTAAATACTTTCACACTGAAATGACAATGTTGCATCATCATGTCTGAGATTGTATGGCCTACAAAATTAAAAATATTCACTATGGGACCCTTTACAAAGTTTGCAGACTCCTGTCTTAGATGAATAATTTTGGGGCTTTATAGGAAGCCTGTCAGCTACATTTACCTGGGGAGAACTCATTTCCGTCATATCCAAAATTTCTGCCTCAGTGAAGCACACACAGTTCTGGAGAACCTGTCCCTGAGTAGTTTCTTGTTGAAGGATGAAGATGAAGGTCAGAGGAAACCAGGGAAGACTGCACACACAAGCCTGGGTGTCAGGGAGATCTGATTTAGTGGGCAAATTAGGAAATAATTCACGTTGGGGTGATCAGACCCAACACCAAGCCGTGGGAGTGACGAAGTCCAGCAGAGTCAAAACAATGAGAAAAAGACAGTTTGAGAGAGAAAAGTGGGTCCAGGGGGCCATTGTGAGTGTATGGAGGCTGCGAAGGCCCTGAGCTCTGGGAGCCCACACTACTTATTGGTAATCCAACAAAGAAACAGGTGGTGAGAAAGTCGGGGTCCGAAGGGAGAGTTATATTAAGCACATGATTTACTGCTGTGATGGTTTAGCATTTGCTCTGCTACTTGAGATAATGGGGAGCAGGTTATTTTAACTCAAGATACAATCGATCCTGGGAGAGCAAGGAGCAAGGAGCCAGCAAGTCTAGACACATTCCAGAGGCCACAAGCCCTGGATTCTATCCAAGCCATGAGGGGTTTTATGCCCTGGGCTTAGATTATGGTGCATCAGGGTAGCCTTCCACCCTTTAGCACAGACCTTGGTGTTCCAAAGGCCACAAAGGGTTTTAGACCCTGTACCCTGGGCATGTTCCAAGACTCTTTTACGTTATGTCAGACATGCAAGCCTTGCCTCAGCTTCTCTCCCAACACTCAGCTTTGCTCCCAACAAATTCACATATCTCAGAATGTTAATTAGAAATCTGTTGGTTGCAAGAGATTTAAGCACCTAGAAGTATACCTGATTTCAAGTGCAGCTGGAACCAGAGGCTCAAATAATCTCAAAAACACAGTTTCTCTCCTGTAACTCCTTTTTGCTGAGATGAATTTTTTCTCAGAATTCCCCCAGTGAGCAATTCTAAGCTCACATTGTCCTGACATTACCAATCCCGTGAGAAAAGATAATCTCCTAAATATTTTCACTAATCATCCTGGGACTGTATCCATTAGTCCAGCTTGAGTCACATGCTTATCACTGAACAATCATTCTGGCCAGGATAATAAAGTCCTTTGATTGGCTGATCTTAGCCATGTGTAGCCTTCAAACTTAATCAAAGTAGTGAACAATGAAGAAGAGGCCCTTCACTAAAATGCTGGACAAATATTTTCTTTTTTTATATCTTCTGCACATCTGCCCATGGTACCAACTTAGGGTTGCCAAATGAATACAGGATGCCTAGTTAAAATTGAGCTTCAGAAAAACAATAAATAAAAACACATTTTTAAAATAAATGAATCCCAAATATTACATCGGACACAATTATACTAAAATATTGATCATTTATCAGAAATTTAAATTTAACTGATTATCTTATATTTTTATTTGCTAAATCTGGCAATCCAAAACCAGGTGAAAGTTTTTTTCTTTGATCCTTTCCTAATTTGGCACTGTTCTACATAAAACTCACAAGATTATTTTGAGGATCAATACAGGTAATAGTGGCAAAAGCATCTGATAAATTACAAAGTGCTATAGAAAGGCAAGAAATTATTTTGGTGGGGTGGAGGGGCTGGATTCCTAAAGTTTTATTTCAATCTTGGTTCTATCTTGAGACACTTCTGTCCAGTACCATGATCACACAATTCTAAACTGGAAGGCACTTACTCTCCTTAAAAATTAAGGGAATAAATATAATTGAGCTTACATATATATCATTAAAACTAATTATAATTGAGGCCAGGTGCAGTAGCTCACACCTGTCATCCCAGCACTTTGGGAGGACAAGGCAAGCAGATCACTTAATGCCAGGAGTTCGAGACCAGCCTGGCCCACATGGTGAAAACCAGTCTCTACTATAAATACAAAAACATTAGACGGGCATGGTAGCACATGCCTGTAATCCCAGCTACTTGGAAGATGGAGGCAGGAAAATCATTTGTACCCAGGAGGTAGAGGTTGCAGTGAGCCGAGATCGTGCCACTGCCCTTTAGCCTGGGCAATGCAGCGAAACTCTGTCTCAAAACAAAAGACAAACAACAATAAAAACAAAAAGACCTTAAAATAATCATAGCTGAAATTATTTTTTCCTTAGAGCCATAAAAACAATAAATATTTCTCAAAAAAACACATTTTTTTTTCAGGATCCTAGGGAGAGTCAAGTTCATTGTTGATTGTCTACAACAGATAGTGAATCTTTCTTTTTTTAATTTTTAATTTTAAATTTTGTGGTTACATAGTAGGTGTATAAATTTATGAGGTACATGAGATGTTTTGATACAGGCATGCAATGTGTAATAATTATATCATGAAAAATGAGGTATCCATTCCCTCAAGCATTTATCCTTTGTGTTACAAACAATTCAATTATATTCTTTTAGTTATTTCAAAATGTGCAATTAAATTATTATTGACTATAGTCACTCTGTTGTGCTATAAAATAGTACGTCTTGTTCATTCTTTCTATTTTTTTCTGCCCATTTACTATCCCCATTTCCTGTCAACTACCCCACTACCCTTCCCAGCCTTTGGTAACCACCCTTTTACTATATCCATGTGTTCAATTGTTTTGATTTTTAGATCCTGCAAATAAGTGAGAACATGAGATGTTTGTCTTTCTGTGCCTGGTTTATTTCACTAAACATAATGACCTCCAGTTCCATCCATGTTGTTGCAACTGACAGAATCTCATTCTTTTTTTATGGCTGAATAGTACTCCATTGTGTAGAAGTATCACATTTCCTTTATCCATTCATCTATTGATGGACACTTATGTTGCTTCCAAATTTTGGCTATTGTGAACAGTGCTGTAACAAACACAGGAGTGCAGATATCTCTTCCATATGCTGATTTCCTTTCTTTGGGGTATGTACTCAGGAGCAGCATTGCTGGATCATATAGTAGCTCTATTTTTATTTTTTTGAGGAACCTCCAAACTGTTCTCCATAGTGATTGTACTAATTTACCTTCCCACCAACAGTGTACGAGGGCTCCCTTTTCTCCACATTCTCTCTAGCATTTGATATTGCCTGTTTTTTAGATATAAGCCATTTTAACTGGGTGTGATGATATCTAATTGTATTTTTGATTGCATTTCTCTGATGATCAATGATGTTGATATGGTTTGGCTGTGTCCCCACCCAAATCTCATCTTGAACTGTAACTCCCACAGTTTCCATGTGTCATGGGAGGGATCCAGTGGAAGGTAATTGAATCATGGGGACAGGTCTTTCTTGTGCTATTCTTGTGATGGTGAATAAGTCTCATGATTTCTGATGGTTTTAAATAGAGGAGTTACCCTGCACAAGCTCTCATTTTTTGCCTGCCGCTATCCATGTAAAATGTGACTTGCTCCTCCTCACCTTCCATCATGATTGTGAGGCTTCCATAGCCACACAGAACTGTAAGTCCAGTTAAACCTCCTTCTTTTGTAAATTGCTCAGTTTTAGGTATGTCTTTATCAGCACTGTGAAAACGAACTAATACAGATGTTGAGCATCTTTTCATATGCTTGTTTGCTATTTGTATGTTTTCCTTCAGGAAATGCCTATTCACATCTCTTGACCATTTTACAATCAGATTATTAAATTGTTTTTCTTATAGAGTTGTTTGAGCTTATTATAAATTGTGGTTATTAATCCCTTGTCAGATGGGTAGTACACAAATATTTTCTCCCATTCTGTGGATCTCTCTTCACTTTTAATTATTTCTTTTGGGGTGCAGAAGCTTTATAACTTGATGTGATCTCATTTGTTCATTTTGCCTTGGTTGCCTGTGTTTGTGGGGTATAACTCAAGAAATTTTTACCCAGATCAATGTCCTGGAGAGTTTCCCCAATGTTTTCTTGTAGTTGTTTCATAGATTGAGGTCTTAGATTTAAGTTTTTAACCCATTCTAATTTGATTTTTATATATGGTAAGAGACAGAGGTTTAGTTTTATTCTTCTGCATACGGATATTCTTTTTTCCCAGAACCACTTATTGAAGAGACTATCTTTTCCCCAGTGTATGTTCTTGGCACATTTATTAAAAATGAGTTCACTGTGTGTGCTGATAGTGAATCTTAAACTTTATCTCATAATATTTCCAAGAGATATGACTGATAATTCTGGTTTGGAGTTTTAAAAGTCGACATATGTCCCTATTGCCAAGTTTTAATTACTTCCTGTAGGAGATCCCTCTCCAGTTCCTGAAATTATTCAGAAGAGAGACATCTGCTAAATGGAAATGCGACTTCCAGCCACAAAGATTTTTTTTCTCTTTTAATTTGTTTTCCTCCAACCAATGAAGAATAAGATCTATTTTTTCCTAGGGGGCAAAATGGCAAATGTTTTGCCACTTACCTATCTTCACTTCCCAAAGGACTTCTTCTTGTTATTCTCTTATTAAAATGGCAGTTGTTATCTGCATACAATGGCTAAGGTTAATTAAATAAAACCTCAGGGCCAGATTTTACTGGGAAGCTGAGAAAATAGTATCTTTTACAACCTGGTTCCATTAAAGAAAAGTGATAGACTATTGAAAAGAATAGCAAATTAAACTGGAAAAACACTACTTGCACTCAATGTTGTATACAGACATGCACAGGCAATTAGGAAACACGAAACACTACATAATGTACTAATTATTTCAAAAATACAATCACTTCAGGAAAGGTGGGCATGGGACAGGGTTGTAAAACTAGAATTCACAGAGCATCCAGGGGAGGGAACTATAAGTACTGGAAATGGCTTTGACTTCTTTGCGTTGAGTGACTGTGGGCAAATCATTTAAAAACCTGTGCCTCAGGCCCATTATTAAATGGAGGTAGTATAATGGCTATTTACAAGGTTATTGCAAGAATAAGAGATAGGCAGCTTTTGGTGCTCCCTGAAAACTGCCTAGCATGTAGTAGATCTGAGCTCTTGTTAGTTTGTAGCTCTCCATTTCTGTTTACTTTGGACTTCCTCTCTGTCAGAGACTTTCTTCAAATGGCGAATTGTCATTAATACCTAAGTTCCAGGCACTAAAAAGCACTGTGTGCAGAGATGGGCTGCAAGACAAGGTGATTGCTCATGGATCAGCTCTTGGCTGAAAGACATTCAAAGGTCAGTGTCTGAAGATCTTTGCTCAGGGGGCTTTCTGTTTTCCTGGAGAAAATACATCCAGCTCCTGCCTTGGTGGAGGTGGGATGTAGTGTATACTTATCAGCTAATAATACTGATACAGACAGGAGGCAGGGAAATACTGGGTAGAAGAGGGCGAGGTCCCTGGAGAGGGCTCCACCCTCAAACCTGGACTTGTGTCCCTAACTTGAGCACTTCACATCCCTGTTTTTCTGCCCGAATGTTGCCTTTTTAGAAACCAGCCTGGCCTGCCCCACCCTGTAACCATAAAAACCCAAGCTCCACTGGCAGAGGAGCAGAGTGGCATGGCAGAGAAGGACAGAAGAGAGAAACAACTGAATGTCAAGAGGAGAAGCAGCTGGACATCAGAGACTATGGTCAGAGAGCAGTTCAGCCAGGGATGGTTGGAGAGGAGTTTGGCTGGGGGAGGGCCAAACTCCAGGAGAAGACTCCCTTCTCAATCCATCCCCTTTGCAGTTCCCCATCCCACTGAGAGCCACTTCCACTGCTCAGTAAAATCTCCATATTTGCCATCCTTCAAGTCTGTGTAACATCATTCTTCTTGGGCACCAGACAAGGACCCAGGTGCAGGTGCAAGAGGCTATCACACTGACTCTCCACTGAGCAGTTTAAAAGTTAAGCCATCTGCAAATGGCAAAGCTAAAAGAGCATGCTGTAACACACACCTTCTGAAGCTCCAGAAATTGTGGGCAACCCCTAGACGCTGCCGTGGGCTGGTATGGGGTTAATTCCTGCTGGAGTCCAAAGCCACTCGCCCTGGCTCCTGCATCCACTCACTTGCATGCTCCATTCCTGCAAGGGGTTTGAGTGCTACTGGCTGAGTAAGCGAGCTACCCCTTCATGATTCCCACTAAGGGGTCAAGGGAACTATCCTATCTCAGTATGGGCTCAGGCCTCTTAATATTCCTGTTTTTCATCTTATGTTTCACATCCATCCTCTGCTCTTCTGTGTTCCCAAATCCATAGCATCTCTAGCCTAACTTCTCTGGAGGTTAAACTTGAAGTCTCCTTTGTGGGAGGAGAAGCGTAATAACCTGGCCAATTGGGGTCAAGAAGGTGTATAAATGATTAATATAAAGTCTTAATCAATGATTTGGTCCATTTTGTATTTATGCATCCAACCAGCTTGCTTCCACAGGTGTCTGTAAATTCTTTGACATTCCTCCCATCAAGACATAGCAGTCTAATTTTTATCCTGTTTAATATGAGCTGATATTATTGTCATTTGTCTAATAAATACAAAATGGAGAAAATGGCACTCAGTGACTTCAGAGGCTAGGTTATAAAAGGTGCCTAAAGTTCTGCCTGTCTAACTTTCTGTCTGAGACATACACATTTGGAGTACGGAGGCATCCTGTAGGAAGTCTGGCAACCGTGAAGCCACCATGCTCAAGAGTAGAGATCTCATAGAGAGAGAGATGCCAGAGAAGACCAAGCTATTCTATTCTGGTCTCCATCTGTTTAAGAGTTTCCAGATCAGTTACCAGATATGTAAGTGAAGAAGCCTTCAAGATAACTCCAGTGTCAGTCATCGTGATGGATCCTAACACAAAAGACCCTCAGTAAGAACCCATTGTCTGAGCCCAATCAAACTCCAGAACCATGAGAAATGACACTGACAAGTAATTGCTGCTGTTTTATATCATGAAATTTGTGGTGGTTTGTTGTGTAGTTGGAGGCAACTGGAACACTTGGAATGTTGACCCATGTACTCAACTTGTGAAGAACAGAATATTCCAGTGGAAACCCATTCTCTCTAAGGAGTGCTTGGCTCTGCCTCCATTAACTTTGCAGTCTTAGAGAAGAAACTGACAAATTATCCAAATAACAGTTTTCTCATTTGAAAATGTGGATGATGATATGCTGTGAGCAGGACTTTTGTATGAATTAAATGAGAAAATATATGAAAAAACTCTAGGTACTATAAAACACTACATAAAATTGTGAGTTATTGAAATTTTTATGATGAGAAGTACTTTCGATGAACGAGATTACTGAGGAGTTTTCAAATACTTGTCTAAGGCTTCTCTGTTCTGTGGTTAAAGCTTGGGAGAAGGAAGGTTAATTCTGTTTAATCAACTTAACATCTTTATAGTTTATTGTATTGAAAAATTTGTATAATTGCATTGGCATGTAAAATCACAATGGGAAATTATTATATCTTCTCCATACTTAAGAAAATGTCAATTATATCTAGGGTGGAATGATAAGGGAAATGTGGTTACAGTGATAATGTGAGTCCTGTAAAGATTTGTGGTTCAAGATTAGATGTGTTTTTTTATGAAATGGCAGTTCTTATGTTACCATGATATGCATTCCTGATGATCATGTCACTTATCATCAGATTTATACCCTGTTTTGTAAATTAATTTAATGAATATGTTTTTGCAGTAGCAGGAAGGGATTTGCAATAATTTAACAACAATTTACAGGGCTCAACAGTCTTAATAATCAGTAAATAGTAGAGGCACTATAGTGTGGCAGGCACATCACAAAACCAGACAGGCAAGAAACAATATTTTCTTTTTCTCAAATTCAATTTAAATTTTATTTTAAGCACCAATTTTACCTGGCACATTTTGGTGGAAAGTTAATCATAATCGATTTGTGTTTTCTCCTCTCCAGGATTGCATCTGATTTCTGAAGTACTAATGTAACCTTAAAATGTTGGGAAAGTGATGTATTCTTTTATGCCATTTGTTGTTACTAGACCTTGCCCTTCCCTTGTAGAAGATAACATTACTACCTAATACAGTAATTCCTAAACCTTAACAGGTATCAGAATCACCTAGAGGACTTGTTAAAACACAGACTGCTGGGCCTCAACCTAAGAGTTTCCATTTCACTTGTCCTGGGGCAGGCCTGAGAATTTGCCTTTCTAATAAGTTTCCAGAAGTTACTGATACTGATGGTCTTGGACCACACTTTAAGGACCACTGGCCTTAAGATGAGATAGTTGGATTCAGTATATTTTACTGAGAGCTAATCTAGCGCAAGGAAAGTCTTCGCCACGAGAAACCCCATTGTTTTGTATGAAACACTAACCAAATAAGAAACATAATTCCAGAAGGATCTGTGCAGCAGAGGGAGAAGTGCATTTCAGGTTTTCAGCTTAAATGTACCTTAGGTCATAATTTTATTTTATTGTTTTATCAGCTAGCTAGTTAATTTTAGAAGCTAAACAAATCAGTAAAACATGACCAGGATAGAGAGAAAACCTTTGGTTTTCTTTTTATTTCTCTCTCTACTTACTCACAGAATGGATCATATGTCCTGTGTTCCATTAAGCAAAAATAAAAGTTCTGGGCAATGATTAGAACAAATGAAACTCATCTCATCACCCATTCCTGAATCTGAAGCAGCCACTTCCAAATGTGCCGTCTCATTTTGCTTAGTATCAGAGCAAGTACTGGAAAAGTCTTGCATAGTACAGGTAAAATTTAAAAAATTTTGCTTTTTGGAACTTAGCTTTTTGGAGGTAGGGAACACTGGCCACCCTATCTGACAGTAAGCTCTTTCCTTTCTTTTTTTTTTCCTTCCTTCCTCCCTCCCTTCCTTCCTTCCTTCCTTCCTTCCTTCCTTCCTTCCTTCCTTCCTTCCTTCTTCCTTCTTTCTTTCTTTCTTTCTTTCTTTCTTTCTTTCTTTCTTTCTTTCTTTATTTCTTTCTTTCTTTCTTTTTCTTTCTTTCTTTCTTTCTTCCTTTCTTTCTCTTCTCTCCTCTCCTCTCCTCTCCTCTCCTCTCTTATTCTCTGCAATCTATTTGCTCCATATCTTATAATTGCTTTGGTGAGATTTCTGTGGAATCCGTTAGGTCTGTATTGTGTAGTTTACTGGTTTTAAGTACTTTTTCCGTTGAGGTATTCTGTTTGGAAGACAAATAAGAGAAAGTGGAACCAATAGTACAACTGCTTAAAAATGAAAAGTGATAAAATATTACTTTGAAATAAGGAACTAGACGTCCCCTTAGACTCACACACACACACCCCTATGTCGGAGTTCCTTAGTGCTCAGTCCTAGGTCCTCCTCTCACTCATTTGGGCTTGTCTCGAAGCTTGGTGATCATATGTATCATATGACTTTATTTTCAAAAAAGATGACAGAATGTCTAGCATCCATGTGTTCCAGAAAGCAAATTTATTAATGCAGATGAAAACTGGCTTTTAAGTTATACACTTAGGTTAAATTTCTGGCTAGATTCAAATATATATTTCTGGCCATATGCAAACTGTGTGAACCTGGGCATCACTTGATTTTTCTTCGCTTTAGTAAAGTGGGATGATAATTCCTGTCTCCCAGGGTGTGGGGATTGGTAACATATGTAAAGCATTTATCACAGCACCTGCACAAATACTCAACACATTATAGTTGCTATTACTCTACATATTCTGTTGCCCTTTCTTGCTTCTTTTCATCTCCATAGATAAAAATCTTCTTTTTTCTGGCCACTAGGTGGAGAAAGCAAGCCTTCTACAGTAATTGAATTAAACAGCAAGGCCAAATACCACAGACATTTAAGGGAGAGAAAAACAATTTTTCTTCCTCCTCTTTTTCAAAACTTTGGATGACATGAACAGGCAATCTGCAGAGATGCTTTGAGTAGTTCACAATGAAAGTGTTTGTGTTGTAAGTGTGGTCATGCCTTGAAGCACTAGATGTCACTCAGGGAAGGTCCTAGCCAAATCATAAAATTCAAAAAGTTTGCTTTCTAGCACCTTCTCATTCTCCATGTCCTATTCTCTTCTCACCTTCATTTCAAGCAGGCACCTGGCCAGTATTCTTTTCTTTCCAAGTTATCCTATAGCACTGATTCCCAGGGACATTTGAATTTTAAAATAAAATTCCTTGATAAGTTACCTTTCTTTAACCTGTAATAGAAGATTAATAAGAATTCAGTGGACCTGCTTCATCGAGCTATTTTGAGGATCATTTAGTTAACATGTGTACAATCTCATTGTAATGTTGAAGTTCATACTAATGAAAAATTCAATTTGTATTGAAGATCCCAAAGCTCTTCAGTTAGAACGAAAGAAACCACTATCATAGAATTAGCATGACATTTGCATGCAAGGGTCTCCTGAAATCACACAGGCAGATGGACTTCTAGCTGGCCAAACTTGCAACTTTTATCTCGATAGTTTTTTCCAAAGTCAGTTTGCTATGTATTAAAATATTGTATCTAGTTATTTCACATACCAGATATTAAGAGTGTAAGAATCCTTTTCTGATATTTTCTCTCAAAGTTTTGCCCTTAATGAAACAAGATAAGAAGCCCAAAAGATTATTGCGAAAGAAACTAGGTTACAAGGGACTGAGGTAATACGAAAAGACATAGTTGAAACGGATCTGTGTTTATGAATATTTGCATGCATTTCAAACAAATGAAATGCTCCAGAAGATTATCCATGTTCACCACTCTATCCCCACCTAATACTGAGTCTATAAGGCATTTAGATAAAGATGTTGTCTCTTCTTGAAACATACACTCAGGCATTGATCCAAGCTCCATATTATACTCCTTATTTCTCCCTGTCATCTGGTTTCCAAAGTCTTTTTTCATTTGTTTTCATACTATATTTATCTTCTCAGCATCAGCCCTTCAGATGAACAACTATTTGGAATGTTAACCCATTCTGTATGTTAGCATCTCCCCTGGAATTGTCTTATCAGCCCTAAAAATTACAGCTACCACCTTTATTCCTGATCCAAACTTCAAAATTCCATATTATTCCAGGAAAGTACCCATGATCCCTTTGTATTTGAGAGTGCCGAGAAGGGAACATTCAAAGATTTTTAATGTTTATCCATACTTTCACTTAACAAGCACAAAATTTTCTGCTTTTTGTTAAGGAAAATACCCAAGTTGCTTACCAAATATTCAGTTTATAATTGATGTAATTTTATTGCATAAAATTATCATCTCATACTTTAAAAATAGTAGTCATGTTTGCCTTTCCACTGGTGCTGTTCACTAGTACTTTTGTTGTTGTTTTGGTTTTCCTGTGTTATTTAAGGAAAGAAAGGGCTCTGGAGAAATTTTAGCTTATGTTCAGTAAATTTCCACCCTAGGATATGAACAAAAGTTTCTACAGGCAGCCAAGAGCATGACTGGAACCCTGGAATGCTATTCCATTTAAATGTGGTTTGAAATAGCACACTTATTTCCACTAAATTTACTTTTAATGCACCTCATAGAATTATCATTTGTGCATAATTCATGCACACACACGCACGCACACACACACACACGTAGGACCTAAATATAGACTCTAAGTATAAATCCCATATTTTTCCCTTATAGCATTTTCTGATTCGCAATTTATAGTATCAGTTTTCAATCACCATGTTCCATATGCATAAGATACTCATATATGATATTAAATGTTTTATATTGGACTTCTCCCAAAGCAGACTCTGAAGCAAAGATTTGAGTGCTGGCAGTTTATTGGCAAGCGTAAGAAACACAAGTAGGTGAGGGGTAGAGAGCTAGGGAGAGGAAAGGCAAACAATAAAGGGGGTATTATAAAGCTGGTTTCTGTAATGGATAACTGGAGCCTAATCCTGCAGAAAAGCTCTAGAAGTGATGCAAAATATACTCCTCAGCGTTATCTAGTGAAGGGCAGGGAGACTGGGGTATTTATATTCCTGTACTTGTCAGTTTTTGGTTAAAGGCTCGGGGGCAAGGGGAGATTTAATTCTCAGTCTTTCCTGTCAACCTTACATGTGAGCTATGTGGGTTTCAGCGCAGCCTGCTAGCAAAGATGCAGGTTCTGGCCATTCGAAGACAGGCAGCTGTGCAGAGAAATGGTATAAAGGTCCAAAAGAAATGAGGTGATTTGCTAACACACCTGCTACACCACCCTATTGAGCAAAATTGCTACTTATGTGTTACACTCCATATTTATTACCACATTTATATCAAATCCTCAAACTAAAAATCAGTATACAACTCCCACAAAATAAATCTCCAGGCCCAGGCAGTTTGATAGGAGAATTCCACAAAATATTTAAAATAGAGTTAAAAACAATTTTATACAGTCTCCTCCAGAAAACAGAAGAGAGAATAACACTTCCCAATGCCCTTTAGGAGGTCATTATTGTCTTAAGACCAAAACCACACAAAGAGAGTATAAAAAGTGAATAATACAGACCGATACCTCTTCAGAACTTAGATTAAAAATCTTCAACAAAAACCTTCAACTTCAGCAAACTGAATCCGATAATGAATATAAAGAATTATACATAATTTCCAAGTAGAATTTATTTCAAGCATGCAAAGTGTGACAATATTTGAAATCAGTGTAATTCGTCGTATCAATTGTGTAATCATATCAATTGACACAGAAAAAAAATGTTAGGCAGAATTTGAATTCCATTCCTGATAAAAACTCTCAGCAAGTTAGGAATAGAAGAGAATTACCTTAACTTGATAGAGGGCATCTACAAAATCCCTTCAGCTAGCATCATATTTAGTAGTGACAGACTGGCTGTTTTCACTCAAGATTAGGAACAAGACAATGATTTCTGCTATTGCCATTTATTCAATATAGTACTCATACTTCTAGCCCCTGCAATAAGGAAAAAAAAAAGCACACTGATTGGAAGAAAATAAAACTGTCTCTATCTGCAGATGCTATGGTTATCTACATAGAAAATCCCGAGAAATATACAACTCTCAAAACTCTAGAACTGGTAAGGTCAGCAAGGTTTGCAAATACAGCACCAACACACACAATTTAATCATATTTTATATAGCAAGAATGAACACGTAGAAACTGAAATTAAAAACATAATACTATTTGTAGTCATTTCAAAGAAAATGAAATGCTCAGGCACATACTTTAAAATGTTAAGGTTCTATATGCTGAAAATTACAAAATGTTGTTAAAAGAAACCAAAGAAGAGAATGCATCGTGTTCATGGATCGGAACACTCAAAATAGTAAAGATGTCAATCCTTCCCAAATTTAGTGCAGATTAGGTTTAGTGCAATTCCTCTCAAAATCCCAGCAAGACTTTTTTTCCTAGACAGACAAGATCATTGTAAAATGTATATGGAAGGGCACAGCTATTTTAGAGGAGCTAATACAATCTTGACAACAAAAATAAAGTAGGAAGGTGGCAGTTATCAAGTCTATGATGGTAGTGGAAGGATAGGTGCCATAGATCAACTGGACAGGACAGAAAACTTACAAACAGACACAAACAAAAATGGTCAACTGATTTTTGAACAAAGTGCAAAGAGATTAGTTGAAGGAAATATAGTCTTTTTGATAGAAAGTATAGGATCAATTAAAAATCCATAAACGAACGAAAGGATCATTGTCTTAAAGGCAAAACGTAAAGCTATAAGTAATAGAGAAAATCGAAGTTATTTCTCTATTTTGTGCTGTCCCTGGCCTTGTCTCTTACAAGCATTTTAATTTGATTTTATTTCTTTTGAGAAGCAGGATAGAATTATGGCGAATAGTGCAGGCTGTGGAGTTCAAATGCACGAGTCTACATCCAAGGCTTTGGTTTGCATCCATGCATCATGACTCTTCAACTCCCCAGCTCTGTAATTTTGAGTATGTTCCATCAATCATCTATCTGAAGTTTCCTAATCTGTGAAATGAGAATAATGACAACAGCCCTTTTCTCAAAGGGAAGTTCATCACATGGGAGCCTATAGAACTATACCCAATCTATTGTATGAACTTCATAGGTGTTAGCTGTTTTTTTAATGTTTACTTTTGAATATTTTCTTACATTATTCATGAGGAGCATGCTTCCCAAGCCCATCTGCTAAAGACCTATTGATCTGAAGCAGTAAGAATTCTGCCTGTTGATCACTTGCATACCCAAGCAGGCTAGTAAGAGAGCTGCATGTGTTTTGTGTTTTGCATTTTTTTTTCAAGAGTAACCATTTCCAATTCCATTTTGCCCACAAAATAGCATATTTGGCTATTAGAAGAAGGTGACAGATACCCATCTGAGACCTCAGCTTGGTACAAAGAGTAGAATTGATTTGAAACAAACATGAGGGTGGAGATATAAAGTCAGTAAAAGATCATATAATTACACACAAAGATGAGGGCAATAAATACGAACACTAATAGTACTTTAAAATATAGGTTATTTCCCAACCATACTGGAATTGATTTCTAAAGCATAAAATGGAGAACATTTAGCCATTAAAATTAAACATTATCTTCTTGGTTCTGAGAAATCTTGTTTTTAAACTAGGGATTTGCTTCCTGAAGTAACCTTATTCTTTTCAGTATTCATCAAAAACTATGAGAAAATATAATTTATTCTTATCACATGGCCACTTTCAAATGACTATTCAGTCAATGGATAAGGGTTTTATTTTACACTTTCTTTGGCATCTGTCCGGTCAATATGTATGCCTTGTTTTCATGAACATTCTGAAAGTTAAAGTTAGATTCCTATTTATATTTGTTATACTCAACCTAATGTCTAATCCTTGGTGGTCATTTTTGCACTTGTATAGTACTTTTTTTTATCAATTTCAAATTATCTGTACATTTAACTCTACGTATAAATCTTTTATTCTACTCCTGACCTATACTGTTATCATTACTAGTTAAGAGCAAGACTATTTTGCTTTATTTTTTTGTTGTTGTTGTCTGTATGTGTGCTGCTTTGGTTTGGTTTCTTCCAGACATTTTAGGATTGGCATCATGTTAACAGTAATTAACTACTTTTTGGGTTTTGCTCCTACTGCAGTCACAGTCGCAAACTAGATTATTTGCTGTCAATTTGGCACTACTGCCACCATACTCTAAGGCTGGGAATTATATTTCTCAGAATCTTCCTCCACATACGGTTCTAGACTGGTGATTGACAATGAAAGGAGCTGGTGTCTGATTTGAAAAGTGAATGCAAAGCAGTAATCATTATTTTCTGGAGGCAAGTAGAGCCAGATGTGTAGGAAGACAAGAGTTTCACAGCAGCTTTCTGGTAACTCCAAAATATGACCCACTTTTCAGAAAAAGCAGATGGTGGGAGCTTCTTAATGATTCTCAAGAGTTGTAGCAGCCTCCAGGCAAATTTTGAAGAATCAAATTGGGTACTTCAATCTGAAGTCTTCAGCATCAATTTCTCTGCCTTTGGGGGTAGTTCCCCTGGCCTTCCACAGTTGTTTCCCTGACACTGCCACTTTTCTAACTATCACACAGGTCCCCAATCCTATACCAAATCTGTGATACGGGGAGTTTTCACTTAATGTGCTTAACAGATCCTTGCAAACGGTGACTTTAAGTGAAATAACATATAATGAAACCAGTTTTACCATAGGCTAATTGATATCAAAAAGGGTTAAGTTCCTGTGGCAGATTTCTGATCACCAAAAATCACTGAACTCCTAAATTAAGGCCGGGCGCGGTGGCTCACGCTTGTAATCCCAGCACTTTGGGAGGCCGAGGTGGGCGGATCACGAGGTCAGAAGATCAAGACCATGGTGAAACCCCGTCTCTACTAAAAATACAAAAAAAATTAGCTGGGCGTGGTGGCGAGCGCCTGTAGTCCCAGCTACTCGGAGAGGCTGAGGCAAGAGAATGGCGTGAACCCGGGAGGCGGAGCTTGCAGTGAGCCGAGATTGTGCCACTGCACTCCAGCCTGGGTGACAGAGCGAGACTCCGTCTCAAAAAAAAAAAAAAAAAAAAAAGACTCAAAACACTTCTAATAGTAAACATTGAAATAAATGTGAGATATACATACATTTAAGAAAGACTAATAAAACAAGAAAGATAATTATTTAATTTTTGGTGAATCAGTGAGTGATGGTGGTCATAGTGGCAGTGCATTAAATCAAGGAATAAATATTTGCAAGGCAAAAATTGTAAAGAGCACCTCCTACCACCACACAAGTCAAAAATAAACAATTACTAATAGGGAGAGCTCACTGAATGCTTTTGTACTGCATTGTTTATTGTAAATTTGTATGATTATCATAGACTTTACAGATTAATATTTGATAATAATTTATATTTATTCATTCATTTCCCAGTCTACTTATTCCAGTTCAGGGTCACAGGTGGCGGGATCCTATTCCAGCAGCTCAGATCACAAGGCGGGAACCAGCCCTGGACAGGATGCCTATACTCTACAGGGTACATACACACACCCACACACACACACAGACACACCCACACACACACACAGACACACACACACACGCACACACACACTCAGACTGGGACAATTTGGACGGGCTATTTCACTTAATATGCACATCTTTGAGATGTGAGAGAAAAAAGAATTATCCAGAGAAAATCCATGCAGACAGTGGCCTTGGCTGTGAATTAACTTTTTTCCGATCAACATTATAGTGAAACGATGGTGAATGAACATTATTCAAGGACATGCTGCAGTTAGAATACAGAGTGATTTTGTTGTCTTGACTGAATCCTAACTGATACAAAGATCTCTAATACCTTGAAAATAAGATCCCAAATCTTTCCATGAGTTCTCATCAAGTATCCAAGTGAGCCAATAAAAGTCTTTTCTGCCACATAGCACCTGCTGTGTTGTTCTTCCTTCGAGGATACCTCATCACTCCCAAGATCACCAGTGCCTACTAGGATGTCCATGGGCTCCAATAATAACCATGCAAAGCTTGCCATCTCCAAAGAGCTGCGAATTGTTGAGAATAACATTGTGAAAACCTGAGAGATGCCAAGGCTAAATAGTAACCCATGCAGAATCAGGAGAATGTCATTGTTCCCGCATTTAGTGTCAAACTTGAATGTGACAGAAAAAAGAATTACCTGGAGAAAATCCATGCAGACAGTGGCCTTGGCTGGGAATTAACTTTTTTCTTAAATTAAACATCAAACAGCACTGTCTATGTCCAAGCTTGTCACAAGGTCACTCATTATAATATCACCTTTACATTTTGTCTGATCTTTCAGGTTCAACATGTTTCTGAGGAAAGACCACATTGTACTCTCAACCCCTTCTCTTTAGCAAACTGACCATCTCTATTCTTCCACCCTGGAAAACTACCATACTTAGTATAGCTTTAGTCAGATTTGCCACACAAGTCAGCTCCATGTGGCTAAATATGTCTGTATTACAGCACTGGGCACAACTTAAGCTAAAGTGGTGACTCCACTATGTGAATATAGATTTTTGGTCATTTTGACTTCAGTGTTTAGAAAATACAGCAGCAACAGTAGGAAGAAACCTGAAACCTGCCTGTCTGATATAGCATAATGATGAAGACTGGAGACTTTAGAGCCAGACTGCCAAGGCTTGAGTGCCATTTAAACTATTTCCTCATGATGTATCTTCAATAAGTTACTTACTCTCCCTGTGTTTATCTGTGAAATAGATAGAATAATAGTATTCACATAGTATAGTTGTTATGAGGACTATCTTGATTACAATAATACTTCCTTGTGTTCACACTAAGTAATGTTAGCAAAATCATTTTGCATGACTTTTGTATTTCAGAATCCTCAAATGGAAGTTCTAGTAGACTTTTTAACTTGAACATTCTATGATCTATGTATATTTTCTGTATCATTTATTGCCGATCAAATTGGGAGACAACAAAAACAACAAGCCAGACTGATTTTACTGGGGCCAGGGCAAGCCACATTGAAATTACTAATCCCTTCACTGAACTGTATGCTGGGCAGCAAATTTTATTTGAGGTAGGTATTAAGTAGTAAAAAAAGGCCAGGCTTGGTGGGTCCCACTTGTGATCCCAACACTTTGGGAGGCCGAGGCGGGTGTATCACCTGAAGTCAGGAGTTCGAGACCAGCCTGGCCGACATGATGAAACCCCGTCTCTACTAAAAATAGAAAAATTAGCCAGGCGTGGTGGTGGCGGGAGCCTGTAATCCCAGCTACTCGGGAGGCTGAGGCAGGAGAATTGCTTAAACCTGGGAAGGAAGCAGAAGTTGAAGTGAGCCAAGATCATGCCACTGCACTCCAGCCTGGGTGACACAGTGAGATTCCGTCTTAAAAAAAAAAAAAGTAAAAAAAAAATCTTTTAAGTAGGTATCTCAGTTGAGAATGTCCTCTGGAGTTAAGTCGCATGTGAAATGGGTCACTATAAATTTTCCTCAAACCTCTTCTACCGTCACTGCAAATAGGACCTATGAATTTGCTTCTCTAATCAGCTTGCAGGTGATGCAAATGTTATGGTCATTGGACCACAACTTGAGTATCCCTATTCTAGACTGTGTGCTTGGAGTCTTAGCTGTCAAGGAGAGCCACATCAAACACTCCCTTCAATATAAAGATGTAGAACATTTTTCTTCCAGCGTGGATCACAAACACAATTTATAGCACTGGCATTGTGAAAATACATGAAAGAAATGTGTACGAAGTCTTGAAGGAGGAGTAGAATTCTGAAGAAGGGAAGAGTGTATGAGCAAAGAATGGTGGTGACATAAGGGGTTGTTCAGATTTGCTGAAGGGGAAAATCAGACAGATAGGCCTGGCTTAAACCAGGTGTCGACTTTAGTATACCCCTGGGCTCTGAGTTGACAGAATAGGGCATACTTATAGTCAACAAAGCACAGGACTGCTTACTCTCCACACTAAGGCTGCACGAATCACAGAATCATTTTCATGGCCATGTTTCACGTTTATAAATATGAAGTAGATTTCCAGTATTAAAAGATCAAGATTTTATTTTATTTTTAGTTTTATTTTCAGCTTTAATTCTAAATACAAGTTATCATACAGGGAATTTTAAAGGTAAAACAAAATGTTCCTGTCTTCTCACCTTCATGCATAACTGCTAATAGACATGAGGGGCAAGCACTATTTTTTAAAAATCACATTTCAGGAGCCTCACGTGGGTCATAAAACACATATTCACCCTGCATGCTTCCCTCTGTCCTCTACATTCAATAGCACGAACATATTTTTGTTACTCTGACTATAAAAATTTATGTGGATTGTTGCACACTGAAGTTTTAGTTTATTTTTCCTCACCCCACCACCGCCTACAAATTCCTTTTTATGTACCCTAAGACCCTGTTGTAGTAGACCTAGGTTACCTATTGTGAAATTTGAATGAAAACTAAAACATACTCAATGATTGAGCCATGAACCACTGGCTACAGTGAAAGACATACAAATTTGGCTGTAGGCTTGTTTAGAAAACTTTCCTTCTCCCAAAGATGAGTGAAAACAATGGTGCTAAAAAAGAGGAAGAAGGGAAGGACCATTTGGAGAGGAGAACTTGAGACTGAGAAACCCAGAATAAGCACTGACCTGATACTGAGGAAGCCGAGTTACCCTTTGCATCCCCCTCCCCTCCCGTGAAAACCACACTCAGCATCAGTAGGCCCCACCTGTCAGTCATCCCATTTAGAATGTTTCTGCCAGTCTCTTTTTCATTCCATGGAAATACCTTTCTTTCCAGTCCAGGACACATGTAAGTGTCCCTTAATGGAGGAAGGGCATGCTAGAAAATTTTCAATTTACCCCCCCAGGTCCTCTCTTCACTCTTCTCCATCTTGTCATTTGCCCAAGGAAGCTGACCTGAATGGTGCATGCATCTACAGCTCCACTGACTTCTGTCTCCTAGTTGGGTGCTGTATAGCTGAGACATTTGTCCCCTCTGGATGTCATGTTGAAATATCCCCAATATTAGAGGTTGAACCTAGTGGGAGGTGTTTGGGTCATGGGGGCAGATCCTTAATGAATGGCTCGGTGCCATCCCCTTGGTGATAAGTGAGTTCTCACTCTATTACTTCACATGAGATTTGGTTGCTTAAAGAGTCTGGCATGTTCCTTTTCTTTCTTGATCCCTTCTCTCTTGCTTTGTCTCTTGCCATGTGACACGCCTGCTTCCTCTTCACCTTCTGCCTGGAGTAAAAGCTTCCTGAGGCCTCACCAGAAGCCAAACAGATGCCGGTGCCATGCTTCTATAGCCTGCAGAACTATGAGCCAAATAAATCTCTTTCCTTTATAAATTACTCAGTGTCAGCTATTTATTTATAGCAACACAAAATGGGCTAACGCAGGTGTTCAAACACTAGCAGCAGATTAGAGAGTGTCAGGGTATGTGTCAATCTGGCTCCCTCTCTGCCCTGTTGCAGTGGAGTGGCTGTAGCTTTCTAGTGAAGGTCATAGCTTCTGGTAGAGAGTCGATACTCTCTTTGTAATCTGAAAACTTCTTTCCTTTGCACCTTAGATAATAGCCCTACACTGTTACCAGCCCTTCGGAAACTGCAAGATTCCCTGCTCATTTCTCTTAACCCTGTGTATACATTTGACTAATAGAATTAGGAGCTTAGGCATCTTTAAAGATGATGATAGTATGCAGGAAGAATCTCACCCTCAGTCAGTGAGGAAATATTCCCTTGCAGTTTGGCATCCCAGTTAGGGAGAGCAAAAACCCTTGATGCATTTACCATTTATTAGATGGATATATTCCATTAAAATAAAATAGATGTAAAACATTATCTAGACCTAGGGGTGTTGGGAATGTAGAGGGCTGTCAGAATTTTAAAAGTTATAAATATGCTTCTCTAGAGCCTTAAAATGTGAAAGACAAATCTACATGTATGGAATAATGCATGTATGGAAATAATGTAAGGCAGGTGTTCCCAACCCCTGGGCTATGAACTTGTGTCAGTCCATGGCCTGTTAGGAACTAAGCCACAGGAGATGAGTGGCAGGCGAGCAAGCAGTACCACCTGAGCTCTACTGCCTGTCAGATCAGCAGTAGTATTAGATTCTCATAGGAGCACAAACCCTTTTATGAACTGTGTGTGTGAGGGATCTAGGTTGTGCACTCCATATGAGAATATAACTCATGCCTGATGATCTGAGGTGGAACAGTTTATCCCAAAACCATCCCCACCTGGGGTCTATAGAAAAATTATTTTCCATGAAACTGGTCCCTGGTCCTCAACCTTTTGGGGACCACTGATGTAAGGAATGAAAGTAGAAGGATGGAGGCTGCTGCACCTGGGAAGGACAGGGAAACTGCTGAGTGTGCATCAAGTCTAAGTTACCAATCAGGACCATGGATACATATTGGCTGCTATTCAGAATCCCATCCTGGTGCTCTTGGTAGTGTTTAAAGGGACCTTCTGTATTAGTTTTCACACTGCTTTAGAACTAGCTGAGACTGGGTAATTTATAAAGGAAAAAGATTTAATTGACTGACTGTACCGCATGGCTGGGGAGGCCTGAGGGAATACAACAGTGGTAGAGGATGAAGGTGAAGCAAGGCATATCTTACATGACAGCAGGAGAGAGAGAGATAGAGCGAGAGGGAAACTGCCAAACACTTTTAAACTATCAGATCTCATGAGAACTCACTATCACAAGAACAGCATGGGGGAAACTGACCCCATGATCCAATTATCTCCCATTAGGTCCCTCCCTTGACATGTGGAGATTAAAATTTGAGATGAGATTTAGGTGGGGACATAGAGCCAAACCATATCATTCTCCCCTGGCCCCTTCAAAATCTCATGTCCTCCTCACATTTCAAAATGCAATCATGCCTTCCCAACAGTCCCCCAAAGTCTTAACTCATTCCAGCATTAACTCAAAAGTCCAAGTCCAAAGTCTCATCTGAGATAAGGCAAGTCCCTTCTGCCTATGAGCCTGTAAAATGAAAAGCACTTTAGTTACTTCCTAGATAAAATGGGATACAGGCATTGGGTAAATATTCCCATTCCAAATGGGAGAAATTTGCCATAACAAAGGGGCCACAGGCCCCATGCAAGTCTGAAACCCAGCAGGGCACTCATTAAAACTTAAAGCTCCAACATAATCTCCTTTGACTTCGTGTCTCACATCCAGGGCATGCTGATGTAATGAGTGGGTTCCCAAGGCCTTAGGCAGCTCAGCCTCTGTGGCTCTGCACTGTACCACCTCCTTGGCTGCTTTCCCAGGCTAGTGTTGAGTGCCTTCAGCTTTTGCAGGTGCAGTTCCATTCTTGCTCTCTCTTTCACGTCCCTTGTAAGTTGTATTCCTAAGTATTTTATTTTCTTTATAGCAATTGTGAATAGGAGTTCACTCATGATTTGGCTCTCTATTATTGGTGTACAGCAAAGGTTGTGATTTTTGCACATTAGTTTTGTATTCTGAGACTTTGCTGAAGTTGCTAATCAGCTTAAGGAGTTTTTGGGCTGAGACAATGGGGTTTTCTAAATATACAATCATGTCATCTGTAAACAGAGACAATTTCAGTCTTCCTATTTGAGTACCCTTTATTTTTTTCTTGTGCCTGATTGCCATGGCTGGAATTTCCAATACTATGTTGAATAGGAGTGGTGAGAGAGGGCATCCTTGTCTTGGGTCTGTTTCGAAAGGAATGTTCCAGGTTTTGCCTATTCAGTATGATATTGGCTATGGTTTTGTCATAAATAGCTCTTATTATTTTGAGAGATGCTCCATCAATACTTCGTTTATTGAGTGCTTTTAGCATGAAGGGGTGTTGAATTTTATTGAAGGCCTTTTCTGCATCTATTGAGATGATAATGTGGTCTTTGTCATTGGTTCTGTTTATGTGATGGATTACATTTATCGATTTGTGTATGTTGAACCAGTCTTGCATCCCAGGGATGAAGCTGACTTGATCATGGTAGATAAGCTTTTTGATGTGCTGCTGGATTCGGTTTGCCAGTATTTTATTGAGGATTTTTGCATTGATGTTCATTCAGGGATATTGTCCTGAAATTTTCTTTTTTTGTTGTGTCTCTGCCAGGTTTTGGTATCAGGATGATGCCAGCCTCATAAAATGAGTTAGAAAGGAGTCCCTCTTTTTTCTACTGTTGGAATAGTTTTGGAAGGAAAGGTACCAGCTCCTCTTTGTACCTCTGGTAGAATTCGGCTGTGAATCTGTCTGGTCCTGGACTTTTTTTGGTTAGTAGGCTATTAATTACTGCCTCAATTTCAGAAATTGTTATTGGTCTATTCTGGGATTCGACTTCTTCCTCGTTTAGTCTTGGGAGGGTGTGTGTATCCAGGAATTAATCCATTTCTTCTAGATTTTCTAGTTCATTTGCATAGAGGTGTTTATAATATTCTCTGATGGTAGATTGCATTTCTGTGGGATCAGTGATGATATCCCCTTTATCATTTTTTATGGTGTCTATTTGATTCTTCTCTCTTTTCTTCTTCATTAGTCTGGCTAGCAGTCTATCTATTTTGTTAACCTTTTCAAAAAACCAGCTCCTGGATTCACTGATTTTTTTGAAGTGTTTTTTCAAAAAACCTTTCTGCTCTAATCTTAGTTATTTCTTGACTTCTGCTAGCTTTTGAATTTGTTTGCTCTTGCTTCACCAGTTCTTTTAATTGTGATGTTAGGGTGTTGATTTTAGATCATTCCCACTTTCTGATGTGGGCATTTAGTGCTATAAATTTCCCTCTTAACACTGCTTTAGCTGTGTCCTAGAGATTCTGGTCTGTTGTGTCTGTTCTCATTGGTTTCAAAAAACTTAGTTATTTCTGCCTTAATTTCGTTATTTACCCAGTAGTCATTCAGGAGCAGGTTGTTCAGTTTCCATGTAGTTGTGTGGTTTTGAGTGAGTTTCTTAAAAAGAGCCTGTATGGCCAAGAAAATCTTAAGCAAAAACAACAAAGCTGGAGTTATCATACTACATGACTTCAAACTATACTACAAGGCTACAGTAACCAAAAGAGCATGGTACTGGTACCAAAACAGATATATAGAGCAATGGAACAGAACAGAGGCCTCAGAAATAACACCACACATCTACAATCATCTGATCTTTGACAAACCGGACAAAAACAAGCAGTGAGAAAAAATTCCCTATTTAATAAATGGTGCTGGGAAAACTGGCTAGCCATATGCAGAAAACTGAAGCTGGATCCCTTCCTTACACCTTATACAAAAATTAACTCAAGATGAATTAAAGACATAAATATAAAACCTAAAACCATAAAAATCCTAAAAGAAAACCTAAGCAATACAATTCAGGACATAGGCATGGGCAAAGTCTTCATTACTAAAACACCAAAAGCAATTGCAAGAAAGGCCAAAATTGACAAATGGGATCTAACTAAACTAAAGAGCTTCTGCACAGCAAAATAAACTATCATCAGAGTGAACAGGCAACCTACAGGATGGAAGAAAATTTTTGCAATTTCTCCATCTGACAAAAGGCTAATATCCAGAATCTATAAAGAACATAAACAAATTTACAAGAAAAAAACAACCCCATCAAAAAGTGGGTGAAGGATATGAACAGACACTACTCAAAAGAAGACATTCATGTGGCCAACAAACATATGAAAAAAAGCTCATATCACTGTTCATTAGAGAAACGAAAATCCAAACCACAATGAGATACCATCTCATGCCAGTTAGAATGCCAGCCATTTAAAATCAGAAAACAACAGATGCTGGAGAGGATGTAGAGAAATAGGATTGCTTTTACACTGTTGGTGGGAGTATAAATTAGTTCAGCCATTGTGGAAGACAGTGTGGTTATTTCTCAAGAATTTAAAACCAGAAATATCATTTGACCCAGCGATTCCATTACTGGCTATATACCCAAAGGGTTATAAATCATTCTACTATAAAGACACATGCACACATATGTTTCTTGCAGCACTATTCATAATAGGAAAGACTTGGAACTGACCAAATGCCCATCAACGATAGACTGGATAACAAAAATGTGGCACATATATGCTGTGGAATACTATACAGCCATAAAAAAGAAAGAGTTCATGTCCTTTACCGGGACATGGATGAAGCTGGAAACTATCATGCTCAGCAAACTAACACAGGAACAGAAAACCAAACACCGCCAAGTTCTCACTCATAAGTGGGAGCTGAACAATGAGAATACATAGACATGGGGAAGGGAACATCACACAATGGGGCCTATCGTGGGGTGAGGGGCAAGGGAAGGGAAAGCATTAGGACAAATGCCTAATGCATGCAGGGCTTAAAACCTAGATGGCGGGTTGATGAGTGCAGCAAACCACCATTGCACATGTATAGCTATGTAGCAAACCTGCATGTTCTGCACACATATAATAAAAAAATTGTTTATTATAGTATACAAAACTTAAAGTATAATAAAAAAATTTTAAAAAGAAGAAAATAAAATTTCTCTAACATTCAGCCTCCCTTTTTCTTAATGCTTCTTTAGTAGTTTACTTCTTTCCCTCTAAAGCTTTATCTAATCTCTTCTTATTTAACCCTCCTTCTCATCGGTTCCTCTAAGTAAAAGGGTTGGTCCTTCTTTCTAAGGTTAAATAAATGCTCTAGTTATTACTCCATCAGACATCTATTTTTTCTTTCTTTCATCTTCAATATCTTGTTTTTACCTATAGGATATTCCATTTCCTTCTATTCTAGACAGACTGTTTCATTAACTCCCCTCAGTGTCCTCTTATCTTTCTGAAGAGGTAATTTTTGTTACTATTTAGGCATATTCATTTAACAATTATTTTTTGATCAATTACTATATTCCAGACACTGTTATAAATACTGGAAATGAAGAAGGAAAAAGACTATACATTTTTAAAAATGAATAAGATAATTTAAGAAAGTGATAAATGTTTTGAAGGAAATAGGGTAATGTCATGAGGAATGACAGGAAGGAGTAGTGGAGCTAATTTACATGGGATTCTTAGGGAAAACTCCACTGAGGTGACATTTAAGATAGCACCTGAGTGAAGAGAAGTCAATTTTGTGGAGGTCTGGAGGAAGAATGCTCAAGGCAGAAAATGTCTATACACACATATCCCTACAGACACATTATATGTACACATACATAGAGATATATATTTTCACATTGACCCTGAGTTCCCAATATTACCTCTTAAAGGACTTCCTATTCGGTACCCATTTCCATAGTACTATGTTTTCATGGTAACTTAGGTCACTTAAAGACTAGTCTGGTTTACATTGTCTAATAATTTGTCTGATTTTATGTTGCCTGAGGGGAACTTATGAGAGCTGGGGTAATGCGTGTCCCTGGCCAGCCTCAAATGGATGTTCTAGACATGGTTGTATAGGAAATATAAAGTACTCTCTGACTCCAAAGTTGATAGTCTTTTGCCAACTTCATTCTCCTCCACTCTCCACTAACACAAAAATTTATATTGTTGGATATGAAAATGGAAGACCTTAGAAGGGAAAAATCAGTCTGACACTCTAAGCTTGCTCTTAACTCTTTTAGCCCTTGAAGCTACCCTTTCATTACCACCTCTTCAGCTCTTGGCATCTTGGGATGTGTACTCTATAAGTACCGAAAGATCCAAGTTATTTTATCATTTGGCAGAAATGGTATTCTTTGTGTCTTCTACCTCCTGCCCATGTTCAATAGAATGGATGTTATTTTTAAATGCATTAGTTTTACCTTTCTACAAAGAGAAAGGTGAAGTCAATTATTTTAAGACAAAAAGGTATTGAAGAAAAATGCAGGAGTCTAAGACATCAGTTACAAAGAAATATGAACAAGAATAGCTTGGACTTTTGATCTCTCCTTCCTGATTAAGCTGGAAGCCCAAAATAGCCTCTAATAATACCATCTGTAACCTCCTTAATCTCTTCGCTTCTTTCTTTACTCGGGTTATGCTAATCAAATTCTCTTTGTGAAGGTCATCAGTGACAAATGACCTTTTGGTTAACAATGTTCAATGGTCACTTAACAATGCCATCTTCCACCTTTCAACAGCACTTGATGCTGTCAACCACACTTAGCCCCTTGTAGTTCTGCCTCTCTTTATGCAGTAAATAGTACTGCTCTGTTTGTCTTTTTTTATCTTCCGCCATCTTCCCTTTAAGTTTCATTTTAGCTGATTTTTCCACTACCATCCCATTATCGTGAAGACACACTTTTTTCTCCCTGTGTGTCACCATCAGTGATGTCAACTATTACCTCAATAGGAATGGCGCCAACATCCAAATCCGTAGCCTTAACCACTCTCTAAAGACCCAGCCATTGTCGATTGCTTGCTGGCATTTTCTTCCAGATACCTCTACTCGCACCTTGTCCATTTTTGGCCCATCTCCTGAAGGCTCCTGGCCTGGACAAATGCACCAAGATTCTCGTGAAAGAAATGTCCTTGCTTGAGCCTAGTATTCCCACACTTAGATTTTCAGTCACCCCTACCCCCTTTTACTTGCTTGGACTTACTGTGTTTATTTGATCTCTTCTGTGCTTTAGGATATGCGTTTGTTTGATGTGCTAATCTGTGGCTTCCTCCCTTTCTCTCTTTTTTAAAAATCCTGGTTATTCATCTTATCTCTTTGGTTTTGTTGGATAATTCTATGATTAATCTCCTGGGTAATATTCCCAATAAGCTCAACTTTTTCCACTACCCTACTGGAAACATCTATCCCCTTTAACAGAACCTGTGCTTTAATTAATGTGTTTAAATCTGGGCTTATTATCTTCTTCACAAACCCAACTGCATGGCTATTTTTCATTCCTTTCAAGGCATCAGTATTCTCATAGACTCTCAAGTGCAAAACCTGATTCATCTTTGACTGCTCCCTTTCCTCTACTTCTTACAGTTATTCTGTCAGTTTTCTTTCTAACTTTTAGTCCCCCTATCCTCACTTCCAGTTGTGAAAACCCCTAAATGTTGATCTTATATACCATTTGTGCCTGTGCAGACTTCTTAATAACTATGATCAGAATTTGGTTTATTTTAACTGCAAACATGCGTTGTTCTTTGCATTTTAACTGCTTATAAGATCACTCATTAGTGAAATAAAAAAGAAATAAGGACTAAGATCTCTTTTGTTTCTCTTCAGTATCATTTACTTACAACAACCTAACAAAGAGTTATAAATTGACTATTTAAAATGGTGTAGTACAGTTTTTAGTACATTGGCCTTCATTTGCACAAAACATAAGACTCTCTAGCTATGCTAAGCAGGAAGTGACTTAATATAGAGAATTAAGTTAAATAAAAAATTGGCAGAAGGGCTTGGACCTTTGGCTGTGCCATGAATACCTCTTAGAAGAACATTGTGGGATTAGCCCATATAGAAGCTATAACTCTCGTCAGAAAGCTACCAACTGGGAGTGTGAGCTCAAAATGCAAACTCATTTGGCCAGGTTCCAGGGGTCAGAAAGCCACTGCCGTGTCTGTGGAGACATGCCAAGCCTTCTAGACATCTACTGAGGAAAGAAACAAATGTTCTATGCCTTGTCTCTTGACACCCATAAAGACAATGAATTTTGAAGCTGTTGCAGAAAAACCCAACATCATTCCAACCATGTTGCTGCCTTACTTTTGTATTCCAAATCTCATGGAAATGAGTCTAATTGCATTCTATGTAGAGTTATAGCTTCTGTGTGGGCTAATTCCACAATGTTGTTCTAAGAGGTATTCATGGCACAGCCAAAGGCCCGAGCCCTTCTGCCAATTTTTTATTTAACTTAATTCTCTATATTAAGTCACTTCCAGCTAATTTAGGTTGAGCCTAAAGATGATTTGGAGCTACAAAAGAGTCAGAGAAATGCAACTTACGGCTAGTCAGGGTCTGTAGAGCACTGAAGCATATGAGAAGGGATATGAGATTCTTGCTGAAAGCCAATCTGGCATAGCCATTACAAACATTTATGGAGGATGTTTAACTGTTTTCTCATTGTGAAATTAATATGGACTTATTACTGAAAATGGTTAACTGAGAAAAATATAAAGAAAAAAATCTCTAAGTATACTGAGAACACTTTGATATACCCATTTTTTTAGGTCAAACTTTAAAACAAATTGCCACATTAAGGGATCTTATATTTAGTTGTTATTTGTAAAGTCCTTTGCAATCTTGGAATCTCTATTAGCCAAAACAATTTGGCTACCCCTTTCCATTTAATCTACATTGTATTCAAAATTTCACTTAGAGTATATTTCAGTTTTCTGTTTACCAGAGTTACCAGATGTAATTCAGAGCAACAACAACCAAATAGCCATCATTTTTTCTACACTGAATTAAATCCATAACCTAAAACTTTTATTTTCTTTAACTTTTCTTGGCAAGGTGATACTTTGCAAAGTACTACGAAGTACGGAAAACTAATAAAAAATCTAAGCAGCAGTATATATTTTAATACATATATATAAGGAATCAATATCAATTATAGATATTAAAATATATATTATACACATATATATGTACATTGAAAAACTAATATAAGAAAGTCTGTTGCCTAAAGGAGAGATGGTTTGGGATTTTTAAAAATAAAATTGTAAGAAGTCAAGTTCAAAACACTCATCATAACCAAACCCAATTCCCTAATCTTTAGATTGACATTCCCAAATTGCTGCAAAGGTTTGTAAAAACAATGTTTCCATTTTGTCAATATAAACTGCAAGAAAAAGAATATATTAGAAAGGCCTAGAATGGGTGAATATCTCTGGATAACCAAGTCTCACACTGATTCTGTCACAATCAATGTGAAAAATTGGATCTATAATTAAGACAGGTTTAGACAATGAAGCATTTATTAGTTGGCTATGCCACAGAGGTGAAGGATTGGGTAGGGGAAGGTAGGTTGAGGAAAAAAGGCTCTAACTAATTCTAACTTTCTCAAACCAACTTTCTGTTCTTTTCCAGAAATTGAATTACTTTCTACCACCATCCCCAAATAATACTTGACTGTCCAAGGTAGGGGAGTATTATGAACTGAATTCTATCACCCCAGATTTACATGTTGAAGTTCTAATCTCCAGTACCTCAGAATGTGACTGTATTTGAAGAGAGGGCTTTAAAGAGATAATTAAGTTAAAATGAGGTCTTTAGAGTGAGCTCTAACCCAATCTGACTGATGTAAGTTAAAAAGAGACTGGACTTACTGTGTTTATTTGATCCCTTCTGTGCTTTAGCATATGCCTTTGTTTGATGTGCTGATCTGTGGCACCCACAGTGAGAGTCACCACATAAGTGTGTAAACAGAGAAAACGCCATGTGAGGACACAGCAAGAAAGCAGTTGTCTCAGTAAGTTGAGGTTGCTAACAGAATACCATAAACTTGGTGTTCCAGACAATAGAAATTTATTTCTCACAGTTCTAGAAGCCGGGAAGTCCAAGATCAAGGTGCTGTTAGATCTGGCGTCTGGTAGGAGTATTCTTCCTGGCTTGCAGATAGCTGCTTTCTCATTTTATCCTCATGTGGCTGAGAGAGAGAGATCAAAATTGCTCATGTCTTTTCTTATAAGGGTACTAATCCCATTCACAAGGGCTCCACCATCGTGACCTAATTACCTTCCAAATGCACACCTCCAAATGTGACCACATTGAGAATTTAGGCTTCAACATATGAATTTTGGGGAAACGCAAATATTCAGTCCACAGCAGAGGCTATCTGCAAGCCAAGAAGAGAAGCCTTAGAAGAAACCAAACATGCTGACACCATGATTTTGGATTTCCAGCCTCTGGAACTGTGAGAAAATAGGTTTCTGTTGTTTAAGCCACTCAGTCCATGGTATTTTGTTATGGCAGCCCTAGCAGACTAATAAAGGGAGAAAAAAGTTACATTTGTTATTTATTTATTTATTTATTTTTGAGACAGAGTCTGTCTCCATTGATCAGACTGAAGTGCAATGGTGCGATTTCTGCTCACTGCAACCTCCACCTCCCAGATTCAAGCAATTCTCCTGCCTCAGCTTCCCGAGTAGCTGGGATTACAGGCATGCACCACCATGTCTGGTGAATTTTTGTATTTTTAGTAGAGACAGGGTTTCACCATGTTGGCTAGGTTGGTCTTGAACTCCTGACTTCAGGTGATCCACCCGCCTTGGCATCCCATGTTTGATACTCCTCTTTTTATAGAAAAGTGCTTCTCAAACACAGGTAATTTTGCTTCCTCTAGGGGATGTTGGGCAATGTCTAGAGATATTTTGATTGCCATATTTGGTAGGGGTGAGGTTCTGCTGGCATCTAATGCCTAGAGGCCCAGAATGCTGCTAAACATCTTATGATGCACAGGACAGTCTCCTCCTAACAATTCCATCTCCCCCAAACTGCCTCACCACTAGTCATAAGGAATCATTTAGTCCAAAATCTCAGTAGTGCTGAGGTTGAAAAATCCTGCTATTATGGCATGAATTTTTCCTGACAGTCTTCCTGATTTGGGCGTGAGGACCTTTACTTTTTCTTGTTTGTTGAACCTACACAGTCATTTCTGCACCAGTTAATTATCTTGTGCTAGATACTTTCAACAGTTAGCTAGTGGATGCTTTCACTAATGATTTCCATCAGGCTACTTGTTCCTACCTGTGATGAACTTACTGGAATGGGAACTTTTCACTTTACTATTAGCAGAATGGAAACATTTCTGCTACTTCTCTTTTCACAAAACACAGAAGGCAGAAATCTTGGAATGTATCCCCTTTCAATATACAGGACAAGTAGACCCATTCTTTTTGGCTACAATGCACTGTATACAAATTTGTTATAACAACTAATCACTGCAGCAGCCTGGCATGGTGGCTCACACCTGCAATCACTGCACTTTGGGAGGCCAGCGCAGATGGATCACTTGAGGCCAAGAGTTTGAGACCAGGCTGGCCAACATAGCAAAACCCCATCTCTGCAAAAAATGCAAAAATTAGCTGGGTGTGGTGGTGCATGCTTGTAATCCCAGCTACTTGGGAGGCTGAGGCATGAGAATCACTTGAACCTGGGAGGTGGAGGTTGCAGTTAGCTGAGATCATGCCACTGCACTCCAGCCTGAGTGACAGAGTGAGACTCAGTCTCAAAAAAAAAAAAAAATTGAAGCAAATTTAAATAGCTTTATTTAGTGAATAGGAATTTTAAAAGTGAGCCAGGACAGAATTTTGAGATAATGAGTGTACAGCCACTTGAAGTTCAATTTTCATCATACATATTATCTTGTGTTATTTTCCTTTTCTCTTCCTCCTTCCATGTTATCTATATCTAGTCACCAAATTCTTCTTTGCAAAAAAGGTAAGGATATTAAAGCAAAAAAGGTAAGGATATTAAAACCTGAGAAGCTGAATTAATGTGGGTGTGATCTATCCCCACTAGGTGAAGCTGGATCTCTGCACCAGGGGCTGTCAAGGCATCAGCAGATAGAAATAAGCTCTTTCTCTAATTGTAGCTAGAGGACAGCCTAGAACCACCAAGTATTGGAACTGCCATGTCTCATCTGCTTCCAATATACCAAATTGGGTTGTAACTGAAGACAAACCAGTCATTTTACTATCCCCTCTCTGAAATCCAGCAGAACATAGTATAAATGTTGGAACTTTTGAGGTTGGGGATGACCACAGAGTTGATTTAGTAGTGAAATGAAGGGTATCACCGTTGCTTGCCCCAGGCTTCATTTTCCTTCCTACAGCTGTGACACTGGTTTTAAGGAAGTGAGGATTATAATTACAAAAAAAAAAAAAAAAACTGTTCAAAATGTAAGGTAGATAGAAGTATGTTAACTAATATCATTTATTATCTTCTTCTGGAAAGTAATTAGCATTTCAAAGAAAATAGTTAAGCAATTTTCTGATAGATTTAATAAGATCACAATTTATTCTGGGGAGTTAATTACCCATTCATACTACAAATGGAAGTTAAATTTTTTTAACTAGACATTTTTTTACTACCTCCTTTATTTTTTATAAAAATGTGAAAATTTTGAGTTTATCTTCTTAGAATCTACTCCTTTGAAGCAAATTTGACATACAACTTTGATTCTTGCTTGTTATTAATTTGTCTTAGGATTTTTCATTTTAGTATTATACCCACCAGGAGGTAACCATTCTCTTACCATATATTGGACAGAAGGTACCATGACCTATAACAACTTAGTAAGGTTCTCCTTGACAGGACTTCAAAAGGTACCCAGAGAGGTTTCTGCCAACAGCCATGATGAGACAACTGATACTGAACTGGTTTTCTCACCATAAATAACTAGAGAACTGGGGGGCAAAGGGGAAGACAACTATTTTCAGGTACTGGAACATTGACAATACAGACTGTGATTTCTAAATAAAGGGAAAGAAATGATGTGAGACCTATAATTACCTTGACTCTGTGAGACACTTTCTGGACAATGGTGGAGGGAAAGGTACACAAAATTTAACATAAAAATCTCATGGAATTGAAGAGGAAGAAATCAATTAGGGAAAATTGAGGGAATTGAATTATGTGAGACAGAGTACAAAAGAGAGTGGGTTATACGGAAAGAGAGTTCCAGAGATCGGCATAGGGCTTTTCTTTATCTGAATACATAGCTGTACTTGCATGAGGCAAGAATCTATCAGGCTGGACAAAGAAAAAGGAATATGAAAGCTGAGCAATCTTCAAAGCTCATTAGGGCTAAAACACATTTGAGCTCTGACTAGTCAGAGTAGAGAGACTTCAATGAATGCCTGAGGCATTCAGTAGAAACTCCAGAAAGGTTATACATTACTAGATGAGCTAAAGTAGCCCTGAAGTAAAGCCTACTGAGACATATGCTAATGAAGCGAAAAAAAAAGCTAACTTGAAATGACTAAACTGATCTGCAAGATATATAACTGCACGCCAAACAAAACTCAAAATGCTTTAAATCAACACATAAAAAAACAGACATTTAACAATACAGCATTTAGTGTCTAACATCCAATAGAAAATTACTAGACATGGGAATAAACAGGAGAACATGAACCATGACCAGGATGGCAGGGGCTGTACACCTTGTAATATTATTCACAATATCCTAACGAAATGTTACCTCTAATGTCACAGGGGGTGTACACCGTATGATATGGTTCCCAATATTGTAGGGGGATGTTACTCCTAATATCACAGGGGGGATTCACACTGTGATAATATTCATAATATCCTAAATGGATGTTACTGCTAACGTCACAACACGTGTGCATCATCTGTATTTCTTCCTTATATCCTCGGGCGAGGTTACTCCTACTGTCACATGGGGTGTACTCCCTGTGACAGTATTCATAATATCCTAGGTGGATGTTACTCCTCGTGTCACAGGGGCTGTGTGTCTTGTGATATTATTCACAATATCCTAGAAAGATGTTACTCCTCAGGTCACAGGGGATGTACACCCTGTGATATTATTCATACTATCCTAGGGGACGTTACTCCAAATGTCACAGAAGGTGTACACTCTGTGATATTACTTGTAATGCACCAGGGAAATGTACTCCTAATGCCACAAGGCATGTGCACCATGTGTGCACAGCCCCTGTGATGTTGTTTGTAATATTCTGGAGGGATGTTAATCCTAATATTCCATATGGTGTTAAGCATGTATGAACACCTTTGTGGTATTATTCCTAACATAGCAGAAGGATGTAACTTGTATCATCACATGGGGTATATGCCATGTGTGTACAGATTCTGTGATATTATTCAAAACATCTTAGGGAGATGCTACTCCTAAGTTTACAAGGTGCGTACATTATATGTGTACTCCCCCTCTGATGTTATTCATAATATTCTAGGGGAATGTTGCTGCTAATGTCACAGGGAGAGTACACCATGTGTATGCAACCCTGGTAATATTATTTCTAAAATCTTGGGGTGACGTTGCTCCTAGTGTCACCTGCAGTGTCCACCATGTGTGTACACCTTCTGTGATATGATTTGTAAATCACAGAAAAAGATTATGCCTAATGTAACAGGGTGTGCACACCGTGTGCGTCAACCGCCTTTGATATTATTCATAATACACTAGGGGGATGTGACTTTTAATGTCACAAAGGGTATACAAAAGGTCACAGGGTGGGTATGCCTTATCATATTATTCCCGATATCCAGAAGGATGTTACTCCTGAGGTCACAGGGGGTGTACACCCTTCGATACTATTTGTAGTCTTATAGGGAGATATTACGGTAAATCTCAGAGTGGGTGTACACTCACTGTGATATTTTTTGTAATATCTCAGAGATATTACAGAGTTATCGCTCTCTGTGTTATATTAGAGAGTTATATCTCTCTAAGACAGTACAAATAATACCACAGTTGGTATACCTCATGTGTGTATAACCTGTGATATTATTTGTAATATCCATGGTAAACATTATATCTATTATCACAGAGAGTGTACTCCCTTTGATATGTCTCATACTATCATAGTTAGATATTGCTTCTAATATCCCAGTGGGTGTACACCTTATATCCCAGGGAGACATCTCTCCGAATATCACAGTGTGTGTACACCTTGTGATATTATTCATAACGTCCTAGAAGGATGTTACTCCTAATATGGCAGAGGGTGTACACCCAGTGATATTCTTCGTAATATCCTAGGGAGATGTTACTCCTAATGTCACAGGGGGTGTACACTCATGATATTATTCATAATATTCTAGGGGGATGTTACTTGAAAAGTCACAGAGGGCGTACACCCTGTGATGTCGTTCGTAACATCCTAAGAAGATGTTACCCTTAATGTCACATGGGGTGTACGCCCTGTGATATTACTGGGAATATCTTATGAGGTTGCTACTCCTAATGTCACAGGCTGTGTACACCCTGGGATATTATTCGGAATATCCACAGAGATGTTACTTTTGATGTCACAGACGGGGTCCACGCTTTGCTATTTTTTGTCATATCTTAGGGAGATATTACTTCAAATACCACAGTGGGTGTACACTCACTGTGATGTTATTCGCAATACCCTAGGGAGATATAACTTTTAATATCACAGTAGGTGTACACAAATAGTGTGATACTATACCTAATATCCTAAAAATTAATAGGACTCATAATATCATAGTTGGTGTACACACTGTGATATTATTCATAATATTCCAGCAGGATGTTACTCCTCAGGTCACAGGGGGTTAATACCCTGGGACAGTATTCCTCATAATCCAGGGCGGTGATACTCCTAAAGTCACAGGGTGTGTACCCCCTGTGATATTATTCGTCCTATTCTAGGGGGACGTTACTCCTGATGTCACAGGGATGTACGCCCTGTGATATTATTCATAGTATACCAGAGGGATATTAGTACTAAAGTCACAATGCGTGTACACCTTGTTTTTACTCTACCCTTTCTATGTTTAGATACACACCTACCTTTGTGTTACAACTGTCTACAGTATTCAGTACGGTAACATGATGTACAAGTTTGTAGACTACAAGCAATAAGCTATACCATAGACTCTAGGGGTGTAGTAGACTATGCAATCTCAGTTTGTGTAAGTGCATTCTATGATGTCTACAGAAGAAGAGAATTGCTTAGTGATGCATTTCTCAGAATGTATCCCCATATTTAAGCAAGATATGACTGTAGAGTTGGTGCTTGAACAACTCAGGGGTTGGTGGTGCTGACTTCCTAGGCAGTCAAAAATCTATAACTTTTGACTCCCCCCAAATCTTAACTAGTAATTGCCTATTATTAACCAGAATGCCTTATCAATAATATAAAGTTAACATACATTTTGTATGTTATGTGCATTACATATTTGTACTCTTAGAACAAAGTAATCTAGAGAAAAAAGTTATTAAGAAAATCATAGAGCTGGGTGCAATGGCTGCACCTGTAATCCTAACTACTCAAGAGGCAAAAGAGAGAGAATTGCTTGAGCTCAGGGGTTCAGGAGTTTAAATCCAACCTGGGTAACATAAGGAGACCCTGTCTCTTAAAAAAAAGAAAAAGAAAAAAAGAAAGAAAAAAATTGTAAGGAAGAAAAATTATGTTTACTATGTATTCAGTAAAAGTAGATCCTTATAAAGGTCTTCATTCTCAACATTTTCACTTGAGTAGGCTGAGGAGAAGGGGAAGGACAAGGGGTTGGTCTTGCTATCTCAGAGGTGGCAGAGGCAAAGGAAAGTTCATGTACAAGTGGACTCACAGTTCAAACTTGTGTTTAAGGGTCAGCTATATCTTAGTTAATAAGGTTATTCATCTGAAATCCTCCACAGCTACTTTTGCCACGCTTCAGTGAGTGTACATCACCTGGAGCACTTGTTAAAGTACAAAGTAGTCATCCCCAACCAGAGTTTCTGATTCAATAGGTTTGGGTGTGGCTCAGAATATACATTTCTAACAAGCTCACAGGCAATGCTGATGGGCTTGGTTCAAGAACCACCCTTAGGGAACCTCTCTCTACTCCAGTTATTTCTCCATAACCCACAGCGTGTAAGATCTAATTACGTCCTTCTTCACTGCTTCCTCTTCCCTGCTTTAGATATTATAATAGAGTTTCATTGTTCTTTGGCTAAAGAAACTTAATTTGGCCTACAAGCATAAAAATAGTCTGGCATAACAATGAATATTTGTTGAATAACTAAATAAGCAAGTGTCCAAAGCTTCTGAAGTATGTTTTGCTGTTGTAGTTCTGTATTATCATTTTTGTAAATACCAACATTCAACAAAGGGATCTTTGTGGTTAAGATGCTCTTATAGGCTTCTATGATGAATTTTGGCTTGAATAAAGCATGTAATTTTCTTATGCCTAAGAGGAAAGAAGAAAGATGGAGAACACTTGGTCAGGTTGACCCATCATAATTCTTCAGTGTACCATTAAAAAAAAAAAAGAACAAATGTCCTTCAGTACCACAGATCACATAGCAACTGAGGGCTCAATGAACAGAACATATCTAGTCATTACAACTGGTTGTACATTTCTGGCTTTAACTTGGCAAGTTTTATTTACGTGATTTCAGTGATGAGGGGACCTGCAGATCACCAACTCCACTTCTCCTTTGCTTCTTCCCTCTTGTGAATCAAAAGTGAATTCCCTTTTGTGAATCAAAACTTTAAGATTCACAATTCATCAAGATGACTCTGTTAGTGCATCATAAATTGGGCAGATTAGATTTTGTATATTTTTAACTCCACAAATCATAATTTATGAGTCTTTCTGTTGGATGCAAAATGATAAGAAAAATATGGGGAAATGTGGGGAACAGGGTGAGATAATCTCATTTGAATTAGACAAATGAGGCCCTGCTGAAAAAGAACACCCAGGGTCTCTCGACAAATTTATGAAGTCAAAACAAAAAATCATTACAGTGAAGAAATGGCTGGTGCTGGATGAACCTGCTTCATTTCTAATGTTGGTTGGCAGCTCTTCATTCTGATTATTCCATCTGGAGATAATTGTGTGATATCATCCGTAAAATTAAATCGTAAATCAACCCAACTAGTACACAGGCCAGAAAGCTGCTGAGAAAGCCACGTGTAGGAGTGGTGAGACTTCTTATCTTAATGAGAAGTATGGGAGAGAAATTAACAGAAAAAGACATGTAAGGGTGACCCTCAGCATGTCCACAGGCTCACTTGCAGACAGCTGCTGCCAAAATCCATGCCCCAGTAGCATTAGGACAGCCAGCATCCTGCCTGCATTACCAATTTGTTGATGAGAAAAGAATGTTCTATTCATGAATGAAATTGTGTTTTGCTTTTTGGAGATTGCTGCTTTGAGTTGTGGATGTCCAAAATGAAGGCACCTCATTTCCTTTCCTGATGAAATGTTAACAGTGATGGAAAGTCTACAAATATAGCAAAAGTTTTATACAAGAACATTTGGCCAAACATCCTCACTAGGCCTAGTTTTTGATTTAAAAAGTATGCCACCAGTCTTTGATTTTTGTTAGTAAATTAGCTGTGGTCAATTTGCAGGTTATTTTTTTGACAAGACTTGCCTTTTTCAGATAACAATATGTGATTTTAAAGCAGTTAATTATGATGCATGAAAGAATAAAGTTATTAAAATAGGGACAAATATGTAATTTAAATAACTCCTGTTGATTGCCACGAGTGCTTTTGCTATGGCCAGCAAATTAGATGGGATCAAAAGTCCAAGGTCATCTCATGCTTCCTAATAGCTCAGGCTCGAGCAAATGGCCTAAGGCATATATTTCTTTGGGTTGAATCATTAGACAAAATCAACCCCATTGGCTTTGGAGATTACATTTGTGACCAAAATAAATGCAGAGTCCAGCTGTACATTGATTTTCTAAATTTTCAAAGTAGAAATAGTAACAGATGTTGAGAAGCTGGCAGCTTGTGAGCATCTGCATTGGGAAGGTCACTGTGACACTCAGCCAAAACATAACTAGAAGAACAATAATCAAGATAAATCCTTTCTTGTTCTTTACCTTCAGCCTACACCTGACAATATTAGTTCCAGTACAGCAAGAAAAGTCACCACTCTGAAAAATGCATATTCTTTTGTTTTGTTTTCATTGTGTTATGTACATATAATGCATGTATTTTGAGCTTCATATACCTGTAAGTGTAGATTACTTGGTTATTTTTTGGCATCCTCTTAAACTTTTTTATCTAAGGATAGTGTTTCACCCTAGTCCCAGTTTTGTTGCTACTAAGCTAAATGGAGTTTGTTAAGCTCAGGGCATTGTATTCAGGAGGAAAACTATGAGTAGAAAGATTAAGAGCCAAAAGAATCTATCCATAAGGTCATCAGTGTGGACGCTCAGATTTCAGGGGAAGCCAGGCTCACTTCTAGAGGGTTGGAAAAAGCATAAACCTATTTTGTGACATCATCTTTCAAACAAAGGTAGCCTAACCATCGCAGTAAGTATGTGAGTGCTTTGGTTATTTCCCTGGACCAAGGATGTGCTATTAAATTTTTTGAAATGTGAAGAGGAGGAAATAATTTATAAAATGTGACATTTGATTCTGAGTCTTGCTGTTAAAAAATGTGGTCCATAGTCTAGCAATATCAGTATCCCTTGCTTGCTTGTTAAAAATGTAAATTCTCAGGCCACATCTCTTACTTACTGAATCAATATCTGCATTTTTAACAACATTCCCAGGCAATTTTTATATACATTAAAATATGAAAAGTGACCCCTAAAATGGACTATAAAATTAAAATAATAAAATTTTTATTATTGTTTTTGAAACTGCCATCACAAAATTATAACTGAGACAGTGAAAGAAATCTGACTAACCAACTCCATCTTGTGTCTAAGCCCCAAGATGTCCTTGTTCATTCCTGGGCATAGGCTCAACTAACTTTGGGAGGAACTTAGTTTATAGTTTAACTTGGAAACAAAGGTAATAACAGCCCTTTCCCAAAACAAACCCCTTTCCTGCCTGGGGAATTCATTGCCTTTGTAGGACTAACAAATTAGTCACAAGAGTAGAAATTATAGTTTAGGAGTCAGGTAGTTGGAGGCTACAAGATTCTGACCCTCTCCCTAAATTGCTCCTGGGGACAACATCATTACTATAAAACCTAAGATCAGTGCTAGAGATATTTTGCCAACCATGCACTTGATAAATCAGCTGGCACCATCCAGATCCATAAACTGGCTCTTCTGGTCTTGTGGCACCCATCCAGGAACTGAATCAGTGCAAGAGGACAGCTTTACCTTGCTAGGATTTCATTTCTGACCCAACCAATTACCACTCCTGACTCCCTGGCCTCCTCACCTGCCAAATTATCTTTAAAAACTCTTATCCCTAAATGATTGGGGAGACTGATATGAGTAATAGTAAGACTCTGGTCTCCCACACAGCTGGCTCTGCATGAATTATTCTTCCTCTATTGCAATTACCCTGTCTTTATAAATTGGCTCTGTCTAGGCAGTGGGCAAGGTGAACCTGTTGGGTGGTTAAATTTTTATCTCCTACTCTTACCATTTATATATTACATATAAACTGATTCTATATTATATTATTATAGTAGTGCATATCTATTATTTTGGGGAACATATTCACAAACTTTGTGTTTTTTTCCATCAACAGAAATACACAACCAAAAATTTTTGGAAACCATTGCTTAGAAGGTTGCAACTCTGCCCTGCCAGTCCTTGGACAGAGGAATAAAAGAGGAAAGAACAAAGCCTATAATATTCCAATCTTCTGGAATAAGCTTCAAGGTTACTCTATTATCCAAAAATCATGATGACTAATTAATGCATCCATAATTTATTAAAATCCTCAAAGAGCTATCCAGGAAACTTTTTTTTTGAGACGGAGCCTTGCTCTGTTACCAGGCTGGAGTGCAGTAGCGCAATCTCAGCTCACTGCAACCTCTGCCTCCCAGGTTCAAGCGATTCTCCTGCCTCAGCCTCCTGAGTAGCTGGGACTACAGGCATCCACCACCACGCCCAGCTAATTTTTGTATTTTTTTTTTTTAGTAGAGACAAGGTTTCACCATGTTGGCCAGGATAGTCTCTATCTCCTGACCTTGTGATCCACCTGCCTCAGCCTCCCAAAGTGCTGGGACTACAGGCGTGGGCCACCGCACCCGGCTCCCAGGAAACTTCTCTAACTAAATTGCTCACAAATGATTTATAATTGTCCTTTAATACTTGAACTTGGAGCATACAAGCAAGTTGGATTCACAGCTCAATGCTCAGGGAACTATCAAGTGATAAAGAACAAAGCAAAATCAGAATTTTCCATAATCCTTTCTTTGACCAATAAATGGAGTCATAGCTAGTCATCTAAAATTCCTCATATGACACTATTTTTTCTGGTTAAACAATGAAATGCAAGTATCATGGGCCATTAATAACCTGCTAAATGTTCCATCCTCTAGAAACAGGAAAATTCATGCTAAGGTAAATCCCACTGTGAGATATATCCTCCTATGTAATAACAGATACTTTGACTTGGCCACCTCAGTCAAAGGTCAGTTTCTTGCTTTCTTTATTGTTTATTATATCTCTTTCTCTCTCCCTTCTTTGTCCTTTTCGTTACATAATTCAGGTTAAAGGTGACTCACGTTAATTAAAAAAACATAAAGAAAAATCAGTCAATGGCTCTTGGAAAGATCTGAATAATAACATTTAAGTTGAGAACTACCTGAGGATTAGATAAGTAGACATTTTAAAGTAATACTTAAATTTGTTACTTTTATATATCTGAATGTGACCTTTGGGGAAAATTCAAATGACAAGTCCCAGGCCAAACAATTTTCTTTTCAGCCTTTGTACTTAAGCTGCTCAGGAATGCAGGCTTATAGCATAAAGAAACCACATTTAGATAATTGCCTCTGTTTTCCTGTCCAACTTACAATACTGAGCTTCACTCTGACAGGAGTCCATTTGGGTCTGCACATGAATCTTTCTTATGCATGCTTCCTTTCGGCTTCTCAATCACTGTTAGTAAATAACTCTGGCAGGCATTCAAGATTGCCCTAACTCATATTAAAATCCAGTTTTTAGTCAATTATGCTACAGTGATTTTTGTTAGCACTTGAATGCTATAATTACAGAAAATTTCTTCAAATAATATGAAAATGAGCAAAAAAGATTGGCCTTTGAAAGTTAAAATGTGAGAGGCAGAGCAACACACAGGAAGAGCATAGGATTTAAAGTAAAAATTGCTTGTTCAGTAACCTTGGACAAGTTACTTAATCTCGTTCAGTCCCATCTGTAAAATGGGGACACATTTATTTACCTTACAGAGCAGTAATGATTCTTAAGTGTGATTGATATAAAAAGTTCTTAGAGTAAAATTTATCTTCTGTCTTCTTAGGATCTCTGACTGGGTCTAAGCATTAAACCAATATAAGAAAAATTAACAGGAGAAAAATCTACACATTTTATTCTGTAATTTTTATATCTACATGGGAGGCTTCCAAAGAAAAAAATGAAGCCCCAAAAAGCAGTGAGAGCTGAAAGTTTATGTACTAGATGGACAAAGAGTGTAGTGCATTCTGAAAATTTGTCAAGACAAAGGGGTTTGAGCTAGGGCAGTTAATTGTGAAAAAATACTAGGTAGATAAGATTAGTTTAACAAGATTTGTATAGATTTCTCTTAGCCTTGATTTGCCAATATTGACAATAAAAATGTCTTTCTTCCTCCTGGTACAGGAAGGGTACCTTTCTCATAGAAATTTTATCTCTTGCTTTGAGGAAGGAAAGGAAGATCAGAGTGCCCTTTTTGCATCTGTTGTTATCAAATGCTTTAACTCAAAATAATCAGTATGCCAAAGTGGCATACTTTGGGATGGCATGTTCTGAACATGCCTATGGTATGATCTCTGTGGTAACTATTGATATCATTATTAAAATCAACACATTGACTTTGATTCAGATAATGTAAAGTCTTTCTGAATAAGCCTGGATCACTATAACCTGACTGAATCAATCAGCAATATCCAAAAAAAAAAAAAGCAATGTCAAGTAGAAGGATATTCATCAGCTATGCAAACATAGAAGATTGGGGGTAAAGGAAAAAAACAAAACAAAACCAAACCAAAAAAAACCAATGGGAGTGAATTTTCTAGCTCTGTTGAAGGGAAAAGGAGAGGCCTTAACCAAACCCAGTTATTTCTCTTCCTCAAAATGAGTTGGTGCTTTAAGATAACTTAAGTTGATGCCAATTAGCATTTCAACATTTGAACCATCTAACTCAACAGTTCTCAGCTTTGGCTGCTCTCTATCATCCCCTGGGAAGTTTTCTTTTTTTTTTTTTTAAATAAAATATTTATTCTGGGCTCCATCCCCAAGAAGTTTTGAGCTGACTATTCTGGGTTGGGCTTAGACATTGGTATTTTATAAAATAGTCCCAAGGCAGTCAGATTTGAGATCCACTGATATAGCCACAGGGTGAGGAGTGGGTGGTGGCCTAGTAATTGTGTCACAACTCAAGCAGAATGAGGAGGACATCCATGTGAACAGGAGAGTGTTTCCAGCCTGAGCATGAACTCTTAGGGCCCAGGTGGGGCAGGAGAGCATCCCCACGGATGGGTGGCTTGCTGCATGGTATCACAGCCCAAGCGGAATGAGGAGGTTGTTCATGGTGATGGATCTTAGCAAGCAATCTTATAAACTGAGCAAGGTGAGGAGGGCATCTGTGATGGAAGTGGGAGGATGGTGACAAAGAGAGGTTGGTTACGTATACGAGTCTAATCAAATAAGAAAATATACTAGCAGAATAAGAGTGGGGTGGATCACTGTCAGGGAAGAAAGTTACAAACACGGAAAGGAGAAAAGCCAAAATGATTCTTGTGATATTGACTTGAAATTGGAGGCATTGGAATACATTATAGTTTACAGTATGGATAGATAAAAATAGATGAATAGACAGAAGAATGTGTATATGCATTCTATGGTTTGAATATGTCTCCCCAAAATTTCAGGTCTTGCCAAATGTGATAGTATTAAGAGGTGGGGCCTTTAAGAGGTGGTTAGGCCAGAAGAATCTTCCATCACAAATGAAATTAAGGTCTTAAAAAAAAAAGAGGCTTCACACAGCATTTGGCAAGCTTGCCCTTCTGCCTTCCACCATGTGAGGACAAAACAAGAAAGCCTTTACCAGACCAGATGCCAGGGCCTCCAAAAAACTGTGAAAAGTAAATTTCCATTCTTTCATTATTATTATTTATTTTATTTTTCCATAAGTTATTGGGGTACAAGTGGTATTTGGTTATATGAGTAAGTCCTTTAGGGATGATTTGTGAGATTTTGGTAATTTCTCTTCTTTATAAATTATCAGCTTGTGGTATTCTGCTACAGCAGCATGAAGCAGACTAGGACAATCCACACAAGCACACATCTATACACCAGATACACACATGCACATCCGCGCACACACACACACATTTTTTAGTTCTGTTCACTAAGAGAAACAATATCTCAATAGTAATGAGGACACTTGACACCCAGATCTTGGTTTCTAATATCATCCTCCATAAAAGGAAGCAAGCAGGGCTCCTTGCATAAATGTCTGATTCCAGAGATAAGACATGGAAAATCCAAGAACCTAGGCCACCTTGTGACAGGAAGGAAGTCTCCAAAGAGTGATGGGATATGTCAACAAGACACAGCAACTAGACGGGAAGAGTTTCCTCTAGCCAAATCTGAGAAAACTATTTTCCTCTGAAAAAAAGAAAACCATGAGTTCATAATAATGTCAATAAACCAATTAAAAGTTTGATGAGGAACAGGATATTCACATAGTCTCAATGTATTTTCTCATGAAATCCTTATTAATTCCAAAGAGAAAATGAATAAGCTTCTAATGAGAAACCTGTTAGATACCACCTTAATCAGACGAGCACAGTTAAACTCATCAATAAAAGGACAAAGCAAAATCATATGGCAACTGACAGAATGCAAAGAAAAGAACACAGAAACTCATTTGTGGTGGGTTCCTGCTGAGGAGGTGTAATCTGAATCTAATCATGAGGAAACATCAGATAAAGCCACACTGAGGAAAATTTTGTGTAATAACTGGTCTGTAATCAGCAAAATCATCAAGCAAAGACTGAAGAGCTATTGAAGGAGAATAAAAAGACATGGCAACTAAATGTAATGCTTCATCCTGAACTAAATCCTTTCTGCCATAGTCTTTATTGGGACAACTGGCAAACTCGAATGTAGTCTGTAGATTAGGAGATAGTAATGGACCAGTGATAATTTCACTGGTTTTGATGATTGCATTAGGTTTATATAGAAGAATATCCTTGTTTGTAGGACATACACATGAACTTACTGGTGATGAGGTGGGAGGAGATAGGGCGTCATGTTGGCAACTTGCCTCAAATGGTCCAGAACAAAACATTTTGGGTAATGTCTCTGCAAATTTTCTGTAGTTTGAGTTGTTTAAAAGCAAAGCAAAAGACTAATGTCTGGTACTTCGAAAGAGAGAACCAGATTCTACAAGATGATTCCCAATGATCATCACCATTATTTAGTCACTTTTCCTTTGGAGACAAGATTATCATTTGGAATTCTTGGTATTTATCTGTCTTCCCCTCTTGCGGTAACTCATCCTATTACTCTCCCTCTCCTAAGCCGGGCAACAAGAGCCTAGGGTATTTACCTTCTTGACGCTATGCTTCGTGGCTCTCTATATATTCAAAAGTGCCTCTCATACTTGCAAATTCAAAATTACTCCATACATTTTACCAGTAAACTGCATGTGAAATGTCTGTGTTATGTAGCCATATGCACATTATGGTGTTTGGTATTTATCCAAAATCTAAATATTTGAAGGGTAAAGCAAAGTGACAACAATCTCAAAGGTTGAATAAGATCCTATTTTGATCACAATATAAGCTCCATGAAAGCTTTACCTTTCAATCATCAAGGCATACAATAGTGGTTGACATGAAATATGGGCACTCAGTAAATATTTATTGAATTAGTGAGACAATGAATAAATTCACTTAGCCTTTCTGAATGTCAGCATTTATAACACTAGTTACAATAGATTATCTCTAAAATAAGTTCTGCTTCTAAAATATATGATTTATTACATCTGATATTACAGCTAGAATTTATAATATCTGACTATGCATTAAGAAGTTTATTCATCTCAATTCTATCTCATGCTCTCAGTTAAGACTGAAGGTCTGATAAATAGTTCATAGATAACACAATATATTAAAAGAAGCCCAATATATTGGAAGATATATATATATATCAATTGATATATATTAATTCTATATATTCAAAGAATTGGTTTTGAATGAACTGAAATCTAATTCCACTTCCCCCCACTAATTAGCTATATTTTTAAACAAGTTATTTTGAACTGTCTCCGAGCTACACTTCACTCAGGGTTCTTCAGTATATAGAGAAGGTTAGCTTAGATTTATAATGGTTTATTTTTCTGCTATAAAATGTTGACTCTATGATATTTTGCAGATATAGAGCAATAGCTGTGGAAGTTGTGAATTTGGAAAAAAATTACCTCATTATTAAAACTATTCCAGTTAAGAAGCTGACTTAAGAATACAGAAAGTGACAGAATAATCTTGCAAAACAACTGTAAGGATATAAAAACATTCAGTTTTGTTAATTGATCAGATTGGCATGTATCCCCTGTAGAGCACTGCGGAATTCACCAGCTTATTTATCATACATAGAAATACTAACCGTAAGTGGCACAAAACAATTACCCCATTGGTAATGGTAATGGTTGTGTTTGAATAAGATGACAACAGAGTAGGAGTCAAATTACATGGAGTCATTTTGATCCTACTTTATAGAACATTTTAGGAAAGGTTCAACAAGTCTTAAAGAGCTCTGAGCTTGTGAACAGGTGCGGGACACAATCTTCTGGTGTGCCGTTTTCCAGGCCCTTTGGAAAAGCGCAGTATTAGGGTGAGACTGACCAGATTTTCCAGGTGCCGTCTGTTACCCCTTTCTTTGACTAGGAAAGGGAACTCCCTGACCCGTTGCGCTTCCCGAGTGAGGCAATGCCTCGCCCTGCTTCAGCTTGCACACAGTGCGCTGCACCGACTGTCCTGCACCCACTGTTTGGCACTCCCTAGTGAGATGAACCTGGTACCTCAAACAGAAATGCAGAAATCACCCGTCTTCTGTGTCGCTCAGGCTGGGAGCTGTAGACCGGAACTGTTCCTATTTGGCCATGTTGGCTCCACCCCCCAAGAAAATACTAAAATAATGTCAATATGAATTTGATATTTAGCTCTAAAAGCTGCTGATCTGCCAATGTTTTCCTTGTATCACTATCCTAATCCATGAAATGAGATGTCTATTTATCCAGTTAACTTTTATTAAGCACTAATTATGACATAGCCACAGTGTTAGGGTCCAGCTATAGAACATAAAGACTCAACTCCTCTTATTGGGGTTTTCCCAGAAGCATTCTGTAAGGCAAGGACTTGGGTGCAGACAATATTTGGAAGGTGATCCTAGGAAGCACAAATAGAGGAGTGTGGAAAGTGACACAAGTAAGTCAGAAAAGTCAGCTGTTGTATCTATATGAATGGATTATTGCTGTGGGCAGCTAGGACTCTGTCCTACTGAGACACTTGGAAGAATCATGTAGAACATTTATCTCAGAATTGCCCCAATGAGGAACAAAAGAGATGAGTTCTGGTGTGTATTCCTTTCCAAACACAACCACAGCAATATTTCTAATCTGATATGCTCCTCTTATCATGTGACCTTGAGACTCATCTACTCAAGAACTTGGGTCTAATCCCCTCCCCTTAAATATGGATAAACTTGTGACCTTAGTGGAAATGGTGTTACATGACTTCAGAGATTGGAACATAAAAATGGAAATACAGCTTCTTTTAGTTTCTCTTAGGATGCTCACTTTTAGAACTCTGCCTCCATGTTGTGAGGAGCCCAAACTACATGTGGATGACACATGCAGATGCTCCAGCCATTAGATCCACATAAGGAGCCAGCTACTGCCAGCACTGATTGCCAGAAATTGATTAAGTAAGCTTTCTTTTTTTATTATTATTATAGTTGAAGTTCTAGGGTACATGTGCACAACATGCAGGTTTGTTACATATGTATACATGTGCCATGTTGGTGTGCTGCACCCATTAACTTGTCATTTACATTAGGTATTTCTCCTAATGCTATCCCTCCCCCAGCCTCCCACCCTATGACACACCCCAGTGTGTGATGTTCCCCTTCCTGTATCCAAGTGTTCTCACTGTTCAATTCCCACCTATGAGTGAGAACATGTGGTGTTTAGTTTTCTGTCCTTGTGATAGTTTGCTGAGAATGATGGTTTCCAGCTTCATCCATGTCCCACAAAGGACATGAACTCATCCTTTTTTATGGCTGCAGAGTATTCCATGGTATATATGTGCCACATTTTCTTAATCCAGTCTATCATTGATGGACATTTGGGTTGGTTCCAAGTCTTTGCTAGTGTGAATAGTGCTGCAATAAACATATGTGTGCATATGTCTTTATAGCAGCATGATTCACAATCCTTTGGGTATATACCCAGTAATAGGATGGCTGGGTCAAATGGTATTTCTAGTTCTAGATCCTTGAGGAATCACCACACTGTCTTCCACAATGGTTGAACTAGTTTACAGTCCCATCAACATTGTAAAAGTGTTCCTATTTCTCCACATCCTCTCCAGCACCTGTTGTTTCCTGACTTTCTAATGATGGCCATTCTAACTGGTGTGAGATGGTATCTCATTGTGGTTTTGATTTGCATTTCTCTGATGCCAGTGATGATGAGCATTTTTTCATGTGTCTGTTGGCTGCATAAGTGTCTTCTTTTGAGAAGTGTCTGTTCATATCCTTTGCCCACTTTTTGATGGGGTTGTTTGATTTTTTTCTGAAAATTTGTTTAAGTTCTTTGTAGATTCTGGATATTAGCCCTCTGATCTTTGACAAACCTGACGAAAACAAGCAGTGGGGAAAGGATTCCCCCTATTTAATAAATGGTGCTGGGAAAACTGGCTAGCCATATGTAGAAAGCTGAAACTGGATCCCTTCCTTACCCCTTACATAAAAATTAATTCAACATGGATTAAAGACTTAAATGTTAGACCTAAAACCATAAAAACCCTAGAAGAAAACCTAGGCAATACCATTCAGCACATAGGCATGGGCAAGGACTTCATGACTAAAACACCAAAAGCAACGGCAACAAAAACCAAAATTGACAAATGGGATCTAATTAAACTAAAGAGCTTCTGCACAGCAAAAGAAACTACCATCAGAGTGAACAGGCAACCTACAGAATGGGAGAAAATTTAATTAAGCTTTCTGATGATTCCTACCCTCAGTTACTAAGTCGCTTCATCACTGCATTTTCTCAAATGAGACCTAACCATCATGTCACAGAGACAAGCTGTCCTCGCTTACTCTTTCCAAATTCCTGACTCTGAGAATTTGTGAGCTGCCAGGTAAAATCAATGTTGTTGTATGGCTCTGCATTTGGGGTGTCTTATTATGCAACAGTAAACAAACACTGGGGCATTAATCCACCAATATCTAACCCTATTGGTTGTAAAGCATGAAGTCTCTAGAACATTTAGGCTGTCCTAAATTTGCTCATGGCTGAGCAAATTCCTGCAGGTGGAGTATTACAGAGATTTAAGCACTTGAAGTGGGAAGACGTCAGGGTCTACAGTTCCTGCTCCCTGCAGCTGCAGGTGATTGCTGAGGTAGACTGAGGACACAGGGACAGAGCAACCTCATGTGTATCTCAGCTGCGGTCAAATTGCATACATTACAGAGTGGAAGATGAATATGTAAACTGACGAGCTGGAATATGCTAAATCCAATGATGGAGTTAGCATATGGCTCTTTGGCAGCTCAAAGGAGAGCCTCACTACCGCAGACCTCAAGGTATGAGGACGGTTTCCCAGAAGAACAAACTAAGTGAGTGCTTCAGCTCCCACTGCATCAGGATATAGGGAAGAGAAATTGGTAACTTCTCCAATATGCCAAAAGCATCTGTAGAACAGTATTTTATGAAACATCTGTTTTTAAGATAGCATTATGGTGGCCTACAAATAAAACCTTGGTAGGTTATAATTAAGCATATGATGATAACTGTCTTCCTTTTCTCGGAGAACAATGTCTTAGCCTGCACAGAATTGATTTAATGACCTGACTATCCTTAAAATAAGGGGATAGATACTTTTGAATTTTTGGTGAGTAAATGAAGGTAATTTACTCTCTCCTACTGATATTCTATAAATTCCTCCTTAATTCAAAAGGCATTATTTTAAAAAAAAAAATGAAATATAAAGAAGGGGAAATAGAAAAACATCATTCTCTGGCTCTCCATCCGAATATAATAGATTTAATAAACAGTACTTTCTTTAACTAAAATTCTGATGCCCTAGATATCAATTTTTCTGGCAATATCTGCAATGCTGAACAAACTTCTGTGTATGTTTTGTGTATATTTTCATGTGAATAAATTTTTTAGTGGTTTTGACTTTTTGATTTCTCACAAATTTTTATTGAAGTATGACATACAGAGAAGTACACAAAGCATTGCAGCTCAATGATTTTTCACAAATTATACACATTCATGTAACCAAGACCCAGATCGAGAAACAGAATGACCATCCCAGAAATTTATTTTGCTGTCATTTCTAGGCACTCCCCCCTCAAAGGTAATTCCTATCCTGATGTGGGGCCATCGGTTTAACTTGGGGCCGTAGGTTTAACTTATGTGCTTTGAGAACTATACAGATAAAACCATACCATGTGTGCTTATTTGGGTCTCATTCCTGCCACTCAACATTATGTCAGTGAGATTCATCTATCTTCTGTATTGTTGTTCATTAGACTTTGGTTGTTTGACTTTAATAGGCATGAATTACATTTTTCTTTCACTGGAAAAATCAGGAGGTTCATGATTATCATCTGACATCCTGACATTCTGCTTCCAACTAAGGAGACCTTTTATTAGGGGGGAAAATAAGACTTTTCCGAAATGGCAATGCATTGCAGTTAGTGTTTCCTCCGGAAATTTGGCAAGGGTGTAGGAAGGGGAGTGTATTAGCCATTCATAGGACTTTGTCCTCAGATGCCTGAATTTTGTAGTTGAACAATTCCCATTGTAAGATAGAATTAATGCTGTTATATTATTTTTGTGTATGAGACCATGTTAGAAATGTAAAAGCTTGAGTTTAAATTCAGAGTACCACCAGAGAGGTTTATTTGCTTGCATCATCATAGTTTGAGTTCATCACCTCTGTTAGGGCTGGAAATTTAGGGCCAAGGATGAGGGGGAAGGTCTTTCTTGGTATGAAACATTTCAATAACTCTTTGAAAACTGGGGCAGAAAGGTAACCTTAATTTAGCGATTTTATTAGTAAGTTCTACCACACTGTAATGAAACTGCAAGCTCTTCATCTTCCTTGCTCGGAAAGTAGTGACATACTGAGTTGAGTCTGATTCAATAGGGGAAATAAGATATTTTAAAATGCACAGACAATTGAAAAAGCAATCTCTCTAGGAATTTGCCACAGGAGAAAGTGGGCAACCATTTGCCAAAGAGGCATAGGCAAGACTTTAATTTGTTAACAAGCTGGGTAACTCTATGACTGTAAGATGAGAGTACAATTGTATCTGCCTAATAGGGTTCTGGAGATACTTAAATGGGGTGGTCCATGTAAAGGCATGACCAGAAATCTCGACCATAATAAAGTCCTCAATAAATGTTGGCTACTATTGTCAGAATAATGGTGAGCGAATGGTTAACCTGGAAAAGTTAGTGGGATCATGGCAATGATCTCATTAGAAATAACATTTCTACAGATGATTATGTGCAAGTTGGCACATAGCCTAGTACAGTGGGAAGGACGTTGCTTTAGAACCGAGGTACCACTGTTTTGTCTTATAACTGACTTTTGGCAAATCACTGAACCTCCTTGATACCTCCTTGATCTCTTTCTGCATCTCCTTGATGGAGAAAATAATTGCTACCTTTCAGAATTTGTATGAAGCAAACATAAAAAGTGTTCTGAAAATGTCTGGCACATAATGGAAATCTGGCAGAAGTTAATTTTCTTCCCAACAAACTTTATGATTCTAGACTAGAGGATGGAATTGTGATCAGCCAGGGGAAGTTTAGATTTGGTCCAAAAACTGTTATCTGTAATGGGTTTCCTCAAGAGAAATTGCTGGCTCACTGTGGAAGTTGACTAAGTGCAGTATTTCAGATAGAAAACAAACTGAGTGAACTATTTGACCCCTTGTCCTTTACCTAACATGGAGTGATGAAAGTATTCATACAGGCTTACAGAAAGTTCCTTTGGAATCACTCAAGCCACAAGCAGTTTTTAGTAAATCCCAGTATCCATTAACCTTGTCTATAGCAAACACTAGTGACCGGAAGATGCACCACAGACACGCAGATCCTATTTTTGGCCTCTGCCTATCTCTTTGGCTAAACATTGTTTCTTCTGTAATTTGAGATGGTGGTAGTCTATGTTGGTTTTCTTAGTGACAGAATTTAGGAAGATGGCTTATAAAAATTTTTGAAGCCGTTTTGTTCATTTTATAATTTTTTTTTCTCTTTTTCAAACCAAGAGCCATGGCCTTTACATTTTCCTTTTTTTTTTTTTTTGAGATGGAGCCTCACTCCGTCAACCAGGCTGGAGTGCAGTGGCGAGATCTCGGCTCACTGTAATCTCTGCCTCCCGGGTTCAAGCGACTCTTCTGCCTCAGCCTCCCGAGTAGCTGGAACTACAGGCGCCCACGACCACGCCCAGCTAATTTGTGTATTTTTAGTAGAGACAGTTTCACCATATTGGCTAGGTTGGTCTCAAACTCCTGACCTTGTGATATGCCCGCTTTTGCCTCCCAAAGTGCTGGGATTACAGGCGTGAGACACTGCACCTGGCCGCATTTTCCTTTAAAAAAAAAAAAAAAACTCACTGCACAAAGAGTGTAAAGTGAGAAGGGAAGTGGTGGAATGACTTTGAAGGTAGTGTTAAGAAAAAAAAAATTACTCATGACATATTGTTTAGCAGCATAGAGGAGTCGAGTATAACTTCAAATACAACAAAGATTTATAGCCAAGGAGTAGGGTTGGAAGCAGTGGATGGAAAATTACTAAGAGGAAACATCAGGGGTAAAGGGTATTCTGGCAAAACCAATTGGACAGACAGGATCCTTGCTGAAGGCAGGCTGAGGTGATGACACATTGAGGATGCGGGATAGGAAATTTAATCGGATATCAAATATGGGGGATTTTTGCTGAAGTGACACAGCAGGAGTCCTGATAAAACTGGACTAAACCAGAAAAGGGCAGAGCCCAAAGGAGCCAGACTTAAGTTTGATCAAAGAAGAGAGGCTTTGTCAGTAGTAAAGGAAATAAGAAAGATTTCTTCCAGTCAATTCCTTCCTGCCTTCCTCCAGGAAGGAGTTAGAAGGCATCCATGCTGCGGACAGGGAGGACACACCACCTCCTCTGTGAGACAGCACTGGGGAAACAATGAGACCTCAGAGGGAAGATGCCTGGAAGACATGAAGTACAGAACCTGTGGAACCGAGGTTTCCAAAATCAGTTGGCATTTCCATTAACAAGCAGCAGTCAGCAGTCCTCGAGGAGCTGAGCAAGTTCTGCCAATGGACTGCTCATCATGAAGTGGTGAGGACCAGTGACCCAAGTCCCTGAGAATTCCTAAACTGTGATGGGGCAGCATTTATATGGCTGAGTCGCATTTTCCATCAGCCTGGTTAGATAAAAGCTGGTGTCTGGTTTAGGCTGCTGGTTAAAAAATAAGGAAGTGTAATTATTTCTATATTACCTAATTTTATAGCTATAAAATCATACCTTCCACAAATATAAACCCATCTGAGAGTTTGCAGTCTAGGATTATCATCTCTGGGTCTCTCATAATGATTAGAAAATGTTTCCATGTTAACCCAGTCAAAGGTGAAGACAGAGAGACCCTGAGAGATATTAAGGGATTGATCCAGCCACACCATCAGTGGAGTCCAGGTGAGTGAAAACCATAACTCTAGATTTCCTAGCTTATAATTGCTCCCTCTCCAGGTTTGAGCAATGCTGTCTCAATATGATAGCCATTATTTCAAGCAATGTTTTATTTCTGTTCATGTTATTTACGGAAACCCGGTGGAAGATGGAAATGTAGCTGTGCTTCCCTAGTGCCTTTTAGATTCCTGCTTTCCACCCTTCCTTGCAGAGCTTCCACGTTGCTTCTGCATGATTCTGAGAATAGGAGGCTTAGAGAAAACGATTAATGATTGAAAAAGATTTTAGAATCCTGAGATGAAAGTGTTTGATGAGCCTGAAGTGCCACTCCTTGAAGGATTACCTCTTTTTATGCTTTGGCTGCCACTTGGCCGTGTTTAAGGGAAAGGCTGATTTCAGAAATTGATCCCTCTCCCCTTTGAACAAGCTAAAGTGGGCAGAATTGAAAAGGGATTTGAGTCTGCTGCCAGCTGCCTTCTTGTGGCCTGTTATCACCCCTGCATTAGGACAGTCTCTTGGGGTTGGCTGGCCTCGGAGCAGTTAATGAAGCCTCCTGTAGGGTCACCTGAATCCCTTTGCTGCTACAACTTGCACACTTGAAGCTGAGTGAGAGAGTGAAGCTCCTGAGAAGGTAGGAAAAGGGGCAGTTGCCCAGCTACATGCTGCCAGGCCCCCTCAGCCCTGCCATTGGCCAGGCTGCTCCCAAGTCTTGTGACAGCCTGGCAGTGGGGCTTATACCATGGGTCTCTGATGAGAAGGCAACGGGCCTGGATTGGGGGAGTAGGAGGAGAGAGTCTATACGAGGACAAAATGGACTCCAGGAAGATGTCCATGGTCTCTGAGTCACTACTCGGTGAGAAGCCTCTGTGCCATCCTCACAAGCCATGATGCCCAGAAGGCTGAACCTGTCTTTCTTTAACCTCATCACATCCGTCATCTCATATCCACTTGCTTGACTTTGACGGCTTCTCTTATTACAGTCATGTACTGCATAGTGACTTTTTCATCAATAACAGACCACTTAGATGGTGGTGGTTCCATAATTTTATTGTGGAACTACAAAATTCCTATCACCTAGTGATGCCGCAGCCGTCTCAACATTGAAGAGCAATGTATTACTCACGTGTTTGTGGTGAAGCTGGTGTAAACAAACCTGATGCATTGCGAGTTATATAAAAGTATAGCACATACAATTACATATAGCACATAATACTTGATAATGATAATACGTTACTGGTGTATGTATTTACTATACTGTACTTTTAATCATTATTTTAGAATGTACTCTTTCTAACTTATATATTTTTTAAAATCCAGGTGGGTCCTCCAGGAAGTATTCCAGAAGAAGGCATTGCTATCATAGGAGATGACATTTCCATGGGTGTTACTGCCCCTGAAGACCTTTCAGTGGAAGAAGATGGGGAAGTGGGAGACAGTGATATTGATGATCCTCACCCTGTGGAAGCCTAGACCAATGTGTGTCTTTGTGTCTTCGTTTTTAACAAAGAAGTTGAAAAAATAAAAATAAATTTAACAATTTAGAAATTAAAAAAAGCTTATAGAATAAGGATATAAGGAAAGAATATTTTTATACAGCTACACAATATGTTTGTGTTTAAGCTAAGCATTATTATGAGTCAAAAAAGTTTTAAAAATTTAAAAGTTTGTGAAAAAGTTACGGTAAGCTAAGGTTAATTTCCTATTGAAGAAAATAAATTTAACTACATTTAGCGTGGCCTAAGCGTACAATGTTTATAAAGTCTACAGTAGCGCGCAGTAATGTCCCGCACCTTCACATTCACTCACCACTCACTCACTCACGGACCCACCCAGAGCAACTCATAGTTCCTGCAAGCTCCATTCATGGTAAATACCCTATACAGGTGCAACATTTTTAATCTTTTACACTGTATCTTGTACACATATTTTTACTGGAACTTTTGTATGTTTAGATACATAAATACTTATCACTGTGTTATAATTGCCTATGGTACTCAGTACAATAACATGCTCTACAGGTTTGTAGCCCAGGAGCAATAGGCTGTACCATACAGCCCAGGTGTGCAGGAGCTATACCATCTAGGCCTGTGTAAGTACACTCTATTATGTACACTCTATTATGCTGATGCATTTCTCAGAATGTATCCTCATCGTTAAATGATGCATGACTGTATTTTGGTTTATTCTTCCCAATGTCTCTTAATAGAAGATGTTACAGTTTGAAAGGATCTCAATAATCACTCGCACTTCTTACTTTATAGAAGGGAAAAATGAGGAGTGTAATTGATTAGTCAGGCTGATGAGAGAGTCAGGAACTTGAGTTTGGATGTTCTGACTCCTCTCCAGGTCTCCTAATAGGGTGCTCCAGTATCTGCCTTCCTCCCTTCCCTCCTCTTCTTCCCCCTTCTCTTCCCCTTTCCTCGCGCCTTCCCCTTACCTGATTTCTCTACTTTCTCTCTCTCTCCCTCCCATTCTCTCTTTCTCTCTGTCTCTCTCTCTCTCTCTTGCGCTTGCTTTCGCTGTCTCTCCCCCACATACACAGTGGTATTAGGAAATAGGAAATCAGAGTTCTTGTTCTGAGTCTGCCAAGGAACAATCATGTGACTTGCTAAAAGTCATCCAGTCTCAGCACTTGTTTGACCATCTGTAAAATGAAGGCGCTGACTAGAGTCTCAGTAACAGTGACAATTCCATGTGTTCACAAAATGCAGCTCTTTTCCTTCTGGGCCTATGGGAAAACTACATTTTCCAGCTTTTGCTTTATTATTTGGGGCCAGATAATTGAGTTTTGACCAGCGTAATGGTGGAGGTGACATATCTCACTCCAAGACTTGAGAGTAATGCACCCTGCCAGGGCCTCCTCACTATTCTTTCCTTCTGTGTGACCTTGGAGAGCAGGTAGGAAATTGGAAGTACTGCAAGATGGGGAATAACTGTGGACCATTGTGTCACCCGCCACCACATGCCTCTCCTTCACATCCACTATTGTGGGCCACGACATGAGAGCACTAACCCTTTGTTAAGTTACTTTGAATTAGGGATTGTTACAGCAGTTAACACACCCTAACTAATAAAAATATGTAAGGCTGCTCAGAGAGTTGAATCTCTAAGATTCTGTGAATCAGTGTTACTTGATTTTATTCTCCTTCATTCAATGTTTACTAAGCAACTACAATGTACCAGGAATTGTCTTAAGATAGAATCCCTCACTTCTGTCAACTCTAATTCAAAGATGATTGGAAAAATTTTAGTATATGAGTTTGTCTTTGATTTCTGTTTTTCTTCCTACCACAGTGGTAAAGAGGACACTGGGAGAAAAGACAGTGGTAAAGAGAAAGCTGGAAGAAAAGGCTTTCAATTGCCAATATCCAGCACCATTCTGAGAAAGTCTCAAAGCAATTATTAAGTACCAATGGGCCAGTTACAAAAGAATGAGAGGCAGAAGTGTTTCTAATGATGGGGCTGGTGAGAGCTAGTTGAAATGATTCAGCACTATGCACTCCAGGGGACTGGACTATGGGACTCCATTTAGAAATACCTGTATTGGGCCCTTTGGGTTCTTTGGAAAACATCTTTAAATCAGGCCCATGGAAAAGTACTATCTGTTCTCATTAGAACTGTCAGTTCCCTACCGGCGGGGATGCCCACTCCTACTCTTGAATTCTTTAGGTACATTTTTCTTCTCAGCATTGCAGCTCAGCACATCCATCTGGCCAGGAAAAGAATATAATACGGCATATTTTCAGCATGACCAATTAGATGTGCAACTTCCATTAACAATAACAGGACTTACACTCCAGATTCTTCCTCCATAAATCTGGCCTTTCCCCTTATGAGCAACAGATGGGTTTTCCACAATGGCTCATTACCTCCTGGCTTGGCTCTGCTGCCAGAAGTGAAATATAAAGTTATTTATGGATGGAGAATGATGCATAAGTCACTGTGGATTATTTTCTGCCATCCTTTTTCATTTATTTAGTTAGAGTTTTCTATTCCTCAAGATGACAAGTTAGAGAAGATGGTGGTGTCCCTACTGGGAATGAAGATGGATGTCCCTTCAGCTTGGCTACTTTTCCTAATGGCTACAGATCTCTGGGGTGATGCTGCATTTCCCACAAGAAATAGTAATTGGGATATTTCCATAGAGAAGACACCCATTCCTCAAAAGATTCTCCAGCCCCTGACAGGCCATCTCTGTGAAATTTGGTCAGTGGGGGCACAAGTCAGTGCCACTTAACTGCACGTGATACATTTGAGAAAAAAAGAAAAATTGCTTTTTTAAGGAATGCCAATATTTCTGACCACTTGACATCTCAACCAGATGAAGATTATTCCTCTGTCAGTTGGGGGAGAAGACTGGGGGCCAGTCAAAAAGACTGCTATGCTAAGCATAAGTACACAGTAAAACGATAAAACTCTGTGAAGAAAAGAGAGGTGGGTTAAGGATCTAGAAAGTAGCTCTGCGGGTAACACTCTCAGACTTTGTGAATGTGAAGCAGGCTGTGCCATGTGAATAGACTCTGATTCAGTCCAGTCCTGCCCTGGGCCATTCCTTAAGTGCTCTGTGCCTCAGTTTCTTCATCTCTAAAGGAAAAAAATAATAATAGGAATGATAGTATAAGGATTAAATAAATTAATATTTGCAAAGCACAGACAATAGTGCCTACCATATAGTAGGTGCTATAGCTGTTTGTTACATAAAGGAATTCAACCCAGCAGTGGATTTTAATTGCTTTGTTTTCTTATGTGCTTCAATGGGGCTGACAATTATAGGAATCTATTGCCCCTCAGGCCAGAGGAGTGGATACCTCATTCAAACTAAGTACTTTCTTAGGATTTTAAAAATGGGTACAAGAGAAAGATGCTCAGTCTTCTATTAAAATTTAGTTAAAAATTTAGACACCTCCAGAAACCATGCACTTTGCACCATGTGACCTGGAAAAAGCTGATTAGCAATAGCAGAGACGAATCCAACACAGAGGAAGGCAGAGACAAGAGATAAGAAAGAGAGCCCGAAGCAGTGTTCCAGAGGCTGGTTTCATTGATTTCTAAGGGAACTATATCCATGTTCTTGTTGCAGCTTGAGTCCATGAGTCAAAGTATTCCCCTTTCTGGGACAGGAGGAAGGACATAATTGGTTCAAATTAGCTTTCTGTCACTCGCAACAAAAGACCAAAATGTACTGAAACAGAAACAAAACAAAACAAAAATACTGGAAAATACAGTTCCCAGTTCCCTGTGCCATTCCCCTCTCCCCACAACACATGTACGAGAGATATAGAGATGGGGAGAGGAGCAGGAGAAGGAGGAAGAGGAAGAAAACAGAGAGAAAGAGAGAGAGAGAGAGAGAGAACCACCAGCACCATGAGCACCATGAGGTATGGGAAGGGTGAAGGGTCACTTTAAGAAGTATATCTAACAGATAAGTAATCCTTTGTATTTCAATAGCCCAAGCATGAGAATAACAGAATCAGAAAATCCCAGAGCTAGGAATTACCTCACAGGTTTTATTCAGATTAGGTGATCGCATTTCAAACTGTCTGGGTGTTAACTGAGCACAGGGAAACCACTTCTGACCTTGTCAGAAGCTCTATTGGTGAAAGCACCTATTCCTCACATTGAAGCAAATCTGACTTCACAAAGTATCTCCTCATCATTCCTAGCACGTCCCTCTGGAAAACATTAAGTTTCTTTTTTCATTCACATGAGAAGATTAAAATATTTAAACATAGTTTTTATTTTCTCATCAATTTTTTCTTCCTTGGGAAAAACATCCTTACCAGAACATTTTATTGAATATTAATGAGTTATAAACTTTAGGACATTCGAGAGTCAACAGGGTTAGTGAAAATAACGTTTGCTTGAAATCTGAAGTATTATACTAAAATATGGCAAGGCTCGTTGGAGCCTATTACCTAGAAAAAAACCCCAAAAGATCTTAGGCCTGGACTAGCCATTCAGCAAAAAGAATAGAGCATTGCACAGTTGCCCTTCCAGGTACTGATGACCACAGACCACGAAACCAGGAACTAATTTCTTTTTTTTTTTTTTTTTTTTTTTTTTTTGAGACAGAGTCTCGCTCTGTCGCCCAGGCTGGAGTGCAGTGGCGCGATCTCGGCTCACTGCAAGCTCCGCCTCCCAGGTTCACGCCATTCTCCTGCCTCAGCCTCCTGAGTAGCTGGGACTACAGGCGCCCGCCACTGCGCCCGGCTAATTTTTTGTATTTTTAGTAGAGACGGGGTTTCACCGTGGTCTCGATCTCCTGACCTCGTGATCCGCCCGCCTCGGCCTCCCAAAGTGCTGGGATTACAGGCTTGAGCCACCGCGCCCGGCCACCAGGAACTAATTTCTAAGACATGAATCCAATTTCCTTTTTTCTAGGTCAATTTCCTTTTGAATTGACACTAATTATGACAGACATTATGATAAATGGCATTCTGAATTTGGAAAAATTGAGTTTTTATTTAGATTTTATTTTGCAGGGAATCTATTGAAATGCTACCTCTTTTACCTTTGAAACAGTTCTAAATGAAAAGAACACATTATTGAAATCTAATTTCCTGGACTGAGGAGAAATTAAACATAGGAAACTTCTCTCTCCATCTCAAGTTTCAGTCCTGGAGGCTGGATTCTAGTTAGGATTTTACTCCTGTTTATAAAGCAGAAGTAATAAAATAACTGACTGGTCTTCAAAAGAGTATTGCAGCTGATAGAAAAGACAGGCCTGTTACAACTATTAAAATAAAATGAGAGAAAAAGGGAAAGAACAATTGCCTAGAGCAGTTATTGCAGTTAATACATTGTCACTGTAATATTGGAGGCTATAGGAATTATCACTAGACATCCTGGAAGTCTTAATAGATTTCCAAATTTTTCTGAAAGACTGCATCTGGAACAATTAAAATATAGGTTAACTTCTGCCATCTTTTATTTAAACAGCAGTAGTTACATGTGAAGTTTGGAACACCAGCAAACATTGTATTTGGATCACATTGGTTTAACTCTTTTTATCAGTTAATCATTGCCACAAAAATGCTGCTAATTACAATCAGATACCATTGCACATTTCTATAAATGGCTAAAATTGTACAGTCTAACAATATCAAGTGTTAGTGAGGATGTAGAGCAACTGGAACTCTCATACAATCCTGGAGATAATGCAAAATGGTATAGCCACTTTGGGGAATAGCAGTTTCTTATATACTTTTGTATGATCCAGTGATTGTACTCTTAGGTGTTTACTCCAAGCTAAGTGAAAATATGTTCATATCAAAAGTTGTACATGAGCTTTTACAGCACCTTTATTCATACTGCCCCAAACTGGAAACAACCCATCATCCATAAGCTGCAGAATATATAAACAAACTGGTGCAGCCACACAATGGGATACCATTTAGCAATTGTAAGGAGAAATTACTGGTAAGTGCAACAATATGAATTTATCCCAAATTGATTATTCTAAGTAAAGGCAGACACAAAATGCTACATACTGTATGATTCTATCTATATGACAATCTGGTAAAGGCAAAACTATACAGACAGAGAGAAGATCAGGGATTGATAGTCACTGGCAGTAGTAGAGGGGACTGGCTGCTAAACATAAATGAAGGAATATTTGAGGTGATAAAAATGTTTTATGTCTGGTTTGTAGTGGTGGTTAGATGCCTGTTTACATTTTTCACAATGTATAATACAGTATACCAAAGAAAGGATCGTCTTCCCTATAAATGATATCTTTGAAAACCTCACTTATAAAGTTCTGCCCAATAAACCACTCCAAAAGGTAGCGTCTTAATATACCACTTGTCTAGGATGTGTGAGTTGGCATTTGGGTTGTGGACTTGGCAGGATACAGATGTGGCAGTTCTGTTTCTTTCTACAAGCCTGCAGATTTGGGTCTGATCTACAAGTCTCATCCTCCTTCGGCCTTCAGGATACCTAGGACATGTTCTTTTCATGCTGGTGGTAAAGGCACAACAGAGTAAGCCTATCCACAGAATATTTCAAGTGTTGGCTTGCATTACATCTGCTAAAATCCGTTTGCAAAAGGAAATCACGTGACTTGGCCCAAATTCAAGAGATAAGAAAGTAATGTCCACCGCTAATAGGAAAGACCTGCATGGCAATGTGAAAATGAAGTATTGGAATAATAACCTTGTCTTACCAAAGGCTCTTTACTGAATTACAATTTAATAGTATATCCTTATGTTTCTTTAAGGATGGCAAGAAAGAATATAAAATCATTTTTACTTTTTCTGCATTATTACTATTAAAGATTTGTTCTTTAGAATTTAGAGTAGAAATTGATACTCCATCTTCTGAAAAATAATATAGTTGCTTTTACCAGGCAATTAAAAGCCTATGATTCATTTTGATTTCTTTTCACATTGGTTTCCAGGAAGCTCAAAGCCAATTCCACTGCTCAGTTGAGACAATAATATTCCATGTTATTATGGATATTATCCATATGATTCCATAATATTCCATGTTCCTTGAATGTTTCTTCTTGCTCTGAGAGATTCATAAGCTCTTTTTGGATGTTTTTATATATTTGTATTTTCCTTATTCAGTATGTGCTTTTATTGCAAGTTTCTCAAATATATTTTGAAAATAGGCAGACATTTTGAAGAGGGAGGATCATAAATAATGCAAAGAATATTGGATAAGGAGGGGTAGAATATCTACACTCTATTTCCTTGGAAAATACTATGTGAACTTTAAGATCTCTTGATCTCTTTATGTCTTGATTTGTTAATCATTTTATAAGGCTAATTATGTCTCTGCTTACTTTGTAGCATAATGGAGAAAACATGTGAAATTACAATGCATTTTTTTTGGCACAATGCACTCTGATTATAAGCCATTTTCATTAAATGAATACACAAGTGTGACTTTGGTTCCAGAGAAAGCCTACATTGTTCTATAAATGGAACAAAAGCCTACTCTTGATTTCTTGCAGTGGCTTTGCCTGCCGAGTGATTCAGATTTGTAATAAGCAGGAGAAGGCTCAACTTCAGCTCACTTGTGCTTTCAAACCTATACAGAAGGATGACAGCTCTTCAGTTTCTGACAGTTGTGAAATGAGCCAGTGGTCTCAGGCTGATTTTAAGAATAGAGCTTGCCACAGTCCCAGCAAGATCCTGAGGGATTTAGTGTGTCAAAGCCAAGACTGAAAAAAGTGTAAAGATAAAGGAGATTGGCTGGCCACAGAGGGGCAGCTTCTAGGTCAGTAAGTCATTGAAATGGTGTATACGACAACCCTTTGGTGAGAAGGTAGTGAGGGAACACCAAGGTGAGCATAATTAGTTCTCTGACCTATTCCTACTCTCCCTTTGACCCACAGTGTAACACTGCGCAAATGTCACAACTATTTTGAGTCTTTTCTTAAATCATAAAAAGCAAGAAGAAAGTGACTTAAATGGGCAATTGTTTAGAATCTGTAGGCCATCTGAACTATAAGATTTCTAATCTACATGAGATCAGAGGACAGATTTGATTTAATCAAAGTTTTAAGATCTCCATGTTTATAAGAAGACTTGCATCACACAAAATTACTTAAAGCTCAGTGTAAAGTTACACTTTGGAGCTCAAAGAGCACTGCACTAAGGGAAGTATCATTCTATCGCTAGAAATTTGACCATTAATCAACTAGAATTTCCCCTTTGTAGAGTGTCTATCAAAACCTAAACTTGTAACTGAATCCCTTAAATTGCATATTAGAAGTGCTAATTGGCTCCTCCCTAACCACCACCCCACCCCCACCCCCAGGCCCACTCCAGACATCCTGAATTAAAATTCTGAAGCTGGGACCCTGCATGAAATTTTACTTTTAAATAAGTTTTTCAGCTGATGCTAAAAGACAGTATCATGAGAAACACACTAAAGAGAGTTTACCTGAAGTCATGCTTCCCAAGCCTGAGTTCTTGCTTCCTCAAGTGCACCCAACCACAGAATAAAATGGAGCATCATCTCTTTTTTTTCTTCACTTTAAAAGTAATTTAGCTTGGCACAATTAAGATTTTTTATTTTAAAGTATTGAAAAAAAGGCATAAGTAGGATGACATTTTTTCCGATGAAACAAGAACCCACAAAGAAATACCTTTGCTTATCTTTCCAAGTATGCACCTTCATTTCTTTTGCACTCTCCACTGCCTTTAAAAGGATTTAGTTGAACAGTCTGAAGGACACAAGCAAGGATTCTGAAGGAGAAGATAATGTCAGTGTTATAACAATTCTCCATTTATTTATTCTACAAACATTTATGGAGCACCCACTGTACGGAAGGCACCGGAAATTATAAGATAAGGTACTTGACTGAAAGGAGCCGAGAAAGGATTTCTAGTATTCAGTGAACAGTATACTGTGGGAGCCCACAGTAGACAAGAGACTGATTCTGGCTGTGGGGAGCGAGATAGGGAAGTAGGGGATTTGGTTAGCGGTGCTGATGATTAGGGGAAGTTCAGCTGAAGGAATGGCATTTATGCTGGGCTTTCAGAGATGGACAGATTTAGAGCAACAGTGATGGGAAGAATGTCTTGGACTGAAAAAACAGACATGTGCAAAGAAGAAATGGAAGGAAAACATTTATTAAGCACCTGCCCCCAAAGTTACAGGCACTTCATTTATATATTAGTACTTCATAGTGACTCTTTGGGATTTAAAACTCAGTTTAAGTGATGCCCCTCTCAAAATGCTCCCTCCTATCATTTTTGCCCTTCACTTTTGCTACATTATCTGCATTTTAAGTACTAAATTATAAGTTGGTTCATATTTATCTGTTATCTTAATCTAACTAGATGTGGTTATTTATCATTTGAAGTACTCTATTCAGGAAAGCACATTCAAGGTGTGGGAGGTTAGCATTTAAAACTCTATTCAGAAATCCACTTTCCAGAGGCTGCTACTACCAGCTGTTTATCTCAGATGAATATCAGGGTTGGGGTTGTAAATTTGCTTAATGTAAATTTGCTTAATGGTCATATATGTCATCATTTTCAAGCAATTCTTTGCTCAAACAGACCTAGGTTAACTGAATCCCACGATTAGAATGTTGTTGAGTGATTCTTTCACATAAAGGTGCTTGTCAGAGAAACTGAAAGGATGGAGCACTGAGACTTCATAGAGCTTGTGGAATATCTGGATGACCTATTTTTTTGTGCCAGCTTTCTAATAAATGTTCAAATGTTTAATAGCATAAGGTCTCAGGCTTGCTGTCTTTTAAACACATCACTTGATAATAAGATTGTAGGCAAAAAAAACCGATAGCCTTCACCTACTCTGACTATTGAAGGCTATAAACACTTACCAAAAAGAACTTAATAATTGTGAATAACTCGACAGATTTGGGTCAGTTTATAACTAAATCTTTCTTTGATTCAAATATGCCTTCTCGGTGCTCTCATATCTCCTGTACAAACACTTCTAACACTTCACTGTAATTATAGGTTAACTCATCTGTCTCTTCCCCTTGGCAGTGAGTCTCCTGCTTTAGCAAAATGATCTAGTTGATTTCCTATGTGCATATATTTTAGGTGCTTTTTGATAAATAAAAGTGGATACCTAAACTTCTGAAATGGGTGAGATTTAGCTATACCAGCTTTCTCCATCTTAACCCACAAAATTGTAATGGACAGATACTTATTAATTATACATCTATTGATAAATAAGCAGTCACAAAAACAGTTCATATAAACTGATCTAAAAACTCAATCAAATCCCATCTTTTTGTCTTTCAGGTGTTCTAACCTTCTCTTTACATGGAAAAGACTCAATTGAGGACACCCTGTTCATGAACAAAGGCAGAGTGCTATTCTTTCAGCAGGCATTTAGCAGATGGAACCCTCCAATTTTACAAAACCATTTAGAGATTATCTCTTGGCATCATCCCTCCAGGAAAAGACCACACACTTCACTGTATTTCTAAGCCTTGTTCATGCAAGACTGGACAATAGCTCTAAATTCTTAGCCAATACTTACAGTTCACCAATGCAAAACTGTTTCTAACATTCATCATGCCATCAAGATATTAGTTGCACAAGCAAAATAGAATTGCTGATATTCACCATGCTGATTTACAAACCTTTGGTGTTGGTTGAGATAAGAATAGCAGGTGTGCTTCTGGAGAACAGGCTACACTGCTAGCTAAGCAAACCAGGAGTAAGCATCTCTGAGTAGCACGTTATTTGCATCAGGGTTGTAGCTTACCCAACCAGCATTCAGAGAATATCACTCTTGCTATGCTAAAAATATTTTAAAGAAAGTTACACATACCTTGAACCTGGCTACAGGGACCTTGATTAATTGGACTTTGTAGCCCCAGGACTTTGTACAGTGGCACTTCGTGAGGGCCCATTTCCTATTTGTTAAATTAACTAATAAAAAACTGCACGAGTAAGCAAATGAATCATAGTGACACCTTTTAATTCTCAACCCTGTGTGATATATCACCAGTTTATAGATTAGAAAAATGACACCTAGAGAGACTAAGCAAATTTCTCAAGACCTGTTCACTTAGAGACAGAGAACTGGTGTTCTGACCTAAATCAGACTGCTGCCAATTACAATCTAACCAGTTGGGAAGTTTATACATTTCCCCCAGCATAGGTTTATCTCACATGTGCACAGAGGTATGGAAATTCCTGGTATATTTGAGAAACATAAATTTGATTTGATACAATGGTAGACCACAATAATGATAAATAGAAGATAATGTGAAGATAGATGGAATTTATTTAAGAGTCACAGGCTTTGTTTTATAGGTAGTTGGTGATGCATCAAGGACTTTTAGTAGAATAATGTCCTAATTCCTGCTATGTTTTGATGGATCTAGGAACAGTTATTGAAATAATTATTGAAATAATTTGAAGCGAAAAGAGGTAGAATGGAGTCCCAACAGAAAGCCAATGGCTAGGAGAATGCAAAAGGCATAGATTGGAGAAAAACAAACCTAAAAGAACAGAGTGCAGTGACTTGTAAAATGTGGGAAAATAGGGAGGGGGAGGAGAGAAAGATACTGCAAGTTGAATATCTGAGTTACTGCAAAAATTAAAAATATAGATAGTACAGTACAGGAGCAGCCTGCTGACTATCTTCTAGGGAAATGTTTCCCAAATTCCATGCCAAGATGACATTTTCTTTAATTTATGTCATTCTGCTCAGACAAAGACATGTATCCTGTGTTGAGTGATCAAGGACCCAATTTTCACAGCTCTGTGTTGAGTATTCTCTGTTGTAGACTCTCAAAAGTTTAATTTTCAAAATGTTGTTAAAAACCTCACACAATTATACTAATAGTAAGCATATGCTAAACTTTTATTTTAGCTCATTAATGAGAACCAGCAGGATGATAAAACTAGTTCAAAGGTAGATAAGATGAAATGAATGTGAGCTCATATATTACTTCAAAAGAAAAAATAAATGTATGTCATTGAATGACAAAACACAAAATGATCAAGTAATATTTATAAGTTAAAGCAAAACCAATTAATGTTCCACAGTATAATAAAATATAGCCTCTGTGGTTATCTTCTTTAATAGACCAAAGTAATTTGCATTACTATCAGGAAAAAACTTTTTGCATACCTATGAGATAGAAATAATTTACATCCATTTTCTTAAATGAATATATTACAGAATTGTAACTTTACCATCATATATATGTCATATATATGTCATATGTATATGTCATATATATATGTCATATATATGTCATATGTATATGTCATATATATGTCATTATATATATGTTCTAATTAACAGTAATAGTAATCTACACTCCTCTGGAGAATCACGTCATCCTTAGGCAATCTTGATGCAACAGCATTACATCAAAGATCAAAATAAGCTTTTTGTTTTACTTCCAAACTTTAGATAATTTTCTTCATGGGACATTCATTTTGCCTGCCTACCAGTCACAATTTTCTGGAAACTATATCTTTCCCTTGACTCCATCCATGTGCCTTCTGGACAGATCACTTTGTCAGTGAAATGTAGTCCTGCCTCTAGGGTGGTCCTTATCCCAAGGCTGAGAAAATGGCTCAGAAGAGGGCTAGAGGATTGGGGGTTGCTGTTTTTCAACTTCTCTCACTTCACTCAGAATTTGCCAAATGGAGTGAAATCGTGTGAGGTGTGTTGTTTCCATTTTGTCAAATTATAATTTGTGAAATTGGAATTTTTGGTAGTTGATTGTAGTAAAAATAAATTACCTGAACAAATTGGATAAGTCAAACTATTTTGCACTGTCAAATATGCACATAAGGATTGACAACTTTGTATCCAAAAAGGATTCTATATAATGCCATATCAGACAATAAATTTTTACGTTAAAATTTTTGTCTTCACTTTTTATTAACATATCTTTTATATGCCAAGGTGTAACCAATAATATTTCTTTTTGAACGAGACTCTATGTTATTCCAAGACTATATCCTACCTTTTTATGTTACAATGCTGTGTGTGTGTGTGTGTGTGTGTGTGTGCATGTGTGTGTGTGTGTGCGTGCACATGTGCAATGGTGATCAAGATGATAGATGTTTTTGTTGGTTTTATTTCATTCTTCATTCTTTCAAAATTCTTTTTGTTATTATTCTAATTACTTTTTGCTATCTTCTAACAGAAGGAAGGTTTTATTTCATTCTTAATGTTCTTACCAAGACAAATAAAAGTGGGTAACCAAATGTCTGTTCCTTACTTTCTTATTTGTTTCTTTGCTTGGTTACAGGTAGCTTTCTCAAGAAAGACAAGTCTGAAAATTATTCTAGAAAATCGCAGAGAACCAAGACTTGTTAATGATTCCCATTGTTCGTAGTTCATCTCCAAATCTTGCAATTTTAGAAAGTTGAATTGTTTTTCATGTAGATTAGTTTATTAAGGGACCGCTCACATTAACCAAGGTGAACATATAAAACCAAATTTAGGATGTAGAACAAAAATCCTGATTGATTAAATTAAATTTTAATTTAAACTGAGGAGGGGACAGTATAATTAAGTTCAATACTTCTTCCTGCTCCACCCCGCCCCACCCCAGCTGCGAAGTAACAATCAGAATAGCTGGTTAGCACGTAATCAGAACACAAGGGACATTGGTTCTCAGATTTAAGGACTTGATTTGTTAACAGCTTAAGGCTTGCCACTGGGACTTAGAGTGCTGTGCCAGGGAATCTTCTCTCTTGGATGATGACTGGGTGGACATTGCAAACTTCTGTATCTGTGTGCCTTTTATTGGCTCTCAGGGTAAGGAAACCTCTTTTTCAATAACACATCTTTCTTTTCCCAGAGGTGTAATACTTTCCAGCAGGGGTTGATTTCTAGAAGTCATATATCCTGCTAAATGAAAGGAGCTTGATTACTAATGAAGAAGTAAGGAATGGATATTGGAAGAAAACCAGTGCTATTTGACACACTTAGACAATTATAATTGTAGTATTTATATTTAGAGACAGAGTCTCACTCTGTTGCTCAGGCTTCAGTGTAGTGGCATGAGTGATGATAGCTCACTGCAGCATGAACTCCTGGGCTCAAGCAATCATTCTGTCTCAGCCTCACAAGTAGCTTCACCCACCTATAATTGTTACAGTTCCATAGTTAATAGTATTGAATGCCTTTACTTATGAGGGATTCCACCAAATCTTCCATGTATTTTTTTCACAGTTATTCCTTCAGAAAATCTGTGAGTTAGGTATTATCATTATTGTGTTTTTGACAGATGAGAAAATTAGAGGCTAAAATGAATAAAATTAATTATACTATATTGCACAGCTATGAGATGGAGCTAGGATTTGAACTCAGATTGAGCTGCTTCATTATGTTCATGAAATTAATCACTTCTATATGCTTCCCCTACAGCATGTTGTAAGGGATGATTTTTAGTAAGCTTTTTTCTGCCCATGGACCCAAATCCTAAGCATAATAATCACATGAGGTCAACCATAGGGTTGCTATAGATTTCTGGAACAGTTAAATCTCATGTGACTATAATGGCTCCTCAGCAAATATGTGCATATCTATATCAAATCTACATACACACAAAAATTATTCTTTTTTTCCTGATAAAAGTATAGAGCACAATTTTCAAATAATAACTATACAATATTGTCCATTCTACATGTTCAATTTATTCTTATAGGATGCTTTATTTGATATTTTGCCAAACTCTTGTATTAACAGCCAACCTACATTTGTAACTGACAAACAGTTACAGTTCTGACCTGAATGCTGGTTGATATCTTCATTTATGTTAACCAAAGGGATGGGAGTGAAGCAACAAGGATGATAGGAACTTCACTCATTTATCAATAATGTGAGAGAGTTTTTGTTGAATTACATAACAGTTTTCAAACACTGGAAGAATATTTACTCAGTCTTTGTGTTATGAACAATCTAACAGCTACAAACATGACATACTTTTAAGTTTAGTCTGTATTATTAACATTTTCTTAAGTCTGAACAGAGGTTCAAAACCATGATCCAAATCTGTCCTTCTTCCTAGTTTTGTAAATAAAGTTTTATTGGAATGCAATCATGCCAATTCAGTTATATCAATGCCTGCTTTTGAATTACAGTGTCAGTATTAAGTAGTTATGACTGAGGACATAAGGTCAATAAAGCTGAAAATATAGTTATTGACTATATTGCTGTATACAGAAAAAGTTCATCAATCTCTCGCCTAAAAAGACAGACATAGAGGAATAAATAAATGAAAGACTGGTCTATATTTGTAGTTATAGAAAACAAGAATTTCACAAAGATAAGGAATTGTTTAGAGAGAGAATATCTTAGAAGACTTTAGAATAACTGTGTAAGTAAAACACCTTGGGTTGGTCTATGCATGGATCCTGAAATTTCAGGCAACGTAAAAGACCATCTAGCCTGGCAGAAGATATTCATTGTACTCCCCCTTGCTGCTGATTAAAAAGAAATTATTAATGGAAAGAGATATTGAAGAGGAACCAAGCCAGCCCTGGATAGGTATAAATGGTCTGTGTGCCTATAATTTCATTATATCAGATTTTGAGTTTTATCGCATTCAAATAACTGGGCAACTGCTAGAAACAGCAGCATGAAACAATTGTGAGATAAATTCCCATCTAAAAAGTCAACTTCTCTCTTCTGCAGCACAAAGACCTTAGGTTTCAAGGATAGCTTCAAGTCTATTTCAATGTTCCCAGTTCTTTTTAGGTGTTTATAGTGTTCAGAAAAGAAGTAGATAAATAAAAGAAGATTGTAAGGGTAAATGAGGGCAAGTGTGAGTTGTAGAAATAATAGATGTCTTAAAAGATAAATGATATTATAAGCAAAAGTTGACAATATCCTCAAAATGCAAGTTGTTAGTTACTTACTTCTTCTCTGGGTATACAGTAAAATTACTCCTGGAATCAGGAACAGAACATTCTTCAAGGTATATTTAATACTTACCAAAAATTCACAAATACATGGAATATTTAATATTAGCATAGCAGTGTTTCCACTGCTAAAGAACTAGTAAGAGGTGGTACACTAAAGTGAAAAGGTCCTACCAAATCTTCTCTTACAGTGATCATTGTACACTTTGCTACAAGGCAGGTTCTTCTGAGGTCAGCATCATCTACTGCTATATGTCTTATGATATCTCAGCTCTCTGGTTTTCTCTTTTGGAAATGATGCCAAAATTTAGTTTGCTTTGATGCCAGAGTATCATGTGGTCCTGGCATAGGCCTGAATTAATAAACACAAATGGGAAAACTGACACTGATATTTTGTGAAAAAGTTTCATTATAAGAAGTCATATACATAATCTGGAAAATGTTTGTGAATTTTTGATAATTATTAAATAAAAACATAAAGTTAGAAAGTTCTTACAGAGAACTCTCCAAGCTCTAAAATTAGAGTTCTCTATAATCCCTATGTCTAAGGATTCTGAGGAATCCATTTGTAAAGATGGACAATTTTTTTTTTTCAAGTGCATTTGACTTTAACACAGTATATTTGTAAAGAATGCAGTGGAAAGAAAATTTGGGAAATATAGGATTAATGGAAGAGACAAATTCTGTAATAGACCAGCCAATGGGAGAAAACAACCTAGGTTTGTTTTCTCAAGGTACTGGGGAAAAATATCAAGTTGAACCATCACCTTCACACAGCTCAAAACATTTTTAAGTTTAAGAAATAAGAAATAGATCACTGCACTTTCAGAGTCTTGAGGGGACCAAAAGCTAAAGTGCCAACTACTGTAAAAGGAGCTCTTCTGGTGTTTTCTGACACGATTGGAAATTGACAGTTGCGAATGTTCTCAGGAGAGGGCCTCTTCTTAAGAAACCTTGAGACCAATTTTTCAGTCTTGGTAAGTGTGGATAAAGTCAAATCCTTTTCAGACTCTTTAGGGGCTTTATCATGATTATATCTTTACACTTACGGAGCATCTTTTCTCAAAAGGTCATCCGGCATTCTGTCAACTATGGGAGGGTGGTGATGAAGGGTGGTGGGGTGGGGTGGGTTGGGGGGAGAGAGAGAGACAGAGAGAGAGAGAGGGAGAGAGAAATAACGAATGCATTAGCTTGCCCAGGCTGCCATACCAAGGTTCCATAGACTAGGTAGCTTAACCAAGAGGAATTTATTTTCTCACAGTTCTGGAGTCTGGAAATCCAAGAAAAAGATGTCAACAGATTTGGTTTCTCCCGAGGCCTCTCTCCTTGGCTTGCAGAGGGTCATCTTCTCTCTGTGTCCTCACATGGCCTTTCTTTTCTTAGCGTGCTCTCCTGGTGTCTTTTTCTCTTCTTATAAGGATGTCAGTCCTATTGGGTTAGGCCCCCTCTTTTATGACCTCATTTCCCTTAATTACTTCTTTAAAAGCCTTATTTCCAAATAGAGACATTGGAGATTAGTGCTCTAGTATGTGAATTTTGGAGGACGGGAGGCACAATTCAGTCTATAGTAATTCATAATCATTATAGAGCATTTTAACAGAATATCAAAGTATTTAAAAGAGAGTAAATTTAAAATATTATCTTTCTACCAGTTAGAATAACTTTAGCTTGAGTTGAATGTCATTACATCTCTCCATTTGGATGAGTCAGTAGCTTGATAGAGAACAAGATGAATAGTTTTCAGTCTATAAAAAATTGAACCATAGTATATAATTTACTTTTTAATTAAATAATTTGACATTTTACTGATGTGCTATTTTACCTTAGTTAAGTTGTTTTTAAAACCACTGCACAAAAGCATTATTTTTCTAAAGATTTAAAAACCATCCAGTTGATGTTTTTAAAACAGTAGAGTACACTTGTTTTCATGTATAAATGCTGCTCACTAATTGTTATGGACACTAGGGACCCTCTTAGCTAGAGCAAGGGAAAAAAAACAAACAAACTTGTGTATGTCAAATCATTTAAACCATTCAATAAGTATAAAAGAAAGTGATCCTAGTTGCTTATAAGACCTGTTTAAAATATTCTTTTGTAGGACAGTTTAGTGTTTTGATTATTGAACAAAATAAGACATATGACAGCACCTAGCATAGACCTTTAATAGCTGTTTATAGTATGTGTTCAACAAATATTTGTTGAGTTAGAATGTAAATCTTGCTTGATCAGAGATACAGGTATTCTGCTGCTTGAAAAATTATAGAAAAGAATGGCAAATTTGGCATTTTGTTTTGAAGTCCTGTTGAATAACTGTCACTCTCCTACCTGTAGGCATTGATCTAATGGAGGTGAATTTTACAAAGATAAGTTCTATGGCAATCTATAAGTTAAATGATGTAATTCTATTGTACTTAATGTAGCAGAAAAAAACTTAAATTGTAATAAAATGCATTTAAAACCTAGGATCAATGTTTTTTTATCCCCAATACCTATTACTTCCTAAAAGATTTCTTAAACTTTATAGAAAAAGGTTATTAAAATAATTAAGATCTTGGAATTACTTTTATATTTTAATATTGTGAGTTTTTAGATTACTTGCTATAGGAGACAATAAAATTAGGCTTTATAATTCCTTCTAGTTCCTCTTCTTGGTAATTAATTTTTGTTATGCATATGGATGCACATGTGTATGTGTGTGCAAGAGTTACATTTGTACTCCATCCTGTAATAATAATTCCCACTGTTGGTTCATTTTAACATAAATTTAATGGTCACCAACGGTCTTTGTATTTTCATCTCTTGCATTTCTAAGTTTATTTAAAAAATCTCTTAGTTATCAGGAAAGTTGTACTGCAACTTGCTTTGTAGCAGCACAGAAAGAGTTTAATAACCAAATACCTTTATGCCATAAAGAATTCATGAGTATGTATAGCTATAGCTCTCACATGTTTAAAAATGTTTATGATTTTTATGCTGGAATGACAACTGGACTGGGCATAGTGTTCGTGGATCACAATTTTTTCTCTCCGAATTTTATAGACTTTGCTCTTGAATTCTAGCCTTAAATGCCAATGAGGAAAAGCTTAAAGCCAGACTAGCATCTCCCCCTTTTGCTGTCTGAATGCTTGAAAAAAATTTTTTTCAGTATATTTAAAAATCTTAGCTAGGATATGTCTGAGCGTCAATCACTCTGGATCTATTTTTTCTTCTAAAATAAATTGAGGTTTTTCCAACTTGTAGATCAAGTTCTCCTCACTCTTCCACGCATTTCTTTGAATGCCTGTTTCATTTATAATATTTCTTACCTTAGCAGAACACTCAGGAGTAGAATTTTCCAGATGTTGAATTAGTTTCTCCATTTTGCACAGTATTTCCATTCCAGATTGTTTTCATCATTCTGTCATTTTGCTTTCTTATTATCTCAAGACGTTTCTTATGTTAGTAATTTTATTGCCAACCATGTTTATTGTGTTTCCTGTTAGGTTTAATTAATTTATTCTGTCTATGATGGAATCATTTTTCTTCTCAATTTACTGGCTCTATTTTCCAGTCTCCACTTCTGTTTTATTTCATTGTTTTGTCATCTAGATTTTTGTTGAATTCATGTTCTTATTCTTCTAAAGCATAAGACGTTAATGAAAATATACTTCTGTTGTTTGGATTTATTTTTAGAATAGTTTCTCCATCCACTGATTTCTTCTAGGTTGGTTAACACATCCACATGCCAGCAGAGTGGTGCACCCTAATTGTTATGGACACTAGGGACCCTCTTAGCTAGACCAAGGGAAAAAAAAAAACTTGTGTATGTCAAATCATTTAAACCATTCAATAAGTATAAAAGAAAGTGATCCTAGTTGCTTATAAGACCTGTTTTAAAACATTCTTTTATAGGACAGTTTAGTGTTTTGATTATTGAACAAAATGAGACATATGACAGCAGAACAGAAGGTCTTGCACTCAGGACTCTTCTGGACTTGGCCCTATATACTTCTTCAACTGGCCATGCATTTGCATTTTTGTAATATATTTTACGATAAATCAGTAAACATAAAGTATTTCCCTGAGTTCTGTGAGCTATTATAGCAAAATATCTAAAACTGAGGAAGAGTTTTTGGGGAATTCCCAATACGTATTAAAGTCAGACAGAAGTGTGGGTAATCTGGGGACACACTATTTGCAACCATGTCTGAAGTGGGGAGCAGTCTTGTAACCATAAGTTCATTGCCCAATGCAGAGTGATTCAATATCCTGAGACACTAGGGGTTGCCACACAGAAAGAGTTTAATAATCACAGAGCGGCTGAAGGAAGAGACAAGAAGAAACCTCAGATGTGCCTCCCTGAGACATCTGGTGATGGATTTTTTAAGGGGTCTGGATGGGTGATGGGCTAAAGTGTGGGGATCACTGATTGATTGAAAAGTAAAGGGTGAAGTCATGGGACAGAGAGATGAAGAAACTGCATTCTTCTGCTGAATTGGTTCCTTGGTGGGGGTCTTCAGACCACTTGATGACAGCTGTTCCACTGAGATTCAGGATCTAAAAAACACTTTAAGCAATTCCTGCGTTAAAAGTTTCAGTGTTAGAGATTCTATCTAGAGGAGCAATAGGGGAGCAGGTGGTCAAAGTGCTATGTGACTCTTGGTTAGCTGGCAGCTGCAGGCAAGTGAGTTGAAGCACACCAGCATACCCTGCTCAGCTTACCCACTATAATTCTGCCTAAAGTCTGGCTTGTATTTCTCCTTAACCCTGTGAGGGCAGTTTCAGTCTTGTGAGACTTAGCCCTTAATCTATGGAGTCTGTGCTAACGTCAGTGTCAGAACTGAAATGAAATTGTAGGACACCCACTTGGTTCCACAGAGAGTTGGAGAACTGGTTATTGGCAGAAAAAAATCACACACATTTCATTTTAGAAGTGTTATGAGTAAAGGAACAGTTTTCTTGCCAAAAACTTTTGGTATTTGTGATACTGGGTTGTGACTTCTTATTGCTCACTTTTCGTTTTTTGTTTTTATTTTTATTTATTTATTTATTTATTTATTTATTTATTTATTTATTTTTATTATTATACTTTAGGTTTTAGGGTACATGTGCACAATGTGCAGGTTTGTTACATATGTATCCATGTGCCATGTTGTTTTGCTGCATGTTTTTTGTTTTTAAATTCATTTCATCTGATAAATTTTTGGGGAAGTGGGAATCTCTGATCTGACCTCAATCTGATATAATTACTTACACATCCTCATCAATTAAGTTTTAATTCCTCCAGTGTGGCTCAGATTTGTCTTTGTCAGCTTCATCACATTTTTAGGGGTACTGGGTTTCACCAGGTAAAAACTATAAAAGCCAACTGTTTGTTGATATTTGTTGTTATAACACCAAACACAGAAATTTGGGACTCTAACATGATTTTATTTATTGCTATAATAACAAATATTATTAAGAATTTAAGTCTAAGTGTATCAAAAAGCTCCAAAAAGTGGTAAGTAGACATTGCCCTTTTTTTCCGAATAGGAAGAAGAGAGGCAATTGCAATATTTTGCTCAAGATCAAATAGCTATAAGGGCCACATTTCAACTCCTGTCAGGACCTAGACTGTGTTCCTTGGACAAAAAATGAACTATAGCTTCACTTGCTTCCCGAATGTGCAGCTGAAGAATGCACTGAGTTGAAGAATGATGTGGTGAGGCATTGCAAAGGCCCTCTGCTGACCCAGGCTGGACATTGCCAATATTCAGTAATTGTGTCCCATCAATGATCAAACACTAGTGTACACAGAGGTGTGGAGATTTTTTTTCTATTTCTCTAGGTTAATATGTCTCCTTCATTCATTGTGGAATTATAGTAGTTTAGAAACTGCCAACTTTGAATCTATTAAAAAATCCAGCACATCCTTTTGGTCATAAAAGAAGAAACCCAACTGATTCCTGCCCAAGTGCATTTTAAGAGCAGACTGAAAATATCCAGAAAATAAGCTCTAAATGCTCAGCTTTATTACATGGAGATGAAGACAAGGGGCTATGTCAGAGGCTCTCTGAAGTGGGAGGAAGATAGAGGAATCTCTTCCCTTATTCATTCTAAGCTAAGAAAACCCATAATAGAATTAAACCTCTAGACCCCCTTCTGCTATACCATCTCCTCAAAATCATGACCCCAAACCAACTACTGATGATATTAAATACCACAAGAAAAAAATTTAATCACATGGATTGTTTTATTAATGATAATTTAGATAATCTTGGACCAGTATCCCTTTCCAAAAGAGTAGGCACTTAAAAATAATATATTTTATGGAGTTTCCATCCTAGTCTCCAGGACCTGTGAATGTGTTAGCTACCGTGGCAAAAAGAGACCTTGCAGATGTTATTAAATTAAGGATCTTGAGATGAGAAGATTATCCTGGAGTATCGTGATGGGCCCAATATAATCACAAGGAAAGTTCTAAGGAGGGAAATAGGAGAGCCAGTAAGAGAAAAGATGTGATGACAGAAGCAGAGCTCAGAGTGAGAGTTTAAGATGACGCACTGCTGGCTTCAAAATCACAGGAAGAAGCCATGAACCAAGGCATGCGGATGGCCCTGAGAAACTGAAAATAACAAAGAAACGAATTCTTTCCTAGAGCCTCTAGAAGGAATACAGCCCTGCTGAACCATTTTATAATTCTGACCTCCTGAAATGTAAGATAATAAATTTGTGTTATTTTAAGCCAGTATGTTTGTGGTAATTTGTTACATACGACAACAATAAGAAACTAATACAAATGCCTACATTCATAGTTAACTAATTGGCATGCTGATTTCAGAGTAATAAAACATGGCTACTGCAGGAACTCTGACATAAATAGTATATTTGGTAAATATACTATAATATATTATAATAGTATATCTGGTAAAATACAAAAATCCAGGGTGCTTAGAAGTCCCAGGAAGGAAATCCTCACCTATTGTTAATTATAAAAGAAGAAACAAAAACTTATTTTATTTAAGCCATTATTTTTCAGGAGCTGGTAGAAGACAATTTTGAGGGACACAGGAATTATTAATAACCATTTCCTGCTGGACTGTAATGAATGGACATGCTTCATCTTAAACCACTGCTGTTTCCATTTCTGCATGAGCAAGCGCCCACTGAGCTTTTAAAGCTTTTGACTGAAGCACGACCTCAACAGAATGCTTCTGTTTAGGCTTGTGTTTTTACCCTCTCCAAGGAAAATATTTTTTTCAAGTGCAGAGTTACAATCCATAAGCTAGAGAAAGCAAGATTTTATCAGGCCATAGAGAAATAAAGTTCTTTTGTTTGCTCAAAGAGACCTTTAATGGTCTTTTTGAAGAATCCTAGGAAATTTCATTGCATTAATTTTCCTCCTTCTCTTAAAAAAAGCAGCAAGATTCACAGTCGCTGCTTAGGTGTTGATGATTCTGATGTCAGCTTCTTCCTCCGGTTAAGTTTTCATGGCCCTGTCCTTCCAACTGGCCCATATCATTGCTCTCATTCTGCCACTTCCATCATCTGATGCTTCCAGTGGCTTCTCTTCCCTTCTGCATCAGACACCTCTGCCTGGCCTAGAAGATCCTTCATAAATGATTCCTTTTTGGCAACCTCATCTCCTATGACAGATAATTCCTTACTGAAGGAATTGTGGTTCAGCTAATAGGCAAATCAGATTGCATTTTCTCATAGAAAGAATATTTTACAGGGTTCTGAGATGCCAGAACCACCCTTCAAGATGCCAACTAACCTACAATGTATTTGCAGTATTCATACTATTTTCACACATAATCCCCTGCCCCTGCCCTCACCATGAGTAAATGTCAGCAAGAGTGCTCACTTGGGTTACTAAATTATTTTTTTAATCACTAGGATTACTTCTTGGGGATGGGGATAAAATTAAAAGCAATGCTATGATTCAATTCAGAATCTTCTAACTAAAACGGAAATTGCAAATACATCCCTCCTGCCTCAATAGCACTATCTAGGTGGCCACCATGCTCCTCTAACCGTAAACTGTAGAGAGGGTTCGACTGGAGTTTAGTTGGGGTTAGGCAAGGGCCTCATTTAGGCAAGGGTAACTTATTATCACACAAAAACACTATTCTATAACTTTATGGTTGCATAGAAGAAGGTGTCACTTAATTCTAATAATTTACTGCATGATTAAGAAATAAAGAACTGTTGATTTGAACTCCCTCCCACACTGCGTCAGTGAGTCTGTGTGGTTATTCTTACATAAAGGAGTTAGTAACAACTGGTACTTCTGTATGGGAACTGTCTTCCTCCCTCAGGCCTCTCTCCCCAGATTCTATTCTTCTTTTCCCTTTGGTTAAAATTTGTTCCTCTTCTAGGTCACAGAGCATGTGATTTTGGAGTTGCCAGACAGTCTCTTTTTGGTATGTGTCCAAATTCTATGCCTCCTTCAAAGCCTGTCTCAGTCTTCCCCAAGGCATTCCCTCTCTTATCTAGCTGTGGTAGACAATTACTCTTTTATAAACCCAACACACTCCTCTTTTGATGGGAAAAGCACTCTCCTCCTTTTTGGGAACTTCTTTTCCAACTTTTTACCTTCTGTCACTATTATCAATGGGATCTAGTAGATTCCATCCTTATAACCACAGTGCATGATACCTGATTCAGCTGGAAACCTGGAGCCTTCCTACTCACTTAGCACATTGATCAGACTACAGAACAATTTTTCTTATGCTAGCTAGGTCAAGTGTCACTTACAAACAATAGTTCTGACATCCTTCCACCCCTCTTCACAAAATTACTGGATTTTTCATTACCTACACCATCAGTTAGCATATGTCTCTGCCCCACCTTATTGTAGAGGAATGAGTCCTTGTGCATAGGCTTTGTTCTCTAATTGAATAGTGTCACTTGAGAGCAGGTAGCCCAGACTGAATTTAGCAAAATGCTTATCATCATGAGAAAAACCTCAGGAAATACTTGGTTACTAATTAATGGAAGAACTTCCTGCACAGATGAATTATGAGTTTATCATACATTATCAGATATTGTCAGCTCACTTGAGTACATGTAAAAATAACACAAGAGTCAGTAAATTAAAGTCTTGTCTTTCTCTTTGTGGCACTTTTTAAATTACCTTTCTGACTTCCAGTTTATTTTTTATTTAATGTTCTATATAGGGAATAATAATGTATTATTCATGATACTTTGGGTTGCAAGACATAGAAATCCAATTTAGTTTAAGCAGAAAATTACTTTTTAGTTTTATTTAACTTAAAGAATAGAGCAGAATAGACTTTCAGGTAGTGTTGGATATGGGTAAGCAAATGACTTCAACCTCCCCAGCCTGGCTTTAATTTTCCCCTGTGATGCCTTATTTTAAGGCAGGGGACTCCTACCTATCAACAAACATAGCCACCAAAAGCTTCAGGCTTTCATTTAATTTATTATACAACCCAAGTGGAAATCAATTTCCTTCTCTTCCAATAGTTCTGATATAAGTTTCATTAGATCAAGTTAGAGTGTGTGGATCAAGCTGATCTAACCACTGTAGTTGGTTAGAGGTAAGTGGATTTCTTTGATTGGCCAAGCCTGAGTTGCATCCCATCCTTTCACCAGTGGATGGGTCCCTCTCTTAGAACCACATACACTGTGAATAAGATACAGTGGTAGACTGATTAATGACTCTCCAGCATGCCCATATCCTGACCCCTGAAATCCAAAAATGTTACGATATAAAGCAAAAGTGACTTTACAGTTGTGATTAAGGTAAGAATTTTGAGAGATGGAGATTTTACTATTATATTACTTAAGTGGATCCAATATATTCACAAGGGTCCTCATAAGAGGAAGGAAGGAAAACAGATAGAAGAAGGCAATATAATTATAGATACAGAGATCAGTGTGATGTGCTTTGTAGAAGAAGAAAATAAATTTTCTTTACTTTCTTATGTTCTGTATTTGAATTAAACTAACAAAAGACAGATTAATAGGAAAATAGATATGGGGGCTTTAAAGTATACTTTTAATTTTAAAGTACTTTAAATTTGAAATTATAAGTTTTATAATTTTAAAATTAAAATTTAATTTTAATTAATTTAAAGTTTAAACTTTAAAATACTTTTAATTTTAAAATTAAAAAGTACTTGAATAAAAAATACTTTCAATTTTACATGCACAGGGGCTTCACAGGAAAGAAGTGAAAAATCCAAAGAGGCAATTAGCCTCAGGGGCTTGTATACCATTTTAACAAAGGGTGATGATTATGGAGAAGTGACTAGACAAAAGAATAAGATTTTGGGCTTCTAGGTCTTGCCAGTTCCAATTTACTGTGTGAATAACTGAAGGGCAGCAAGATGAAGATTCTTAGATAGTGGCACACAAGCAATTGGAGCTAGGGCAGGACAAGAATGACGGCGTGCCTGTTCCTTTCTTCCTCTGAAATGCCGCTATTCCTAACACTGTGATACATTTACCTCCAGAACCTTTGTGAAACATTTTACTTCTCATCCAGATTTCTGGAACTCCAAAATGTCAAAAATTTCCCCCTCTTAGTTGCCTCTGGGAGCCAGAATCCAGCCAGTTCTCAGAGATTTCTACCTGGTTGAAGAACTCGCATAAGTCACCTTATACAATGACTAACAAAAAAATTCTTCTGTTGATATGAATTTGAAAAATTCTTACAAATATCTGTGATAAATAAAATGCTTCATTCGAAATTTTCAACATTAAGAAATCATGGCTAGTGCAATACCAAAAGCTATGAGGTTTTCCCAGGCCACTCCTTATCACATCCATCTTACTCTTACTTGTTATAATGGGTATACAAATGCACAATGACATTAATAGCACCATTGAAAATAATCCCTGCCATTAAGCACGCATCTGCCTTCTTAACCTTGCCCTTAACAATAGATATCAATATCACTGTCAGTAACAGTGCCTTCTCACACAAAGAACCACCACCACAAGCATTTATCTCTGTCATTTATGTTATGCATTTCAATTCTTCCATTAGTGTCTTTTGTCAGGCTAATTATAAAGATCCTTTTCCATATTTGCCCCAGATCTAGGATTGATCTCTGAATCTGCAGATAATTCTGTCTTACTAATTGTAACCTTCCCTGTTGGAGACATTGGCCAGATGACGCCTAAATCTGGCAGGGAGTGACTATTGCCGGCATGAGGAGACTGGAACTCTGTCCAAGTTTGCCCTGGCTCAGTACTTTGGTGACAGTCACATGTCCACAAACTTAAATGGACTCAGAGTAGGACACTAACTTTTCTCTGATGCAGTGTCTCTTGTCCCTGGTGGAATATTGTAATCACTTTGAAGTCTAAAACCAAACAAGCCAACAACCAACAATAACAATAATAACAACAAAATCTACCTAGGTGACACACACATCGTTTATGTCAGAGTCTTGGAGGCTGAGTTCGAGACTGAAAACTACTGTTCTGGAGTTTTAATAGGTCACAATGCACAGGACTCACTGCATTTTTTAATGCCACATTATCTATTAAGACTAACAGGTAGATAAAATCTATAAAATTCCAGCATGACATACTGAAGCAGTGGACTTCCACCAGGGATGACTATGTCCCAGACATTTGGGAATGTCTGAAGACATTTTTGTTGATCACAACAGGGAAAGGGGATGTTACTGGCATATAATGGGTAGAAGGCAGAGATGCTAAGCTCCCTATGCTACAAAAGTCAGCTTCTAGTAACAAAGAATTATCCAGCCCAAATTGTCAATTGTCCTGAGGTTGAGAAACCTTGCTTAAAGGAAGGTGACTTTTTCTGTTTGTCAATAACCTATCTGTAAGATCTACTGAACTGAATTGCAAAGCTCCCAAAAGGTAAAAGGAGGTTCAGTACAGTTTTCTGTAAAAAGATTAGTAAGGAACTAGCTGATTGTTAAAAATCATCTTTATATTCTCCTTTACTCTACAAAAAGATGTTCTTAGTGAAGATGTGGATAGTCCAGATTTTATTAAATCTATTCTTCAGTTGGCTGGTGGGAAACTGGTCACTTCTCCAAACACTGGTCAAAAATATCTGAGGGTGTTCACACTTGCAGCAGATTCCAGATCTGCTGCAAATTTACATTTCCCAGCAGTTTCAATGCCATCCTTCTTGACAGCCTTCCCCCAAATAAATATTTCCTATAAAAAAATGAAAAGGGAAATAAACCAAATGAACAAGATACTCAGTCATTCACATATATAAGTCACATAATTTTACACTTGATCTTAGCTAAAAGGCCAAGAAGTGATGGTCACATGACCTTAGAGTAAAAAATTCCCTAATTATCAAACTGTTGTTCAGAGGGGTTGATATTGTCCAAAGTTTTACAGATAATGGGAGTGTTAGGACTGATATTCTCATCTCTTGATTATTTATCCATTGCCTTTTCCACTGGTCGGTATGCTTTTCAAATGTGAATATTATGGCTAAAAAGCCAGTTTAGTCATGTCAAATTTAGCCATTGGAAGCTAACGAGTTTTTGGAAATTTTGCCCAAATAGGATTAAGAATATCATCTGTTTTTTCAAACAGCAGTTATATCTCAATTGTGGAACAGTACATGCACTGGACTCTGATAGCCTGATGGAGCAGGCGATATTTTCCAAAGATGACTGCTGCAAATATTCTCTCCTATATGTTCTTTTTACAACGTGACTGTGAAGCTACTTAAGAGCATGGTGAGGTCTATTTCACCTGCCCTTCAACCTGGGCAGACTCTGTCAATTTCCTTGCCCAGTACAGTACTGTGTAAGTGATGTGCGTGATTTCCAATGTTACTTCAAAAAACTGCCATGCATTTGTGCCTTTTTACTACTCTTGGGTGTTCACTCTTCGAACCCAGCCACCATGCTAGGAGAAAGCCAAGCTACCTATAGGTGTCCAAGCCAAAAGCCCCAGCTGCTGTCACAATAGACAGCCAACATCAGCTGTCAGATATGCGAGTGAGTCAACCTTCAGATGATTCCAGCCCCCAGGCATCAAGTTACCTCCTGCATTCAGGCTGTTCCAGCTAATGACATGTGGAACACAGATACAAAGTCTCTGCTGAGTCCTTCCAGAATTGCAGACTTATGAGCAAAATAAATGATTGTTGGTGTTTTAAACTACTAAGCTTCAGGTGCTTTGTTACCTTATAGTAGATCACTGAAACACCTGGCATTATTAGGCTTTTGAATCCTACAACAAACCTAACTTCTTGTGACCATATTTGCTCACAATATATTTTTAATGATTATTTATGCAATAATTAGTTGAATCTATACTGTGCTCACAAAGAAGTTCTAGATTTGGTTTGTCAAATATTACAAACCCTGTAATGATTGTCTATTAATCAATTAGCATTCTGCATCATGCATCAGCTTTCATAAGTATGTTAAAAGTGGAGTCTGCTCCTCAGAGACAGATCTACCATCTATTGCCGAACATACTGAACTTCTAAGCCTAAGAGACCCAGAACCTGAAGGGTGGTAAATTCATCACTATAGGCCGGGCACGTTGGCTCATGCCTGTAATCCCAGCACTATGGAAGGCCGAAGCAGGCAGATCACTTGAGGTCAGGAGTTCAAGACCAGCCTGGCCAACATGGTGAAACCCTGTCTCTACTAAAAATAAAAAATATACAAAAAATAGCCAGGCATGGTGGTGTGTGTCTGTAATCCCAGCCTCTTGGGAGGCGGAGGAAGGAGAATCACTTGAACCCATGAGGTGGAGGTTGCAGTGAGCCAAGATGTGCCACTGTACTCCAGGCTGGGTGGCAGAGCAAGACCCCATCTCAAAAAAAAGAAAAAATTCATCACCATAGAGGAACCTATCCTTTCAGTACTTGGTGGGCAAACAAATAGTCTTTTCTCTGATACATGAACTTTATGGAAAAACTTAAGTCTCAACTCCAATGATATCCTTTTCTTCACATCTGAGAATTTTATATTTGATGGATCACTCAGTACAGATGAAGTAAAAAACTAAGTAATTTTGACATGCTCTTGGAGACCATGCTTAGATATAGAGTTACAAACACTATTTTCCAAACTCTAGTTACATCTGTAAATCAGCCAAATCTCTTCATAATCAGGCATATGTTTTTGTGAGAAGAAGTACCATTTTTTTATGTTGGCTGTCCTCCGTGAAAGCAGGATATGTGTCATATCAGCTCACCAAGGAACTCCAAGCCAAGTGTTTTCAATTTATGGAGTCTTAGATGTGGTCTACAATGAGTTAATTACTCTTAGGAGCAGAATGCATCTCATAGATCAAAGCAATATTTGAGATTTATTTGTGCTAGTAAAATAACTCACAATAATATGAGATAATTTCTTCTAAGGCTATAGTCTCTTACAATTGAAAAATAATCCCTTTTGTTGGGAGCCAAGCATATAAATTGAGGATGGTTTTCTTGAGAAATAAAGTTTTTTAAAGTAAGAACTATTTTGAAGTATAAAACCAGGATGAAGATAGAAAGAGAGGGGAAAAGAATGTGAGAAGACAAGTCTAACCCGGGCCAAACACTTAATTTAAATTAAGACAGCTTGATAATGGTGCAAGGATTAAAAAATAGACCAAGGAAGCAGAGAGCCCCCAATCAACTAATGCATTTAAGTAAACTTAATAGATGACAGAACTACTACTGTGAATCATTGGGAAAAGGATAAAATGTCAATTAAATATATTGGAACAATAGATTATCCAAAACAAAGAAAGAAAGACATTGGGTTCCTATATCGTATGATTATTACTCAAAAATCAATTCCAAATGGTTTAACTACTTAAAAGTAAAAGACAAACTTTAAACTCATAGACAAAAATGTAGGTCAGAAAGTTTATGACCTCAGGGCAGAGAAATATTTCTTGAAATAATGCAAAAAGCATAAAGTTTAAAGGAAAAGACTGATAAATTCAGCTATCCTAAAATTAAGACATCTAAGGCAAAACACAAGTCACAAGATGGAAGAACATATTTGGAACAAAAGTGATTGACAAAGCTTGATTATTAAAAATATACAAAGAAGCCCTAAAATCAATAAGAAAAAAACAACAATATAAAATGGGAAAAACATAGAAACCAAACATTTCAAAGGAAAGGTAACACAACCAATAAAAATAAGAAAGCACTCAACTTTATCTGTAATTAGAAAGTGCAAAATTAAAATGAAAACTAAGATCCAAATTAAACCAGTAGCTTGTCAAAGAGTAAAGTCTGATTTTAACAAGTATTGACAAGACAGTGAGTCAATGGGCAAGATTGTACATCGATGTTGGGAATATAAATAAGGAAACTATTTTGGAAAACAATTTAGCATACTCTAATAAATTTGAACATATGCAGAGGCTATAAAACCAGCAATCCCCCCTGTAGAGAAATCCGTGCCACACTTTACAAGGAGATGTACAAACATGCATAAATGCATTGCTTATAATAAAAACCATGGAACCAACCTAAATCTCTATAGACTTTAGTATGAGTAAATATATTGTAGTTTATTCCACAATGGAATATTATAAAGCAGTGGAAATGAAGGCATTGTAGCTATACATATCAATATGAATATGTAGCAATGTATATCAGTACATAATGCCACACAAAAAAGTCATGGGAAAATAGTCACTGTGATTTAATACTTTTAAAAATGTATTATAAAACATGTAAGTACAAAAACATGTCAAATAAAATGAGATATTGTTTACAGGAACTTATATAAATAGAAAACTATGAAGAAAAACAAAAATGATTAATGATATTACAGATATTAATTACCTCCAGAAGGAGGTAGGAGGAAACAGTCAGGTACTGATACCCAGAGAGCTTTAAGACTATGTTTTGTTAAGCTAGGTGATTGGTTCACAATGTTCATTTTTATCAACAGTTTAAAATTTATACAAATGTGCTATATACACTCTTATCTAAATGATATATTTCAAAATTTTAAAAAAGAGAATAGATTTCATGCTATCTAATGACAGGTTTCACATCTAAACTTTCTGATATCATTGTAAGCTAGGAAACTGAACCAGGTTGATTAACTTTCATTTCCGAGTAGCATTCATAATTAACTGTTCTGTGTTAACACAAGATGAGCTTGGTTCCTGTTACCCAAGCTATAAATAGATAAGCAAACGTTATTGTGAGGGGAAAACAATGCCCAAGACTGGGAATATTTATTTTAAAAGATGTTCTCTTGGCTTTTGCCTTTTCAGCCTAACCCTGTCCTAAATATCCCCAGAGGATAAGGTCCCCATCAAAGCTTTTCCCACATATATCTACGTGCTTGTCAATCTCGACCTTTTACTCTAGAACGCATGATGAACCAACCTCCTGCTTTCTCATGGCTGACCTTTAGCTTATCCCTGTTGTTATTATTACTACGCTTAATTTATTTTCCTTCATTAGACGTACGCAAAATGGGAAGATGGCTTCACAAATTTTTTTTTCAATTGATAAAGATCTTCTGAAGCTAAATCCATAATTTTACATTAAATACATTTAGAGGTCAAAAATTACACCAAATCTTTGCTCTTAGGAATCCCAATTGATGAGACTAGAGACATTCACAGTGTTCCACAGGGCAGCTGTTGACCACAATTGAAGCACTGGAGATCTAAAGACACCCACAGTGCATGAAATCCCACTTTAAGTGTATATTCTGCTTGAGGAATTCTAAAAGTATAAACAGCTTTTTCAGTTGCTTTTTTTTCACTCTTCTTAGGTTGTAGTTATTAAATCTGAGACCACAAATTTAGGTTTACAAAAAATATAAATTTATTTTTCTGTGACATTAATATTCTACAGTTGAAATTAATTTCTATTTGAGCTCACATTTCACCTAGTGGCAGAAGCTTAAGTTTAGCCAATTTAGTGTATTTACAGTTAAAATATTTTGTTCCACTCCCCTACACCTTTTTCACTTAGATTTGCGTCTACTTTCCATAGGGTATAGGTGTGCACAGAACTGACATTTGTGAGACGTGCAAATCTGGTCTATGGTTTATCTGTGCTGATGCTACTGAGATGGGTGTTTTCCACCTGGTCTCCAGCTATCAGCCAATGCAGCTCACTCTATATCTTCTTTATACTATCCATTAGATGCCTTCAGGACCTGAACCATGGAAAAATATTACTTTTTTCTCTTTTCTCTTCTGAGGCTGTCTCAGTATGTCTCAGTAGATCTGCCTCAAACCTATCTGAGATACATCAAGAACATATTTCTTATCTTCCACTTTCATGCTCTATGGGGATATAAGTGGATTGCTGGGATAGTGTTGTTTTCTAGTCTCTCCTCTGCTATTAAGTCCCTCTATTATATGGAAATATTATTCTTTCCTGGGAAAAATCTGAGAAGTGAATTGTTAGGGCTCATGGATTCTTGAGACTTGGAATCATTCTTCTCTGATGATAAAGTCTGTACACTTGTCATGCAAAGCTCATTCTTCCCTTATTATAAATTCTAAGAAAAACTCATTGGTTAAAATGCCAAAGCTCATGCATTCAGACTTATGTTATACAGCCCTTCCTAGTTTGTCAGCTATACTAAGATACATCCAATTCCAGTGTTGAATTCCTCAAAATATTGCCAGGCAACCTGGTGATATTAATAAAGCAAAATTAAGTTTATTGGAGGTTATTACAGTTGGAGAGAACATCATCTTGAGAGTATCAGAAGCAGCTCAGAAGGGGAAGTCAGAAGTAGAGTATTATAGCACTTTGGGGTTTTGGGCTTAAGCAATCTAAGGTTGGTCTTTCAAAGTGGGTAGCTGACTAAACTGGGCAAAATCCATGCTATAATGGCCATATTGGTTGTCAGTGAAGCATGTGTTCTGAAGTATGTCTGCACAGATGCCTCTGTTTGCTAAGCAAGCGTTTGCCAAGGTGAGAAGGCTATTGTCTTTCATAAATTGAGTTTTAGAAATTTCTTCAAGCAAACAGTGGAGTTATTTATATTATCTTTCTGGGCAAAGTTTTTCTGGAAGAAATCAGTAAGTCATGTTGACATAGGTGATCAAAAGTCTTATGTGAGTCATATTGACATAGAAGTTCTCCAATTTAACTTGTTTAGACTCAAACTTGTATTCACACTAAATTAAAAAGTTATTCTTTGCAAGCTATACACTCAAAATACCTCAGGAATTCCAGAAAATATCTTTTATGAAACAGGGCATCGGAAAATGATTTTCAGAGATGATATCTTAAAGTGAGTCTTGAAAAATGAGAAGGGTATAGAAAAATAGAAAAGAGTGAGAAGAAGAAATAGAAAAGAATAAGAAGACAATTAGGAGAAAGAGTACGAGTTGAAGCCCCAGTGATAGCATTTGTGAAGAACAATGAAGAGAATATTTTGACTGAGAAAACCATCTAACTTTGAGGGAATAAGTTTTTTTTAAAAAAATTTTTTCTGAGTACATCAAAACCAGATTTTGATGGGCCCTACATGCATAATTAAGGGATCACTATATCTCTATTTACATTTATAATTAGGGCTTCCCAAAGATCTTTACATTTTTTGAATCTCATGACGTGTTTGTTTTCAAACATGGCATTCAGTAAGTAGTAGTTGATATTATTATTATATTTTCTTAAGCATTAAGAAAAGATTTTAGTGGCATTGTAATCAGGCATGCAGAAATGGTTGAACCCTATGGACATGAAAAAATAGTGAAACAAGAATTACAATTTGATTAATAGCTGCACACATGCACTCAAGGCTATAGGTTTAAATGTACATTTGGATCATGAAGCTTAGGCCCACTCTTTGAAAAGAAAAATAATAGATGAGCAGTAAGAAAAATTAAGTTTATTTACTCACTTATGTACATGTTACCAGAGAAGAGAATTTGAGTTGGCAAGATTCCTAAGGGAAATCCCTACTGATATTTTTATCTTTTCCTCCCTGATGGGAAAGAAACCAGGCAAAAGGAGCCTGGAGCCTGGAGCCTGTGTTCCTGTGTTTTGTTGTTGTTGTTTGTTTAGAACACAGTGACTCTGCCTGCTGGCAACTATAATCTAATTTATGTCCTGAAACTCTGACCAGCGAGATTAACTACTCCCATGCTTTGGGACAGAGCAGCTAAGAAAGAGGTAGACAGAGGTATGAAAAGAAGACAGGGTACTGCTAAGTTTCCTGACCCCTACATTCTTCTGTTTTGGTCCTCTGTACAAATTCACTTGGTGAGGATGTGAATTTAGGATAGATTGATGATGATTTTCAAGAGACCTAGAAATTTCTCATTCTGCCCTGTGTATCACTTTCCTCTCCATGGGATTCCCAAAGGTGCTATATCCACGATGAATAAGACAAGAAAGGGGACCAGGCTTGCTTTATTAATAGCTGTGCAAGAATCTAATACTCACAGTGGAAAACTCCACATTAAAAGCTGAGCTGGCAGATTAGGATGAAGATCCCCTATCGTTTTCTAAATCTACATTTTGAGATTCTGCACTATTTGGATGGTCATACAGAGAAAGGAAATATGGGGAGAACAATATGGCCATGTCTACACTATATATCTGAATTAAAATTCCCTGGATGGCCATCAGCACCAGATGGGCAGAAAGGAGGAGTCTGCATTTGGTTTTCACGACCTATTAAAATATATTTTCCTACCATTTGACCCAGCCATCCCATTACTGGGTATATACCCAAAGGACTATAAATCATGCTGCTATAAAGACACATGCACACGTATGTTTATTGCGGCACTATTCACAATAGCAAAGAGTTGGAACCAACCCAAATGCCCAACAACGATAGACTGGATTAAGAAAATGTGGCACATATACACCATGGAATACTATGCAGCCATAAAAAATGATGAGTTTGTGTCCTTTGTAGGGACATGGATGAAACTGGAAAACATCATTCTCAGTAAACTATCGCAAGGACAAAAAACCAAACACCGCATGTTCTCACTCATAGGTGGGAATTGAACAATGAGAACTCATGGACACAGGAAGGGGAACATCACGCTCCGGGGACTGTTGTGGGGTGGGGGGAGGGGGGAGAGACAGCATTAGGAGATACACCTAATGCTAAATGACGAATTAATGGGTGCAGGAAATCAACATGGCACATGGATACATATGTAACAAACCTGCACATTGTGCACATGTACCCTAAAACCCTAAAGTATAATAAAAAAAAAAAAAATATATATATATATATATATTTTCCTTTCTCACTAGAAATCATGACCCATTAATATTCCAAGCTCTGAACATTTATGCTAGTAATACTTCTTCCATTAAGCAGAAAAAAAGTGAACAGTGGAGCCAGAGAAGGGGTTGAAATCTCTTTCTCCCTACTAGAGTTTCAGGCATTTGCTTTAGAAAGGCAGGAGGAGATCTGTGAGGAAGAGAGTATTGAGAAGCATGCTTCTGATCTTACCAGACATACATCATTTTTCCTTGTAGTCTCTTTAGCAGATCAACTCTAGGCTACTGATTTCATTATAGCAGCTGGCCAACCGGTTAAAGTCTGGGTGGAAGGACGTTACTAGTGACAGAATTTAATCTCCATAGGAGCAGAATGTATCTGTAGTTTTTAGTGTATGACATAGTGCTTGATAAGTATTTGTTGAGCTGAAAGCATGACTGCTAGTTTGCATGTATTGCCCATTCTTTGAGAACTGCTGAATCAGGGTTCACATACACCTGCCCTCATTTGGAGGTACATATGATCTGGGTTATTTTCTTGCCTGGTGGAAAGTGTGGCAGACTTTCTAGCAATTCTCTTTTTCTCATGCCCTTTCACTCAGATGCCATGAAAGCTAAAATCTCACCTTCCCAGGCTACTTTGCCATTTGGGGTAGCCATGAGGCTCACTTGTGGCCAATGAGGAGTAAGCAGAGGTCGGCTATCATGTCTCTGAAAAGTTTTTGCTCTATTAATAAAAAAGAAAGACATAAATGATGCTACCTTGCTCTCTTCTTTCTGCCTCAAAATGGAAATTTGTCTAATATTTGGGCAGCCATCTAATGCCCAAATCTGAAAGTGAGATTGAGAGCGTCATAAATGTCAGCACTGACACCTTTAAGCTGAACAATACAGGCAATTGCCTATATCTAACATTGTTGCCACATGAGAAAAATAAACCCTTACTAATTTAAGCTAATAGAAGTTTTTCGTGTAGTCATTAACATTCTTGACTGTTGCAGAACTTATCTGGGAAGAAAACAGAAAAAAATCCTAAAACTCAATCACCCAAATGGATCACATCTGAGTTGAAATATGAACATCGTTTTCCTTTTTGCAATATAAACATATTCAATCTGCATCTGTGTGATACTTTCCCCAGGTGCACAAGAGGGAAGATGGAAAGTGTGGCTTCTCTGGTTTTTTACTTTTGAGTTCAGGAACAAACATAGAAAAATCATTCTCCATAGAAAAGAAAAAACTGGGATTCAAATTTCAAGTGTCTGACTTTATTCTGTACCCGGGGCCCTGATCCTTGAAGCTTGACTTCCCACTCAGGTTTCACAGGCCTAGATGTCTGAATTTTGAAAAGGTGCTTTGTATTGCAACAATGTGGCTGCACACTGCATTTCTTTTATGTATTCACACTGTTATATATTTCTTCATCAAGAACAGAACAGATATACCAAAAAAGAAATATGTTGGCCAGGCGTGGTGGCTCACGCCTGTAATCCCAGCACTTTGGGAGGCCGAGGTGGGTGGATCACAAGGTCAGGAGATCGAGACCAGCTTGGCCAGCATGGTAAAACCCCGTGTCTACTAAAAATACACAAATTAGTCATGCATGGTGGCACATGCCTGTAGTCCCAGCTACTCAGGAAGCTGAGGAAGGAGAATCGCTTGAACTCGGGTGGCGGAGGTTGTAGTGAGCTGAAATCACACCACTGCACTCCAGCATGGACAACAGAGGGAGACTCTGCCTTAAAAAAAAACCAACCAAAAAAGCAAAAAAAAAAAAGAAGTTAATGAAATAATACATCTTAAGGAGTTATGGTTTATACTAAGACAGCTGGCCTTAGCATTTTAAAATACCATATTATTCTAGATTATTGTGCTTCCAGGCAATGGCTATACATTTCAGTCAGCTCACCAGCAAAAAACATAGGGAGTTAGACAAATTTGAAATTGGATTCTGGTTCCACCATTTATAGTGATATGAGTCACTTGCAGCTAGTATACTGGTTAGTTCTTAAGACTGTGACTTCAGACAAATAATTAAACCTATCTTAATCTCAGTTTTCACAGCTGCAAAGGAATTACTAAAACCAGTCATTAAAATTGTGGTAAAAAGTAAGGAAATATACTTGATATATACTATCATCTATCATTATTATTAATTAGAACTTGACAGACAAATATCCACTCTTTCTGCATTATGGTTTGTCAGAATGTCCACAGGTTCACACTTTCTAGGATGAGACAGGGGAAGGATAATGACAAACCAAACCACCTCCAGATCTTCAGTCTACGCTCCTCCCCATTCCCGGGCAGCTGCTTAAACCATTTCAAACAACAGCAATTTAGGAAACAGGTTAATCTGAGTGATGATGACCTTTGTTAAGCTATCTCCAGGATCCCAGAGGTTGTCAAGGCTGAAAGTCAGAGGTGAGAGGGAGGTCAGAATCAGTCCCTTTTGGAAGTCAAAGTTGCAGATCAGTTGGAGACAGCGGGAGTTTCCCTGAGGAGGCCCTATACTTGATGACAGAAAGAGGAAAAGCAGATGTTGCCTCACCATCCACCTTCACTGCTACCTCCTCGGCTCCTCTGTAGATTAAAGGCTTAAACAGCTGTACTCTCTGTTAGTTTATTCACCTTGGATAAAGGAATTCTAGAAAAGTTCTTTATTTGGTACAGCTTGTCCAGGAGGTATAGATTGTGTCAAAAAAGTGTGCCTGCCACATTGTTTTGCTGAATAAGCCAAGCTGATTTTCTGGAACTGACAATCATAGAGTAACAGTTTCCAACGTTTGTAACCTATCCTAGTGAATATGAAAGGCAAATCAGGCAAATCCCAAAGATAGATTTACTTATTTATTTATTTACGGAATGGAGAAATTGAGATGGGGATTTGTCTGAGTCTGGGAACTTACCTTCAATGAACTCAGGTTCTCCCAAGACAAGGTGGGCTTAGAAGAGACCTCAATTATCATTTGAAATCTACTGTTAAATAGCCATGGTTTCTTAGGGATCATACAACATTTGTGGATCTTCTGCTACTCCATCTATAACACGAGCTTGAGTGTTTTCAGTTATGACCAAGGATAGTACCAGATCTAATGCTATAAATCTTTGATTAAAAATGGAAGCATTGCAAATTTGGCTGATGAATGATGATATGTAAATAGATACAACACCTTTCCTTGTCTTCATCATTACAAGAATGGCATCATGCTATATGTTTCTGGACTGGAATATGCCTTTTAGTGTACCTAAAATTGCCCCTTTCAAGATACACAAGCAACTATAAGTGTCAAGTTTTTCGGGTGATAAATTTCTACCACTGTCAGATTTATTTGCAAGCAGATAATAGATTATTAATCCCTGGGGCTTATACTTAGTACAGGGTAGGTTATTTCACTAGACCCTGTTATTTTGGGTTGAAGAAATACAGAGATGCATGTATTCTACTACTATAAAAAAACACAGACGTCAAAGGACTGTAAACTAGCACAGGCCTGCAGCGCCACCTGTTGGCTGTTGTGTTAATATCATAATCACAGAGGTCTAAGCTTTCAGAAAAGAAAGCTTCTTATCTCCAAAGTTAAAAAGAGGCAGGGTATGTGCAGGCCAAGTTTAAGTTAAACTCACTTTTATTTGAAAAGAAAAAAAAATGTGTCCCTAGAAAATGGGTGGGGCTACTTAATTCTGGATGACAGTGAGATGACCACTGATTTTCATTTACTTTATTTTTAAATGAAGCACTAGAGGAAAATAGAAAGATGGGATAATAAAATTTCAAAACTGGATAAGTTTTTAAGTAATGATATAACCTCCTCACTGTGTAGATGAAAAAAACAGAATGGAATGTATCCCATAACAAGAAGCTGTGTATCCCAGAGCTACAGAGCTTGGTAGTGAGGCTGCTGGAATGAAAACTAACTTCAGATTTAGTTCATAGTTCCGTCTGGGTAGCTTTCTTTAAAAAGGTGCATTTTAAGAGATCTCCATGTTCTTTATTTTTACCAGAATTATAATGAGTATCGGGGCAGTTCTTGCAATATCCTTATTTAAATTTACAGAATTGTGGAAGTAATAATTAGTTATTAACCCTCCGTTCTATCTGCCCGTTAAAAACTTTCAACAGCTGTTAACATGCTTATGGAATCTAAACTTGCCAAAAACTACTTTTTTTTTTTTTTCTCTTTCCTTATGTTTCTCAGCCATTCATTCCCTTCCTCCCACTAGGAGAGAAGGATTTTTTGTGGTATGCGGATGAGGAGCTGTGGTTCAATTGAGACATATGTGGTTCCAGTTCCTAGGTTGTGGTTCCCTGAAAATGCAAATTGCTCACTTGAGACAACCAAGAGCCAACAACAACAACAACAACAACAAAACTTCCAACTTGCTCTCCTATCCTAATCACATCTCCAGGCCCATCTGAAAGGGATGGAAACTCAATTGAGAAATGGGTCATAGCACATGCAAGATCTGACACGGGGTAAAAAGTTAGCAAATACCACCCTCAGTAATAAAAGACCAAAGGAGTCCAGTAGGGCTCAGAAGCACCATTTTGGACAGAAGTCAGAAACATCTACCAGGAATAACATTTAGAATTTGTAAGTTTTTCAAAATTAAAGACACCTTTATTTTTGCTTATGTTTTTATTTTATTTTACTTTAAGTTCTGGGATACATGTGCAGAACGTGCAGGTTTATTACATAGGTATACATGTGCCATGGTGGTTTGCTGCAGCCATCAACCCTTCACCTAGGTTTTAAGACTGCATGCATTAGGTATTTGTCCTAATGCTCTCCCTCCCTTTGTCCCCCACCCCCCAACAGGCCCCATTGTGTGATGTTCCTCTCCCTGTGTCCATGTGATCTCATTGTTCAACTCCCACTTATGAGTGAGAACCTGCGGCGTTTGGTTTTCTGTTCCTGTGTTAGTTTGCTGAGGATGATGGTTTCCAGCATCATCCATGTCCCTGCAAAGGACATGAACTCATGCTTTTTTATGGCTGCATAGTATTCCATGGTGTATATGTGCCACATTTTCTTTATCCAGTCTATCGTTGATGCACATTTGGGTTGGTTCCAAGTCTTTGCTATTGTAAATAGTGCTGCAATAAACATATGTGTGCATGTGTCTTTATAGTAGAATGATTTATGATCCTTTGGGTACATACCCAGTAATAGGATTACTAGGTCAAATGGTATTTCTGGTTCTAGATCCTTGAGGAATTGCCAAACTGTCTTCCACAATGGTTGAAATAATTTACACTCTCACCAACAGTTTAAAAGCATTCTTATTTCTCCACAGCCTCGCCAGCATCTGTTGTTTCCTGACTTTTTAATCACCATTATAACTGGCATGAGACGGTATCTCACTGTGGTTTTGATCTGCATTTCTCTAATGAACAGTCTTGATGAGCTTTTTTTCATATGTCTGTTGGCTGCAGGAATGTCTCCACTTGAGAAGTGTCTGTTCATACTCAGAAGACTTTTATCTCATTATGTTGCTCTCAGCTTGCCTAGCAAAGCTTGAAAACAAGACTTAAATAGATCAAACTGTTTTTAAGTAACTTATCTACATCTTAGAACAAGATTTGGAATATGTGCAGGAATACAAAAATATCCATCCCCCAAAAAGGTAAAATGTATAATGTCTGGCATCCAGTCAAAATTTATCATTTTGTAAAGAAACAAGATAATACAGCTATAATGAAGACAAAAATCAATCAGTTAAAACTGATCTGGAATGACACAGAGGAGACAGATGATAGTTAATAAGAACACTAAACCAGTTATCGTAACTATAGTTCATATGTGCAAGAAGCTAGAGAAAAGAGTTAAGATGTTAAGCAGAATTGTGAGGATATGTATTTTTTTTTAAAAGACCCAAATCAAACTTCTAAAGATAAAAACTACATAAAGAGAAGAAAAGATCAGTTAACACAAAAACATAGCAATCAAAACTATCAAAAGGGAAACAAACAGGAAAAAAGAAAAACACTGAAAAAGAAGAGTATCAGTGAGCTGTGGCACAATTTTAATGGCCTAATATACATGTAATTGGAATTTACAATGGGAGTAGGGAAAGAAAAAACTGTCTGGAGACATGAGACAAAAAACTTTCTACTGATAAAAATTAAAGGTCGATGTAACTGAGAAGCTCAATGAACTCAAATGACAAGACACAGAAGGAAAATTGCAGCACCACATATTATAATTATTTCCTTAAAACAAGTGGTAAAGAGAAAATGTTTTAAGTAGTCATGGAACAAAGAAACATTTTATGTAGAGGAAAAAAGATAAGGATGAGAGCAGAAGTCTTGTTTGAAACCATGCAATATAAAAGACAATTTTATGTGTTAGTAACATTTTTAGAGTACTGAAAGAAAAAAGGGACAACCTTGAATTCTTGAACTAACAAAAATACCTTTAAAAATGAAAGTAAAAGAAAAGCTTTTTCAGGCATACCAATGCTGAAATAATTCATTTATAACAGTTCTGAATTATAAAAAATGCTAAAGGAAATTCTTCAAGCAAAAGGAAAGTAATAGCAGATGGAATTCTGGATCTATACAAAAGAATAAAGAGCACTAAATAAGATAACTATGTGGGTTAATATAAATACATTTTGGTTGTTATTTAAGTCTCTGTAAAAGATAATCAACTGTTGAAAGCAAAACAATAAGAATATATTATAAGATTTATAAGATTTCTAAAAACAAGATGTCTGGAAACAATAGCAAAAAACCAGGAGAATAGAAATGGGTATTTCTATGTTTTGTGAGGTCCTAATACAAAAGGAGGTGCAATAGTACTTAAAGATATACACTGATAAGTTAAGATTGAATATTATAAGCTCTAAAGCAAACACTAAAATAGCACTAACTAAAACTAATAAGCCACAGATAAAATAGAATCATATGAAATACTCAGTTAATTCAAAAGAAGACAGAAAAAATACCAAAAATATACAAGTCAGAAAAAAGAAGTAAATTTGTCTTTATTTTGCAAGATAGTGTAATCATCTGTGTAGAAAGTTTAATGTAATCTACAAATCACTATGAATATTAGCAAGTGAGTTCAGCAAGGTCAGTGTACAAGATTAACACAAAGAATCAATTGCATTCCTACATACTAGCAACACAATTGGACATTAAAATTTAAAAATGCCATTTACGATATCAAAATATGAAATATATAGAAATAAATCTGACAAAAATGTATAATTCTTGCATACTGAAAACTACAAAAAATTGCTGAGAGAACTTAAGGAAGTCAAATAAATAGCGAGAGATGCCACCTTCATGATTAGAAGATGACTTATTTTGAAGATATCAATTCTCCAAATTAATCTATGGATCCAACACATTCTAAGTCAAAATCATAATAGGCATTTTTTGGGTAGAAGTTTACAAGCTGATTCTAGAAATCATGTGGGAATGTAAAGGCTCTAGAGTAGCAAAGTAATACTAATAAATAATAACCTTGAAAAATAAAAATAAATTTGAAGAACTTACACTACCTGACTCCAATAGTTATATATTTAGATAGATATAATAATCAAAACCATACTATATTGGTGTCAACATGGACAACTTAACAAATGAAGCATAAGATAGAGTCCATAAATAAAGTTCCTCATGTATGGTTAATTGATTTTCATTAAAATTACAAAGGCAATTCAGTGGAGAAAGGATAGTGTTTCAACAAAGGTTTCTGGAATGATTAGATATCCATTTGCAAAAAAAACAAAACAAAAACAAAAACAAAATATTGATACCTTGTACCATATACAGAAATTAACTCGAAATGAATATAAAAAAGATGTAAAACTTAAAACTACAAAACTTCCAGAAGAAAAATGTAGAAGAGATTGTATGACCTTGGGTTAGGCAACTATTTCTTAGACCAACACCAAAGGCATGATCCGTTAAAAAATAAACAAATTGGACTTTATCAAAATTAAGAATTTCTGGCTAGGTGTGGTGGCTTATGCCTATAATCCCAGAGCTTTCAAAGGCAAGGTAGGTGTATCACTTGAGGTCAGGAGTTCGAGACCAGCCTGGGCAAGATAGAGAAACCTCATCTTTACCAAAAATAGAGAAATTAGCCTTGTGTGGTGGTATATACCTGTGGTCCCAGCTATCGGGGAGGCTGAGGTGGGAGGATCATTTGAGCCTGGTTGTTGGAGGTTGCAGTGAGCCAGGATCACGCCACTGCACTCCAGCCTGGGCGACAAGCCAGAGACTTTCAGACCCTTTCTCAAAAAAAGAAGAAAAATTCTGCTCTTCAAAAGATACTATTATATGGAAATAAAAGAGAAGATGTATATTGAAAAAATATATTCACAAATCACATCCAATAATGAACTTGATTCAAGAATATATAAATCACTCTCAAAAATAACCAATGAAAAAATACATAGGTTAAAAGAAAATTGGACAAATAACATGAACAGACAATTCACTAATATATAAACATACAGCACATAAATATAAAAAACATGTTCAACATAATTGGTTATTCAAAAAATGCAAATAAAACCATATGTGACACTACCACCCATCTATTGGGATGTCTAAAATTTAAAAGAATAATCATGTCAAGTGTTATTGTGGGTGTAAAGAAACAAACTCCTATACTGCTGCTGGGAATGTAAAACGTCCCAATCAGTTTGGAAAACAGTTTGGAAGCTTCTTAAAAAGTTAAACATATGCCTACCATATAACACAGCTATTTCACTTCCAAGTATTTACACATGACAAGTGAAAGGCTACCTCCACACTTTTACATGCATATTCATAGCAGTTTTAGTTGTCAGAGGTCTAAAATGGAAAATATCCATATGCCTATCAACAGATGAATGGATGAATGATGATATACCTAAACAATAGATTAGTACTCCTCAAAAAAGGGAACGAACTACTGATACACAAAAACATGGCTAAATCTCTAATTATGCTGAATGAAAATGGCCAGACAAAAAAAGAATACCTACTGAAGGATCCCATTTGTATAAAATTCTAGTCAATGTCAACTAAACTGTAGTAACAGAAAGCAAATCGGTGGTTACCAGAGAATGGGGAAGGGGCAAGGAGGGTCAGAAAAGAAGGATTACAAAGGAGAATGAAGAAACTTGTACTTTGTCTTGATTTTGTTGATGGTTTCATTGGTGTGTACGTACGTCAAATAAGTGTAAAGTTGTACACTTAAATATGCGCTGCTTTTTATGTCAAGTAAATTTCCACAAAGCTGTTACATATTTTTTGAATGAGGTACAAAATAATTTATAAAAGCCATGAAGCGGCCGGGCGCGGTGGCTCAGGCTTGTAATCCCAGCACTTTGGGAGGCCGAGGCGGGCGGATCACGAGGTCAGGAGATCGAGACCACGGTGAAACCCCGTCTCTACTAAAAATACAAAAAATTAGCCGGGCGTGGTGGCGGGCGCCTGTAGTCCCAGCTCCTCGGAGAGGCTGAGGCAGGAGAATGACGTGAACCCGGGAGGCGGAGCTTGCAGTGAGCCGAGATTGCGCCACTGCACTCCAGCCTGGGCGACAGAGCAAGACTCCGTCACAAAAAAAAAAAAAAAAAAAAAAAAAAAGCCATGAAGCAAAGAATTGTCCATTGAAACAATCATGATATTCAAGATTCTGCCTTATGCCAAAAATAAGGATTTGGTTATCATTCGTAACTATCATATGAACTCATAAAACCAACCACTTTGAGGAACCCAAAGATTTCCTTCTCTAGGGATGGTAATCACAAAGGGACTGGATTTCACTTTGCTGTTTCTCACCTTCTCAGATTATAAATAACAGAGTAGGGTAGAATATTTTAGTACACCATGCAAAGGCCAGTATATGGTGGAATCAACAGCTAAGATGCATCTCCCATTCTGATGCTCCTTCATGCTTCCAGGACTTATGGCTCCCTCCAATGCATTACATATGCTTGTGTTTGGCTACCTCTCTGGCAAATGTTCATGTCTCTTCCATTTAAGGTTACGAATGCTAGACCTCATGACTTCTGTCTACTTTATTCTATTTTCATTTTATCATGTTCCCTTTGCTTGGGGAGCAGTTTTGGATTCTTCTCTCTTCTCACCCTGTTTCCTTTAACCTTTTATCTTCAGATTCACTGTGGGTCTTTCTTCTTTCCTACATTAATAGCACTTGTGTACCTCATCGGTCTCAACTTACCCACTTCTTTCATTAAACTCTTACTTCCTTCTTCCTGTCATAGTCAAGTGTTTTTTGTTATGCTCCTTTCTTTCTTCAAACTCATTTCAACAGTAGAAATAAAAGTAGTCCTATTATATATATAGAAATATATATTTTATATATTATATGTAGGAATATTATATATGTGTGTATACATATTGCTTTCCTACAATGAAAATATAAAACAAAAAAGAAAAACAAGGTTTTACACAAATATTAACAAATTAGTCTCTAAATTTGATGTAATCCAACAAAAATCCCTATGTGATTTATATCTGTGTAGCCATGCTACATATTATATAACAGTTATTTTTGTACATTTCTGGTGAAAGTGAAAGTTGGTAGAACAATCTTAGAAAAAGGATTTCCAGAATTTAGTGAACTTGATGGTCATGTACACATGGAACAGCATCCAGAATAGATATGATAACTGTGGTCTTTTTACACAATGGACTATACACAGCATTGTATTTCAGCTATGACTATGAACAAGCAGGGATCAATCTTACACAGAATGTTGAGCAAAAGAAGAAAAACACATAAAAGAATACAATATGATTAAATTCATATAAAGTTCAAAAATAGACAAAATTAAGCTCTCCTCTTCTTGGATACATGTTAAGTGGTAAATTATCCTGAAAAGCAAGTAAATAATTACTGTGAAATTCAAAATGATATTTTCCTCCAGGAGAAAGTGAGGGGTTGAGTTTGTGGGTGCTGTCATGCAGGTTATATTCTGTGGGGTGACAACACAGACATTCACTTTAGGAATTTTTGTTAAAGTCTTTTTTTTTTTTTTAACTTTTTAGTGTGGGGTTTATATTTCACAAATGCCAAAAAAGATCATACTACATATAATAATCTGCTTATTTTTTAGCTTGGCAATTAATAGTGATTATTTTCCCAGACAATTAAATAGGCTTTTAAAGATGAATCTGGCCAGGTGCAGTGGTTCATGCTAGCACTTTAGGAAACAGAGGCGGGAGGATTACTGGAACCCAGCACTTTGAGGCAAGATAGCAAGACCCCGTCTATACAAAAAACAAAAACAAAAACAAAACTAGCCAGGCATGGTGGTGTGTGCCTGTAGTTTCAGCTGCTTAGGAAGCTGAGATGGGAGGATCACTTGAGCCTGGTATCTGGAGGCTACAGTGAGCCATGATAGGGCCACTGCACTCCAGCCTGGGTGACAGAGTGAGACACTGGCCCAAAAATAAAAATAAAAATAATAAAGATGGATCTTAGGGGGCACAAAGACGCAGTTCTCTCAGATGAATAAATCTAGAAATCTCAAGTACATTATGAGAACTACAGTTAATAATATTGAATTATATACTGGAAATTTGCTGAAAGAGTAGATTTTAATTATTATTCCCCTCCCCCACTCCGCTTACCTCCCTGAAAAGAAGGAAAGTAACTCTGTGACATGATGGATATGCTAATTTACTTGATTGTAGTAATCACTTCACTACACATACATATATCAAAACGTCATGTTGTACACCTTAAATGTATATGATAAAGAATAAACAAATACAAATGGATCTCAAAAGATGACCTTCAATCTATGGTACCATAATTTAGTTAAATGCTCACCCAATTTTCTATATTTTGACTTTGCTGTTCTTTTCTTTTATAAAATAGAGCACAATAGATCTACATATATACAACTCTTTGCTTCATCTCCTATTGTTTCCTTAAGATAACATATTAGACGTGTAATAGTGGAGTCAAATAACATGCATTTAATAATCAATGAATATAAAGTCTATGAATATAAATACTCCTGCCGAGTTTTCCTCAAGAAATTTTCCATCAAGTGACACTTCTAACACCCTTTTATGAGAATGCTCATTTTCATTCACACTCACCAGCATGGCTATTAAAATGTCATTGCTAATTTGATAATTAACTAATTTCAGTTTCATGAGAGTAGAGACCTTTATATTTTTTACCAATATGACATCTTGCCCATACTAGGGTGCTCAATAAATATTTATTAACTAAAATAATTATATCTAACTTATTTTAATTGGCATGTATTGCTGAAAGTTCTCTTCGAGTTATTACTGTAAGTTGATATCTTCACAGATATTTTTCTTTCTTATATATTCTGGCAAATGACAATCATTATTACTTATTATTCAGGGGAATGCTTTTTTAAATATATAATTTAATCTCCATGGGTTTTTTTTATTTTTTATTTTATTATACTTTAAGTTCTAGGGTACGTGTGCACAACGTGCAGTTTTGTTACATATGTATACATGTTCCACATTGGTGTGCTACACCCATTAACTCATCATTTACATTAGGTATTTTTCCTAATGCTATCACTCCTCCCTGCCCCCACCCCATGACAGGCCCCAGTGTGTGATGTTCCCCACCCTGTGTCCAATGGTTCTCATTGTTCAATTCCCACCTATGAGTGAGAACATGTGGTGTTTGGTTTTTTGTCCTTGCGATAGTTTGCTGAGAATGATGGTTTCCAGCTTCACCCATGTCCCTAACAAAGGACATGAACTCATCCTTTTTTATGGCTGCATAGTATTCCATGGTGTATATGTGCCACATTTTCTTAATCCAGTCTATCATTGATGGACATTTGGATTGGTTCCAAGTCTTTGTTATTGTGAATAGTGCTGCCATAAACATACGTGTGCATGTGTCGTTATAGCAGCATGATTTATAATCCTTTGGGTATATACCCAGTAATGGGATGGCTGGGTCAAATAGTATTTCTAGTTCTAGATCCCTGAGGAATGGCCACACTGTCTTCCACAATGGTTGAACCAATTTACAGTCCCACCAACATTGTAAAAGTGTTCCTATTTCTCCACATCCTCTCCAGCACCTGTTGTTTCCTGACTTTTTAATGATGGCCATTCTAACGGGTGTGAGATGGTATCTCATTGTGGTTTTGATGTGCATTTCTCTGATGGCCAGTGATGATGAGCATTTTTTCATGTGTCTGTTGGCTGCATAAATTTCTTCTTTTAAGAAGTGTCTGTTCATATCCTTCACCCATTTTGTGATGGGGTTGTTTGTTTTTTTCTTGTAAATTTGTTTGAGTTCTTTGTAGATTCTGGATATTAGCCCTTTGTCAGATATGTAGATGGCAAAAATTTTCTCCCATTCTGTAGGTTGCACGTTCACTCTGATGGTAGTTTCTTTTGCTGTGCAGAAGCTCTTTAGTTTAATTAGATCCCATTTGTCAATTTTGGCTTTTGTTGCTATTGCTTTTGGTGTTTTAGTCATGAAGTCCTTGCCCATGCCTATGTCCTGAATGGTATTGCCTAGGGTTTTTATGGTTTTAGGTCTAACATGTAAGTCTTTAATTCATCTTGAATTAATTTTTGTGTAAAGTGTAAGGATGGGATCCAGTTTCAGCTTTCTACGTATGGCTAGCAATTTTCCCAGCACCATTTATTAAATGGGGGAATCCTTTCCCCATTTCTTGTTTTTGTCAGGTTTGTCAAAGATCAGATGGTTGTAGATGTGTGGTATTATTTCTGAGGGCTCTGTTCTGTTCCATTGTACTATATGTCTGTTTTGGTACCAGTACCATGCTGTTTGGGTTACTGTAGTCTTGTAGTGTAGTTTGAAGTGAAGTAGGGTGATGCCTCCAGCTTTGTTCTTTTGGCTTAGGATTGACTTGGCAATGTGAGCTCTTTTTTGGTTCTATATGAACTTTAAAGTAGTTTTTTCCAATTCTATGAAGAAAGTCATTGGTAGCTTGATGGGGATGGCATTGAATCTATAAATTACCTTGGGCAGTATGGCCATTTTCACAATATTGATTATTCCTATCCATGAGCGTGGAATGTTCTTCCATTTGTTTGTATCCTCTTTTATTTCATTGAGCAGTGGTTTGTAGTTCTCCTTGAAGAGGTCCTTCACATCCCTTGTAAGTTGGATTACTAAGTATTTTATTCTCTTTGAAGTAATTGTGAATGGGAGTTCACTCGTGATTTGGCTCTCTGTTTGTCTGTTATTGATGTATAAGAATGCTTTTTTGCACATTGATTTTGTATCCTGAGACTTTGCTGAAGTTGCTTATCAGCTTATGGAGATTTGGGGCTGAGTTGATGGGGTTTTCCACATAAACAATCATGTCATCTGCGAACAGGGATAATTTGACTTCCTCTTTTCCTAATTGAATACCCTTTATTTCTTTCTCTTGCCTGATTGCCCTGGCCAGAACTTCCAACACAATGTTGAATAGAAGTGGTGAGAGAGGGCGTCCCTGTCTTTTGCCAGTTTTCAAAGGGAATGCTTCCAGTTTTTGCCCATTCAGTGTGATATTGGCTGTGGGTTTGTCATAGATAGCTCTTATTATTTTGAGGTATGTCCCATCAATACATAATTTATTGACAGTTTTTAGTATGAAGTGCTGTTGAATTTTGTCAAAGGCCTTTTCTGCATCTATTGAGATAATCATGTGGTTTTTGTCTTTGGTTCTGTTTATATGCTGGATTATGTTTATTGACTTGCGTATGTTGAACCAGCCTTGCATCCCAGGGATGAAGCCCACTTGATCATGGTGGATAAGCTTTTGGATGTGTTGCTGGATTTGGTTTGCCAGTATTTTACTGAGGATTTTTGCATCAATGTTCATCAGGGATATTGGTCTAAAATTCTCTTTTTTTGTTGTGTCTCTGCCAGGCTTTTGTATCAGGATGATGCTGGCCTTATAAAATGAGTTAGGGAGGATTTCCTCTTTTTCTGTTGATTGGAATAGTTTCAGAAGGAATGGTACCAGCTCCTCCTTGTACCAGTGGTAAAATTTGGCTGTGAATCTGTCTGGTCCTGGACTTTGTTTGGTTGGTAGGCTATTAATTATTGCCTCAATTTCAGAGCCTGTTATTGGTCTATTCAGGGATTCAACTTCTTCCTGGTTTAGTCTTGGGGGGGTGTATGTGTCGAGGAATTTATCCATTTCTTCTAGATTTTCTAGTTTATTTGCATAGAGGTGTTTATAGTATTCTCTGATGGTAGTTTGTATTTTGGTGGAATTGGTGGTGATATCCCTTTTATCATTTTTTATTGCGTCTATTTGATTTTCTCTCTTTTCTTCTGTATTAGTCTTGCTAGTGGTCTATCAATTTTGCTGATCTTTTCAAAAAGCCAGCTCCTGGATTCATTAATTTTTTGAAGGGTTTTTTGTGCCTCTATCTCCTTCAGTTCTGTCTGATCTTAGTTATTTCTTGCCTTCTGCTAGCTTTTGAATGTGTTTGCTCTTGCTTCTCTAGTTCTTTTAATTGTGATGTTAGGGTGTCAATTTTAGATCTTTCCTGCTTTCTCTTGTGGGCATTTAGTGCTATAAATTTCCCCCTACATACTGCTTTAAATGTGTCCCAGAGATTCTGGTATACTGTGTCTTTGTTCTCATTGGTTTCAAAGAACATCTTTATTTCTGCCTTCATTTCATTATGTAACCAGTAGTCATTCAGGAGCAGGTTGTTCAGTTTCCATGTAGTTGAGCGGTTTTGAGTGAGTTTCTTAATCCTGAGTTCTAGTTTGATTGCACTGTGGTCTGAGAGACAGTTTGTTATAATTTCTGTTCTTAGGCTGTGCATGGTGGCTCACGCCTGTAATCCCAGGACTTTGGGAGGCTGAGGTGGGTGGATCACAAGGTCAGGAGATCGAGACCATCCTGGCTAACATGGTGAAACCCCGTCTCTCCTAAAAATACAAAAAATTAGCTGGGTGTGGTGGCAGGCGCCTGTGATCCCAGCTACTTGGGAGGCTGAGGCAGGAGAATGGTGTGAACCTGGAAGACGGAGCTTGCAGTGAGCCACGATCGCGCCACTGCACTCCAGCCTGGACGACAGAGTGAGACTCTGTCTCAAAAAAAAGAAAAAAAAATTTCTGTTCTTTTACATTTGCTGAGGAGTGCTTTACTTCCAACTATGTGGCCAATTTTTGAATATGTGTGATGTGGTGCTGAGAAGAATGTATATTCTGTTGATTTGGGATGGAGAGTTCTGTAGATGTCTATTAGGTCTGCTTGGTGCAGATCTGAGTTCAATTCCTGGATATCCTTGTTAATTTTCTGTCTCGTTGATCTGTCTAATGTTGACAGTGGGTTGTTAAAGTCTCCCAATATTATTGTGTGGGAGTCTAAGTCTCTTTGTAGGTCTCTAAGGACTTGCTTTATGAATCTGGGTGCTCCTGTATTGGGTGCATATATATATTTAGGATAGTTAGCTCTTCTTGTTGAATTGATCCCTTTACCATTATGTAATGGCCTTCTTTGTCTCTTTTGATCTCTGTTGGTTTAAAGTCTGTATTATCAGAGACTAGGATTGCAACCCCTGCCTTTTTTTGTTTTCCATTTGGTTGGTAGATCTTCCTCCATCCCTTTATTTTGAGCCTATGTGTGTCTCTGCATGTGAGATGGGTCTCCTGAATACAGCACACTGATAGGTCTTGACTCTTTATCCAATTTGCCAGTCTGTGTCTTTTAATTGGAATATTTAGCCCATTTACATTTAAGATTAATATTGTTGTGTGCGAATTTGATCCTGTCATTATGATGTTAGCTGGTTATTTTGCTCATTAGTTGATGCTGTTTATTCCTAGCATTGATGGTCTTTACAGTTTGGCATGTTTTTGCAGTGGCTGGTACTGGTTGTTCCTTTCCATGTTTAGTGCTTCCTTCAGGAGCTCTTTTAGGGCAGGCCCTGGTGGTGACAAAATCTCTCAGGATTTTATTTCTCCTTCACTTTTGAAGCTTAGTTTGGCTGGATATGAAATTCTGGGTTGAAAGTTCTTCTCTTTAAGAATGTTGAATATTGGCCCCTACTCTCTTCTGGCTTGTAGAATTTCTGCTGAGAGATCAGCTGTTAGTCTGATGGGCTTCCCTTTGTGGTCAACCCAACCCTTCTCTCTGGCTGCCCTTAACATTTTTTCCTTCATTTCAACTTTGGTGAATCTGACAATTATATGTCTTGGAGTATTATATGTCTTGGAGTATCTTGGACAATTATATATCTTGGATACTCTTCTGGAGGAGTATCTTTGTGGTGTTCTGTATATTTCCTGAATTTGAATGTTGGCCTGCCTTGCTAGGTTGGGGAAGTTCTCCTGGATAATATCCTGCAGAGTGTTTTCCAACTTGGTTCCATTCTCCTCGTCACTTTCAGGTAAATCAATCAGATGTAGATTTGGTCTTTTCACACAGTCCTATATTTCTTTTTATTCTTTTATCTCTAATCTTGTCTTCTTGCTTCATTTTATTCATTTGATCTTCAATCACTGATACATTTTCTTCCAGTTGATCAAGTCGGCTATTTGAAGTTTGTGCATTCATCACATAGTTCTTGTGCCATGGTTTTCAGCTCCATCAGGTCATTTAAGGACTTCTCTACACTGGTTATTCTAGCTAGTCATTCATCTAATCTTTTTTCAAGGTTTTTAGCTTCTTTTTGATGGGTTCGAACTTCCTCCTTTAGCTTAGAGAAATTTGATCGTCTGAGGCCTTCTCTCAACTCGTCAAAGTCATTCCCCATCCAGCTTTGTTCTGTTGCTGGTGAGGAGCTGCGTTCCTTTGGAGGGGGAGAGGCACTCTGATTTTTAGAATTTTCAGCTTTTCTGCTCTGTTTTTTCCCCATCTTTGTGGTTTTATCTACCTTTGGTCTTTGATGATGGTGACGCACAGATGGGGTTTTGGTGTGGATGTCCTTTGTTAGTTTTCCTTCTAACAATCAGGACCCTTAGCTGCAGGTCTGTTTGAGTTTGCTGGAGGTCCACTCTAGACGCTGTTTGCCTGGGTATCAGCAATGGTGGCTGGAGAACAGCGAATATTGCTGAACAGCAGATGTTGCTGCCTGACTGTTCCTCTGGAAGCTTCGTCTCAGAGGGGTACCCAGCCATGTGAAGTGTCAGTCTGCCCCTACTTGGGGGTGCCTCCCAGTTAGGCTACTCAGGGGTCAGTGACCCACTTGAGGAGGCAGTCTGTCCGTTCTCAGATCTCAAACTCCGTGCTAGGAGAACCACTACTCTCTTCAAAGCTGTCAGACAGGGACATTTAAGTCTGCAGAGTTTTCTGCTGCCTTTTGTTCAGCTATGCCCTGCCCCCAGAGGTGGAGTCTACAAAGGCAGGCAGGCCTCCTTGAGCTGCGGTGGGCTCCACCCAGTTTGAGCTTCCTGGCCACTTTGTTTACCTACCTAAGCCTCAGCAATGGTGGGCGCCCCTCCCCCAGCCTCATTGCTGCCTTGCCGTTCGATCTCAGACTGCTGTGCTAGCAATGAGCGAGGCTCCATGGGCATGGGACCCTCCGAGCCAGGCATGGGATATAATCTCCTGGTGTGATGTTTGCTAAGATCATTGGAAAGGCACAGTATTAGGGTGGGACAGAAACATTAGTTTCTGTGTTACAGCATTAAGCATCCCACTAGTACTAGTCACTATAAGGTACTCCTGTATAATCAGATCATACTACAAATCGATGTTTGTAGCATGCACATGTGTACACACCCATTTATATACTTGCATTCTTAATGAGGACAGTAGAGCATATTGATTATGATTAAGATCTATAAAATTGTTTTACACATAACTACGTATACCTTGCCCTCACTAGTTTAGCAAACACTATTACATAATTCATCTACTTGAATGGAGAAGAGATAAAATGCTAGATATTATATACAAAGTGAAAATCACCTTTTCAGATTAACGATTGTTTCTTCCCGAACAGATGTTATCTTATGAACATTTGGGCAGTATCTGTTTTATTGATTTGTTTAGATTATGAAAAACTGAGTTAGTTTAGCATGAATTTTCAATGTTGAGGTTGTAATTGCTTGAAGTTTGTCACTAGGAAGATAAAAAAGGATCAGATGGCATTGCCCAATGGATGGGATAGTGCTCTTAATCTAATTAATTGAAAAGTAAAAATGCAATAGTGTGCTCTAGTTTCAGGATTGATGTAGTTTTAGCCATAAGCCAAGATTTATTTTTTACCTCATGCCTAACAACACAAACTCTGTGAGCAAACGATATTTTTTTCACTAAGAGGATCTTAGAATATAAAACAATCTATCTTTTATCATCCCACTCCCATTTATTTAAACAAGGTTCATCAAAATTTTCTTACTTGCCAAATCTGATTTTTATTAAATACCTAATCAATATTCAGTAAAGAATGGCTCACATTTAAAATCCTATTTGAACACTCCATTACCTTTAATGCTGTTGACAATTTCCTTGAACTACTGTGAGACCCTGACCTTTGATTTCATGATATACATTTTTTTCTGGATGTTTTTCAGTAACTCTGACCATTCTTTCTTGCTCTTTCTTGATTTGTTTTTTAAACATTGGCCTTTCCAGTTCATTTTTTTCTCTCTTTTTTCTTAAAGTCCTTTTCCCTTCCACCAGACACTCTCACGCATTCACTGCCATGGCTTTAACAACCACCTACAATCTTTTAATGCTTATTTTTTTCCAGTCCAGAGCCCCCTGGTGAAGTCATCGTCAGCCCCTAACTGCTCTTCTTTCTGTTTTCCTTATCTTCATTGGCAGCACCATCATCCACCCAGTCATCTGAGTCAGAATTCTCGAAGTTATACTCCATTCTCATCTGTATCCCCTAAATCCAATTAATCTACAAATTCTTCCAATTCTAAGTACAAGTAATTCCTAAAATCTTCTCCATTTTTCTATCTGACTACTATTGTCTTTGAGCACTTCTCATCATTCTTGACAAAACTTGGAGTTTCCTTACCAGGCTCTTTGCCCGTAGTCTCACATCTTCCAAATCGCACCCAGAGTACTACATAAGTCTGATAATATACCTTCTTTATCTGAATATATTTAATAGGTCTTTATCTCTTACAAGATCATGTCCAAACCACCAAGTACGGCATACCAAGCCCTTCATAATCTACATCTGAATCTTCATCTTCAAACCCACTAAATACTCCTACTCTCTCTGCATCATACTCTATTGAATTATTTCTATGTCTTCAGCACCTCCCCAGGCTGTTTCATATTTTTAGTTATCATTATTTTTGTTTATTATCTTATTTTTGAGATTGGGTCTCTCTCTGTTGCCCAGGTTGGAGTACAGTGGTGGGATCTTGGCTTACTGCAACCTCTGCTTCCCGGGCTCAAATGATTCTCCTGCCTCAGCCTCCTGAGTAGCTGGACTACAGGCACGTGACACCACACTCAGCAAATTGCTTTTTTTGTAGTTTTAGTAGAGATGGGGTTTCACCATGTTGGCCAGGCTGATCTCAAACTCCTGACCCCAAGTAATCCAACCACCTCAGCCTCCCAAAGTGCTGGGATTACAGGCGTGAGCCACCACGCCTGGCCTGTTTCATGTTTTTATACTTTGCATTCATATTCTTCTACTTAAAATGACCCTTTCTCACTCATACCTATATGAAGTTTCTCTAAAGAACCTTTCTTCAACCATTAGATAAAGTTAATCACTTGCTCTATGCAATAACAGTACCTGATATATGCTGCATATAATCTGTTATATTGTGATTTATTTGCTACATATCTCATATATCTAATATAAATGTCCTTCAGGATAGGAACTATTTGTTAGTCATCTTCAGTGCTCAGCTCATGGATCTGCTTTAATATTTTTAACAAGTGGCTGAATGGACAAATTAATAAACACATTTATGAAGTATAGGTAAGGACAACAGTGAGTACATTGGTTTACTTATGTTATTTTGCTACAAATTACGTTCAAAATATTATTAGATCAGTGCTGTAAATAAGTTAGAAACATAAGGTGAGAATCAAACTGATTGTGCATGGTGTACTGCTAGGTTAGAAGTCACTTGTCAGCTATATAACATTGAGCAAGTCACCTAACTTTAATACTTTGTACCCCAGTTTCCTCATCTGTAAACCAGGCATGGTAATACCCACCTATGCTAATTAGGATATAGGCTAAATTTCTATACAAAGATATTCTAAAGTATGACTTAAAGAAGATATATATATATACACACACATGTGCATTGGAATATGTGCATTGTAAATGCAAAACCAACAATGATCTTTGAGGAAAATGATGCCAAGTTCACACATATCACTTTGGCTCTCATTTTTTTCGAGAGAACTTACTCACGTGGCCACCTATCCTTGCAAAGTATGTTAGGAAATATACCCTCTGTATGGGTGACCACAGGCCATTTAAAACTTTCTTACTGGGAGAGAAGGGAGGAGATATATTGAAAGGGCAGCTACCCTACTATTTCATAATGCTGTTATGAGAATTTAGAAGAAACATGTAAAATCATTTAAAACGGTATCTGGCACATAGTGAGGACTCTATAAATATTATCTATTATTTTTCTTTATAGTCAAGTAAACTGAGACTCAGGGAGTTTAAATAACTTGGCTTGCATACTCACACTGAGTAGGTGAAAGAGTAAGACTCTGAACTCTGGTTGGCCTGAGCATAAAGATTTCCAGACTTCCCACTACCTAAAATGTACTGCACACTTAATGGAATCTGGAAAAGAAGAAATCAAGTCCTGTTTCTTGTTCTATAATGGCATTTATTTTAGTGAATGTACCTTCTGTGTTCTTCAAATGGCTTTTTCATGTCAATAAAGTTCATGGAGTCTCAAGGTTTCTACACTTCCAGTTATCCCTGGAAGTATTTGGATTCTTGTCTGGATTTTGGCAATATCTCAGAGATAACATCATCAAAGGAGTTGGGTAAAGGAGTATCTGCATTCATTAAGAGAAAGAAGTTTTCTGCCATATTTATGTTCAGATAACTTTTTCTATTATATGAAATGGAAGGGTTGGCAGGCTGGTCTAGGTTTTGAGAAATTACAATCCACTTTTAAGTTATTTGCCTAGTGTAGTGGTTGAATTGAATGGTGCCCCTAAAATATATGTCCACATCCTAACCTCTGTAATCTGCAAATCTGACATTATTTGGAAAAAATAACTTTGAAGATGTAATTAAGTCAAATATTTTGAGATAAGATTATCGTGGATTACTGACTGGGCCCTAAATCCAATGATAAGTGTCCTAACGAGAGCCAGAAGTGAAGACACAGAGGGAGAAAAGGCATGTGAAGACAGAAGCAGAGTTTAGGGTTTTGCAGCCACAAACCAAGGAACACCTGGGGCCACCAGAGGCAGGAAGATGTAAAGATTCTCCTCCAGAGTCTTTAGTAGAAATGTATCCACGTCAACACTTTGATTTTGTACTTCTAGCCTCCAGAATGGTAAGAAAATAAATTTATGTTGTTTTAAACTATTTAGTTTGTGATAATTTGTTATGGCTGCCCTAGTGAACTGATACAACTAGTATAGAAATTTTAGCTGATAATTTGTTAATCAAGATCTGAAAGTAATGAGTAAAAGTGAAGGCACTGAGGCTAACAACACTTTTTCTACTTCTAGATCCCAAAGAATAGGAAAGGGTGAAAGAATGTGATAGAAAATGCAAGGAAGAGAGTGAGAAAGACCGAGCAAAAGAGGGAGGGAGCCTCTTGAGCTGATGGGGGGCAGGATCCTCAGGGACTGCTTGAGGACCCAGGCTCAGTGGGAGGTGAGCAGACGCTGCAGGGGTCTCATCACTTAGTTTCAGAGCCAACTTTCAAAGACGCTCCATCCCTCCTGTGAAGCTTTCTTCCCTGGGAGACCTATCTACACTCTGAGTCACACGTAGTATTTGTGTATCAAATATTTGATACACAGAAATATTTTTAACTTTCAACTTTTAAAATACAACAAAACATACATGGAAGGGCTAACTGAACTGTGGGTACCATCTAGATGAGTTATCCCTAGAGGGTATCCCTGGGGAAGTCATGGCAAAAATGCCATGGCTACGGGTGGCCCTGGTGAAAGAGGAGATTGTCTGCTTGTTTTCTGCCAAGCAAGAATTCATTTTTGTTAATAATTATTAAAAGTGTTAGTTTCCATAGCATTTCTATAGTATGTTGTTAGTATAACTGTGCTTTCACACAAACTATCTCATTCATTCTTTACATTAGCCCTGTGTGGTGGATAAGGATAGACATTATGATACTTTTATTTTAAAATCCTCATTTATTAAGTGAAGAATCAGGGCACTTAGTGACTTCCTCCAGGTCATAAAGAAAATAATGAATGGAACTGGAATTAAAAGGGAAGATTACTGATTCCTTTTATCCAATCTTAATTCTATGTTGTTCTTTCATCAACTATTCAACCAGCAATTATTGAGCTTCTAATATATTCAATGCTAGGCATTAGACAGAAAGAGGCATAAAAGATGGAAGAGTTCCTGATTTCAGAAACATTGTGGTCTTCGCAGAAAGACAAGCATACAAATGTCTATCTAACTTTTAAAGCAAAATGAAATATAAGGAGCAAAGCCCTGTGATAATTTCTTATAATAACAAGACTTTGATATGCTGTAATGGTGATTGGCATCTTGTCTCCAGTTAGCACCTATTGTTATACAAGGCTGTGGGCAAAAGTGGACATAGGGAGGTAGGGAGAGTTAAGAAGAGAAAGGATTTGACAAGTATGAAAGTGCAAGGTGTCCCTAAATCACAAGTATTCTTCCAGATGAGAAATTGAAACCACTAAATGGAGAATTTGTGGTTTTGCTGTCACTATCCTGGATGTGTCAGCCAGCTGCAAAACCCAGACTTGTCCTTATTGAAATTTAAGCCAGAGCAGACAACCATCATTCAGTGGTATGCAGGACCAGGATGCATTCGGGTCCTGCATTCAGATTCTTGTTTCAATTCTGCACAAACCAATGCAAATTCTGGACTTCATATGACTTTAAAAAATCATTATGTGTTCCAAATAAGATAATTGACAAATGAAAGAAAGTGAAATTTAAATGTGAATAAAATCTGCTGGATGGTTTGAATTCCCTTTATTAAAATGTTTTAACATTGTTTTCCAGTTAATAAATTTTCTATTTAAAATAATTCAAAAGTGTTTTTCTTAAATTATTCATTATAAAATTTGATTTTAAGCCAGGTTTTCTTGCTTCTGCATTCCAGAGGCAGATGTTTCTCACAGAGATGGTGGAACATAACTGCTTTCTTCTGTAGTAGAATTTGTATCTAGACATCAGAAAGCCAAAGTAGATCCCATTAATAAGACACGTTGGAGACAATTTCCACTATGGGCATCCTTCAAGGATATTGTGGGTTTGGTTTTCAGACTACTGCAATAAAGCAAGTATTGCAATGAAACCACTCACGCAATTTTTTTTGTTTCCCTGTGCAGTAATAGTTATGTTAACACTATTCTCTAGTCCAGTAAGTGCGCAAAGCATTGTTTTAAAAATGTACAGACCTTAATTAAAAAATAGTTTATTCCTAAAAAATGCTAACAATCATCTGAGCCTTCAGGGAATTATAATCTTTTTGCTTGTGGTGGGTCTTGCCTGGATATTGAAGGCTGCTGGCTAGCGTTGCTGAGGGGCGGGTGGCTGTGACAATTTCTTACAATAAGATAACAATAAAGTTTGCCACATTAACTGACTCTTCCTTTCACAAAAGAGTTCTGTGGAGCATGTGATGCTGTTTGATGGGATTTTACCAATAGAACTTCTTTCAAAATTGCAGTCAGTCCTCTCAAACCCTGCTTCTGCTTTATCAACTAAGTTTCTGTAATATTCGAAATTCTTTGTTGTCATTTAAACGACGTTCACAGCATTTTTACCAGGAGTTGATTTTACCTTAAAAACTACTTTCCATGCTCATCCATTAAAGGCAACTCCTCATGCATTCAAATTATGTTATGAGATCACAGCAATTCAGTCACATCTTCAGACTCTCCTTCTAATTCTAATTCTCCTGCTGTTTTCACCATGTCTGTAGTGACTCCCTTCTCTGAAGTCATGAACCCTTCAAAATCATCTATGAGAGCTGGAACCAACTTTTACAAATTGTTGGTAATACTGCCATTTTGACCTCCTTTCATCAATCACACATGTTTTTAATGACATTCAGAATCGTGAATCCTGTCCAGAAGGGTATTAATTTACTTTGCCCAGATCTACCAGAGAAATCATTATCTATGCCAGCTAAAGCCTTACAAAATGTTATTTCTTAAGTAATGATACTTGAAAGTTGAAATTACTCCTTGATCTATGGGCTGCAGAATAAATGTTGTGTTAGCAGGCACAAAAACAACATTAATCTTCTTGCACATTTCCATCAGCCCTCCTGGGTAACCAGGTCCATTGTCAATGAGCAGTAGTATTTTGAAAGGAATCATTTTTTTATAGCAGTAGGTCTCAACAGTGGGCTTAAAGTACTCAGCAAACCATGATATAAAGGGATAAGCTGTCATCCAGGCTTTTTTGTTCCATTTATAGAGTGCAGGCAGAGTAGATTTAGCATAATTTTAAGTGCCCTAGGATTTCCAAAATGGTAAATGAACTTTGGCTTCACCTTAAAGTCACCAGCTGCATTAGCCCCTAACAAAAAAGCCTGTCATTTGAAGCTTTGAAGCTTGGTTTTGACTTCTCCTTTCTAGCTATGAAAGTCCTAGATGGCATCTTTTTTCAATGTAAGGCTGTTTTATCTACATTGAAACTCTGTTGCTGGGATGGCATCTTCATCATTCATTTTAGCCAAGTCTTCTGCAGCCTCTTCACCTGACACTTGCTGCTTCACCTGACACTTTTATGTTATGAAAATGACTTCCTTAAACCTCACGAACCAGCCTCTACTAGCTTCATACTTTTCTTCTTCAACTTCCTTACCTTCCTTAGCCTTCATCGAAATGAAGAGACTTAGGGTCTTGCTCTGGATTAGGCTTTGGCTTAAGGGAATGTTGTGGCTGGTTTGATCTTCTAATCAGACCTCTGACACTTTCTTCTGATCAGCCATAAGACTTTGTTATCATTCATGCATTCACTGGAGTAGCACAGTTAATTTCCCTCAAGAACTTTTCCTTTGCATTCATTACCTGGCTAACTGTTTGGTGCAAGAGGCCTGGGCTTTTGACATACCTTCCTCACTAAACTTAACCATTTCTAACTTTTGATTTGATGGGAGAGATGTGTGACTCTCCCTTTCATGTGAACACTCAGAGGCCATTGTAAGGTTATTAATTGGTCTAGCTTCAATATTTTTGTGTCTCAGGAAATAGCGAGGCTTGAGGAGAGGGAGAGAGGTGAGGGAATGGCTGGTTGGTGGAGAAGTCAGAGTACACAGCATTTATTCAGTTTGCCATATTCTATGAATGTGTTTTGTGATGCCCCCAAAACAGTTGCAATAATAAATCCAAGATCACTGATCACATGTCACCATAGCAGATGTAATAATGATTAAAAAGGGTGAAATATAGTGGGAATTACCCAAATGTCACACAGAGACACAAAGTGAACACATGCTGTTGGAAAAAATGGTGCTGATAGACACAGGCTTGCCACAAACCTTCAATTTGTAAAAAACTCAATATCTATGAAACAAAACAAAAGTGAAGTGCAATTAAACAAGTTATACCTGTATTTCATTTACTGTAAAATTAGTAACACTATCCTTATATTCTCTTAACAAGTTGTACCTGTGTCCATTTATAGTCTTTTACTCTTTTGTAATTATTGTAAGTGTACATAAGCATTTTCATTTATCAGCAGAGGAAATGGATCCTCAGAGATGGTAAGTGGCAAGTGCAGCATCACATAATTATCAATGGGTGATTGGTTTATTTTGGACTGCATGTTCTCACATGCTCACTCTGTTTTATCAGAGCACTTTTTCTTGACTCAACTAAAATGCCAAGTGCAGCCAGACAGTCAAATAGAAATATTTGATTATTTGACTGTCAATATTTTCTTTCAGGGCCTAAGTGTTAATGACACCACAGATGAAACCAGAAAACCATTTGCCTGGGTTTGGATGGTATTCAGTATTCTCAGCCCTGTAATGATGAAGGCAATGTGGGAAGGTTGAGGTGTAAGTGCAGTCCTGCTAATTAGATGCAGTCTGGATATTGGAATGTGCTTGAGTACCCGTTGAAACACACATCACATCACTGATACCGTAATTGCCATCTCCTTTTCTTTCAGCTCTTAGATATGTCTTGGCAAATTATCAGTGCTGAAAAGAAGCATTTAAAAGCCAAAGGGAAGCTCAAGTGTAACAATAAGGATTTAAGGAATCTAAAATGGCAACCACAAAGAAATTCTTCTAACAGTTTTTGAAGCTTGTTATTTCTTTAGCAACATGTCATTCTTGTAGCCTTTGTGAGACCAAAAGAAGTATTAAAATCAAAGAGGCTTCCTTGATGTTTGATAGGGACTTATCACATAAAATGTGTTTTAGAATGGCGATGACGGACTTTTCCAGTTACTCAGAGATAAAAAAGATGTTCCAATGTCAAATGGAAAGCTGGAAAGAGAATTCGGGGCAAGCAGAAAACTTCACTCTCTGCCTTCTACATAAGCCTGCCTAGTGCAAAGCTAGAAGGCAGAAAAGTGACGGAAGACACACCAGTGTGTCGTCCCCTGAGCCCCAGATCATAGTTTGGTTGTCTTATATTTGCAGGATATTCCAAGAGATGGTTAGATCCCAGGCTGACTATCTAAAGTGAGTACATTATAGCATGATTGTGAACAATGTGAATTTTAGACCAGCTTAGCTGCTTATGAGCTCTGTGACCTGGGGCAAGTTTTTTATCCTCTCTATTCTTCCCACATATAAAATGGCTGTCACCTACTTAATTGCCATTCCTATCCCCCATCTTAGTTGGGAGAGCCTTGCTCCCACTCAACAGATTGACAGTGCTATTATTCACTTTACCAGCTTCCTTTGCACGGAGCACCTGAGCATGATTCAGTCCAGTGAAATCTAGTGAGATCTCAGGGAAAGGCGCTTAGAGACATCTAGGATGTAAAAGAGGAAACTCTCCTTTTCTTTGTCAGTCATTGTAATTCCATGGTGGTGTAGCCACCTGGTAACTATGATAGATAATGGTGAGAAAGAAGCAAATATAAAAACAATGACTTATTGGAGAGTTGTAAAGACCCTAGATTCTTTTGTTTTTCTTCTATTTGTTTTATTTTATTTTCTCCCCACTCCCCTAAATTCTTAATGGCATTCATAAATTACTGCATCAGCTCTGGCATATTCCCCCCTCCTGTCATCTTCTTCTTCTTATAAGAGACAATAATGGTCCTTAATGTTACACCAATTTTAGCTAGGTCTTCTGTAACTATAGCTGAAAAGATTATAAAAGATAACAGTAATTATTACTTACCAAGTTGTTGTGAGGGTTAAAGAATATAACACATCTGAAATACAATACATTCAAATACAAGTCTTGACATATGTACATATAGCTCTAGATAAATAATGGATGATCTTTATAATAAAAAAATCTATTTCTCAAGTCTGATCATTGCCCACCTCCACTAATATTGGCTTTGTTTTGTTTCTCACTCTATTGCAACTTGTCAGGATCACGTCTATCTTAAGATTTCATGGGGTTGACATTACTAGATTTTGTTTTTCTTTATATGCACCAGTGTTTCTTCAGCCACAATTGCCCAGTGCACAGCTAGAGTAACCTAAACTTTATTTAGTTTCACTTCTGTCCCACATACTGGTAAAAGTGACAACAATTTTCCAGTGATCTTGAGACATCTTCCAGAGTGTGTCACGTGTGCTTCCCGAAAAGCCCTGGCCCTTCTCAATGTCTACTGCCAAGACCTCAGCTGCTGATAAGCAGCTGGGAAATAATTGCCTATGTTACCCACTATGGTCACCTCCCTCTTGGCAATGCCACCTCTGCGGGTGGCCCCGCCTGTACCAAACACCTCTGCTGAAATGCTCAACATGTCAAAGTGGTACATGGTAGGTTACTCAGGATGCTAAAGCCATGACTATTTTGTGCACAAATGTGGGCTTCATGTTTCTCCCTATTTTGTGTCACATTTAGACATATGAATCTCAAAATAGTTTTGTTAAGAGCCCAACATCTTAAGGAATTTTAATTAAAATAAACGTTAAGACCTGTATTTTTTGGCTTGTCTCTACCTGCTAGCCCTTTCACTTTTCTAGACTTAAGTCCCTTTTCTAGACTTAATTCTCAGCCTAGGAACAGGAGAGGCAATCATTATATCTCATATAGAGTTTTCTCTTCATGTCTATTAACTGAGGTTTGGCTGGTGGACCAAATTTGTCCGCTTGCTCCCTCTCTCTCCTCTAATTTCCCACAGGCAAATATAATTTGGGCCACCTTTACAATCAAACTTCTAGTTATTTTCAGAGTCATGTGAAACCCAACCATGCACAAATCTTGGGTTTAATTTCATTCTGCTTTCACCAGCTACCTAAAACCATCAAGCAGGAAGACCTGTCATATATTTTTTTCCCACCTTTTGCCATTGAGGACATATTTTATCAATTCAGACTAAAGAGAATATTACTTTGCCCTCAAACTTCAGAGTGTTTTACTCCAAATGATAATAAACTCTAGAGACATGCTTAATTCAGTGCTTAAAAACCTATGTGTCCTAAAATGATCCAAGGGTGGGCCTAAATCCGTCACACTGCAGCACAAAAGGAAATTCTTCTCATTTGATCTTTTGTGAAAACAGAGTGGCTGATCTACCATTCCTCTCTAACTTAGCAACACTCTTTGAGCAAATGAAAAGTTATCTGTCAAACTTCTGTTTTTCTTCAGAGTTTAAAATTCTAGAGACTGGAACCATTTTCTATCTTCATCATTTTAACTTTCCAAGAAGTCTGTTTAGTGACTTTTCTTTGAAATGTCTTCATGCCCTTACACGCCTCCTGATCAGATAAAGGGACTCCACTTGCTTTGATCTTTCTTTGTAAGTCCTACTTTCTTCTGCTTTCATAGTCATCATTGTCCTCCTCCTGCACCTTCTCTAGTATTTCTGTTCTGAGTATAACTGATTGCAAAAATCTTATGTTTATCTTCCTTATGAAGGGTTAGCCAATGCCAATAAAAGCAAAAATTATCTTCATGAGGAAATGACTAAGAAATAACTTAGTAGCTTCTCATATCTTTCGACCAGAGAACATTTCAACTCTCAGAAAAGAACATGGTGGGGATATGCATGCAGGAACCGTTCTTAAAAAAAAAAAAAAAAAAAAAAACCTATTGTGTAACAAAATTAGATCTGGACTCATATAGGTTCAAAGCCCTAAGAAACAAATTAAGGCAAAAAATCTCTAGGGCATTTTCAAAATCACTCACAGAGCAAACTCTCCTTAGAATAGTTGTCTTTATGGCCAGGATTGGGTCTATAAACCCAGTACTGTGGGAGGCCAAGGCAGGCAGATAGGTTGAGCCTAGGAGTTTGAGACCAGCCCAGGCAACATAGGAAGACCCCATCACTACCGAAAATACAAAAAAAAAAAAAAAAAATTAGCTGAGCATGGTGGTGTGTGCCTGTATAGTACCAGTAACTCAGGAGGCTGAGATGGGAGAATCGCTTGAGCCCGGGAGGCAGAGATCGCAGTGAGTTGAGATCACACCACTGTACTCTGGTCTGGGAAACAGTGAGACCCAGTCTCAGATAAATAAATAAATAAATAAATAAATAAATAAATAAATAGTTGACTTTGTATAAGATATTTCTTTTGCTGTACAGTTGGCTTTCTCTTATTGCCACAGAGTAATTTGATTGTGACAATTAAGTTACATATTCTACAGAACTGGTTTGTAGAAATGAATAGAAGCAGTAAAAGAAAGAAATAGTAACAATGGAAGAACCAAGAAAGTTATACATGTAAAGATGAGTTGGGTGTTGGTCAAGCAACCATGTGAAGTCCAGACATTTGGAGATTAGTCAATAGGATAAAATTTTCATATCAAAGCACTTTTCATTAAATTTCAGAGCTTTTCTGCTAAACTGAAGATCCAATAGGAAGGGATACCCACTACTTAATTTTTTTTCCTTCTTTCTATGATCTCAAGTTTAACTGAAGTGGAAACATTAAGAAGGAACAAACTTATAAACAAAACAGGCAATGACCTCTAGAAATAGTGAAGGACCTTAAATATGCAAATTTCATGAGCTGTTCCCACAGGAAAGCCACTTTGCATCAAAATAAAGACAATTTATGATGAATATAGGACGCTGTAAATTTGGGATGGATAACTGGTTTCAATAGAATTAAATTATTAATAGCAAGATTACCTATTCAAATTATAAAATCATTTATTCAAGTCTATTTATGGGGATATTATGAAATATGGAATTAAATATATTTCTATGTAAAATAAAAACAGAAGCCTACCTATCATCAAATGGTATCTCACTGTCATATTATTGGAACGTAGGTTCTAGCAGCTATTTTTTTGTATTTATATATTAAATAATTCATAAATCTTTGTTTTGTTTTTTTGTTTTTTTGTTTTTTGAGATGGAGTCTCGCTCTGTCGCCCAGACTAGAGTGCAATGGTGTGATCTCGGCTCATTGCAACCTCCGCCTCCCAGGTTCAAGCAATACTCCTGCTTCTGCCTCCTGAGTAGCTGGGACTACAGGCACCCACCACCATGCCCGGCTAATTTTTGTATTTTCAGTGGAGACAGGGTTTCATCATATTGGCCAGGCTGGTCTCGAACACATGACCTTGTGATCCGCCCACCTTGGCCTCCCAAAATGCTGGGATTACAGGCATGATCCACTGTGCCTGGCCTAATAATTCATAAATCTTATAAAATGTTTTAGATCAACAATTCATTCCTTGAATAATTTCTACGAATAAGAGGAAGGACTAGCATTGTTAACCATGTTTAAAACTGGAAACACCAAACCTCACAGAGACTATGCAATTGTCCAGTATTACTATATCTTAAGTCAGCTAAGGGAACTGAAGCTAATTCCAGATGTATCAACTATTCAGTTAAAAAACAAAAACAAAAACATGAACCTAGCCCCATTAAAATGTAAGTTTTATCATTTAGTAAAAATTCACATTTTCAATAAAAGACTTACGCTCATAGATCTTTTGATATATCATTTTTGTTTAGACAAACAGTGCTGCACTCACACAAACACCTGCCCCTTTCAACTTACTCATCTGGGAAGAATATCTCAACCAAAAGCCAGTCAAATTTGAAAAGGCAGAGAGAAAAGGCATAATCAAGGGAGAATTTTATATCTCGTCAATATTTTTTAACCACTAGGGAATAGCTTTAGTTGCTGAAATAATAGAAAATAATAAATGATCACAGAGACTAAACAAGAACAGGTGATTCCTTTACTGTTTAAAGAGATCAGAAAGCAAATGGTTTCTTTGACTCGAGCAAGTCCATCTCTCATGTATGAAGTTCTTAACTGCGACTACAGAGAAACATAATAAGCAAATCATCCAAGTAACAATAATCTAATCATATTCCCTTCTCCAAAATTCTACATGCCTGTCTACACACACGGAGCCCAGCTGTCTTTGAGGAGGATAAATAATACTTGAAGGTCAAGTGAAATTTTTCTATCTAGCAATGTCAGACAGAAAATAAAAGATCACTGCTCAGATGTTCCGTTATAAATGTCCCTGCTTCTCTTCATGATGCTAACAATGACCCAAATCTTTATTTCACATAGCTGTGGACATGCCAACATTGTTGTATTCTATTCTATGAGTGATTTCTTTCTTCACTTAGCTAAAGAACAAAAAAAGAGAGAAAAACATAAATCAACTAAATAATCAACCATTTAATGGACATTGATGAAGTGCCTCCAATGTGCCAGGCACTGTGCTAGCATCTGGGAACAAGAGGAATAAAACCAAACCTAGATGTTCCAATGACTCAAAGTGTAGCTTAATATCCTATCAATGAAATAAACTGTGCAGCACTGTGATAAGAGTCACAGTGATATCATGAACAAGACATAGACATGAGTGAAAAACAATCTTCCTTTGCAAAGTGAACAAAACGTTTTCACCAAAAACTCTTTAACTCAGAGATTCAGGTTTTTTCTTTTTCTTTTTTTAGGTAGATAAGGAGATGGCACATTCCAGGCAAAGGGAAGAGCTGGGCACATGGATAAATGATAACATGGGGTTTTGGGGACCTATGAGCAGTTTGGGTTGACTGGATTTGGAGAAGAAAAGAAACAATGCGAAAGGCCAGAGTACAAAGGGAAGGAAATGCTCCAGTAATGAAGAATCTTTAACTGCAGTCTATGGAAGACCATGGAAAATTAGAGCAGGCTGCTGGAAAAATAAGAAAATATAACACAGAGGGCCTGGGGCCCACGTGGAGGGTGGCAGACTATGACACTTGGACTGAGGCTGTGGTAACAGGGATTTGAGTTACTAAGGATCTGGTAACTGGGTCAGAGGAGCAGGTGTTGTGGGTAACTCAACAGAACTGTTTTAATTCTTGAAAACAGTCACTCTTGCCCAGGCCATCCTTTCATTTCTGGTTTAATTCCCTCTTGTTTTTGGTTCTGAAGTATCTTACATTTTGTGGCTGGGAGAAATTTATTTGACTTAGGAAACTGAGCTATTGAGCAAGTTGAGCAAAAATTACATGAGCCACCAGAGAAATGAAATGTGCAGAACTGGCCAAAAGAGGAGCCCTGGGGCCCTCTCTTTAAAGGATTGCTGCATGAATTAGTGATCAGCTGAGGCTGAAAGTGAAAGTGGCATGATTGTAAATGCAGCATGAGAGTTTGGGTTGGATAGACCAGACGTTTACCAATTTGCTTTGAGAAACCAAAGCCCTAGAGAAGGGTTTGGAAAAAGCCATCAGGGACTACTAAACTGTGACAATGGTCAATTGCCTTGATAACCATCGTTCCTCTCCACAGATGTTTCCAATGATAGGAAATGCAGGAAAATAAAGGCCATTTGACTAATCAAGCCCATACTTAGCTAAGCTGGGAACAATGCACAGAGCTTTTTAAAAGCCTCTATTGTGATTCTTTGCTTCCAAAGGGTGCAGGGATTCTGGTTATTGGGTTTGATTTTAAAACCCCTCCACTGAATACCACCAGCCTTGTATTCTTGTTGAAATCTCGCACCAGGAAAACCCATCAGACCAACTTGATTAAAAGAGGGTGCTATCAACATTCATGTTATTTGGACTAGTGGTGCAGCATTTTGCTTTCAAGCTTCTTAGAGATATTTGCTCTTCTGTTCCTGACACAATGCTTGTAATCTGGCCAGCCAGCCAGAAAACACCATTTCAAAAATTTGTGATGTAAACTTGTGGTTTAGTCCATTTGCACACTGCTATAAGGACATAACCGAGCCTGAGTAATTTATAATGGAAAGAGATTTAATTAACTTACCATTCTGCAAGGCTGCGGAGGCCTCAGGAAACACAATCAAGGTGGAAGGGGAAGCAAATATGTCCTTCATCACATGGTGGCAGGAGAGAGAAGAATGAGCAAGAGGGGAAAAGCCCCATATAAAACCATCAGACCTTCTGAGAACTCACTCATCATCACAAGAACAGCATAAGGGTAAAGCCCTGTTGATTAAATTACCCACCACTGGGTCCCTCCCATGACACATGCATTATGGGAACTACAATTCAAGATGAGATTTGGATGGGGACACAACCAAACCATATCAACTTGTATCAGCTTTTACAAATACTATGTGTAACTTAGTACTAGGTGGGAGAAAGAAAAAAACAAAAAGAAACATTCTGAAAGATGAGGCCATAAATTGTAAGACTTACACTCTTACCACTACTACTTAGTATCATCCGTGGACCAGCAGATCAGTTTCACCTGGGAGCTTAGCAATGCTAATTAGTGTCTATCACTCCAGACCTGCTGACTCAAACTAGGCATTTTAACAAGATTTTCCAGGTGATTCCTGTGCAAGTCCATTTGAGCGGCACATGGAGGGCTTCATATGGCAGGCATTTGGGGCAAAAACCCAAGTGGTCTTTTTCTTTTAGACATTTTTTTTAATCATATGTTTTTGGTTTTTGTCTCCTAAACTCGAAGCTCTTAGTATTATCATCATCATTATTATATTTTACATATGATAAAGGCAATCAGTTATACTTAGATACAGTAACAAAATGGTAAGTAAGAAAAGGAAATGTGAGATATAGTTGTATATGTGCTTTTTTATTCAGGCATTGAATGACAATCTCTAGAAGCAAGGCTAATGCTCCTATAATTCTGAAGTAATGATAGGTGTCAACTACATTTGGAAATGCCTGCAACAACTATAATGTTATATAAAAATATCTGTGACAAAGTCATATTCTGTCAATACTACTGTGCCTTGTTGCTGCATTCATAATTAAAAGGTATACTAAATACAAGTTTGAGATTAGTAAAAATTAGATGTCATTTTCTTTCCAACCAAGTTAAACACTGCTGAATTCAATCCAAGGGCCCCAGGTTGAGAATGTTTGTTCTAAGTAGCTAATGTAGGAAATTATGGGATGTGTTTTAACTTGGTCTTGCTGGAAGGTGGGTGAGGGCTACTTGAGCTGGCTCCATAAAATCCTTCCTCAAGTACATGATGAAGGAAGGTGCAAGGAGGCTGATGTTCTTCCACCCCTAGTGGCCTATTAAGTACCCAAGCCCCACTCCCAACCCCTTTGGGGGTTTCTTTGTTCTGAACCATTAAAAGGTTGGGCTGAGGCAGATGGATAATCTGTAAATCCTTCATTTTCTTCATCACATCTGTTTTCCAAACATTGCCTGATGTTACAGGAATATTTACAGAAAGGGTGTGTTTGTAGTTATTTATGTTTCATATTTATTTACTAAGAATTTTTAAAATCTCATTTTCATTTTGATTTTGTATTCCAAATCAATTAATGGTCTTGGTTGAACAACAAAAACAGAATAAAATTAAAATTGTCATAAACAAGCAGTACAATAACGGCCTCATGAAAAAGGTAAAGCAAGTTGATGGTGGGACAAACATTTCACCTTCTCAGTTGATTAATTTTAGATAAATAAGGGAAGATAAACAAACAAATATAGAGCTTGGCATGTGGTATGCATGCAATAAATATTTGATGCATGAATCAAGGTACCAGAAAGAAAAATATTTGAAAGGACTTTCTCTAACAGCCACTATTCATTTTAGCTACACATAATTGACTGGAAATATTCCTATTTTAGGAAGGAATTCATTAGAGTAAGTGCATGGAATTTAACATTTCTTCATGTTTCTTTAAGTTGTAAGATTTGATAATTTTAGTATAAACGGGTGAACCCTGGGGTCAGGAATGATCTGATGTGATGTTCAGGAAGTAGCTTTGGCACTGTCAAGCAGAAGATAATTTAAAACCAGCAAAGCATTCTCATTGTTAATATTTAAAGAGTTCTGGGAAATGTGTTCATTTATTTCACAATTTAAAATAAATAAGTCTTAATAGCAACCTTTGAATATTTCTTAACAAAATTATCACCAAGCACCATTAGAAATAGCTGTTTATTGTTTGTGAATCTATGAACTCACTCCATAATACTAATGCTTCAATCAGTTGTGACTGAGAGTTATATTCATGACAGATGCCAGAAATGGATCAAAAGCAGATAGAAGAAGCAAGCTGCTACCGCCTTGTCCTCATAACATGTGTTCAAATAAAATTTTAAAAGTTCAAGGCTATATAATGTTTATTTCATTGAAGATATTATAAAAGTAGACTGTTCTGAAGTAATTTTTACTTTTTTCATTCCAGCTTATCTGAAGCATGCAACCAGGATTCACGGAATTCTTTTCTGAAATTAATAAGGTTTTTGTTTACTAAGAAGCTTGATTCTAAAAGATCCTTTCTCAAATCCATTTTTAAAAACATCCAGTGTTTTTTTTAAACATTTTTAAAAACATCCACTACACACAGTTTCTAAGCCTACATCTTGGTAGTGGGCAGAGTAGATATACTCTTGCTGTAGACCATGATATTATTTGTTATCTGTAAATTTTAGGATTCTTTATTCATATAGTATATATATATATATATACATATATATACACACACACATACATATAATAATATATATTTAATATGGTATATATGCTATGTATTTGTACATATATATTTAAACTATGTAAATAAACTATATGTAAACGATAAAAGTGTTTAAACTATCAGAAAGAAGTATAAAATAAATATGTCCAAAATGCAAAAAGAGATTAAAAGAATGTATGTAAAAATAAAGAAATGATTGAACAATAAGAAAAATGAATAGGTTATTTGAGAAATAAAAGAATCTAATAGAGTTTTTAGAAGTAAATAAGGTCATTAAAATATTTAAGAAAATCAATGGATGAATTAAATAGGAGATTAGATTATAAAAAGTATATTATAAAAACTTCGAAGTATATTATAAGAAGTATATTATAAAAACTGAAGTATATTATGAAAACTTTAATGACAAGCAATAATTTGGTCAAGATATTTGCAACATATAATACAACTTTGGCATCTGAAATGTACAAAAAATCCCTATAAACCAGTAAGAGTCCAAGAAAAGCAGGCAGAGGATATAAATAAGCAATCTCAGAGTTATTTGCTAATAAACATAAGAAAAATGTTCAATTTCACTAGAAATTAGCACTATATAATTTTTTAAAAATTGTAATACATTTAACTCTTATTATACTAGTAAAAATCAAAATATCTGACAATTCCAAATATTGGCAAGGATGTGGAGAAATGAGAACTTTCAAACAACTCTAGTAGAAGTGTAAAATATAACAACTACACTGGAAGATAAGGGGGATATTATCCAGTAATTTTAAAGATACATCTAATTATTATACCAGAAATTTCTCTGCTCCAAAGAGTAGACTAAGACTCCAAAGGACTAAGAACATAAACTCAGGAGAAATGATGTCTCGGTTTGAGTCTTGAGTCTGTCACCTAATAGATCTGTCTCCTAGGCAAATTAGCCTCTCTGACACTCAGTCTTAGCCTCTTTTCTCCAGAATACTCTCTGTGATGAGTATTAAAAGAGTACACAGAGGACTTGTACAATGCTTGGAATAAAATAAGCTCAGTATAAATGTTAATGATAGTCAAATGCTGTTAATGATACCTAATAAAATTTAGCCATTAGCATGTGTACACATTTTAGAAATTCTGGCAGATGCACACAGGAGACAGGAAACGCTGGTCATTGCAGCATTGTTTCTGCTAATGTTAAGTTGGAGCCAACTTAAATTTCTCCCACTGTGAGAATGAATAAATAAACTGTGCTATATTTATACAGTGGAATACTACACAGCAGTTAAGTGAATAACCTAGGTCAGGATTGTATGTAACATGGCCTGTTTTTGTTAATAAAACTTAATTGGAATATAGCTATGCCCATTCATTTAACATATTACCTATGGCTGCTTTTGCACTGCAGTGGCGGGGTTGAATAGTTGAAGTAGAGAATATATAGCAGGAAAAGTTTAAAATACTTCCAGTCTGGCCCTAAAATTTCCATTGAAATTTTTATTTTAATATTATATTTTCATTTTCATTATAATCAAAAAATTTTTTATAAAATTATAATTTGAATAATATGACTGACCACCTTGAACTGAATATAGATACTCGATTTTAGTGCCCACATTTGATTTTATGCTTTTAATAGCATAGGAGCCAGAAGATACTACCTTAATATTCCTTAGCTGAGAAATAAAGAACAAAGGCAATGATGAGTTTGGGCCAAATGAAGGCCAAATGAAGACAAAAGAGCTTTATAGGGTTTAAGAACAAAGATGTCGTAGAATAGAATCTCTATCCTGATTAGATATTAGAGTCACCAGAGAGCTTTTACAACATACCAGTGCCACACAGTCCCACCCATGGCCATCCCTGGAAGAAGGACCCAAGTATGAATACATTTTAAAACTCCCCAAATGACTCTCATGTACAGTAAGGATTGAGAGCCACTGTTTCCGAGCAGTTAACATAGACAATTAGACGGAAGAACTGGACTTTTCAAGATACAATGTGCATGCAACATAATGTGGGCATGCTCATATAAAAAACTGCACTTTATAAGATGGTATTCTGTCCATGTAGTAAGAGGAGCAATTTAGCTCAACAACACAGCAGCAACTATTACATGGACAATGCTAATGTAATACTAATTTATATTACTTATGTATTTGTTTTTTTCTTTAAAATTTTTTATTTTTAATTTTTGTGAGTACATAGTACATAATTATGGGTTACATGAGATATTTTGGTACAGGCATGCAGTGAGTAATAACCACATATCACAGAAAATTGGGTAGTGATTTCCTTAAGCATTAATCCTTTGGGTTACAAACAATCCAATTATACCTTTTTAGTTATTTTAAAATATATAATTAAATCCTTTTTGATTATAGTCCCGCTGTTGTGCTATCAAATAAGAGGTTTTATTCATTCTTTCTAACTATTGTTTTTTACCCATTAACCATGCCCATCTCCACCCCTTCCCAGTCCCTGGTAACCATTCTTCTATGCTCTATGTCCATAAATTCAATTGTTTTAATTTTTCGATCCCACAAATAAGTGGGAACACGCAATGTTTGTCTTTCTCTGTCTGGTTGATTTCACGTAACATAATGACCTCCAGTTCCATCTATGTTATTGCATATGACAGAATTTCATTCTTTTTATGGCTGAATAGTACTCCATTATGTGCATGTATCACATATTCTTTATCCATTCATCTGCTGATGAATGGTTGCTTCAAAATCTTGGCTATTGTGAACAGTGCTACAATAAACATGAGAGTGCTGATATCTCTTGGAGATACTGATTACTTTTCTTTTGGGTATATACCTAGCAGGGGGATTACTAGATCATATGGTGACTGTACTCTTAGTTTTTTGAGAAACCTACAAACTCTTCTCCAAAGTGGTTGTACTAATTTACATTCCCACCAACAGTGGACAAGGTTCCCTTTTCTCTACCTCCTCACCAGTATTTGTTATCACCTGTCTTCTGAAAACAAGCCATTTTTAACTGGGATGAGTTGATATTTTATTGTAGTTTTCATTTGCATTTCTCTCATGGTCAGTGATGTTGGGCACCATTTCATATACCTGTTTGCCATTTGTACGCCTTCTTTTGAAAAATATCTACTCATGTATTTTGCCTATTTCTTAACTGAATTATTAGATTTTTTTCCTATAGTTTTTTGAGCATCTTACATATTCAGATTATTAATCTCTTGTCAGATGGGTAATTTGAAAACATTTTCTCCCATTCTGTGGGTTACTTCTTCACTTTGTTGATTGCTTCCTTTGCTGTACAGAGGCTTTTAATTTGATGTGATCCTATTTTTCTATTTTTGCTCTGTTTGCCTGTGCTTGTGAGATATTACTCAAGAAATGTTTGCCCACTCCAGTGTCCTGGGAAGTTTGTCCAGTGTTTTCTTTTAGTAGTTTCATAATTTGAGGTCCTAAATTTAAATCCTTAATTCATTTTGATTGGATTTTTGTATATGGTGAGAGATAGGGGTCTAGTTTTATTCTTCTGCATATGAATATTCAGTTTCCCAGCACCAATTATTGAAGAAAATGTATTTTCCTTAGTGTACGTTCTTGGTGTCTTTGTTAAAAATGAGTTCACTGTAGGTGTGTGGATTTGCTTCTGGGTTCTCTATTTTGCTTCGTTGGTCTATGGTTCTGCTTTTATGCAAGTATCATGCTGTTTGGCTTATTATAGCTCTCTAGTATAATTTGAACTCAGGTAATGTAATTCCTCCAGTTTTTTTTTTTTTTTTAACTTAAGATAGCTTTGGCTATTCTGTGCTTTAGTGGTTCCATATAAATTTTAGGATTTCTTTTTCTTTTTCTTTTTTTTTTTTGAGACGGAGTTTCGCTCTGTCACCCAGGCTGGAGTGCAGTGGCTCAATCTCGGCTCACTGCAAGCTCCGCCTCCCAGGTTCACGCCATTCTCCTGCCTCAGCCTCTCTCCATAGCTGGGACTACAGGCGCCCACCACCACGCCCGGCTAATTTTTTTGTATTTTTAGTAGAGACGGGGTTTCACCGAGTTCTCGATCTCCTGACCTCGTGATCCACCCGCCTCAGCCTCCCAAAGTGCTGGGATTACAAGCGTGAGCCACCGCACCCGGCCAGGTTTCTATTAATTACTTCTTTTCCGGTGTACGGGCCATGGTTTCATGTTTCTTTGCATGTCTTGTGATTTTTTGTTGTTGTTGAATAATGGACATTTTAAGTAGTGTAATGTGGCAACTCTAAAAAGAAGATGTTCCCCTCCCCAGGGTTTGTTGTTTTTTATTGTTGTAGTCATTGATATTTGTTTAATATTCCTTCTCTGGACTAATGCTGTGATGTCTGTATTTTTTGTAGTGTGTGGTCACTGAAATAACTGCTCAGTTAGCTTTTTAGTTGGCTGATTAATAATTGGACCAACATTTAGTTAAATGCTTTGAACAAATGTCTCCTAACCTTTGTCAAGTGATTTGAGGATATGTATTGGGGAATGCTTCAATGCTCAGGAAGGCAGTTTACAACTTTACTTAGGCCTTTATTTTATGCTTGTTCAGAGCCTCAAGTTCAGCCAAAGTGAGAGATTTGAATCTTCTCATGTCTTTCAATTATACAGCCCTGTTTATGGACATGGCCTTTTAGATTCCCAGAAATGCGTCAGAGCTTTTCAAAGGTCATTATAGAGGGTTCATTTCTAATTTTTTCTTCTTTTCTTTTTTTTTCCCTCATTCATTTGTTAGCTTTAACATATTCCTGAGACTATGCCTCCTCAGGTAGCTTTGATATTGAACAAATTGTCATTGATTATTTTTGGCAAATGCCTCATGGATAGTACTGTTTGCATAGAGCAAGTTCTGAGTCAAGTCAAATAAAGACAAACCCTGAGAACTGGGATTTTTCAATGAGCTGCTAGGCAGATGAAATAGTGACAGTTCTCTAGCAATGAAACTTTTTGAGGCACTCCAAACTTGTCTATCCAGTGGATGATAAGTGATTGGTTTTCACAGCTACCGTAGTTTTGAGGATGCTTTTTAAAAGTCCACCAGGGGTGTTAAAATCTCCCATTATTATTGTGTGGGAGTTTAAGTCCCTTTGTAGGTCACTCAGGACTTGCTTTATGAATCTGGGTGCTCCTGTGTTGGGTGCATATATATTTAGGATAGTTAGCTCTTCTTGTTGAATTGATCCCTTTACCATTATGTAATGGCCTTCTTTGTCTCTTTTGATCTTTGTTGGTTTAAAGTCTATTTTGTCAGAGACTAGGATTGCAACCCCTGCCTTTTTTTGTTTTCAATTTGCTTGATAGATCTTCCTCCATCCCTTTATTTTGAGTCTCTGTGTGTCTCTGCACGTGAGATGGGTTTCCTGAATACAGCACACTGATGGGTCCTGACTCCTTATCCAGTTTGCCAGTCTGTGTCTTTTAATTGGAGCATTTAGCCCATTTACATTTAACGTTAATATTGTTATGTGTGAATCTGATCCTGTCATTATGATGTTAGTTGGTTATTTTGCTCATTAGTTGATGCAGTTTCTTCCTAGCCTCGATGGTCTTTACAATTTGGCATGTTTTTGCAGTGGTTGGTACCGGTTGTTCCTTTCCATGTTTAGTGCTTCCTTCAGGAGCTCTTTTAGGGCAGGCCTGGTGGTGACAAAATCACTCAGCGTTTGCTTGTCTGTAAAGTATTTTATTTCTCCTTCACTTATGAAGCTTAGTTTGGCTGGACAGGAAATTCTGGGTTGAAAATTCTTTTCTTTAAGAATGTTGAATATCGGCCCCCACTCTCTTCTGGCTTGTAGAGTTTCTGCTGAGAGATCAGCTGTTAGTCTGATGGGCTTCCCTTTGTGGGTAACCCGACCTTTCTCTCTGGCTGCCCTTAACATTTTTTCCTTCATTTCAACTTTGGTGAATCTGACAATTATGTGTCTTGGAGTTGCTCTTCTCGAGGAGTATCTTTGTGGCGTTCTCTGTATTTCCTGAATCTGAATGTTGGCCTGCCTTGCTAGATTGGGGAAGTTCTCCTGGATAATATCTTGCAGAGTGTTTTCCAACTTGGTTCCATTCTCCCCGTCATTTTCAGGTACATCAATCAGACGTAGGTTTGGTCGTTTCACGTAGTCCCAAATTTCTTGGAGGCTTTGTTCATTTCTTTTTATTCTTTTTTCTCTAGACTTCCCTTCTCGCTTCATTTCATTCATTTCATCTTCCATCAGCGATACCCTTTCTTCCAGTTGATCACATCTGCTACTGAGGCTTCTGCAATCTTCACGTAGTTCTCGAAACTTGGCTTTCAGCTCCATCATCTCCTTTAAGCCCTTCTCTCCATTGTTTATTCTAGTTATCCATTCTTCTAATTTTTTTTCAAAGTTTTTAACTTCTTTGCTATTGTTTTGAATTTCCTCCCGTAGCTCAGAGTAGTTTGATCGTCTGAAGCCTTCTTCTCTCAACTCGTCAAAGTCATCCTCCATCCAGCTTTGTTCCATTGCTGGTGAGGAACTGTGTTCCTTTGGAGGAGGAGAGGTGCTCTGCTTTTTAGAGTTTCCAGTTTTTCTGCTCTGTTTTTTCCCCCATCTTTGCAGTTTTATCTACTTTTGGGCTTTGATGATGGTGATGTACAGATGGGTTTTTGGTGTGGATGTCCTTTCTGTTTGTTAGTTTTCCTTCTACCAGACAGGACCCTCAGCTGCAGGTCTGTGGGAGATTTTAACACCCCACTGTCAACATTAGACAGATCATCAAGACAGAAAGTTAACAAGGATATCCAGGAATTGAACTCAGCTCTAAACAAAGTGGACCTAATAGACATCTACAGAACTCTCCACCCCAAATCAACAGAATATACATTTTTTTCAGCACCACACCACACCTATTCCAAAATTGACCACATAGTTGGAAGTAAAGCTCTCCTCAGCAAATGTAAAAGAACAGAAATTATAACAAACTGTCTCTCAGACCACAGTGCAATCAAACTAGAACTCAGGATTAAGAAACTCACTCAAAACCGCTCAACTACATGGAAACTGAACAACCTGCTCCTGAATGACTATTGGGTACATAATGAAATGAAGGCAGAAATAAAGATGTTCTTTGAAACCAACGAGAACAAAGACACAACATACAAGAATCTCTGGGACACATTCAAAGCAGTGTGTAGAGGGAAATTTATAGTACTAAATGCCCACAAGAGAAAGCAGGAAAGATCCAAAATTGACACCCTAACATCACAATGAAAAGAACTAGAAAAGCAAGAGCAAACACATTCAAAAGCTAGCAGAAGGCTAGAAATAACTAAAATCAGAGCAGAACTGAAGGAAATAAAGACACAAAAAACCCTTCAAAAAATTAATGAATCCAGGAGCTGGTTTTTTGAGAAGATCAACAAAATTGATAGACCACTAGCAAGACTAATAAAGAAGAAAAGAGAGAAGAATCAAATAGAAGCAATAAAAAACGAAAAAGGGGATATCACCACCGATCCCACAGAAATACAATCTACCATCAGAGAATACTACAAACACCTCTATGCAAATAAACTAGAAAATCTAGAAGAAGTGGATAAATTCCTCGACAAATACACCCTCCCAAGACTAAATCAGGAAGAAGTTGAATCTCTGAATAGACCAATAACAGGTTCTGAAATTGTGGCAATAATCAATAGCTTACCAACCAAAAAGAGTCCAGGACCTTATGGATTCACAGCTGAATTCTACCAGAGGTACAAGAAGGAACTGGTACCATTCCTTCTGAAACTATTCCAATCGATAGAAAAAGAGGGAATCCTCCCTAACACATTTTATGAAGCCAGCATCGTCCTGATACCAAAGCTAGGCAGAGACACAATCAAAAAAGAGAATTTTAGACCAATATCCTTGATGAACATTGATGCAAAAATCCTCAATAAAATACTGGCAAACCGAATCCAGCAGCACATCAAAAAGCTTATACACCATGATCAAGTGGGCCTCATCCCTGGGATGCAAGGCTGGTTCAACATACGCAAATCAATAAATGTAATCCAGCATATAAACAGAACCAAAGACAAAAACCACATGATTATCTCAATAGATGCAGAAAAGGCCTTTGACAAAATTCAACAACCTTCATGCTAAAAACTCTCAATAAATTAGGTATTGATGGGACGTATCTCAAAATAATAAGAGCTATATACAACAAACCCACAGCCAATATCATACTGAATGGGCAAAAACTGGAAGCATTCCCTCTGAAAACTGGCACAAGACAGGGATGCCCTCTCTCACTGCTCCTATTCAACATAGTGCTGGAAGTTCTGGCCAGAGCAATCAGGCAGGAGAAGGAAATAAAGGGTATTCAATTAGGAAAAGAGGAAGTCAAACTGTCCCTGTTTGCAGATGACATGATTGTATATCTAGAAAATCCCATTGTCTCAGCCCAAAATCTCCTTAAGCTGATTAGCAACTTCAGCAAAGTCTCAGGATACAAAATCAATGTACAAAAATCCCAAGCATTCTTGCACACCAATCACAGACAAACAGAGAGCCAAATCATGAGTGAACTCCCATTCACAATTGCTTCAAAGAGAATCAAATACCTAGGAATCCAACTTACAAGGGACGTGAAGGACCTCTTCAAGGAGAACTACAAACCACTGCTCAATGAAATAAAAGAGGATACAAACAAATGGAAGAACATTCCATGCTCATGGGTTGGAAGAATCAATATCGTGAAAATGGCCATACTGCCCAAGGTAATTTATAGATTCAATGCCATCCCCATCAAGCTACCAATGACTTTCTTCACAGAATTGGAAAAAACTACTTTAAAGTTCATATGGAACCAAAAAAGAGCCCGCATTGCCCAGTCAATCCTAAGCCAAAAGAACAAAGCTGGAGGCATCACGCTACCTGACTTCAAACTATACTACAAGGCTACAGTAACCAAAACAGCATGGTACTGGTACCACAACAGAGATATAGATCAATGGAACAGAACAGAGCCCTCAGAAATGATGCCGCATAGCTACAACTATCTGATCTTTGACAAACCTGACAAAAACAAGAAATGGGGAAAGGATTCCCTATTTAATAAATGGTGCTGGGAAAACTGGCTAGCCATATGTAGAAAGCTGCAACTGGATCCCTTCCTTACACCTTATACAAAAATTAATTCAAGATGGATTAAAGACTTAAATGTTAGACCTAAAACCATTAAAATCCTACAAGAAAACCTAGGCAATACCATTCAGGCCATAGGCGTGGGCAAGGACTTCATGTCTAAAACACCAAAAGCAATGGCAACAAAAGCCAAAATTGACAAATGGGATCTAATTAAACTAAAGAGCTTCTGCACAGCAGAAGAAACTACCATCAGAGTTAACAGGCAACCTACAGAATGGGAGAAAATTTTTGCAACCTACTCATCTGACAAAGGGCTAATATCCAGAATCTACAATGAACTCAAACAAATTTACAAGAAAAAAACAAACAACCCCATCAAAAAGTGGGCAAAGGACATGAACAGACACTTCTCAAAAGAAGATACTTATGCAGCCAAAAAACACATGAAGAAATGCTCATCATCACTGGCCATCAGAGAAATGCAAATCAAAACCACAGTGAGATACCATCTCACACCAGTTAGAATGGCCATCATTAAAAAAGCAGGAAACAACAGGTGCTGGAGAGGATGTGGAGAAATAGGAACACTTTTACACTGTTGGTGGGACTGTAAACTAGTTCAACCATTGTGGAAGTCAGTGTGGCCATTCCTCAGGGATCTAGAACTAGAAATACCATTTGACCCAGCCATCCCATTACTGGGTATATACCCAAAGGAGTATAAATCATGCTGCTATAAAGACACATGCACACGTATGTTTATTGCGGCACTATTCACAATAGCAAAGACTTGGAACCAACCCAAATGTCCAACAATGATAGACTGGATTAAGAAAATGTGGCACATATACACCATGGAATCCTATGCAGCCATAAAAAATGATGAGTTCGTGTCCTTTGTAGGGACATGGATGAAACTGGAAAACATCATTCTCAGTAAACTATCTCAAGGACAAAAAACCAAACACCGCATGTTCTCACTCATAGGTGGGAATTGAACAATGAGAACTCATGGACACAGGAAGGGGAACATCACATTCCGGGGACCGTTGTGGGGTGGGGGGAGGGGGGGGGGAACAGCATTAGGAGATATACCTAATGCTAAATGACGAGTTAATGGGTGCAGGAAATCAACATGGCACATGGATACATATGTAACAAACCTGCACATTGTGCACATGTACCCTAAAACCTAAAGTATAATAAAAAAAATAAAATAAATAAAAAAATAAAAGTCCACCAGGGAGCTGTGGAAAGAGTGATGAGATCAGGGCAAGGTAAAATACCATAAACTCACAGTTTATTCAGGAAAATGACATTCCAAGGGAAAAATCTCTTGGAATATTTGCAAGTTTTTAGTTAATTTTCAGTTTCTCATTTCTTTTATAAAGAAGCTGATTTTCAGAGTTTCTTACTCCACCATTTGAAAACTGAGAACTACATATTTTTGAATCATGCAGTTTCTGATGTGTGAACATTATTTATTTATAAAAAACAATTTCATATGGTTCAAAGTAGTATATTTGATTTTGCATTAACCTGAGCCCAACTGCAGGCAATCATTTGGGAATCCAGTAATGTTGAGTGTGATATGGTCTACTTACTTCTTGCTAATTACAGTAAAAGTAAAGGCAGAGTCTCTCTTCTGATTCAACACAGCACCTTTCTTCATGTGTTGCTTTTAAAATGTATCCTGCATTATTTTCATCTAATTCTACCTGGTCTAGAATTCATAGATCTTGGTTTAAAGATCATTTTTGAATTTATGAGCAACCTTATGGATTGCATTTGCACCTACTAAAAGTTTACTTTAAATGCATACCTTTTATTTATCAGTGGTCTTGAATTGAGAGTTGCCTCTCCAATTCCCTTTGCAAAAGGCATGTGATGCTCTTTAAACGTTTGCCCTTATTTCAAGCGCCATCTGCTTAGTACTTGTGCATCTTACTTGCTAAGTTGAGTTACCTGCCTTGTGTCTCCATTATCTGCAGTAAAGAGCACTTTCTGCCAAGCAGTAGAGGTTGGAAGGTTTATGTATGCTCCCTGGCAGAGAAAGTCACTTCCCAACAAGAAAATAAATTTTCTCCTGCATAGCATTTCCTATATAATGTGATTAGCTAGTCCTTCAACTGACACACAGGAAGGAGATTTGCCATTTATTTGCTTTGTGCCCTATAGTGTGCAGGCTTTAGTTACCTACCTTGAAAGGAAATCCTTCTCTAGCTCTTTACTGTATCCTGAATAGAGTCCAAATACTTTAGCATGGGATTTGTCCATTACTATTTATCCAGTGCCTGGAACATAGTAGGTGTTCAGTAAAATATTTATTGACTGAATTAATTCAAGGACTTTTATTAACTTTCCAACCACATTATTTCTTTAATAATCAGTCCACGCTCTGAGTTCAGTGGAGCTTTCTTCCATTTCCTGAACTCTCCATGTGCTTTTCACATTCTCTTTTTAAATTCATTTATTTTGCCTTGAATGCCTTGCCCATGAGCCCCTTTTACCTATGGAAATTATGTGCCTCCTTCAAAACACTTTCTTTATTCCCTGGCAGTGCTAATTGATCCCACAAGACATTATGTATGCCTCAATTTTACATATCACTATATCCTACCTTGTAGTCAAATCAATTGTAAAAATTATTACATTCGTGCTGTGAATCAGGCATCTCTTATGAGGCATTTCAGATCCTCTCAGCCTCACTTGTCCCTTGATTCAGTCATCACTGTTGTGTAAACTAACTCTGTGTGGACTCAGACACACCCCAGCAAGTATAAACTGCCAGCACTCTACTTGATGCCCATGTCAGCCCCTTTCTCCTCCTGCGCTGGATCTTCCCTCTGGATAGTGAGGCACTAAAGACTGCAAAAATTCATTTGCTCCCATACATGTACAATATAGAAATATGAGCCACTTCAGGCGATATGGGGCAAAACTCACCAATAGAAGACAGAAATTTGTAAATAAACTTTTCTATCCTTTTCCTCAAGAATAGACTGCCCTAAAAAGTGTTGGCTAGATGTTCTTTAAAGAGACTGTCTTGTGAGATTAAACAGTCATTCACATTTAGTAGCTGACAGTAGTGCAATCCATAGCAAATTCTTTTTTCCTTTTCTACATCCAGCTATCCCTTCTCCTCCTGTTCCCAGAAATTTTACTCACTAATAAAAATGCACATAAGCTTTTACCATAGACTTTGCTTTCTGGGAAATCCAGACTATGACATAATACATACCTACTCTCAATTCTAGAATTTAAAAAAATGAAGAAAATATAATTCTCACCCTGAAGGTTAAAATTGGGGGAAAGAAACATAAATTATTAGCCATAATTAAAGGTACCCTCTGAAATAATCTAACTATGAACACAGTACTAAGGAAGCAGAAATGAAATGACATTAAATTCTGCTAGTTGACACAGATTTGATAGACTCAATACAAAAGATAACATTGAGTTAGCCTTCAAAGAATGAGAAGCATTATGCCAGATGGGTAAGAGAGATGAAAAAGGGCAACAAAGACCAACAGAGTAGCATGAGTGAAAGGAAGAGAGGTGGAATACTGTTGTATGGACACTAGCTATTTAGTCATTTGTATTCCATATTTGATTATAAGTTCTTTGAAGAGAAGAAACAAATAATAGGAACTTGGTAGAATTGATCCTTTATTTCATTCACTGAGTAATAACTTGCCAAATTCCTGCTCTGTAGATGAGTGTTGATTAGGTCTGAGTTCTTAGGTTGCCTTTTACAAACTAAAGCTCCATGTGAATGTCCAAGTGTTATTTGCTATGCAATAGTAAATCAAAATCCATTTCTTTGTTATTTCGACAGCATTTTGTATTTGAGGGTGAAAACCAATGTTGTGTACATATCGCATCTGTGCAAGCCAGCCTCACAATGACTGCTGTAAACATTTATGTGAACAAGCATTTATGTGCAATCCTCATGTGCAGATTCCCAGGGTTAGAGGAAATGACTGGAAGGATATGGAAGATTTCAGGAATAGAGAAAAATGTCAAGACACAGAAATGTTTTTGTGCTCACATCTTATCACATTAGATCTCTTGTAAATTTGTGGCTATATTTTTCTTACCATTCTAGGAAAATAAGACCTTGATATAGTTTGGATGTTTGTCTCCGTTCAAATCTCATGTTGAATTGTAATCTTCAATGCTAGAGGTGAGGCCTGATGGGACGTGTTTTGATCATGGGGGTGAATTCCTCATGGCTCGGTGCTGTCTTAGTGATAGTGAATGATTTTTCATAAGATCTGGTCATCTAAAAGTGTGTGGCACCTCCCCCTCCACTCTCTCTCACTCCTGCTTTCACCATGTGAGATACCTGCTCCCCCTTTGCCTTCTGCCATGAGTAAAAGCTTCCTGAAGACTCCCCAGAAGCAAATGCTGATATGCTTCCTATAAAGCCTACAAAATTGTGAGCCAATTAAACCTCTTTTCTTATAAATTACCCAGTCTCAGGTATTTCTTTATAGCAGTGCAAGAATGTCCTATTACAGACCTATTGTCTGTATTATCTGTATTGTCTGTGTTGATTTATAAAAATCATTTTAAAATTCATTAAAAACATTTGCCAGCACTGTGGTAAATGATAGGGCAGAAAAGGCAAGTCCATTTATTCTCCGTTGCCAACATAGTAGATTAGTGGTGGCTGCTTTGAGCACAAGAATGAGTGTGTTCAAGCCAAATCTAGGATCAGAATAAAAGCATTCTGTGATCAATAAGAAATGCCTGCTTCTGACAAGGGAGGGGTGTTGGCAAGCACTTGCCTTGCATTTGTTCTATCCTTGCTGTAGGAATGCAGGATCAATGAAGACACTTGCCCTCTCAGAGCGCATAAGTTAGTGATGAACTTACAGGTAACTAACTAACATAGCTTAACAAGGTGGGACTGGAGCCAGAAGTTGGAAGGCTTCCATCATTCAAACTTTGAGGGACAAGGCTGAAGATATTTCAAAAAGAGTCACTTTAATCTATTTTGTATCTAGGTCTTTCCCACATAATTACATTTGAAAAACTGCACAGCATTAAAGTATGTGAAAACACTGACATCATCCAACCCCTCTAAAACTTTTTTCCAAATTATTCATTCATTGTCACCATGGACAGACTCTGTAATATTGGTTCTCTTTTTATATGCGTGTATTTAACCTCCCCTAAGCGAATATGAACTCCCAGAGACAAGGGTCATAGCATCTGCTTTATTTCACCCTCCACCACACTGAGGAGAGTGTTTTTGAATGAATCAGTGAAGAACTAAGGGGATTTAACCTTATTTACCCCTAATATATAGCTAGACAGTTTCAGTGGTATAAAAGTTCTGAAAACAGGAGTGGTTAAAAAAACTCAATAATTAATTCTGTTTCAATCTCAAAGACACCTCATGTTAGCATTCAGTGAAACCCTTACCTAATATTCACTTGAACTGCAGTATTTTCCAGGGCCATTCAACAACGGAGAGTCAAATTCATTGAATTTCATCTGCAAGGCTAATAAAATCACAGAATATTGTGGTTATAGACAGTGAAAGGCATGGGTAATTTAAAACAACAACAAAAAGTTCATTTGCCTTGACAGCAGGCAGACGAATCATCTAGCCTGGCTGCTTAGCGTTCAGGTTCACTTTGCCCGGGTCACTCAAGTGGCTTCCTACCCTTTGTTCTATGTGGAGGCTGCTGGGCCATGCTATACCTTCTGGCTGGGCAGACAGAATGCTTTCAATGTAGACCATGGAGCTCCCAGCTCAGGAAATGGCAAAAATTTGGTCAAACCCAATAGACAAATGATTGCCTTTGGTTTGATTCCAAATGAGAATCAGTGCAGTGTGGCTGCTGATGAAAAGGGACTGCACAAGGTAGAAATAAATTGATAAGATAACTGCATAATTTAGCAGTCATTTGGCACCTGGCCAAGCTAGCAGGGGTCCCACAATAAATCGCAGTTGTAAGACTGAGACTGCTGGGAAGGCATGTAACAATTAGCATTTTCATTCAAGCTAAATGAAGTCTTCCTTTTCTTTCCCTTCCCTTCCCTTCCCATTCCTTCCTTTCATTACTTATACCCTTTCCATCCCTCTTTTGCTACTTGCTTTCCACATGCAGCATGGCATTTTCACAAATACCTACCACAGCCTACGTGAATAGACTCCATTCAAAAATGTAAAATATTTTTCACAGTAACCTTCACTAATACATCAGTCCTAAAGACTTCATGATGAAGAAATGTATCTGTGTGAGACAGGCATGCGATGTGCTTTTTGAATTCCCAAAGCTTTGATAAAAGAGGAATACATAAAAAACTTTATCAGGTTTGTAGGTTCTGACTTGAATAATAAAGCAAAGAAAAATTAAATCTACCACTTTATTTTTGCTAGCTTATTGTTACTGAGTTGATAAATTATTCCTTCATAATTGGAGAGTTGTTCCCCCATCCAGTTAGGAGAGTTAAGTGAAAATAGCTGCCTTGCAACGAAAAGGTAGATTATTCGTCACAAATTATATCCTCAATAGGAGAGTTGGAGCGATAGATGAGCAAGTGTGAACGTATCTAATTACAAGAGGTTTTGGAGGAGAGAGTCGGCAAGAAATATATCTACTGATCTCATCAGCAAACAGATTTTGGTAGATTGATAGATTAAATTCATGGCTCAATTTCTTCTCCCCTCCAAAGCCCATGCAGTGTGCATGCTTTTTGCAAAGTAATTTGCAGTTCCTCCTATTTCTTACTTACAAAATGTACTTTGGCTAATTAGATGTTAGCAAACTCCATGAAAGCAAAGGTTTGTAATATGTTTATATGGCTAATCTTGCTCTCTTCTGCCTTTGCAATTACCATGAAAAATGTGCGCCCTTAGTATGTTGCTGGTCTAAGGACCTGGGGCTAAACTGCAGCTTGCACCCAAGCCCAGAATGGATCAACCAATCAATAGCTGATCTTCACATATATGAGTGGTAATAAAGGACTGATGTTTTAAATGATTAAGTTTTGGGGTGGTTTGTTACATAGCAATAGCTGACTGATACATAGGCAGCATTTGAAAATAGGAGGAAAATCAGTTCAGGCAGGGTAAAACTATAAAAAGCTAAACAAGGATCAGGAAAGTACAAGATAAAGCCGGTGCCAATATGTTACAGTCCATTTGGTTGAGAGCATTTCCTAACCTCAGTCTACATAAAAATAAGGATTAAAGTAAAGAGTAGAAAGAAGAACATAGTGGAAGGTGCCTGTTGGGAAGTTCAGAGAAATGTAAGTTTTTATTTATCAGCCTCTCCCTCTTTTGATGTCACCATGAAATCACCACCCTTTGTGCACATTATTATTAATAATACTTAGAGACTTTATATATTCTATTTAATCCTTACCATAATCTGGTGTTTTATCCTAATTTTACAAATTGAAAACTCAAATTTGGAGAAGACATGTAAATAGAAGGTGTCTACGACTATAATTTCTTTTTTTTTTAATGTACTGATCTTTATTTTCTTTTTTTTATTGTTGTATTTTGTTCTGCAGTTCTGTGTTCTGCACCAATCTATGCCATCCCATACTGGTCTATATACTAATCTTATTGACACTCTTTTTAATTTTTTAAACTTTTTAAACATTTTTTTGCATTGTAGCCAGAAACTTTTGGCATTTGTCTATAATATATATGTATGTGATTTATATGTGTATATATATATATAATATGTATATATATTTAGCTGGGTTATTGTGTCTTGTGTAGACATGATATGAGAAAAAGACAGAACGCCTCTGTCAGTCGTCTAATGATCAACTCTAACAATATTTTAATTAAAAATCACATATAGTTATTCTACCTGCTACACTAATTTATCTAAGGTGGTAGTTCAGATAGATTCATTTAATTAAAATAAGTGTTTAAAATGGCAAAGCTTATGAGACAATGCTTAAAAACATAGTCTGAGTTTTCTAATGAAATCTCGCTACTTATTAAAACGCTAGTGAAATCTATGCATGTGCACACACACACACAAATGCAAAACAAACAGAAAAAAATTACAATTTCACTCTAATTGCCAAAATATTGGAAGAATTACTAGAAAGCTCAGCTATAATGGAACTGCATTTAGACATAAAACAGTGTGACTGACAAGAAGGACCAAGGGGGAAAGAATTGGTCTTTCAGGGCAATCTCTCTGTTGCTTTCACTCTTGTTTTCATTTTCTGTTTCTCTCTGACTCAAACACAGAAGACCTATAACAAATTGAACATTAGGCAGATCTCCCATGATGGGCTATGATGTTTTCCCAAGGACCCAGAATCCTATCTCATTCTTCTTCTCCTACCACTTGTGAGGGGATGAGAAAGGAAAGTGGTGTGTCATCCTAAAATGTAATATTCCCTACTTGTGAGAGCTATTTAAGTCATAGAGCAGTACATTTCAAAGATATTTGTACTTCTGGTTAAGAAGAAATAAAGACTTGGGAGGCTGAGGCAGGAGGATTGTTTGAAGCCAGGAGATCAAGACCAGCCTGGCAACAAAGCGATACCCTATCTCTATTTTATTTTATTTTTAATTAGCTGGAAGTAGTGGTGTGTGCCTGTAATCCCACCTACTCAGGAGGCTGAGGGGAGAGGATCCCTTGAGCCCAGCAATTCAAGGCTGCAGTGAGCTATGATGGCACCACTGCACTCCAGCCTGGGCAACAGAGTGAGACTCTGTCTTCAAAATAAATAAATAAATAAAATAAAGACAATTTCCTATGAGTGACACTAGCATATTAATTGTCATTATCAAAAAGAGCCAAGAAAGAGTGCTGTTTTGTGGCATCCTAATAGTCTCTTACTGCAGTATGTTCTGGATCCACTGAAGTTTTTGAGCCAAGGCTAGGCCATTTCTCTAAGCAATATCAGTCAATGACTGCAGGAGTATCCGATCCTGTGGGAGCACTAGGCCCACATCTGTCCAATGTGGGAATCCTCTATAGGCAATCTTTGCCCTGGAGCTTCCCATTGGGTTGGCTGGGACTTTCTCAGAGCTTTGCTGCAGTATGGGGCCTTTCCTAGCCAAAACTCTGTGTTCTTCCCCCTGCCTTTCACAGGTCTCAGACCTATGGACTGAAGGTGCTCTCTGCCTAATTCTGCTTCTTTCCCCCTTTAGATTTCATGGCATTTCTCCTAATTCTGGCTATTTCTCCTAATTCTCCTATTTCTAACTCCATCTTGGTGCCTGCTTCCCAAAATCCTCAACTAATACAAGGAAGATCTATGAATCTAGAACTGAAGAGAAAGGACTAGGCTAGAGATCCTGGTTTGATATTTTCAGCCCTTAGGAGGGGGTTGTAGTCATGACCAAGAATGATATCTATAGATTATGTATAAGGTCCTTCTTCCACATAGTAACTATTGCACATTTAAGTTAAAGGTCTAGGACTACGCAACTTCATACTATGTACAGATAGATCTAGTTAGTCTCGCTTCATCCTTCTTATTGTTACTTTTAGTCCTTGAGTAAAAGGTTTCCTTCAAACTTTGTAAACAAATAGACACGATTAGAGTTTGGATCAATAATTTTATGCCCAATATAAGAAAAAAATACACAGCTACTCCTTAGAGAATGGTATCTAAGGCTGTTTTTTGGTTGCTGATGAAGCATGTTACCTATCTGTGGGTGATGTGGAGGAAATATGACAATTGGGGAATTGGCCTTGCCACCAGCTAATTGTAGGACCAAGAACAATCATTCATCCCATAGCATTGATGGGGTAGACCCTTCCCCCAGTTGGAGGGCTCAGCCTCTCTCATCTGAACTTTCCACTGAATGAACTATCTGCAGAAGAGCCAGGTTCATTACAACTCTTAGTGCTCTGTTTCTCCATTTGTCCCTCTTGTCTCTTTCCAGCCTCCCTTGATGGGTCCCACATCTTTTATATTGATTCCATTTTCAGAATTTCAGTTAGAAAAGTTCTTTTCCCATTTTAGCTCAAGAGTTCATAACAGGACTTGATTGTGTCATCTGATTTCTGTAATTTTATTAGGTTCAGAACAATTTTGGGGGCATTTTGTCACATCTTTTACATGTACTCCCTGTACAAGCTTTAATGTTGAAGTAAAGTGCTCTAAAGAAGAGAGTGTCTTGCAGCAGATTAGAATAATTTAAACTCTAAAGCAGAGTTTGGCAAACTTCTTTTCCAAAGAGCAAGATAGTAAATGTTTCACACTTTGTGGACCCTGTGGTTTTGGTTACAACTACCAGCTTTACCATTAAAGAGCAAAAGCAGTCATAGAGAAGGCACAAATGAACTCTATTTTTAAAAACAGGTGGTAGACAAGATTTGGCCCATGGACTGTAGTTTGCCAACCTCTGGCCTAAAGCACAACCCAATACTTTTTAAATCCTTTAAAACAGAAAGCAAAAACATTTACAACATTTACACTGTAAATATATACGTGAAAAGTTATGTAACAGGCAATGAATTTTCTAGCAACGATTTTTTGGTCGTCTCAAATTTCTATTCATCTGACTATAAATTTATGTGTCATTTTTATACTTTTACTTTTAATGAATTAAAATTGTCATTGTTGAGTGCAGGCTGCTATAAAATAAAACTTAGAATGCTTGAATTTCATAAAGCAATCCGTTAGTTCTTGTCATTACGACCTCATAAGAGTAGAAAATATTTTGAAAGCTGAATCAGTTTCCAGTTTATATTCATATGTACTTGTTTGCATTTTACAAATTTTTTTCCACCTTTTTTTATTAGTTTGAAAGCAACCTATTTAAATTCTGGAACTTTTCTCGGAAATTTCACAGTCCTCATTCCATGATGAAGGTGTTGACTAGTTGCCATGGAGATGATTACCAAAGCTTCATTGAGGTTTGTGATTTCTGGCGGGAAATGAGCAGCAAGAACAAGTAAATTTTTTATGGCATTTTAAAATTTCAAAACTAACCTTTAAATTGACCCTGTCATATTATCACTGGGATTATGTAGTTTTAATTACTTCTACTGGTTATAAGTTGTTGGATATTAATACTAAAGCTGAGCTGTCTGGAACACAAAATTAGATATACCCGTAGGCCATATCCTGTATTCAAACCACAACTATCTCTGGGGAGAAAGAGCTAGAAGAATGGCTTCTCAAGGTTTCTGAATGTTAGGTTTCTTTGTAAATGAGAGATAGAAAATATAAATTTATGAGTTTTTGCCTCCTGACATGTTTGCATTGGCAATTTTTAGGGTAGACTAGTGGGAAGAAAGTTGGATTGGTAATTAAAATTAGACTCAAGTTCTGATTGTGTTACATATCTCATTAGACTAAAGTTGTCAGATTTAGCAAATAAAAATATGGGATGCACAGTTACATTTTTATTTCAGATAAACAATGAATACTGTTTTAGTATATGTATGTCCCATGCAATATTATACTAGAAATTATTCATTGCTTAAGTAAAATTAAATTTTAACTGAGCATTCTGTATTCTATGTGGCAACCCTTCCTTAGAGAAATCACATACATAATCTTTCTGAGCTTCCCAGTATTTTCACATTAGATTAGTTTTAATCTAAATACTTTTAGCTTTAATAGGATTTTCAAGTTTAGGAAAGGCTAACTGCTATAACAAGTGATCCTCAATTCTTAGTGGCTTAATACAACTTGAGGTGTTTTTCTTGCTCACATCACAGCCAATGGGGTTCAGTGAGCTGTCTTCCATATGGCAGCTTAAGGACATAGGCTCCTTTGTACAGCTTCATCATGTTTAAAATATGTTCTCAATAAAATTAAACAGTAAAATACACCCCTCTCATTGGTGAAAACCTGTCATGGTTACTACCTAGACTTAAGGTGCTGGTGAATGTTAAATTAACCATAGTCCTACAAAGAATAAATGGCTTTTGTGCATCTCTAGCCAATTTTCACCACGTGTTACTTTTCTCATCTATTCACATTCATGTGTCTGGCACTACTTTAGGCACTGGAGATAAAGTAGTGAACAAACTGGATAACTTCTCTTTCTTTGGAAAGTTTTGTTCTAGTTGGAAGAGATAGGAAAAAACAAACAAAAAATAACTATATATCAGGTACTATGAAGAATAATACAGCAGTACACAGGGAAAGAGAGCTAATGGGAAGTGTATTAGACAGAGTTGTTGGGATCTTTGTGACAAGCTAATATCTGAGCAAAAGGAAATGAGCATGTCTGTAGAAAGAGCTTTCCATGCAGAAGAGGCAGCAAGTACAAGCCCTAGGGCAAGAATGCACTTGGTGTGCAGAACATTTAGAAGGCTGAGGTGGCCAGAGCACAGTGAGCAAGGCTAGGAGTGGTAGGAGAGTAGGTCAGAGACACAGGCCATTGTAAGGATTGTGGGTTTTACTCTGAGATGTGAAGCCATTGAAGTGTTTTGAGCAGAACAATGATATAAGAACAAGAAATCTTAAAAGTCAGTCATTTAAAACTTGTGTTACTTTGTTGAGTATATACTGCAGAGTTTATGTTAAACTATCTAGGGCAAGGCTGTAGCAAAAGATCAGTCATGAGGCTGTTATAATATTCCAGGTGAGAGGTGATGCACTTAAATAGACATAGTGAAGTTGGTAGGAAGTGGATGCATTTTGAATACATTTCAGAGATAGAGAAGAGATTTGCTTAAGGTGTCATGTAACACAAAATGAAGAGGCAAAGCTTATTCTGAAGTTCCAGGGGTGATCCACTGGAAGAATAGACTGACATAAGTCTATGGGTGGAACTAGTATAGGGGTATTAGAGATCAGGTGGGTCCAATTTTGATAAAGTTAAATTTAATGTGCCTTCAATAAGTTAAAATAGCCATTTAATGAGTTATATTAGTTATCCAAGTGGAGAATTACATCCAGGATTCAGTAGAGAGATTGAGGCTAGAGGTGCAATAGAGTCATCACTGTACCAACAGCATTCAAGCCTTGAGATTGGAGCTGGTCACGAATGATTGTGGACAGAAAAATGAAGAGGTCGAAGGACAGAGCCTTGGAACAGCCCAACATTAAGGTGTCAAAGAGAAGAGAAAAAAATCAGCCAAAAAAAATATTGAGAATGTGTAGCCAGAGAGCAAGAAATTATTAGGAATATGTACCCAGAGAGGTAATTCAAGGAAAGATTCAATTAAAAAGCCAATGGAATCAAAACTTCAAATGCTACTGCTTGGTTAAATTATTTAATTCAAATTAAATAATTTTACTTAATCCAAATTAGAGTATTAGATTAAGCAAAGTGAACATCTTTGGTGACATTTAAAGATGGAGAGATGGAGATGAAAGCTTAAGTAAAGTTAGGCCAACTTCTAGCCACTTGAACTAACTGAAGTTGGCTCAATATAGAATGGGAGGAAAGTAGAGGCACAGGTACAGATGATTCTGAACAGTTTTGCAGTAAAATAGAGCAGATAAATTATTACTTCTTTAAAGTAAATCTAAATTAGTCCCCAATTTGCTTTCACTAATCCCATAATCATTTACTGCATGTCAGTTACATAAAAGGCATGACACCAGTTTCGATAGATACAAAGATAACTATGACATGCTGCAAGCTTGCTGCACTCATGATTAGGGAGAAAGAGGTGCAAACAAGAGATCACAGGTCAGTGTGAAATGTGTTAATGAAGGTCCAATTAGAGTGCTATGGTAGTGTGCTGAAAAATGGCAGTGACTCAGCCTTGGCTGGTCAGGGAACAATTCACAGATGTGATGGTAGCACAAACCTTTAAAAGATAATTGGGCTTAAGCAGATAGTTAAAGACCTAAGGATGTTCCTAGTGAGAGATATGGCATATGCAAAGCCTGGAGAGCATCCATCTCTAATTCTGTTGGATTTATAAATCTTTTGCCACATTCTATTGAAGTCGAGCTCCAGATACATTCTTTAGCGTTTGAAAGTCCTCTTCATCTTCCCACACGACTCCTCTAGTCCCTACACATATATGCAACCCACAACATGCTTCGTTATTGCCATTCAAAGTATGGTCCTCATAACAGCAGCATCACATGTGAACATTTTAGAAATACAAATCCTTGGCTCCCATCCCACACCTACCAAATCAGAGTCTCTGGCAGTGGTACCTAGGAACCTATATTTTAACAAATCCTTTAGGTGGTTCTGATGCAGCTAAAGTTTCAGAAGCAACTTGTCCAGGTGCCTACAGATTTCTTCTTTTTTAAAAATTTTGCCCCTCTTAGCATTCAGAGGAAATGCTCATAATTAGGGTTACGTGTTCACTAATTTAGTCTTTCCCTATCTACTGATAAAAAGTTATTTTGTTCTGAGTTCCAACATGCCATTAACAGACGGTTCCATCAAAATAATCAAGTAAGTAACACAAATTTCTAAAGCGTTGTTCTTTAGGGAGTACTTGCATTTTAACCAAATTTTGAAAGGACATTTCTGCTGAAGAAAGCTGAAGTGAGAGATATTTGCCTGTGTGTATATCTAGAAAAAACTTTTTTAAATTTTATTTTTTATTTTAGATTGATGAGGTGACATGCAGGTTTGTTACGTTGCATAATGCTGAGGTTTGGCTTCTAATGATCCCATTGCCCAAGTAGCAAACATACTATCCGATAGGTAGTTTTTCAACCTCAACCTCCTTCCCGGCTTTTGCAGTCCCCAGTGTCTATTGTTCCTGTCTTCGTGTCCATGTGTTCCCAATGTTTGGCTCCCACTTATAATTGAGAACATACAGTTTTTAATTTTCTGTTTCTGTGTTAACTGACTGAGGATAATGGCCTCCACCTGCATCCATATTGCTGCAAAGGATGTGATTTTGTTCTTTTTTATGGCTGCATAATATTCCATGGTGTATATGTACCACATTTTCTTTATCATATCCACTATTGGTGCGTACCGGAGTTGATACCATGTCTTTGCTATTGTGAATAGTGCTGTGATAAACCTATGAGTGAAAATGTCTTGTTGGTAGAGTGACCCCATTACTGGGTATATACCCAGATGAATGTAAATCATTCTACCATAAAGACACATGCATATGAATGTTCACTGCAGCACTATTCACAATAGCAAAGATGTGAAATCAACATAAACACCCATCAATGACAGATTGGATAAAGAAAATGTGTTACATATACACCATGGAATACTATGCATCCATAAAATGAATGAGATCATGTCTTTTGTGGGAACATGGATGGAGCTGGATGCTATCATCCTTAGAAAAGTAATGCAGGAGCACAAAACCAAATACTGCAGGTTTTCACTTACAAGTGGGAACTAAATGATAAGGAACTTATAAACACGAAGAAGGAAACAACAAACACTGGGGTCTACTTGAGGGGGAGGGCTGAAGAATGGAGAGGAGTAGAAAAGATAACTGTTGGTTACTGGGCTTAATACTTGGATGATGAAATAATACGTACAACAAACCCCCATGACACGTGTTTACCTGTGTAACAAACCTTCACATGTACTCCCAACCCTAAAATAAAAGTTAAAAAAAATTATTTTCATCTGGGTATATACCCAGTAATGAGATTGCTGGGTCAAATGGTAATTCTATTTTTAGTTCTTTGGGAAATCTCCAAATTGCTTTCCACAGGGGCTGAATTAATTTGCATTCCCATCAACAATGTATAAGTGTTTCCTTTTCTCTGCAACTTTACCATAATCTGTTATTTTTTGACTTTTTAATAATAGCTATTCTGACTGCTGTGAGATGATATCTCACTGTGGTTTTGATTTGCATCTCTCTGATGATTGGTGATTTTAAGCACTTTTTTTTTTTCAAATGTTTGTTGGGCTCTGGTATGTCTTGGAAAGAAACTTTATAATAAGACTCAGACATACCAAAATTTAGCACCTCACATCATTGATCATTGAATAAAACCTTGAGATAACCATCAGCATTTCATTAATGAACCTTTATTAAGCACTTTATTTAATGAACCTCCTGGGCTGCAGGAAAGAACAGCACAATTACTTTTATAAGTTACAAAATATTCTTGGTTCCTCCTACCATCTTTTCTAAGGCCTACTCATTCTATTTTCCTTTGAAATAATCTAGGTTTAAAATAAGTCTTCTTATTTCTTACTCTTCTGAAAAATGTCAGTTCAAAGCTGAGCAAGATGGACTTTCCACTTTTCTAACAGATTAGTATCCCTGAGTCATTTTTAGAAGCTCTGTAAGGGGGATCAAGTGTGCACACTTAGAAAATGCCCTCAATCAAAGTGAGGATCATACACAGTAGGGCTCACCATGAGTGTCCCTGGAATGTGAACTATTTTCACAAGCCTGTCTCTTCCTACTGCTTTCTCTCTACGTGCTATCCTCACTACCCCCAGAAGATTCCATATATCTCACAGGTATCCAGAAGCTTATGTTTCACTGCAAATTACCCTCTGGAAAGTAACTAGAAATAATAACAGCTACAGCTGTTACATTTACTATATTCCAACAGCTAAGTGATTTAGAAATGTTATCTCATTTGATCTTTGCAATGGTCCATGAGGTAATTTTTATTGGACTTATCTTAAAGAGGCTTAGAGAAGTTGAAAGAAACTTGCTTACTCAGATAGCAAACTCAGACCTACTGAACTCAAAAGCCTTGATATTTTTTTATTTCACAAATGCTCAGTCTGTAACATGTCATTTTGCTGCTTTTTCCAGGGATATTTGTGTTTAACATAATCTGTGATAACAGAATGGGTTTGTACTTCCTTGAAGGAACTTGGACACTGATGAACAGGTAGAGATGACCTTATCTGGCTGGCCATGGAAACCTGAAATCATGCTATGGGTATTTGTTGTGATACATGAAGGTAAGACTTATGGATAAATGATGATGACAGGGATGTCTTCCCTGTCAGAGTGAAAGCTTTCTGTAGATCTTTCTCCATACAAGTCAAAGCCTGTCTTTAAAACAATTAGGAACCTCTGTTTTGGATAGAAGGAATTATTTTCACAAATCAAGTGTTGTAACCTCCCCAAATTCTATCATTTTCTGGAAGGAATATGAACACCAGAAAGTTTCCAAATACTCTCAGCAGTGTACAACTGTTGGGTGTGAGTAAACCCAAGCCAAGTGTGAACCATCTCAGCTTTAGCATGTGTGTTAATTAGCATGTCAGATTGTGGGGCACAAAGGTTTGACATCCAGGAGTTCAAATGTTGACTCTACAACCTTCCAGGCACATCTCTGTCTTAGTCCATTTTTGTGTTGCTCTAACAGGATCCCTGAGGATGGGTAATTTATAAAGAAAAGAGGATAATTTCGCTCACAGTTCTGTAGGCTAGGAAGTATAAGAAGCATGGCAAGGCCATCTACTCAGCTTCTGGTGAAGGCCTCATGCTGCTTCCACTCTCGGTGGAAAGTGAAAGGGAAGTGGGCAAGTACAGAGAGATCACAAGGCAAGGAAGGAAAAAAAAAGAGAGAAACTGAGGAAGCCAGACTCTTTTTTAACAATCTGCTCTCATTGACTCCCACAGGAGGGCATTAACCTATTCATGAGGGAACTGCCCCCATGACCCAAACATCTCCCACTAGGCCCCAGCTCCTAACACTCATGCACTGGAGATAAAATTTCAACAAGAGTTTTGGAGAGGACAAGCCATAATCAAAACGTAGCAGTCTCTATATCTTGCTTTCTTCATTTGTAAATGAAGATGAAATATCTTAGAGCTGTCCTGAGAATGGACACATGTAAAACACTTGGCTCTGTCTTCCTCAATTAATGGTAGCCGCTGTCATTATGACTATCAATATTTCCTGAATGCAGACATCCACAAGACCCTAGAGATTGCTTCTATAAACTTCTGGCCCCAGAAAATGTATACTATCAGTTTGTAGGTAATACTGTGAAGTCAGTGGGTTAGCATGCAGACAATGCTAGTAAGAATAAGCAATATTTTTGAGCATTTGCTATGTACCAAGTCTTGTACGTATTTTATTTCACATTATATATAAAATATCTTATTTAAGCCTCACAATGACTCCATGCATGCTAGTGTTACCCAATTTTACAGATGACGAGACTGAAGTATAAGAAATTAAGTAAATAATCCAAGATCATACAACTGAAAAGACATGAAACTGGAATTTGAACAAAGTTCTGACTAAATGGCTGCGGTCTTCACCAATGAGCTATAGGAACAAATATTTTTAAACTGCTTGCTAGAGGTAATCTCTTCTTTATTAATTCAAGCAAGCATATTCTTCTTGGCTTTTGTCTTCAGGTAGTTTTATAACATAAACACTGAGCACTTCTTGCATTGCTGAGATATTGTCTTGTTAGTGAAGAAGTATTATCAGGACACTCAGAATCAAGTATGGTCCCATTTTTATTAGTTGTATGGATTCTTTAAAGCTGTTATTGTGAAATCATTCCCATTCCATTAATATAGGACACATTATAAATTGGAGTGGTCTTACTGCTTTTATTTAGTGGAGGGAAAGGAGGAGGCAAGGGAGATAAAGAGGGTAAGAGATAAATCTATCCCTTCCATTAGCCTGCGCTGGAAGCTTAAAATGCTCCAGGAAAGTCATTTGTGATGTAAATAGGGACAGTGTGGACAGAGAGCTTTTTACAAATCTGCTATTTACCTAAGAGAGGCATCCTGTGGGTTATCCCAGTGGAATTCACTTTCCTGTTTGGTTTACCATGGAAGGGAAAGGAGGCCTAACAAATAGCCCTTCAGTTTGCTCAGCTGTGAGATATCCATTAACCAAGAAGAAGTTTGCCTGCACACACTGTATGTTTGCACAGCTTGCAGTACCATCTTTTCAAGACCCACCATTGTCTGGAAAGCACTCCAAAGTCCTAAGTCTATAATAAAGCAAATAGCTTGCACAGTTATTACTGTCAGGTTCACTTTTTACACTGTAGCCTATGAATGTCATCGGTTAAATTAAACCTCAAGAAGACCAAACACAGTGCACGAAGGTTAAATATGCTCTTGGGTTTGTCGGCACATTAGCCACCAAGTCACTTTCTCTTCAACGTGTCCTTCAAGACACTTTCTTTCCAAAAAACTATTAGAAATTTGATTATCAAGTTCAGATAGAGAAAAATTCACTCTCTGAGTTTTATTGAGGAACTTTTCCCTAGCAAGTAGCCATAAAGTATTTTCCCTTAAGAGTTCAGATTGAGTCCATAGTAGAATGATATCCATAGCTAGCAATTATTTATATAGACTGTCTTTTCAAAACCACTTGCCCATGTATTTTCTCATTTGCTTGGAACAAGTATCATTATTATTATTTAATTTTTCTCAAGAGAAAACTATCCTCAAAGTGGTTCAACGATTTTCCTAAGATTATTCACCTAGTAAGTGGTAGAAAAAAAGCTTATGTGCCTGTAGTTCTGCCTCCAGGGTCTTTCCACTACTCATCTTCATATACAAATCTACTAGATCTTGCTACTTAAAGTGTGGTCCAAGCAGCAGTAGCAGCAGCAACAGCAATGGCAACAGCATCACCTAGGCAGCATCTCAGACCCCCACCCCAGACCTACTGAATCTGAATGTTTTTTTCCTTCTTTTTTTAGAGATAGGCTCCTGCTGTGTCACCCATGTTGGAATGCAGTGGCATGATAATAACTCACTCTTACCTCAAATTCCTGGGCTCAAGCAATCCTCCCACGTTAGCCTCTTGAGTAGCTGGAACTACAGGTGGCACCACCACACTTGGGCTAATTTTGTTTTTCTTATGTTGTAGAGACGAGGTCTTGCCATGTTGTGCAGGGTGATCTTGAACTCCTGGCTTCAAGCAATCCTCCTACCTCAAGCTCCTAAAGAGCTCAGATTACAGGCGTGAGCCACCGCATGGTCCTGAATCTGCGATTTAAACAAGATCCCCAGTTGACATTAAAGTTTGCAAAGTACTCTCATTAAGACTCACAAGTATACTGGTATCTCCTTTCTCCAACTAAATAATATATCAAAACATTGGCATTTGAAATATTGAGTGTTAAATACCAACAGGGTAGCTGAGACCATGCCATTTCTTAGGACATTATATAGGTTTGCAGATCTATAATTTCATCTTCACTTCTTGAAAATCTCATTTTGGTACACATACAACCGTGTCCACAGTTACACATACACTTATCTGTGCAAGAAAATGATGCTGTTTGTCTCTACCTGCTTGGGTAACAATGTTCATTTTTATTAGCATGGTAGATTGTGAGGGAGGAGCAGTAAGCCATCTGGAGCTTGAGCCAGATATTCCATTAGGGGCTTTCTAGTTGATGCAAACTTTAAATTAAATGTTCAATGTCAAGTAAATGCTTGTGAAATTGCAATTCTCCTGCCATATGGTGTGCCGCTTAACAATGGATTATATTTGCTGTTCCTAAAATAAATTATCTATTGGAAATCAATGTTCTATCCAATAGCTTTACTGATAAGCAGTTAAATGAGCTCACATTAGTCATTTAAATGTCTTGATTCTTATTTTTCTTTCCTGCAACATTAGATCAAATAATCTCTATGCAACTCATCCAAGTTTTATCACAGAATTGGAATTTTAAAGTTTCTGAAGATTTGTAGAGCCTGGAAGGACAAAGTGAATTCACAACCAAATAATATCTTTCCCCCTGCATTCTTTTGTGAATGGAATCCTCTGGCACTTCATTAATTGCACTTAAAATAACTGTTTCCTTTATTATTCCTAGCATGAAAGAGTCTCTAAAACTCTCTGCAGTGTAGTCCAGCTCAGTCCCAAAATGAAGTATACATGATTGAATGTCAAGATGTTGCCGAAGCACTCCAAGAAATTCACCATATAATTACAAGTCTAGGTTCCGGTATATTAGAGTAGGTGGCCTGGAGGAGGAGCTTGGTGGTGAAAATTTACACAATGGCAGAAACCTAGTTTCTCAGTAGGTAAATCTGATACTTGCCCTTTTGCACTAGGAGTATTTTTAAAAAAACAAACTCCAGAAGAATAGCTCACAGTTTTTAGTGTGGTTTAGGCCCTTTTATTCTTGGTCAGGACCAACACTTCCACCTCAGTTTTCTGCCCAAACACGGTCAATCTGTGAGCAGACATTTTAGATAAGGCCCATGCTTCTGAGGTGAAAGTGGTGCAACCCAGCTGGTTTTGGTATGTTTGAGGAGGCACCAGCATTCTAACTTCAGATACCTGTTACCTAGGATGATCATAAAAGGGAAGTGGTATGTGTAGGGAATTAAAGAGTGTTAGAAAGAAAGAGAAAACTAATTCAGAAGCCCAGGCAACGCTCGATTGGATAAAGTCCAATAATGCTTAGCACAGGGCCCAGAATATTCCAAATGCCATGTTTATAAGTTAAAAAGCTGGTATAATTTTACTTCATTTAAGGTGGTAGTTTCTGCCCTCCACCTAAGTTAATGAGTAGGGGAGGCATGTGTGCTTAATGGTTTAAATGAGAGCAATAATGGGAAGAGAGCAGCAAAGCCAGGGCTGGCACAGCAGCTTGCATGAGAAACGGTAGTCAGGGTCCAAGGCACAAGATCTCTCCATGAGTCCTCCGGCTTTCCTGGGTCCTCCATTTGTCAGGTTTGAGGGAGTCCAGGCATTTCCTATTGAAAGCACTTTTAGTGAAGGAAAGGCTCCTAAGGCTTGTTAAAAGAAAAACTTTAGACAAATTAAATTTAATAGGATTTAAATAAGCAAAGAATGATTCAAAAATTGGGAAGCCCCCAGAACTAGAATAGGGTCAGAGCGGTTCTGGCACTGCTGCATGGTGGGATCAGATTTATGGCCTGAAAAAGGAAAGTGACATACAGAGAAGGAAAGGGAGGTACAAAAACAGCTGGACTGGTTACAGCTCCGTGTTTGCCTTAAACACAATTTGAATAGTTGGTCACCTATGATTGACCAAAATTAGGTGATTGGTACAGAAGAAGGTTACAGTCTGATTGCATGTCCAGTTAGGTAACAGTTTACTGTGGATGGAGAAACCTTTAGATTGAACCTAAAATCTGTTAGAAGGCAGCTTTAAGCTAAAATTAATTTAACAGACTGAATGTGCAGGCATTTGCTCAGGTCAGTTTTCCTGGAATTTAAAAATAATCACAGAAATCTCATGATTGCACAGGAATCCCAAGTGCTGGCCATCAACTCTTTCTCCCTTTTCTTTTTCCAGTCTTGCAATAGAAAAAGCATTTCATATTAGATACCAGTATACACATACATGCATTTATATAAAACTGAAACAAAAGGTTCATAAGATAATATCCTTATTATATGTGATCTACTGATAGTTTTTTTAAACCTGATTAGACTCTATTTTGTTATGAAGAAAACAGAAACTAACCCATAGTTAACCTTAGATCTGGGATAAACGGGCCCTTTTCTTATGGGTGCCTCCAATTTGTCCATTCAGGAGGTGCTTCCTGGTATCACAAACTCCTTCTCTGTAAGCCTCTGCTGGCTCTGCTGCTGACCATGCCAGTACCTTGAGGCAGAACTCCTGCCACTATGCTGGTCCCATCAGAAAGATGATGTAGGCAAATCCCTGTTGCCCTTGTTCCCATCAAAGTGCAGCCAGCAAAATAGAAACCACACCAATAATAGTAACAGATAATTTAATATAAAGACATTTGAAGATCAGAAAAAAATGACGTATAGGAGGCAGGACTACCTTGCAGCTCCCAAATGGACAGAACAGTGTGTCCCACTCAAACAGACAGAACAGTGAAGCTCCCACTCAAATGGACAGAACTCACATCCTGAACTTTTGCTCCAAGAACCACTGCAGGAACATACCAGGAAAACTGAAAGAATTCACAGACCCTTTGAAAGAAGTGGCTTGCTGCTCTAAACTCCACGAGACAGCCAGAAAACGGAGTGCCCAAAAGTGTGAGAGGGGGATCTGAACACATATCCTTCCTGGGGAACCTGAAAATCCAGATCATGGCAGAAAGATTTAATCTTACCTAGAGCTGGAACAAATTTAGAGAACCAAGGGAAATATAAAAGTAGAAGAAGCAGCGGGAAGAGCCCTATAGGCACTCTTGGTCCCCAGGGAAGCCATTTCTGACCTTATCTCACAGGGTTCCTTGGGGAGGGCTGCTAGTCGAATTGAAGAAGGACCACAGGGAGAAGGAAACTCCCAGCTGAACTTTGTAATAATTTTAACCTAGCACAAATTTTCCTGGGCAGAATCATTAGTGAGATGAGGATGGCAAACAGGAAGTGCAGATATAAGCATAGAAGCTGTAGCAGGTAGACAGGGGTGAAGCCTGAAAGCCCTGCTTGTTTTCTCAGTAGGGAGGCTTGTAGCCTGGGACAAGATCTCAGCCTTGTGCACTAGCTGCCTGGATATAAACTTGGTGCTATTGGTGAGGCATGGTGGAAGTGAGACTGACCTTTCTGGCTGTGTGGGAGCTGGGTGAGGCCTGTCACTGACGACTTTCCCCCACTTCCCTGGTGTCTTGTACAAAGCAGTAGAGGTAGCCATAACCCCCCCCTTGGAACATGACTCCACTGGCCTAAGAACCACAGTCCGATCCCCCACAGCGGCCACAACAAGCCTAGCCCAAGGAGAGTCTGAGCTCTGACATGCCTAACCCTGCCCAAACCTGATGTTCTTTCTCTACCCACTCTGGTAGCCAAAGACAATAGACAAAAGACATAATCTCTTGGGAGCTCTATGGTCCCACTCATCACTTGAGAAACCTGAATGCTTATCCAGGCAACATTAGGGCAAGCTTGTATCCCCCACTATACTACCACTGCTGATGCTCTCTTGATAGTGCCACCTGCTGGCTGGAGGCCAACCAACTCAAGCCGTTACAGCAACTCATAAGTGAACAACCCCACTCCAAGAAAGGAGAAAACAACTGCTAATTCCACTGTCTGTAACTTCGTAGCTAAACAGAGGTCCTGAGTCTGTCCATAAGACAACTTCACTGCCAGCACAACCAGCATTTAAGAAAAGCAGCACACTAAAGAAAACTACAACCAAGGACCCTCAGAGTCTGCTTCACTCGCCTGCTGCCTCCACTGGAGCAGGTGTTGGTATCCACAGTGGAGAGACCTGAAGACGGATCACATCACAGGACTCTTCGCAGACATTCCCTGGCGTCAGCCCAGAGCCAGTAGCTCTGCTGTGTGACTAAACCCAGAAGAGAAAAAACAATAAAGGCAGCCCAGCTCTCAAGAAGTCCCATCCCTAGAGAAAGGGGGAGAGCATGAAAGGATTCCCTTATGGGACAAAAGAATCTGAACAGTGGCCCTTGAGCCCCAGATCTTTCCTCTGACAAAGTCTACCTAAATGAGAAGGAACCAGAAAAACAATTCTGGTAATATGACAAAGCAAGTTTCTTTAACACCCTGAAGACCACACTAGCTCACCTGCAAGGGATCCAAACCAAGAAGAAATCTCTGAATTTCTTTTCCAAGAAGAAAAATAATTCAGAAGCTCAATTATTAAGCTACTCAAGGAAGCACCAGAGAAAGGGGAAAACGGACTTAAATAAATTAAAAACAAAAAACAAAAACAAAACAGGATATGGATGAAGAATCTCTAGAGAAACAGATAGAACAAATTTTAAAAAAATCACAATTTCTGGAAATGAAAGACCCACTTACATAAATGCAAAATACACTGGAAAGTTACAATAATAGAATCAAACAAGTAGAAGAAAGAACTTCAGAGCTCAAAGACAAGGCTTTTGAATGAACCCAGTCCAACACAGACAAAGAAAAAAAAATGAACAAAGCCTCTAAGAAGTTTGGGATTATGTTAAATGACCAAACCTAAGAATAATTGATGTCCTGAGGAAGAAGACAAATCTAAAAGTTTGGAAAACTTATTTGAGGGAATAATAAAAAAAGAACTTCCCTGGCCGTGCTAGAGATGTAGACATCCAAATACAAGAAGCTCAAAGAACACCCAGGAAATTCATCACAAAAAATCTTCACCTAGGCACATAGTCATCAGGTTATCTAAAGTCAAGATGAAGCAAAGAATCCTAAGAGCTCTAAGGCAAAAGCACCAGATAAGCTATAAAGGAAAACCTATCAGATTAACAGCAGATTTCTCAGCAGAAATCCTACACACTAGCAAGAATTGGGGTCCTATCTTTAAACTCCTTAAACAAAAGAATTATCAGCCAATAATTTTGTATCTAGTAAAACGAAGCTTCATAAATAAAAGAGAGAGAAAGCCTTTCTCAAGGAAAGCAAAGTAATTCTTGATGCTGCATCCCAGCAACTAGCTTCTTCTGAGGCCTCTTAAGCATGTGAAGTAAAGGGATTCTTCCTCATTTTGCTGCTCAAGTAAGCAGGTAGGCACCATTTCAAACACACACACACACACACACACACACACACACTCTTTCTCTCTCTTTCTCTCTCTCTCTCTCCACATATATGCACAAAATAATTTTCAGAGACAATAAAGTCTAGAGCCATGTTTCTGCTATAGTTGAGGTGTTTGTTCCCACAAATCTCATGTTGAAATTTGATCCCAAGTTAGAGGTAGGGCCTAATGGGAGGCATTTGGGTCATAGGGATGGACCCCTCATGAATAGATTAATGTCCTCCCTGTGGGGGATGGGGGGCGAGTGACTTTTCCCTCTATAGTTCCATGCAAGCTTGTTGTTAGAATGAGCCTAGTAGTGCCTCCGTCTCTCTAGCTTTCTCTTTAACCAAGTGATTTCTGTACAGCCGGCTCCCCTTCACCTTTCACCATGAGTGGAAGCAGCCTGAGGCCCTTGCCAGAAGTAGATGCTGCTGTCATACTTCTTGTGCAGCCTGTAGAACCATGAGCCAAATAAAACTCTTTTCTTTATAAATTACTCAGGCTTAGGTATTTGTTTATAGCAACACAAATGGACTAAGACAGTTTCTCTACCGGGGTGATTTTGTCCACCAGAGAACATTGGCAATATCCAGAGAAAATTTTGGTTATCACAACTGAGGGTGGGAGTTCTGTTGTCCAGTGAGTAGAGACCAGGGATGCTACTAAGCATCATACAGTATTCAATAGGCTCTCAACACAAAAAAATTATCAACCCCAAATGTCATTAGCGCTAAAGTTAAAAATCCATGGTCTAGATATATAATATAATTTACTCTGCAAAGAGTCCCTATTCATAATGATACTTATATTTTATACTGCTTAATAGAGAGAGGTGGAACTCACAGCATATCCACGTGAATCCTCTCCAAAGAAACATTCTCTACCATTTCAGCCTCATTCTTGGCATCTCTGACTCCATCTGTAAGATAAAATGGGTGGTCTGCTAAGAATCTCAAAGTTGGTTCTCATGTAACTTCTCTGCAGTCCTGCTTTGGCAATCTAACACCATGCATAGGAATGTGGGTGTATCTGACTCATTCATGCTTTGATGCTTTGTACTTTTCCAGATGGCTACAAAGTAATGTGTGGCCCATTTCTAGAAGTGTTCAACAGACCACAAAAGCATCTGTCAAGGAAGAAAGTGAGGGGAGTTCTTTATGGCCTATTGAGTTTTCTCCAAACACTTGGAGTATCTGATTGCTTTCACAATAAGTCTACGAAACAAAATGTGCATGAGCCAATGTGTTGGAAACTCAGTGGTCACAGGCACTGCATTTTTACTGGGACTGTAGTGTTGGTTGACTCTTACTAGAGGAATAAAGACTGTCTTCCTCAGCACCGCTCCTGCAGCATAAGATGCTCCTCTAGTGGAGGAAGACGTTCAGGCTCTTGGGTCTATAAAGCAGCAGCACTGTGCACCAATGAGCATGTTCAAGGCTTGGCAGGATTCAAAGAAGGGTTTTCTGCTAACCTTGCCTCCCTCACTGAGCAACATCTTACAGGTATAAAATTACGAACGCTTTGAGAAATTGCTTTGAAAACAGCCCTGCAGAAATCCAAAGTAAAGCTGGTATTCCTCAAAGTGTGACATAAACATGAAGGAAACACTATCCTAAAGGCATCCACAGCCCTTTAGAGCATGGGATAATAGAATAAGAGCTTTCTGGCAGTTAGAAATCAGAAGAGTTTGGTAGAAGGGAGGAGCCTGTGGCTTAATTTTAGCGCTATGGTGCTTTCCTCTATTTTACTGGAAAATAGTTGAGGTTGACGTGTGTTTTGTGTAGTTTGTGCGGAATTCAACAAAGAAGGGGGAAGAAAGCAGCACTTTAATGGGTTTCTTACATGAAGAAATAAATTCTACTTTCTCTGTTTATGGGGTGGGCAACCTGTTAACACACTGCTGGCTGAATTACCTTTGACTTAAAACATCTGAAAGCAATAAATTCAAGTTTCATCAGGTAACTCATAGGAAAGGCACTTTCCCCTGCTCTTCATTTCCACCGGTTTTGAATGTGCATCATAATCACCTGGAGGGTTTATTAAAAACCCGATTGCTGCATTTCTGATTTAGTAGTTCTGGAGTATGACCTTGGAATCTGCATTTCAGTTAAGTTCCCAGATGATGCTGATGCTGCTGGTCTAGGATCTCTCTTTGAACCTAAACAATATGATCAGATTTACTTTAAACCAGAGATTATTCATGGCACGTCTGAAGTCTGGGAATCACTGCTGAACCTGGAAAGTGCATGGCCAGGTTCCTGTCTCCTTGAGATCTGGCTACCTCCTTGTATAACTGCGACACTCTGTATGGGTCACGGTTGCCATTGCAGCCCCAAGGCTTCTTTCTCTTGAAAAACTTTCAGACATAAGTCAGATGAAAGGATCTCAATCTATATAGGCTCTGCTTTCCTGTTTATTTGTTACCTTATTCTCCATAGACTTTCCTCAAGTAATGGCAAAGATGGCCATCAGCAGCTCCAGACTCACCTTCTACCAGATTTGCAGACTGAATGAAGAGATACTTTTTCCCAAGCAGAGTTCTCATTGGCTGATTGGGTCACATGTCAACTCCTGAACCAATCATTAAGATAGAAGGGATTTGGTATTTTCATTGGCCAGGCTTGTTGACATGCTCAGCCCTGGAGCCAGAGGTGGGGTTACCCCCACACAAGCTGCATGGTAGACAATAGGAAAGGTGTGGTTCTCCAAAAGCGGGAGATGGGTTACATTAACAGGAGAAAGAACTAGGCAAAGAGAAATTACACATGTCCACGACAATGTGCTGGAAGAAAAGACAGGTCAACTCATTGTCTTGGCAAGCAAAATGTTCACAGAGAAAATCCAGCCTCCTCTTGGTACCAGTGAATGAAACAAATGACCAAAGAGCTTAAGAAACTAGCTGAAGTTTACATAATTCTAACATAATAAGTTAGAGGAATAATGGTCCCACTTTTGTTTTTGTTTGTTTGTTAGATTTTCATGCTCTCTAACTGTTCTAGGGCCTTCACTATTGGGTATCTGCCTGAGCCTGTCCTGGTGAGCCAAGATCCAAAATTCAAAACCAGTTTGTTTTACCTCTCTTCAGTTCCTGCTGATAGGATTGTAGCAAGTTTGGATAGCACATTAAGATAAATAGATACACTAGAAAGTTGATTACTTTGTTGTTGGGGCAAAATATTTGCATATACATCCTTGGACGTTCTCCTTCTCCAAAAAGCTAGAAACTACAAATAATAAATACAACAATGAATATTTCAGATGCTGTTGGCAGAAGATGCCACTTCGAAACAGAAAGTATGTTCAATCAGATCATACATTCATCCTCCGCATAGCATCTACTCTAAAAGAAGATGTACCATTTTGAGTAAAAGGAGGTAATACAGAAAAACATTCGTGAAGCATTATCATGTGAATATAGTAGTTGATAAAACAACATATATTACATGACCTTATTAATGCCAAAAAATATGAGTATAAACACAAAAAAGAGATGTTTAGAAACGTATTAAAATGTTAATAGTATTTGTATTTGAGCATTGGGATTATGAATTTTTTTCTTTATGCTCTTATAAAGGAAACCTTATAATATGCACAAACTGCTAGTAAAATGTATGCATGCATGTCCTCAATTTTAAGAAACTGTTGATTATAAGAGCACTGTAGAAATATCAGCTTCTTAGTTTTAAAAAATTACTATTATTTTATTACCTTTTAAAAATTTTAACCAAATGTCTGACTTATTCTTGGAGGGAAATAATAAAAACTCAGATTTTTTTTTTTTTTTTTCAACCAAAGGGAGAAGTAATAATATGAGATCACACCTTGGTTACAAGTTAATGATCATATTCTACACAATGTAGATGTGTCAGCATTTTAAAATGTCCACATTAAAATAGACATCTGCCATTAAAAATAAACATAAAGCACTTGCCAAAGTTGTAAATTCACAGACATTGAAATAAATAACTAAAACTGAGTATTTTTAAAACTGTGAGGTTTCTTGACAATGTTCATAGACCAACCCAAAAGCCACATAAAAATAATGCGGAATAAAAAGAGAAAATGACATCAGCTAATTTTTACTTGACTTCATCATAACATGTCTGTTGGGTATTGCACATGGATAATACAAAGACTAATGACAACTCACTTTTGGCAGCCAAGGTCATCAACAAAGAATCTTAAAGTTAACATTCATCTGTTTCATAAAGAGTATTGCATGTACAAACACCAAAAATTTCTAAGTCTGATGTTGGGTGCCACAGTTTGGTTCCCAAAAGCAGACTAGAGACGTATCTATTAACTGCAAGTGAATGAGAAAGTGAGAGCAGGTGAATAAGGAAGTGAAAGAGAAAAGGAAAAGTTGTCCATAAAGGGTGATTATTGAGCCACCTTGCACAAGAACAAAGGGAAATTAACTCCATGGAGAAACTTTTGGAGAGCGGAGGAAAACAAATATTTAGGAATTATCCCATTCAAGGGGTGAGGGAACTTGGGTATTCGTACATATATTCCAGAGAGAGAATGGTTGAGAACTGTTCCTGAGGATCGTTAATTACCTGGATCTCTGGCCTGTGACTCATGCTTCTGGGAAGAGAAATCTTCTGTGACTCTGAGAAAATAAGTCCTCATGCACAAAGATGCAGACTCAGGCTGATGGATGTCAGCATGAGTGCACTGACAGGTCCAAGGGAAATAGATGGAGTAATGGCAGCGTCTGCTGCAATGGGTCCATAAGGAATATAGCACATTTCCTTCTTACCATTTACAAACATTTCTTACAGAATGCATATCTGTTTTCCTTAATCCAAATGCTCATGTAATTACTTGTTTTCTGTGTTACAGTTAGTATCATTGCCTGGTATCCACTTCTGGCAATAACGATTCAAGATCTCTTTGCAGTAACTCTAGAAATTGTAGGTTGCAAATTCTGTTTTGACATTTTCATTTCTTTTTTTGAGATGGAGTATTACTCCAGGCTGCAGTGCAATGGTGAGATCTTGGCTCACTGCAACCTCCACCTCCCGGGTTCAAGCGATTCTCCTGCCTCAGCCTCCTGAGTAGCTGGGATTACAGGCACACGCCACCATGCCCGGCTAATTTTTGTATTTGTAGTACAGACAGGGTTTCACTATGTTGGTCAGGCTGATCTCAAACTCCTGACCTCATGATCCACCTGCCTCAGCCTCCCAAAGTGCTAGGATTACAGGCATGAAACACTACACCCGGCCTTGTTTGACATTTTCAAAAGTAGTTTTATGATTCTTCTACAGAAGCTTTGCTGCCATGCAGTTAATTCACAGAATGACTTTTCTTCTTTGAAACTGCCAAATTGAGATGAGTGTCAAAACCTACATTATTAGGCAACAGGAACTTTGAACCTATAGTCTATGTGCTCTCATATCTTCACTAAGTCACAGTATCTGAGCATGTATGTGCAGATGCAATGGCCATATATGATATAAGATTCATCAGAATTGAAGACCCAACAGATGACAAAACTGGGCTTAACAACCCTCTAAAATAAGAAATAACAACCCTCTAAAATAAGAAATAACTACCCTCTTAGGACAGAGGAAAACAATCTGGCTCAGTTACAAACACGTTGGCCATTTAATGCAGAGAAGACAAAAGCAAACTTTTTTTCTTTTTTTTTTTTTTTTAAGTTATTGGAGTCATGATCACTACCTTTCAACTGCTCAAACCCAGAATCCCTTCACCATCAAAAGAATTCACTATTATTATATATACACACACTCATCAGGATTTCAGAAATGCTAAAATATAGGAAAAAGTCATGTATCTTTGAATAAAGAAGGAAAATAACCTATGCAGAGAGAGAATTTTTTTAAGCAATGTACAACAGAAATCTCTTGGGAGATAAATATCTTCATCTGAGAAAATGCTTTAATAAACCCAAGAGAAATAGGACACTCCTTGCTGGGTATCAGTGTGGCCAGGTAACAAAACTACAAGGTAGAATGGGATGGAGTTGCTCTACATAATAGAAAGTACAGTTTGAACCCCTGGACAATACAGAAGAGAAGGATTAAGAAGCAAGGCTAAGAGGAACAGAAGAAGAGGAGTCAAACCAATGAAGATAGGTGGTGGCTGTGTGTGGACAGTAAAATTCTATTGTGACAGGGTAATACCTACGTGTTTGTTGAGAACGTGTTTTTGTTTCTAAAAAGTAAATTCTTACTTTTGTGTCCTAAACTATGTTCTCCTCCGTTCAGGAAATTCCATGATTCTCATTATTAGTTTGACATGCTTTTTTTTTTTTTTTTTCTGGAAATGGGGAGAAATGAACTGGGATTCAAGCCAAGATGGATGTAGGGAAGGATAGAGATAGCACATGAGGTTTACAGATTTGGGAAGCTGCAGTGGCTCTGAAACTATAAGCTCCACCCAGAGATGCAGTGAGGATGCAGTACTTCCATACCCAGAGAATTAAAGGGGGACTGACCGACTTGTATCTATGTACTAAAGGCTTAAGTGACCATCAACTGAAATTTGACATGTATTTATGTGTGTGTGCTGCTTACCAGTCATCTTACAACTTCACAGAAAACCTTATTTTTTTTTCTTTAAGAAACTTCTTATAAAAACACATACCATATATTGATGGCATTTAAAACATAAGTACACATTTTACATACTCCTATATGGTGGGGTTGCATTTTTGCCACTTTTCTTGAATTGCCCTGCAGCAATAATAATTAGTTTTTATTATTTACTGTGAGTCAAACCAGTTCGTCAATCAATAGCCCTGAGGAAATGCTAAATGAGAGGAGGAAGAGAGGAGATGGCAAGTTGCCTGTTTTAATTTTTGAAATTATTATTGCTTATGTTTTACAGAATAACTAGATTTTTGTAAAGTATAAAGATGTCACAACCCTATTAGCATGAAGAATGTAGAGAAAAACCTAAATGTCAATGATCATGAAAATATTGTATTTCTTACAGGTAATGTTTATGTGTTTCATTTTCTGGTAAAAATATGAGTATTGAGATGATACATTTAATAGCTTACATATGAAACCCCATGGCATGTAGATGTTAAATATCATTGCTTATTGAACTATTAATAATTTAGTAGGTTTTTGCAATTAACTGGATTATCTATGATAAAGACATAATGAGAAGAGTGAATTATTGGTATGTATTTTATGGTATAGTTCATATTAATTAATTAACTGCATGCTTATTTGATTCTTATAAAAGTATACTGCCTATAAATAAGTACTGAAACATTTCTGTCACAATGTGTGCCACATTTTTAACTGTAGTTAGCTTAGGGCGATGAACTTATGGATGGTAATTCTCTCTCTTCTTATTTTCCTAATTTGTTCCAATTTACTATAGGAGAAAAATGTCTTCTTGAGTTTTAAGTTGGTTATGTTTATTTTATTTAAATGCAGTGTATAGGAAAATAATCCGGTACAAGGTATAGAAGAATTAAAAGAGCTGGAGTCTAATCAGTGCTCAGCAATTTATCAGTAAGTCATCTAAACTTTCTACACTGGAGTTTAATCATCTTTAAAATGGAAGAATGACCTTTCTTTTTTGAAGTTCAAAGAGTATGCTTTGTTTTTGTTCTATTTATTTGTACGTATTTGTGGTGCACATGTTCGATTTTGTTACATGCATAGATTGTGTAATGGTCAAGTCAGGGCTTTTAGGGTATCCACCATTTGAATAATATACATTGTACCCGATGTTCAATTTCTCATTATCTGCCCCCCACCCTCAACCCTCCCAGTCTCCATTATCTATCATGCCACTCTCTATGTCCATGTGAACCACTTTTTAGCATCCACTTATGAGTGAGAACATGTGATATTTATCTTTCTGTGCCTGGTTTGTTTCACTTAAGATAATGATCTCCAGTTTCATCCATGTTGTTGTAAAATGCATGATTTCATTTTTTAAATGGCTGAGTAGTACTCAGTTGTGTATATATACTATGCTTTTTTTATTCAAACATCCATTGATGGACACTTAGGTTGATTTCATAATTTTGCTGTCATAAACAGTGCTGCAATAAACATATGACTGCAACTATATTTGTGATGTATTGATTGCTTTTACATTGGGTAGATACACAGTAGTGTGGTTGCTGGATTGAATGGTAGTTCCATTTCTAGTTCTTTGAGAACTCTTTTTACTGATTTCCATAGAGGCTGTATTAATTTACATTCCTACCAACAGTGTGTAGGAGTTCTATTTTCTCCGAATCCTTGCCAACATCTGTTATTTTTTGTCTTTTTAAAAATAGCCATTCTGACTAGGGTAAGATGGCATCTCATGGTGGTTTTGATTTGCATTTTTCTAATGTTTAGTGATCTTGCACATTTGTTCATATACCTGTTGGCCAGAGAATAACCTTTTTATCTCCTTATGAAAGAGGGGACCATGTTTCTCTATTTTTTTCTGTCTCTTATAAGGCTGTTGCCTATCACAGAGGCAAGCTTGTGTTTAATAAATGCTCGGTGTTTAATATTTAATAAAAATGATAATTATAATATCAATAATATATAATATTTCTTATTAATAAAATGATAAAAATAAACATGCTTGTGTTTAATAAATATTTTCTGGCTGATTCAAGGAATGAGGCATGCATGAATGTTTTGAACTATTCAGCAAGAACTCAAGCTAAGGGATAATTATTATACAGCCATGATTAAATAGCTCCAATAATCAAACTGCCAGAAAAATCCCTAAATGGTCACACTCTGTTGCCAAGAAAGGGTTAATCAGCTATGTCCTGTTAGGAGAATTACACTACCCAGAAGTAACTGCTATACAGATTTTGATGTTTTTCTGTAGGTGGGTGTGTGTGTGTGTGTGTGTGTGTGAGAGAGAGAGAGAGAGACAGGGAGGGACAGAGACAAAGAAGGAGATATATTGATGTATGTTTTTCAGAGGCGTGTGAACCAGAGCAACTCCATCTTAAATAATAGCTGGGTAAAATGAGGCAGAAACCTACTGGGCTGCATTCCCAGATGGTTAAGGCAGTCTAAGTCACAGGATCATCAAAACCAACATGGTGACGAGAGATACTTCCAGTCATCCTCACTGCTACACTCCCACCAGCACCATCACAGTTTACAAATGCCATGGCAATGTCAGGAAGGTACCCTATATGGTCTAAAAAGGGGAGGCATAGATACTATACCCCATGTTTAGCATATCATAAACAAATAACCATAAAAATGGGCGACCAGCCACCCTCAGGGCAGCTGTGTCCATGGAGTGGCCATTCTTTTATTCTTTTACTTTCTTAATAAACTTGCTTTCACTTTGCACTGCGGACTTGCCCTGAACTCTTTCTTGCACGAGATACAAGAACCTCTCTTGGGGTCTTGATCGGGTCCCCTTTCCTGAAACATATTTCTGGCAACCACAGAAGGGACTATAGTGTGGAAACCCTGATGCGACGGCTACCTTTGGGAAAGTAGTGAGGTCCAGTAACATCTTTCTTGTGAACCACAAAAGGGACAATACTGAGGAGACCCCCTGACCCAAAGGAAATAGACTGCAGCACTTATTGGATGACTTTGGGTAAATGGTGGGGTACTTGGGCAAAGAATGGAATTGGGTTAGAGGCCCAGCTTAGGGGAGTTAGAGTCTCTTCCAAGAAAGAGTGGGTTAGAGGCCCCTCTTAATAAAAGGCAAGGATGCTTGACCGACCTTGGGTTTTAGAGACCCAAATTAGGAGGGTTAGAATCCCTTCTAAGATTTAGGGGGTTAGAGGCCCCTCTCAGTAAAGTCCCTCTCAGCTAAGAACAGGTTTGGCACCATGAGATGTAAACTGCTATACTCTTTGGATTAATCTGCCTTGCACTCTTTGCTGATGGCTGTGGGTGACAGGGTTAGGCATGTACAGGATCGTGGGACATGGGGAGCTTTTTCCTCCTTCAAAAGGGGAAACTTGAGAGCTGATGGGACTGCTGGAAAAAATTCCCTTCACGACAGCAGTTGCAGCTGCCTGAACTTGTCAGTATTGCTGCAATGGGTAGGTCTTTCTCTGGCCTCCCTGAGCATTTCACCTTCCCCACCCTGCCACAGACAATGCTTTTCTCTCTCCCCCTTCCCTTTCTTAGCTTTTCTGTTACTCAGGGCAGCCATCTTGCCCAGAGACCACGTGTTGAAAGTCCTAGACTGAGGCTGGATTAAAGATGACGGGGGCCATCTGGCGGCAAATTTAGGCCTTGCCAATTTGATATTAAGTGCTAAGCAGAGTGGCTAATGTGTATGTTTTGTCACACATACTTTGCTCTGGCCAGAACAAAAAAACCATAATTTTCCTTTATGATGAAGCTTGCCCCCAGGGCGATGGTGCCACAAGCTGGATCACTAGAGCTGCTCAAGGAAAGGGAACCCAGAAGTTGGCATGCTGGCAAAAGGGTAAAAATTTCTTACCAATCAGATTTCTGGTTTCTCTCTCTGTGCAAACAGTTGAGTGAGTGGAAGAAAAAAGAAAATCAGTGTGTATCTCTTCTGTAAAGTCCTAATTAACGTAAAAAAGAATTCTAAGGCTAGTCTTAAGCTGGTGTATTTTGCACTATGAATTCATTTTTCTGTATTGAGGGGTACTTCAGGATAAAACACGGACTTAGAACACCTTTAAGCCCACTTTTCAAGACAACCCAGCAAGCTGGTCAGCAACAAACTTGGCTGCAGGTCCCTGAAACAAACCAAAAAACTGCGAGATGTCTCCACCTTGTTTTATGTCCTTGGGGGCTTGACCTTGTAACCACGTGGCAGTACTTTCTCTTGGTCTCTACCTTCCAGGAAACAGAAATTTTTGGGTTCATGTCATAGTTAGCTCTAAAAATCATATTAAATAGTTAAAAGCCTTTCCAAGCTCAAAATTAACTACTCTAGACTCCTTCCAGGAAAGGAAATGGAAGCTGCTCCATGCTGCAGCTCAGTAGCTAATGTTTTGCATTTTCACAGTGGTGGTCCAGGTTCAATTCCTCACCTAAGAAGTAAATCATTTCTGGTTTACTTATCTGCGTGATCTTGTCTATGTTCTTCTCCTCCATGGACTGTCTTAAATTTTCCTTTCTCTAAGCACGTGGGAGGTTACCTTTGGTAAAGTTCAAAAGCCAGAAATACTGGCCGTTTGACGTAAGAAATTCTAAAAGGACGTTATTAAAGAGTGCTATGGTTAGAATTAGTTTAATTAGAAGTGGATATTCAAGCTCTAACAGCCTGGACTCCTTGGGAAAAACAGGAGGCACCAGAAAACCCTTTCCTGGCCCTGTCCTTCCAAGGGCTCCAATCTAAAGCCAGTAATCCAATTAAGAAACTTAAAAGCTGGCAAACGAAAAATCTTACAACCACTGTAGTAATCTTATTTTGTCTTTCTGTGTATCTATATATGTGTTATGTGTAATGTTTACATAAAAGAGCTCTAATTAATTGGCTGAAACAAAAATAAATGCTTAAATCAGATATTTTAAAAGCAAAATAAAAGCTGTAATGTCTTTTAGTTCATGTAATTTTAGTAATCTTTGGGAAATAAAAACAGCTTTATAAATTATTGATAAAATAAAAACATTTAGTCTAAATTATGTGGGTCAGATATTAAGTTTGCTAAATGCTTTAAGGTCATAAAACGCTTCTTTAACTTTTAAAAATTGTTCAATTTACCTACCTTAAAACCATTAGATTCTAGATAAGGCCTGGGGACATGTGGAATTAGCCATGCCCCCTAGCTATACAAAGAAGATTATAAAGAAAGAGATTTTACATAAGAAAGGATCTTGTATGGTCAATTCTTGCCCTAAAGTAAAATAACTTGTTGTTTAAAAGGAGGGATGTTTAGGGCAAGTCAGAAAGTCCAAGAATGTCTCACATGGTCTGTGTAAGTCATGAAAGGATTTGTGAAAGGGGATTTATGTAAGAAATGTACAATTCAAAGGTTGTTAGGCCTCCTGAATGCTTCCTAAAATGCCACTATGACTCTTACTTTATAACTTGCATGCTTAAGTAAGGTAAGGCCTGGGGACATGTGGAGTTAGCCATACCCCCTAGCTATGCTGGAGAGTCAGCCCTTATCTGCATTTCTGCCTGGTGTGTCCTTGGCTAGGCTCCACACCTAGTACATAATTAAAATTGCTTACTAACCAGGGTTTTCACCAAAGTAAATTTCGCTAAAAGTTAACATTGTAACATGTAATTGAGACTATTGAAAAAACAGTTTCACATGTAATGTGTGTGTAAGGAAAGTAGAATGTATTTTTGGTAAATATTATAAGAAGGCATGGGAATATGTTTTTTTTTCCTAAAGGGTTAAATAATGTTTTAAGTTAGATAGAATGAAGCTGAAGGCTTGGACAGTTATGGAAGGTTTGTAAAAAATTAATTGTAAAAGATTCTGTGTGTGGACATTGGCTAAATTAAAGGGGTATTATTCAGTCTTTCTATAAATTAAGCACTGGAATAAAAGCACAACAGATTTTTCTTAGAGCAAAAACCTGCTTATGAAATGCTCTTTAACAAAAACTTGTAAAGGGTTATAAAAAGTTTATAAGAATCTTACCTTATGGTTAAACATTAAAATTGGGTAAATATGTCTATAACATTTTCTTAAAACTTGGGTTTAACATTAATGCTACATTAATGTAAAGGTAAAATTTGGCTTGTTTGGTACAAAAATCATACAGGAAGCATTGTCAAATATAAACGGGTATTTAGTTTTCTTTGGGCTGTATTTGCAAACGTGTGTTATTAGTATATATTCTAAAATTATGGGAAACTTTTATAATTTTGATAGATTTAGTGTACATTATCAGGAACAATTATAATTGTTACATAAAATTATTGTCTGCCATGGAGGTAACGAATTTCTTTGTCACTTGTTTCTTTGACTGTGGCTGCCCTAAAACATTTTGTCATCCACAGACAATTGTTGTCTTGTGTTAATCTTCTTTAGAAGGTGGTTTATAGTCAACTATAGAATGTTAGAAGGTGTTATTACATGCAGGTTTCTAATAACTTTGGAAATTGTAACATTAGAATAGAGAAAATAACTTTCAGAACTCTCATGAAGAGTTGGAATGTACATGAATATCAAATAGAATAGGAGTTAACTGAATTAACTGAACCAACAGAAAACTTAAGTAATCTTTTTAACTTTGCTTAAAACACTGCTGCTAATGCTTGGTTTTTTTCAGAGTCAAGGATACTTTCATTTTGAGCTATTTATAGCTTGTAGGAATTGAGTAAAGTATATTGCTGTGAACAAAATTTGGAACGTATTTGTTTTTCTCTACCTAATTTTTCCAAAATTTAGGAAACTAGCTGTGAGTTTTCTTAACTTATGGCAATATAGTTATTTGCATAAGTGCAGTAAGAATCTGCTCTTGGCTGGGCATGATGGTTCATGCCTGTAATCCCAGCACTCTGGGAGGCCGAGGTGGGTGGATCACCTGAGGTCAGGAGTTTGAGAACAGCCTGGCCAACATGGGGAAACCCTGTCTCTACTAAAATTATAAAAATTGCAGGCATGCACCTGTAATCCCAGCTACTTGGGAGGCTGAGGCAGGAGAATTGCTTGAACCCAGAAGGCAGAGGTTGCAGTGAGCCAAGATTGCGCCACTGCACTCCAGCCTCCAGCCTCCAGCCTGGGTGACATGGCGAGATTCCATCTAAAAAAAAAAAAAATCTGTTTTCTTTTGTAACAGGACACAATTGGAGAATTTTTTTTTTTTTTTTTTTTTTTTTTAAACCAAGGCTTTAACTGGAATGGTGTGCTTTCCTTTAAGGAATCAGCTTGACTTATAAAGCCAATAAAAGCCCCTTAAGGAATTGGCCACAGACCTTGTCTGAAACAGTCCCTATACAAGATTTCTCACCTGTGGTAAGTAAAGAATATCACTTTTTGACAGGTCCAGAAGCCCCAAGTTATCTTGGGACCCCAAGAGGAGAGGAATTTACTCAACTTACAGGCATTTGAGGGTACAAACCCATGGCTAAGCTTGGCTTTAAAAAGTCTTATCTAAGATTCCTTCCATAGAACAGAGTTCCATCAAAGCCAATTTAAATAGAGTCTGTGTGAAAAATAATTATTCTTGCTGCACTTTATACAAATAATCAGGCCAAGTATAAAAAAGGAAATCAGTCTTACCATGAATGGTCTTTAGTAAAAATAGGAAACTGGAGAGCGAAATATTATGTTTCAAGAACTATGGTAAACTTGTTATTAAATTCTAGTCTCATTAGTTGTTTCTAAGTTTGTTTCTGCAATTTAAGCTAACCCTGCTTATTCCTGTGAACCAACCAGTGATCTCTGGCTGCTGCTCAGAAGAAACAAGAGGGATGGGTAATGCAAAAATCTGGATCTGTATTCTAATTCTGGACACATTACAATCAGCTACCAACCCCATATCAGCTTAGTTCAACAATTGCCCAGTTCATGAAAAGCCTTCTAATTTAGTTTACTTGGAATAACTTTACTTATTTTGCTTTACTCTTCTGGAATATATTGCTGTTATACTCTTTGTGTAGGAATACTGGACAAGCTTGCTGAATGTTTTCTTAAATTAAACACTTATTAATCTTCCAGATGTCACCTTTTGTTGAAACTCAAGTTATAAATGGATTTACCATACTGATGCTTTCTTACTGAACTTGTCTATACCCTGAATACAAGAGACCCTCATAGTTAGGCAGGAATATCATCACCCCTATTCAACCTAAAGAAGTTACAGAAGATGGATCTTCATCCCTCTGCAACCCTCAGGATTATGGGTTCTCTTATAAAAGGGAGGGAGGAAATATCAGAGGTGTGTGAACCAGAGCAACTCCATCTTAAATAAGAGCTGGGTAAAATGAGGCAGAAACCTACTGGGCTGCATTCCCAGACAATTAAGGCATTCTAAGTCACAGGATGAGATAGGAGGTCAGCAAAAAATACAGGTCATAAAGACCTTGCTGATAAAACAGGTTGCAGTAAAGGAGCCAGCCAAAACCCACCAAAACCAAAATGGTGAGGAGAGTGACCTCTGGTTGTCATCACTGCTACACTCCCACTGGTGCCATGACAGTTTACAAATGCCATGGCAACATCAGGAAGGTACCCTATATGGTCTAAAAAGGGGAGGCATGAATAATCCACCCCTTGTTTAGCATATCATCAGGAAACAACCACAAAAATGGGCAACCAGCAGCCCTCTGGGCTGCTCTGTCTATGGAGTGGCCATTCTTTTATTCCTTTACTTTCTTAATAAACTTGCTTTCACTTTGTGCTGCAGACTCGCCCTGAATTCTTACTTGTGTGAGATACAAGAAGCCTCTCTTGGGGTCTAGATAGGGACCCCTTTCCTGTAACATATTAACATATCATGCTTTTTCCTATACAAATAGGATCATGCCAACTATATCCCTGTAAATTTTAATTTTTTTTTTTGAGATGGAGTCTTGCTCTGTTGCCCAGGCTGCAGTGCAGTGGCACAATCTTGGCTCAGTGCAACCTCTTCCTCTTTGGTTCAAGCGATTCTTCTGCCTCAGCCTCCCGACTAGCTGAGACTACAGGTGCGCACCACCATGCCCAGCTAATTTTTGTGTTTTTAGTAGAGATGGGGTTTCACCGTGTTGGCTAGGCTGGTCTGGAACTACTGACCTCGTGATCTGCCCACTTTGGCCTCGCAAAGTGCTGATATTACTGGTGTGAGCCACCATGCCCAGCCAAATTTTAATTTTTCATTTAACATGTCATAAGCATCTTTCCATGTCAGCACATTCATTTCTACCATATTATTCTTTTTTTTTTTTTATTATACTTTAGGTTTTAGGGTACATGTGCACAATGTGCAGGTTTGTTACATATGTATCCATGTGCCCTGTTGATTTCCTGCACCCATTAACTCTTCATTTAGCATTAGGTGTATCTCCTAATGCTGTCCCTCCCCCCTCCCCCCACCCCACAACAGTCCCCGGAGTGTGATGTTCCCCTTGCTGTGTCCATGAGTTCTTATTGTTCAATTCCCACCTATGAGCGAGAACATGCAGTGTTTGGTTTTTTGTCCTTGCGATAGTTTACTGAGAATGCTGTTTTCCAGTTTCATCCATGTCCCTACAAAGGACACGAACTCATCATTTTTTATGGCTGCATAGGATTCCATGGTGTATATGTGCCACATTTTCTTAATCCAGTCTATCATTGTTGGACATTTGGGTTGGTTCCAAGTCTTTGCTATTGTGAATAGTGCCGCAATAAACATACGTGTGCATGTGTCTTTATAGCAGCATGATTTATACTCCTTTGGGTATATACCCAGTAATGGGATGGCTGGGTCAAATGATATCTCTAGTTCTAGATCCCTGAGGAATCGCCACACTGACTTCCACAATGGTTGAACTAGTTTACAGTCCCACCAACAGTGTAAAAGTGTTCCTATTTCTCCGCATCCTCTCCAGCACCTGTTGTTTCCTGATTTTTTAATGATGGCCATTCTAACTGGTGTGAGATGGTATCTCACTGTGGTTTTGATTTGCATTTCTCTGATGGCCAGTGATGATGAGCATTTCTTCATGTGTTTTTTGGCTGCATAAATGTCTTCTTTTGAGAAGTGTCTGTTCATGTCCTCTGCCCACTTTTTGATAGGGTTGTTTGTTTTTTTCTTGTAAATTTGTTTGAGTTCATTGTAGATTCTGGATATTAGCCCTTTGTCAGATGAGTAGTTTGCAAAAACTTTCTCCCATTCTGTAGGTTGCCTGTTAACTCTGATGGTAGTTTCTTTTGCTGTGCAGAAGCTCTTTAGTTTAGTGAGATCCCATTTGTCGATTTTGGCTTTTGTTGCCATTGCTTTTGGTGTTTTAGACATGAAGTCCTTGCCCACGCCTATGGCCTGAATGGTATTGCCTAGGTTTTCTTGTAGGATTTTAATGGTTTTAGGTCTAACATATAAGTCTTTAATCCATCTTGAATTAATTTTTGTATAAGGTGTAAGGAAGGGATCCAGTTTCAGCTTTCTACATATGGCTAGCCAATTTTCCCAGCACCATTTATTAAATAGGGAATCCTTTCCCCATTTCTTGTTTTTGTCAGGTTTGTCAAAGATGAGATAGTTGTAGATATGCGGCATCATTTCTGAGGGCTCTGTTCTGTTCCATTGATCTATGTCTCTGTTGTGGTACCAGTACCATGCTGTTTTGGTTACTGTAGCCTTGTAGTATAGTTTAAAGTCAGGTAGCGTGATGCCTCCAGCTTTGTTCTTTTGGCTTAGGATTGACTTGGCAATGCGGGCTCTTTTTTGGTTCCATATGAACTTTAAACTAGTTTTTTCCAATTCTGTGAGGAAAGTCATTGGTAGCTTGATGGGGATGGCATTGAATCTATAAATTACCTTGGGCAGTATGGCCATTTTCACGATATTGATTCTTCCAACCCATGAGCACGGAATGTTCTTCCATTTGTTTGTATCCTCTTTTATTTCATTGAGCAGTGGTTTGTAGTTCTCCTTGAAGAGGTCCTTCACGTCCCTTGTAAGTTGGATTCCTAGGTATTTTATTCTCTTTGAAGCAATTGTGAATGGGAGTTCACTCATGATTTGGCTCTCTGTTTGTCTGTTATTGGTGTACAAGAATGCTTGTGATTTTTGTACGTTAATTTTGTATCCTGAGACTTTGCTGAAGTTGCTTATCAGCTTAAGGAGATTTTGGGCTGAGACAATGGGGTTTTCTAGATATACAATCATGTCATCTGCAAACAGGGACAATTTGACTTCCTCTTTTCCTAATTGAATACCCTTTATTTTCTTCTCCTGCCTGATTGCTCTGGCCAGAACTTCCAGCACTATGTTGAATAGGAGCGGTGAGAGAGGGCATCCCTGTCTTGTGCCAGTTTTCAGAGGGAATGCTTCCAGTTTTTGCCCATTCAGTATGATATTGGCTGTGGGTTTGTTGTAGATAGCTCTTATTATTTTGAGATACGTCCCATCAATACCTAATTTATTGAGAGTTTTTAGCATGAAGGGTTGTTGAATTTTGTCAAAGGCCTTTTCTGCATCTATTGAGATAATCATGTGGTTTTTGTCTTTGGTTCTGTTTATATGCTGGATTACATTTATTGATTTGCGTATGTTGAACCAGCCTTGCATCCCAGGGATGAAGCTCAGGATTAAGAAACTCACTCAAAACCGCTCAACTACATGGAAACTGAACAACCTGCTCCTGAATGACTATTGGGTACATAATGAAATGAAGGCAGAAATAAAGATGTTCTTTGAAACCAACGAGAACAAAGACACAACATACCAGAATCTCTGGGACACATTCAAAGCAGTGTGTAGAGGGAAATTTATAGCACTAAATGACCACAAGAGAAAGCAGGAAAGGTCCAAAATTGACACCTTAACATCACAATTAAAAGAACTAGAAAAGCAAGAGCAAACACATTCAAAAGCTAGCAGCAGGCTAGAAATAACTAAAATCAGAGCAGAACTGAAGGAAATAGAGACACAAAAAACCCTTCAAAAAATTAATGAATCCAGGAGCTGGTTTTTTGAAAAGATCAACAAAATTGATGGACCACTAGCAAGACTAATAAAGAAGAAAAGAGAGAAGAATCAAATAGATGCAATAAAAAACGAAAAAGAGGATATCACCACCGATCCCACAGAAATGCAATCTACCATCAGAGAATACTACAAACACCTCTGTGCAAATAAACTAGAAAATCTAGAAGAAATGGATAAATTCCTCGACACATACACCCTCCCAAGACTAAACCAGGAAGAAGTTGAATCTCTCAATAGACCAATAACAGGTTCTGAAATTGTGGCAATAATCAATAGCTTACCAACCAAAAAGAGTCCAGGACCTGATGGATTCACAGCTGAATTCTACCAGAAGTACAAGGAGGAACTGGTACCATTCCTTCTGAAACTATTCCAATCGATAGAAAAAGAGGGAATCCTCCCTAACACATTTTACGAAGCCAGCATCGTCCTGATACCAAAGCCTGGCAGAGACATAACCAAAAAAGAGAATTTCAGACCAATATCCTTGATGAACATTGATGCAAAAATCCTCAATAAAATACTGGCAAACCGAATCCAGCAGCACATCAAAAAGCTTATCCACCATGATCAAGTGGGCTTCATCTACCATATTATTCTTAATGACCACTCTATGTGGAAGTATCACATTTTATTGGTAGGTATTTAGTTTATTTTTTGTTTCTAGCTGTTAGAAGCAATATGACTTTAAAACTCATGCACATCCATCTGGGCCTTGAATTAACCATCACACTCTCAGATTCCTTCTTTGTACATATTTCCATCCTTAGGCAGACACTGTTGCCTGCACTTACTGCCAAGCAGGGAATCTGACAGACCTCCTAGCAGATGGTCTCCTACGTTTCTCCACTTGGGGTCAACTGATATTTGACTAAACTGAATGGACAATTAAATTCAGAATTAGATTGGCTTTTTCCTCTCATTTATCTAATTTGCTGTTAATCATGTGGATTAAACAATCAAATTTTATATTTTGAACAGATACTGCTTTCTTTATATATTTTGTCTTTCCTTTCTCTATATAAAAATCCTATAAAATGGCATATATATAATAAATATATTGAATATATAGATATATTGAATTATAAATATATTGAGTATATTTTACATTCAATATACATTGTATGTAGATTAAATTGTAAAAATTTTATTTCAATTTTGAAGGCTCATGAACATTCTCTACCACTGATAGAGCCAGTCATTTTGCATACATAATCTCTAGTAACTTTCCCGAGGTCACATGGCTAATAGTGGCAGAGCAGAAAGTAGAACTCAGATTCCTAGTTTATGTTTGTTGTTTACAAAGACAGCACTGCTTGTAAAAAGAGGAACGATGAATAATACTGTACTTAGCTTCGGAGCCCAGCTCAGTTTTTATTCCAATAGATTAAAGTACATTAGTAGCCTTTCAAGACCTTGCTTAATTACAAATAGCCTTTGATGTCTGCTGTATGTGTGCAAAATCCCTTTGTAGGGAAAAAAGAATTTAAAACCATAAAAGCCTTTAGTTCTGACACAATGAGACACACTTTTTAACACTGATTCACATCCAAATTTATTCTAGGATGATTCCTGAGGCAGCATCTAAATATGCGGACTCGGAGACAACCTTGCTGCCAGCAGGGATTAAAGAATTTGTGAGTCACTTCTTGTATTCTAGAATGGCTGACAAAGAAATAATGTGATTTCAGGGTTAATAGCAGTGGTTGAATGGAATCCCCTGGTGGGAGGTGGGAGTGGTTGGTGGCTTGTACTCTTCTACAACCCATTAGAAAATCTGCATAGATTTGGGGTGAGATCACCTCATTAATTTCTTTCTCCAATTAAGAATATTCTCATTTCTGTTTTCTATTTTTACTTTTTAAATACCAATTAATAGATTTCAACAGTGTTTGGAACATAGAAGGTACTCAATAAGCATTTTTTTGATTGAAAAATGAATGAATAAATGAATTTATTAGGCATACCAAGCATGTGCCATATTTTGTTTTCAAGCATGTGTTGTATTTTGTTTTAGGCCCTGAGAATATAGCAGTGAATGAAAAGTCCAAAAATCTCTGCTATGTTATTACTCTTACATTTTTGTAAAGAAAATAAGGCAGTAAATTAAAAAGCAAAATGTATATCTTGTGAAATATTGATAAGAACTTTAAAGAAAAGTAAATCTGGGAAGAGGAAGATGATACAGAGGATGTGAGTGATGTTGAAATTTTGCAATGGAATTGTCAAGAAAGGCACACCTGCCCCTAATATTTGTAAGCGTGTGGGCAGGAATACTAATGGGGCCCACATACCATATACGTAAATATTTTACAATTTTAAATTAAAATAACAAACTGTTAATTAAAATATATTACATCTTCCTGAAATACATCTTTATAATGACAAACTTGAAAATTATGTATAAAGTTATAGCTTTTATATGACACACAATATCAAACATTATTAAATGTCATTATCAGTATGTGTTTCTAAATGTTTTGTGGCCAGCCATGTTTAAAGACAGATACATATATTGTTAATAACTTTTTATATGTTTGTTTTATAAAATGTATTATTTTTTTTCATTTCAGAAAAATCTCCATCTAAACAATCTAATATTTGACATAATTTTGTTCTGATCATCTAAGGGGCCAGAAATATGTAATATTAAACAAATTTAGTATTTTTAAACAAAAAAAGTAAATTAAAATTAATGTAAAATATTTAAAGATAAAATTATTTGACATATGCTTAAAATATTTTATTCTAAAAAACTTGAATTTACATAAGTTAAAAAGTAAAAGGCAAGTATAATTAGTGAATATCAATATTTTACACTGAAATTTATTTAAAGCTGAATTTTAAACATTTTATTGAAAATGTAACTAAATATTTTAAAATAGTTTTTTGAAATAAAATTATCCACAATTTTAGCTTTTAATATCTGTCTAGATTTCAATAAAGCTTACATATTTCATATATGTTTCATCTAAACTTACCTACATACAGATTTTAGAATAATATTAATATGAATTATTTGATATTATAAATTTTTTCTCAACCACCAAGGACAACCATTGTGAAAATTATGTGAACTCATGAGTATCCCTAGAACCAGTTAGTGGAACATAAAAAGAAACAAGGAAATGGACTTTCAACCTTATTATAAAATGATATTTCATTATGCAAGATATTATAGCTTTCATATATTCTGAGAGGACGAATTTAACAAGATGATTAAATTATTGTTTCTCTTCCTCAATATATTAACTATATGTTGGCATATAACAAACTACTCCAAAACTTAGCTCCTCAAGACAACAAACATTATCTCAGTATCTGTGGGGCAGCAATATGTAAATATTTTATCTGAGTGCGTATGGTTCAAGGTCCTTCCCAAGTCTTCTGTGATTATTCCATGGAAGCATTAGTTGGGCTGTATCTCATGTTTCAACTAGGGGAAATATTTCTAGAGCCATTCTTAAAATGGGACAACTAGCAATAAATATGCACAACTATGTTCAGCAACTATATCGATGCTTTACCAAACTTCCTCTTAGCTGAAACCCAAAAATCTCTGTGGCTACTCTGGGGACACTTGATATGAGGGACAATATAATGGAGGGGTGTCAAAGTAGAAAGAGAAAGTGATTCACCCGTAGTTAAAATATAGTACTTTTGAAATTTTATAAAAATATGATTATGAAGACATAGCTACAGCTCTTCCCCTGGCTTTGGAAGTGTCTTGAAGTTTAAAAATGCCCATCATTAGCTTCTTCATAATTCATCTCTGCTCTTGATAAAAATGATCCAATAAAAAAGAAATCCTACATGAACAAAATGGTACAATACAGAGCAGATCTCTTAATTTTCAGAATTCAGTAAATATTGAAGTTATTCTTTGTTCAATGTAGTCACTATGTGACTTCATCTCTCTTGAGGGAAAGAACAGGGATATAGATCAGCCTACCTCTCAAGTCTTCATGATTCTGTATTCTCTTTTAAAAATATCTTCAGTGAATTCATTGTCTCCAGCAAGCTGATGAAGACTCAAAGTTACCTAACCTCTGGCTGAATGGAAGGTTCTCAGTGTCACGAAACATTGATAGTCAGGAGAAGAATGCTCCAGTGCTGATACCTAAGAAGGCTGCTGGTGGTGGAGAGGGTGCCTATAATGGGAAAGCCGGAGCTACTACCAGAGTAGAACATCTGAAACAGAGAAACTTTTGCATTGCAAATTAGGTTGGGCTTAGTTTCACCTGTGATTTATAGCTAGGCTTATTTCTTCTGGTTTAACTTGGTTTTTATTATTTGTATCTGTTTAGCATGGTAATAATGGATCATTTTCATTAAGATGGTATCATGCCCTGAAAATGATGCCTTAACTGGAGGGACGAAGAATTCAGCAATGACGTCTGTCATTCTTTAATTAATTAGAGTGCACCTAATAAAACCCAGAAGAATGAATATCCTGTCTGAACACAATTACATTATGTCTGCATAAGGGCCTGCATTTGACTGTTCTGGGCTTCCTGTTTCTCCACATGTTGCAAAAATATGGACAACTTGAACATATCACATATCTATCGCATATTGGGTTATGGGAGCCAAACTTAAAGATGGGTTCTGGAATTTAATTTTGCAAGTATTCAGTTGAAAGAAGGATTTTTGCTGTTTGTTGAGGTCAAAATGTCTCAGTGAAATCTGAAGTAAACTAATTACTTGTAGGTCAGGGAATGATTTTAGTATTTCACAACATGATTGTTTCTACTAAGTCCAAAATTAACCTAAAATTTGGTGATTTTATGTTCACATTTTTTAAAACAGTCCTAGTTTCATATTTATTTACTTTCCATTCCTAGGGAGGTTCATGTTAGTCACGTCATAGTGACCAAATTTTTGGTTTAGAAATTAGGAATATACTAAAAATTTGGCAACAGAGAATGTGTGTTTTACTTCATGGCATCATTTTTATGTAGTTTAGTTTTTACTTGCTAAAGCTGCCAAAGTGGAACGTACAAGAGTTGACATAAATACTGCAAACTGACAGACAATCCAAATATTTCTTTCTGCAGTACAGGCTTTTTTGTTAATAGTAAATTTGGGAAGAATCTTTAAATCAGCTTTTAAGAAATTGGTTGAGCCAAATGTACGGGTAGCATTCAGTACAGGTTGATTTCTGCTGCTACTTTTACTGGCAAACAATGGCCAACTGCCAAGCCATGGTCAACCCACACAGCTGTTTTCAATGATTCATTTCCCTTGATTTCCCAGCTGACCCATTCAGAAGGAGAATAGCAGTTTTCACACCCCAGTTCCTAGCCTTGTTGCTGCAAGGAGCCCTCCCCTTCAATTGTGGGAGTATTTTGAAGGCTAAAGTAAGATACAGTTGTCCTCAGAAGCAAAGTTGCTTCTATGCCTAGAATATAAGCAGGCAAAAAAGGCTGAGAAAAATCTGGGAAATGTTGATTTTATGGTGAGGTGCTCACCATGGCTCTGATTCATAATATACCTACCTCTCCAGCTTTCTCTCATACCACACCCTGACCTTAGCCTGACATTCCAACCACCCTGGGAGTTTCCAAAGTACAGAAGGTTCTTTTACCCATTGGTACCAGTGCAATTCCTAATGGTTAGAATACACTTCCCTCTTGTTTGTTTGGAAAAATCCTGCTACCTCCAAGGTGCAATCCAAGTATTAAAGTCTCTGGAAGCTTTTTCCTGAACCCCCAAAGGTGGGTTAGATCATGCATTATTAATGGAGCAATGTTGCCCAAAAGGGGTGAAAATTGGCACTTCGAAGGCAAAAAAAAAATCTTACTTTTTAATGTATAAAGCATCGATATACATATAATATGTAAACAGATATGTAATTTATCTGAGGCATTTCAATTTCAATTCGAAGGAGCAAGGTTAAAAGAAAATGTCTAAATAGGCTTTTTAAGGTGGTATTGAACTTTTGTTGAGTCATGAAATCTGGGTTACAATACTATTTAGCTTGTTTTAAGTCACTGATTTTGGAATGTTTGCTGCCCAGCCCTATTGCAGCAAATGCTGACTCATACCCTCTTTTCTTAAGGCCATCTCCCCTTCTACCCCAGTCAGGATTTGAAACTTTTTGAGGCCTGGGGCACTGTTTTGGGCTTCACTGCCTCTATAGGACCAGGCACACTGCCAGAATATAGCAGATACTCAGAAAATGTATGTTCAATGACTTCAATGGGATCATAATTTCTCAGTCTTACTCAAAGCTTTTATACCCATTGTACTCTATAAAAGACGCTTCCATCCCTTCCAAATTTTTCTGCATCCTATAATTTAATGAGTTAGTGTTTTCATGAATTTTTACTCCAGCTGCAACAGCTAAAGAAGTGATGACTCAAAGCTGAACTCACAACATAGATGTGTCCTTTTCAAATATGCAGTGAATGTTTCAGCTTAGCTATTATGACATTGTTTAACATACTCCATTTCCAAAAGGCACAGTGCATCCACAGGGTAACCATGCCTCTGTCATGCTAGCATTTTCACTATAACATCAGTTAGATCAGAAGTACTGGGTGCTCATTTGCAGACCTGTTTGCAGCTTTCTACAGTGGTACAGATTCCTGTGACTGTTTTAAATTACTGGAAAAGTCAATATTGGAAAATTTTTCTTAGTATGATTTGTATATGCTGTGGTTTGAATGCGTTCCCTCTAAATTTCATGTTGAAACTTAATCACCAATGTGATAGTATTAAGACGTGAAGCCTTTAAAAAGTGATTAAGTCATGGGGCTTCTGCCCTCTTGAAAGGTATTAATGACTTATAAAAGAAGCTTCACCCAAAATGTACCCCTTTTTTAGCCCTTCCACCATGTGTGGATGCAGCAACAGAGTGCCATCTTGAAGCAGAGACTAGCACTCACCAAACAGCAAACCTGCTAGTGCCTTGATCTCAGACTTCTCAGCCTCCAGAACTGTGAGAAATAGATTCCTGTTGTTTATAAATTACTCAGTCTCAGGTATTTCGTTATAGAAGCATGAACAAACTAAGAGACAGTATATATCATTCTTTTATTTTATAAATCTCTTTTATCAATATCCCACATTATAATGGTGGTGGAGAAGAAAATACTGGAAGATAGCTAACTTACTGACTACATACTACATTCCAGCCATTTTGCTATGTGTTGTGTATTCATAGCCTCATTTAACTCTCCCAATAGTCTATTACATATACATGATATAATCCTGATTTACAGATGAGGGAAACTAATGATTAAGGCAATTAAATAATTTGTCTAAGAACTCATGGCTGGATGTCAGAACGTTAGAATTCGAGCCTAGAAAAAGCTGACTTCTGAGCCTAAGCTTCTAAAGCACTATGCCAGTTAAAAAAAAAAAAGGTTGTTTCAAAAGTACATAAATAAAATGCTATGTTCTCAAAGCATCTAAATAATGATGATTATAGTTGCTGTTAATAAGATTAAATAAATGGACAGGTCATTTCAATTTGCAAAGCAAGATGAAATTTTGGCTTGGGGTAAGTGCATAATTTTAATTACAGGTTTACATAGAAAAAAATAACTATCCACAAACAGTAAGAAGTTGAAAAACAGATTCCAAGTAAAATATTGAGATGTGTTTGTTGAGGAATTTGCAAAACCAAACTTGTTAGTTGTTGATAGAAAAACATGAGCGAGTGTGTGTGGTGGGGCGATGAAGCTGGTGAAGAGAAGGTGGGGTGGGGAAAGGGATAGAGAGAGGGGAGAGGAAGAGACAAAGGAGAGAGAGAAGAGACTAAAAGACTAAATTCTAGTTCTTTTCTTTTGAAAATCCCCACTTCCCCAAACTTCCACTCTAATTGCCAGCATGAATGAATTCTTTTCACAGGTGTTGGTGTTACAATAGGACACCACTGATTTAAAAAAAAAAAAAGAAAAAAAGCTAAATTGGAAAGTGACTGCATGCCTCAGAAAGTGAAATTAGAACAGACCTTTCCCATTTCTAGGAGGCATTACGTTTTCCATGTGGCAGCATTTCATTTGGCTCCTTTGAAAGATCCAGCCAGAATTCTGTAGGCTTTAAAGGCAAGATGGAAAGACTGGTGTTTCTTAAACTTCACTAGACCTTATTTTATAAAATTATGGTGTTAAAACAGAGGGGAAGGCAATATAAGTAGAATTCAGCTCTTTTAGCTAAGGAATTTATCTCAAATGCAATTTCAGATTTCATTCTTATCCTGAAAATTATTTTCTTCTCAAGAAGCCCTTTCGATAGCATAAGCTCTTTTCCTAAGACTTATCACTAATGCTGGTTTACTCCTACTTTTCAACTGATTTGTTACTGACGTTTCTCACACCCAGGGAGCAGCTACCCCAAAATAAGGGAATTAATGGCTGAGACCAGACAATACGATAAATGGCCACTCCGTGGTAGGAAAAGACTTTGGAGGTGGGTAGAAATGTTTTAACTTTATGCTGCTGCTTCCTGGGTGTGACACTGAACTTTAGTCACTGTAGTGAGATATGAGGTAATACATTTAAAGTACTGTCAATGCTCAATTACTGGGAGTAAATACTCTGCTGTGGAAGGATATGATCTCTGGAGAAAGTCACACTGCCACTTCCTGCATTTATTAACCATGTGTTCTTGGGCAGATTACTTCTCTGACCTTCAGTTTCCTTACCTACCAAATTTGGAAATAATATTTACTTCTAATGGTAATCATAATTTGAATGAAGAAATGTATGTCAGGTTTCAGGTCAATACTTTTCCCCTTATTTCTTGCCCTTTCTTCTTCAGTTGTAAAATAATTTGCTTGTCAATATTTTCTCTAAACCTTCTTTCAACTTTATATTATGTTGTAGTTCATTTCTATTGTCAGAAATATATCTTATGCTCAGTTCGCTTCCCTGGTTGTTTCCTATGAAATTTTCATGGATCATCAGAGAATAGCGGCAAACAGGAAATACAGAGTGGAGGAAATACCATGGTGTGGTTTTAGGTGTACAACTGACCACTGCTGCTTCTGGTTTGAATTAAGGAAAGCTAGGCTGCCACCACTGGAACAGAAACTTCTTCTTCTTCTTTTTTTGATAGTGAATCATAAATTGTATTTCAAAATGTAAACATCACTAAACATGCATATATGTTAAAACAATAAAATTTAGAATTTCATTCATTGTTTTCTTTTTACATAGAACATCATTACAATATGGAATCTATGCCATACAAAATACAAAGTTTTATCCAAGCAAGACAAGGCCAGACTGGGAACTGTACAACTGTAATACTTCAGTGTAGTGATCCAGGAAAAATGAAACATGACCTTTGGAAGCATGGTGGGTGCTAGTTAAAAAATAAATAAATAAATAAATAAAGTTCCTACAGAAAAGAAAAACGAGTTCCAGGGAAATGATCTTGGACTCTTAGATTCTGCCTTCAGCTTTGGCTTCCAGAGAAGCTCCACCAATGGCTTTGGATGGGAAGTGGGCACCCGTGCGGGTCTGGGGCAGCTGGGACCCCAAAGCATGCATTCCAGCACATGCACACAGGAATTCCCAGTCACCAAGAAGCCACAGCAAGCCTCGAACCCGACGATGACAATGCATAGTTGCTCAGCAGAGAGACTCCCGCCTGCTGAGGCTGACCAGCTGCAGCGGCCCCAGCACTCTGCACCAGGGTCCTCCCCAAGGTGAGGCCAGGGAGCAAACTCTCCCTCACAGACATCCAGAGGCAGGCACCTGGAGCTGGCACGGACGCTGGGGCTGATGAGCCCACGGGATGTCCGAGCCACATGGGAAGTAGCCCCTTGCTCCTTTCAGAGGGCAGCCAGGTACAGTGGCTCCTGTGCTGAGGGCGTGGCCACACAGGCATTCGGTTTACACACCCGCTTTCCAAATGAGCACTCACGGCGGCCTGTCAACGGGCCCTCTAGGAAGAGGCCAGGGAGAACAGGACCCTGAGTCCTGGGAAAAAGCCTTTCCAGCGCCCCACCCCCACGACTTCCTACCTACCTCCCATGACCCCCTTAGGTGACGCTATTTCTCTCCCAACCTGTTTATTTTAAAATAAAAGTAGAAAGTTTTGAAGCTGTGCGAGAAAGGGAGAAGCAGGGCAGAGCCAGGTGGCCACACTGCAAGTCTGAAATCTTGATAGGGGGTCAGTTGAAATCAAGTATGGACCCTCTTGCCTCGTGGACACAGGGCTCCAGTCTCCTGCCAAATTCAAGTCTTCTGACTAATGAGGGACAGGACAGCAGGCAGGAGGAGGCGCCTCACCCTAAAGGGTGCTCAGGCCTGTATCAATAGCAAGCTGGACTGTGAATCCACGTTCTGGTACCAAGTTCTCTGGAATGGGTCTCAAACAAGCCTTCGAAGCCTCAGAATCAGTTAAATTAGTCATAGGACCCGGTTCTCCCTGAAGTAATCCTGGTTTCAAAAACCATCGGCCCACATCTCAGATTTTAGCTTTGGAAAATATGGTGACCAGAATTGCATATGGAAACGGACAGCAAAAGATGTGGATAACCTACAAAGCGTTTCTTACTGGCTGCAATATGACCAACACATCACACCCTTTAAACTAACTTCTAGCAGCACTGTCTTTGACTAAATGAACTTTTTAAATGGAAAAAAATAAAAAAATCAGTGACACCTGCCAGATGTCAAAATAGGTAGCCCTGTAAACACAGCCACAACCAGGAACGGAGAAACAAGGTCATGCTACTGCTCAGATCACATCTTCCTTAGAACAGACACTTCAAAAGCCACTCTGCAAGCTCTAGCTGAACAAACGTTTCTCAAAAACGCCAGTTGAAAGGGTGGTGGAAAGCATTGAGGGACACAGAAAAAAGAAAAGACACTAGGGTGGTAAAGAAAGAAAGAGATCACTTGAATTCTTTTTGTTTTTACTGTTAGGCACTTTATCAACTATATTGTGTGCATTACATTGTGTAATTCTTTCAATAATGCTGGACAGAAACACTTTAACACCATTTTACAGATGAGAAAAAATGAGGTTCCAAGAAGTTATGTAATTCTCCAAGGTTAATCAGCTAATAGATACCCAGGTCAGGATTCAAACCCAGTGTGGGGGCTCTAGTAGCTTTCCATTTTACATACTGATTCCCAACAGTATATGAACTAGGAAGTGCAAGTTGTTAGTTTAAGCAAAAAAAGGAACGTATTAATCCCATAAGCAAATCATGAGAAGGAGTAGAAAGAATTAGTCCCATAAGCAACTAGTTCCAATGGATATATACACTGTTGGTTTGCTAACACTCTTTCTTCCACTCTTCCACCCCTCCTTCCACCTTTCCTTTCCTCTCATCTCCATCTTTTTGTTTCTCACTGCATGTTAGCTTCATTCTCTCCACCACATTTTCCCATCTGACTAAATCCATTACCATGGGCAGCGTTGATGTTGCATCATGCTAGGTAAATATAACTCTTTCCTGCCTTCTCCTCAGAGAAAATAGTTAGGAAATGGCTATTATTGTTGGGGTTTGGTTGCGTATCTACTTCTGAACAATAATGGGAATGGTTACAGTGACTGATTCAGGCTGGGTCATGTACCTAAACTTGTGACCAGGGGTCTCTAGTTTTAGAATTAGAAATCACTTTCACAACCACAATGTCGGAGAGGGAAGCAGCTACCTCAAAAGAAGGGAATGAACAGTTGGGACCAGACAATATCATAAATGGAACTCTCTGGTAGAGAAAGACTTTGGAGGTGGGTAGAAATGTTTTAACTCTATGCTGCTGCTTCCTGGGTGTGACATTGAACTTTAGTCACTGTAGTGAGATATGAAGTAATACATTTAAATTCCTGTCAATGCTCAATAACTCATTGCTAACTAAAATAATGATAAAGTACTAGTTACATGCAAGGTTCTAGTATTGCTGATATAGTTTTGGTCTTTAATTTAAATTTTTTCTTATCACGGTCTAGATGGGATATAATTTCAAAACTTTTTTTTCCCTACACTGTGGCCACTTTCCCCAAGCAGTATGTTCAAATAGATAGTAAGCTCCTGGAAAGCAAGGACAATATTTTCCACATCTTTTCTCTTCCCACAGCACAAAGGGCTGAGCTTAGGACTGTGTTAACAATACTTGCTTAAAAAGCACTTGCTAAGTTGAGTCATTAAAAAGATTTACAGACTAGTCACATTGGGAGTACATAACCAAATTTAGCATTGCTTCTGCTGGTGTTCTATGTCCTGGGCACATAAGTATGTCTGACAATAGGTATTCAGAGTGTTAATATTCACTTTTACAGAAAATGAGCAAATGGGTGATTTTTATCAATTTCTTTAACCTAAACTTGCACAGTCATGTGAAATAGTTTTCATGTTCAATAACATTGTTGCCTTAAAATTGAGGAATGTTATGAATGTTAAGCTAAGCCCTGAGAACCCACCTTGTGTTATGAGTTTTCATTATTTAACTCTACTCTTCTCATGGTCATGTTAATACACTTCCACATATTAATTATATTCATGCTGATGTCCTGAAATAACCTCAGCCAAGTTCATTATATATTTTGATGGAAAAGCACTTAAATCTAGATGACAATTTATGTTTTACAAATTGGATTTGGAATAACCATTGAAGAGCTTTCCCTAAATAGACTCTGATTTTGAAATTCTAATTAAATTTTATATTTTGTTCTACAAAAAATAAGCACCTTCATTATTTTGGATGAAATTACTGGGTATCTCACCCAATTATCCATGGCTTTGAAACACGAGTTACTGCTTCTTGTCATTTTGTCAGTGGGTTGAAAACCCTCTTCCAGGAATGCCATGAATTGTGGATGAATACTGAAGAGACAGGAGATCTGGGATACCAGGGTTGATCTGTACTGTGTGTGTAGGAAGTTCAACTGCTGTAGGTGCTGGAACATTAATTTGGATGCCAACATTTCTTTTGCATAAAAATGGGATGTATGAATCTCCTACTTTGCTTCAGTTCTCTTGAGTCCTTTGTCTTCTGAACACTTTCGATAAAAACTCTGAAGAGCTTCTCATCACTGTAGAATATAGTACAACTGAGTAAGGTTGCCCTCCAGGACCTGCAGATTCCAACCTCTGCCTGACTCCAAAGTCCTCATCTTGCGTCATTCTCCCTTCACCCACATTGTGCTCCAGACACATTTTCCTTCAGTTTCTCTAATAAATACAACACGCTTCCCACTGCTTAAGACAGCTGTTCATAAATCAATTCCCACTGCCTGGAATGCTCTCCTCTCCTTCACCTGGCTTACTCTCACTTGCTCTAAAGTTTCTGCCTAATAAGATTTCATCCTGACCTCCCAGACCACGTGAGGCATATTTTCATAGGACTATGTGTTTTAGGTTTGAATTTCTAAAACCCTAGTTAAGGTTTATAGTTGTTCCCTTAGTAATAAATAGTTTTGTCCCAAGGTTAGTAGGAACTGAGAATAAAGAGGAGGAACACTTGGATTCTTTCAATCCTCTTTTTCCTGCTTTCCAACTCTAGTTCCCCAGAGAATAAAGTCAAGGAAACAGGAACTGAAAAAAAAGCAAATGCTTAAAGGATAGGGTTGGCTATGCGTGAGCCCACACATCCTACAGCTTTCCCAGGCTAGTGGGGATAAGAGGAGTAAGGCGCGCTTCAGAATGAAGCCACAGTGGGGAAACCATCCGTGAAACTACTTCACCTGGGCAATTATCAGTCTCTGCTGCCTGCTGGGTCTTTCTACACGGCTCTGAGCACTGAGCTCCTTGCCTTTAGTATTGATGCTCTAGGCACAACCTTGATCCCAACTTACTCTTACTAATTTTAGCCAGTGCCCTGCTCTGTCCTTATTTTACACAGTTTACTTAAATGAAGAGCATATTCTGATGACTACAAATGTATTTCAGCTTTATAATTTTCATATGCAATTTTCTATACTCACAAATAATATTTTCACACAATCCCTGAAACTTAACTGGCAATAATCCAAAGACTTATGGATAGATAAGAGGGAAGGAAGCCTCCGATGAGTTGAGGACTGATACGAATCTACAGTTTGTAACCTATCATACATCTCATACTTTCTTTATTAGTAAAGATTGAAATAATTAATTATGTACTTTTCTAATTATTTGTTCATTGTTTGTTTCCACCCCAGTAGTCTGTATACTTCATGAGGTTGGTTCATTGTTTTATCCCCACTGATTAAAATACAATAGATGCTCAATGAATATAGAGCAAATGAATAAATGATACAATAAAATGGGAGAGGGAGGAAGAGGCTGTAGGAGAAAACAAAAAAAATTCTATGTTTTTACTGTATTTTCTTACTAGCTCAGGGCTGCAACAGTATGTGATCACCAACTCTTCCTCTAGCTTCTCTTGCTGTTGTTCTCCAAGCATAAATTTTAATTTCTCTATCATGGGCTTAAGTGCTCCACAATTGAAGAAAATTAGTCACTCATTTTTGTGGCTGTGGAGATAACACTTTAAAAATTGGTTTTCAAATTTGCTTAAATCTTATTGAAATGTATAGGGATATAAGATATTTTAGTGTAAGTCCTAAGTATTTTTTGTTTTTGTTTTAAACCTAATCTGAAAAGTTAGTTGTGAGTAGTCATTATTCACAGATACTGAAGGAGTTCAATATGCATTTCATATTGTATTTTCAAATTGCACTTTCAAATTGCATTTGAATAGAAATTCAAATGCATTCAATGCATTTCAAATAACACAGGAGACCAGTAGATAGATTGCAGAGGCTTCCTTGAAATGCAGATTTAAAAAAAAATTGTCTTTAGACTAGGAAAAATTAGTTGTAGTGGTGTGTGTGACCACGGAAATTCATCCCTGGGATTGCAGCCTACATGTTTAGGCTTCCCTTTGAGGTGAGAATAAAAATTAAATCATGGACTGAGCAACAGTAAATTCCAACAGTACTTCTGAGTAGCTGAAGACAGACTAATGTTATCACTGGGGTTCATTTTTAAAAGTTTCTGACAACAATCTAATCTGAGACCTATAAAAATAGTTTGTCAGTTTAAAACATCAAATTGAGTTGCAAGAGATATTCTAATACAGGTCTAAAAATAAGAGTAGGAATTTGGATGAACTGTGTGAGTGCTCATGTTCATTCCAGTTGATGGCTTGGTGTTAGAAAAAGGCACCCATTGTGTGTGGAGAAGGAAGGACCCAGGCAGGAGCATAGCAAAGGCCATGGGTCGACTTTCACTCCCACCTTGAATAGGCACTTGTACACAACAAAAACCATGGAAACATAAGTTATGGCTCTGCTTCCAGTTTTAGCAAGACATGAAATACATTGATAAAGTTTAATAAGAATGATTCCTGTTGGGGTTTGATACTTTTTAATACATTTATGCTCTTTTAATTAGCCTGAGAAGCAATTTTACAAAATTATTAAAGACATGGGCTCTGACCTAAGACAGAACTTCATTTAAATTCTGAATTTGTCACCCTCTAATTCAGTGACCTCTCTGGGCCCTCTATGAGCCTCAGTAACTTCAACTACAATATTGAAATGATAATGTCTTTGTTAGTAATTTGTGGTGAGGATTAAATAAAATCAGGTATGTAGCATTCCTAACACACTCTTTGGTACATGGTAGATGCTTAATAAATGGCAGTTGCTGATATATTGTTTTTTAATGATAGTTTTAATAGGAGGATTTTAAAATAAAAGGATGCTTATACTGATATGAGTAAACCACACAGATCACCCACACAATTCAAACGATTGGTTCCAATATATCAATATATCAAACTAATTTAATGGAAATATTTTCTTGAGTACTTAATTCTGTCAAGAAATAAGAATGACAATTAAATAAATGGAAGCCCTTTGCTGGTCTTTGGTAATAGCAAAATATATAGCAAATTGTCCATATTTATGAAGCAAACTGCATATCAACCTGTCATAAAAATGCAAAATATAATGAACTAGGAAGGGATATAGCTATATACATAGAAATGTCCACTTCACTTTTCACACTTCAGCAAATATTACAACTGCTCTTATTTGAAAATATGTTTTATGACATCCTAATTTTTCCATACAAAGAAGAAGTTTATTTCATAGACACACACACACACACACACACACACACACCTTATGTGAAACTATCAGAGCACACAAAATACAGAGGAGGTACTGTGGGGCTAGTATTTTATATTTCAGCCCTAGCTTCACAGGCAGTTATTTTGCAAGTGGATTTCAAAAAATAATTACATTAATCAAAACTCTATTTAGTTTTCTATATCAGTATTGATTTCACCTACACTTGTCAAATTTATATTCTGCCTCTTTAATTGCCTACCTCCTACTGCCTCTCACTTTCCCGAACTGAGTATATATATTTGTATACCACAAATATGCTCACGGTTGTCCTTTGAAATAAGATGTCTCTGAAACCAAATGCAAAGAAACAGAAATTAAGTTTATTTTTCCCTACCTCTGTTCCTCATTAGACCTACTCCTGAAATTCTTTGATTTATTCTACTTTTTTTAAAAAAACTACATTTGCTGTATTAGCAAATGATGATTGCATTATATTCAGTTCTTTACAAATTGAGAAATTATCTTATTCTTGGGATAACATTTTAAACCATGAAAATTAAATGGCAAATAAGATTTTTAGAAGCAGCTTAAAAAGCTGACATAAAAGTGATATGTGATGTCAGTGGAGAATGCCTATAATTTAATGGGTGGGGGAAGAATAATAAATGAGGTAATATTATAAAGTATAATATTTGGAGGAACCTAAGTATAATCAGTAATTCTTTGCACTAGTATTGCAATTTTTTTGTGAGTCTGAAATTGTTTCAAAATTAAATGTAAAAAAATATCAGGTAAAATTTTAAATGATGATTCCTTGTGTTCACTTAAGGTTGTGACTGTGTGGTATAATTTGGGGGAATATGATGTGATTAGTGAGGCTTACAGGGAAAGCACCCAATACGAGCCAATCAGATACCCCATATACAAGGCTCAGCCATTTTTAAAACATGTTCATCTCTGTTTGGTAAATCCTGGTTAAGGTATAAATAATTTCAAAATCCAATACTACTCTTCCAAGTCACCACCAACAAAATAAAATAAAAGACAAAATATAAAGGAATTCAAATAAATTTTGCTTCAAATACAATTCCAGTCACTATCAAATATCCTGGCTTATCATTACCAAAATAATATTATCAAAGGAAAGCCACCGAATTTGCAAGCCACACACTGCCAATCTCAACTTGATTAAAGTCATACTTATAATTAATTATTTTTTCTAGTTACTGGGTGTTTTAATCTTCTGGGTTGTCTCTAGGAAACCCATCAGGCATCCAGAACCCACAGCTCTGCCATCGGAACTCCATCCTGGGAACAGAAGCCGTCTATCTGCATCTGTAAACATGGCCTCATGCACTGATGTGCAGGGAAATGAGTGTGCCCTCGCAGTGGTTCTCAGTCCTTTCTTTATTTCAACATCATGGCATTTTATGGCTTCCCTCATGAGACAACTCAATTATTCTCACAATTTATCTAGATTTCTGGAAAAATATGTTGGAATGTTGCCTTCCTACCCCATTCCCTCTGACAACAGGTTTATTGAGGAATATATTTTACTTTCACATTTTTATTTCAGAGGAAAAATTTCTCCCCAGACATTTATTTTCCCCATGGTTCTCTAAGAGGGAGACACGAATGAGGAAACCATAAAATAAAACCAGATAAGGTGGGACACCAAGATAATCATGTAGCTTGATTTTGATGTCTGGACCTCTTTTTCAAAGTTAAGGAAAGAACAAGTTCTTATTCTCTTTGCAGGTAAATCCACGGAAACTTTCTCAGTGCAATGGTAATACAGAGTATAAAGTAGCCCTCCTTACTCTTGCAAGGAAATTTTGCTTCTTCACTTTTCCTAAAGAAATGACTGTAATTGTTCTTTAATTCTCAAACAACCTTATCTTTTGGTAGCTCAATAATGGCATCATCTGATATAACTTGGACGCAAGGACTGTTGGCAAGATCACTATAATTTCCAAGATTTCCAGAAATTTTCAATTAAGACTGTTTTAAAAATTAAAAAATGCAGGATTTGATTTTCAAAGCTGGAAAATAAATGCCTGATTATATGGAATGGTCCCCTTTTGAGGAAAGAAACTGGGAATAGTTTGGAGCACAATTTGGCATAATTAAGAGAATGTAAGGTTTAGTCCTGCTGTCACTAGTTGTATGACTTCAGGCAAATTACCCTTTCTAGGCCTCAGTTTCCTTATCTGAAAAATGAGGATGATAATAATACTGTACCTACCTCATAGGTTGCTTTGATGATTAAATGAGCCAATACATGTAAAGTACTTGGAAGAGCACTTGCCTCTAGTATAGTTTGTTCTTATTATCAACACTACAAGAGTTACTAGGAATACATGATTAATTCTGCCTGTAGACTTTTCAGAAGACTTAGCATTAGAATTTTATTTTTAAGGGCACACCAGTGCAGGATCGTAGGCTTTTTCCTCAAACATCTTGATAACACCAGAAGGCATTTGCAGATTTCAAACTGACAACTCGTGACAATGTGTAAGTTGTAAGTTTCAACCCAATACTCTTTGCCTCAAGTTGTTCTCCTTCCACTTTAGAGAAATCATTACTTCCTGTGTTAAACAAATGCCTCGAAATCATCTCAGAGTTCCCCCATGAGTGATCCTAGTTTTGAAGAGACTATTCTCAACCCACCTGTCAATTATGTCAGTGTAAAGGCATCCAGAACATATGTCCTGAATTTCCCCGGACTGCACCTGGACTTCAAAATGATGGAAGGTGGTGATCTAACTGTGCAGAAAACATTGTGAAACAGGCCACATTCTCAAACTGGTTTGAGAAACTTTTAGAATAAAACGTGTCTGGCTAGGTTTATTCAGTCTTAGTTATTACTCTTTGTGTATAGTGTATACACAAGGATTTCAAACCATCAATAAGTGACTGCAAGTGGTTTCTAGTCATATCCAACCAACAAAAAGTCTTCCCTTATGTGTCAAAAAGCAAGCAAACCTCAAATTGGTAAGTTTTCTTTTCCTGGAGAGATTCTGTGGAATATGATACCTGAACGATTAGAATGAGAGCATAGTGAAGGATGAAGCAACCTTATAGTTCCATAAGTTCTAAACATAGAAAAATAAACTGTAAATTCCAAATATTTAAAACCTTACGTTTACATTGAAATTGAAAGAACTCAGAGCAGTCTGCTGTGTTCAGCATAAAAGGCAGAGTTCGTAAGAGAGGGAAAGGTACAAAGTCATCCAGCCTGGAATGATAGAATGAATATGAATAAAATTTATTTCCTTGTAGAAATGTTCAAAGCAATGCTATATACCTTTTCCTTTCCCATAAACTGATAGCATTTGAAATTATTTTTGTACATTTATAAATTCTCTCAAACATCACTTAAAATGTTTAAAAAGAAAAAATTAAAGTGTGGCTTTGGGGAGGTCAATGTAGAAATGCATTAATTGTTTTGTGATGAAGAAAAGGAAGTTTGAGTAAGTGGTATATAATGTAGTCCTTTGACAAGATAGAAAATGGTCATTTTCAAAGTCCATTTATTTTTTTTCATTAACTTATTTAGGCCCCACTGTGTTGCAGAAGTTTTATATATAAGATAGATTTATTTTGGTCTTCAGGGGAAATGTCAGGAAACAGATGATTAACTGGATGGATATGAGGCAGTTTAGGAAATGACAATATAGAAACATCCATCAGATGCTTTGGGACCTTAGAGAGGCCTAACTCAACTCAGATGGGGAAGAAGAGGAGACAGGAAAAGTCCCAGAGAAGGCAATGCTGAGCTCTTACCCGTCTCAAAAGATGGATTAACATTGGCAGAAGGAGGTGCTGGGAAGACTCCTCAGGCATGAGAAAAGCTGGAGCAAAGTCCCAGAGCAGTGAATCTGTGACACATTCAGGGAGGAATAAGTATTGCTCTTGAAAATGCCATGTGGGAATACAATATGGAAGGTAGAGAGTGGCAAGGGGTGGGATTGGGAATCTGGAATGGGGCCAGACCTTCGAATATGTTAAGAATTGTGGACTTTATCCTTCAGGACAATAGGGCATGTGGAAGAACTGCAAGTAGACAATAGGGAGAAAACAAAATCCCTCTGGCTACAATGAGGAAAAGAGTTGGTGGGCAGGACACAGAGACAATAGCAGGAAGGTTCCCATGGAAGCTGTTGTAATAGCCCAGGTTAATTTTTTAATGTTTTATTTTGAAATAATTATAGATTCATAAGAAATAGCAAAATAAAAGAATGAGACCCTATATACTCTTAAATGGTAACCACTTCCTTTAATGGTAACAACTTACAGAACTATAACAACTTACAGAACTATAAAAACTTACAGAACTATAATGTACTATAAAAACCAGGAAACTCACATTGGCACAATGCTATTAACTAGACTACAGACTTTATTTAGATTTTACCAGCTTTTACATACCTATAGGTTTATGAAATTTTATCACATGTGGAGATTCATATAATGACCACGACAATAAAGTTACAACTCAAGTGAGGTTTGATAAGGACAGGAACAAAGAAAAGATGGAGAAAAGAGGAGCAATTCACTAAATATTTAGGACATAAATGCCAATAGTTAAAAGCATGGATTCTGCAGCCAGAGTTTCCCAGGCTGCATACCAGCTATACCACTGACTAGCTTTGTGGCTAGGGATGCTGTGTAACCTCTCTGTGCCTCAGCTTTCTTGTCTGCAAAATTGAGATAATAGTAGTACTTCCTAAAGATGCAGTGAATAATAAACTGGTTTATAACAAGCATAGAGCAGTAGCTAGCATATGGTAAGTGCTATGAATGTGTTAGCAATTACTGTGAACTAGAATCTAGATAGAGACTGATGGGACGTGGAAGTGAAGGAAAGGTCAAACCTTGGGCTTATGCTACTTAGTAGATGGCACTGGCGTTCACTGACATGGAATGATAGGTTTAGTAGGGGAGGAAGGTTAGTAAAATTTGGTGTGCCTTTTTCATCCAAATGATGAAATACAAAAGAGGGTTAAGTATTTATAATGGAGATGAGGTTCAGAATAATGTTTGTGCCAAATCTGTATCCCCTACAAAGTCTAGTAGGAAGCCCATCTAGAAAGAAATCTGACTTCCTATGGCAACGGTCCGTAAGAAGGGCTTTGGCTCCAGTCCCCATGGTTTGCTCGGTATATAACATAAGCATGACCACAAACATCAGACTACACCGAATGCAGAGTGTAGCTTGGGAAATCCCTGACAGGTATGACTCAGGGAAATGTTCACTTTCGTTGGACTTCAGGTTCCACATTATTGCTGATGTTTGCTGATGTTTCCAGGAGCCTTGATGTCATTCTGCATCTCCTCGGGTATCCCACCTTGAGAGGTGACTTTTCAAAAACTCTCTACAGCTACTGTTGTTATTAATTCAAGGTTGAACATAAAGTAATCTGCATCCCTGTAATGGCTTCTCTTTCATGTGCAAGTTATGGAGACATGCAATTTTCTCTTTGCCATAAGCTATGGTAAGAAATGGCCAATCAAAATGCAGCCCAGGAAGCAATGAGTTGTCTAGGGAGAGGCACTTGTGCCAAGCTCTTCCAATCCTATTCTGTCTTTTGGGAATTTAAATCACAAAGAGCTAAGAGGAGGATGGATCAGCATCACCTTCAGGAAGGCCTCTGGAAAGAGTATGAGGAACCTAGCCCCTGACTTGGCATTTAGCCCTTTTCTTATATCTATGAACTATTCCAATATCCATTTAAAATTATTTATTCTTTATTATTTTTATTTTTTTGAGACAGGGTCTACTTCTGTTGTCCAGGCTTGAGTGCAGTGGTAGAATCACAGCTCACAGCAGCCTTGACCTTCCAGGCTCAAGGGATCCTCCTACCACAATCCCCCAAGTAGCTGGGACTACAGGCATGCACCACCACATCTGGCTAATTAAAAAAAATTTTTTTTTTTGTAGAGATAGGGTCTCACTACGTTGCCTCAGCTCATCTCAAACTCCTGCCTGGGGTCAAGCAATCCTCCTGCCTTGGCCACCCAAAGTGCTGGTATTACATGTGCGAGTCACTGTGCCTGGCCCTGTATCCTTTTAATACTTCTCTTTTCTCCTTTATTTAGCATGCTTTCTGTTCTTTGCAACCAATGAAACTTAAATCTTAAGACTATACTTTTTTTTGTAGTGTAAAGTAGTACAAAATTTGGAATATCAATCTGGCAGTATGTGTCAGTATTATAAATGTGCTCATATTTGGCTTAGCAGTTTTTCTTCTAGCAATTTATATCAGAAAAATACTCAGACGAATTCGGAGATATACATATGTAGGATGATTATGAATATAAAATTTGGAAATTGAATGCCAAGAAAATGGTCATTAAATAAATTAAGATTTAGCAATGTGATAGAATATTATGAAGTCATTAAAAAGGATGATATATACATATTTACTAACTAGAAAGGAATGCCATGAAATAGTAGTAGAAAAGGCAAGCTATAAAACATCTTAGATAGTATGATCTAATTTGCATGATACAGCATGGTGGGTATGCATGCATGTGCGTATGTGGGTGTGTGTGTAGCCAGAGAAAGATGTTTGAAAGGAAATATGCCGAATTCTTAAAAAATGGAGATTATCTCTAAGTGATGGGTTTTATTTTTGTCTTTATTGTATATTGTATATATGACATTCTATATTGTATTATGTTTTAGAAATGAATTTATATTTGTAATCTGATTTTTTTTGAAAAATAAAATATCTTTTCTTATGCAGAAATCCATGTGCATTTTCTTCCATTGCATGAGCACACTTTGCCCACAGCTGAGATGGAGACTGATGTTTTACAGTGAAATGAGACATTTGCATACATTCATATGTGCCTTGTATTAATGAAGAGTGTTGAGCCCAAGGCCTTAAATATGTCAGAGTTAAAGATATGGCCTGTGTATTAGTTTATTATGGTTGCCAGAACAAACAAACTTGATGACTTAACAGAAATTTATTTCCTCACAGTTCTGGAGGCCATACGTCCAAAATCAGCATCACTGGGTTGAGCACAAGGTGTTCACAGGGCCACATTCTCCCTGAGGTTCTAGAGGAGAATTCATTTCTCACGTCTCCCAGCTTCTGATGGCTGCCAGTATTCCTTGGATTGTGGCCACATCACTCTAATTTCTGCCTCTGAGTTTACATCACCAACTCCTTTTCTGTCTGTAGTCAAAATCTCCCTCTTCCGCCATCTTACAAGGACACTGTTGATTGAAGGACCCATCAGGATAATCTCCTCATCTCAAGATTCTTTTTTGTTTGTTTTTTTTGTTTTTCAGAAAACCACTCAGACTGCCTCCTCTCCCTCTTACTCTCCAGGGAGGAGAGAAGAATGATCATCAAGGTCTGAAGGCAGTTACGTTGAAGCAACACTGAAAACTGGCTTCATGCTCAGGAGAGAATGCTGCACTTTTTCCTCGTGATTACTGGTGCTCTACATATTCAGAGAAACTTCTCTAGTAACAAACTATAGAAATAATCCCTCAAAGTATAGTCTTCAAGATTCTTAATCACATCTGAAAAGAGCCTTTGTCATGCCAGACCCTTGCTGACATCAATAGGAGTGACACCCTGTTTGACAGGCTGAAGAAGAGACCTAGAGCCAGTGAATGAGATACAGGGTTTATTGAAGAAACTTATGTACAGAGTGATCCAGTGTCAATAGGCTGGATAAAAGAACAGCTACCACTTGTAAAAAACATGCAGTTTAGGCTGGGTGTGCTGGCTCATGCCTGTAATCCCAGCACTTTGGGAGCCTGAGGCGGGCAGATCCCGAGGTCAGGAGATTGAAACCATCCTGGCTAATACTGTGAAACCCCGTCTCTACTAAAAAGACAAAAAATTAGCTGAGCGTGGTGGCACATGCCTGTAGTGCCAGCTACTTGGGAGGCTGAGGCAGGAGAATTGCTTGAACCTGGGAGGCAGAGGTTGCACTGAGCCAAGACTGTGCCACTGCACTCCAGCCTGGTGAGAGAGACTCCATCCCCCCCACCCCCCCAAAAAAAAGAAAATGCAGTTTATGTGGCATTTTCACTTAGCACCTTTCTCATATCAGCCTACACCTCACAACTTTCATTTAACCCAAAACAAAGGGTTTTGATCCCCTGTATGGCCCATGTTCCATGGGATGGGCTGGGGATTCAGATGTTCCTCATAGATAAGGAATGAATCTCCGGGTTGGCCACTCCCAGATTCCTTAGCTTTGGACTCCACACACACATTCTTTTTAGACCACAGGGTCAATCCGAGGGTATCAAGTTAAGTTATTGCTGTCAGGTGTGTTTGCCATACAGCATCATTCTCAGAATATATGCTTATGTTATTGCTGAAAGGTACATCTGTCATAAGCCCATTTTCCATATAACGTAACATTTACAGGTTTCAGAAATTAGAAACCAATATTTTAGAGAGACTATTTTTAGCCTACTCCTGTATACCATCCTAAAAATAAGAAATCCACACTAAATTTACCAAGACTATTGATTTACCTTTGTATCTATTGGAAACACACACTTGAATCCATTGATTAAAACAGCACCACAAAGTAAATTTCATAATACATTTCAAGTTTTGAAATGAAGCATTCATCATTTTACAGTTCTAAGAAGATAAAAGTATGCATTTGTGTCACATTTATGTGACACTTCATAAAAAAGTGTTCAGGAATCTAGAGAGAATAGATAATCACAGTTCTAGGAGAAAAAAAATGGCACAGGCAAATGGGGTAATTAGGGAGATTAATGAAAGAAAGTTTAGGGAAACCAAGAATGGATAGTGTGATAGCAAGGGGGGTGGAAATATGCCCCCTAGGTTTGAAAGGGGCAAGGGAAGGGAGAGAAAACCAAAATTTACAATACCAAAATATAGATAGAGCTGAGTCTGTGACTGTAGCTTCAGGAGAGGGCTGCTGGACAGGAGCCATGGCCTTAGTAGAGGAGCTCAATGTCTCCCAGGCTTCCCTCTGGAAGGGGGAGCAATTGCCTTACAGTGGCCAAATCAGCGGGAAGTCAGGTGACAAGGATGCCCATTGATGCTGTCCATACAGATAGATCAGCCTCCTAGAAGATCATCCATTTGGAGAAATGTAGAAAATGAATCTAGCGCTAAGGTCAAGAAAAAAATATTCAGTACATGCTGCCAGAGAACTATGAGGAAAAGCATAGTATCTTGGAATCAGGGGGAAAAGAGTATTTCAAGAAGGCAGGTAGGTTAATATTTCAAATGCAGCTGAGAGGTCAAGATAAGGACTAAGAGATGTTCATTGACTTTTAAGACAAGGAGATCTTTGGTGACCTAAGTCAGTTCTGCTTAGATGCGTGGTGAGTGATGACACTGGATTGGATTAGTATGAAGAGTGACATAAGCAAGTGGAGACAGCAAATGCAGACAAGAAAACTCACTCAAGTTTGTTTGGGATGGGAAAAGAGAAATAGGGCAATAGCTGAAAGACAAGAGGGGATTGAATAAAAATATCTTTCTCTCCCAAGTTTGGAAAAATCTTAACCAGGTAAGAATGTTAATGAAAAGACAAAGGTGAGAGGGAGTAGGGAGAGAACTGTGGAGAAGTGTCCATCATTCTCACCCAGGAAAGATTGCTCTGATGAATTAGCCATGTCTACTATGGACATGAGGTGAGAGCGGAGGGATGAATGTGTGTTACTGATTCTAATTCAATCTCTATTTTATAGATAAAATTGTGTCCTACAGATGGCGAAAGTGGGGAGTCATTTGTTCATTATTCAGGTAACTAGTGAGATGTCTTGTTACTTTCGGTCCAGGGATTCTTAAAATTGGGCACTGTGTTTGTTTGTATGGCTGTAAAGTAATATCTGAGGCTTGGAAATTTATAAAGAAAAGAGGTTTATTTGGCTCACAGTTCTGCAGGCTGTACAAGAAGCATGATGCCAGCATCTGCTTCTGATGGCCTCAAGTTGCTTCCACTCATGGCAGAAAGTGAAAGGCAGCTTGTGTGTCACGTGGCAAGACAGGGAGGAAGGCAGAGAGAGCCAGAGAGTTTCAGGCTATTTTCAACAACCAGTTCTCTTGGGAACTAAGAATAAGAATTCACTCACTCCCACAAAAATGGCACCAAGCTATGCATGGGGGGATCCAACCTCACAATTCAAACACCTCCCAATAGGCCCTGCCTCCAACATAAGCGTCACATTTCAACACAAGACTTGACAGGACCAAAGGAACTATATCCAAACCATAGCAGGCATTATTTCCAAAATGATACCACTCCTATATTGGAGAAAAGTGAGTGATTTATATTTTTCACTGATTACTACTTTTATTTAATAATTATACACTAATTTTTATAGTTGCAATATATATTGGCCCAGGATACTGGGTTTCCTTTTATGGTGGTAATATATGGTTTTTCCCTTAAATGCTTTTAGGCAATAAAAGTTGATTTAAAGAACTTACAAATAAGAAAAAGTTATACAGATATTACTCAACTATGACAACAATTGTGAAATTGTGAAGGTGGCACATGAGTGAATGACATTTGAGACATACTGCATTATACATGTTGCTTATCTGCAGGATTAATTTGGTGTTTATTGGTGTAAGAACAAAGTTTAAGGGTCTAAGTCTTCTGTCTGTAATCTCAACCTTGAATTATCGTCTTAAGCAATTAAAAATGCAAACTGCACCTGAAGAATTAAGAAGAAAGGATGAAACAACTCTCCCAGCATTTTGCTGAGTGGACAGAAGGATCATCTTAGCAATGCATTTTATCACATAATTAAAGAGGGATTCCCTGATTAATTAAATGAAGAGACAAACTCATTTAAACTGGTGATGCTAAGAAGAAATTACTGCAATATTTTTCTTCAACCAAAATAAAGTGAATAGATATAGCTCTATACAACTTGAGTTTTTGTTATCTACAGTGTAGTCCATTTGATGACAAATTTTCAATACTTATAGATTTATTCAGGCCTATTAAAAGCCTCAAAGCAACCAGGAAGTGTTATAAATATCTGAACAGAGAGTTGGATGTTTTGAATGCTGAATACATCATTAGAATCAGAGCTAGTGCACCAGCTGTGTTAGTGCAACATGACTGCCCTTGGTCTTATGCTTACTCTGGTGACACTTGCCTTTTAATAATTCAGTCACATTATATCCTTCACCAGCTGAGGGAAGCTCTATTTTTATTTTAAAGGGCTGTTTCTCATCCAGAAAAGTAATAACAAGGCAAAACATTTATGAGAACAGTAAATCAATTTGTTTCCTAATAATCAGAGTTACACAATCATCATTACTATTTCTTTGTAATCAGTCAGCTTCACATTGCAGATGGAATGTTTTAGTCATCTTCAGGGTAATAAACTCCTGATTCTAACAGGCCTTCTTCTAAGGGTCTCAAAGTATCGGGACCCACCTCTAAGTCACTGAGGACTTGACCCTTTCTACAGCCCATTCTCTTTTTCATACTGAACTGTTCAGATTCACCTACTTCTGCATAGATGTCCTGTACTTTTTGCTCAAAATCAGGCTCAACTCAGCATTCTATTTCTAGATGTTGCTAGAAATCTAACCTAACCTCTTGAATCATAAGTGCCCATTGAAACTTGCTTGATATTTTCATTAACTCTGCTTTGGGTTTCTAGTTCCCAACTGTTCGTCCCTAAAAATAGTGTATTAGTTTCCTTGCTATTACTTTTCTGTATGAGAAATTACCAAAAGTGGATGACTTAGCAGATATTTATTCTCTCACAGTTCTGGAGTCTAGATTTTCTGTATTGACAAAGACACGTTCCCCCTGAAGGCTCTAGGGGAGAAAACTTCTCTCCCTCTTCCTAGCTTCTGGTGGTTGCCAGCAACCCTTTGTGTTCCTTGGCTTGTAGACGCATCACTCAAATCTCTGCTTCTGTTGTCACATGACATTCCTTCTCTGTGTCTGTTCCCTCATCACTAAATTAGGGCCTACCCTAAACCAAAATGACCCCATCTTTAACTTAATTACATGTGCAAAGACCCTATTTCCAATTAAGAGTCATGTTCTAAGGTACAAAGTGGACATTAAATTTAGGGTGACACTACCCAACCAGATATAGATACCATAATTTCCATTGCCTTTGCTTTGGCTGAACTTTGATTTTCCCAACTTTAGCAATCAGAGGAAACCAAAAGCCTCACTCTCTGGGAACTTGCTCAGACCTAACCTCCTTTCTTCCTACTGTGAACTAAAATGAGATGCTGTTGACACCACCATGCTGATATGTCATGTGGCCTGTGAGATCCTAAATGTTCGATGCAGGAGAATGGATCTGTTACGAAACTTGCAAACCCGTCCTAAGGCCAAAGATCAAGAGAAGCCAAGTCTGTTTCCTTTTATGAGTTTTTAAAGCATATTAAAAATGAAGAAATCCCAAGTAGGTTTAAAAAATTTAGCAGGACACACACCCTATTGTACCTATAGGAGATTCTGCTAGCAGCCTTGTAATTTCAGAGTTTGCCATTCACTAGATTGAGACAATAGGATAGATCTGTCAGATCAAGCCATAAGGGCAAGAAACAGAGTCTAGAGATATTTCCCAAAGCTGGCATCATTGAGCACAATGTACCTTGCCATCCATCAATAGGGCTGGGTGCTTTATGTTCATTATCTTTCAACCTTAAACGACCTGTGAGATAGGCGTTGTGATCTCGATGTTACTGATTATAAAACTGAGACTTAGAGAAGTATAGTGAAAAACTTTTCAAAATTATTTTGGAACAGAGTGGAGAGAAAGATATTAAGGGTTGTAAAGTTGGCTCAGACCATGTGAATACTATTAGTTCCTTTTTTGTTCTAACTTTATGTTACAGTTACTATCCAGTCTTGTGAAACGGGTAATAACTGGTTATCACATGGCTGGGAGAAAAGCAAATAAATGACAAATTAGTTTTGTGTCTGAGAATGGAAAAGGGCTCCAATTCTTAGCAGTCTGGGTTTAGTCTCACTCTGTGTCTCTCTGAATACATACTATGCTTTTCAACTCTTAACCCAAAGTAATCCTGTGCACCAAAGCCCTGTGTCTCCCCTGCCAGTAAAGGTGTGAAGACTCCTCTGGTGTATTCCCTGCTGTGGATATTACTGTCTGATCTCTCAGTGGCTTTGCTCTCTTTCATCTTTCTCAAGTCTCTGACTTGAAATGCACTCTCAGCTATGCCAGCATTGAACTCCCAAGTAAGAGTGTACCCTCTCCTCCTGGGCCTCAAGACTCCACCTTCAACTTGATCCTAATTTAATAACCTCAAGCCAGCATACCCAGTCCTCTCTCAGGGAGGAAAGATTATCTATAACAGTGAGAGTAAAAAATAGACCCCCACCTCTTTTCTGAAGCCAGCGGGAATCTCTGTGTTTAGTTGGGTTCTTTTTACCTCCAGGATCATAGTCTGGCTAAGCAAGTGAAAAGGGAAAACTAAATTTCACAATCTTGCTGATAGACAGAAAAAGCACAAGAGATACCAAAAGGTCATATCTAAACACACAGACAAAGAGCAATAATTATTCCAAAAATCAGGCTTAACAGCACAGGACAAGCAAGAACTGGAAATGGGATCTGGAGGCAACACATGGGGACACTCAGTGAAAAGACCTTCTGTATGGTGTTTGAGGGCAAGCCTGTAGCCAAGATGAGAGTAGTTAAGGTCGCTGTGCTGATTGGACAAAGAAATCCAAGGCCAAGAGTAAACCAGTCTTCTGTGACTTCATCCTGAGGTCTATGGTCTGTGTCATCAAATATCCTTCTTATATACTTCCTTGGTGTTCATCTGCTACAATAAGATTACAGAAATTCTTTACTTACAAGCAGAATTACTGCTACAGCCGAGTGTATGATGAAATATCACTTCCAGGAGGTGTACACTGTGAGGTTTTTGCCAATCCATGCAGTATTTCAGCTACAGAACCTTCATCGGGGCCAAAAGATTTTATCTTCCTAAGGCCAATTAAAGTAATACAGGACTTTTACTGTATTCTTTGAAGAATCTATTTTGTAGACAGAGTAACCTTATTGGAACGAGACTAGACCCATTCAAGAGGTTGATTAACAGATACAAAAATATAGGTAAAAAGAAGAAATACAACCTAGTGCTCCATAAATCGCATAGTGACTATAGTAAATAATAGTCTATTGCTTATTTCAAAATAGCTAGTAGAGAATAATTCAGATGTTCCCAAAAGAAAGAACAGACAAGTGTTTAAGATGGTGGGTATCCTAATTACCCTGATTTGCTTTATTACACACTATATGAATGTATCAAAATATCACATGTAACCCGAAAATATGTATATCTATTATGTATTAATAAAAAATAAAACGTAAATCTAAAAACATGACACATTTGGAAAATTCTTTTGCCATGCCTTTGTTTCTAATTCAGACAATGAATGCCATTACATCTCACTTTTTATGCTTATTGGCTTAAGAAAAGCATGTCAGCTTACTGAATACTTGTCTACCAGGAATAATTTTTACTAAACTATCTTCTTCCTTTCATAACACAAACCTGAAAGCTGACTTTCTACCTTTTTAAGCCCTGACATTTTTTAAGGTGCTGTCATGGCCACTACAGGCTGTCTAGAGGAAATAGTCCCCCAAGGAAGTTTGGATGTCCTCTGCTCAGTGAGGTAAAGCTGTCTCTTTGGAGTGCTTCTCTATTTTGATCAGCTGAAGACTTCTCTGCAGTCAGGAAAAGAGGGCATAGGTCTGAGACTGTGGGGCCATCACTGTTTCTGAGTAGAAAACAACTTCTTAATGGGGATTTGCCTGAGATGTTTCAATACAAGTCAGGTCAATGGCCTCTACTTCTTTATTCTCTAAATGCCTTTCCTCTTAATTCCCTTTCCTCTAAAGAAGGCAAAGAACTGTCTCATGCTTCTGCTTATAATTTCAAATTTAAAAGAAGAATGCCTTGCCCATCTGCTGAGGTTGATTCAGGCATCTGGTACAGCCATCAGGAAGTGGTGCCAGGGGCTGGCGGAAGTCCAGCTCTTGCTCCTTTCTCAGCCTACTCCAAGGGTTTATCAGAGCGTCCTGTGAATGAAGAATGGTATGCAAGTGTTTGCCCTTGCAAAGGGCTTGCTAATGACTTCATAAATGTGAAAAAAAAGAAGGCACCACCGCAAAAATTATTTTGTGTTTATAAATTGTTCAGGTTACAATATCAAATAAGGTAATACTATGATAGCTTCATAGATTGCTTGGGGGTTGACGTTGGCCTGCTTAAATCTCATAAGGCAGAATTATAATTTTTGATAGATACTTCCAGTCCCTAGGTTTTGTCATTTAACATAGCATTTAAGCATTGGAAGAAATTCTATTTGAAAATACTTATTGATTATTTTTACTTCCTATTTTTCTAAGGTAAGAAACAACCAGATGTTAAGAAAAAAAAAATAACAGCTCACTTTTAACTTAAGATGGAAATGATGACTTCCTCTAATCCCCACCAGACAGAATATACTTTTGAGATTAGCAGTCTAGTGTGTGGCAGTTTTTTCTAGGAGGTTTGAAGGGTAAAATAAACTCTCTTGGATAGTACTCATTTGCTCACAGTTTGAAAAAGATTTTATTATACAGCTTCTCACACCAAATTGTACTGTTATCTGTGCTTCCATCTCTATTTTACCTCTGGACAAAGAGATCCCAGCAGGGTTATACTTGTCTTAGTGAGGGACAATGTTACACAGAGCCTAAGACAGAGTAGATAGTCAATAAGGTTGTTGAATAAACAAAAATGAAGGAAAGTTGAAGAAAATATGTCTGGAAATGTCTTAAATGTATATATTCTCTGCTGAAATGAAGGAAATTGAAATAAGTTAGGGGTCCTATAGTCTGAGGATCAAATTCATTGGTTATCTATATTTTAAATAATTTTATTAGAACTTGGTCATGAATAGAACAGAATAGCCACGGTCATTTGTTTTCATAATGTTTATAACTGTTGTCACACTACAATAGCAACTGAGTGGTTGTGACAGAGACTGTATGGACCAAAAACTGAATATATCTACTACCTAATGTTTCAAAAAAAAAAATTCTGAGACCTGACTTAAATGAAAAAGAAATAAATCACACAAGTGAGTAAGCAACAAGTAGTTATTGAATGCTTGACATATGCTTAATACTATTGCAGGATTTGCAGTAGACACAGCAAGATGTTATCCCTCTGAGTAGTAGGTCCTTTAACCACTTGAGGGCACTGATTTTAATTGTTGTGCCAAGGAAGGGGGTAGGCATTATCCATGTGTTGGACTAAAATGGATCTCATAGAGATGGAACGGCTAGTAAAATCAAAGAGAAGGTGAGCAGAGAGAACCAAGGCAAGTGCAAGAGTAACATTTTGGTTAAAACAATGACAAATATCCTCCAATCTCTCCCATTCCTATTTTCCTGAAGGATTATCAGGGAAGACATTGCATTCTGCATTCACCATAGTATAAAAAGACTGGAACACTTTTACTTGGATATTGAATGAAGGGGTGATCTCAGAGGGCTGAAAAGCTTGGCGACAGTTACATTACAGATATTTGATCTCTCTTACATATAGTTTTTGTTTGTTTGTTTGTTTTGTTTTTCCCGAGGCAGAGTCTTGCTCTCTCACCCGGGCTGGAGTACAGTGATGTGATCTTGGTTCACTGCAACCTCCGCCTTCCAGGTTCAAGCAATTTTTCTGTCTCAGCCTCCGGAGTAGCTGGGATTACAGGCAAGTGCCACCACACCCAGCTAATTTTTTTGTATTTTTAGTAGAGATGGGGTTTCACCATGTTGGCCAGTCTGGTCTCGAACTCCTGATCTTGGGTGCTCCACCCACCTTGGCCTCTGAAAGTGTTGGGATTACGAGTGTGAGCCACTGCGCCTGGCCTGTCTTTTTATATTTTATTGAAGACATACTTTGAATCAAAGGGTCATGCTAAGTGCTTTATTATAGACATTATTTAATTTGATTACAGTTTTGTGTGATAAGCCTCATTATTTCTACACTATAGTTACATTATCATCATAGCAACTTCCTAATCCACACAGTGTATGAGTTAGTCAGGATAGGCTAGGTAATACTTCAGTAACAAACAAGTCTCACATCTCAATGGCTAATAAAACATAAGTTTATTTCTTATTCATGTTACATGTTTGCTGTGGGTCAGCGGGTGTCCCTGCTTACTGTAGTCACTCTCAGAACCAAGTTGACAAAGGATCCATCTTGACTCATGCTTTTGCCCAGCAGGCATTGAGAAAGGGGTATTGTAGCATCTCCTACTGCCTATAGCATGTTCCATCCAGAAGGGACACATATCATTTTCACTCACATTTTATTACTGAGATTGGAGCCCAATTTGTCCTATTCTTTTTGCCAGTTTTCATAGTTATATAATTCATTCACATTAATAGTGTACTTCATAGGCATGTTTTTAGCTAAATTCTAAATATACACAGGAGTGAGCTGACATTTACTAGCTCAAGAAATATTTGCCAAGTGTCTCTATGAACCATACACTGTCTTAGACACTAGCAAAAATAAAAATAAAAATGCCAAACTTCATTGAGCTTTTGTTCTAGCAGGGACAGAAAATAAATACATTAAACACTTAATTTAGTAAATAAAACTTAGCAAAATACATAGAATAGTTGGTGATAAGTGCTATGGAAAAACTAAAATATGAAAGCAGGTAGAAGATGGTGGGGGTTGGTAGCTGAGGTGCCTCTCTGTTCATAGAGCTCATTTACATGTGGGCCTGGGCATCACAGAAACATGGGAAGCCTGGACAATTTGTGCTGCTTGAAGGAAACTAGCATAAAAGGTACATTTGTGTTATTTCTGGTAATCTCAAGTCCAATAAAGGCATTGAGGCTGTGATTAGTGGAGAACTGGGAGAAGCAGAGGTCTTCTCAGTGTCATCCAGTTTTCTAAGACCCTTTCTGGATGGAGAGTGAGTAGTTTGTAGGAGGGGAGGTTGCATAATAACATTTAAAACTTGGACGCTTCTATGTCTTCTTAAATATAATATAATTGTGGGCAAGGAAATAAAAGTCCCTTAATCTTAAAGGGATATGATGATGAGAGGGGAAGGGGTCCGTTTGGCATTTGACAAAAAATTCTGGGCATATACCTTATGTGAACAGAAGTTAGAGATAAGCCTGTGGGTTTGGCTGGTAGTGGATTGCAATGTTTCTCTTCATTTATAATAAGAAACTTTGTAATGAGTTTTTCTAGCCCAAATTTTGGTTCTTGTTTCTGTCTTCCTGAAATAACTATCTTCCATTTGCACACTTCCACTCCAAAGCCCTCCAGCCCCTTCAGCGCTCCCACTGGTAGCTGATGGGGTGCTTTAAAATCAAATTATACTCCTTACTTTCAGTAATGCCTTTCTGTTTTCCCCTGCAATTTTTCCAACTTGCTATCAATCTTTATGTTAAAGGTTTCCAGCAAAGTGTGTGGATTAAAAAAAAAATCCCCTTTAAAAGTGGCTTTTTCTATTAACCTGGCTCATCCCACCTTGTCAAAGCACTTAGTCGTGAGATAGTAACTCCCTCAAAGTCCTGGCTCAAATTTCAATTTACCAGTGACCTGGGGTGGATAAATCACTTTACAATTGTGACAAAGAAGGTTCCTCTGGGAATACAGAATTATTCATTTTCTGCCCAGCTATAGGGTAAGAATTTGAGACTTTCTTAATATTCGAACAGTTAAAAAGAATGATACAAATGTTCCAATCCAGTGACCGTGGTCAGCTAGACACCTAGGGGAAGCTGGTTTCTGGCACATCTTTAGAGCTCAGGCTTTTTTCTGAAAGGCCAGAGCATAGTTTTGCTTCTTCCATTGCACCCCTATTCCTAAGCCAGCATTCCACCCCCTAAACCCTTCAACCTACCTCACTCCACAATGAAAATATAAGAGTGGTCTCTTACTGAACGCTCGCATGTACCAACCATTGTGCTATGCATTGTGGTACGTTGCATAAATAGCCACAATTGTTCAGACCTCCAGGTTTTCATAACCATTGCCATGTGACTTTACAGTTCCTCTCATGGAGGTGAAATATACTTTCACTCCATTTGTGTTGAATTTAGTCATGTGGTTTGCTTTGGCCAATAGAATATGGTATAAGTAATGATGTGCCACTTCCAAGCCTAGGCCTCCAGAAATCTCAAATGTGTCCATTCTTTCTCTTAGACATCTGCTTCTGCTATGAGAACAAGCCTGAGCTAGGTACCTGGATCATGAGAAATATGTATGCCCATTTCCTAAATCAGCATAATAACCAGCCAATATCTGGTAATTCCTCAGACGTGTGAGTGAGACCATGCTAGACCAGCCATCCCCCAAAAAGCATCCCTCTGATAGCAGATATGTGATTGAACTCAAGTAACACTACCCAAGCCTGGGCCAGGTCAGCAGCAGTGTCAAGCTCGCCCACAGGCTCAGGGTAAATAATAAATGAGTTTTATGTGAGCCATGAGTACTGAGATTGTTTCATGCAATAATTGCTAACTAGTAAGCACTTTATAAAGATTAGTTTGTTTAATCCTTATAATAATCTTATACAGTAGACTCTATTATGATTCTTATCTTACAGAAGAGAAAACCGAGGTTTAGAAAATTTAAAGATCACACAGCTGTAAAGTGTCAGAACTAGGATTCTAAACCCAAATGTCCAATAATTCAAAATCTTACCTATGTTTCATCATACATCACTGTGAACCCCTCTCTCCTTGCTTTTTCATATTTGCTTATTCAGAAAGGGAAGGGTTCAACTTTAACCAATTGAAATTGCTAAATTCAGGCTTTTCTCTTCAAGATGAAGAGTTTCATTGCATTTTATTCAGAACTTCAAGTCTTTCTGACTTTCCTTGTGTTCTTTGTTTTCTTGTGAAACTTATCTGAAGCAACTGTTCATGAAGAAATAGGCACAGGGCATTTCTGAACACTTAGGGAAACTTTTTTTTTTTACAGTAATAACTTGTTTATGCAAGTAACACTGTTCTCTGCTCTAAAATTTCCCAGTGACTCCTCCTAATGAAAGAACCTAATTAATAAATCTCATCACTCAGCCAGAAACAAGTTTTTTTCCTACACTGAATAACTAAATGGACAGGTCAATATACACATAATCATCAGGGATGGCTTTCGGAATGCAGAAATGAAGCCTAGCTGTGAAGCTGCTGTAATTCCATGGAAATAATGGCATGATCTTGTCATATTGCTTGGGAATAACTACAATCGTTCTCCATAAAGTTGCTCTCCATCCATGCATCTTTCCCAGAATAGAATAATGGAATGATTATTCTTTATTTTTATAAGATACACATAAGAAATATTTTCACTCTCAAGAAACATCATTAATTTTATCCTTTAGTACAATAGATTCCAATACATAAAGTATCTTCTTTTCAAGAAGTTGTCTGTTGTTAGTTTGATTTTCATATTTACAAAGTTCAGTACTAAAGGTTTCTTTATTTCAAGCAATTTTTGTTTTAAACATGTAATAGTTGCTATTTCATTTGGTTGAATATTTGTAAAAGTACAAACAAGAAGTTTCAACATTTCTAGCATGCCATAGAGCTTGTTTATGGCTTAAGTAGAATGAGAAAAATGGTTATTATCTTTCTTCTCACAGATAGAAAATCTGTTATATTACGTATTTCTATAATAACTTTCCAAACACAAAACTGAGGATGTGAAAAAATTGAATGCTTGTGATGCCTGAATTATTCACAGCTTTTACGTTTGTTCTATTGTCAATGACAATCGCATGACATTTTCCTGATTTTTCATTCTATAAAATGTTGAAAAAGTTGACATTCTTCTTTTGACTCATTCTCACAAAATGAGAACAATTCCTCAATAAGGCTTTTCTTGACAGACTCATAGCCTAATTATAGTTAAATAAGTGAAAATTAAATATAGTTTTTAAATGCTATCTTTTTTAATGTTGTGAATACTAATACACCAAATAATTTTATAAAATCAGAAATACCATATAAAGTTTTTTACCTTGTGTTATTATTTAACTTTTGTAAATATATTCTGATCCTAGAAGAATATAATATTCTTCCCAAGTTACATAGCTAACATAATCTCTTAGCATTAGTATGTTCTGTCAATCATTTCTCCATTCATTTCACTGTTGAAACGTTCTTAAAATTTTTCAAAATCACTATTAATTTTTGTAGCATTTTATGGTTGGAGAATAAATGTACATTTATAATCAAATAACTGCTAGAGTTTCATCGTATGTACAAGAATCAATGAATCAGGATGAAATACCTTGCTCATTTTACTAACTTGGTGATGCTGTTTCAGTATGATAGTAATGTATATGATCACGTGACTGTGCCCAAACATGGTGAAGGATATCAGATATTGTATGAAATTATACATGAATCTTTAGCCCAAATCCTTCAAAGGCCAATGCTGAGGCCGAAGGAAAAGAGTATATTTCGGCCAAATACCTAGGCCGGAACTCAAAATATTGATGCATCCCTGAATAGACTTTGTTGGGAGACAAATTTTAGAATATGAAAAGATATATTTTTTAGATCTTTTGATTTCCATTTTGTTCAAATAAATACATCAGAATGTTTTTACACTTATTCCCCCTAAATTAAAACCACAGTAGTTTGTATATGCCTACCATGGTTCAGCCTTGCAAGTCAAGCATTTTTTCCTATGAATAAAATAACTGACACAGACAAAGAACAAAAAGGATGATATAAAAAAGACAATGAAAATCATCCAGAAAAGGAGTAATAAATAACAAGATAAAATGGGTAAGTAAAGACCAAGGCAGTGCCAGTCCTCAAAGATCTACAGTCTGGGTGGGACTTTGGGTAAATAACCATTTCCTATTCAGAGATACTGTCACAGCCACCACTGTCTTATCAAGTGGGTATCTTTCTGCGCCAAAGCTTGGCCAGTGGAGGTAGACTGGTTTTAATTCCTAAATCGGCCTCCCTAGGCTTGTGTTCTTGCACAGTGGTAAGTCTGGATAAGGGGTACTATATGGTACCAAACAATGAAGAAATCCAAAAAAAAAAAAAAATAAATAAAAAGGCACGTAACACCATTTTGAGGGATCAGAATGCTTCTGAAGAAGGAGTCTTTAGTGTAGGCTGACTTCATTGTCTGTAGGCAGGATCAATGACTAAGTTGTGATGTAGACATAGAGAAAAAGAAAACCACCTTGAATTTCAATATTCTCCTATAAAAATTAACATGCTTTCTGAATATTTGAAGTTCCAATTAGGAATTCATATATTGACTGCAATGAAACTCATGTTGGTGTCACTTAAATTGTCACCAAAATAATATATCTCTTATATAGTTAAGCTAGACGATTAAAATAGACAGCTTTACGGTCAAACAAAACTTTACATCTATGACTTACTAGCTTTGTGATGTTGCCCAAACTATCTACATTCATATAATCTCAGTACTATCTGCTCTAAAATGAGAATAATAGTAAGGTTTATGAAATGATTAAATGAGATAATACATGAAGAGTAGGGTCAAAATTTAGTGCAACACAACCTAGAGTGTACATATGAACTTCAGTTTCTCTATTTCTGTAACAAATACAAACTTTTTCTTCTGTTTCTATTTCCACTGACAGCAGAAGCTATTTCCAGTTATAAGTAATAAAGTCTTTCCTACTGTAAACAATCTTATTTGGGGGTAAAATGAGGTTTTCATTTCTGTCTGAAAGAGCTTTCTCTTCTCCACCTTCCTAAGATGGCATCTGGACACACAGGAAAGCTCACACAGCCTCAGGGAATCTCCTGCCTTCATGCTATGCTTCTCCATGGCTTCATTGACCCACAAATGAAATGTAGCTCATTTTGCCTATTTTCTAGGCATAGAGTTCTGCCCTCCTTGCATTCTCTTCTGAAGTGTCACAAATGCTGTAACTCACTGGCTGGCCTCTTGGAGCAGTAAAGACTTCGTTTCCCCACATTGCTGCTTTGGCACCAGTTCAGATATTTTTTACTGGGCAGATGGGCAGGGACTCAGCACTCACCTCACACCTCATGACTGACACCTTCTCAGTCACTGTCCATTTTGTTCTTGGCACTCATGGGAGGGTGCACTGAGTTACTGAGGGTCACAAGCTTTATCTTTACTTTAGTATTGATTCATTCAAATCTCTTTTCTTCTCCCATATGAAAAGCTTTTACCTGCCTTTTCTCTTTGGTGGAAACTTTCCAAATATTGTACTCTTTAGAATTCTTTATTCTAGGGTTAACACTCTTCTGTTTTCCTAGCACGACAGTATTCATGACTTAAGTGTGAATTCTGAAGGAGCTACAGGAGAATAAACTGAAAGGGATTACTGAAAATCCACAGAGGTGTTGACCTCAAGATCCTCCTTTACTTATAACCTAAGAGGAAAATGTAAGTAAACAAACATTAAAAAAACAGCTAAAATAGACTAACAGCAATCATGAGGATATAGAAAGAGTTTGTTGCCAGTAAGAAAGATTGAAAATGTTAAAAATTAGCAAGGCTGAGTGTGGTTGAAAAAAATTCTAAGAGGGATCTCAAATTCCCACTCCCTTGTGTACATGCATGCCTTATAATCCCCTAACCTACTTTAACTGGGTAGAACCAGTGAATATAATGAGGTGTCACTCCTGTGATTAGGTTACTAATTAGTTGAGTTGGAGTTAGCCAAAAGAGATTATCCTGGAAGGGCCTAACTTAATCAAATAGAATAAAGTGAGGAGTCAAAGAGAGAACCTGCTGGCCTGGAAGAAAGCAAACAGCCATGTTGTAAATGACCTATGGGGTTCAGGAAGTAAGAACCTGAAGGTGACCTCTAGCTGATGACAGTGGTCCGTGGTTGGAAGATAGTTATAAGTTGGGGATTTTAGTTATACACCCACGAGGAAACTAAAGGTGACAATTTTCTAATAAAGTGAACAACTTGTTCCTAGCTCACCAGTGGTGAGTGGAGGTTCCAGCAGAGCCATTCCTGACTCTTGATCCATGGACACGGTATGATAATCAATGTGTGTGTTGTTTTCAGGCATTAGGACTGTAGTAATTTGTAACTTGTCAATAGAAAACTAATGTTCTGAGGTATTATATCCGAATATAAATAAAACTAATATCCAATCCCTACTTTCCAAAGAAATATGTAAGAGACAATGGAAGGAAAATGGAAAATAAACACCCCCTCCACCACACACACACACACGCACACACACACACACACACAAACTCTTACAATAGATGTCTAACTTGGAAAGAGGTGAAAAAACAGTTACTTTGATCAGTTCCAAATGGAAAGATAACAATTTCCACAAAAATCTTAACCACCATGACTATGTCTGAGTTCAAGCAGAGCCAAAGAAAATCTACAGAGTTTTAAATTAGAACGAAAAAGAGGAAAACAAATAAACACAATTAGAAATAATAAAGGGAATGTTACTACTGACCCCACAGAAATGAAAACAACCATCAGAAACTACTATGAACACATATATGCACACAAACTAGAAAACCTAGAAGAGATGGATAAATTCCTGGACACATAAAATCCCTCCCAAGACGGAGCAAGGAAGAAGCTGATTCCCTAAACAGACCAATAACAATCTTCAAAACTGAATCAGTAACAAATAGCCTACCAACAAAAAAAGCCTGGAACCTGATGGATTCACAGCCAAATTCTACCAGATGTACAAAAAAGAGCTGGTACTATTCCTATAGAAACTATTCCAAAAAATTAAGGAGGAGGGACTCCTCCCCAACTTATTCTATGAGGCCAACATTATCTTGATATTAAAAACTGGCAGACACAACATGAAAACTTCAGGACAATATCCTTGAAGAATATTGATGCAAAAATCCTTAACAAAATACTGGCAAACCAAATCCAGCAGCCCATCAACGTGTTAATCCATCATAATCAGGTAAACTTATCCCCAGGATGCAAGCTTGGTTCAACATATTGCAAATCAATAAATGTGATTTATCATATATACAGAACTAAAGACAAAAACCACATGATTATCTCAATAGATGCAGAAAAGGCTTTCAATAAAAGTCAACACCGCTTCATGTTAAAAACACTCAATATACTAGGTATTAAAGGAACATAACTCAAAACAATAAAAGCCATCTATGACAAACCCACATAAAATATTATACTGTGAGGGCAAAAACTGGAAGCATTTCCCTTGAAAACTGGCACAAGACAAGGATGTCCTCCATCCACACTTCTATTTAACACAGTATTGGAAGTCCTAGCCAGAGTGATAAGGCAAGAGAAAGAAATGAAGGCATTAGAACAGGAAGAGAGGAAAGTCAAACTATATCTGCAGAAGACATGATTCTATATCTAGACATTTTCATTGTCTTGGCCCAAGAGCTCCTTCAGCTGATAAATAACTCAGTACAATTGCAGGATATAAAATCAATGTACAAAATTACTAGCATTTCTGTACACCAACAGCCAAACTGAGAACCAAATCAGAAAGGTAATCCCATTCACAATTGCCACCAAAAGAATAAAATACCTAGGAATACAGCTAGCCAGGGAGGTGAAAGATCTCTACAATGAGAATTACAAAACACTGCTCAAAGAAATCAGAGATGATACAAACAAATGGAAAAGCATCCCATGCTCATGGATAGGAAGAATCAATATCATTAAGATAGCCATACTGCCCAAAGCAATTTACAGATTTAATTCTTATCAAACCATCAATGACATTCTTCACACAACTAGAAAAAAAACTATTTTAAAATTCACCTATGGAACCAAAAAAGAGTCTGAATAGTCAAGAAAATCCCAAGCAAAATGAACAAAGCTGGAGGCATCACATTATCCAACTCCAATTCTACAAGGCTACAGCAACCAAAACAGCATGGTACTGGTACAAAAACAGCCGCATAGACCAATGGAACAGAATAGAGAGCCCAGAAACAAGGCTGCGCAACTATGATCATCTGCTCTTCGATAAAGCTGACAAAAAACAAGCAATGAGGGAAAGACTCCCTACTCAATAAATGGTGCTGGGAGAACTGGCTAGCCATATGCAGAAGATTGAACCTGAACTCCTTTTTCTTTTTTTTTTTTTTTTTTTTTTTTACACCATATACAAAAATCCACTCAAGATGGATTAAGGGTTTAAATGTAAAACCCAGAACTACAAAAACCCTGAAAGACAACCTAGGCAATACCATCCTGGACATATGAATTGGCAAATATTTCATGATGAGTAAACCAAAAGAAATAGCATCAAATATAAAAATTGACAAGTGGGATCTAGTTAAACTTAAGATATTCTGCAAAGCAAAAGAAACTATCAACAGAGTAAACAGACAATCTGCAGAATGGGAGAAAATATTTGCCACCTATGCATCTGACAAAGGTCTAATATCTAGCATCTATGAGATACTCAAACAAATTTACAAGAGAAAAACAAGTAACCCCACTAAAAAGTGGGCAAAGGATATGAACAGACATTTCTCAAAAGAAGACATACATGTGACCAACAAGCATATGAAAAAAAGGTCAACATCAGTGATCATCAGAGAAATGCAAATCAAAACCATAATGAGATACCATCTCACACCAGTCCAAATGGCTATTATTAAAAAGTTAAAAAGTAGCAAATGCTGGTGAGGTTGGGGAGAAAAAGGAACATTTATACACTGTTGGTGGGAGTGTAAATTAGTTCAACCATTGTGGAAAGTAGTATGGTGACTCTTCAAATAGCTAAAAGCAGAACTACCATTTGACCTAGCAACCCATTACTGGGTATATACCCAGATGAATATAAATTATTCTACACATGCACACAAATGTCCCTTGCAGCACTATTCACAATAGCAAAGACATGGAACAAACATAAATGCCCATCAATGACAGATTGGATAAAGAAAATGTGGTACATATATACCACAGAGTACTATGCAGCCATAAAAAAGAACAAAATCATGTCTTTTGTGGGAACATGGATGGATCTGGAAGCTATTATCGTTGGCAAACTAATGCAGGAACAGAAAACCAAACACCACATGTTCTCACTTGCAAGTGGGAGCTAAATGATAAGAACCTATGAGCCCAAAGAAAGAAACAGCAGACATTGGGGTCTACTTGAGAATAAAGGGTAGTGAGAGGGAGAGGAGCAGAAAAGATAACTATTGCATACTGGGCTTAATACCTGGGTGATGAAGTAATATGTACAACCAACCATTGTGACACGTGTTTACCTATGTAACAGGCCTTCACATGTACCCCCAAACCTAAAAATAAAAGTTAAAAAAAAAAGAAAAGAAGGAAAATAAAGAGAAAAAAAACAAAAGGATGTTAATTTCCCAATCTAATTGTGTCTGGCAATAAGTAGGGATGTAAAACCCAAAACTTGGGATGTAAAATCCCCAAACTAGAGATTTAGCCAAAGAAAAGATGAAAATGAATGAAAATAAGCTAAGATTCTCAGAGGTCACAGGCAGTGGGGGGAAGGGACACTCATAAAATTCTTCCCAAATCATAAAGAGAGCAAGAGCAGGGCAAAAGGAGACAGTGGTCATAGTTACTGGAAACAATGGGTTAAAATAGTATAAAAGAACAATCTGGCTGACTCAGGAACTGAATGAAAAGCTATAATGCCTCAAGTTAAATTGAAAACATTATTTGTGTCCTAAAAGTATCTTTTCACAGGACCAGAATACCATGGCTAATATCTACTTGCTGTTTTGATTGCTAAGTGCCTGGCTTTCAGGTTGTAAATATTTTGACTAGTACCCCTGGATACAGTCTGACAAAGAGTAATAAACTTGGCTATAAAACATGTGAGCAATGCTCACATTCACTAATAAAAGTGCATCCAACCCCATGCAGCCCTTCCCACCAGTGAGATGTTGGCAAATGTTTAACAGCTGGATCTCTGGGCAGAGGTAGGGAGGAATACATGCATATATATACACATGTGTATATATATATATGTTTATAAAATTTGTACTCTTATGAAGAATGCATAGCATAAAAATGATAAATTTACAAACATTATTTACCACTAATAATAAAATACACAATACATTCCATATGGCCAAATGATTTTTAAGAATAGTTTTGTTGAATTTTGTTGAACTCTTGTGTTCATGGCCAAGCTATGGTTGTACTCAATGAGTGTAGTTCCAGCATGAATGTTTATTGACGTTTTTCTTTATTTGTCTAGTAAGAATAAGTGAAATAATAAAGATAGTTTTCATCTGTCAATAAATTGAACAAATTATTTGTGTATTGGGTAGTGGTTTCCAAATACTGAAAAAATATTTTCCCATTTTCTGTTATAATGACAAAATATACAATACACATTTATGTTTAAGATATATTATTAACATTCTGTCTTTTTATTAAATCTAGATCATCAACAAAACAATAAGCCTAGCTCTGATTTGTAGTATTTGCCAATTTTCGTGATGTGTAAACTGCCACCATAGCTGATTTCAAGCAATGAATGTGACATCACTGAAACCACAAAAATGGTCTTAAATAAACTCAATAGTATGGATAATAGAAAAATATAGTAAAGTAATCAGGATGGGGGAGTTTTTAATACAATGCATTTATTTGTAAATCAATATGATTTAATTTTTAATAACATCCGTATATATTTAATAACCAACTTGCAAAAATGGAATAACCTGCTCTCACGAGCTTGTATGAGCAGGCTCCAGTACACCACTGCTTCCCACTCTACACTACCTTCAAGTTTTAAATTAGAAGAAAAACAGTTTACAACTGGATTGGAAAAAGACTCATTGAGGATCCACCCACTCTCTTTTAGACCTGACACCACTGCCCAGTTAAGAGTATCCAGCACAAAGGAGTGAGACAAAGAGAGAGAAAGGTCTAATACATCTCTCCTAGCATATGCAGTAAAATAATGGGAAAACAACTATACTATACCAAAAATACATGAAGAATCTATTCTTGAAGAAAAGATAAGCTTTCAGAAAAGAGGGACGTTTCCTAGAGGTGCTTTCGGCTATAGATGAACTAAATAATGTCAGGAATTTAAGAAATAAATGTTTAAAGATAAGACAAAAAATAGCAAGCAAAACAGTGTACAAAATGAGATAAAAATAAAGATTTTCTTGGTAAGAAAATAAACTGAGGCCAATAGCAACACAACTACAGATAAATTTTTTAATTATTTTTAAACAAACACCAGTAAGTAAGCATGGATGACAGACTGTTGACAAGGAGAAAAAGCTAAAGATAGCCATTTAACATGCAAGAGGGAAAGGACTTATATACTAATCCAATTCAAGAGAAAAAATAGATATTACAGCAGACAAAGGTGATCCACCAAAAAGATAACTGGCATTCTTAAAGATGAAAACCCAAAAATAGAAGAAAAAATATCAATGTCGTATTAAAAGATGTCACTGAAATGAAGACAAAACTAAATAAGCAAATCAAAAGAAAAATTAATATAAAAGCTGGCATGAAGATACCTTCTAGACAAGCACTGGCATTAATTACCAAGAATAAGGAATTCTCTAGAATTATTCTGGGCCCAGACTTCTCCAAAACAGCATTCAAAGGAAAAACAACAACAACATTTTTTTACAGGAAATAAAAATATGACCCTGAAGCATATGCCTAGTCAAGTTGTTTTTCACGGAATAGCCAAAATGTAGAAATTTTCAACCATAAATGAATCTGGTAGCATAATACCAAGTAGCCTGCTTTTAAAACAAACAGACTTTTAAACATCCAGACTTCTCTGGACAAAATCCAGACAACTAGATGATGAAAGAAGACACAGTGGGAAGGGGATCAATAGTAAACACAGAATATAAAATTATGGGAAATATATAACAGGAGGTAAATGTTATAAATATTAATAATGTACCAATAGCAAACAATACGTAGAAAATGAAAGGCAAATGAAGATAAAAAAATATAAGAACATTTTCTATATATAAGCAATGAATGAGTAGAATCAAAATTAAAATTGTCATTTATATTGGCACCCTAATAAATAAAATACTTTGGCATAAATGTAACAAAATATGTACAAAATCTATCTGAGAAATACTATAAACTTCTGATGAAATGAATCACATAAGAATTATATAAGTGGAAAGACATTTTATGTTCATGGATAAGAAAACTCAATATTGTCAAGATGTCAGTTATTCCCAACTTGATGTATAGATTCAACACAATCCCATTCAAAATCTCAGCAAGTTATTTTATGGATATAGACAAACTGATTCTAAAGTTTATATGGTGAGAAAATAGAGGTAGAATAGCAAACTCAATATCAAAGAAGAACAAAGTCAGAAGATTGACACTATCTGACTTTATTATAAAGCTATAGTAATTCAGTGTGGTATTGATTTTTTAAATAAAGGACAAATATATTAGTGCAACAGGAGAGCCTAGAAATAGACCCACACAAATATTGTCAACTCATCTTTGGCAAATGAGCATAGGCAACACAATGGAGAAAAGACAGTGTTTTCAATAAATGGTGCTAGAACAATTGGACATCCACACGCCAAAAAAAACAGAAACGAAAACAAAAACCCACTATTCTAGACATCGACCTTACAACACTGATAAAAAATAACTCAAAATGAGTCATAGATTTTAATTTAAAATGCAAAACCAGAAAACTCCTAGAAGATAAAATAGGGGACTTCAGGCATGGTGATGACTTTTTGATATAACACAAAGGCACAGTCTATAAACGAAGCAATTGATAAGCTGAATTTTATTAAAATTAACAAGCCATGATCTGTGAAAGACAATGTCAAGAGAATGAGAATAAAAGCCACAGACTGGGAGAAAATTTTTGCAAAAGATGTAGCTGATAAAGGACTACTATCTTAAATGTATACAAAAATTCTTGAAACAATGAGAAAATGAAAAATTATATTAAAAAATAGGCCAAAGATCATAGACATATTGTCAAAAATTATATACAAATTTCAAATAAGCTTACAAAAAGATGTTCAACATCATATATCATTAGGGAATTCCAAATTCTGTAATACAACAATGAGATGCCACTACACACCTATTAGAATGGCCAAATCCAAAACACCGACAATACCAAATGCTAATGAGGATATGGAGACTCTGGAAGTCTCAATCATTTCTAGAGAAAATGCAAAATGTTATGGTCAATTTGGCAGAGAATTTGGCAGTTTCTTACAAAACCAAACACACTTTTACTACATGATCCAACAATCACGTTCCTTGCTAATTACCCAAGTGAGTTGAGAAATTATGTCCACATAAAAGCCTGCACGTGAATGTTTACAGCAGCTTTATTCATACTTACCCAAAGTTGGGAGCACCCAAGATGCCCTTCAATAAGTAAATGGATAAAAATATGGTGGCACATTCAGACAATGGAGTACTACACAGTGATAAAAGGAAATGAGCTATCAAGCCATCAAAAAGACATGGAGGAACCTTAAACGCATACTACTGAGTGAAAGAAGTCAATCTGAAAGGGCTACATACTATATGATTCCAATGATATGACATCCTGGAAAACGCAGAACTATGGAGACAATAAAAATATCAGTGGTTGCTAAGGTTAGAGGAGGAAGGGGTGAATAGGTAGAGTACAAAGGATTTTTAGGGTAGTGGAATTGGGCTGTGTGATACTACAATAGTGAATGCATGTCATTATACATTTCTCAAAACCCAAAGAATGTACAGTGCCAAGGGTGAATCCTAAAATAAACTGTGAACTTCAGGTGATAATGATTTGTCAACACAGGTTTGTCAGTTGTAACCAGTGTACTACTGGGGAGTGAAATGTTGATAGTTATGGAGGTTGTGTGTGGTGGGAGAAGCAGCTGGTTTACGGGAACTCTCTATACTGTCTGCACATTTTCACTGTGAACCTAAAACTGCTCTAAAAATGGTCTATTTAATACAAAATTAAATAAGAGTAGAAATATTATTGAAATCTTCACTTTCTCACATCACACATTGATTTATGTCAAAAAAGTGAGAATAAGGTGTTTTTTATGAGTTGTAGAAAATAATGTACCACATGGTTTACTAAAAGACAAACTTGATTCTAATGAGTAATAATGGATGCATGAATGAACCCTCTTTTTAATTAAGGCATTTCAAGGGAGTAGAGGGTACAGCATGCATCATGCTCTTGGTATTGGATGTTGTCACCACTGTCTTTATCACTGACTTTTTAAATTACACTCTAAGGTTTAGCAATACCGTGGTCTCCTCTCCTGGAGACTGGACCCATGAAAGACTTTCAAATTCAGAAGTTTGGGCCTATGGAAAAACGTCTGTTATTTGTCCTGGTAATATTAAGAATTTCATGTCCTTATTCAAATAATAATTTCTTAATAAAACAACCTCAAAATTAAGAAAGAAATGTGTAAGGAGTGAAAAGAGTAAATTTTTGGCAGGGATTCTGAATACTGAATACGTCCTTTGAAAATGTTCTCAGATTTAGAGAAATCACACTTTACATAGAGGTTTCCTTTACTGTAACATGAAAGTATTATCTCCCCACTTTTATAAATAACATGGTAGCAGCTAAGGTCTAATCTAAATAATAAAAATACCTTTTTATTTATTTATTTTTGATGTGTAAGGCATTGTGCTAAGAACTTTGTTGATGTTTAACATTATTTAATCTTCATTTATCCTCTAACCTATTTATCATTCTTAATCTCATTTTTAAAATGAAGAAACCATGGTTCAGAGAGGTTCAGAATTAACATTCCCGAGGTTGCACATCAAGTAGAGGGAAGACCTATAGCTTAAAACTATTTACGCCTAATTCCAAAATGCATATTCTTAATTTTATCACTCTTCCATTTCCTCTTTTATACTTCCCTTAGGACATCTCATTAAAGGCAGAGGGAGATAAAGCCACCATTTATGGAGGGTTCATTTGTTCTTTTTCTGTTTTTAAAATTTAGTCCCCATAATTATCCTCTGAGGAACTAGTATTATTCTCAATTTAAATATGAAAAAATAAGCTCATAAGGCTTAAGTTTAAACACGATTTGTCCAAAAGAATTTTTCATGTGATTTGAACTGGGTTTTGCTTGAATCCAATTTCCTTGTTTATTCTCACTATGAAAGAATGTGTAGTTTATAACGCCAAGTGCAAACATGGAACCTACTAAATAGTTATTTTTTTTTTACTATACAAAACACACTTTTCCTCTTCTACCTCTAATATTTGGGGACAAATGAATAATACTAATGGTAACTGCCTACAGGAATCAGCACAAAACTCCTTTTTAAGAATTATCAGAAGATTTGAAGATAGTGGCAGGCCAGCAAAATTTAGTTATTTTTAAATCTTGCCTCCGATTCTAAGAAATTGTCCACAACTTTGAAATCTTCAAGAAAAAGTGCTTTGAAGAATAGCAGTTTTTCTTTAATCATGGCAAGATTGTTATTTCTCCATCATCAGACCCCCTTCTAAAAAACAAAGTGCTTGAGAAATTTCCTGTTAAGAATTCCTTCATTATTTTGTCATGCTTTAAGGCCCAGGAAAGGCCTAGACAAAACTCTTGTTTGGGCTTTTGTTACATTCCAGCTTTTGTGTAAGGGCACTTGCTTTTCATATTTAACTTAACCACTGAGTCAGGACTGAAACAGTTGTTACGGAGGCTGGTGTTAGTAAGACCTGGCCTGCCACATAGGTGTTGGTATTGACTGAGGCACAAGGGAGCCTTCCAGACTGCAGATGTTTTATGTCTTTATCTGAGTGATGGTGACATGAGGGTCACATAGTTAAGAAATGAATTAAGTGATATACTTGATGCACTTTACTGTAGGTATAATATACCTTATTACAAAGGAAAACATTTAAAATAACCAATTACTCCAAAACCCAGAACCGTCTTTACATCTGGGAATATTTTCTTTATAAATGTATGCATATATATGTAAACATGTTCGATTATATCATATATACATGTATGAGGGTATATACAATATGCACTTATGCACTGGTTTGGGGTTCTTTTATCTTTACTTAAAATATGTCCCTCTATTTAATAAATTTCAACTTACCAATATTCATAGATAAAACAAAGCTGTGTGGAGCACATAGCTCACTACCAACAGATGCTATTAGCTCTCTTGCTCTGTAATTCTCTTATCGGCTGCAGCCTTTAAAAAAAAATTAGTCTACAATAATTTTACTATGGTTATTTTTGAGGTATTACATAAAGTTTATTACTTCACTTTCTCCACTCATTCAAAAGTCACTGAGAGTGTAGAAATTGTCAACAGGAAAAGGCAAATGATGAGAGTGAGAGCAAAAGTAGAGACGCATGTCAGAGCGGGTCTGGGTGCAGGCAGAGACAGCATCAGACTTTGCTTTTACAAGACTTGGAATTGGGGCTCAAGCCAAGTTTAACCTCATTTCCCAGTGCAGGTGATCTCTGAATTGCATAAACAATTAACTTTCTTGGACCTTTGTGCAAGTGGTTTATTAAAGAAACTCTCAGAAAAATCACCAGTAAGAGCAGGGGACAACAGGACAGGGAAGGCGAAGAGTCTAAGGAAGGATGTGATTTCAGGCAAAGCTCCAGCCTCCCCGTGATCCCACAGGAACCATGGAGTCAAAATGCCACCTCACAGATGTCTGGCACCCCCACAGACAGCCGGGCTTTCACACTCCTACAGGAGTCTGTCCTGGAGTGAGAGTTGGGAGGTCATCCTCTCCCAGGTGCTTCCAGTTCTCCATGCAAAGTAGAGAAGTAGTAACAGCAGCCTGAGGGTAGCCCTTTGAATGAAGTTGTAGGAGCAACCCATAGGAAGCAAAAGCACACAGAAGCTGGGGTAAAAGGCATTCTCGTGGGTCTGGGTGGAGTGGCCATACCACTTCCCTGTCTTAACTCTGGGTCGTGGCTAGCCCCAGGTGACTGGAAACCTGCACTTCAGTGACCACAACTACCTCTTTTGTAATGTCGTTTTCAATGACAAAGTAAACATCATTATGTCCATTAATGAGTTTTCTTTCAAGTTGAGGGCATTCTGGTGTTCTTTTAAACCTTAGTCTCTCATAGGACAACCTGGAAGAATCTTGAGATATAAGTTTTATTATCCTCACTTTAAAGCTGAAAGAAACTAAAATTCATATATGATTAGCCCAGATCTCCACAAAGTCCATGCTTTTTCCTTTACTGTGTTCCCAATTTTTGTGTTAAAAAGAGTCATCTAAAATGCCTGGGGATAATACCTAAATAGTGCCAGCTGTGTTCTCCTCCTGGCAGCACCATACATCAGACTGTGATATGCACGGAGCTTCCTGGAGGTGTGTAACGCCACATGCTTGTACTCTACTTTCAGACTGCCAGCATCAGTATAGTGTTTCCTTCGAGAAAAGAAGGACAAACTTTTGATTCTCAGGCATTTCAATTTTTTCCATTTTTGCAGATATGTATTTCCTATTTCTCAATTTAAAATAAAACTCAGTCCTCCCACTACTCAAACATTCGGTATGGTCTCCTAAAGGTACTGTGTTCTTGCTTCAAAATCATTGCATCTTCTCCGACTCTCCTCCAGGAAGCTATTTTGTATTCTATGAAAGCATATTTTTAAAGCACTGCTGATCGTTTTTATATATTTTGAATATATATTTCAAAACTGCAAACTTTTGCCCTTAAAATATTTATATACCTCTTTTCCCAGTATTTCTAAGAATTTTTGAAGGACAGATCCTGTTTTTTATGTCGTACCCTAGCACTTATCTCTAAGAGCTCCTTTATAATTGCTTTGTTGCAATCATGGTGATAGAAAACTAGGAATTATGATAATGCATTTATATGTTAATAAAAATAAATCTGGGAATTTTGGAGGTGTCTTCAGAAAGCACATTTACATGTTGCTGGGCACTCAAAGCTCCATTCCTTCAACACACGAAAAACCCTTTCAAGTCACAGCTCTGCCAGTATGTGACAACTTTTGACAGTAACTTAAGTTTCTATATTTCAGTTTCCTTATCTGACAAATGGGGAAAGAATGTCTACTTTGCAGGGTTCCTGAAAGAGCCAAATGTTATTATTAACAGTGGAAAAAAAAAAAAGAGCATGCTGGCAAGGCTGAGGAGAAAAGGGAATTCTTACTCATTGTTGATAGGAATGTTAAAATCCTATGGAAAGCAGTTTGGAGATTTCTTTAAAAACTTAGAATTACTGTTCAATCCAGCAATGCCATTACTTGGTATATACCAAAGAAAATTAATTGTTCTATCAAAAACACACATGCACTCATATGTTCATTGAAGCACTATTCACAATAGCAAAGATATTAAATCAACTCAGGTGCCCATCAATGGTGGATGGGATAAAGAAAATGTGGTACGTTTACACCATAAAATTCTACACAGCCATAAAGAATGAAATCATGTCCTTTGATGCTATAGGAATGCAGCTGAAGGCCATTATAGTAAGCTAACGAACACAGGAACAGAAAATCAAGTACTGCACGTTCTCACTTATAAGTGGGAAGGAAGCACTGGTATACAAGAACATAAAGATGGGAACAACAGGCATTGGAGACTATAGAAGATTCAGAGAGTGTGAGGTGGGCAACGGCTGAAAAACTACCTATTGGGTACTATGCTTGGTACCTGGGTGGTGGGATCATTAATTCACACCCCAAACCTCAGCATTGCACAATATACCCATGTGACAAACCTGCGTATGCATCCCCTGAATCTAAAATAAAAGTTGAAATTATAAAAATTTATAACAATTATTGTCATATATGATTCTAGCAAGCATATTAAAGCTTGAAAGAAAATCATTTATGGTGAGTAAAATCAATGTTTACTGTTAGAGATAAGATATAGGAAAACTTTTATTATATTGAATTTGTAACAACAATAAAATTATATGGCAATCCTTAAAAAATTGTAACTATTCTTTGTAATCTTTATATGTTTTGTCTTGTGATTGTTTTACCGCAATGACTGGGAGCTGAAATAAAATACTGTACACAAATGGTTCTCAAACACACACACGATAAAAGAAAAAAAAACCAAATGTGATCACGTTTGTGAAAGCATTTTGTTAAACTGTAACTCACTGGCCACATTTAGAATAGTCATTACCGCCATATGTGTATGTATGTTTGCATGTGTTGTACATGTTTATATATAGAATAATACACAGAAAGCAGTTTGCATCAGGAAGTGGGGAACTGTTCTACTGCCAGCTCTACTCCTAACAAGCTGCTTGCTATGGACATGAATGAGCCCTTTTTTTATTTGTGGGTCTCGGCTTCCTTATCTGTACTATGAGATGGTTGGATTAGCTTAAAGTTCCTTCATAAACTAAAAATTTTTACTGATGTGTCCATAAATTCAAGTGTTGATTTTCTTCTAATTCTACCTCTTCTTTATTTCAAATTAAATGATTAGATAATAAATATGTCTAAATAAAATTTCTGCTTCTGTATTGTATGGTTAAGAATCATTGAAAATAGATACATGTCCCCCCAAATAACCAGAAGTAGTCCCAGATGAGGTGATTTCAACATATTAAGATCTGGGACCGTGCTGTTATAGCAGATATTACCAAAAAAAAAAAGGAATTCAATAGAGCAGACTTGATAAGATGCATCATTGCCATTGGCAATTTCCCATTATTGATTCAAGGAAAGAATTCCACCTAGACATCAACACATTGAGCATTAGCTACATTCATTTTTTTTTTTTCTCAACAAGAAATATTTTATAGGGACTTACGAACAGAAGCAATGTCCTGGGCAATCGGAAGGTGGTGGATCCGTGCACCTACCCTCCAGAAAGTACTCTTTATAGAACAAGCATTTACGGTAAAGCTCGTGCAGCTGGTTATATCTTCAGACTTTTTTTTTTTGCCATGATATGTGACCACTATGTGGATTAGATCAGCAGCTTTATGACAAGTAATCTATGCTCCAGGCATTGACGACCTTGCTGCAGAACACTTTGGTAGGTGGGGGTTAAACGTCCATCATCATGGCGGTGTCCCTTTAAGATGGCATCACTGGCCTGGCACCGTGGGTCACGCCTGTAATCCCAGCACTTTGAAAGGCCGAGGCAGGCAGATTACTTGAGGTCAAGAGTTCGAGACCAGTCTGCCAAACATGGTGAAACCCCGTTTCTTTTTTTTTTATATAATTATTATACTTTAAGTTCTAGGGTACGTGTGCACAACATGCAGGTTTGTTACATATGTATACATGTGCCATGTTGGTGTGCTGCACCCATTAACTCGTCATTTAACATTAGGTATCTCTCCTAATGCTATCCCTCCCCCCTCCCCCCACCCCATGACAGGCCCCAGTATGTGATGTTCCCCTTCCTGTGTCCAAGTGTTCTCATTGTTCATTTCCCACCTATGAGTGAGAACATGCAGTGTTTGTTTTTTTTTTCCTTGCGATAGTTTGCTGAGAATGATGGTTTCCAGCTTCATCCATGTCCCTACACAAAGGACACGAGCTCATCATTTTTTATGGCTGCATAGTATTCCATGGTGTATATGTGCCACATTTTCTTAATCCAGTCTATCATTGTTGGACATTTGGGTTGGTTCCAAGTCTTTGCTATTGTGAATAGTGCCACAATAAACATATGTGTGCATGTGTCTTTATAGCAGCATGATTTATAATCCTTTGGGTATATACCCAGTAATGGGATGGCTGGGTCAAATGGTATTTCTAGTTCTAGATCCTTGAGGAATTGCCACACTGTCTTCCACAATAGTTGAACTAGTTTACAGTCCCACCAACAGTGTAAAAGTGTTCCTATTTCTCCACATCCTCTCCAGCACCTGTTGTTTCCTGACTTTTTAATGATGGCCATTCTAACTGGTGTGAGATGGTATCTCATTGTGGTTTTGATTTGCATTTCTCTGATGGCCAGTGACGATGAGCATTTTTTCGTGTGTCTGTTGGCTGCATAAATGTCTTCTTTTAAGAAGTGTCTGTTCATATCCTTCACCCACTTTGTGATGGGGTTGTTTTTTTCTTGTAAATTTGTTTGAGTTCATTGTAGATTCTGGATATTAGCCCTTTGTCAGATGAGTAGATTGCAAAAATTTTCTCCCATTCTGTAGGTTGCCTGTTCACTCTGATGGTAGTTTCTTTTGCTGTGCAGAAGCTCTTTAGTTTAATTAGATCCCCTTTGTCAATTTTGGCTTTTGTAGCCATTGCTTTTGGTGTTTTAGACATGAAGTCCTTGCCCATGCCTGTGTCCTGAATGGTATTGCCTAGGTTTTCTTCTAGGGTTTTTATGGTTTGAGGTCTAACATTTAAGTCTTCAATCTATCTTGAATTAATTTTTTGTATAAGGTGTTAGGAAGGGATCCAGTTTCAGCTTTCTACATATGGCTAGCCAGTTTTCCCAGCACCATTTATTAAATAGGGAATCGTTTCTGCATTTCTTGTTTTTGTCAGGTTTGTCAAAGATCAGATGGTTGTAGATGTGTGGTATTATTTCTGGGGGCTCTGTTCTGTTCCATTGGTCTATATCTCTGTTTTGGTACCAGTGCCATGCTGTTTTGGTTACTATAGCCTTGTAGTATAGTTTGAAGTCAGGTAGCGTGATGCCTCTAGCTTTGTTCTTTTGGCTTAGGATTGTCTTGGCAATGTGGGCCCTTTTTTGATTCCATATGAACTTTAAAGTAGTTTTTTCCAATCCTGTGAAGAAAGTCATTGGTAGCTTGATGGGGATGGCATTATATCTATAAATTACCTTGGGCAGTATGGCCATTTTCACGATATTGATTCTTCCTATCCATGAGCATGGAACGTTCTTCCATTTGTTTGTGGCCTCTTTTATTTCGTTGAGCAGTGGTTTGTAGTTGTCCTTGAAGAGGTCCTTCACATCTCTCGCAAGTTGGATTCCTAGGTATTTTATTCTCTTTGAAGCAATTATGAATGGGAGTTCACTCATGATTTGGCTCTCTGTCTGTTATTGGTATATAAGAATGCTGATGATTTTTGCACATTGATTTTGTATCTTGAGACTTTGCTGAAGCTGCTTAACAGCTTAAGTAAATTTTGGGCTGAGACGATGGGGTTTTCTAAATATACAATCATGTCATCTGCAAACAGGGACAATTTGATTTCCTCTTTTCTTAATTGAATACCCTTTATTTCTTTCTCCTGCCTGATTGCCCTGGAAAGTGGGAATCCTTCCTAACTCATTTTATGAGGCCAGCATCATCCTGATACCAAAGCCTGACAGAGACACAACAAAAAAAGAGAATTTTAGACCAATATCCCTGATGAACATCGATGCAAAAATCCTTAATAAAATACTGGCAAACCGAATCCAGCAGCACATCAAAAAGCTTATCCACCATGATCACGTGGGCTTCATCCCTGGGACGCAAGGCTGGTTCAACATACGCAAATCAATAAACGTAATAATCCAGCATATAAACAGAACCAAAGACAAAAACTACATTAATTTGTTCGTAGTTTTAGTAGGTCAGAAGATGTGAGCTTACATGTGTATGCCCAAGGCAAGAAATAATTCATTGCAGGCCAGATACTTATTTATTGGTCATTTATATTTACTTTATTTTCTACTCTCTATATTTTGCTCCTTGTGGACTAGCACTGTCATATCTACCAAAAATGTTTATTTAGTGCCTACTGAGGCTGTATATATATGTTAACTTATTTAATCTGTTCAACAAAAATTCTGGGCACATATAACAGAATTTTTTTCAATTATAGAGAACCCAAAGTAGCTTAAGCAAGGCAGAACTTTCTCACAGAAATATATATATATATATATATATATATATATATATATATATATATATATATTTATATGAAGAAGGCAATTAGACATGCACGGAAGCTCCCTTATACCCAGGAATCTGGGGTCATTCTATCTTTCGGCCTTACCATTCTAGTGTATAACTTCTATTTTTAAGATCACCTTCTGGTTTAGTATGGCTGCTGGAGTTCCAGCTATCATATTTATATTCCAGGCTGAAGGAGAGAAAGAATAAGGTAAAGGAGATAAAACTCTGAACTGAGTCAGAAACTTTTAAAGAACCGTTCCAGAAGTCAAAAAGACAAGTACTTAGGCTAACATTTCATAGACCAGAACTTAGTCCCAGGAAGACAGAGAAAAAAAAAAAAATTCTGAAGACAATGTCCTCATCTTAAAATTGAAAGTTCATAACTAAGGAAGGGGAGAATGTTGATTAATAGGCAAATAACATAGATGTGATCATGCTACAGATGCAGACATTAAGGCTCAGTGGTTAATCTATGCAATTATGAGATATTATGGCAAGTAATCTACTTAATTCCAAAGCCAACATGACTTTCACAATGTAACGCTGTCATCAATGTTATCTTGCAGGGGGTTGCCATGTATAAATATTGAAAAACATTAGTGAAATGAGGTAGCAAATAAACACCCTGAACCATCAGCATAATAAAATGGTAAAGAGCATGGACTCTAGCTCAGCCTTTCTCAACTTTGATGTACACATGATTACCCTGATCATATAAAGGAATATTACAATTCAGTAGAAATGGCATAGGCTCTGACAGCCTGCATTTCTTTGCTGCCTTCCATGGACCACACTTTGAGAAACAAAGGTCTAGACTTGCATTGTTTAACATGATATCCACTTACCACATGTGGCTACTGAATACTTGAAATGTGGCTAGTCTGAATTGAGATGTGCTGTGCTGAAACTGTACAATACACACTGGATTTTGAAGGCTTAATATGAAAAACATATATCATTAATTTTTTATAGATTTTATATCAAAATTATAGTGTTTTGCTTATATTGGGATGAACAAGATATACCATTAAAATTAAATTAATTTAACTTTTCACTTTTTAAATGTGGCTACTAGAGAAGGTAAAACTACATATGTGGCTCATGTTATACTTGTACTGAACAGTGCTGATCACATTGAGTGATACTACTTATTTCAAATTCTGAATTCTGTGACCTACTAACAGAAAGACTATGATCAAGTTACTAAACATCACTAATTTCAGTTTTCTCTTATAAACTGGGATTAATAATAGTGTTTGCTTCAGAGGTTTACTGTGATGATTAAATAAGAGAATCAAATAAGGCCCTTAACATACATTTACTCTTTGAAACTGAACTACATAGAATTAAAATTTCAACAGGGACCACTGAACAACAAAAAAAATCCTTTAATACTTCATATTTAAAAAATATGCCAAACATAATATTTAGGTACTTTAATAATCTTTGCTGCCAATTACTTTAAAGTTTATTTATCACACATATCACATAAACTACCAAGCTCATTGTACTTATTTTCTAAATTCAATAAAATTGATGACATACCCAGTGAGCACAAAGATATGAAGTTGTAATAAATTATCAGTGCTGGACACAACTACAGCACCAGTCAAGACTAATGATCAGTTGAGTCATGTCACCTTTGCTTGGACAGAACCACATTTTTCTGTAAGTTGCCAAAACAATTTTTATACAAAAAAATGCAAAACCTTAATCTCTTCCAAGCTTTATGCTTTCACCACTCTACCTCTTCCCAGAATACACAAGTTCTAAGTGAATCCACCAGAAGTCAGTTTGTTGAGTGGGCAACTTGCCTAAAGCCAATTAGTTGAAAGTCTAATTCACCAAATGACTGATTCATCAGATTTACTTATGCCTTTCTACTACATAGTTGTGGCTCATGAATTTTTATTTTGCCCTAATTATAGCACTTTAAGGAATGTTTAGTTTGTTTCTGTCACAGTCCCCACTGTTCCAGATGGAGCTACAGAACAAAGAAAAGAGGAGGCAGAGGAAAGAGAGAGCAGAGAAATGGGAATTGAAAAATGGGTGAGCTGAGAAACGGATGAGCTTCAGGGTGGAAGAGACAGACACTACAGAGGGCATGAAAGATATAATTGTAAGACTATATTCTCAAACACAGAACATTCTTTTGAATTTATTGTTTTTAGAATATATTATTAGTCCTGCAAGTGGACAATTGTTACAGTTCTTGATATCCAAGAAAAATAGTGCAAAATGTAAATTCATTGAATATATGTGAAGAATTCTTATCAACACAATCTCCTCAGGCAAAATAGTATATTCATAGCATATTTATTGCACTTTCATATTCCATGATTATTCAGGTGAAATATCTTCTTATGTCCCAACTCTCTTGTGTCTCTGCCTCTAATCCTGTCATTCTCCAGCTGCTAGTAGCAGGAAGCAGGGGCAGAAATATCGAAGATCCCTTAGCAGCTTGTCATGAAAGGGAAAGTAAAATGTTGTCCATCAAAAATAGTTTTTGAAAATGGGAGTTTGGTAAATTGACCAATAAACACATTTGCCTTCGGCAAGATAGTAACTCAGTTAATTGATATCTGGAAATTGGCCTGCTTCTAGATTTGCAAAAAGAGATAATAATGGATGAGTTAAGAGGAAAGCTAAAAATAACTGGAGACAATGTTACATATTCTTCCTTCTACTTTCATAAGGAAAAGCCTTAGGCAAACAATTTTCAAGTATATATCTTTTGTATTTTAAGTGTCCATGCCATTGTATAGGATCTAATACAGTGTCAACAAATATTTGACACTCTATCATTTTGATCTCAGCTTTCTTTCTCACCCGCGCCCATCACTTAACCACGCTACTCCTTCCTGCTTTTATGCACTCCTTAGTCTTTATACTTTTTTCTATATGTGATTAATAAAAAGTATAATTGCCATCATAAGTCTCCCAACTGTATCGGCACATGAGTCTGAAGAGATGTTCTTCCCTAAAAATTGATCAGAAAAAATAAGAGAACATATAATTCAACGACCAGCAAGACATGCCTAGACCCAGACTGAAGATCTTAATATAACTAAAGCATGTGTCGGTGAGAAAGAGCACTGAGTGAACTGAAAGGAAATATTGATGATGCTGACCTTGGATCAAGGGTGCCCTTCCACTGTCTCCATCTGTGTGGTCCTGGAGGCAGGTCTAATTATCTTGTGCAAATGAAAGAATTAGGATGTCATAATCTGACTCATGGAAAATCTGCATACTAGATTTGATTGCTTCTGCTCTTCTATGTTTATACAACATAGTTACCAATGTAATTTGGCTAATATAATTTTTGTCTTACATAAGTTATATAAGCCTCTTAGCAATATGTCTCTTTCTACAAATTCTGTTTTATAATCATTCTCAGAACAACCATAGCTACCATTTTTACTTCATCTTACCTCTATATGTGTTTGTGTATATATTAGACTATTTTGCCTTTAAACTATGTTATAAGGTAGGTATCTTCATTTATAAAGAAAAATAATCAAATCTCAACATGCAAATAATACACTTAGGATATCTCAGCTGAACTAAAACTTTGGACCGGCCTGTTTCACTCCAAAGCCTTTGGGGCTCAAGCTTCGCATGCTTGAGTCTGAGTCTGAGTCACTAGTGAGTCACTTTTGGAAGTTGACAAGACCAGGTAGCTGAGCCAGATTCTGGATTATGAAAAATCCAGGCTTCGTCAAATAGTCTTTCTTGGGCATAATAGAGAAATGTGTCATAATCACATCAACTGCATGTACCTTCTTGTGTTTCTTATCATTTTGAAAGACAAATTATTGTATAATAATAAGAATCATATCCATGTGCTTAATATTTTTCATAAACATATATATATATATATATATAGAGAGAGAGAGAGAGAGAGAGAGACAGAAGGAAAAAAAAACCTGATATCACTTTCTATCCACAGGATACCTAACTAACTTCTCAAAAAGTGACAGCAGTCTTACCTAAACACGAAAGATATGCTAATAAAGTGACCTAGACCCTGCAGAAAAAACTGGGGAGAGTCAGCATCTGATTTTGCCTGAGGGCAAGAGATTATGTCCTGCCCCCAAACAAAATAAATAAATAAAGCCAACCCAAAACTGACAAGCAGAAGAGCCAGAATGAAGACAAGGATTCTAAAGTTGACAGAAGTAAACATCAAGATGACAGTCAAATGCAAAAATAAAACAAAGCAAGACTAGAGTCAAACCAGAAATAGATGTAGGATTAAAACATGAGAACAAGCTTAATTTTTTTCAACTATAAAGGCTTCCTTTATTTTCCCTAATATCATAAATCACCATCTCTCACAATTAGTGAATCATTAAGCCAATAGTTGAACCTCTTGGGTGGGAAATTAGGAAGCAAGGAGGACAGATTAAGGGCCGACTTCTTTCTCAGCGAAGAGAGAAAAGGCTTCACAATAGAAACCTTGATAGGTACATATGATAATTCTCAGAATATTTAGTTTATCAAAACATCCTGTTCTTTGGTAAAATAGGGCTTTCCTGACAGAAATATTCCTGACCTTGGGAAAGTATTTATGATTGTTATGTACAAAAGGATGTGTTTTTGTGTTTGCATCTGTGAAATGAGAGCAACGAATGATGCTAGGAAATTGTGGGAACACAATTCATTTGTGGGAGTGCTTCCAATATTTTAAACAGCTCAAGTTGGCATTAGAGGGTAACATGAGAATTTACCTTAAAACCACTTAAGTCTTAACAAAAGAAGAATAACAATTAATATAGGAAAAGGAATTTTTTTCAGAACACAGGAAACTGAGTCAGAGAAAAATATGGGCCTCAGCTTTCAGGTCCCAATTTTGGTATGAATGAGGTCATTAGGGAGCAAAGGCACTATGAATGGCAAACTTTCACTTGAAATAAAGATAGTAATGGGATGGGGGAATGCAGTCCTGCATATTTCAACTAACAATCCACTGGTTCTTAACAACTTTAAAATAAAATAAAATAAAAATAAGCTAGTAAAATAGTCAATAAACTAGGTCATGTAAGGGCATGGTCTTAAACTACAGTAGGATCAAAAGAACCCTCAAAACATTATTTGGGCAGGAAATGAAGAAACAAATGCATGGAAGCAGCTAAGATTTGGGGACTTACAAGATCGGATTTATAAGTGCATCACAAGATGTGAGCCTTTCTGGATATGTACTGACTGTGACTCAACTCGATTTAATTGAAAATGGGAAGTTAAATTTTAATGTGCATTTGGTAGTATAAACCACAAACCCTTGGCACAGAAAAATTCTTACCTGGCGCCGTAGGAGGGTGGTTAGGTCAACAGAAAAAAAAAGGCAATTTCTTTATAATGATTTTGTTTTATACTTAAGTTACCTGAAATATATTATTTCTGTATTGAGCCAATAGGTATTGAGCCAATTATCATTCATAATTATCATTCATTTTTTGGTAACTATAAGTACTTTTGTTGTTGGTAGTATAAGAGGGCATTGGCCTCTTTGCTCTCTCATAGCCAGGTTGCAATAAAAGTGAGTCTAAGACAAAATTCTGTCACTATGCAAACATTTATTACCAAACAGGTATAATGAAAGCTTATAGCCTGGTGAGTAAACTTGAAAAGGGACAGCTCTGTGTTCTCTTAAGTGCTCTGATGGCACACACACAAAAAGTCCACTCAGGGTAAATGCAACAATGTTTTCCTGGCAGGAGCCAGCCAACCTCCTAGTAGCAGTCAGACAATAAAGAGTCCCGGGAAGCTATGGCTGTACATGCACCATTTTGGAATCTAAATCTAATGTTCCACTCCGAAGCCTACCATCTATGTTTATTAGATGCTTGTACTCTATTCATAAGGTGTAGAATAAAGCCAACTAATACAAAATTATTTATACCATATCATCTCTATTGAAGTTTTTAAAAATGGCATAAGCTTTTAAAGTTACAAACAACCCAGGAAACAACCCAAACATCCAACAACAAGAAAACAGAAAAATAAAATATAATATATTGTCATAAAGGAATGTCTCAGGAATAAAAAGAAATAAACAGCCTGACCTGATAGCTACATCTGAAACAACATGGATGAATCACACACACATTATATTGAGCTTGAAAATCCAGAAAAAAAGAGTGCTTACTGTATGATTCCACCTATATGAAAGTTCAAGGATAGGCAAACTCATTTATGGAATAAAAATCAGAATAGTGGTCGACTATGGAGGTGGAGGCATAGACTGGAAAGAGATTCAAGGGAACATTCTAGGGTGATGGTAATGCTCTATGTCTTAATTGGGGTGTTACTCTTCAAATATATGTATATATATATATATATACACAACACATGTATGTGTATATATTTGTATATTTGATTAGTACATATACTAATCATACTCAACTCTTAAGAATATTGTATGCAATTACATCTTGTTTAAAAATTACTACCAAAATAACACATATCTACTCCCTAAAATAAAGTGTAAAGGTAGCTCAGAGGTTACAATGCTATTAAGAAAGACAGTGTTCATTTGGTCCCTGGGAAATGATAATAAAAGTTCCTGTCCTTTTATAAGCAGTTCTAATGTGTCAGGCACTATGCTAGTTAATTGCTTTTCATAATTCAAATCACTGAATTCTATCAACAACTCTATGAAGATTGAATTATCATTATTCTGATTTTATCACTGATGATGCTGATGCCAGAGAGGTTGGTTGTTTTGTCCAGTATCACTGCCTAGTAGTTAAGTGTTGGTCATCAGGCCTGGTGTCTTTGTTGAACTCCAGGGTTTTCTTGCTTCAACCTCAGGCCAAGGCTGTTTCCCCAGTACCATCATCAGAGTTATGCATGACTTCTAAGATGGTGAAAGCAAAAAGAGGAAACTGTTAGAGAAAAATTACTAAAAAGTAAACCAAGAGATGAAGTAAAGGGCAGAGGTAGAAAAGAATGATATTGATTTCCTGGGACAGAGACTTATAACATGTATTCTCTTCAATGAGGGCCCAGAAGTATTTAATTACTGTCAGCCTGGAACTAAAATTATCAAACAAATTCTCTCTCCTGCTTCCCACATTATAATAAATAACCTATCTTGCCAATCTAGATTGCTAGAGACTTTTTTATTATCATTTAGAAGGAAGTCAATTCAGATAGGAGATAGGTTTCTATTCAGAAGGTCATAGATCACTTGTAGCACATTCAGCTCAATGGGTCACCATTATTTTACCCTGATTAGTTGTAATTATAGTTTTACTCTGTCCCAAGATGTTTTACCAACAAAAAAAAATCCCTAAAATCTTTGGTTAGTATTTTACTTCAGTTCATACAAATAAAATCAAGGGAGGTTCGCTTTTTTTTTTTTCAAAGTAGGTCAAATTTTTCCTGAAGAATAGAACACAGGAAAATTCCAAATAAAGAAACATCTTCACCATTTCCTTTACTTTGTCTCACTCCATATTTCCTGAACCAGCTTCACTGTGAATGACTCAGTAAGAAACTAAGCAGGCAGGCATACTACTTAAACCAGCCCTGGCTTGTTCAGTATTGTGTAAGTTAATGGTAATTTTTAGGTATACAACTGGGCTCCAAACTTCTTTAAGGAAGAGATTATAACTAGGATGCTACAGTGGGAGCATACATTTGTAATGATTTTAAGAATATATTTTCAAAGGGTTTGAACTTTATTGTTAGGCTGGAATAGGGATTATTGCCATTCTCCATCTTTCTTTGCCTTCCCATCCACATTCCCTGTTTTGTATGCACAAATCAAGTACTTGCACACACACACACACACACACACACACACACACACAGAGTGTTCTGAAAAATTCAATATCCTTAGGGACAATTGGGCAGTATTAGAAGCTTTGGCTTTCCCCCTCCATGTGCAGTGTTAAGCCGACAATTTATGCCTGCAGGTGGCTGCTTGCAAATGCAATTAGGCTCTGCACCCATTGGGAGGGCTCAATTGCACTTAATTAGCTGGTCCAAGACTGTATTAATATTAGTAATTTTCCACCTGCAAGAAAAATGGACAGCTTAAGTCAGAGGAAATAAAATATAGGGCCAGGTGCATAGGCCATGGTAGCCAATGCTATTTAGTGAAGAGAAGTATTGAAGCCTGAGTCCATTATAAGATGGAGTTTGATTATCCTGGGTTTATTAACAAGGATTTTTCTCAACAGGAAAAGAAAACCCATTTCCTGCTTGGAACTTTTGAAAAATACAGTGCTTAGTCTTTCCAAAGTAAGGTTTTGCCGTTTAGTGGAAGCAACATTGGCTTTGGAGTAAAACTGACCCACGTTCCTATTATATCTTGACAATATTAGCCCATTGATAAATAGTGGAGTCAGGATCTGAACAAGGACTTCTGAATACTAGTTTTATGTTTCTTCGTCATAAATTCAGGATCCAGGACACAAAATGAAAGAAATATTATAGGAAATTAAAAATTGAGGCCTTAGCGACATTCAAACTGAGATAACCTTCTAGAAAATACAGCTTTAGAAAAGCAGGTTATGTTATTTTGAAATAACATCTCAGAAAATCTTGCTGGGATTGTGATGTACCTTAAGACATCATCCTTGACATAACATAAAGGGTGTTCATTAGGATTCGTAGATTGTTGAAACTGTATGTTTCTTTAGTTGGAAAATTAAACTTGAAATAAAAATCACTGGAATATTAAAGTGATTTCTGATGTAAATCAGAAGAAAAAACAGAAGGCTTTGAAGGCAAGAGCTGGGGCACGAATTTAGTTCTTATGGCATAGAAGCAAGATGGGGAAAAAGGGGCCCCAGTAATAAAGATCATGGGGAGGATGCGTGAGGACCAATTGACTCATTCTAGCATACAACCACATCCAGGAAACATGAATGTCCTAGGTGACAAATGAGGAGTCATACCTAAACCAGAGCAAATTTCAGATCTGTCTATGTTAGAACAACAGCCATCTATTGCTCTGTTAAGGCAGCACAGTGTAAAATGTCTAAGAGTTCAGTCTCCAGATTAAAATTGCCTGGCTTTGAATTCTTTTTCCATCACCTACTAGAGAAATCTTTTGCAAGTCACCTGACCCCTTGAAGCCTCAAATGGACTTAATTACAGTATCCCCCTTGCTTGCGAAGGTTAAATGGGAAAATCCCCACAAAGTGTTTGGTGAAGAGTAGTTGCTTAATATTTGTTTGCTCTGAGTATTAGATCATGGACATCAGATTATCCTGTGTTCTGATGTATAGCTTAACAGGCAAAAACATTCCTAAGTGGTGTTCTAGCAATGTTCTAAAACAAAAAAAAAAGATCATGAAGAAATAACTATAAAAACAAAAACAAGAGCTCTTGGTCCAGACAATGCTGATATGGTTCCTTTAGACAAGCTTATTTATCTGTCTCCTTTCTACTTATATGTCACGGCTCAACTCATCTCAATATAACCTTGATAAAGCTTCTTTCAATTCCATAATCAATTAATTAATTCCTTCCTTCTCTAAGCTCCCAAAACATATTATGTTTGGCCCTACTTTAAACAGTTAATTCTTTCTACTTGCATCTTTGGTTAATTGCATCACTCTCTCACCTGCTAACTTAGGAAATTCTTAAGGACTCATCTCTAATTCCAAATAGAATCTAATATTTTTAACATAGTAAATTAATTCTATAAATGCCTATTAACACTGAGAACATAAAATGTTTTCATGGACAATAAGACACTAAACACACACATGCAGACAAACACACAACTGATTGTGGTTCACAAATGTTGTCTCAAAAGTGAAAATGAACATATAATCTCACTTTACAATGCAATGTTTGGAGGGAAATGAAAGAGTACATTATTATAATCAGTGAAAGATCAAGAGCTAGCCCAACCTTCTCCTCAATTAACTGCTCAGAAAAGACCAAGGAAAGAAAAAAGACGAATAGTGATGCATATAGAATTCTGTTATTAAGAGAAAATTCTGATAGCTTTTGTTGCCTTCTGTTAGAAATCAAAGGGAAGATAGGAATCCACCTGACAAAGACATTTGGAACACAGAGTTAATGACAAATTTTCTTGCAATTACAAATATATTTTTAAGGGCTCTTTTTTTCTTAAATAGGCATTGTCAGAATCCTATGGACCTAGCTTAGGAACCCCTAAAACAAATAATTTCTGTGCAGAGATAAGTTTGAGTTTTAGTTGCATTCAAGTGCTTAATAAAGTTTATGATAAAACCCTGAGCTCCTTAACTAATCCAGATTGCATGGGGGGTGGGGGAGGGAACTGCCTATACAGGATCAAGGAAGCTGCATAAACAAGAAATTTGGGATTTAGGTCAAGATATTGGAAAAAACTTAAAATTATTTCTTTTCGTCTTTCTGTTTATCTGTATCTGTTTGTATTTGTCTCTCTCTGTCTCTTTTTCATACACACACATACTCAAATGCCATATTTTAGTGCACAGAGTGATTCAAAATGCACTACCAATAATCACCAAAATATCACCTTCTCTTGCTCTGTAGGAATCTAGATTATTTTTTAAAGCCAGTATTGGGGTCCAGAAGATATTTTCTTTATAGTCTTGAGAAGCAGAATAATCAATTCCTTTAAGAGGGAAAAATGTGTTTTTTTCCAAATATATTGCACAGAAAAGATAAGGCAGCTTCTCCCTAGGGAGATGGGAAGAACAAACAGTGTTGTCAACACAGGAAGGCTGCTGTAGAGGTGGACACATTCCCCTGCCACCCTGATTAGAGGAAGCCAGGAAGTAAGGGCGGTTTACTTGGAAACTACAATGAGAACCATGCTGCAGTCCCAAGTGGGGAAGGGGAGAAACAACCTAATCCGGGGAAGGCTGTGATTCCAACATGGCATTTTCCTTCCATCCTCCACAGCATGATGTCTTTCTGAATCTGTGTCTGCAATGCCAGGGAAGAGCCATCAGTCCTGTGCTCCCCAAAACAGAACTGAAGAGTGGGCCTCAGGAACCTGATAAAGATTTAGAATGAAAGAAAAAAACTATAGAACTATGAATTCAGACTGGCTCTAGGGGAAAAAAAATGAGTTTGTATGGTAGATTTGCACTGTGTGAATTTAGCTAAGCAGGAATTATGTTTCCCAGGATCCCTGTCTCTGCATAATTTCAGGTTAGCATGGGCCACCAGAAACGAACATGGTGGGATTTGGAAGGCTGAAGTTAAGCGTCAATCACATTCCTTTAAAGCACTGAAGATCGGTGCAGGCACAAGTGCAGAGCACACGCACCACTGCAGCTCACCAAGTGATTTCTGTTCTCTGGCTCGCATTATTGACATTGAGCAGAAGCCGGGCACGCAGCTTCATCAGCTCTCACCAGATTTCTTCCTTCAGTTTCTCCAGCTCCTGGGTCAGTTACATGTTTAGCAACATGATGAAGCACACCAGTTTCTCTTGCAGGTCACTGGCATCATTGAATTTGGAGGCTTCAAGACAGAGGCTGAAAATCAGTTTGCCTCTGTGATTTCCAGCCTGTCCCCTGAATTCCAATTTATCATTTCTCTCCAACGGTTCATGTCTGTCTTTCCTTCTTGATGTCCTGCTCTGCTAACTTCAGTCTCCAATGCAAGACAGAAAAAACAGCCACACATAACTGTTTAGTCAGCTCCCATAATTGGGAAAAGTAAAATATTTGCAATAAACAATTGATTTTACATCACTTCTTATGGTTCTGTTTCTCTGGGCAAACCCAACTGGATACCATCTGAATGGTAGAAGTGAACCCACCAATGTTCTTGGCGCTGGAATTGACCTGGTTGTTAACCTGAATGGATGATGTGTTAGAGGCAAGATAGAACAATTGAGATTTCTGACAAAGTTGTCAGGAAAATATAATTGTAAAATTGAAGAATGGAACAGGAGCAGATGGCAATAAATATCCATGCTGAAGCAATGCAAATGACAGTTGGAAAGCTTGAGAATTCTGAATTAAATGTTTTGAGAAACGTATATTCATTTTATCTGTTTCAATCTATATGTATTTATATATACATATATAAGTGTGTGTGTATGTGTGTGTTTGTGTGTAGTTAGAAGAACAATATGTTACCTAGCGGACATCTCCATGAGACTCACTTTTGTAAACAAATATGAATGGCAGGCTGCCAAAAGAATACTGAAATGTGAATCTTTAATCCAGGCTGGTTTGATGAAAATAACATTGTTTCCTGTGACTGAAAAATAACAATGACTGGTTATAGTATTTTATATATTCTTTATGCTCTGTCTCATTTCCAAAAGTATTTGTGGCAGATTGCAAAATATGTACACTAAAACAAAATAACTAAATGGTAAAAGTGGAGCAAGGGAAAAATATGGTTAGAAATATGAAACAGAGCAGGTGTGAAATGAATTCAGAAAAATGTAGAAATTCAAAAGAATCTATTATACTAATTCCTATGCAGCCAAATATAATGGGCATCAGTAGTGTGAGGTTGTGACCAGAAAAGGTAATGCAGTATTAGATTAAATTAATCAAGATTGAATATCTTGAATACAAAAATTGATAATTCAATTTTACTTTGCACTAATCAGGCCTTACCTATAAAATTCTTTCAGTTTATGATTCCAGGACCAAACAGATTTAGATAATCAGGAGCATGTTCAGTGAAGTTTAAGAAAACAGTGAAAAGACTAGAAATCATGTCTCGGGGAGAATGGCTGAAGGAATTGAGAATGTTTAGCCTAAAAGAAGAAAGATATTGTGAGATAAGATAACTGTTTTCAATACTAAAGAACTTCTAAGTAGTATAGGGAAAAACTGAAAGGCATTACCTAGGGATAAATACAAATTCACACAGCTGAAAACAGGGAAAAAAGTAAATGTAAGCCAAATATAATATTAATATCCATAAAATGTAAATGTGAAATAAAATGCTTTAAATAGTTTTGAGCAAAGGTCTTCAAGCAAGTAAGATCCTTCTGAGGATGTTACAGAGAATAGTCAAACACTGAATTGAGACTGGGAAAAGATGATGTCAATGGCTGTTTCTCATCTTTGTACATATCATAAACTCCATTCCATGACTGGAAGTACATGCTTTTTCCAGAAATCAGAGCCCACATCCTTACAGTTTGAGAAACAGATCAGAGTCCTGAAATCTAAATACATTAATTCTTTGAATGCTTTGTTCATTTTCCTGGGGAACTGACAAAATAAAAGAGCCATACTTGAGACACACCTATTACTCTGAGACATTCTCCCTAATTCTCCTTGATTGCTTCTCTCACATTTTGTAATCATTGCAGTGTATGATTCTCCTCCTGAGACTACAAGCTCAAAGTTGCCTGAACCACCTTCAGCCCACAGATAGATATGTTTAACTCCACATAGACTTTAAAGTTTTAAAATTAGTTTTCAACATTTAATAGTAAGAACTATTCACACAGTATTCCAGATTGAAAACTAACTGCTCTTGAAAAATAGAGCTGGGAATCCTGAACACACATTCTTGAATTGCAATATCGTCAAGGGACCTGAATTTTGACTCCTCTCTTTAAATAAAACATGGGTTTCTAGTTTGTCACCACTTCTTAATGTCTCATGAATTCACATTAGCTAACTGGCTCTAGTTGAATTTGGAATCCCTGCCATGTATTTTGAGCACGGTTACTTGTAGATATATATATTTTTTGGACTGGGAATTTTTTAGTGAATATGTGTATGTGTTCTTAAGAGTGTCTTAGCTGGGTTCCCTGTGGAAGAGAGCCTGAGGCAAGGATTAAGTGTTGATATTTTATTTAGGAGATACAAACCTAGGGCAACGAAATCACAGAAAGAGGAAAATGAGACAGGAAATTATAGAAAGAAATTGCCAGAAGATGCAGAACATTGCTAGGCATAACACATCATTCAGCGGATACAAACATTCAGGCAGGATGCCTCAAAAAAGTGTGTACGAGAAACTGTTACCATGGGAGTGAGGAAGGAAGAATTTGGCTCCTTCCCATCTCCTGTCTCCCATTGGTCCAAGTTTGCCCCATTAGAAGTTAACTTCTCTGTGCTTCTAAGTTGTATGATCCGGTCCTTTTGATTATGCCAGATTCCATGGCCCAAAGTGCCTTTTTTGACTCTACTTTAAAAATGGGAGTAAAAGACAGAAATTCCAGGTATCTGACTGGTAGGACTATTTGCATAGTGGCAGCCAAGAACAGTGCCAGGGAATGCTTGACCCCAGGTGGTAGAAATTACCATGGACACAGCTAAATGGAATCACTCAGCAAATGAAGTTCCGGGGTAGTGTTATTGAGGAAGTCCAAGGCAGGGGTCAGCCAGTCACAGCCCTTACATCTGATCTAGCATGCCTCCTGTTTTTGTGTACCCCATGAGCTAAGAATAACTTTACACTTTTAAAGGGCTGAAAAAATTCAAAGAAGAATAATATTTTTTTTATTATGTCAAAGTCAGGCCTGTTTTTTTTTAATTATTATTATACTTTAAGTTCTAGGGTACATGTGCACAACATGCAGGTTTGTTCATAGGTATACATGTGCCATGTTGGTTTGCTGCACCCATCAACTCGTCATTTACATTAGGTGTTTAGAAGAATAATATTTTATGATACATACAAATTATATAAACTTCTAGTAAACCAGTGTCCATAAATGAAGTTTTATTGGAACACAGCCATGCTCATTCATATACGTAGTGTCTGTGGCTGCTCTCAAGCTACAGAGCTGAGTAGTCCCAGAAGAGACCAGAGACCATATGGCCTGCAAAACAAAATATTTAGTAGCAAGCCTTTTACAGAAAAAGCTTGCCAACCTTTGGCCTAAGGAATCCTAATAAGTGTATCCAAATCAAGAAGCAAAATGAAACATTCTCAGCAAAATGCAATAGGATTATATCACTTGAGAATTATGTTAAAAGCTATAATTTTCACATGCCTACACATGCCTGCATAACTGTAAATGTGATCACACTCACATGCTTATCCCTCTGAAGAGCCTTCCATGGTTAAAGTTCCATGATCTATTTATAGAATCACCTACAAAAAGGCAAAATCACTTTTATGGCTTTAATCCCAATAGCAATACTGCAACTCTATTCCCAGACGAAAATAACCTCAGAGCACTATTCTTATATACAACAAGGAAAGAAAGAGAGTTAATATTATTGGTTTATTAAATATCAAATTCAAGTCATAAGTTTTGAATTTTAAAAACCTACATGGGGAAAAATACACACACACAGAGAAACCACAGCCCTGAGCCTCTTCCTGACATGTGCATTAGCAGGTATACCACTTCCTGTGGTTATCATTTGAAGTGAGTTAAAGGTCCACAGTGTACCAGCTCTGTGCCAGATGAAGGATGCACAGCCACGCTCATAATAGGCCCAGTTTTGTTGACAGCTAGAACCAGGAAGCAGTCCCTGCAACTGACTATATTAAGAAATCTGTGCAAAGAAATTTAGAGGATCTCTTTTATTTTGGGATTAACTACGTTCTGTTTATTCATTCACTCCAAAAGCACCCACTGTGATCCTGTTACGTGCTAGGCACTAGGTGAGATGCTAAGGATTCTTACAGAAATAGGACACAGTTCCTGCCTTGGCACTCAGATATTATCAAGAAACACCCCAGCCCCCATTGCCTGGACACTGTAAACTATGTATTCCCTCCAAGAATAGTCCTCTCTGGGGACCAAACCTCCCAGTGGAAAAGCATCAAACTATTCTTGGCTTCACTTCCCAAGGCCAGCCTGACCTTTCACGGCAACTAGAGAGCATGAGTTGCCAGAGTCATGAAAGTCTTTCCCAGTTTATGTGCCCCTGAGCCAAGCTTGTGCAGGGGCTGTTTTCCTAAGAGGGAGCTCAGCCCAGGCTCCCAGGGTTCCAGGATGCCTCCACTGCAGTCATTGAGGTAGTCAGTTGGCCTTTTAGCAGCAGATCTACTTTCTGAGAACCAATTGTTCTTTTAACACTTCAAAAAGGAGATTTTGCTTGGGAATCTTTAAGCACTTGGAGATAGGAAGCTGGAGTTTAATTTTTTTATGAGCTTTATGAGCAGCGAGGACTGAGAGGGATTCGCATTAACTTGACTAGGCATGGGGAGGGGTCTCTTTGAAACAGCCACTTGACAGCAGCAGTGTATATGATTAAACGTTCTCAGTAGAGAATCCCAAGGAAAAGTGGTTTTGAATGTAGTTACATATGAGGCAGCACGGTGTAGTGGAACACACAGTAAATGCTTTTTGATTACTTTCCATCATTCTTGGCCATGCTCCAAGTGAAATGTGAATCTTTATTTGCACAGCTCTGTTCTAAAGGTTCATGAGAGCTGTATGTAGGTCTTGGTGAACTGGAGTAAGATTTATTTCATCTGGTATCCTTTAAAACACTGAAAGCATTTTATCTTATTATAAGAATTTCACAAAGATATGGTGGTAAGGGAGAGCACTTGATGGTATTAAAGACGTATATCAATTATTTCTAGCAAACAAAGCCTATCTTCAGTCATTTGCCAGTGTCTTAGGAGTAACTGGATAAGTTTGGGCCACCCTGGCCTTTAGTGCTGCTATTTCTAAAATGACAAGGAAGGACAAGCTGCCCCTTCATAAATTTCTGCATGCTAGAAGAGTGCCTGCTATACAGCAAGCACTCAACTATTAAATTCAATGTATTACTTGGACCTGAACTTAATCCTGCTCTAAAGTTTTATAAGTGGACATTTATTTGTGTCCAGAATAACTTAGGTGAAGCTAGATTGTTCCTTTCACTGATCATGGTGCATGGCTGGCATTACTCAACTCTTCTTTTCTGCTTCTCTGACTTCCTTATTCCTTTGTGGTCTACTGTAGTTCCAGCTCACTAGGCTTCTGACCCATACCAGATGCAGAACTTCAGACAAGGCTACAATCTTAAGCCCAAAGAAAGTGTTTTGAGGAAAACATTCCCTGATGTTTTATAAAGAACCTGTACACATTCCACACCCTGCTGAGCAGAGCTTTGGTTGCACAAAGTGCTGGCAGCAAGGATGATCCTGAGAGGAGATTTGAAGTAATGTCTCTCTCCCAGCAGCACCAGGCCTAGGAGAGGTAGGAACAAGGACTTCAAGGGCACTTCCAGGGAGAATGGTCACATAAAAACCTCAAAGTCTTTATGTCAGATTCATATTTTGCACCAAGGTATAGGCTCTGATATTTTAAGAAAAAAATGATTATGTGTAGTCAAAATTACCTTACAAAATACCCCAATTTCTGAATAGCTTTCAGTATCTTTCTAACATAGCTCCATCTCTGACCCCCCTTTTTCCCCACCATTAAAAAAATCATGCTTTCTTTAGCTGAGTACCAGAAAAGAGATTATCAGCTTGCATTTATGGGCCATGTTATATGTAAATATGTGTATTATTTTAAAAATTAGAATCACAATTAGTATATCAAAATGCTCACACTATGGGAAATATGCTCACCCTAAAGCTTATACTTATTCAGTGGAATGACAGGAGAAAACTAAGTTGACTTTCTCATTTTCTTTTTCTTTGCTGACCTCTAATAGTTGGGTTTTTGTGTTAAATGTTCACATTATGGAACTTCACTGTACCTACAGTAAACCCAATGTCCAAGCTAACCAGGTCAGAACAACGAGTCAAATGGAAGGGACTGTGCCCAGTGGAGCTCTTTAGACCCTAAGACGAGGCAGAACCTCACAGTACAGCAGGTTCCAAGTCTCAGAGAAAGAAGAGTGTTCAGACAAGAGACAATCAGCCAGCATCTGGCTTGGGCATATGGCTCAAGGGGTACAGATATCCACCTCAGAGAGTCCTGGCACTGGGTGTTTGAAGCTGTGACACTAGGTCTATATTTGAGCAGGAGGGTCACTAACCCCAGAGGACATTGGGTACTAGAGCTAGGCAGGCTCCTGTGGGTTAACAGAACATCTTTAAATGAATTAGAATGAGGCAGTCCTTTGGCAGACACAGTCCTGCTACAAGGGGGCACAGCTTGGTAGCAACATGTGGGTTGGGTTCCTGCCTCCACTTGCCCACTCAGCCCAGTGCCTTTATAGAATGCTCAAACTGTACAACACTACACAGAGGGCCTGACAAGATCAGCACAGAAGGGGGAGTAATGGTCAAAGCCTGTTTTAATTTTCCTACTTGGCAAAGCTGGATTGGTCTTAGAGCTTGGGTCATCTGGGCACGTGGGGGCTGTAGAACTCTAAGCCAGCCAGCCAGGCTTCTCATGTGTGATGGGCTCGAGAACAATCCTTTAATCCCACCAAAAATCCCTGCAACAAGAAACACCGATTCTTCTTTCATTTAATTAAAGGACTGTATTCTCATGAGTATTCTGCCTGATTTATGAATACCTATTGTTCAAAATGTAATTGCATATTCAGCACTGCTCAATGGAACAGGGACCGTTTGAGCTTGTACTGCTTGCTTTACATTTTTAAAATCCTTTGTTTAGATGTGTATGATTCATTTCATTACGATGCACAAAATCAAGGCATTCCAGGAGGCATTCTATGGATACCCATAATTTTTAATCTTTGTCAAGATGTGCCAAGCCAGCCAGAACACAGCAAGGCTGACACCAAAGCCTTGAAATTTGAAGAGACACTCAGGCAGGTGCCTTATGACCAAGTGAGGCTGGGTCTCCAATTGCCCACAGCCTTCAGACATTTACCCAAAGAGAAGCATATCTATTTTGAATGAATAGATCAACACTGATTCATAACTTCAAACATTATTACACAATAGCAAACAGATACCTAAAAAAACATCTTGATGTCTTCCAGACATTCAGATATGTTTTAGAGTAAATTTTGCTGGTTTGCGAGAAAATTCTGCAGACAATGTCATGGGACCAGGTCATTTCATTGGCTGTCAGTATGGCATTGGGAAGTGAATCTGTGAAATGCAGACATGGGTGAGTTCAAATAAAAGTTGTAGAATCATAGCTTAATGTTCAATATCACTCCATCTTCTTATCCTAACTCCGACACGTTTTCTAATACTGTCCCTCGTTAAATCCCTAATCCCCTGACATTTCAGCCAGAAGGAACCACTTACTCATTCTCCCCCACATGTAACCAGGGTGTCCCACACCCATGCCTTTGCCCATGTTATTTTTTTCTGCTCCATCTCAGTTCCCAAGGCAACTAGCGTGACAAAAATACCCAGGAGGCTAAGACTTAATTTACAATTGTAACACTACATTTAATAGTGAAGTAAGAATATTGGCCACACCCTAGCAACAACATAATCCTTTTATGTTGAGAGAGCCACAACATTCTTTTATTCTTTCTCTCAGCCAGTCATCAATAAATATTTATATAATACCTATTATATGCTAGGCACTGTTCTAGATACTGGAGACATAACAGTAAACAAAACCTAAAACCTCTTTATTCATAAAGGGTCCTAAATATCTCTTATTGTTTTACTGTGATAAGTACATCTGGTTTCCCATTTAACAGTAAAAAACACATAAAAATATGCAATTAACCTGAAATTACTCGGTTAACACCCAGAAACTATTTGTAGTTGCCCTTTTGGTCACTATGTCTTTTTTAGAGGAGGAAATTTGTAGAACATTGTTCAAAGTTCTAATTCAATAGTTATCATTGCTTCCCATTGTCTGTAGGATAAACAGTTGCATTATTTTTAATTTAAAAACATGTTTTGATTTAAAAACTGAGTTTTTGAATATTTTTATCTATTCTTTTTCAAAATAAGGTCTTCTTGTTTGTTTTTTATTATCGCACACATACAGAAAGGTACAGAAAACATAATTGTGCAGTTCAATGAACTATACAATGAATATTTCAAAGCAAACACTCGCGTTACTACCACTCAGATCTAGAAAGACAATATTACTCAAACCTCCAGAAGTCCTGCTAGTATCTTTACCAGTCAAAGCACCTCAAATTTACCCATGATCTAACTTTTTTTTTGGAGATTTAAGAGTTTTTTAAAATTAGCTCTATGAAATTGCTGAAGTTATAAATCAATTACTTTTTACGTGATGAACTTGATAACTTTTTTGATAGACATGAATCATGCCATTGACATTGCTCATAATATTAAACAAATGTAAGTCCATAAAATTAGTCATCTCCCCAGCATCTACTTGGTGGATGTTTTAGGTACAGGGATACAGCACATACTGCCTTACCAGACTTCTTTCCTATAATTATGGACCATATCAGTGATTCTCGAGCCAATTTTGCCACCCCATGCCCCAGAGGACATATGCCAATGAACCATGATCTAATTTCTAACACAGTTAAATTGTATTTGGTTTTGAACTTTATATAAATGAAATTTTAAAATCTGTATTCTTCCATGTCTGGTTTCCTTTTTTCACTCAACATCATGTCTGTGAGATTTGTCCGTATTGTGGTGTGTACAATGAATATACTATAATTGATTTCTTTATTCCACTTTTAATAAAATTTTCTGGTTCACCATAACAGTGATCATATAAAATTTCTCCTTTCAAATTCAATATCTACATACCGACCAGTTTTTATTGTTCTATTTACATTCTGATTTTCTGATTACTTCAATTAAAAAGATAAGTCTTTTGACTTGGATCTGTATTGCATGCCTGCATGCCTTTGTACTTATAAAAGTATGCTGTGTGTGTGTGTGTGTGTGTTGTATTTTAACTACCCTAGATAAGGTACTTTACCAAACATCTTCTCTAAATGTAGTAAACTCTTCATCATATCATCAAATGCTTCTCAAAAGTCTCTTTACATGCCACATGTAAATAGTTCAGATTGACTAGAAATATGTTTCCACCTGAAAGCGTGTTTATTTGTGGATATTTGTGGTTTCCAAATATCGTCTATTCTTGTCCTCCCTTCGACAGACCTCCTGATTTTGTTGAGGCTGATCGCTAATCTTACATGTGCTTTGTCTTTTCATAATATTACCACCTATGGATGATCTTTTGTTCAATGTCTTTTTACCAGATCAGCACTCAACAGAAGACAAAAAATGTCAACCTTCACAGGTTGATAATCAAACACAGGATAGCTCTTAATCAGCCATGCTTACCAAAGGCCACCAAAAGTGGATTTATAGTATCTGTTAATAAAGAAGTTGGTCATTACTTCATGCTGTCTTCCTTATAATAAAGCACCCCAAGGAGAAATCCCTATCAGAGCTTTGCTCCTAAATCAGCTGTACTTCTGAAAAATTTGTCTGTTTTTATCTTAAGGAGTTATAATGTCCACATATGGATTTCAGAACATTCAAAGGCAAAATTGTGACCCATGCTGACTTCTGTGGTTTCCATCTCATCCCTTCTACCTTTAAACCTAATCTTGTTTTCTACTCTTCTTTCGCTTATTTTTAACCTTCAATATTGTTGTGGCATTGTTACCTGAAATAATGTCCGGAATAAGGCAGAATGTAAAGAGGCTGATAGGTGAGTTCCCCTCTAGAACTGGCTTGGTTATTGAGTGTTCTTACAATTCAGAAACACTATTATTTTAATCAGGATCCCCAACTGAGGGTGGAGAAGTCATATTTTATTTGCCAAATTTATCATGGCTATTTGAATTTAAAAGACACTATAATTGGTTCTCAAATTTATCTCTTTTTTTTTTGCTTAAAAATTATATTTTCCTCTTTTAGGGATAATTTGAATAATTTGGCAGACAATTACTGAAAAGCATTTTTCCTTTAACATTTATAGCTATCATTCCATATTATTTTTTGATACATAAAGACACCTAAGATATTCTATTTTATAACATAAGAAATATTGGAGCTTACATTTTTATTGCCTTGATTAAAAAATAAAGTATCTCTAGAAGGATACAGAAGTCACTAATAACAAGGGTTACCTGTTTGTGGGTTGGCAACTGGATAAATGGAGAAAAGATAAAGGAGAAATATTTCGCTGAATTCCTTTTTAAAATTTTTTGGATTTTGACACAGATTAATATATTTGAAATTCAACAACTTAAAAGAAAAAATCATACATAGAAAGTCCTCAAAATGATAGCACCTCTACCCCAACAAAACAAAAACAATTATCATACATTGTATTTTTATATAGAAGTATTTTATCTTATATAATGACAAATAATGAGAGTTGAAAACTCAAGCAGGTGAATTTACATCAACATGCCAAAAATTTAAAAATAATCAAATGTATGTTATTTTATTACAGTCTTGGAAAATCCTCAAAAGTTTGTTGAAGGGAACAAACTTTTGCTGCTGGCCATGAAGCAGTAAACGGAACTGGACTTGTTTGTATACCATAAAAACTAGAAAACTAAAAAAAAAATACACGAAACAATTTTCAAACATTGGGCAACAGGGCAAAGCAGGACATGTTTGAGAGGTAATAAAAAATTACCAGGCATAACGTAATGGAGTACTATGCAGCTGTCACTTTTTTTTTTAATGAGAAAGATTGCTTTGAACTTATACAGAATATTTTCCAGGGCATGTTTCTAAGTAAAAAAATGTAAGGCCCAAAGAAATTGTCTATATTAGATTACACTTTATGTAAGAAAGAAATATAAAATAATGTACTACTGTCTGCTCATTTGCCTAATCATGAATCTCCATTTTCTTCATTCCTGAAGAATGAAATCGGGAAAAATTAACTAGAAATTAAAGAGATTGGTTACATACAGAGGTTTATTGGAAACGGGTGAGAATGAGAGATAAGAATGAGGTAGCAGGGATGACAAGAGAGTGACACTTTCTTGACTATGACTTCAATATAACCTATTCTTAGATCCATAGCAACGCTTCATATACCCCCTCAACTACCCCAAATTAAACAAATAATTAAAAGTAATTAAACATGAGGGTAACCCAAAATAGAATACAAACACTAGCAAATGAACCTAACTGTATTACGAGTAAATAACATCATCACACTGAAGTGTATGTGAGAAAAAAGAATTATCTGAAGTTTTTGGAAAGCTGTATTTTGACAGGATATTGCAAGGCTAAAGACAAAATAATTGTACATAAAAATTGTAATCTAGTAATTTTTAGAAACAGTAATGTTTAGCAATTCTGAAACTACTTATGTTTATATTAGGCTTGAACAAAAAAAAGATTGTAGATAATGAGAACCAAGGTTTCTTAATGTTAGCAAAATAATTTATAAAGAAGGAAAAGGGGAAGCCTAAAATAAACACCACATGGTATTAGATTAGTATCAGAGTTAACAGTGTCAATTCACGGTTTTTAATATATGTACTCATACAAAAATATAGATATGAGTATATTAGTGGGTTACTATGTATACATAAAATACCCAGCTCTGTCTTCTTTGAGGATCAGAGCAATGACACCCCAATAACAATGAGGGTATACAAAATCCAGATTCTTGTCTCTAAACACTTATTCAAATAAAAGGTACCAGAGCTCCTGGGAGAAGTGATTAAGTTCAGGGTTGGGGAAGGGCAAATATAAAATGATCCAGGAACATTATGTGATGCCAGAAAGTAAGAAATGCTCAAGATGATAAGGGACAGTGAAATCTTGATGAAAGAACATAGGAGCCCTCCTGAAGGAGCTCTCAATGGCTAAAAGTAGACAAATTTTAGCAACAAAATTTGATTTTAACCCATATATAAATATTCATGAGTTCATCCTGATATGGGTAAATAACAGAATAAATAATAAATATGGGAGAAAAGACAGTTCTTTCTTACAGTTGAATTCAAATTAATACGTGTAGAATAACAGAAAGAAAGAATCATCATTATGGAAACACCATGTAGATACATTATGCAGACAAGGCAACATTAGTAAGTGAAAATTTGGGGAGAAACAAGATGTGCGTAGTCTTATAGTACCTTCACCAAGAGAGTTATTAATTACAAAGGCAAATATAAGAACTTGCTGAAGAGAAGTCTGGCAGACAAAAACATAACCCATGTAATCAATGGAATAAGACCTTTGACATCATGAACCACTGTATAGGAAGGACACATTATCATTTTTGTGGTGTCTTGACAATAATCTGTAGCCTCACTCCAGTGATGAGAAAGCATTAGACAAGCCCAAATTGAGAGACGCTGTTTAAAATAATTGATTGGCACTCTTTAAAAGAGTCTTGGTCATGAAAGACAAGAAAAGACTAAGAAAATATTACAGATTGGAGGAAAATTTAAAAGTAGGTGTAAAGTGGGATCCTGGGTAGGATCCAGAAAAAGAAAAAAAGAAGATGTAAGTAAAAACATTAGTGATTTTCAAATAAGACCTGTACTTTAGTTAATAATATTATTCTATTCTTGATTATTGTACTATGGTTACAGTAAATGCTAACATAAAGAAAAAATGGGCAAAGAGTATAAGGAAAACATTTGTAGTATGTCTAAAATTTTTCTGTAAATCTAAAATTATTTCAAAACAAAAATTTAACCTTGTAAAAATAAAAATTACCAACTATGCAAAGAGGTAGAAAATTGCAACTCGTAACTGAGAGAAAACAAGTTAATTAAAATCAACTAATGATTGCCAAAGATGGTAGAATTATTGGAAAAAGATGCTAAAACAATTATTACAACTGTTTTCCAGACGTTCGAAAGTTGAGCAGGGAGATGTAAGATATTGAGAAAAGAGAGACAGACCCTTTCATATTGTTTTATACTCAGAAAAGGAAAGAGAAGAGAAACTAAAGGCAGTTAGCCCAGCGCCTAGGAACCAGACCGGAAACCAAGGAACCAGACCCTAAACCAGGCCTGGGCCTGCCTGATCTAAGCCTAGTAGTTAAAGATTGACCCCTGACCTAACTGGTTATGTTATCTATAGATTCCAGACATTATATGGAAAGGCATTGTAAAAATCCCTGTCCTGTTCTGTTTCATTCTGATTACCGGTGCATGTAGCCCCCAGTCACATACCCGCTGCTTGCTCAATCAATCACAACCCTCTCACGTGGACCCCCTTAGAGTTGTGAGCCCTTAAAAGGGAAAGGAATTGCTCACTCGGGGAGCTTGGCTCTTGAGACAGGAGGCTTGCCGATGCTCCTGGCTGAATAAACCCTTTCCTTCTTTAACTCGGTGTCTGAGGAGTTTTGTCTGCAGCTCATCCTGCTACAATATGAGAAGTCCAAAATTGAACCTCTAAGATGAAAATTTTAATGTATGATATGAATAATACTCTGGATAGAATTAATGGCAATCAGATACTGTAAAGGAAATTATCAGTGAACTTGAAGACATAGCAACAGAAAATGTTCAAAATGAAACACAGAGAAGAAAGGGAACAATTTATAATTGCAGCCCTCATAATAATCTTTATGGACATAGTTAAAATAATGTGTTCAAAATGTGTTCACTGAAAACTATAAAACACTTCTGAGAAAAATTGAAGATTTGCTTAATTCAATAATAGATTCCAATTTCATGGATTGAAAAACTCAGTGTTATTTAGGTTTAGTTCTCTAAGAATTGTTCTACATTTAACACAATTCAAGTTAAAATCACAGTGAGTTTTTTCTAGTAAAACTTGACAAGCTGATTTTAAAATGTATTGAAAATGCAAAGGTCCTTTGTCAAAACAATCTTGAAAAAACTTTGAAAAAATCTTTGTGAAGATGCACAAAGCATGGGATATAAAAAATAATAAATGATAATTTGGACTTTGTAAAAATGAAGAACTTTTGGACTTCAAAGGATAATTAAAATGCAAGCTTAGGTCTGGGAACAATAGTCACAATATTTATATCTGTCATATTTCTGACAAAGATATTTTATGTAGACTAAGTTTTCTTTTTTAAAGGCACTTTATTTTTTAGAGCAGTTTTAGTTTTACAGCAAAATTGAGAGGAAGGTAAAGAGATTTCCCATTTACCCCTTGTCCCCACACATGCATTACCTCCCCTTTATTATCATCCCTCACCAGAGTGATATAATTGTTACAACTGATGAACCCACACTGGCATATCATTGGCACTCAAAGCCAGTAGTTTACATTAGGGTTCACTCTTGTATATTCTATGGGTTTTGCCAGACTAATAATGACACATATCCATCATTACACATACAGAGTATTCTCATGGCCCTAAAAATCCTCTGTGCTCTGCTTATTTATCCCCTCTACCCCTGGCAACCACTGAACTTTTACTGTCTCCATAGTTTTGCCTTTTCCAGAATGTCATATGGTTGTAATCATACAATATGTAGCCTTTTCAGATTGGTTTCTTTCACCTAGTAATAAGCATTTAATTTTCCTCTATGTCTTTTCATGACCTGATAGCTCATTTCCTTTAAGTATTGAATAATATTTTATTGTCTAGATGTACCACAGTTTTTACTTATCCATTCACCTACTGAAGGACATCTTGGCTGTTTTAAGTTTGAGCAATTATGGTGGGAGCTGGGAGAAGCTGCTATAAATATTCATATGCAGGTTTTTGTGTGGCCATAAGTTTTTAACTCCTTTGAATAAATATCAAGGAGCATGATTGTTGGATTGTATGATATGTATAAATATGCTTAGTTTTATAAGGAACCACCAAACTGTCTTCCAAAGTGGCTATATGATTTTGCAATCCCATCAGCAACAGATGAGAATTCCTGTTGCTCCATATTCTCACCCATATTTGGTACAGTCTATGTTCCAGATTTTGGCCGTTCTAATAGGTATGTAGTGATACTTTGTTTTCATTCACATTTTCCTGCTAACATATGATGTGCAGTCTCATTGTACATGCTTCTTTGCCATTGGATATATTCTTTGTTGAGGTATCTATTAAGGCCTTTGGCCCATTTTAAAATTGGGTTGTTTTCTGCTGAGATTAAAGAGTTCTTTGTATATTTGAAATGACAGTTCTTTACCAGACATGTGCTTCGCAATTATTTTCTCTGAGTTTCTGGCTTGCATTCTCATGCTTTTGACATTGTCTCTCACAGAAGTTTTTAATTTTAATGAATTCTAGCTTATCGATTGTTTCTTGCATGGGTCATGTCTTTGTATCTAAAAGGTCATCACCATACCCAAGGTAATGTAGATTTTCTCCCACGTTATCTTCCAGTAGTTTTATAGATTTGTATTTTTAATTTAAGTCTATGATCCATTTGAGTTATTTTTGTGAAGTGTGTAAGATCTAGATTTTTTTTTGCATAAATATGCTCCGTTGTTCCAGTACCATTTGTTGAAAAGACTGTTTTCTTTGTTGTATTTATTGCCTTTGCTCTTTTGTTAACAGATCAGTTGATTATTTACGTAGGTCTATTTCTGGGCTTTGTTTTCTACTGCCACTAATCCATGATCCATTTGTCAGGTTTTTTTTCTGTTTCTGTTTTTGTTATTATTATTAAATTTTTTTCCAATACCATCTGTCCTTATTACTGTGGCTTTACAGTATGTCTTGAAGTTGAGTAGTATCAGTTCTTCAACTTTGTTCTTCTCCTTCAATATTTCATTGACTATTGGATATCTTTTTCCTCTTTGTATAAACTTTAGAATCAGTTTGTCTCTATACACAAAATAACTTGCTGGATTTTTTATTGGGATGATATTTAGTCTACAGATCAGGTTGGGAAGAACAGATATCTTGAAAATGTTGACTCTTCCCAAAGACGGATATAAAATGACTCTTCATTTATTTTGTTCTTTGATTTATTTCATCAGAGTTTCTAAATTTTTTCTAGTATAGATTTTGTACATATATTGTCAGATTTATACATAAGAATTTATCTTTTCGGGGGGTGCTAATATAAAGGGTACTATGCTTTTAATTGCAAATTCCACTTGTTCATTGCTAGAATATAGAAAACTGTTTAATTTTTGTATATTAACTTTGTGTCTTGCAAGTTTTCTATGATTGCATATTAATTCAAAGAGATTTTGGTCATTCCTTTATATTCTCTACCTAGACAATCATGTTATCTAAAAGCAAAGACAGTTTTATTTCTTTCTTCCCAATCAATACACTTTTTATTTCTGTTTCTTGTTTTATTTTATTAGCTCAGACTTCCAATGCAATGTTGAAAAAGGAGTTGCAGAAAAGGACATTTTTGGCTTGTTTCTAATCTTAGTGTGAAAGCTTCTAGCTTCTCACCATTAAGTATAATATTAGTGGTACTTTTTTTGTAGATATTCTTTATCAGGCCAAGGAAGTTCCCATTACTTCCTAGTTTATTGAAAGTTTTTCTCATGAATGAGTGTCAAATTCTGTCAAATGTCTTTTTCTGCATCTGTTGACAAGATTATGTGACCTTTCTTTTTTAGCCTCTTGATGTAATGGATTACATTACTTGATGTTTAAATATTGATCCTGCCTTACAAGCCTGGGGTAAATCCCACTTTTACATGGTGTATAATTATTTTTGTCCATTGTTGGATTGAACTTGCTAGTACTTTGTTGAGGATTTTTGCATCTATGTTTATGGGAGATATTGGTCCAGCTTCCTGTAATGTCTTTGCCTGGTTTTGAATTTAGGGGAATGCTGGCCTCATTGAATGAGTCATCTCATTGAAGTACTCCATCTACTTCTATCCTCTGAAAGATATTGTGTAATTGGTATAATTTCTTCCTTAAGTGTCTGGTAGAATTCACCAAAGCCAGATGGAGTTGGCTACCTCCATTCCCCCAACTCAGTTAGGCTCGATAAAACTCCAACAGGTTAGGCTCTGGTTAATTAGCTTCTCCTGAGGGCAAGCATTGTTAAAAACAGAGTGCTGTGGCATACCCTGAAATGGTTCCTTTTTCCCTCTCCATGCCAGAAGCATAAGTGACTTTTTCTCTGATATTTACTGCAAAAACATGGTAAAACTCACAAAAGTGAGGGGGGCTAGCAAAGAATGGGTGCTCTGAAGTTATTAACTCTCAGATTGGTCTACAATGAGCCTCCAGAAATTCATCAATTACAGTTCAGGTCTTCCTACCCTGGCACCAGCTCCCATTGTAGTTCCACTTATGAGTCTCTGCTCCAGGAAGTTGTGGCTCCTCTATTCACTTGTCTGCCTGTGTAATCTGGGGGGCCATGGTTTATCCTCTGTTTTCATTTTTCTTATGGATCTAAGAAGAGTTGCTGATTTTTCAGTGTGTTCGTCTTTTTACTTGTTGTAAGGAGGGAGTGGCAATTTTCAAGCTCCTTACATGCAGAACCAGAAACCATAACTGTACAGGAGTGATTTTTCGATAAACAATGCAGTGAAAACTGGGCAAAACATTTGAAAGACTTTTCAAAAAAAATGTGAGGGACAATGTCTTTAATGCATTTTATTATATGTAAATTATACCCTAATAAAATTTATTTAAGATACATAGGAAACATATCAGAGGATTATGTTACTCTAAAACTTTCTGACCTAAACTGTAAAGTCAATCAATATACTATGAAATAATATAGAGATTTTGATGCTTTTTACATTTCATTAAAATGTAACATACAATATCTAGATCTCAAGTTGGGCTTCATTTGGAGCTAGATTTCCCTGTATTACAGTCCAGTTAGAAAAACAAGAGTCTATGTAATATTCCTCATTAGATGAAATTCAAAATTTAGAATATTAGCTGTTACTAACCCTAAGAAAGGACAAAAAGAAGAGACAATGGTTGCAGAGCTAGACTGGAACTTGATCCATGGCTGGAGTTACCTGGCAACAGCTGGACCACAAAGGAAATGCTACCCTGAGGAAGAATACAGAGGGGAAGAAATTCTCTGGCTGCTTCTTCCATCTTCTACCCCTCAACCTCATTCCAGTGTCTCCTGTTGGTTGAGCAGAGTCAGAAGCAGATGGCAGGGGAACCTGGGAAATCCAGATGGTAGATCTGCCCTCTGTGGTACTGGGTAAAGAAGGGAATGACCAGGAAATCGATTTGAGGGTAAACAGGAAAACAAGCAGCCTACTTCCAACATGAGATGCTTCTTTTTACCCCGAGTGGTGAAGAGCCAGAGTAAAAACATGGGCTGTGTGGAAGATTTGAGGTTCTAAATCTTTGTTTTATCTTGACCTCCTTGAGCAAGATGAATGGGAACAAACCATTTTACTTCAAACACCTCCCAGAGGTGTTTTGTGAAACAATGAAAATATGCCAAGAACTTATCACAGAACCAGTGCCAGATGAACACCAAGTAATTCATATGCTTCAAACATTACCTTGAAGGGTCATTCCACTTTGAGCAGAAAATGAAGTAAATCACAAGTGAGAAGAGAACAAATATTTTAACATTTGAGCATTCGCTTTTGTGAAATTAAATAAAGCAGACTGATAGAACCACAGCCAAGGCATTTATCCTTTAGAAATGCTGAGGTATCCCTAAGCAAATAATCAGCCAGAAAAAGTAAACATTCATTTTCCTGCCATTCTGGGGTGTGATCCTGATTTCTTCAGTTCAGCATATTTATGAGCTGCCTTGCCCTCTTTCCTGCATTCTCCCAATTCTTCCATCTTTGCAGGATGCTGTTCTTTCACACATGTTGTTCTTGCTTAATAAAGTAATAACTGACATAATCTGCCCTCTCTACAGAGTAATTATGTTGCCTGTTGTTATTGATTTTGTTGCTAAGGTCTGAGAATCTGCTAACGTGCCACTGTGGGAGTGGTGGGAAGGTCGTAGGGAAAAGCATGTTCTTATAATTTTCCCATAAACCAGATGTTTTCTTTAACTTTTACATCTTCAAAATATTTTCTCTTGAGAAAAAAAAAAAACAAGGATTAGAATGAGTGTAAGACACCAACTCTTATTTTCTCAGCATACCACAAGCACATATAAGAGAGTGTAAAGAATTTATTCTGTGGGCTCCTGCGTATCTGCTAATTATTTGATAAGCTACACGTATAATCAAGTAAAACCTGTTTCGTAAGTAAACTATATTGTTCCAATTTCCCAATGATTATGTTTCAATTACCACTGAAAACAATAAAACATTACCAAGGAAAGCATTACCACTGTAACATTATCCTGAATTTAGCAGGGTAAAACAATTTTTATTATCTCACAGATTTTATGGATCAAGAATCTGGAAAAGACTCAGCCAGGGCTGGCACCTGGGTTCAGCAGTTGTTACTCGGAATGTATATATATAGCCTCCCTAGCAGGGCGGTTTCAGAGTTGTTAGATTTTCAGAGTGGTGGTGTCTCTCAGAGTGAGTATCCAAAGAAAATCAAGAGAATGTTGTGTGACCTTTATAGCTAGCTTCAGAAGTCAAGTAACCTCATTTCTGCCATTCTCGGTTGCAGTGGTTCTCAACGAGGAGCAATTTTATTTCCCCATCTTCCTCCTTTGGGGTGCATGGAACTACCCTCAAGAATGTTTGGCAGTATCTGAATACATTTTTAGTTTGTACAACTGAAGGTGGTGGGAACTACTGGCATTTAGTAAGTCAAGCTCAATGATGCTGTTAAGTATTCTATAAAGCACAACAAGAATTTTGTAGCCCAGTATGTCAATAGTGCTGAGGTTGAAAAACCCTGCTCCATTGGTTGAGGTAGTCATCGCCTGCCAGATTTAAGGGGAGGAAACATGGATTTTAATTCTGAAGGGAAAAGAGTCAAAAAAAATGATGAACACTTAAAAACTGCCACGAAGTCCTGAATTTAACTTTTATCAAATTCAAACACCAAGTCTTCTATTAATTCAATTCCTAGGGGATACGATTAATTTTTTTTTTAATTTTTGATTTTTGTGGGTAGGTGTATATATTTGTGAGGTATCTGAGATGTTTTGATACAGGCATGGAATGTGAAATAAGCACATCATGGACAATGGGGTATCCACCCCCCCAAGCACTTATCCTTTGAGTTACAAATAATCCAATTACACTCTTTAAGTTATTTTAAAAAGTTATTGACTATTGTGCTATCAAAGATTAAGTCTCTTCATTCTTTCTAACTATTTTTTGTACCTTTTAAAATTGAGGTTCAAAAGGAAGCTATAATGGTTTCAAAACTATTGAGATCAGGGATCTCTAAATGGTGCTTTGAGGCACCGGGAAACATACCCTTACCCTAACCTGCACACGGGACTCTGAGAATGTAAATGCTTAGGTCAAGTTACCAACTAAACAACAAAGGCTAAGCCCAGATATCAGTTCTATAGTTTGAGGTGCCCCCACCATTATTTTCTCTTGATCATCAAGTTTCTTACTGTTTTTACTCATTTCAATATTGTCCAGCTGTAGATGAATTCTATTTTTAGAAGTTAGTGTGGTTATATTTAAACCTAATTTTCTGGAGAGGATGTGGAGAAATAGGAACACTTTTACACTGTTGGTGGGACTGTAAACTAGTTCAACCATTGTGGAAGTCAGTGTGGCGATTCCTCAGGGATCTAGAACTAGAAATAGCATTTGACCCAGCCATCCCATTACTGGGTATATACCCAAAGGACTATAAATCATGCTGCTATAAAGACACATGCACACGTATGTTTATTGCGGCACTATTCACAATAGCAAAGACTTGGAACCAACCCAAATGTCCAACAACGATAGACTGGATTAAGAAAATGTGGCACATATACACCATGGAATACTATGCAGCCATAAAAAGTGATGAGTTCATGTCCTTTGTAGGGACATGGATGAAACTGGAAAAACATCATTCTCAGTAAACTATCGCAAGGACAAAAAACCAAACACCGCGTGTTCTCACTCATAGGTGGGAAGTGAACAATGAGAACACATGGACACAGGAAGGGGAACATCACACTCCAGGGACTGTTGTGGGGTGGGGGGAGGGGGGAGGGACAGCAGTAGGAGATATACCTAATGCTAAATGATGAGTTAATGGGTGCAGCAAAACAACATGGCACATGGATACATATGTAACAAACTTGCACATTGTGCACATGTGCCCTAAAACCTAAAGTATAATAATAAAAAATAAAAAAATAAAAAATTAAACCTAATTTTCAAATGGACTTGCTTGAGATCCAAAGCACATTTTTAAGCATCAGAGCTCTAGGAGCAGAAAATACCATCCCTCGTATGACAGGAAGGATGCCCTGTGCCTGGAGGAGGTCTCTCTCCAGGATTCAGCAAACCATGGAGTTGTGGGAAGTGTGTTCTCTCTGTCATGAGAGAGAAAGGAGTGGCTGGCTCAGCAAGATTAGAACCTCTCTCTGGATTGTTGCTCAGAACCAGAAGAACTGTGTGGAGTGGCAGCAACTGGAGGAAGCAGAATGTCCCTGAGCAAGTTGATTGGTTTTACTTAATGGAAAACAGAATGTTAAAGTAGCTAATAACACTAACTGCTTTCTTTTTAGCTGTTCTCATTTATTCTTTTCTAAAAATCTGGATTTCCTTTCCTTTATTTCTTCTAACAGTCTTCTACTGTTCTCAGATACAATGTCTATTTTCTCCTTATCGCATGTCTTTAGTTGATGAAAGAGGGTAATACCCTGGCTTCATGCTCACATTTATCAAGCATTTCTGGAGCAGCTCCTACATTCCAAACTCTGAATTGAGTGTTGAAAGGTGTGACAGTGAACAAAACAGACCCAACCTTGATGGCAGAACCCATGGAATAGGCTGCCCCACAAGGTCTGGTGGAAGATATGCTCCACTGAACAGACAAAAATACACAACTATATGACTTACAAATGAGCAAACAACCCATCCATGCTTGGAGAGTCCAGAAGCTTTCCTGGAGTTGGTGACATCGAAGTGGAGAGTGATGGTGAGATGAAAATGGCATGAAGCAAACAAGGGAAGGGTTTTCCAAGCCAAGAAAGCAGAGTGAATGAAGTCAGGTTCAACCATGTTGGCTTTTTTGTTTATTATTGTCTACCTGCTTGTGTATGGCTTTAAGATGGTAGACACAAATTCTTAAATCTTTGTACAAAAGGGGCCAGGAAGTTGGAATGAGCCATTGGGTATTAGCTGTGTAAATCTCTATTTTTCCTCCTGCATGTGGCCACATGCTACTTCAATGTTATATTCTTTTCTCATTTTTTTGCACTATTTACACACAGAAAAAAATCATTTTGGCCAACAATGTTTATTTAAGATCAATTTGATACTCACTGATGCTCTAATATATGCCTGTAACAAAAGCCTCCTGAAGCAAAACTCACGCAGTAAACCGTCTTTGTTATCTATCACTTCTAGATCCAAGAAGTGTCATCAATGCATCAAAGCCAGGAAGCAGATAGAAAATCGGGGTTAGAAATCCAAGGTCAAGATGGTGACAGGTCAAGTTCAGGAGAGGTGGAGGGGTCAGAGAGCAGGAGCATAATTGGAGCATAATTGAAACCCAAGGTGACCTCTGCCTTAAACAGGATTTGAGGACAGCCCCTGTAACTGGATTCAGGGGTCTACATAACTGTAAGTTTACGAGAAACCTCATAGAGTGAACCTTGGGAATACAGGAACCCCAACATATATTCACTCATGTGTGCACCCCCCAAAAAGCACAAGAATATTTACAGGAACACTATAAAATCCCCATATGGGAAACAGTAGAATGGATAAATTGTGGCTTTTTTACACAGTGAAATACAATTCTGCAATGTGAATAGACTTACAACACATTTGAAAATGATATTGAATCTTACAAATATAATGATATGGAGAGGGAACCACACATAAAAGGCACATATTTTATGGTCTCATTTTTACGAAGTTTAAGAACAAGCAAAAATAATTTAGGGTATTAGAAGTTCTGACAGCTGTTATCCTTGTACAGGGCAAATGGGTAGTGTCTGGAGGGAACACAGGAGTGGCAGGGATTCTGGGGTGCGAATAATCTGGTTTTTGATCTGAGTGCTGTTTATAACAGTATGTTCAATTTGTGGAAATGCAATAAGCAATACACTTAATTTTGTACTTTTGTATATAATGCTATACTTTAGTTTAGATTTGGGGAGAAAATAGGAATTAGATAGACCTCTGGGATGATTGGGGATGTTGAAAAATACACTTTGAAATTTTTTTGAAAACTACTGACCTAAAAATTCATCAGACTGTGTTCAGCATCTTTAAATGATTGCAAAGAAAATTTGGGTAGCCGGTTGAGAAGAATCAGGGCTCTGAGCTTTTGTTAGCTGAGCTTTATATAACTCCACTTAGAGCCTACATGCCCACTCATGTTTTTCAGGGGATAAGTCCTTCTTGCTTGCTACAACTACTTACTAGTCACCATCAATTGGCTTATCATTTGCATCTCACATAGATAACTTTTTTTTCCCTGAGGAATGGTTCATCATACCTGTGGATAGCAACAAATCACACATGAACACATTTTAGTTTATATTAATTGTAAGAGATGGTTTTACTGGATTTTGTGAAATAAACCAGTATCTGGGTTTAACTAACTACTTATATAAACATTTCATCATCTAGGTACATATCTGTCCCTCTCCTAACATTTAAATGTTTAAATGCTCTGTTAATGAGCACTGAGTTTTAATTTGTGCTCAAGATCACTTTGCCTAATAACATTTACCTTAGAGGGATATTACTGGTGTAATCAATTAAATATTTTCTAAATAACGGGAATTACATGCACAAACATCTACTGGGCAAGATGGGTGAAGAGAAAAGGCAGTAGTGAGAAACAAGTGTAAGCCAGTTAATTCAGTTTCAGCCAGTTGTAAGTTATCAGTGTTTAGATTTAAAACCAAAAAATCCAAAACTGAATTACCTAATTTTCTGATTAAATTTAGAAAATTAAAATTGTCAATGAACTTAGAAATTTTTAAACTTTGTATAAGCCAAACAAACCATATCTACAGGCAGGATTCAGTTCACACATTGTCAGTCTGAGCCTTCCACAAGCGTGATTTTAATCACTCTTCACAAATGTCCTATGAGGCAGGCATTGTACAGAGATGGAAACCGGGGCACATAGAAAGTGTAGTGTATTGGTCACATTCACACAGCTCAGAAGAGCCAAGCCAGAGTAAAATCCAAGTCTAATTATCAAAATTACTATTCATTTCCCCAATGAGAAAAAGCCTCACTGCATATCACTATACTGGGATTAACAATCAAATTATGGTTTTTTACTTACAGGTACGATGGGAAAAAAGATGCAGGAAATATTTGCATTATTTGCTAAGGAATTTTTCTTTTGGAAATTGGCTTAAAATTCTATACTACAGAGAGCATATACCACTCAGTATCGGATTCATCTTTCTTTTTCTGGCAATAATATTCATTATAAAGACATAAGAAATAAACCAATCACCTTATCTTAGACTATCCAAAGACTACAAAGGGACTTGTCTTAAAATTACATCTGTGGATGGCAACAACTCATACATGTCCAAATTTTAGTTTATGTTAATTGTAACAGTTGGTTTTACTGGATTTTGTGACATAAACCAGTATTTGGGTTTAACTGTCTAACTACTTATATAAACATTTCATCATCTAGGTACATATCTGTGTCTCTCCTATCGTTTATTAAAAATGTTTAAATTCCCTGTTAATGTCATCTAATGGAGTGGATCTATGGAGGGTGAGGATTCCACCTTTTTGGTTTTGATTGCAGCAAGCTTTTCAAATGTTTGTCTTCAGTATATTTTTCCAGATAATTAATTAATTCAATTTCAGTGAGACCATCCATGCTTATATCTATTTTATTGTAATCCTTTCTTTTTTTTGACAAACGAATGAAAAAAACTTATTAGGAGAACAAAAACATAGAATTGCTAGAAACTGTTCATGTATGTCCCAAACTGATATTAAAATCGATTTTGGCTTTGAAAAAAAGTAAAACTCTTTGTAAATACAAATAAATACAAGTAAGCAGAGTTGATGGATTACATGTGAGAAGAAAAGATGGTCAGTTTATTTAAAAATTATTTTTTAAGTTTTTATTTTTTTTCTAAATGGAAGGGAGTAAGCCACACCTGGGGTGTTTCACCTTCCGTATTGCAGAACCAGGACTAGGCTTTGATTGCCTCTAAATAACATGAGGGTTTGTTTTGTTTTGTTTAAAATGAAATGCTTATTTGTGGCTGTAAATGCTTCAGTTATAACTTTGCATTTGTTAGGCTATTTGGTTAACACATATAAAAAAGCAGGATTAATATCATTATCCAGATGTTCAGTATACAGTAAATTGCATGGAATTGTGTTGACTGCGAATTCATTTTCAAATCTTACTAGCCAGTGAAATGTTGCTTAGTCCTTCCTTTTGGTTTACTTCTTATTCTGTTCAACTTTTCATAAGTACTTTCATAAAGACCTTGCCGCATACACTATTCCAAGATGATGCCTCAGGCCTTGACATCAAACCGAGAATGTTAATTATGTTCCTTTCAAACTGCTTACTGCATGTATTGGCTTAGACTTGAGCATAAACATATTTATTAAGAGTATGGCTTCAGCTTTTATTCTAGACATTATATAGTTTCATGGAATATCAGGCACTTAAAAGAGAAAAAAATAAGCACATCATGGAGAATGGGGTATCCATCCCCTCAAGCATTTATCCTTTCAGTTACAAATAATCCACTTACATCCTTTAAGTTATTTAAAAATATGCAATTAAGTTATTATTGATAATAACTTATAGCATGATATTATAGTCACCATATCATGCTATAAAATAGTATGTCTTATTCATTCTTTCTATTTTTTTGGTACCCATTAACCATCCCCACCTCCCCCTCAACCCCCAGCTACCCATCCCAGCTTCTGGTTACCATTCTTCTACTCTCTGTCTCCACGAGTTCAATTGATTTAAATTTTAGCTCCCACAAATAAGTGAGAACGTGCAAAGTTTATCTTTCTGTGCCTGCCTTATTTCACCTAACATAATGATCTTCAGTTCTATCCATGTTGTTCCAAATGACAGGATCTCATTCTTTTTATGGCTGTGTACCACATTTTCTTTACCCATTCATCCGTTGATGGACACTTAGGTTGCTTCCAAATCTTGATTATTGTAAATAGTGCTGTGCTTGTGGGGTATCACTCAAGAAATCTTTGCCCAGAACAATGTCCTGGAGATTTTTCCCCAAAGTTTTCTTGTAGTAGTTTCATAGATTGAAGACTTAGATTTAAGTCTTCAGTCCATTTTGATTTTTTTTTTATATGGTGAGAGATAGGGTCTAGTTTCATTATTCTGCATATGGCTATCCAGTTTTCCCAGCACCATTTATTGAAAAGGCTATCTTTCCCTCAGTGTATGTTCTTGGCAACCTTGTGGAAAATGAGTTCACTATAGATATATGAATTTGTTTCTGGGTTCTCTATTCTGTCCCATTGGTCAATGTGTCTGTTTTTATGCCAGTAACATGTTTTGGTTACTATACTTCTGTAGTATAACTTGAAGTCAGGTAATGCGATTCCTCCAGTTTTAGTCTTTCTCCTCAGGATAGCTTTGGCTATTCTGGGTCTTTTTTGGTTCCATACAAATTTTAGGATAGTTATTTCTATTTCTGTGAAGAATGTCATTGGTATTTTCATAGAGATTGCACTGAATCTGTAGATTGCTTTCGGTAGTATGGACATTTTAGCAATATTCATTCTTTCAATTCATGAATATGGAATATTTTTCTTTTTTTCTGTGTTCTCTTCAATTTCTTTCATCAATGTTTTATAGTTGCCATTGTAGAGATTTTTCACTTCTTTGGTTAAGTTAATTCCTCGGTATTTTATTTTATTTGTAACTATCATAAATGGGATTACTCTGAAGATTCTTTGCTGTTGGCATGTAGAAATGCTATTGATTTTGTATGTTAATTTGTATTCTTTAACTTTTGAACTTATGAGTTCTAATAGTTTTCTTGTGGAGTCTGTATTTTCAAAATATAAGATCATAGATCATATCATCTGCAAACAAAGATAATTTGAGTTCTTCCTTTCAAATTTGAATATTTTTTATTTCTTTCTCTCACCTGATTGCTCTAGCTAGGACTTCCAATACTATGTTAAATAACAGTGGTGACAGTGAGAATCCCTGTCATACTCCAGATCTTAGGGGAAAGGCTTTCAGTTTTTTCCCATTAGTATGATACCAGCTATGGGTTTGTCATATATGGCTTTTATCATGTTGAGGTACGTTCCTTCTATCCCCAGTTTTTTAAAGGTTTTTACCATGAAGGGATGCTGAATTTTATCAAATGTTTTTTTGGTATCAACTGAAATGATCATATGTTTTTTGCCCTCCATTCTGGTGATACGATGTATCACATTGATTGATTTGTGTATGTTGAACAATTCATGCATCCCTGGATTAATCTCACTTGCCCATGGTGAATGATCTTTTTAATGTGCTGTTGAAATCAGTTTGCTAGTATTTTGTTGAGGACTTTTGCATCAATATTAATCAGTGATATTGGCCTGTAGTTTTCTCCTTTTTTGATGTGTCTTTGTCACATTTTGGTATCAGGGTAATGTAGCCTTATAGAATGAGGTTGGAAGTATTCCATCCTCCTCTATTTTTTGAAATAGTTTGAGTAGGATTGGTATTATTTCTTCTTTAAATGTTTAGTAGAATTCAGCAGAGAAGCCATAGCGTCCTGGGCGACTTTTTATGACGGCTTCAATCTCGTTACTTGTTATTGGTCTGTTCAGGGTTTCAATTTCTTCATGGTTCAATCTTGGTAGGTTTTATATGTCCAGGAATTTATCAATTTTTTCTAGATTTTCCAATGTATTGGCTTAAAGTAGCCACTAATAATCCTTTGAATTTCTTTGGTATCAATTGTAATGTTTCTTTTTTCATCTCTAATTTTATTTGTTTGAGTCTTCTCCCTTTTTTTCTTAGTTACTCAGGCTAGAAGTTTGTCAATTTTGTTTATCTTTTTGAAAAAAACTTTCTGTTTTGTTGATATTTTATATTGTTTTCTTCATTTCAATTTCATTTGTCTTTATTATTTCTGTGATGTTTATTATTTCTTTTCTTCTACTAATTTGTGGTTTGGTTTGCTCTTACTTTTCTAATTCTTTAAGATGCATCATTAGGTTATTTATTTGAAGTTTTTCTTCTTTTTTGACATGGTTGCTTATAATTATAAACTTCCCTCTTAGTACTGCTTTTGCTGTATTCCACAGGTTTTGGAATGTTGTGTTTTCACTATCATTTGTTTCAAAAAATTTTTCAATTTCCTTCTTAATTTCTTCATTGACCTACTCATCATTCAGGAATATAATGTTTAATTTCCATAGGTTTGTAGTATAGTTTCCAAATTTCCTCTTGTTATTAATATCTAGTTTTATCCCATTGTGATCAGAGAAGATATTTGAAATTATTTTAATTTTTTTAATGTTTTAAGACTTTTTGGTGACTTAACATATAGTCTATCAGTGAGAATGGTCCATGTGCTGAGGAGAACAATGTATATTCTGCAGCTCCTGGTTGAAACGTTCTGTAAATATCTGTTTAGGTCCATTTGGTCTAAAGTGCAGATTAAGTCCAATGTTTGTTGATTTGCTGTCTGAGAGATCTGTCCAACGCTGAAAATGGGTTGTTGAAGTTTCCAGCTATTATTTTACTGGAGCCTATGTCTCTCTTTAGATCTAATAATATTTGCTTTATATATGTGAGTGCTCCAGTATTGGGTGCATATATATTCACAATTGTTATATTCTCTTGCTGAACTGACTGTTTTATCATTATATAATTATCTTCTTTGTCTCATCTTATAGTTTTGTCTTAAAATCTATTTTGTCTGATATAAGTGTCATTTCTCCTACTCTTTTTTGGTTTCCATTGGCATGTAAAATCTTTTTCCATCCCTTTATTGTCAATCTTTGTGTGTCTCTATAGGGTAATTGTGTTTCTTGTAGAGAACAGATCAGTGGGTTTTGTTTTTTAACCCACTCAGCCACTCTATGTCTTTTTATTGAAGAGTTTATTCTATTTACATTCAATGTTGTTATTGATAAACAATGACTTACTCTTGCCAATTTTTTCATTTGTTTTCTGGTTGTTTTCTAGTCTTTTCTTCTTTCTTTCCTTCCTGTCTTCCTTTAAGTGGAGATTATTTTCTCTGGTAGTATGTTTTAATGTATTGCTTTATATTTTTGTGTATCTTTTATATTTTATTTGAGGTTATCATGAGGCTTGAGAATACTATCTTATAATTCATTATTTTAAACTTATAATGACAACACTGATTGTATATACAAACAAGGAAGCAAAAGAAAACTAATAAAAACCCGACATTTTAACTGTTCCCCACTTTTAACTTTTTATTGTTTCTATTTGTATTTTACTATACTATCTCTGCCTAAAAACTTGCTGTAGTTATTTTTGATTGGTTCATTTTTTAGTCTTTTTATTTAAGAACAGTTTATACTCATACTTACAGTGTGATAATAGTCTATGTTTTTCTGTGTACTTACTATTACTAGTAAATTTTGTACATTCAGATGATTTCTTACTACTCTTTAACATAATTTTCTTTCTGATTGAAGAGCTCCCTTTAGTATTTCTTTTTTTATGTGTTACCAAATTTTACTTTAACTTCAGGGATACGTGTGCAGGCTGTACAGGTTTGTTAGCTAGGTAAACATGTGTCATGGTGGTTTGTTACACAGATCATCCCATCATCCAGGTATTAAGTCGAGCATTTACTAGCTATTCTTCCTAATCCTTTCTCTCTTCCCACCCCTCACCCTCCGACAGGATCCAGTGTGTGTTGTCCACCCCTTCATGTGTTCATGTGTTCTCATCATTTAGTTCCCACTAGCAAGTGAGAACATATGGTATTTGATTTTCTGTTCCCGTGTTAGCTTGCTAAGGATAATGACCTCCAGCTTCATTCATGTCTTTGTAAAGAACATGATCTTTTTCCTATTTATGGCTGCATAGTATTCAGTGGTGTATATGTAGCACATTTTCTTTATCCAGTGCATCACTGATGGGCATTTAGGTTGATTCCATGTCTTTGCTATTGTGAATACTGCAGCAATAAACATTCACGTGTGTGTGTCTTCATGGTAGAATGCTTTGTATTCCTCTGGGTATACATTCAGTAATGGGATTCCTGGATCTAATGGTATTTCTGCCTCTAGGTCTTTGAGGAATTTCCATCTTGCCTTCCACAATGATTGAACTAATTTACACTCCCATCCACAGGGTAAAAGCATTATTTCTTTTTCTCCATAACTTCAACAGTATCTGTTGTTTTTTGACCTTTTTAATAATTGCCATTCTGATTGGTGTGAGATGGCATCTCACTGTGGTTTTGATTTGCATTTCTCTAATAATCAGTGATGTTGAGCTTTTTTTCATATGGTTTCTGGCTGCATGTATGTCTTCTGTATTAGCCTGTTTTCATGCTGCTGATAAAGACATATGCGAGATTGGGCAAAAATATAGGTTTAATGAACTTACAGTTCCACGTGGCTGAGGAGGCCTCACAGTCAAGGCAGAAAGCGAAAGGCACTTCTTACATGGTGGCAGCCAAAGAGAGAGAGATTGTACAAGGGAACTCTTTTTTTTTTTTTTTTTTCCAACAAGGCTGGAGTGCAGTGGCATGATTTTGGCTCACTGCAAACTCTGCCTCTCAGGTTCAAGCAATTCTCTGCCTCAGCTGCCCAAGTAGCTGGGATTATAGGTGCCTGCCACCACACCCAACTAATTTTTGTATTTTTAGTAGAGACGGGGTTTCACCATCTTGGCCAGGCTGGTCTTGAACTCCTGACCTCTTCTTCCACTGGCTTCAACCTCCCAAAGTGCTGGGATTACAGGCATGAACCACTGCGTGTGGCCAGAACTCTTCTTTTTAAAACTATCAGATTTCATGAGGCTTATTCACTATCACGAGAACAGCACGATAAAGAGCTACCCCCATGATTCAATTACCTCCCACTGGGTCCCTCCCACAACATGTGGGAATTCAAGATCAGATTTGGGTGGGGACACAGCCAAGCCATATCATTCCACCTCCTGGCCCCTCCCAAATCTCATGTCCTCACATTTCAAAACCAATCATGCCTTCCCAACAGTCTCCCAAAGTCTTAACCCATTTCAGCATTAAGTCAAAAGTCCACAGTCCAACACCTCATCTGAGACAAGGCAAGTCCCTTCCACCTATAAGCCTGTAAAATCTAAAGCAAGTTAGTTACTGCCTAGACAGAATGGGGCTATAGGCATTGGGCAAATACAGCTGTTCCAAATGTGAGAAAGTGGCCAAAACAAAGGGGCTACAGGCCCCATGCAAATTCAAAACTCAGCAGCACAGTCAGATCTTAAAGGTCCAAAATGATCTCCTTTGACTCCATGTCTCACATCCAGGTCATGCTGATGCAAGAGTTTGGTTTCCATGGTCTTGGGCAGCTCCATCCCTGTGGCTTTGCAGGGCACAGCCTCCCTCCCAGGCTGGAGGTGGGGCATGGTGGGAAGTGTTTGCATCACGGGGCAGATCCTTCATGGCTTGGTGTTGTCTTCAGGATAGTGAGTTTTCATGAGATCTGGTCATTTAAAAGTGTGTAGCACCTCCCTGCCCCACTGTTTCTTGTGCCTCCTTTTGCCATGTAGCATGCCTACTACAAGGTGGAAATCCTTCAACTTCCACCTTGATTGTAAGCTTCCTGATGCCTTCTTAGAAGTGGGGCAGATGCCAGGACCATGCTTCCTGTAAAGCCTGCAGAACTGTGAGCCAATTGAACCTTGTTTCTTTATAAATTACCTAATCTCACAAATTTCTTTATAACAATGAAAAACTAGCCTAGTACAGTGGTTTTGGATATGACCTGGAAGAATTTTCAGGATTACCAGGCAGAGACTCTTGTTCTCTTCCTTTACTTTCTCCCAAACAGTCTCTCTCTGTGCTGAGCCACGTGGGTCTGGGGGTAGGGGGACACAAGCATCCCTGTGGAAACCAGCACTGGGTCTGACCTGAAGCCAGCATGGCACTGGGTCTCACCCAAGGCCCACTGTAACCACTACCTGGCTACAGATTATGTTTCCTCAAGGTCCTAGTGCTCCAGAGTAAGCAGGTGGTGAAGCCAGCCAGGATCCAGCCCTTTCCTTCTGGTTGGCAAATTCCCTTGGGCCCCAGGATGTTCCAGAGGTGCCATCTTGAAGCCAGAGATTGGAGTCAAATACCTTAGAAATCTACCAGGTGCTCTAGTCTATTGCAGCTAAGCTAGCACTCAAGCCATATGATCAAGTCCTTCCCACTCCTTCCTCTCTTTTCCATAGGCAGAAGAGCCTCTACCCATGGCCACCACAACCACAGACCCATGGGAGGCACAGACAGGCTACCACTGAGGCTCACATAAGGCCTAAGGGCTCTTTAGTCAGATTATTGTGAATGCTGGTAGGCCTGGGACTCATCCTTCAGGGCAGTGGACTCCCCTCTGTCCCAAGGCAGATGCAGAAATGCCATTCATGGGCTGAAGCGTGGAATCAGGGACTAAGAGAGCCTACTTGGTTCTCTACTCACCTGTGGCCGAGTTGGTACCTAAGGTACAAGGCAAAGTCCCATTTCTTTCCCCTCAGCTTTTCTTAAGTAGGAGTCTCTCATAATAGCCACCAAAGCTGAGAATGTACTGAGTCTCATCTGAAGCCAGCATGTCTCAGAGGGCTCAGTATGCCCAAAGCCTAAGGCATACTACCTGGATATTGCTACTGGTTATTCAGGGCCCAGGGTCTCTTTAGTCAGCAAGTGATAAATCCTGCCAGGACTGGGTTCTTCCCTTCAAGGCAGAAGGTTCCCTTCTGGCCCAGGGTGTGTCTACATATGCCATCCAGTAGCTCTGGCCTGGAACAGGGGCTTTATGACTGCCCAGTACCTTATCCTACTGTGGCTGAGCTGGTATCCAAGGTGCAAGAAAAAGTCCTCTTTACTCCCTCCTCCCTCCTCATCTCAAGCAGAAGGAAGGAGTCACTTTTGTTGCTGTGAGCTGCAATGCCCAGGTTTGGGGGAGGGGTTATGCAAACAATTCCTTAGCCATCGCAGCTGGTGTGTCACTAGGTCATGTTTCCCCCAGGTCCACTGGCTCTGAGCCTAGCACAGCACTAGTACTTGCCTAGGAATTGCAGTCCTTGTGGCCTAGACAGCCATTCAGATTAATTTAGAACCCCAGAGCACTTTAGCCCATCGTAGCAAGGCTTGCCAAAACTCAAGTTCCAAATGCTAGGATGGGCAAGTCCCCTCTGGCTAGGGCTGGCTTAAATGCTCCTTCTATGGGCTGGCATCAGTGGACTTCTACCTGGTTTTGCTTTCCTCTGTAATAGAACAGCACTGAGTTTTATGCAGGGCCCCACAGTTGCTGCACTCTCCCTCCCACAAGCACTCAGATTCTCTACACCACATGGCTGCTGCTAGAGAGGTGGGGCAGTGTGGAGGGAAGGGGGAAGGGTGGCATTGGTGATTGAAGACTGTCTTTGGTACCCTCTTCAGTACCTCTTTCAGAGATAAGAAGTTAAAACGAGGTACTGTGATTGCTTATCTTATTTTTTATTCTTATGAAGGTGCTTTTATTCCTACACAGGAATGATTGGTGAAAGCTTCTATTCTGCCACCTTGCTCCATCCTCTAATTTCTGAGTTTTTGGTGTATAACATGCCTCTGTCAATATCACACCCTAGATGCCTCACTTTCTTTATCCTAGTCCAATCCTCGTGTTGATTAACATACACAGATATTCTGATGTTAAATTTTCTTCCCATTCCTTGAATAAGCTCTATTTGATCATGATGCATTTTATTTTATTCATTTTTTAAAAATTATTATACTTTAAGTTCTGGGATATATGAGCAAAACATGCAGGTTTTTTACATAGGTATACATGTGCCGTGTTGGTTTGCTGCACCCATCAACTTGACATTTACATTAGGTATTTCTCCTAATGCTATCCCTCCCCCAGTCTCCCACCCCCAAAAGTCCCGAGTATGTGATGCTCCCCTCCCTGTGTCCATGTGTTCACATTGTTCAACTCCCACTTATGAGTGAGAACATGCAGTGTTTGGTTTTCCTTTCTTTGTGGTACTTTGCTGAGAATGATGGTTTCCAGTTTCATCCATATCCCTGCAAAGGACATGAACCCATCCTTTTTTACGGCTGCATAGTATTCCATGGTGTATACGTGCCACATTTTCTTTATCCAGTCTATCATTGATGGGCATTTGGGTTGATTCCAAGACTTTGCTATTGTGAACAGTGCTGCGATAAACATACGTGTGCATGTGTCTTTATAGTAGAATGATTTATAATCCTTTAGGTATATACCCAGTAATGGGATTGCTGGGTCAAATGGTATTTCTAGTTCTAGATCCTTGAGGAATCGCCACACTGTCTTCCACAATGGTTGAACTAATTTACATCCCCACCAACAGTGTAAAAGCATTCCTATTTTTCCACATCCTCTCCAGCATCTGTTATTTCCTAACTTTTTAATGATCACCATTCTAACTGGCAAGAGATGGTATCTCATTGTGGTTTTGATTTGCATTTCTCTAATGACCAGTGATGACGAACATTTTTTCATAAGTTTGTTGGCTGCATAAATGTCTTCTTTTAAGAAGTGTCTGTTCATATTCTCGGCCCATTTTTTGATGGGGGGTTGTTTGTTTTTTGCTTTTTCTTTTTGTAAATTTGTTTAAGTTCTTTGTAGATTCTGGATATTAGCACTTTGTCAGATGGATAGATTGCAAAATTTTCCCCCAATCTGTAGGTTGCCTGTTCACTCTGCTGATAGTTTCTTTTGCTGTGCAGAAGCTCTTTAGTTTAATTAGATCCCATTTGTCTATTTTGGCTTTTGTTGCCATTGCTTTTGGTGTTTTAGTCATGAAGTCTTTGCCCATGCCTATGTCCTGAATGGTATTGCCTAGGTTTTCTTCTAGAGTTTTTTATGGTTTTAGGTCTTACATTTAAGTCTTTCATCCATCTTGAGTTAATTTTTGTATAAGGTGTAAGGAAGGGATCCAGTTTCAGCTTTCTGCATGTGGCTAGCCAGTTTCCCCAGCATCATTTATTAGATAGGGAATCCTTTCCCCATTGCTTGCTTTTGTCAGGTTTGTCAAAGATCAGATGGTTGTAGATGTGTGGTGCTATTTCTGAGGACTCTGTTCTGTTCCATTGGTCTATATATCTGTTTTGGCACAAGTACCATGCTGTTTTCGTTACTGTAGCCTTGTAGTATAGTTTGAAGTCAGGTAGCATGAGGCTTCCAGCTTTGTTCTTTTTGCTTAGGATTGTCTTGGCTATGCAGGCTCTTTTTTGCTTCCATATGAAATTAAAATACTTTTTTCCAATTCTGTGAAGAAAGTCAATGGTAGCTTGATGGGAATAGCATTGAATCTATAAATTACTTTGAGCAGTATGGCCATTTTCATGTTGATTGTTTCTATCCAAGAGCATGGAATGTTCTTCCATTTGTTTGTGTCCTCTTTTATTTCATTGAGCAGTGGTTTGTAGTTCTCCTTGAAGAGATCCTTCACATCCCTTGTAAGTTGTATTCCTAGGTATTTTATTCTCTTTGTAGCAATTGTGAATGTGAGTTCACTCATGATTTGGCTCTCTGTTTGTCTGTTCTTGGTGTATAGGGATGCTTGCGATTTTTGCACATTGATTTTATATCCTGAGACTTTGCTGAAGTTGCTTATCAGCTTAAGGAGATTTTGGGCCGAGAAGATGGGGTTTTCTAAATATACAGTCATGTCATCTGCAAACAGAGACAATTTGACTTCCTCTTTTCCTAATTGAATACCCTTTTTTCTTTCTCTTGCCTGATTGCCCTGGCCAGAACTTCCAATTCTATGTTGAATAGGAGTGGTGACAGAGGGCATCCTTGTGCGGGTTTTCACAGGGAATGCTTCCAGTTTTTGCCCACTCAGTATGATATTGGTTGTGGGTTTTTCACAAATAGCTCTTATTATTTTGAGATACATTCCATCAATACCTAATTTATTGAGAGTTTTTAGCATGAAGGGCTGTAGAATTTTATCGAAGGCCTTTTCTGCATCTGCAGAGATAATCATGTGGTTTTTGTTGTTGGTTCTGTTTATGTGGTGGATTACATTTATTGATTTGCATATGTTGAATCAGCCTTGAATCCCAAGGATGACGCCAACTTAATCATGGTGGATAAGCTTTTTGATCTGCTGCTTGATTTGGTTTGCCAGTATTTTATTGAGGATTTTCACATCGATGTTCAACGGGGATATTGGCCTAAAATTTTCCTTTTTTGTTGTGTCTCTGCCAGGCTTTGTTTTGTCTCTGCCAGTATCAGGATGATGCTGGCCTCATAAAATGAGTTAGGGAGGATTCCCTCTTTTTCTATTGATTGGAATAGTTTCAGAAGGAAGGGTACCAGCTCCTCTTTGTACCTCTGGTCAAATTTGGCTGTGAATCCGTCTGTTCCTGGACTTTTTTTTTTTTTTTTAGTTGGGAGGCTATTAATTATTGCCTCAATTTCAGAACCTGTTATTGGTCTATTCAGGGATTCAACTTCTTCCTGGTTTAGTCTTGGGAGGGTGTACATGTCCAGGAATTTATCCATTTCTTCTAGATCTTCTAGTTTATTTGCATAGAGGTGTTTATCATATTTTCCGGTGGTCATTTGTATTTCTGTGGGATCAGTGGTGATATCCCCTTTATCATTTTTTATTGTGTCTATTTGATTCTTCTCTCTTTTCTTCTTTATTACTCTTGCTAGTGGTCTATTTTGTTGATCTTTTCAAAAACAGCTCCTGGATTCATTGATTTTTTGAAGGGTTTTTTTGTGTCTCTATCTTCTTCAGTTCTGCTCTGATCTTAGTTATTTCTTGTCTTCGGCTAGCTTTTGAATTTGTTTGCTCCTTCTTCTCTAGTTCTTTTAATTGTGATGTTAGGGTGTCGATTTTAGACTTTCCTGCTTTCTCTTGTGGGCATTTTGTGCTATAAATTTCCCTCTACACACTGCTTTGAATGTGTCCCAGAGATTCTGGTACATTGTGTCTTTGTTCTCATTGGCTTCATGATGCATTTTAATACTCCATTAGATTCAATTAATATTTTATTTATACTTTCTGCATTTATTAGCAAAAATCAAGTGTGCTGATAATTTTCTTTCTTTTACAGTCTTCATCCAGTTTTGGAATTGTAGCTTCTTAAAAGGAGAAGGATAAGTTCCCTTGTATTCTTATTTTTTTGGCAATAATTTTTATGTTACAGGTAATAATCTGCTCCTCTAAATCTTTCTAGGTCTGAAGCATATTATGGAGAGGAGGGAAGTTTGAACAAGTCACTTTCATGTGGGCTTACATTTTGCCCTTATGCAAAAATGGAGATAATGAAATCTATCTTGTAGATTTTTGGAGAGCTTAAAAGTTAATTTTTAAAAAGGACATAGCACTGAACATGACCCAAAGAAGATGCTTAATTGATACAAAATTAACACCTTCTTGGGCTTCATTGACATTTTGGACTTATTCCCCTCCCCTTTCCCCTGATGTCTCTAGGCTTACATTATGGTGTTGGTCATTCTCTAAAATTTTCTTTTATTTTATCTCCATTATAATGCCTGTTGTTCTCTTTAATTTCAAGCACCATTTCATTCTAGAAATTGCTGGTTAATTACTTTATGTTGGAATGTGGTAAAATATTATGTTTGAAAAATCAACCAAAGTGATTTCCAACTAATATATTTCCTGTTACCCATGGCCCTTCTCCCCTTCAGGCAGATATTTAGAGAGCTCTAGAGTTATTGCTCCAAGGAAGGGTTTGAAATGCTGAAGCAGAATAAACAAGTACAAATTACTTTTTTCTTTTAAAATTCTAGATTGTCAAGAGAAAAATGTTATATGTATAAAATATACAGTAGAATTGGAAGATGGATCTAATGAGAATAACACTGAGGAAACATCATCCTTCAAAAACTAAAAGCTCCTTGATGAGGTGAGAGGATTGCATTAACAAAGGCTGAAGGGACAGTGTGGGCTACTGAGATATGGATTGGGTTGGGCTGGAACCTACCCCTCTTCTGGGATCAGTTTGGGATATAGAGATATAGCATAAATCTCAGATAATTTGAGAGATTCCAGTGCAGGGGTAACCTATGCTTTCTTTCCCAGGTAGACACTAGGCATAAGGCAAGATGCCAGAGTATAAATGACTTTGAGGTGTGTTCAGTCAGGTGAGATGTAGACAGCCTCACTATTGCCCACTGCCCAGCGTGATATGGGAGTGGTAAAAATGTGCCTGCATCCGAGAAGAGCATGGAAAGGGCGAAGGGCTATAGTTGACCAAACCAAGTTTCCCAATCACAGTGAGATCCAGATTTGGAGAAAAATCCCCAAACCCAACAAGGGCCTGGGTTAAGTGGGAGAAAGCTGGACTCAAATGAGCCTAGCTGTTAGGTTAAAGACTGGTTTTTGGGGTGAACTCAGAAAGGACCTGCATAGATCAGCACCTAAAGATAGTGAGGAATGAGGACATCTCAGTAGGTGCCAGCATGGATAGCTGATGACCCAGCCTGCATACTTCCTTTAGTGCCTTACATTATTATGGAAGCCCACCAGAACTGATACACCACTCCAATGAATAGGCAACGGGAAGAAATGGATTGAGCTAAAATTCCCACCAACTGGCCAGATGAAGTGTTTATAATAAATTTTGTTTTATGTGGAAAAATTACATTATGCTTCTTGCACACCTGAGTTTGTGGAATGAAATTTCTACCCACTATATACCCATATTCCCAAATTTTAAAAATGCTTATCGGAGATGTGGCAGTGTGGTCCTTTGGGACATGCCTGCTAGTGGTTACGATCTCTGGCAAGTTATTCAAACTTTTTGCTTCAGTTTCCATATCTATAGATGGGAGTGTGGTCTTTATTGTGGCCACACAATAATGAAATGAAATAATATATTGCACAGTGCCTCACATCTAATTGGCATTCAAGCCTTATCATTTAGTTTCCTAACTCCAACTCCAGAGAGAAAATGTGAGAAAAATAGCTACAGAAATTTGAAAGAAAACAAAGAGCTTGGAGAAGGTGTTCTTTGGAAGATTATTAATGCTGTTACTGCTAATTATGAGACTGGGTGTGCATTTCCCAGGCAGGGACTGCAATCAGCAAACTTTTCAGTGTGATGCTCACTACAATTAGCAAGGCCAGGCCTGTTGATTTGCCACAACTCCAAATTCTTGTCAGCTTTTTTTAATCCCCCTTTGCAGCATCTCAGGCATCAGCTGCATAAGATCATGCCATTACTATCCCCTCCAGAGGATACCTACAGTATTTGTTATTCGTTTGAAGGAAAAGAGGAAATCTTGTAGATCTATCCTAGCAACAATAGGTATTTCCATAATGTAACATCACAAATTGACTCCCATGTAAACAAGAACTGGTTTTGTGTGTTTACTCATTGAGCACTTCTAAAATTCTGAACAGAAAATTTGTGGGAAGTTGCCCTGTTTTCTTCAACTTACCGTATGGTTATTAATGATTAAATAATGTCTCTATAATTAAACGTCATGTAGTGTTTCCTCACCTTGTACTCAAATTTTTACCATTTTAGATTAGAGATGTTTTTTCCTCTAAGTTTTAAATGGTATTCCAATGTCAACAGTTCTCTCTGGAAATGTGATAGAAAAACTATTTACACTTACCTGCCCAACACTTTATGGGAATTTGTGAGTGACAGTAGATTGTTCTAGAACTGCTTAGCAGTGTCTGAGGACTTAGCTTGTTCTCATTTATAAAAAGAATGGTGAAGCCAAGTCATCTCTGATTACAAGGAACACATATTATATAGTTTCTGGAATAGACTCAATTTCAAACATTCTATTCCTTTGGTCTCATAAGTAGATTCATTCCTTCCAGACCAAACGTTCAAAAAAGAATCTCAATTTACTTTAAAGATTATTGCTGATTAAGATTTCTATGATTCTGTTACAGAAAAGAAAATGAAGTGTCCTGGAAGAGGAAATGCAGTAAATGTGTTGGGGATAAAAAGGTTAGAAAGCAAACAATTTCAGAAGGGAAGAAATGACCTCTAAAAGGGAAGCTGGGATGATAGCAAAGGCAATGTCAACTTCCTCACAATTTCACTTAGATTTTCCTGGCTACTCTGCAGAAGGCATGATAAGATAAATGCTAATTGATTTCAAGATCAAGGCAACAGGATCCTTTCTGTTTAATTATTTCCTTGTAAGTTAAAAACTAAATGCTTTGGCAAATGCTGTAAATACAAAGAGCAGGGGTATTCAGTGCCCTTAGAATCAATGGCAAGTTCAAGTTGTGTGTAACAAGGGATAACCATTATTCATCCATTCATTCTAACAAAGTCTATAAATAACTACCATACATTAGGTGATGGGCTGGTCACTGAAACATCAGAGATAGGTAAAGCTCAGTCTCTGTTCTTAAGGACCTCAGGGTCTAGAAGAAGAAAAAGACATATAAGTAAGTACAATAGAAATATAAACAAGAACCAAAGGTAGCTCAGGGGAAGTGAGTAACTCTTAGAGGAAAATATTAAATAAAGGATTTCTGGATAAGAGGATGTTTGAACTGAATTCTGAAGATGAATAAAAGTCCTTCTGGAGAAATAAAAACACCATTTTGGCAGAAATAATGGTATATGTGAATACATTTAGAACAAAGCATGGAAACTATGTTTAGGATATTGTCATAAGCTTGGTATCTTTAGAGCATTTTGTGTAAGTGGTGAGGGGAGAAAATGGGAGGAGATAAAAATCGTAGGGTTGGGTAGGTTATGAATGGATAGAAATGTCTCTTAAAGCATTTGAACTATACCCAAATGCCTAGGAGGAGAAAGTGAAGCATTCAAAGCACAGGAAACCAGGAATGGGTTTGCCAGCAGCATTGAGAATAAGTTGGAAGACAGAAATAAGTGAATTGTAGACACAGATACATATTTTTGAGTATCTAGAAATAGTGAGAAATAAAGAGAGTCTTGCCTAAGACAGTGGTAGTGGAAAGAAGACAGCAGCATAACTTAAGAGATAGTCAAGAAATATTCAATAGAATCTGACGATGACTAATGTGAGGTGTGAGAGAGACTTCAGGTTCTCTGGTCCATGGAGAAGGAAGCATGTTGAATCTGAGGGGCCAGTAGACATCTACATAGCAGGAAATAATCGAGGGGGACCGCTGGTTTACACTTACGTATTTGATGCCTGCCTCATAGTAGTCACTCCTAACCCCAAAGGTCTCAGAGTCTCAGTAATTTCCACAGAAGGTGTATGTAATTAGAGAACACTGAGTTCTTTAATTACACTACTAGAGGAAGTGCAAGGTGTGACGAGAACATAGAGAAGGGTTCTTAACAAAGACTTGGCATAAGGTGGCATGAAGAGAGGGCAGCAGGCCAGGCAGGTTAGAGAAAAAAAAAAAAGCGTAAGCTGACATCTAAAGATCTAGTAGAAATGAACCAGAAAAAAAGGAATACAGAAACTTTTCAAGCAGTGAAAGTCTCATGTGCCATGACCAGGAAGCGATAATGGGCATGGTGCACCTGAGAAATTGTGAAATGTTCCACCGCTGGAGTGTCAAGTCTAAAAGGAGAACAGCAAGAGCTGAGGCTGGGAAAGTTAGCTTTAGCATGATCATGGCACAAGCTATTTTATAGAACTTAAACTTTATCTAGTGGGCAAGAGAAAGCCACTTCAGGATTTTTAGCAGGGTAGTGATAAAATACAATCAGATTTGTATTTTAAAAACTCACTCCAGCTACTGTGTGGAAAATGATATGTTAATTAAAATAGTGAGCCTCAATGTGATTTCCTAGGGCAAAGACTACAATTTGATTCAACCTGCTAATGTGCTCTGGTCTTCAGGGTGCATTTAAAAAATTTATTCATTTAATTCTGAGTTAGTTGTGAACATTTAAAAATTGGGAACTCTCACATAAAATCAGGGTTACAGGCTTCTTTTGACAAAGTAGATCTGGCAAAGCTGGGTCCTTATTCCTGACCTGTCAGCAACTGGCTGGACTTGAGTTGTCCACAAAATGATGCTTTTATACAAGGTGGGTGCCCTTCTGCTCACCACAGTCCAATGGAGGCAGTTAGTTTGATTTTAGTGACCCGGAATTAACCAGAGAGGACAGGTAGACTGAGAATAAAGAACCACTGGGCATGCCTATCTAAAACCAAACTCCTCTGCCAGATGACATCCCCATTTCCTACTCATGATTTTTGTTTTATCAATTTTTTTCTCATCAAATTTTCCCCTCTGCCAGGTCATTCCCATTGACATAAAAACATGTTATTTTTCTGTCTTAAAAAGAATTTTTCTTGGCTCTCTTCCCCACCAGCTACCCCCATAAGTTTGTTCTCTTTTCCTCTCAAATCATCTTCTCAAGCCAATCACTCTAGGAACACTGCTCATGTTAGTGTCATCAAGGACTTTCTTGTTGCCAAGTTCAATGTGTAGTTCTTAGTCCTCACCTTACTTAACCTAGCTGTGGTATCAACACAGTTAGTCATTGCCTCTTATTGGAAACGATGTTTTACCCCCTTGACTTTTAGGATACACTACATATCTTGAGGATCTTTTTACCTTGCTGACTCTTCCTTCTTAGTCTCTTTTATGAATTCTTCTTTCTCAAGGCAAGAGAGCCTCATATCTTAGTCTTTGGATCTCTTCTCTGTCTGTACTCCCTGTCATTCAGGGCTGTCAATAGCCTTATGTCTTTAAATACCATCTATATGTTAAAAGCTTCCAAGTTCCTTACTCCAGCCCCTACCTTTCTTTTGAGCACCATTCTCCCAATGCCTAGTTGATTTTTGACATCCAACTAAAAAGCATCTAAAGTTCACTATGTTAAATACAAACTTAGATTCTCATCTGTCTTCCACTAAACGTGCCCCTCTCATAGCATTCCTATCTTAAAAAATGACATCCCATTCCACCTGTTGTCAATGCGAAAGACTTCTAAAATAACCTACTTCTTCTGTTTCCTTCACACCACACATCAGATCTGCTGCAAATCCTATTGGCCCTACATACCTTTGAAATTTTCCCAGAATGCAATCCCTTCTTCCTCCTCCACTGCTTCCACTCTGGACCAATCCACTTTGATCTCCTTCCTGGAATATCACAATAGTTTCCTAGCTGATGTCTGTTTTCAAGATTCCTTCCTGCAGGTTCTACACTGAAAAAGCAACCAGCACTTGAAAAGAAAGAGGATTTCTGTAATGCTTTCTCAGGATGAGTTTGAAGTTATGCATTTGGGGCAAGACTATTATATTAGTGAGGTGTGTCCTTCTTGGTACATCATGATGAAGTTGATATGTCTTATTTCTAGGGATTTTAATCTTAATAATTTGTTTAAGGCAGTGCCTACAGATTGTCCCCACTGCAAAGAAACATATCTATGTAGACTTTTTGAACATGTACAGTACATGTTGTGTTTCTCTGCAAACTTTGACTAGTCAGTAGTAGAAGAAAAGGATCCAGAAAAAGAATGGAGTATTGAACATCTCTTGTGTCCTACTTCACATTGTACTGTCACACTTTCTTAAAGCTGCTATTTTTTGGAACAACCAGCTGAGCTAAAATGTAATCAGATAGTATCTTGTCATAACTGTACAGAGTAACTTTGGGGACTTTAGCCATAAGGATTAGCTAGCAACAACAAAAAGGACATTGTTGGAATTCACTCAGCTATACTTCCACATGTGCAAATGTGGAAGTGCAGTGTTGCTAATTGTCTGATGTGGTTTGGCTCTGTGTCCCCATCCAAATCTCATCCTGTAGCTTCCATAATTCCCATGTGTTGTAAGAGGTACTGGATGAGAGATAATTGAATCATGGCGGTGGGCCTTTCTGGTGTTGTTCTCATGATAGTGAATAAGTCTCACAAGATCTATCTCATGATATCTGATGGCTTTCAAAACCAGAGTTTGGGTGGGGCCTGTTGGCTTACGCCTCTAATTCCAGCACTTTGGGAGGCCAAGGCGGGTGGATCACCTCAGATCAGGAGTTTGAGACCAGCCTGGCCAACACTGTGAAACCCTGTCTCTAATAAAAATACAAAAATTAGCTGGGCATGCTGGCAGGCGCCTGTAATCCCAGCTACTCGGGAAGCTGAGGCAGGAGAATGGCTTGAACCTAGGAGGCAGAGGTTGCAGTGAGCTGAGATGGTGTCACTGCACTCCAGCCTGGGCGAGAAGAGCAAAACTCCATCTCAAAATAAATAAATAAATAAATAAATAAATAAATAAATAAATAAAATAAATATAAAAAAAAGAAAACAACAGGAGTTTGCCTGTACAAGCTCTGTCTTTGCCTGCCGCCATTCAAATAAGACGTGACTTGCTCCTCTTTGCCTTCCAACATGATTGTGAGGCCTCCCCAGCCATGTGGAACTGTCAGTTCTCCATTAAACCCCTTTCCTTTGCAAATTGCCCACTCTCACGTATGTCTTTATCACCAGTGTGAAAATGGACTAACACACCACCCTTGGAACAACTCTTCACAAGTGAGAGACAAAAACGGATGGATAAGTAGCCCCTCTCCTGAATCTCAGGAAGAACATTCTAAAGTGCATTTTCATAACTCCTTAGAGGCTTCCTACCAAGATGGAGTCCTGTGGCCTACAGTGGTGATTTTCTTGGTCAAGGGTTGCACCATTGGTTTGGCTTTTTCTCCTTCTCTGTTTTTCAGTTTTCTAAGTCCTCCACTCATGTTCTTTGGAATATCTTTTTCCAAAATGGACTCCCAGCACAGAAGCCCTTGTTTGTCATCTGCCTTTTGGGGCAGACTATGTTAAGATATGTTAAAGTGAGACAGTCACTAAAACAAGAATCCATAGAAATCAAGAAATCAGAGCTCTGGCAAGATTGGAAATTTTGGAGAACACTGTTAGAGAGTTCATTGAAGAGGGGAGTGGGGAAGCATATTAAGTGGCATGCAGAGTAAAGGGAAGGAAGGAAATAGAGACAGTAAATAGAAACCACTCTTTTTTTAAGGAAATGGACAGATTGGGTGGCAATTGGAGGGATATACAGGGAACACTGGGAAAAGACAGATGTTTCAAGAAATAAATACAATCTAATGGTGAAAGCGCTATAAAAAGCTGCCACATTTGCTGGGGAAAGAATACAGGAAGGCAATTTTCAAGGACAATTTTGGCAGGTAGAGGGTTTCAGGCAAACTCCAGGAAACAGCTTTTGCTAAGACACTGAGTTCTGAAAGAGGAGAGTGTGTCTGAGGAATTTCAAGTACAGCACCTTGGCTGGAACACATACTGTGATGATGGTTACAAGTGACACTGGAGACTTTGCAGAGCCCGGCTATGATGGATTGCCTAACGGGGCTGAACCTTCTACCCTCCACTCAAGGAGCTTTCCTTTGTTAGCAGCACTTAAGTAATAACATGAAGAAGCAATGACACTATCATCTCAGGTATCTTCTAAGTCCATAATCAAACTGACCCGACTGTCTCAAAAATATATTTTTATAGTTGGTTTGCTTGAATCATAACCCGAATAATAGTTTAGATTTGGTTGTTATGTCTCTTAAGCCTTTTTAATTCTGAGAAGTAGTCTTCTCACTATTTTTCCCATGGCATTGACTTTTTGCCAAACTGAATCTAAACATTTAAAGTCTTACTGCTGAATAGTCAGAAAATGTTGATTATGAAATTTCTATTTTGTGGGATTAATCGAGGTTTTATTTTTTTCCAAACATGATCATTCTTAGGAAATGATTAATGTACCCTAGGAAAAGAAGGCTTATTTTATGTTTTGGCAATAATATTAATCCTTTCACTGCCCTGTCAACCCAACTGTTGGAAGGTGTGTTCAGGAAGGGAGAAGTGAACATCAATATCAATAAAGAAATCCATACCTGCCCTAAATCAGCCCCATTTCTGTGCTGAACAAGCATTCCTTTCTGTGTTAACAACTTGAAGCTAATTGTCACCATGTTCTCTCTGTCATGGGATCCTGTGTTTTTATCAGAATTCTGAGGAATGCATTAAAGATAACTCTGTTGATGGAAGATCAGAAGGAAGTGATCGATTGTGGCAAAAATGAGCTTAATAGTTATTATCTCATATTTTGCTACAAATATTTATGGGGAGGATTCCTACGTAAATAACTAAGAGAATGATCCCTCTCTTAAAGGACCTCTCATACTGCATGGCAGACAAATAACCCTTTTTGGCAAATAACTCTATTATGTGACATTCCTAAGGAAACCTAGAGACAATTAGAGGCCGATGTTTCAGGCCATCAGCTGCTAAACTGGCAGGTTATTGCTCCTGTTCCTCCTGCCAACCCATCCACAAACCACTGTGCAGCATCCACTAACATGGAGATCTGTGCTCTTCTTCTCCACCCAGTGCCATCCCCTAACTCTAGTCCCTCCCAGGTGACTGCGCATTGATGAAACCCAGACCATTCTCACCAGAGTCATCAGTTAAAGTTTTCTGGAGCAAACAAACCCCTGAGTGTTCTGACTACATCATATCAGCTTGAATGTGCATGCAGATAACAGAGACCAGAAGTGACAGTGGCTTTAAAATAATGGCCAGGCACGGTGGCTCACGCCTGTAATCCCAGCACTTTGGGAGGTGGAGGAGGGCAGATAACTTGAGGTAGGGGGTTTAAGACCAGCCTGGCCAACATGGTGAAATCCCCTCTCTACTAAAAATACAAAAATTACCTGGGCATGATGGCGGGCGCCTGTAATCCCAGAAACGTGGGAGGCTGAGGCAGGAGAATTGCTTGAACCCAGGAGGCAGAGGTTATAGTGAGCCGAGATCGTGCCACTGCATTCCAGCCTGAGCAACAGAGTGAGACTCTGTCTCAAAAAATAAAGATAAAATAAAATAAAATAAAGAATAAAAAGGTTTTCTTTTCCACATAAAATAATCCTGAGTAAGACAGTTAGGGCAGGTATTGTTGTTTCAGAGTACAATCAGAGGACAAGGGTCCTTAATTATTTCTGTTATTATAAACCAGAGGTTTACAGTGCTGCAAGTCCTGAAAATCTGGACTTTTTTCTCTTTTCCTTTCTACTTCTGCTTGCAAAACAGCCAATTATTTTTCTGAGCTCACCTCTTTATCACGAAATTCAGCCAATAGCATATCAGGCTGCTTATACTCTGCTTTCCAACTTCTTTACCTAAGATAACAAGCTCATTTGGTTTATTATCTGCCCTCAAAATTATTACTGACAGGGTTTTGTCAAAATGTTTCACTACTGCATAAATTGCATACCATCCATGACAGTTTCCACACTATTATCTGCCCAAACATGAAGAAAATATCATGTTTGTTTATTTGCTTTTCCCCTCAACAATTTATTTCTAGAAACAAGGCATTTGTCAGGATGGACTAGCTATCCCACTATGATAAACAACCTGAAATATTCTGGGGCATATAATCATCAATGTTATTTCTTTCTAATTCTACACCATGCTGAGGCTTAGCTACATGTTTTTTTCATCTCAGGACCCAGATTAAAGGAGCAGTTCCTACCCAGGATGTTGCTGGGTACAAAGTAGAAGTAAAAAAAAAAAGTAGCCATGGGTTGAAGTAGGAGGATCACTTAAGCCCAGGAGTTTCAGGGTATAGTACACAATAACCGGGCCTGTGAATAGCCAATGCATTCCAGCCTGGTGAACCAGCAAGACCTTCATCTCAAACAGAAGGAAAGGGGAGGGGAGGGGAGAGGAGAGGAGGGGAGGGGAAGGGAGGAGAGGGGAGGGGAGGAAAGAAGGAAGGAAGGAAGGAAGGGAGAGAGGGAGGGAGGGAGGGAACAGAGGAGAGAGGAAAGAAAGAAGAAAGAAAGAAAGAAAGAAAGAAAGAAAGAAAGAAAGAAAGAAAGAAAGAAAGAAAGAAAGAAAAAGAAAGAAAGAAAGAAAGAGAAAAGAAAAAGGAAAAGGAAAAAGAAAGAAAGGAAGGTAGGTGATTGCTCCGAAAGCTGTGCTGGAAAGTCAAATACATCACTTCTGCTGACACTTCAATGTCAATGGAGCAGAGAAATATAATCCTCCCACTGGGAGTAACCTAGCTAAGCTTAGTCAATAGGGTGGAGTATACAGTCCACTCTGTATATATCCTCAGGTTCTGCATCCATGGATGCAACCAACTGTGGATCAAAAATATTTTTAAAAAATAATTTAAACTAACAATACAACAAAAATAAGACAAATTAAAAATTGCAGTATAGCAACAATTTACATAGCACTTCCATTGCATTAGATATAAGCAATCTAGAGATAATTTAAAATATATGAGAAGATATGCATAGGTTACAAACAAATACTAGGCCATTCTGTATCAGAGAGTCAAGTATCTGAGGATTTTGGTATCTTCAAAGAATCCTGGAATTAATCCCCCAGACAGTCAAGGGATGACTGTCTAATCCTTTCACACAGAGTAAAGTAGATAAAGTGAGTCCACCGTGAGCATTCTCTTGGCTCTTGCTATTTCAGTGTGCCTCAATTTACTTCCAGCTGACAGTATCAAGCCCTTCCTGTCCATGTTTAGAACAGGCCAATATGCCAGGGAATTAATGCCCAAGCCACCACCCCTATGAGCAGCCTTCAATCAATAAATACATTAGCTCCCTCATCTCTCAGGATAACTCTGAAGTTCATGGTTTACACCGGAGGGAGTTCTAGTTGCTCTCAGTGGTGAAGTGCTTTATAGCATGTTCTTTCTTGGCCTTTATCCTATTTCTGTCTTGCTTTTCTTTCCCATATTGGTATTTCCTGTGATCACTGCCCAAATAAACTACTTGCACTTGAATTCTTGCTTCAAGGTATCCTTCTGCAAGAACTTAAACTAAGATAGAGGGACAGAAAATATTTAGAGCAATGAGACAATCTGTCACAAAAAATACAAAGGCTTTTTGTAAAAATTAGCAGTCTTTGCCAGAAATTCTGTCACAAAAACTGACCCATCCTCTCCATGCTTCTGCCCTCAAATCTATTTATCTCTTGGTCAGACCAGAAATATTGTTTCCCAGAAGGGATAAGGACTCCTACAATAGATTATTTGCTTTCACTTCTGGACCACAGGAAGCAAGTGCAGTCATGTACTCTAAACAGACTTTACAGCCCTGCCTTTCACAGGACCTCAAGCACGTTTACACACAGTTGCTCTCTGCTCCCCCATACTGGTGCTGTCTCTATCATGAGGGGATGTGTGACAGTATGTTCATACAATTCTATTTCGATGACTGTCTCCCTGACTTCCCTCTTCTGTCTGTGAAGATCACCTTGTCAATGCTATTTTGCATGAAACAAGCCTCACATATATGCGAAGCACTTTCTCTGTATACATATACAAATTAAAGCAGAGATATAATATAGTTCTCTTTTCTTTCTGAATCCAAAAGAAAGAAGACAAAGAAAAAGACTAAAAAACTCTTCATTTTTTTTCTCTCTCTCATACAGAGACTATACATACACTGTATACCAAGGAGCCAGTTTGATCCTCATCACTTGAAATACTTTGAGATAAATGAGTGTGATAGCACACAATTTAGTACCATGTATTTTATAGGACAATGTAAACTACAAGTGAATGTTTCTTATGCCATATTTTCTTCTGTTTAGGAAGGAAATAAATAGAAAGAGATTTTCTTTCTATTTTAAAGGAAAACTAAAACAAAAGGGAAAACATCCTATGCAATACCATTCAGAAACCAGGATTTGTTTATGAGATGTTTTAAAATCCATTCGTTTTAAAAGATTGATATGACCTATAATTGTCCTGTAATTGAATAAGGATAAGATCATAGCAACTACGAAATGGAAAGCAGAAAACCTGTGCTAACTGTGATCACTACATATAAGCTCAAAAATGTTTATAGCTATAACAAACTAGGTGAATGCCAAAATGTTCTTATTTTCTAATGAAAAGACATGTATATTTTTGTCTAAAGGAAAAAATTTTCCCTATTTGTATATTAGGTGTTTTCTATTTTCTTTCTTATCATTATCTAGAAGGATGCAGGAGAGAAGCCTTTTGTCATGAGGCATCCATGATGCAGATGCTGATCCTATGTCAAATGTTTAGGTGCTACTTCCTGCACATGAAGAGGAGTGCAATGATTCATCATCTACCAGTCCAGAACAGGCCTGGGGCTACAGGGAGCAGCCTGTGCTTTCATTTGCACATGACCCCAGTGAGGCCAGGAGCTAGTTATTATTTCCTTGAAGAGATATCCTCAAGGGCAAAAAGTTAATAGATTTCACATTCAAGGGATATTTGTGAATTGAGGACACAGAGCTAGAGCTGACAGAATCTAGATATTAAAACCTATTACATCGTTACATTAGGGTTACCAGTCCAGGAATCTAAGGTAAAATTAACAATTAAAGAACTGGATGCTTTGGCATAAGATTGGCAGCATTTTAATTGTACTAAGAAAAGACATTAAGAAAACCAACCTACAAACAAACACTTCTTATTAGCGCTACTATTTTTAGAAAGTAGGACATTTGAATTCGTTTCCCAGATGACTACAAATTGATTCATAAGAAACCACCAGTATGGTCCTTGTTTTCCTCCAGATTGAAATCCTTAGGCTGGTGAACACTGTGTGGTAACCCTGCTCCAGTCCAAGAACTGGCATTAGGGAACTGCTGCTTGAGGGACCGCACTGAAGAGCTGCTGTCTCCTTGCAGGGTCTTCATTTTTTTTTTTTTTTAAGTTTTCTAAAGGCAACTACTATATTTTTATTTTATTTTACTTTTCAACTTTCATTTTAAATTCAGGGGGTACAAGTGCAAGTTTTTTACGTGAGTAAATTGCATGTCACTGGGGTTTGGTGTACAAATAATTTCATCATCCAGGTAGCAGGCATAGTCCCCAGTGGGTAGTTTTTGACCCTCACCCTTGTCCCACCCTCCAACCTCAAGTAGGTCCCAGTGTCTGTTATTCTCCTCTTTGTGTTCACGAGTTCTTGTCATTTAGCTCCCATGTATAAGTAAGAATATGCAGTATTTAGTTTTATGTTCCCCTGTTAATTTTTGCAGGGCTTTCAATGACCTTTGGATGGCATGCACTTCAGCCCAAAGCCTTGGGCTGGTTCTTCCCTGAACCACACAAATTTTCTAGTTGCTAAATTGTTTGGCAATAGATTTCCCTGATAGATTTATAAGACTTCATGTTCTAATGCCAAAGATGTCTCTTATCACATAATTCTTGAATTGTCTGTTCACAGAAGTCTGCACATGGATGCACAGAATGAATGAGAACAAATTCACTGGGCAAAGAGTTTTGCTACAAACAATTGCAAAAGTTTAGATAAACTTGTTGGACCGTATTCCTAACTGATTCTCTCTCTCTGTCTCTGCTAAACAGAACATATATTTAAAATATAGACAGTCTTTTCTCTATTAGAAAAACTTGAGCCAAAGATAAAGTGAGGGGAGTTGCTATTTGGTAAAACACTTTCCTGGAGGACAGTGTGATGTATATTATCCAGCTCAGTTTAAGTTTTCTGACACAAGAACTCTGTATAGACAGAGTTCTATAAAGTTCTCTCTTTATAGACAGAAGGCAGATTTTCATCAGGAAACAAGGAATTTTTTCTAGCTCTTTCCACCAAGATTTTGTTTTTTTCATTTAAGAAAATGTCCATATTTTAAAATAATATATACTAAAGTATGTAGTAAGGAAGTGATAGGAGGTCTAGAATTGGCATTAAAATACTTCAGCAATGTAAACTCAGTAAGAAGGAAGACAGAAGAAATATGGCAAAATCTCAGCAACTATTGAAGTGAGGTGATGGGTAGAAAAAGCTCATTGTATTATACTTTCTAATTTTGAAAATGTTTGAAATATGATCATAATAACTTTTAAAATTAATAACTTAAAGGAGAAGCTACTAAAAGGAATTTATGTTATGTTGGGTTGGGTGGGGCAAAGGATTGTTAAGGGTGGAGTTATTGTCAGAAACAGAGGGAGAGAGACATTGACACCAAAACAACTGTCCCATATGCTGTCTTTAATGTACAAGTTAAATGCAGTAATTTTGATAGAAATTGCTTCTCAGCAAATATCATCATGGATGCTGAATCTAGGGGGAATTTTCTGATGGGGAGTAAATGCGTGATCTCAAAGTGTTTCCCTATAAACGACTTATTAGTTGCAAAAGGGAAAGACATCCTAAATATGTAGTGGGGAAATTAGACAATACCTTTACCAGGTGATCACAGTTAATGTCGAATGGACAACTTGTGCCTCCAGATGTGATGCCTGTGATTCTCCAAGACAGACACATCACTTACGTAATACTTATGTGGACAAAAATAAGGTCCAAAGGATATTGGTGTAAAATTGCAGGAGATTCTTGGGAGCTTGGACAATCATGTAGGAACTGCCTTATTAGCTCTGAACCATCCTAGAACTCCTGTTGTATGAGATAGGAATCAGCTTCTATCTTTACATTAAGCATTCTGAACTCTTGATTCAGATAGTCTATCCAAAAAGCATTCGCAGAATTTTTAGAAAGATAAAAAATTTTTAGAAAACTCATATATGAGCATGTGGCATGTCCTCAGGGTTATTTCATTGTTATGAATGCTTTCATTTACAACAAGAAAAATAGCACAAGAAAAATGAGTAAAGAATTCAGGAAGTTATATGAGAAATAATAAAACAAGTCTAATGAAATGGAGGGAATTAATACAGTTAAAAGCTGAAAATAAATAATTAAAGACATAGGCTGCATAAATCAAAGAACAAGTTCCTGAGGAAAACAATGAATTTTCCTGGGAAATGTAATCTCAAAAAGAAATTGGAGAACATAAATTCACAAAATTAGGTTTAAAATATGATATAACCAGATAAATGGTTATTGTTTTCCAAGCATAGGGCAATAATATATATTACCAATTCCTATAGAAAATATTACAGAATTGTATAGAGATAAAATATGACACAAATAGTCATGGAATAAATGGAAAAAGTTCATAAAAAGGATCTAGGCTCAGATATGATTTTATAGACTAGTTATTTTAAAGTATAAAGAGACAGAAAATTCTCATATTACATAAACTTTTTCCATCACTGAAAATGATGGAAAGCGTCACAGTTCATTTTACATGATAAGCTTAATCCTGCAGCTGAAATCTAACAGAAGGGATCAAAATATAACATTTTTAAATGAAATAAAATAAAAATAGAAACATTTCACATCATCACTTCATAATACATTTATAACATGTGAACTTTGCTATATAAATGCTATACTTCATTAAAGTGAAAGTATAAATATATAAATACTATTGATATATATTCTAAGTTCTTAAAGTACAGTCAGTCAAATTTGGTAGTTTATTAAAAGAAATGATTCATCAAGAGCAAGTAGAATATAATCTAAAAACTTTATCCATCTATTATGGTTTCTTAATAAGAAATGTGATAATATGGCCGGGCGCAGTGGCTCACGCTTGTAATCCCAGCACTTTGGGAGGCCGAGGCGGGTGGATCAGAAGGTCAGGAGATCGAGACCACGGTGAAACCCCGTCTCTACTAAAAATACAAAAAAAATTAGCCGGGCGTGGTGGCGGGCGCCTGTAGTCCCAGCTACTCGCAGAGGCTGAGGCAGGAGAATGGCGTGAACCTGGGAGGCGGAGCTTGCAGTGAGCCGAGATTGCGCCACTGCACTCCAGCCTGGGCGACAGAGCGAGACTTCGTCTCAAAAAAAAAAAAAAAAGAAATGTGATAATATGAATTATCACACCACATGAAAAATCATGTAATCAGTTTAGAAAATTACTCAGTGACTATCAGTACATTACAAACAAAATCTTGAACAAGAAAAGAAAGAATATGTAACATGAGGCTAACTTAGCATATAAGAATAAAATAACAAAAACATTCTCATGAAAATGAGAAAAGAAACAAAGATTTGAACTATTGTCACTACCTTTTCTTAAGCTTTGTTTTGCAAGATTCAATCAATGGCATAAAACAAGAAGTGTAACCAAGATGTTTAACAATTGCAAAGCAGAATTTTCAATTACTATTTATAGTTGACATTATTTGACTAGAAAAGTGAGAAGAATCAACTAGAAAATGCTATACAACCAACAAAATGTCCAGAGAAAAAATAAATCTGTAAAATCCAATAGCTGCAGTGAAATAATAATCATTAGGAATATATTCAACAGAAAAATGTGTGCAAAACAACTTTATAAAAGAAATAAAAGAGTGGATATACACAATATTCTGGGATGAAAATAAATTTTTCCCAAGTAAATTTCAAAATTTAATATAAAAGCCAATTTAAAAAAAACTCAAGGTGTTTGCTTTTTAAAATTGTGGCTAATTGATTATAAAATTTATCCGGAAAAATATAGGGTTGATACTTGCCAACAATACTTTGAATAAGTAAGGAGTATTAAAAAATTTCTCAATGAAATTTGAAAATAGACATAAAAAGATAATAATTCATGCTGTAGTAATAAGGTAGAAATAAGCAAAAAAGTAATCGAAAACCCAGAAAACACGTTTTTTATAAAAAAGAGGACTTTAAAAGGTAACATTTTACACCAATAATATTAATTGAACCATTGGTTAACTCTTTGGGGAAAAAAATCAAAATTTGATGCCTCATACAAAACACGAAAATGCATTCCAGATGGATTAAATAGGTAAGTATTTTAAAGCAAATGATAACATGGCAATCAAAGAATAGATATTTAAACTCATAAATTCTAACTGAAATGGTTAAAATATATTTATAAATAGTTAAAAAAATATTAGTGTTGAAAACAAGGAAATTGTACCACCATACGCCCAAAACTTTAACTGTACATGAGATTAGACTACAGGAAGGGCAACAAAATTAGCAAATCCCAGCAAGCAAAGCAAAAGCTGCCTAAGGAGTAATAGGAGGATATACCTAAGAAAACCCAGAACCTGCCCAAAGTTGGAGTAAGAACTGGATATAAGGACGAGCTGTGGGGAAGCCCTGATAAATTTGTAAGAATGTCCGTAGCAGGATAATGCCTCAAAATGTTGCTGATTATGCTGCCTTCCACCTATAGCATACCCGCTGGCCGTCTTCTTTTCGTAGCTGTGTGGAATGTGTACTCAATGTCATGTGTAGGTCCACAGTGAAGTCAAAGATGCCACACTCATGGCTTCTGAGTTTAGTCCCTGCCATCATACTGCCACATCCCCACATTCCAGAGCAGACAAAAGCAGAGGAGATAAATTAATTTTGGAAAGACAACAAAAAAATAGACATGGTCATATGTTGTGTGGATAGGAGGATTCCTCCAACCTCTAGTCACCTTTGTCTCAAGCCTATTTCTGGTGGAAATCTTTCTTTAAATTTGGTAATCTCAGAACAGAGTGAATTTGTAGCTCTATTAGCTGGAACTCCAGGTCACAAGAATCCTGGAAGACAAACTTTAAGAAGTATAATTTCAAGAAACTTATGAAAGTTAGAGAGTAAATCCATATCCCTCAGGACTCACAAAAGCACAGGAGAGCCATTGATCATTTTCTATACCTAAGAGAAGGCCACAGAGGGTCTGAGAAAAGTCCCAGATGTATGAACTATGTTTGACTGCTGAGACCAGCAACCTGCATGGACCTGGGGACTGGAGGTCTGGTGGGACCAGAGTCATGTCAGCAGGGTAAAAATTGATGACCAGCATCTATCACAAGACAACTAGACAATTCCCAATTATCCACATGGATAGGAAATGTGCCTGAAGACTGAATCACTTATATCAGCAGTAAAAGCCAGCAAAGAAGAAATAATCCAACCCTACCACCACCATCACATACACAAACGGAACACACACACCTCTCAACATAATAATGTTCATAAGACCCTTCTTTGCTGAACAAAGAAGAGGTGAAGGGCAGAGTATGATTAAATTATGCTTTTGGAGTTAGTGAAAAATCACTGGATCAAATCGAGAGAAACTTGCAATTGGATAGATTTGATTGCTGCTGGGCAAGCTTGAGGCTAAAACTTAGAAATTAATTTGAGTTAAGAAATAAGTTTCATTTTTATGTGCCTGAGTCTGTGACTGGGAAATTCATGCCTATTATACCTTAATCAAATCAGGCTTATCCTCACTTAGCAATCACTAGTAGTTTCTCAGTTGTACTTAGAATGAAATCCAAATTCCACAATGGCCCACAAAACCCTGCGTGATCTCCTCCCGGATAACATCTCTTAGCTCATCTCTTATCATTCTCTCCTCCCTCCACAAATATTTCAGCAGCACAGAACTTTCTTCTCTGTCCCTTAACAGAGCAAAACTGCCTCGAGTCACTTTAATATGCTGAACCCCTTATTTGAAATGCCCTTTCTTTGTTCTGAATGCACTTTCTTATTTTTTTAAAAAAACCTTTCTTCCTTCTTATTCTTTAGTTCTCAACTCTAATGCCATATTCTCAAATACACACACTCTGACTTTCTAACTTAGAGTAATTGTGTACTAAATACACAGATAGATTTTCTTCATCATACTTTGTAGATCAAATTCTGTATTTATTTGTCTACTTGCTCATTATTTGGTTTGGCTGTGTTCCCACAAAAATCTCATCTTGAATTGTAGTTCCCATAATGCCCACATGTCGTGGGAGGAATCATGTGGAGGTAATTTAATCATGGGTGTTGTTACCCTCATGCTGTTCTCATGATAGTAAGTGAGTTCTCATGAGATCTGATGGTTTTATAAGGGGCTTTTTCCCCTTTTGCTTGGCACTTCTCCTTCCTGCCACCACGTGAAGAAGAGGGTGTTTGCTTCCCCTATTATATATAAACAAATAGTTGAACACCAAAAAAAAAAAAAAAAAAAAAAGTTAAAATGCTGCAAGGAAATATACCAAAAACTAGAAGTCATTATTTTGTTTCTATTTTTTTACACTTTATTGAATTTTTCAATTTTTTTACCCTATACATACATATAAAATTTTAAAATCACTAAAATATCTCAAATATAGTAATTATCTGACAAAATTTTGTTTTTTCAGAGTTCTTTTTCTCCTTCATCTTTTTATCCATCCTTAATCCTGACTAAGACAGAGAAGTTTGTCATGGAAATAGCAGACTTTGGTTGAAATTTATCTACCTCTTTATAAACATGTGATTTGAGACAAATTGCTCAATTTCTCTGAGCCTTAACTTTTTCATATAATGAAAATAGTGTTAAATGAGAATAATTAAAACGGTCTCACCTGAGATGGCGTGAAAAGGACTTTCTAGTGTAGTTGCTATAACAGAATTGAAGGAAAAATAGGGGAGTAGATGACCTCCCATTCTCCACTTTTCTCATTTTACTTTTATTTATTGTTCTTTTCCTTTTCTTTCACCTGTTTGATCTGTGTCCCCTAAATTCTGGATTAAATCAGAAGTCCTCTGAAAAATTGAAATCTGGTTTATTTGTTTGAAATCTTGTCTGCTCAATAAAACACACACTAGGATTGACAGGGCCAGAGAAACTAAATATCTTCAGGATATTCTGTAAGTGCTGTTTCTAAATTCTCCCCGCCATTTTCCTTTTTCTCACTGTCTCCTTTTGAGCTTCGTAACTCTTGGCACCAGGGGAAAAAATTTAAAGTTTTTAAAAAGCAACCTGAGGCCAGAGTTTGAAAAGCTTACAAAAAGAAAAAATTACTGTATACATAATATTCTACATTGCCTTTTCCTAGCCAAAAAAGATGTCAGAAACTTTTCAAACGTGGAGATGCAGAATAGGTTTGGCATATACAGGGGAGGGGATTGTGGAATCTAATTCCAAACAGGGAAAACAAAGTTTGAATTTATTTTCTAAGTGACTCAGGAGAGATTTAAAAGTTGAAATGTTACCATTTGTTTGGCTTCTCTCAACAGCATCAGCCATTTTCATTTCACGTGGGAAGAACAATATGAGACAAACAACCTAAGATTAAATGAAACCAGGTGGATTGGAGAGATGCATTTACATTTTACCACCTGGATAAGTGTATTTTCCTCTTGTGGCTTTATAGGCTTGGGGGCTGTTGAAAAAATTTGTCTATAAATTGAATCAACACTCATTAAACTCATTAAGAGAAATGTAGTTAGGAATTTAGTATGGAAAGCAAGCCCTTCGTTTTTATTGGATTTTACAATAAGGAGCACTCGAAGCTTTTAGACATTAAGGCAGGAAGGGGCTAACTATAGAAATCACTCCAGTGTGAGCTTCGACTTTGGAGAGGCTATGCTTCTCTAGAGAGAATGTATGCACAGCAGAAGAGTAAGATGAGGCAGATATTTTATTTCCTACACATCCCAAAATAATAACCCTACTCTGATTTATCTCACCATTACCCCATTGTTTCTCCCTCTCATCTGCAACAATTCTCTAACTCCTGACTGGTTTTCCTTTAGTTTCATTACTCTTCACAGATGACTTTTGAAAATATTTCACTCTCTGCAGCCTGATGATGACGACGAACATTTTGCTGTATGTTCAGAAACAATAAATTATTATATAATTATCACTGTGCACAAGACAGAAGAAACCTATCTCTTGAAAACAACACTTAAAATATTCATATAAAATGCAAATTAACTGTCTTTTCATAAGAGAATTATCTTTCTGTCCCATAAAGTTCTTCCAGGATAAAGAATTTCCACTTCCAAACTTTATTTCCAATGGTTTCAACTTACCAAATATGTAAACATATCCCAGGCTCCAGGAGCTATGCTAGGTACTATACGTAGTATACAAGAGGGAAAAAGAGAAGGCAACTGCCAATCTCTTTCTGGGAACTTTATACCTTACCTTACTGACGTACCATTTACTATGGATTAAACAGAGTTAAAGAAGATAACTAATTTTTACAAGCCAGTGACCTGCCATTTGAATCCGAATTTTCAAAAATCCATGATTTTTTCACTATCCTAAAGTTTGAGACAACTCAGAAGGAAATAAACATTTGTACTAGGATCAGTCAAAATTCTGTTTATCAGAAGTAATCTTAGAGAGAGAGACTACTATATTAATTTGGAATAAATTATTTGATAAGCCCACCCACACCCCATACTATTTCTGATGGTTCTTTTGGTTTTTGATAAGATGGCAAGGGTGTAAATGACAAGAAAAAAATGTGTTGTTCCTGGGAAGGAAAGGGGAAGAAGGTGAGCAAAAAACTTTTAAACCCTTTAGACTCCCCAGTGCATTCAAGTCGGGCATCCGTGAAAACACTTGAAAAACTTGAGCTTCAAGTCATGGCCAACCTGGAGGTAAAACAGACTTAGTTCAGGTGGATCTGGGAATTGAAGGGGCAGCTTAGACTCTGCTGAAGTGTGAATTAGTGTTACATTTGATTGATTCTTTCTACTGCTTGGTGTTCCTGACACTGCTGTTTGTGAAGAAATTCCCACCTTTTTCATAGAAAACTAGCGATTGAGACTTCAGCTGTTTGACAACAGAAACTGAAAACCAACTCTAAGGGGCTAGAATATAACCTGCCTTTTAAACAAATTATCTTTTTAGGCCTGGATGTGTTCCAAGGGTGACTGAGGTCAGACTGTAGCGGGAAAGCCAATACCACCAGATGAACTTTATTTCACAAGGAACAACCAGGATCCCCAAATTGGAAGGACATTGGTGTGTCATCAAAGAATGAAGCATGACTTTGTTACTTTCTAGAATTGTCCCCATTCAATGGTCTAATAATAAGAAAACTTCTGCAAAAATAATGTCAATTCTTTTTCTGTAACGTAAAAAAAATCTTATAGTGAGAACCAGACTTGGTTCAACGTACACTCTGGAGATTAAACTAAAATCCAGCTTTAAAACCCTACCCTATAACCAGCATGGGCATTTATAATTTGTCATATTCAATACACTGTTGGTTCTCTCAGAGGCCATATGCATTATTTTGTGAAAGATAGTTTCAGGCAATGCCTGGAACATCTGTTGAATGATCAATCTTTGCATAGTAGCAAAAGGAAAATGCATTATTTCTGTTTTTATCTAGAAATTTCTGGAAAACTTGCAATGTCTTTTTTTAATGTTATGCCTTTGTTTCATGTAGTTTTCCAGACAAAATAATGAAGACATAAGCAAGCCAAGAGAGTTATCTAAGTTGAAAAGTTTGGATTGTTCTAATTATACCTAATTAGAGATCAAAATGAAAAGTGCTTAGTGTGAAACCATTAATCAAAAAGAAGTCACTGCTCACTACTCAACAGAATTAAATGCACCAATATGATTTCCTTTTCTAAGTAAGCAATGTACTAGTCAATCATTACTTACAACATGATCCATTTAAATAATTAAACGATATTTCAGGTCTTGTGTGCTATTTGACGAGGAATAATGAGGTCTTTAATAACAATTTCATGCTTGAATTTTCACATCTGGAGGAAAGAAAGCCAATGTTCTGGAGTGGAGGATGAAAATATCAAAGTGTTTTTCTGATACAGAAAGAAAAGAATATACTACTACCCTTTCGTATTCTCTAGATTTGGCATAGATTCTTTGAGAAGCCATTAATGTCTACCTAAATAAGCATTCTCTCACCTTCTTTTTAAACTCCCAGTGATGCCAATTTAAGTAGAATACAAATGGCATTCTATCTCACTATGGAATTGAGTCACAGACTCATGCAATGAGACAATGGACAGGACAGAGATAAATGCAGCTGTTATGGACTTAATCATGTCCACCTTAAATTCATATTTTGAAGCCCCAACCCCAAATATGACTATATTTGGAGATGTGGCATTTAAGGAGATAATTAAGGCTAAATGAAGTCGTAATGGTGGGATCCTGCTTCATTATGTCTGATGACCTTACAAGAAGAGAGAGAAAGAGACACCAGGCCTGTGTGAGTACAGAGAAAAGGCCATGTGAGGGAACAGTGAGAAGGCAACCATCTGCAAGCCAAAGAGAGAGGCCTCTGGAGAAACCAAACTTGCCACCATCTTGAAATTGAACTTTCAGTCTCCAGAACTGTGAGAAACAAATTTCTGTTGTTTAAGTTATCCAGCTTGTGTTATTTTGTTATGGCAGCCCTAGTAGGCTAATAGATCAAGCCTACGAATAAGAACATACCACTGTGTTCTAATAAACATTGCCATCAAATTTGGTATTTCTAATTTAATTAGCCTTCTTTCTCTTATTTATTTACTTTTTCAACCAACACAGACACTTTACTGATGCTAGGATCAGCATTGGAAAAGACCAGAAATGCCTCTGCTCTCACAGATCTTATGATCTCATTGAGATACAGAGAAAATAAATAATGAAACAAATGATAAACAGTGTAATTTCTGATAATAAGAAGTCCTGAGAAGTAATTAAACAGTAAGATGATAGAGAGCCTGGAGAAGGGTCTACTTTAGGGAGGGAGATCTGGAAGGCCATTGTGAGGAGGTGGCATTTAAGTGGAGAAATGGAGAGTGAGAAGGATCTGAGTGAAGAGCTGGAAAGGAAGTTTTTCAGAGAGAGGGAACAGCCAGGGCAAACTCGTAGTGATGGGAATGAACTTGGTTTGCTTGAGACACTGGAAAACAAGCCAGTGTGACTATAATATCCTGAACAAACGACAGGGTGGTATGATGCATTGAAAGAAAAGGCTGGTCCTAGAGTAGTACACAGAGTGAATGTTAAAAGTCTAGGGATTCCATTTTCCATTTTATATAGCAGTCACTCATATAAGACTATACTTTCATTTTTCTCTCTTCCTTAATATATTGTCTTCTGTAAGCTTCTGTGAGTCTACACTTGCCTCAGTTTCCTCATAAACTACTGACTGTTCCTTCTAAAACTCCTGTTTGGCCCTTCTCTTTTGTACTGGAAATGTCAGAGGGTGCCAGGGGCTAGTCTTTGCCCCCATCTCTCTTTCTCACTCATCCAGGCTCTTGACGTCACAGTGGTACTTCAATTCTACCCTGGCATGGCATTAGGCGTTGTCATACTATAATTAACAGCTAAATAAGCTCTCAGTGCCCCCTCCCTGCCTACTCCACACCTAGTTTTCTCTGTCTCATAATGGCACAGCCCTCCCTAGACTTGATGGCTCAAGCCCAAAACCTTGAAAATGTCTCCCTCTCTCTCACCTGCATTTTCATAATCTACCATTTAGCTCCCCAAACACCCCAAATCCACCCACCTGTCTTCACCAAGTCCAGTCATCATTTACTGCCATAACTATAGCAATAGCCTCTTAATGATCTTTGAATTTCCATCTTTGTTTTCCCTGCCACCTGTTCTCCATTCAGTGACCAGTGGTCTTATAAAGGCAAAAGTCAGATTACATCATTCCCTCCAAAGGCCTCCACTGCACTTAGAACACAATCTGACCTACCCAGCCAAGCAAGTCATGGCTTCACCTTATCCCGACTGGCCTCACATCACTCTCCCCGCTGCTCATTGGGCCCCACTGCACTGACCTCACTTCTTTTCTTTGCAATACACCAAGCTTATTTCCACTTACTGTGGACCAACCACACTATTATGTCCCCACTCAGAATTCTCTCTCTCCACATTTCCATGGGGTGACTCCTTACCTCAGCTCAAAAATCTCCAAGAGGCCAGGTGCGGTGGCTCACGCCTGTAATCCCAGCACTTTGGGAGGCCTAAGCGGGTGGATCACGAGGTCAGGAGATCGAGACAATCCTGGCTAACACAGTGAAACCCCGTCTCTACTAAAAACACAAAAAAATTAGCCGGGCATGGTGGCGGGCACCTGTAGTCCCAGCTACTCGGGAGGCTGAGGCAGGAGAATGGCGTGAACCGAGATAGCGCCACTGCAGTGAGCCGAGCTTGCAGTGAGCCGAGACAGCGCCACTGCACTCCGGCCTGGGTGAAGGAGCAAGACTCCGTCTCAAAAAAAAAAAAAATCTCCAAGAGGTTTTCCATAGCCTCCCAATGTAAAGTGGCCCTCTCCTTACTCACTCCACTATTACCCTCAATCTCATTATACTCTTTCTTTCCTTCTTTATGCTTTCCACAATCTGAAATAATGGGGGTTGTTTAATCATTCACTGTCTCCCCTTAGTAATATGTAAGCTCCAAAAGGCCAGGACATTTGTCTACCTTATTTATTGCATGTCCCCCATTCTATGCCAAGTAAGTAGATGGAATCTATAGTTCCATCTTGCTTCTATGTCACAAACACAGAGGCTGTTTTCATAGGGATTTCCAAGGTAGTTTTTTACAGTACATCTGTGACTAGGATGAAATACATAGGTACATCTTCCCTCACTGCCAAGAGTTTTACTGATGGAAGTGAACTGGCTCTCCAGAGAAGCAAGTATTGGTTCTAAAATCCTGTGTTTAATAGGACAACATTGCTACCAGATATTTATCATGCCTTTGTTTTGCATAGGGTGACTTATCTTGCATCATGCAAATACTGCAAAAAAATATCTAACTGTATTTCTCTTTTAACTGTTCTCAAGGAGTTCGTAAACTAAATAATAAAAGAGATGGAAAAACAACTGCAATGTAATATATAATGTCTAATAATAGAAATATGGACCTAAAAGCATAGGTAAGGGGACAGTTCATGCTTCTTGAGGGTATGGCAGCAAAACAGGCAGCACAGGCTGGAGTGACATTGGGCAAGTCTTTGATGGACAACTGTGACAACCAGAGAAGGACGTAGGACATTACTAAAGTGGAAACTATCTGAAAAGTTAGCCAATGTAAATAAGCATGAATTTTTTAAGAGAGCCTTTTTTTAATAATAAAAGTTTCAATGCCACAGCAAGACAAAATAATACTAACAGTAGTATGCATGTGATATCATAGCATCAAATTACACAAAGCAAAAGTAGATAGAACAAAAACTAGAAATAGGTAAGTTCAATCCCATAGTTGGATATTTTCATACGTTACTCTCAGGGTTTGATAAAACAAGTAAATAAAAGATCAATAAGGGTACAAAAGATTTAAACCCAAAGTTGGCTGAATTTCTTTACGTAGAACCTAATACTTAACATTTCCAAAATACACATTCTTTATAAGTACACGTGTCCTTTGATGATGTAGTCAGAGAAGAAAAATGCATGAAACTTTTTAAGAATAATGAATCATATCAAAGATGAGCATCAGCAGTTATCTGATATAGCTTAATATTGGGGATGGTAATATTTGGTTTCCAACTCTACAATTCTAGTTTGCATGCTGACACTATAGACTAGAGTTAACAAAGTGATTAAACCAAGTTTGCAGATGTCTTTTGTTTAGACTACAATGTTTTAAAGAATTCTAATTTGATGCCAATATTAAAAGTCAGATTTTTGTGTCTTCTTGGGAGACACATCCATTTAAGCCCTTTGCCCATTATTTAATCAGGTTATTTGAGGGTTTTTTTTTGCCATTGAGTCATAGGAGTTTCTTACATATTTCCGATATCAACACTTCTCAAATATATGATTTGCAAATATTTTCTCCCCTTCCATAGGTTGCCTTTTCCTTTTGATGACTGTATCTCTTGCTGTGCAGAACTTTTGAGTTTGATGTAGTCCCACTTGCCTAGTTTTGCTTTTGCTGCCTGCATTTTTGATATCATATTCAAAAAATCATTGCCAAGACCAATGCCTAGGAGATTTTTTTTCTGTTTTCTTCTAGGAGTTTTAGAGTTGAGGTCTTATAATTAAGTCTTTAATCCATCTTGTATTCATTTTTGTATATAGTGTACAATAAAGATCCAACTTCATTCTTTTGCATGCGGATACAGTTTTCCAAATACCACTTATTGAAGACTCTTCTTTTCTCATTTTGCATTTTTGATGACCTTGTCAGAGATTAATAGACCTAACATGCATAGATTTATTTCTGGGCTCTCTTTCTGTTCCATTGATCTACTAGTCTGTTTTTATCCCAGGTTTATTAAAAGGTGCTTGCCATTACTAATCATCAGGGCAGCGCAAAAGAAACATACATGAGATATCACTTCACATCTGTTAGCATGGCTATTACTTTTAAAAAACATAACAAGTGTTGGTGAAGATGTGGAGTAAAGGGAACCTTTGAATACTGTTGATGGGTATGTAAATTGGTACAGCCATTATGGAAAATGGTGTGGAAGTTCTCACAAAAAATTAAAAATAAAACTGCCATCTGATCTAGCAATTCCACTTCTGGGTATTTATCCATCCAAAGAATTGAAATCAGGATCTCAAAGACATAGTTGTACTCTCATATTCATTGTAGCATTATTCACTAAAGTCAACACATGGAAACAACCTAAATGCTTATGGATGGATGAATGGATTCAGAAAATGTGGTACTTACATACAATGGATGTATTATTCAGCCTGAAAGAAGAAAGAAATCCTTCAATTTGCAATCACATAGATGGGTCTGGAGGGCATTATTCTAACAGCAATAAGCCAGACACAGAAAGACAAATACTGTATGATCCCACTTATATATGGAATGTAAAGTAGTCAAACTAGTAGAAGCAGAGAGAAGAATGGTGGTTTTCAGGGGCTGGTGGTAGAGAGAAGTAGGGTGATGATGGTCAAAGGGTACAACATTTTGGTTATACAAGGTAAATAAATTCTGGAGATCTACTATACATCATAATGCCTATATGTAACAATACTGTATTGTATACTTAATTTTGCTAAGAGGATAGATTTTGTGTTGTGTTCTTACCATAAATAGTAGCAATAATAATAACAATAATAATGATGAAGAAGAAGTAAGAGGAAACCTTGGGAGGTGAGGGACATGTTTACAGTCTTGATGGTGGTGGTGGTTTCACGGTGTGTACTTACCCCAGACTCCTCCAGTTACATACATTAAATATGTACAGCTTTTTACATGTCAATAACAGCTCAGTAAAGTGGTTTTAAAAAAATTAACTCAGCAGATCTTACATAAAACTGCGAATTGCTGACTTTCTTTGAAAGACTAAAAGGTGTGTCAAGGCTGGTGGACGCTCTTAAAAGGCTACCATGGGCTGAAACTGACGGACTGCCTCATTTAGGTGGGACAGGCAAGCAGGTTTGACTTTGCCAGAGTTCCCTTCCCACTTAGGTAGGACCCTCATTTTACCTGGCACTGTGCATCCTAAGCTTACTGCTTCTGCCTTTTGGCTTAATGTATTTACTCTGATGAGAAAAATTAAGAGATTTAAGAAAAATGTTTAAGTCAACATTTACTGAAGTGTAATGTACATTAAGAAAAGTGAATTAATTTGTAGGTCTTAATATGTTTTCACAAAATAAACTCATTTATGTGACCACCACATAGAACAATAAATAAAAGATTACAGCATCCCAAAAGTCTCTCTCATGTCTCTACCCTTCATGATTATCAACCACAGAATATAAAAACTATTCTAACTTCTAACACCATGGATTTGTTTTCACTGGTTTTTCACTTTTTAAAATGGGATACTACTATGTACTCTTTTATGTCTAGTTTCTTTCAATCAACGTAATAATTTTGAAATTCATTCAGCTTATTTTTACAACAATAAATTACCCATTTTCTTTGGTGGATAGTACGCAACTGTGTGAACATATCGTAATTTATCCATTCTACTACCGATTGCTCTCAGTTTGCTTCCAGTTTGTGGCACTTATTTATAATGCAGTTATTAAAATTCTTTTACATGTCAATTGATGTACATATCTGAGTTTTTCTTTGGAGTATACATGTAAAAGTGGAGTTGCTAGATGAAAAAGTAGGTATACATACAACTTTGAAGGATACTGCCAACAGTTTTCTAAAGTGACTGTATACATTGACATTCTCACCAGGAGTAGCTGAGAGTTCAGCTGTTCATACTGTCACCATCATTTGGTGTTGCAACATTTTATTTTTTTTTAATTGTAGTCATTTTGTTGTTATGGATGGTATCTCATTGGAGTTTTGATTTGCAATTCTCTGATGACTAATAATGTTAAGCAATTTTCATGCATTTATTTGCTATTTCAATGTCCTTTGCTGAGAATTGCTTATTCAAGACTTTAGGCTATTTTTAAATGGGGGGACTACCTGTTGGTTTTTGGTTTGTATGTGTTCTTTATATATTTTGCATAAATTTCTTGTATGCAGAATCTGTATTAAAATATATTCTTTTAGTCACTGGCCAGCCTTTCACTCATTTAACAATGTCTTTTGGTAAACAAACGTTCTTAATTTTTATGATGATAAAAATTAAAGAACTTTAATTATTTTAATTTTTATCAATCAGTGCTTCATCTTCCTTTATCACGAGTGCTTTTTGATCACTTTTAAATTTTACTTTTCAATTGTTTATTGCTAATATATATTTATAGCCATATCTATTTAATATAATGTGAGTGATCTTTGTGTGTTTAACTTGTAACCTGCAACTGTAATAAATGTACTCATGTTTTATATGCTCAATGATGGCATCTTTTCTTATCTTACTTCACATTTTAGGACCAATGAGACAATGGTGAATAAAGTTATATCAGTTATCTCTTACAGCATAACAAATTACTTTGACATTTAATAGTTTGAAAAAACAAACATTTACTATTTCATAGGCCAAGAATGCGGGTGATGCTTATTTGAGTGCCTATGGCTTAAGATGTTTCATGAAATTATAGTCAACCAGTTACCTGAAGTTGTGGTCTTACTGAAGACTCTAATGGAAGAGTGTAGAAAAGGTGATTTATTTCTGAACCTACTCACGTTTGTTGGCAGGCTTAGGATCTCCAATACTTGAGCATCTTCACATGGCTATATCAAGAGAGGGCAGCTGGCTTCTCCTCTGGAAAATGACTTAAGAAAGAACACCTACAGGCACACAAGAGAAAGAGAGAAAGTGTGTTTAGATGGAAGCGACAGTCTTTTTATAGCCTCATCTCAGAAAAACATTCTATCACTTCTGCCATATTTGTTAGAAGTGAATCAGTAAGTCCAGTCTTGACTCAAGGGGAGAGAATTATACAAGGGTATCAATACCAGAATATGGAAATCATGGGGGACTGTCTTGAAAGTTGCGTAACACAGAAGTGGTGATAATGGGCTTCTTTGCCTCAATCCTAATCTTAGTAGTGATATTTCCAATATTTCCTATAAATTATACCCTTTATTATAGCTATATTTAATACTGTCTTCAGATTGAGAACGTTCTCATCTATTCAAAATTACTAAAAGGTTGTTTTTAACTATGAATTTTTTGAATTTTATCCAATATTTTCTCTGTACCTATTGTGATAATTATTATTTTCTCCTTTGTTTTGTTAATGAGTGTATTTTCTTTCTTTTTTTTTTTTTTTTTTTTTTTTTGAGACAGAGTCTCTTAATACAGTGGCACGATCTCAGCTCACTGAGCTTCCCAGGTTCACGCCATTCTCCTGCCCCAGCCTCCTGAGTAGCTGGGACTACAGGCGCCCGCCACCACGCCCGGCTAATTTTTTGTATTTTTAGTAGAGATGGAGTTTCACCCTGTTAGCCAGGATGGTCTCAATCTCCTAACCTCGTGATCTACCTGTCTTGGCCTCCCAAAGTTCTGGGATTACAGGCATGCGCCACCGCACCCGACCTGTTAATGAGTGTATTTTCATTGATGAACTTCTTAAAGGTTAATCAGCCTCAATTTTCTAATATGAACTCAACTTGGTTGTGGTGCTATACTTTTTATATATTGATAGGTTTAGTTTGTAAACGTTTCTGTTAGCATTTTTCCACCAATGTTCATAAGAGAGACTGATTTATAATGTCAATCTCATTATATGTCAATCTTTCTGTAATGTCACTGTTAGGAATTGCTATCAGAATTTTTCTGACCTTATGAGTTGAAAAGTGCTCCTTGTTTTTCAGAGTGTGTATAAGACTGATATTTTCTCTGTAAGTGTTTGAAAAAAATTACTAGCAAAGCCAGTTGGGTCTCAAGATTTTTGTTTGGTTTTATTCATTGTGAATTTGATTACTTTAATAAATATTATTCTATTCAAATGATCTATTTCCTGTGTCACTTTGATAGTTTTTCTCAAAACTTTGCTCAATAGATATGAGGTCTAAAATTTACTAAAATAAAATTGTTTAACAAATACTCTTATTTTCTTTTTAATGTCCATAGTATCTGTAATAATGTCTCTCTTGCATTCATTATATTGGTAATTTTTGACTTCTCACTACCTTTTTTACGGTCAAAGCGGAATCTGGTCATTTTTAATAATGTTTCCAAATAACCACCTTTTGATTGTTGATAATGTCATGTCTATTATTATTTATTTTCTACTTCATTAGTTTTATTAACTTTCTTATATTCATTATTTTCTTCCTTTTACTTTCTTCGGATCTAATTTCCTACCCTTTATCTAATTATTTGGAGTGGATACCTTAGATCATTAATTTTCAGCCTTTCTTAATTTCTAATACATCTAAACAAGGCTTTAAATTTTCCTCAAAGCAAGACTTTAAGCTAATATTTTAAAAGGTTTGATGTAATATGTTTTCTTTTTCATTGAGCTTAAAATATTTTCTAATTTTCACTATTTTTTGACTCATTGATTCTTTAAACATGTATTTTTAAATTTTCTGTCACTTGAGACTATCTAGTTAGCTTTTAATAATTCTTTTCTAGCTTATTTCTACCCTGAGCAAAATAACCTGCCAGATTTCAATCTTCTACCATCTCGAGACTTGCTTTACCCTTCCGCATAAGATCAAGTTTGCTAAATATTTCCTGTGTGCTTGAATGTGGACCTTACATTTGCTGGCTACAGTGGTGTGTACATGTCAATTGGATCAATTAATAAATCAACTTTTTAATTTTTATTTTTTATTTGTTTTCTCTAATAGTTACTTAGAGGGTTACATTGTTTGTCATTATGATTGTGAACTATTCCTCCGTTAAAATTTGTTAACTTTTCCTTTACATATTTTGAGGCTTTATTTTAGATTATACACATTTAGATTAACATTTTTCTGGTAAATTGGTTCTTATTTATTCATTTTTTGCCAGCCTTATTTAGGCTATAATTTACATATCACAGAATTCATTCTTTTAAAATGTAAACTAAAATGGATTTTAGTATATTTACATAATTGCAAAATGTTACTATAATCAATTTTTAAATATTTTAAACCCATTGACATTTGTGGTAACTCTTTGTTCTGCTACCCTAACCTCCAGCATGAGCAACTACTATTCTAATATTTTCTTCATAGATTTGGACATTTTATATAAATGGAATCATACAATATGTGATTTTTTTTACCAGGTTTTTAAACTTAGTATATATTTCAAGATTCATTTATGTTGGAACATATAGTAGTATTTTCTTCCTTTTTTGTTACCAAACAGCCATTCGTCTTATGGATATTCATTTTTATATACATCCTTCAATTAGTAGACATTTTACTTAATTCTACTTTTATGCTATTATGAATAATACTGCTATAAAAATTTATGTACAAGTTGTATGTGGGTGTATATTTTTATTTGTTTGGGTATATTACCAGGAGTGAAATTGCTGGGTATTATAATAACTTCATGTTTAACACTCTAGGAAACTGCCAAACTGTTTGTGCTTATTTGCCATTTGTATATTCTTTGGATAAATGTGTAATCAGAGCCTTTGCTCATTTTTAATTGGGTTATTTGTCTTTTTATTATTGGTTTGTGTGGGTTCTTTATAAATACAAGATACATGTGCATATTGGATATATATGATTTGCAAATAATTTCCCTCATTCTGTGGGTTGTCTTCTCAGATGCTTCACAATGTTCTTTAAAGTGCAAAGTGCTTTTAATTTTGATGAAGTTCAATTCATATGCATTTTTTGGCATGTGCACTTGGTGTCATATCTAAGAAGGCTTTGCCATGAAGGTATATCATAAAGATATGTTCCTATGTTTTCTTCTATGAGATTTTTAGTTTAGCTCTTACATTTAGATCTATAATTTATTTGAAGTTAATTTTTGTGTACAGTATAAGGAAGGTATCCAATTTCATTCTTTACATATGGGTATCCAGTTATCCCAGTACTTATTGAACAAACTTTTTCTTCCAATTAAATTGTGTTGAAACTTTGTCAAAAAATTAGTTGACAGCAAATGTCAGGATTTACTTTTGTACTTTCCATTCTTTTACATTGATCTATATGTCTATCCAAATGCTAATACCACATCGTCTTGGTTTTTGTAGCTTTGAAGTAGGTTCTACAATCGGGAACTGTAAATCCTCCAATTTTGTTCTTTTTTCATAAAGCTTGTTTTGGCTATCCTGGTTCTCTTGCACTCTATATGAATTTTAGAATCAAGTTATCAATTTCCGAAAAAAATGTCAGCTATCTGTAATTTTGATAAGTATTGCATTAACTGTGTAGATCAATTTGTGGAGTATTACCATCTTACAATAATAAATCTTCCAACCCATGAACATAGATTTTAATATTTAAGTCTTCCAAATTTCTTTCATCAGTGTGTTGCAGTTTCCAGAGTACAAGTTTTGCACTTCTTTCGTTAATTTCATTTCTAAGTATTTATAGCTTTTGAAGCTGTCGTAAATGGAATTGTATCCTTAATTTCTTTTTCAGATTGTTAATTGCTAGTGTATAGAAATACAATTGGTTTTGCATATTTGTCTTACATCTTGAACATTACTGTGCTCATTTATTAATTCTAATTGTTTCCTTACAAGATCCTGTCTTCTAACAATAGGGCTCAATATTATTACCCAGTCACACCTGGAGTAGAGCTTCTGCCCTGTGAATGGGGGTGGATGGAAGAAGGAAGCCCCAGACTTTTCAGCTGCTCTTGCTTGGACTAGAGCTTCTGCAACACGGATCTGGGGGTAGTAATGATAAATGCTGTCAGCCTGTCCTTTCTGAGAAGATACCACGGCCCTTGACTGGGAGCTGGGAGGAATGCAAGCCCTGTGTTCTTGGCTGCAACTCCTCTTGGCTGGAGTAGAGCTTCTGTCATGCTCAGCTGGAGAGCAGGGGAAGGGAGCACGTCTTTAGTTCAAATGCCACCTATTTTTACTGTTCTTAATAAGACTTAGGAGATTTTCTTAAATAAATATGTCTCCATTTGCTGGATGCCCTTAGACATTTTCCAAAAATTATAGATTTGTGTCATTGTTTTTCCTTTGTTAAAACTTAATAATTTTCACCAGTTACAGTTGTTTCACTAGGCAAAGGATCCTCTGAGCTCCTCATGACATCATTCAAGATGTGACTCTTGTCACTTCTTTTATTACTATAAAATTCCCTCATTATTTCCTAAATCCTAGTTTATTAGATAATAATATAACTACATCAGCTTTTTAAAAATGAATAGTATTTGCATAATTATCTCTACTCTTTATTTTCAGCCTGCCTCTTTTCTCATATTTAAGGTACATTCATTATAAACAGCATATAACTGGCTTTTGATTTTGAATCAGTTCACAGTCTTTGTTTTCAAATTGGAGTATTTTTTTCTAGTAGTTTCAACATATTTGGGCTCAAATCTACCATAATACTTTGTAATATTTTGTTTAATCTGCTTTCTGTTCTTTATGTCTTCTTTCTTGCCTTCCACCAAAATAACCAAATAAATTGTATTATTTAATTTCCCTCCTTCAATAATATGTTTAGTATAATTTTCCCTATCAACTTTCTGGTGGTATTAGAAATTACCATATGTATCTTTGACTTATCAGAGTCTATATAAATTAGTACTATTTTCCTTTTCTAGACAGTGCAAAACCTTGTATCACTTTAATTCTCATTTATTCTCCTCCAACCTTTTGTACTATTGTTTTCTTGTAATTTAATTCTACATTTATTTTAAACACCACAAGGCAGCATTATTACTGCTTAATATATAGTCAATAGACATTTTCCCAGTGCTTTGGGAGGCCACAGTGGGAGGGCTGCTTGAGGACAGGAGTTCAAGATTAGCCAGGGCAACATAGCCAGGCCCCATCTCTACAAAAAAAATATAAAATAAAAAAATTAGCCATGTGTACTGGTGGGCACCTATAGTCCCAGCTGTTCAGGAGGCTGAGGCAGGAGGATTGCTTGAGCTCAGTAATTTGAGGATTGGTGAGCTATCACTGTGCCACTGCACTTGAGCCAGAATTTGTCTCTTTTTTTTTTTTTTTTTTTTTTGAGATGTAGTCTTTCTCCGTCGCCCACGCTGGAGTGCAGTGGCGCAATCTCAGCTCACTGCAAGCTCCGCCTCCCGGGTTCACGCCATTCTTCTGCCTCAGCCTCTCCGAGTAGCTAGGACTACAGGCGCCCGCCACCACGCCTGGCTAACTTTTTGTATTTTTAGTAGAGATGGGGTTTCACTGTGGTCTCGATCTCCTGACCTCGTGATCCACCTGCCTCGGCCTCCCAAAGTGCTGGGATTACAAGTGTGAGCCACCACGCCTGGCCTGTCTCTTAAAAAAAAATAAACGTTTAAAACTTTCAAAATATTCACCCTTTTCGACATCTGCCCTTCTATCTGGGGTTATGTCATTCTTCTTGACAGACTTCTTTGTTAAGTTTTTTGTTGTAAGCTAAGCCTGCTAGTGAATCAGTCTTTTAGACTTTTTTTTTTTTTTTACCAAAAAATGTCTTTATCTTAATTTTTAAAGGGTATTTTTATTTTATATAGAATTCCAGGTTGATAGAGTTTTTGTTTTATCTCAAGATGTCATTCTGTTATTTTATGCTTCCATCATTTTGGTTAGAAAGACAGATATCAAAATTATTCTTGTTTCTTTTTAGGTAGCACACCTTTGTTTTCTGTCTGCTTCTAAGAAACTATTTTTGCCTTTGTATTTAGCAGTTTTACAATAATGTGCCTATGTATGTCTTATTTTTCACTGATCATCTTGGAGTCACAGCAATTTTTAAATCTGTGTCTTGGTGATGGTTTACATCATTGTTTTGCCAATATACCTTCAAATACTGCTTCTGTCCCGTTTTATCCCTTCTCTTCTTCAGGAACTCAAATTAAACATGTTAAGCATCTTTAATCCTTGACCAAATTTCCTGTTTCAATTATCCATTCTATCCCAAAAGTTAGTGAATTAAAACAACAATCACTTTTTTTAAAACTCACAATTCCGTGAATTAGGAATTTTGTCAGACCACAGTGGTGATGACTAAGCTGGGATGACTTGAATAGCTAAGGAGCAGTCATATTGGCTCTACTGGGGCAATATATCTGAGGCATTAGTTCTGGTTTTTGCTTGGATTCTTCAGATGTCCTTCCTCTGGCCTTTCAGATGCCCATCTTGAACTTTCTTAAGTCATAAGAGTCTAAGACCAACAAAAGGAAAAATTTAATGTGGTCACGCATCAACATCAAACTACTCCTAGCTAAAGGAGGAAGTTTGAACCCATGGCAAAGAAGTTAAAAACCTTGAAAAAAATTAGACAAATGGCTAACCAGAATAACCAATGCAGAGAAGTCCTTAAAGGACCTGATGGAGCTGAAAACCAAGGCATGAGAACTACGTGATGAATGCACAAGCCTCAGTAGCCGATTCGATCAACTGGAAGAAAGGGTATCAGTGATGGAAGATCAAATGAATGAAATGAAGTGAGAAGAGAAGTTTAGAGAAAAAAGAATAAAAAGAAATGAACAAAGCCTCCAAGAAATATGGGACTATGTGAAAAGACCAAATCTACGTCTGACTGGTGTACCTGAAAGCGATGGGGAGAATGGAACCAAGTTGGAAAACACTCTGCAGGATATTATCCAGGAGAACGTCCCCAATCTAGCAAGGCAGGCCAATGTTCAGATTCAGGGAATACAGAGAACGCCACAAAGATACTCCTCCAGAAGTGCAACTCCAAGACACAAATGTGTCAGATTCACCAAAGTTGAAATGGAGGAAAAAATGTTAAGGGTAGCCAGAAAGGTTGGGTTACCCACATCAGACTAACAGCGGATCTCTCGGCAGAAACTCTACAAGCCAGAAGAGAGTGGGGGCCGATATTCGACATTCTTAAAGAAAACAATTTTCAACCCAGAATTTCATATCCAGTCAAACTAAGCTTTATAAGTGAAGGAGAAATAAAATTCTTTACAGACAAGGAAATGCTGAGAGATTTTGTCACCACCAGGGCCTGCCCTAAAAGAGCTCCTGAAGGAAGCACTAAACATGGAAAGGAAAAATCGGAACCAGCCACTGCAAAAACATGCGAAATTGTAAAGACCATCGAGGCTAGGAAGAAACTGCATCAACTATTGAGCAAAATAACCAGCTAACATCATAATGACAGGATCAAATTCACATGTAACAATATTAACCTTAAATGTAAATGGGCTAAATGCTCCAATTAAAAGGCACAGACTGGCAAATTTGATAAAGAGTCAAGACCCATCAGTGTGCTGTATTCAGGAAACCCATCTCACATGTAGACACACACATAGACTCAAAATAAAGGGATGGAGGAAGATCTACCAAGTAAATGGAAAACAAAAAGGCAGGGGTTGCAATCCTAGTCTCTGATAAAACAGACTTTAAACCAACAAAGATCAAAAGAGACAAAGAAGGCCATTACATAATGGTAAAGGGATCAATTCAACAAGAAGAGCTAACTATCCTAAATATATACGCACCCAAAACAGGAGCACCCAGATTCATCAAGTCCTTAGAGACCTACAAAGAGACTTAGACTCCCACACAATAATAATGGGAGACTTTAACACCCCATTGTCAACATTAGACAGATCAACGAGACAGAAAGTTAACAAGGATATCCAGGAATTGAACTCAGCTCTGCACCAAGCGGACCTAATAGACATCTACAGAACTCTCCACCCCAAATAAACAGAATATACATTCTTCTCAGCACCACAAGGCACTTATTCCAAAATTGACCACATAGTTGGAAGTAAAGCTCTCCTCAGCAAATGTAAAAGAACAGAAATTATAACAAACTGTCTCTCAGACCACAGTGCAATCAAACTAGAACTCAGGATTAAGAATCTCACTCAAAACCGCTCAACTACATGGAAACTGAACTACCTGCTCCTGAATAACTACTGGGTACATAACGAAATGAAGGCAGAAATAAAGATGTTCTTTGAAACCAACGAGAACAAAGACACAACATACCAGAATCTCTGGGACACATTCAAAGCAGTGTGTAGAGGGAAATTTATAGCACTAAATGCCCACAAGAGAAAGCAGGAAAGATCTAAAATTGACACCCTAACATCATTAAAAGAACTAGAGAAGCAAGAGCAAACACACTCAAAAGCTAGCAGAAGGCCAGAAATAACTAAAATCAGAGCAGAACTGAAGGAAATAGAGACACAAAAAACCCTTCAAAAAATCAATGAATCCAGGAGCTGGTTTTTTGAAAAGATCAACAAAATTGATAGACCGCTAGCTAGACTAATAAAGAAGCAGAGAGAGAAGAATCAAATAGACACAATAAAAAAGTGATAAAGGGGATATCACCGCCGATACCACAGAAATACAAACTACCATCAGAGAATATTATAAACACCTCTATGCAAATAAACTAGAAAATCTAGAAGAAACGGATAAATTCCTCGACACATACACCCTCCCAAGACTAAACCAGGAAGAAGTTGAATCTCTGAATAGATTAATAACAGGCTCTGAAATTAAGGCAATAATTAATAGCTTACAAACCAACCAAAGTCCAGGACCAGATGGATTCATAGCCGAATTCTACCAGAGGTACAAGGAGGAGCTGGTACCATTCCTTCTGAAACTATTTCAATCAATAGAAAAAGAGGGAATCCTCCCTAACTCATTTTATGAGGCCAGCATCATCCTGATACCAAAGCCTGGCAGAGACACAACAAAAAAAGAGAATTTTAGACCAATATCCCTGATGAACATCGATGCAAAAATCCTCAATAAAATACTGGCAAACTGAATCCAGCAGCACATCCAAAAGCTTATCCACCATGATCAAGTGGGCTTCATCCCTGGGATGCAAGGCTGGTTCAACGTATGCAAATCAATAAATGTAATCCAGCATATAAACAGAACCAACGACAAAAACCATATGATTATCTCAATAGATGCAGAAAAGGCCTTTGACAAAATTCAACAACCTTCATGCTAAAAACCCTCAATAAATTAGGTATTGATGGGATGTATCTCAAAATAATAAGAGCTGTCTATGACAAACCCACAGCCAATATCAAACTGAATGGGCAAAAACTGGAAGCATTCCCTTTAAAAACTGGCACAAAACAGGGATGCCCTCTCTCACCACTCCTATCCAACATAGTGTTGGAAGTTCTGGCCAGGGAAATCAGGCAGGAGAAGGAAATAAAGGGTATTCAATTAGGAAAAGAGGAAGTCAAATTGTCCCTGTTTACAGATGACGTGATTGTATATCTAAAAAACCCCATCGTGTCAGCCCAAAATCTCCTTAAGCTGATAGGCAACTTCAGCAAAGTCTCAGGAAACAAAATCAATGTGCAAAAATCACAAGCATTCTTATACACCAGTAACAGACAAACAAGAGAGCCAAATCATGAGTGAACTCCCATTCACAATTGCTTCATAGAGAATAAAATACCTAGGAATCCAACTTACAAGGGACATGAAGGACCTCTTCAAGGAGAACTACAAACCACTGTTCAATGAAATAAAAGAGGATACAAACAAATGGAAGAACATTCCATGCTCATGGGTAGGAAGAATCAATATCGTGAAAATGGCCATACTGCCCAAGGTAACTTATAGATTCAATGCCATCCCCGTCAAGCTACCAATGACTTTCTTCACAGAATTGGGAAAAACTACTTCAAAGTTCATATAGAACCAAAAAAGAGCCCTGATTGCCAAGTCAATCCTAAGCCAAATGAACAAAGCTGGAGGCATCATGCTACCTGACTTCAAACTATACTACAAGGCTACAGTACCAAAACATCATGGTACTGGTACCAAAACAGAGATAAAGACCAACGGAACAGAACAGAGTCCTCGGAAATAACGCCGCATATCTACAACCATCTGATCTTTGACAAACCTGACAAAAACAAGCAATGGGGAAAGGATTCCCTCTTTAATCAATGGTGCTGGGAAAACTGGCTAGCCATATGTAGAAAGCTGAAACTGGATCCCTTCCTTACACCTTATACAAAAATTAATTCAAAATGGATTAAAGACTTAAATATTAGACCTAAAACCATAAAAACCGTAGAAGAAAACCTAGGCAATACCATTCAGGACATAGGCATGGGCAAGGACTTCATGTCTAAAACACCAAAAGCAATGGCAACAAAAGCCAAAATTGACAAATGGGATCTAATTAAACTAAAGAGCTTTTGCACAGCAAAAGAAACCACCATCAGAGTGAATAGGCAACCTACAAAATGGGAGAAAATTTTTGCAATCTATTCATCTGACAAAGGGCTAATATCTAGAATCTACAATGAACTCAAACAAATTTACAAGAAAAAAACAACCCCATCAAAAAGTGGGCGAAGGATATGAACAGACACTTCTCAAAAGAAGACATTTATGCAGCCAACAGACACATGAAAAAATGCTCATCATCACTGGCCATCAGAGAAATGCAAATCAAAACCACAATGAGATACCATCTTACACCAGTTAGAATGGCCATCAATAGAAAGTCAGGAAACAACAGGTGCTGGAGAGGATGTGGAGAAATAGGAACACTTTTACAATGTTGATGGGACTGTAAATTGGTTCAACCATTGTGGAAGACAGTATGGCAATTCTTCAAGGATCTAGAACTAGAAATACCATTTGACCCAGCCCTTCCATTACTGGGTATATACCCAAAGGATTATAAATCATGCTGCTATAAAGACACATGCACACGTATGTTTATGGCAGCACTATTCACAATAGCAAAGACTTGGAACCAACCCAAATGTCCATCAATGAGAGACTGGATTAAGAAAATGTGGCACCTATACACCATGGAATACTATGCAGCCATAAAAGATGATGAGTTCATGTCCTTTGTAGGGACATGGATGAAGCTGGAAACCATCATTCTCAGCAAACTATCACAAGGACAAAAAACCAAACACCACATGTTCTCACTCATAGGTGGGAATTGAACAATGAGAACACATGGACACAGGAAGGGGAACATCACACACTGGGGCCTGTTGTGGGGTGGGGGTAGGGGAGGGGAGAGGGATAGCATTTGGAGATATACCTAATGTTAAATGACGAGTTACTGGGTGTAGCACACCAACATGGCACATGTATACATATGTAACTAACCTGCATGTTGTGCACATGTACCCTAAAACTTAAAGTATATAAAAAATAAAAAATAAAAATAAAATTCACCTTAAAAAATAAAAAAATTAAAAATAAAAAAATTTAAAAAAAACAATAAAAACATTTATCAAACTTTTGCATGAGTTACTTTTGTAATTTCCCAGTGGTCAAGGAAAGTATTATAGCCAAGCCCAGAGTCAATATGGGAGGGGACTACACAGAGATGCGAGTATTGGTAGGAATGGCTTACTGGAGGCCTAGGAGCCACATCCCTCCCACATACAAAATATGCTCACCTCCCCTAAAGACTCCAACATTTATCCCATTATGGCATTAGACTTACAGACCAAGATGCCATCATCTAAATTAAAATCAGGTGTTGTCAATGCGCCCAAGATGTGGTTTTTTGGGTGCAGCTTCTCAGGTGTGCTTTATTTTGACATGGAGACCTGTAAATTTCAAAATGAATAAATACAAGGTATTTACCCTCCACACACCCAAAATAAAGTGGAGAGATGGAGACAGAATAACTGCTATAGACACTCTCTTTAAAAAAGCGGGAGAATGGGAGGCTTATAGTAATTACTGGTCCAAAGCAATTCTGCAAGTCAGTTGAACATAGGTCAGTAATTAATCTTTCTCTGAAGGCAGGAAATGTTGGGTACTTTGAGCCTAGTTCTGCTCATTGGAACAGTGCTCCATGGCTCTTAACTCTGTCCTCTATGATATTAATTTTATATTCTGAGTCATCCTTACTATTCCATAAGACTGGTCCTTGTTTGCGGCTAAGTAATTTTCTCAGCTTACTTGATGTCCAGAGAAGGATGGAGCCCAGAGACCTCTTTTCATTTTGAATCATCTGTGTTCCTTTCAGTACTAGCAGGTAAAGCTCCTTTAAAATTGTAGGTTTTAAAATTTAAAATTGGGGTTCTTATTTATCAAATTATAAGCCACTTCATTAAACACATCAACACATTTCTTTAATATTGTCTCCTTTATATCTTGTAATTTTTGTTAGGGTGTTGGGGAACAATGTTCTTAAGATACTTAGAAGCTCTTTTGTTTAGCAGAGAAGATTTTTGAAGCACGTGTCCAATATTACTAGAATCTCTTTTCAGTAAGTGAGATCATCTGAAATGCTTCCAAATTAAATCATGTTTGGTGTCTTCATGAAGTGTCTTACAGCTTCACCCTAGACTTGATTTTGATCTTTAGGTAATATTTAGTGGGAATATACCCTGATATATTTGGGCAATACCATCCAGTCTAGAGAAAAGGGTTGTAGTTATTTAAATTATTAAATATTGTTAGCTACTTAAGTTATTAAAGTATTTTCTCTAATTTTCCTTGAAAAGTTAACAGTTCCTTCTTCAGCTCCCCTTTCTTTTCTTGTACTTTATCATATGTAGGTAAAAGAAACCGATGACACTTTCAATATCCTACACTGGTTCCATGAGTTTATCAAATACATTTTCCATGTTCAACATTATCATTGATGATTATTGTCAAACATTTGACACCGCGTAACATGGATGACCATTTTTTCAGTCTCCAACAATTTTCTCACCGCTTTTTCAGTCTTCACTAAAATCTCCTCATAGTTCTTCAAGCCCCCACAAACTTCCTGATCCCAATGTCAATGCCACGTATTTTAGCTTTTTGCTATTGAGGCTGTCTCCACTTTGGGAGCTTTTTTCTGTGCTTTTTAATTTTTTCTTACTTTCCATGTATGTTATTCTGGATATTTCTTACTTTTTTTTTCCAGTTCACTAATAATTTCTTCTCCTGTGTCTCATCTGATCTTAAGCCTGCCTAAGTTCTAAATTTCAGGTATTAAAATTTTCAATTCTAGAATTACAAGTTAATTCATTTTTATAGATTTCTGTTCTCTGATGAGCTTTTCCATTTTTGTCACATAATTTCTTAAACATAAATATGGTATTTATTTTAAATTCCATGCCTAATCATTTTGATACGTGGGTTACCTACGGGCCACTCTCTTGACTGTTTCTTAATTTTTTGCTCTCTCTTAGCTTACACGTATTTTGTCCTGCCTCCTGACATATCTGGTAACTTTGAATGAATGCTGGGCATTGTGACTAAAATATTGCAGAGGCTCTGTGAGATGCTATTTTCCTCAGAGAAAATTTGATTTTCTTCTGGCAGGCAAGTAGATTAGAGGCAGATCACCTTGATTTAACCAGGAGTTGAGATAATTCAAGCCTGAGTTTCTGTCTTTGTGAGATCTAGTCTATTTGTAGTTTTTGCTTTACCCCCAGGATAAAGCCTCCCAGGCCTTTCAGATAGGATCCTAACATGCTTACCAGGAACCCTGCTTTGAAGTGCCCTGAAATTCAAATTCTATCTTAGCAGCATCGTGAGTCTGCTAAAAAGCTGTGCTTTATATTTTAGCTTCAGGCTGCTGTTCTCTGCTTTTCTTGCATGCTTTCACTTTGTGCAATTTATGATTTTGCAAATGCTTTCAGGGTAAAGCCCGCACTGAATTTTAGCTTCACGTTTCCATAGTTCTGTTTCCTGTGGGACATTAAACCCTCAAGTTCTGGCTCACTTAATAACCTTGATCTCCAATTTTTGTCTTCTCAGGCGAGTGAGACTGCCAAAGTCTTGAGCTGTCTGTCACCTTTTCTGCCTGGTTTCTCAGCCCTACACCTGTTACAAATTAGTAAATGCCTCAAGGAGAAAACTGACTGGGACTGTTGGCATCACCATGATGCAGTTTTCTTCAAAATCTTGGTTGCTCTTCAGAGCCTTCAAACAGCTGTTTTTGTTTTGGGTTTTTTTTTGTTTGGTTGGTTTTATGCCGCTTTTTTTTTTTTTTTTTTTTTTTTGAGACCGAGTCTCGCTCTGTCGCCCAGGCTGGATGCAGTGGCACGATCTCGGCTCACTGCAAGCCCCGCCTCCCGGGTTCACGCCATTCTCCTGCCTCAGCCTCTCCGAGTAGCTGGGACTACAGGCGCCCGCCACCACGCCCGGCTAATTTTTTCTATTTTTAGTAGAGACGGGGTTTCACCGTGGTCTCGATCTCCTGACCTCGTGATCCGCCCGCCTCGGCCTCCCAAAGTGCTGGGATTACAAGCGTGAGCCACCGCGCCCGGCCTTATGCCGCTTTTATAGATGTCTAGGCACCATGATGGGCCTGCATAAGCTACTCTACCATTGCAAAAATGCAAAATCACATTTCATAATGCAATTTGCTGTTGGCAAATTCGATGTGAGTCTCAGGCCATCATTATTGCCAATCCTGTAATTTTAAATCTATCCTCATAAAATTGAATCTTATTTGATGTAATCTATCTCCACAGGAATGTACAGCTGGAAAGGACCTCAGAATATGTCCCTTTCTAATCCCCCTCACTTTGCAAGTGACACAGCAATTTAGTGACGAAGTTGAGATTAGAACTCTGGCCCCCAGATGCCCAGTCTAGTATGTTTTCTTACACAATGGTGCCACATGAATAATGCCAAAAGTTGTGTATTCTCAAAGTTTTGTACCTACATCCTTCAAGAACTTCTTGGGCAGGCTTAAGCATTTTTTAGCTGCAATGGCTTGATAATAAAGTTACTCTTAAAGTTATACAAGGAATTTCTTTAACTATACCAAAAAATTTTAGTCAGGCCATTCTCTCAGCAAAAAAAGAAAAAGAAAAAGAAAAAAAAAAACTATCATCCTTTCATCTTTCATCTTTTATCCCTTAAAAAAAATGTTTCCCAAATAAACGAATGACAAGTCTTGCAGACACAAACATACTAGACAGCCCGGGGTAGGGATAATGGTTCTAGAACTGGAAAAATGTCCACATCCATTGGTGGAAACTTTGGGAATGAAACCAGAGAAGCCTATTAATCTGAAATGAGCTATAGCACCTCAGCCCAGTTTCAGCCAAACAACTCCCCTGCTGGTGCTTTGCTGCTGGCACTAACTACAGTTAAAGAAAGTTCATGTTTCTCAGGAGGCCCTAGTATAGGAAAGGCGTCTTTAATTTAAGAAAGCAGGATAAATCTCTCTCTCTCTCTCTCTTTCCCCTAACAAGTGCTTTCACAGGCCTAGTGGTGGGAGTGGAATTCCGTAGGTGGTGTCTATGTATTGCTTCAGTTGCTAGAGACTAAGCATATTAAGTAACTGCTTGCCCTAAAATCAACCAGAGACCAGCATTTGGGAGCCCTTTGACAAAACTCTGGTTGAGTGAATTTCAGCACGCCTGTCATGTGACCAGGCCACTCTATGGTGTGAATGAAATATCTAGCTTGAAGACTTTTCAAGAGCCAGCTATAAAAACACACAGAATTCTGCCCAGTTGCCCATGTGAAACTTTATTTCCCCAGTGCTTATTCTTCCCTAAATTAAGTTCCCTCCTTTGAGAGCTATGAGCTATTTGCTTACCCAGCAGAAGAATCATTTTTTTACCATAAAAGGGTAGCTCCCAGTATTTCCTGCCCTGCAACAGGGAACACCCTTGGCATTAGGGACCATTCTGCTTAATGTACATTAACACCATTGCCCCCACAGAAAGCAAACGAAATGCTTTATGTTGAGGTCCTAGGCATTCTGAATATGCCGTCTCATTCGCAGAGCTTATTTAATATCATCGATAATAATTACAATTCAGAAATGTATTAAACAATCAGCCAAGACCACTGAAAGCACTATGGTTTCACATATTCTTTACTCCTGGTGTCTGCTAAGGAAGCCCCCAAATTGTTGCCATGTAACTGGGAAAAATGTATAAATTATTTTCTTCAACCACAATTTACTTCTTACGAAGTAGTAGACATGAGGATTTTCTGAAAATTTTCTGTATGTTCACTGGGATATGGGTCAAATGAATGCATATATTTGCCAAATCACATAAAATTATACACTTATGATCCGTACATTTTACCGCATATAAGTTGTACTTCAAATTAAAATGAGGCTGGGGAGGGACGGAAAGAAGTTTCCCATGTTCTGGCATGAACAATCATTTACCTACAAAAAGAATCAGAACTCTCTTCAGAAGGACCAGGTGGGAGAGGCTGTCTCAAGAACTGCCAGCCACTTAGCCTGTTAGTGAATAGCCCTCAGCATGTTTGACTTTCTGTTCCTCATCCGATCCCCTTACGCATCTCTGGCTTTTATTATATGCCACCTCACATCCTTTTTGATAATGGGAAGAATTTAAGTTATCAATAAATTCAATTTTTATGCCATTCCAACCATATCTTCCCCTATGTGGTAATGATCTCATGGTCATTGGGATCATTGACCTTACAGGTGGTGATCATTTTCTGAAATGTAGGTCTGTTTATTGGAACTATAGAGAGTGTGGGACCACCAATTATGGACTCTTTTGCAAGAGAAGAGTTCTGTTTTCAGAATCAACTTCCTATTTATTTTTCCCCAGGAATCTCCTTGTGGTTACTTTTCTTCAGAATTCTAGTTGTTACCACAAAGTGAACAATTAAGGAAAAAATGCAAAAGAGATCGAGACATAATTTTAGAATAAAGCAATACCGCTATCTTTTAGAGTTGGAAGGTATTTTAAAACAACTACTATCTCAGTACATTTTAAAGGGAAATAGTTTTTCTGTGATTTCCTACAGTGACTTTAGAATAATAATAATGTCAAAGTACTAAAAAATTGCTTTGGGGTAATTAATAACCATGTCAAAACTTGCTTTTGTTGTTTCTATGTATAGACGGGTTGTACCTCATAAAAAATAATTTCTATGGCCCTCCTTTCCAATGAGACTACTGTTCAAGTTGTACCCTTTCAGAACAAAAGAGACAACTAAGAAAAAATCAGTTTTACCAGCAAAATACCTTGGGATTCTTTCTGTGGTTCATCTTGCCATCTGATGTTTCTAGGATATATTTTCATTCTAAGAATAGAAATTCAGATATTTTGCAGCATAGAATCTAGAGGCAAAAAGGGACAATTGGCACACTGTGACTTTTTACATTTTCTTATGTATTATTATTTTAAAATCCAGTACAAAAAGTGATGGTGGTAGGCGGAAAGACCATTGAACTCAGAGTGAAAAAAAAAAAAGCCTCTGTGTTTTGCAATATGCTAGCTGAGTGACCTTATCTGAAGTGAGGAATTGAAAATCTATGGTGGTGGTGGGAGCAAATGGTAGACAGAACTTGAGATTACTTAGGAATTAAGTGAGCTGGGTTCAAGTCACAGTCTTGCTACTAGATGAGAATGTTACATCAAAGAGGTATTATTTTTTGTTTTTGGTTTTTCTTTTCTCTGGAGTCTTCGTTTCCTCTCTGGTTAAATAAAGAGATCATTCTGGGTAATCTCCAGGGCTCCATCCAGTCCCATAATTCTGTGCAGAGTTCCATGCATGGGTAGGCTTGCTCAATATTTATTTGTAGAATATAAACAATTTTAAATCACACAAGAAAATCTCGACATAAAGAAGTAAACTTGGCTGGGCTCATGGGCTCACTCCTGTAATCCCAGCACTTTGGGAGGCCGAGGCAGGTGGATCTCGAGGTCAGGAGTTCAAGACCAGCCTGGCCAAAATAGTGAAACCCATCTTTACTAAAATACAAAACATTAGCCAGGCGTGGTGGTGTGCCCCTGTAATCCCAGCTACTTGGGAGGCTGAGGCAGGGGAATTGCTTGAACCTGGGAGGTGGAGGTTGCAGTGAGCTGAGGTCACACCACTGCATTCCAGCCTGGTGACAGAGCAAGACTCTGTCAAAAAGAAAAAAAAAGAAGTAAACTTATTTGCCTCTTTCTACAATTGGTACCTTTCTACAACAGAATGACTTTTTAAATTTCCGAAGTAATTGCCATTTATCGGCCAAGAAGTGAAATTAATAAAAAAGTAAATGGTTTGGCACATCCTCTCCTTTCCTGATACTCAACCTCTTTTAACTGCAGTGAAGTCTCATTTGCTTAGGGAATAGGAGATCATCCTTATGGTTCCCAACTGCCTATTGGGACAAGGCCATTTTTCAGCACCACACCACACCTATTCCAAAATTGACCACATAGTTGGAAGTTAAGCTCTCCTCAGCAAATGTAAAAGAACAGAAATTCTAACAAACTGTCTCTCAGACCACAGCGCAATCAAACTAGAACTCAGGATTAAGAAACTCACTCAAAACCGCTCAACTACATGGAAACTGAACAACCTGCTCCTGAATGACTACTGGGTACATAACGAAATGAAGGCAGAAATAAAGATGTTCTTTGAAACCAACCAGAACAAAGACACAACATACCAGAATCTCTGGGACACATTCAAAGCAGTGTGTAGAGGGAAATTTATAGCACTAAATGCCCACAAGAGAAAGCAGGAAAGATCTAAAATTGACACCCTAACATCACAATGAAAAGAACTAGAAAAGCAAGAGCAAACACATTCAAAAGCTAGCAGAAGGCCAGAAATAACTAAAATCAGAGCAGAACTGAAGGAAATAGAGACACAAAAAACCCTTCAAAAAATCAATGAATCCAGGAGCTGGTTTTTTGAAAAGATCAACAAAATTGATAGACTGCTAGCAAGACTAATAAAGAATAAAAGAGAGAAGAATCAAATAAATGCAATAAAAAATGATAAAGGGGATATCACCACCGATCCCACAGAAATACAAACTACCATCAGAGAATACCACAAACACCTCTACGCAAATAAACTAGAAAATCTAGAAGAAATGGATAAATTCCTGGACACTACACCCTCCCAAGACTAAACCCGGAAGAAGTTGAATCTCTGAATAGACCAATAACAGATTCTGAAATTGTGGCAATAATCAATAGCTTACCAACCAAAAAAAGTCCAGGACCAGACGGATTCACAGCCGAATTCTACCAGAGGTACAAGGAGGAGCTGGTACTATTCCTTCTGAAACTATTCCAATCGATAGAAAAAGAGGGAATCCTCCATAACACATTTTATGAGGCCAGCATCATCCTGACACCAAAGCCTGGCAGAGACACAACAAAAAAAGAGAATTTTAGACCAATATCCTTGATGAACATTGATGCAAAAATCCTCAATAAAATACTGGCAAACCGAATCCAGCAGCACATCAAAGAGCTTATCCACCAAGTGCGCTTCAGGGATGCAAGCCTGGTTCAACATATGCAAATCAATAAATGTAATCCAGCATATAAACAGAACCAAAGACAAAAACCACATGATTGTCTCAAAAGATGCAGAAAAGGCCTTTGACAAAATTCAACAACCTTCATGCTAAAAAGTATCAATAAATTAGGTATTGATGGAACGTATCTCAAAATAATAAGAACTATCTATGACAAACCCACAGCCAATATCATACTGAATGGGCAAAAACTGGAAGCATTCCCTTTGAAAACTGGCACAAGACAGGGATGCCCTCTCTCACCACTCCTATTCAACATAGTGTTGGAAGTTCTGGCCAGAGCAATTAGGCAAGAGAAGGAAATAAAGGGTATTCAGTTAAGAAAAGAGGAAGCCAAATTGTCCCTGTTTGCAGATGACATGATTGTATATCTAGAAAACCCCATTGTCTCAGCCCAAAATCTCCTTAAGCTGATAAGCAACTTCAGCCAAGTCTCAGGATACAAAATCAATGTACAAAAATCACAAGCATTCTTGTACACCAATAACAGACAAACAGAGAGCCAAATCATGAGTGAACTCCCATTCACAATTGCTTCAAAGAGAATAAAATACCTAGGAATCCAACTTACAAGGGACATGAAGGACCTCTTCAAGGAGAACTACAAACCACTGCTCAATGAAATAAAAGAGGATACAAACAAATGGAAGAACATTCCATGCTCATGGGTAGGAAGAATCAATATTGTGAAAATGGCCATACTGCCCAAGGTAATTTATAGATTCAGTGTCATCCCCATCAAGCTACCAATGACTTTCTTCACAGAATTGGGAAAAACTACTTTAAAGTTCATATGGAACCGAAAAAGAGCCCATATTGCCAAGTCAATCCTAAGTCAAAAGAACAAAGCTGGAGGTATCACGCTACCTGACTTCAAATTATACTACAAGGCTACAGTAACCAAAACAGCATGGTACTGGTACCAAAACAGAGATATAAACAAATGGAACAGAACAGAGCCCTCAGAAATAATGCTGCATATCTACAACCATCTGATCTTTGACAAACCTGATGAAAACAAGCAACGGGGAAAGGATTCCCTATTTAATAAATGGTGCTGGGAAAACTGGCTAGCCATATGTAGAAAGCTGAAACTGGATCCCTTCCTTACACCTTATACAAAAATTAATTCAAGATGGATTGAAGACTTACATGTTAGACCTAAAACCATAAAAACCCTAGAAGAAAACCTAGGCAATACCATTCAGGACATAGGCATGGGCAAGGACTTCATGTCTAAAACACCAAAAGCAATGGCTACAAAAGCCAAAATTGACAAATGGGATCTAATTAAACTAAAGAGCTTCTGCACAGCAAAAGAAACTACCATCAGAGTGAACAGGCAACCTACAAAATGGGAGAAAATTTTCGCAACCTACTCATCTGACAAAGGGCTAATATCTAGAATCTACAATGAACTCAAATTTACAAGAAAAAATCAAACAACCTCATCAAAAAGTGGGCAAAGGATATGAACAGACACTTCTCAAAAGAAGACATTTATGCAGCCAACAGACACATGAAAAAATGCTCATCATCACTGGCCATCAGAGAAATGCAAATCAAAACCACAATGAGATACCATCTCACACCAGTTAGAATGGCGATCATTAAAAAGTCAAGAAACAACAGGTGCTGGAGAGGATGTGGAGACATAGGAACACTTTTACACTGTTGGTGGGACTGTAAACTAGTTCAACCATTCTGGAAGTCAGTGTGGCGATTCCTCAGGGATCTAGAACTAGAAATACCATTTGACCCAGCCATCCCATTACTGGGTATATACCCAAAGGATTATAAATTGTGCTGCTATAGAGACACATGCACACGTATGCTTATTGTGGCACTATTCACAATAGCAAAGACTTGGAACCAACCCAAATGTCCCACGATAGACTGGATTAAGAAAATGTGGCACCTATACACCGTGGAATACTATGCAGCCATAAAAAATGATGAGTTCATGTTCTTTGTAGGGACATGGATGAAACTGGAAACCATCATTCTCAGCAAACTATCACAAGGACAGAAAACCAAATGCCGCATGTTCTCACTCATAGGTGGGAAGTGAACAATGAGAACACATGGACACAGGAAGGGGAACATCACACTCTGGGGACTGTTGTGGGGTGGGGGGAGGGGGGAGGGATAGCATTAGGAGATACACCTAATGCTAAATGATGAGTTAATGGGTGCAGCACACCAACATGGCACATGTATACATATGTAACAAACCTGCACATTGTGCACATGTACCCTAAAACTTAAAGTATAATAATAATAAAATAATAAATAAATAAATAAATAAATAAATAAACACACACATAAAGAAAAGATCAGACAACACTTTAAAAATGGTTAAAATGGTAAATGTTTTGCTATTAATATTTTACCATAAATTTAAAAATTAATAATGTAATATACAAAACCTATTGAATTGTATATTTTAAGTGGATGGATTGTATGGTATGTGAAGTATATCTCAATAAAGGTGGTTTTTAAAAATCAAAAAAAAAAAAAGGCAGATGATGCCAAGGCAAACAATTCAATACTCCTAAAGCATACTTTTCATTTGAAGTATTGGCCTGATTTCTTGTTTTCTTTCCAATGGGCTTTCACATAATCTGATTCTGATTACTAATTGATGAAAGAATATTCAGGTTTGGCCTTTGTTTCTCAGTCTTGCTCCTGACTGTCCAATCTACTGTTGTAAAGCATGCCATTTCACATTCTTGAAACTTTATTCTCTTCTATCTGTAAAATGAGTGGCAGTTCTCTAGTCCCCAAGAATGATTCATTCATCCTGGTATGTTGACTCTCACATCATTATTTACTATCTACACAAATAAAAGGATTCAAAGAGAAATTACATATTGCACAAATAATAAACTTGAAACATTAATAAACAAGAACATGTAGCTGAGAACACCTGTTTACATTTTTCTTTGGGGCCTTAATAAATAAGCAAGAAAATAAATAAGAATTATAAATTATTTCCCTCATAACTTCAACAATAGGTGGTACTAAAAAAAATCTATATTTTCTAAAACTTGTGTATCCTATAATATTTGTTGAATCTCCACCTCTTGGTCCTGGAATCATAGAGCCCTTTTTCCCTTATGTGAAATTAACATTGTTGAATCCAAATACACTGTGTGGGCAGGGTCTTGTTCCTGTACCTTGCAAAGTTACTGAGGCCAAGTTCTGTGTTTGGACAAAACTAACAATACTTTCTAGAATTTAAAAAACCCCTGACTACTTATGGTTGTGTTCTAAACATAGCATTCACACCAACCTGCTGTGGAAAGCACACAAAGTTCTTGGCAAAGCTGGATCTGCAGGACTTGGAACAGCAGTGTGGATTATCAGCAGGTTGAAGGAGAGAGACTTTACGATTGTGCTCTGCTTCTCACTCCTTCCCCAGGAATGTCTTTGTTATGACCCTGTGGGTTATGGCAAATGTAATTTCTGTCACCAGAGAAAAGGACAGCAAGGAAAGGTGCCAGGAAAGAGAGACAGACATTTTTTTTAAATACCTTTTATGAACCAGGCTCTGTGCTAGACAATGGAGACACAAAGGTGAATTATGGACAGGTTTGCAACTTTGACTCTAATGGAGGAGGAATATGTGTCATAACAATTACAAGAGAGTGTGATATGTTTTATTAGAGCTGGAAGGTGACTTCATTTTGTTCTCCCAATCATATTAAAGGGAAAACCCCATAGCATAGCCGTTAAAACCATGAGCTGCAAGCTCAAATTGACATGAAGCTTTAATACCAGCTCTGTCACTGGCTACATGTGTGCCTTTTCATAATTACTACTATTATCAAATTCCTCTTGAGTTTCAGTATCTTTATCTGTAGCACAGAGTTGGGGTGGAGAAGGGTGTAGCAATGGGGGAGTATCATAAGAACTAAACCAAATAATACATGTAGATATGTACTTAGGGCTTAGAAGACAGTTAAGCACTTAATAAAAATTATTTTCCCCTTTCATTATCCTTCCCATTTCACCAGTGAAAAATCAGGCCCAGGTATCTGTCCCTTGCCTAGGTTTGCAGGGGCTGATGATAACAAAGGCAAAACTTGAACTCACATCTGATATGGAGCTCAATGCCTTTCCCTGGGCACAAGAGATGAAATTATTGAAGCAACTCTGTCATGTTCTATGACCAGAGAGATGCACTGCTGTGTTCCAATGTTTTCCCTTTCCACATTTATCACTGGCATTTGGAACTTCTTCTTGTCCTCATTTTGGAGATTACAAATGTTCCTAAATATCACAGACTGTCTTCCATTGACTCTCTCTTAAATCTGCTCACAGAAGAGCAAGATTTAAGTTTGTCCCTACCCTAAGGAAGGCCTAGTGAATCAGAGAATAACACGTTCTTTCCTTCCATCCACATTCCATATGCCAAGAGATCCAGCATGTGAAATCCCATTGAAAATTTGCTTTCTCATTCATTCAATAATCCAAATAGCTTTTTCTTTTCAGTGTTTGTTTATGTGACAGGCACTGTATTAAAGGTTAGGGTTATAGCTGGGAAAGATAAAATCCTTGCCCTCAGAGAGCTTATATTCTGTTAAGGAAGTAAAAAATAAATATGTAAGCAAACAAATAAATTCTGTATTTTTAAGCAGTGATAAGTGCTATAAAGAAAATAAGGTAAGGTAGTAAGATGAAGGGTTAGGGCCAGGCCTGGTGTCCCATGCCTGTAATCCCAACACTTTGCGAGGCCAAGGCAGGTGGATCATTTGAGGACAGGAGTTCCAGACTAGCCTGGCCACCATGCTAAAATTTCATCTCTACTAAAAATACAAAATTAGCCAGGTGTGGTGGTGCATGTCTGTAATTCCAGTTATTCTGGAGACTGAGGCAGGAGAATCGCTTGAACCCAGGAGGCAGAGGTTGCAGTGAGCCAAGAGAGTGCTGCTGCACTCCAGCTTAGATAACAGAGTGAGACTCCATCTCAGAATGAAAAAAAAAAAAAGATGAAAGGTAAGGGTGGAGAAGACTGGTTTGAAATTAATGTTCAGGAAAGGCCTCTCTGACACAGTCACTTTGAAAAGAGACCAAAATGAGAAGATGAAGCCGGCCATTTACATTTGTAAACAAGGATATAACACATGCTAGGAAATTTGGCCTTAGTTTGTTCAAGAAACAGACTAGAGAGTAGCCAGTAGGGCTGAGGCATTGTGAACAAGTGGCACAAAATGGGATTCCCAGAATGAGGTAAGGGCTAGATCAAGAAGAGTCACCCAGGCCAAAAGAGAGAGTATGGATTTTATTCCAAGTGTGATATAAAGTCCTGAATAGTCTTAAAGTTGATATCAGCCTTTGTGACTGCTTTGTGGACAATGGATGACAGGGAGACGAGGATAGGAAAAGGAAGACCCAGCTAGCAGTCAACTGCTATAATCCCGGTCAGATATGCTGGCGAGTTGGACCAGAATAAAAAAAAAAAAAAAAATCTCAAGTTTTCTGTGAACTAAGGAATTATTTTGTATTAACATTATTTAACATTTGAGACTTACTTGAACACTTTATAAAGCAGTGATCCTATATCAAGGATATGGTAATACCTGAGTCTTCAAGGTTTAAAATGAGGTGACACTTAAGAGGGAAATACACTTTGAGGCTCCTCTCACAATTTGACTTCTAAAATGCCTTCACCTCAGAGAAGCACCTTTTGAAGTCTACGCTACTGGAGTCCTTGTTCTAAAATCTGGCATTATTTCTCTTATTTATTAAAAATCTAAGTGATAGAAATTTTGTGCTGATGTTTTTCCATTATTTTGAGAAACATAGAACATCCTACTGTTCACAATCAATAATCCTAGTTTGACTCAATTTTGTAAAATTCTCTCTCTCTGTCAGACACACATACATACACCAACACACAAAACAAACTATTAGGTTTCAAAGAATATGCACAAATGGTCCCTTTGCTAGAAGAAAAAGGTAAGTTGTGAGAAAAGCTCCCTTGAAGAACTTCCATCAGTTAGAGTGATAGAATATCCTGCAAGTATTCAAAGAGCAGAAATGATTTTCACATACTGTCACTCGGCAAGTTAATGTATGTGTAAAAAAAGGAAATACCTGGTTGCCAAGAAACAAAATCCTCTAAATTGCTATATTTTGGCTATATTTTGAAGAACAAACCACAAAAATGAGCAATACCCAACAATTGATTTATGGCTTCTACTCACAAGCCATTCAAGCCGCAGACATTCAGCATTAACTGCTACAGAGATAAATCTGGTCAACAACTTGGTTGGCCTCTGGGAAAGGATCATGGTAACAGATGAAGGCCCTCTTTTGCCTCAGACTGAAGCAAGGCTGCAATGTGAAGATTACTTTTTATAGGTGTAAAATCTTCCTCTTTATTAAAGTTATTAATATTTTATTTCACTGAAAGATACTAAAATATTGTCTAAACTAATCTTAAATCAAGAGGCCTTATGCAGGGAGTCCAGGAAAGGTTTGAAAAAAAATACATTAGGTCTCTTAAACTCTACCTTTAATGTCATCTGTAAGTGCATATCTTAGGGGCTAAGTCCCATCGCTTTTAAGTACACAAGGGTGTATGACTTCAAAAACATAAAAACAACCGCCTTAAAACCAATAAAGCATCATGTTTTCTCTTTCCTTTTAGTCCTTCAAACTCCAAATTTTAAAAATAGATTCCATCCGGCGGAGGCAGCAAAACATTCTGTAGCTAAACATGACCTGAATAATTTTCAGAGGTCTAAGTACAAAATCTTCATCTTGTATCCAAGACAAACAACAGGGCACAGGGTAATAGAGCAGTCCAGGGAGAAAAACATATCCGAAGAGCTGAAGCGTGTCATACCATTTGGAGGATTATAGGAAGTTTTTGCTTTCAAGGTGATTATAAAGCTTATCTTTGGGGTGTATGTGCACCATCTTTGGAGACCACTCCCCCTACCCTTAACACAGAGTGCTTCTAATTTTATGATCTTTAAATCAAGAAACAGCTATGTTTCAGTGTTTGGATGCTGTCAGTTTCTGTGACGTATTGTGTCAACATGGTGTAAAGAATGTGGCAATTGGATAGATTAAATTTTTCTGTAAACTTGTGGTTCTTTTTGACACACACACGTGCACACACACACACACAGACCCTCATAAACACACCTGTTCTATGAGTGATGGCATGTGCCAGTTCTAGTAGATAGTGTAGTGGGCTTACTAAGCCCATTATGCTGTGCAGTTATAATTCAAATATCTACTCACTGTCCTTGGGAAGGCCTAATTCAGGCTGAGATATTAAATGTTCTGTTTACATGTCAAAGTTCCTTCTGTAAGAAGGTTGTTTGTTCTTAAGAAATGATAATTGAGGTGATGGATATCTCAATTACCCTGATTTGATCATTACACATTGTATGCATGTATCAAAATATCACATGTACCCTGTAAATATGTACAACTATTATGTATCAATAAAAAGAATTAACTTTTAAAAAGAATATTATTTGTTCTTAATGTGTATATGTCTTTTAAAAGTAGCTGCTTATTGATTAGGAGACCAAGCCACATCAGGAGGAACATAGAGACCTGACAGAAAAAATGCTGGAGGGTTAGTTTCAAAGAACCATTTTCTTTGAAGATAGTTCAATGTCCCCCTTAAGGTATCATTTTAGTTTGAATTAGTCAGACAGAAAATAAAACGGTGAGTACTGTGATTACCTAATGTAAACATGGAAGGCCAGTTTACATTCTTTGAATGGAGATGGCTATTTCCCACGAAGAACAAGAATGTTCTCATTTCTACGAGTCCTAGGGGAAAAAAAACAAAAGACAAGTCCCACATTGAGGGAAATGAGGACTCTTTTTCCTTCTTCCTGAGCCCAAGAGAAAGTTGGGAGCCTATCTTCAAAGCAGCATAGAAATGACCAGAGCATCCATGTGGAGGGACATGAGGGTGGCCCCTGAAACATCGAGGCAAACCAAAGCCAAGGGAAGAGTCAGGGAAGGGAAAAGCCATAGGACAAAGACTCAAAATTATTGTTCAGAATCCAATCATATTCTCTGCGTTGTAGTTTCCTGCTGTTGTTTTCCAAAACTTGGTCTTAATTGTCCTTTGGAGAATTAGTAGAGATGCCTATTCCATTGTTAGGGTGAAACAGTACTGAGGAAGGAGATATGAAACAGATGTCTGGTACAGTTGACAAGTGAAAACCATGTGGGAATCATAGAACATGTAAACAATCCCCTGGCATTCTCAGATATGCCTGGAGGGGGGATAAAATAAAAGACCAGACTTTCCACAGTCACTCAGGACAACAAGTCAGATTGTAGATATTTGAATATCAAAGGAAAAAGAGACCATAAAGAACTTGGTTACGTAAGCATATACTGGAGAGGGAGGTGCAACAAAGACTCTAGGGTTCAGTTACTACTAACGGCAGATTTCATTTCCTAAGCACCTACCCACCATACATCACACAGCTTCCATAAACTGCCTCATTCAGTCCTCACAAGAACATGATGGGTATTTTCTAATTGACAGAAAACAGTCTCAACCCACTTCATTGACTCTCTTATGTTTAACTTTTCAAAATCCCAAACTGATAAAATCATTCAATCATGAAATGGAACCAGGCAATCTCTGGAGCTAGACACACCAGGCTCCAAATTCTTGCTCTACTATTTATTAAATCAAGACTGTGTGTGATAGAATTAACCTACTCAGATGTGAGTTTTCTTTTCTGTAAAGAGACAGTAATAGAAGTACATGGTGTGGGTTACGTGAAATAACACCAGTATCCCTAAAAATGTACATTCCCTTTTCACCTCTTTCTTTACCTCCAAACCTTACATAAAGTGTTGTCTGTCACCTCTGGCAGTACATCTCAAACTTCGGTAAGCATACAAACCACCTGGCAACCTTCTTAAGATGCAGATTCTAGGTCAGCTGGTCTGAGATTCTGTACTTCTCACAAGCTCCCTGGTGGTGATGGTGCTGCTCATTTTCAGACCACACTTTGTGTGATGAGTACCTTTGGCATAGCTCTAAACGCCTTTCCCCAGAGTTCACTGTTTGGTCCTAACCTGCTCTTCTACTGCCAGTACCTCTCCTTCCTCTCAGTCCTTGGTTCCTGGTTCCATTAGCCACTGTTGAAATATAGCTCATATTTCCACATCTGTTTTTTATTATTATTTATTATTATTATTAATCTTCCTATAATATTTCAAGATTCCAATACACCTGTTGTCTTCTTTCCTTGAAAATGCCCTAGTAACATTTAACAATCCCGTTCAAATGCTGCTCTCAAAATGAGCCTTTTGATTTTACCGCCAGCAGCAGCACAACCATGCAGAATCAAGCTTTTTCCCATGCTGCCAGAGCATTTTGATGCTTCTGGTAACACATGAAGCATATTTTATTATACTTAGTCATGTGTTTAACATATGCACTGGCCTTATACAAATATAAATGTCATGTCAAAAACCATGTCTCATTTGTATTTTATCTTCAACATACAATAGTACTTGGTACGTAGTAGTTTCTTGATAAATGCTAATTAGAATAAATCAACTTAAACAAAATAGAGTAGCTGCCAAAAATGGGGCGGGGTGTGGTAGTTACATCATAGGAAACACAATTTATTTATTATATTTAAAACAAGAAACATATTCAGTTTTGGCTCTAGATCTCGGTTACACATACACTGATTAACAAGAAAAATGATGAGGAGATGATGTCAAACTACCAGGGCTAATTGCAAATGAAAAGTATTCAGGTTGGAGAAAACGGGGTACATAAAGGAATCCCATTGCCATCCTCAGATCCTTGAATGTGCATCACATAAAGACGAATTTAAACGGTTTTCTGTGGCACCAAGAGCTAGGACTTGAGCCAAAGGGTGTAAGCTATGTGAAACAGTGCTTGGCACACAGTAGGAAACCAATAATAACATTATTTGTGTCTATATAAAAAAAGCTTTTAACAGAGATTTAGGAGGTAGTTATTTGCCAATCCCAAGGCATATCAATCCAGAGTCAAGACAATTATTGATTAAGAAAGAGATTCAAGAACAAGAAAAAAGAAACTCATATGGCAACTTTTAAAGCTTCTTTCAACCTCAAGAGTCTAAAGTTGTGAAGAGATGTCATTAGTGGGAGCTAACGATTTTTAATTAATCTCTTTTTGTCATTTCCTGGTCGTCAGATCAAGAGCACTATTTAGGGGTATTTGTCTACCAGAGCTGTAAGTCAAAAAGTCACTGAAATTCGTGACTACAATACAGGAATTTGGGTATATTTTTATGTGGGTGTCAACATCTACATTCACTCCACCAGCCAATCATCCCATCTTCCTTAAAAAAAAAAAAAAAAAAACTGAGAGATATGATTGAGTGGAGAATATAACAAAATATGTTGACCACATTAAATCCTTTTTTGATTACCTCCAGCAGAGTGCACATAATGGTACACAGCGACTGTTTGCTAAACATTCATTGTTATTACTGAGGAAATTAGAGCGAAATTGAAATACGTGTTTAAAAATTAGCTTTGGGTGAGGTGAAACAAGGGCCTACCATACTGTTATTTCCATTTACTTCTATTTTAATTTTAGTACATGTTTCCTGAATTGATAGAATACCAAACTAGAAGAAACCTGACCATTAATCTAACTGAAGAAAAATTACTCTTTGTGAACAAACAATTTTTATTCAACATGAGGAAATACTACTGCAGAAGCAAACACTAGTAAATGCTCTCAGCAGATAGATATTTTAATGAGTGTCCTGTGATTGTGTACGCTCTAGACATATAAAATGCATTTTCTTGATTCATTAGAATTTTCATGTTTTAACACAGAGGGGTGAAGGCTTAATATTTCTCCAAACTTACAGATCTCTGAGCCCACTCAGTAATCCTGAGCAGTAAATCAACCATACAAAAGGAAAAGCAAGCAATTTACAAAACCCATTATCATTATGCTGCATAAACTGATCAAAATATCTTACTCAGAGTTACCCAGTAGGTTGTACTGCAAATTGCTAGATGATACATATTAAGCCAACCATAGGATGCCTGTATACCATTATGAAATTTTGTGATTTATATTAGCTGTTCAGAAGTATAAGAAAATCTCCAGCTAGGGAAAAACAGCAACACAGCTAAAAGGTCCCCTAGATATCGTGAAGACTGAAGGGCTCTTCTTCTAAGAGAAGCCCTTCATGCTGGACAGCTGCTAGGCATATTCTGCCATAACCTTCCAAATATTTTGTGGTTCACATTCATTTCATGGCTTAATTACTAAATGCTGGCTTTTCTAATCATCCATGGCTTGAAGGCCTAAGGAATTTGCTGTCAAGTCCCCTGGTAAATGTTAAGTCTTTGTTGATGAGTGACAACTAAGGAATCACTCAGAAGTCTGAGAGGCCAAAGAAAATTGGAGGGAAACAAAGATGTAATTTTTGCCCTCTGTAGAACCGAAAATGTTCAAGGGAAAAAGCTCTGATGTGAATATCCTACAGATCCAGCTGCCATTTTCTTGACCCCAACAAAATGCTCTTCAGAAACCTCACTTGTTCTGATACTGAAACGTCTTCTTGTCAATCTCACAAAGCTGTGTTTTCCAACCCTTATGAATGCATTCTTATGACTTATATATAGCTCTGGCTCTTGGAATGAAATTGTTGGGTGACAATAATATTGTTGTTCTAATGTATCAAAGGACTCCTTCATGAGAAATGTCATGTAATAGTTTCATATATCAAGCAGAATAGGCCCATAAACCAGACTGAAGTATTCTTTCATCAGGGCTTAATTCTATCCAAGATCATTAGAAATCTCTCCATGGAAAAATATGGTTGAAGGCACCTTGAGTCCAGAGACTTTGTTCTAAATTTCTGAAGCAAAAAGAATATTAAATGCCAGGTGTAAGGTTGAAAGACATATGTACAACATATAGTGGGCTTTAGAAACCAAGAAAAGCCACAGTTTTCAATCAAGAAAAGAATAATTGACAGAGACATGTGTCTATTTTTGATATTTTCTCCTTTAAGAATTTTATTTTTAAATTATTTCAGATTAAAAAAAGCAGAAAATACAGTACAAATTAATTATCATACATCCTTTACCCATGTTTTCCTGAATTAAAATTTTACCTCATTTGCTTACTCTTTATTGATAGACAGATGGATAGATAGATATATGGATTAGATATAGATATTATTTTTTTCTGAATTATTTGGAAACACACTGCAGACATTACGCCCCTTTACCCTTAAATACTTCTGTGTGCTTCTTTTTTTAAACAAACACATTCTCTTACACAACCACCATATAGATATCAAAATCAAGAAATTAACATTGATTCAATATTATCAAATCTACAGAACCTATCCAAATTTTGCCAACTGTCCTAATAATGTCCTTTATAGCACATTTAAAAAAATAATAGTTACTTATCAGGATCCAATCAAGGGTTACTCATTGCATTTTGTTGTCATGCCTTTTCAGTCTTTTTAACCTGGGGCAGTTCCTTAGTCTTTCTTATGCCCTTGATAGATCTGAAGACTCCAGGCCATTTATTATTTTGTAGACTGTCCCTCAATTTGGGTTTGTCTGATGTTTCCTCATGATTAGATTCAGTTATGTATTTTTGGCAAGAAGAACACAGAAATTATGCGACTTTCCCTCATTTTGAAAATATTTTATTTTCCAGGTTTTTGTGACACAATGTTCACCTGAATTTGTTCATATCTCACTGGCTATTTTATCCCTATCTTCTCTAGTATATCTCTCAATATCAGAGAAGCCCAAGATGCTCCATCTACCAACCTCCCTCCAAATTCTGCCTGGGTAGTTTCATCTAATTTCATGGAAATACGTATCATCATACTAGGCACTCTCCTCTCTTTGCTCCAGACTCAGTCTCCTACTCACACCCTTTCTTGAGTGTCAAAAAAGCATCTAAAATTATAACATGAGTGAAACCAAGCTATTATTCCTTCCCTTCCAAAATTTACCCCTAGAGGTTCTGAATTGAATAGTAAGAAAGGAGAGATTCAGGAGAAAATGAGAGGTAAGTTTGAGTAGGGAAATATTATCAGTACAAGGAACTTCATCCCCATTGATTATCCTATATAAGATTGCTACTATCAGATCATTAAAGAGTTGACAATCACCTTGGAAAATCTAATCTAATATTGCACAATGTAATCAACCTTTCTACAGGGCTATAACACATTGATGTTAGAGTTGCAATGATAAAAAATCTCACTTTATAAAAAGTCGTGTTGCAAAGGCAATCAATTTAACTGAGCAATCTACAGCAATTTGATATATACCTTTGTGTCACCTATGGGGCATATTGTTTAAAAATGGGAATAATTCAAATTAGGTTGCAAAAAGCACAAAATCATAAGAGTTTACAATTGCGGATACTGAACAAAGGAATGCAATGCAAACTAAGCAGGCCGACACTCAAAATAGCTGTATATCACTATGCTTTCTGCAATATTTTTTTCCTATGCACACACAGTGACCATGTTATAACTAATAATGGTCTTTATAACACAGATCGTGTTCTTGAATCAATCAATTACATTACACATAATTTAACTTAAGGGAGCACAAGCTGCAGAAATAATATTTGTAATTAACTTCTGTTCTAATGCTCTCACTGACTGGGAGATTGCTGTCTCACAGAGCAGCTCATTTCAGTTTATTAATGACTTCATATTAAATCATTGGCTGCCATTCAATAGTTTTTACCCATTGACTCTAAGTTTATTCCTCTGGAGCCACACAGAAGTCTTGTTTCTTATACACATGACAAGATATGGAAACGCCTATGTTTCTTCTTTCTTTCATCTATCCTGAGCCAACAAAATCCTGGTTGTTAAATGCCTTCTCAATACAAATGCGCACAAGAAATAGGCCTGATTGTCTGTGGACTTCACCAGAACAAATGTAGGTATTAGTCCAGAACAATGACATTGATCTTCATGTCCTTCAGCCTCTTCCTCCTGGCATCTCAGTCTGATGGCAATAACATGCCAAGTCCATGTTTACCCTTTGTAATATTCATTGTGAAACATTTGCCTAATCTTCACTGCAACTGAAGTTATACCTACAACCAAAGACTTGGATGTTAGTAGCAAAGTTAGTTGGCTTAGCTCCATACTCTCACTTGATCTCATTATTAAGATTCCAAAATCAATGGCTTCCATCTTGGAAACTATTATAGGTTTTCTATGGCTATTTCACAGCTGATGCTCCACTCTGATGTTCTCACCATCTCCATGAAACACATCTTATTCCTGAAGTTGGGAAGCAATTTTGTTTCCCAGAACTTCTCACAGTCAAATGTAATTGTTCTGGCCAAGAAGTGAGCAGATTTTTAATTTAATAGTTTTGCTGAGGCATAATTGACATACAATATTTACCTGTAAAGTCATCACCACAATTAGGACAGTGAACATACACATTACCCCTCCCACAAATTTCTTCATACTTCTTTGAAATTTCCCTTTCCCATCCTTCATTACCCTCCTCCTATACCCAAGCGATGTGATCTGCTTTGTCACTACAGACTTCTTTGCATTCCTTGAGTTTTAAACATACTAAATCATATAGTATGTACTCTTTTTTTGCCTGCTTTCCTTCACTTGGCAAAATTACTTGGAAGTTTACCCATATCGTTGAATGTTAAACTAGTTCATTTGTTTTGGCTGCTGAATAGTATTCCGTTATATGGATATACCACAATACTTTTATCCATTTGTCTAATAATGAACAGGTGGGCTATTTCCAGTTTTCAGATATTACAAACAAACTGAGCAGAGTTATTTTGATTTTTCTTGGATGAGTAGGCTTTGTCAGTGATTATCGTTCTCTTTGGTCTTCCACAGGCCAACTGATTCTTCCAGTTTAAAAATTCCCCTTTTCCAGGAATTTAGAATATGTTCACTAAATGTCTGTGATTGTAAGAAACACTAGTACCACATTCAGATATATCATTTTCCTATCTTTTGGACCACTGTCTGTTTTTGCAGAATTTTCTGACCACTGAGGAAATGTGAATTTACTTTTCTCACAGGTTGGTAAAACTACTTATCTCCTACCAGAGCATTTTGGGCTTAACTTCTGGATTCTTGAAAACATACACATATTCTTTTTCTGGAAGGTCTAGAATATCTCATGAACGACTTCCAATAATGTGTCTAGAATTCTCAGGATGAATGTTTTCTTAGATTCCCACTCTGATTCTCTTTCTAAAAATAGAATGGTATTAGGGAAAAAGAGTTCGTTCAATTCTTTTTATTGTGTCAAGTTTATAACTTATAATGAATATTCCTTAATAACTCTTTCTTCTCCCATACTTTCTTCTTTTTTCTCCTTTTTTGTCCTCCTTTCTCATACCCAAATCCTACTAAGGCCAGAGTTTCAAGGAGAAAAACATTAAAAATTATCAGAGCCAATGAGAAGGGCATCTTAATTCTATTTCTTTTTCCAATACCAAGTTCTATTCTTCTGCAACAGTCTTCTAACTTAAATTAAATTTGTAGAAGTACGGGAAATGCAGAAATATTTCTTAACAAAGATATATATAATAGGGGCTGTCATCTCTGGGAACAGAGCCAGGTCATTTGAGAGCAGTTTCTGGTCTATCATGTGTTTGGAAATGTTCTCCATCAGGCAATCCCTCTCCTGTCAGACTACATGAGTGACTGCTATTGATATAACTCGGTCTCGGTTGATCATGAGCAAAGCTAATGGTTCACGAGAAAACCACTCCTCTGTGTGTTCAACAAAATTCTCTCCTCTCTTTTTTGATTCTCAGGCAAATTCCCTTTCAGAAGCAGTTGAGAAAATCACCAATCAAAACCAATTCAATTTCTTAAATTGTGAACATTGAGGTTTATGGGACAATATTACAGCTATTCATTCATCTTTCACGTTAAAATCATTCAGTTCACAAAAGGGCAGATAATATGTTTGGTTTGCTTAGTTTTTTTGGCTCACTCTAAAGACACCATCCAGAAAAAAAAATTGCCCCAAATCTGATAAATGAATGCTATGGCTCTCAACTCCCCCATTCTCTCATGGAGAACTTTGTTACTTTACCATGTCACTTAACTCCTCTCAATCTCATTTGTTACATGGTAATTAATATGATACTGTTAATGAAATGATTAAAACGTAACAGCCTGAGATACACCTGCAAAGGGCATTACACGGACTACTGAAAGATGTTACATCAGGAGTGTATAGTGCTGCGCAAATGTAACATCAGTGTTATGTTTAAGAAGGCTCTCCACACTAATGGAGCTTTCAGATCAGTTGGAGCCTAGATCAATTTATCACATGAATTACGAATGGAAGGACAAAGAATGAGAAACAATACATGCATATTAGAGATACAACACTAGCCTAAGCTCAATGCTTAAATATTTATTAGAGATTTGCTCACAGCTCCTTAGACTATAAGACACTTAAATTCAACTCAAACTGATTTAGTAAGAAAAGAATTTATTGGCTTTTATAACTAAAGAGTTCAAGTAGTGTGTATTAAAGGCATTGCTAGAGCCAGGCAATGTTGTCATCAACTTTCCTCTATCAATCTCTCAGCTGTCATTTTCTCCTATGCTGGCTTTATTCTAAGACATGCTTCTGTCTCCTGGTTGCAAGATGGCCACCATCTTGCCCTTAAGTGTACATCAGTGGATAACAGAGAGCTTCCTTTTGCTAGTATTAAAATAAAAATGCCAGATATGCCAGTTACCAACGTATTGCCTCTCAGCCCCAAATCCATGCTTTATTGCACTTCTTGCGATACTGAAACATGTTTCTCTTGCCAACAGGAATGACGCTAAGCTTGGTCAGTAGAAGGTGCTGAAGGGACCTTGGAGAGGGAAGGGGCTGCTCTTTCTGGTTGCAGCATGCTTGGCTTTTCTTACTCCCATGGTGCTGGGCTGGCCTGCAAGATACCCAGTGAAACTCCTTCCCTCAGGTGGCTTCCCAGCAGTGAGGAACCTTTGGGAAGAATTTCCCATCTTCCAAGTTTGTTCCTTCATTGGATACTCTCCCTCAGCCCCATGGCATTCTTTAGATTTCCCTTTTATTTATTTCTAGTTAATTCCTGGTAAGTCATCAATAATTTTTTTTTTTTTTGAGACGGAGTCTTGCTCTGTTGCCTAGGCTGGAGTACAGTGGTATGATCTCAGCTCACTGCAACCTCTGCCTCCGGGTTCAAGCGATTCTCCTGCCTCAGTCTCCTGAGTAGCTGGGATTACAGGCACAAGCCACCACACCAGAATAATTTTTCTATTTTTGGTAGAGACGGGGTTTCACCATGTTGGTCAGGCTGGTCTTGAACTCCTGACCTCGTGATCCGCCCATCTCGGCCTCCCAAAGTGCTGAGTCATCAATAGTTTTTCTAACAAATCTTCTTGTTCAAATTATCACGTTTGAATTTCCTGATTGGACCCTAACTCTGAATGACATCGTAGATGTGGTGCTTATTCATTTGGATTCAACAGGCTTGACCACATGTCCTCTACTAAACTAATATTTGTAACCAGATAAACACAGTAAGCTTATTGGCTCAGCATGGGCCTTGTGTCCACCCCTGGAACCGTAGGGTACAGTTAGAAACATTTAGACTATACAGGCTGAGAATAGGACTGGGGTAGTCTACCAAAATTAAATTATGAGAAATTGATTTTGGGGAGGCACGACCAGCATAAATCATCTAAATGAGCAAATGCTTAAGCAAAGAGAGAGAGAGACTTAATAGGAGCCCTGAAGCCAAGAGCAATGATTTCAACATATAGGAACACAGTTGACTAGAATAATATAGGCTTCATAGGGAAGAATCTAGATCAGGTAAGAGGCCTTTCTTTAGCCCCCAAAATTGTGGTTCCCAACAATTCCTTAGTGAAGAGAAATTTAAAACTGGGTCAAAAACATATGTAATCTTGCATTTAAAAAAATAAAAAGAATGTATTGGCTTACCTAACTAAAAAGTTCAGAATTAGGGCAGAATTTAAGCAATACTTGATCTCTCAGCTCAACACTCACATCAAAGATAAATTTCTTGTTTTTTTTTTTTTTTTGCTCTGATTTTTACAACGTTGGCTTTATTCTGAGCTTGGCTTCCCTCCTATTTCCCAAATGCTGCCAGCAGCTCTTGGGTCATCATGCTGCCTTGTCCAGAAAGAAACTAAGAACATCTCTGACGCAAATTTTCCTGCAAAAGTCCTGACACTTTTCTTTTTTCTTTCTTTTTTTTTTTTTTTTTTGACTACTTTAGTTCACATGTCCACCCTTGAACTGTGAACTGAGTTCAGGGGCTAGGAAAACATGTTGGCTTAGCCTATATTACATCTACCATTCCTAAAGCTAAGCGTACCACAATCTGGGATTATGGGAACGTAGAGAACGCATACTAGGAAGCCCGCCAACAGATGTACCCTACAGGAAATAATGAACTACTTTTTCATTACAACCTTATACCTTTCTCAATTTGTAAGAAACACCCATTACACTTTACCACGTTTGTTTTTACAATCATATGTCATTTACAAGACTCTAGGTGGGTTCCTTTGATGGCAGGAAATACCCTTAGTCACTCCTCTGTCCCCAGAATAAACCGTAGAAGCTTAATAAATATTTGAATAAATAAATGATGTTAAATATTATTTAAAGAGGCTTGAACTTTATTCTGCAGATAATAAGGCACTCTCTAAGGGTTTTGATAGAACAGAATTATAATCTAAGATGTTTTAAAACCAGCAATGTTGAAACAAATGGAAACAAGGAAACTAGTACAGAGGCTATCATGGTTGTCCAAGCAAACGATTCCAAAAAAATCTAATCAGTGGCAAAGGCAGTGGGACTGAAGAAGAATGCAATTTCTGAAAATTTTCAGAAGTGGAATAGGATAGGCTTTGATAATTAGTGAAACATGGGGCCTGATGAAGGAAGGAGCTAAAGAAAACTCAGTGTTCTCCTTTGAATGATCAGGTGAATGGACCAAGAAAAAAAAAAAAGAAAAAAAAGCAAGTAACAAGTTTGCAAGAGAAATTAAAAAGCTCACTATACATAATCTATAGAACTCAACACCTGTTCATAAATACTTGAAGAGGAAGAGCTATTTATTTATAAATACTCCAAATATTTTACTAGCTTCCCACAAATCAGAGAGGTAATTGTTAACGAATGTTAGCCCTGAGTATATCATATCAAGAATTGATTACCCTAATGCAACTAGTTTATGTCATGCCTTCTCCCATTTATATTTGGCTTAGTAGGTTTTTTATTTTGATATCTAGGTGGCCTACAAAATTTCTTGAGACAGCTGCCTCTAACAGTGAGAGAATACACAGTGATGGATAATAGCCAAATCCACTAAAGAAGCCTGTGAGCAATGCTAAAGACTGGGGATTGGAAGAATAAGGGTTTTGTTTTCCTGCTGTTAAATTTTTACATCTGAGCAGGGATGAGCTAAAATCCCTGACCACACTCCTTCAGAAATTATATTTGCCATTGGTTTCCTGCCGATGGATATTGATAGAACAGAGGGTTAAACTTGCTGTCTAGTGGCTAGCTTTTTACTTCCTTTTCTCCACTGATCTCAAAAGAGGTGAATTCTTGTAGTCAGAGTAGGGAGGGGCTTTGGAGCATAGCTTTGGATCAGGACAGATCTGGGCTTGAATTGGATATCAACTATTTGTTATCTGTGATACTGGGAATACATCTTCTATTCTCTTTAAGCCTCAGTTACCTTATCTCTAAAAAGAGTATAATAGCTGTTACTTAACTCATCGTTGTAAGAATTAATATATGAAAAGCACTTAGCACAGTGCCCAAATAAGACCAAATGTTATCAAATGGGTTCAGACATTACTACTAATATTGCAATTGTGAATGAAATATGCTATAGTTTGGATATTTGTCCCCACCAAGCCTCATGTTTATACGTAATCCCCAGTGTTGGAGATGGGGCCTGGTGGGAAGGTGTTTGAGTCTTAAGGGTGAATCCCTCGTGGCTTGGTGCTATCCTCATGGTAGTGACTGGGTTCTCACGAGATCTGGTTGTTTAAATGTGTGGCACCTCCCCCACTCTCTCTTGTTTCCACTCTGCCATGTGAGATGCCTGTTCCCTCTTTGCACTCTTCCCTGAGTAAAAGCTCCCTGAGGCCTCCCTAGAAACTGAGCAGACACTGGTACTTTGCTTCCTGTAAAGCCTACGGAACTATGAGCCAATAAAACCTCTCTTTTTTTAAAAAAATAAGTTACCAAGCCTCAGGTATTTCTTTATAGCAATGCAAGAGTGACCTAATACAGAAACTTGGTATTGAGGAGTGGGGCATTACTATAAAGATACCTGAAAATGTGGAATTGACTTTGGATAACAGTAATAGGTTCCAGTTGGAAGAGTTTGGAGGGCTCAGAAGATGATAAGAAGATGAGGGAAAGTTTGGAAGTTCTTAGAGACTGGTTAAATGGTTATGACCAAAATGCTGATAGTGATATGGACAGTGAAGTCCAAGCTGAAAAGTCTCAGATAGAAATTAGGAACTTATTGGGAATTGGGGCAAAAGTCATCTTTATTATGTCTTAGCAAAGAATTTGGCTGCATTGTATTCATGCCCTAGGGATCTGCAGAAGTTTGAACTTAAGAATGATAACCTAGGATACCTGGCAGAAGAAATTTCTAAGTAGCAAAGCATTCAAGATGTGGCATGTCTGCTTCTAGCAACCTATGATCAGATGTGGGAGAAAATCGCTGACTTAAAGTTGGAACTTATATTTAAAGGGAAAGCAGTGTGTAAAAGTTTGGAAAATTTGTAACCTGGCCAAGTGGGCAGAGAAAGAAAAAGCTTTTTCAGGAAAAGAATTTAAGAAGGCTGTGGAGCAATCACTTGCTAAAGAAATTTGCATAACTAAATGGGAGCCAGGTGCAGATAGCCAAGACTATGGGGAAAGGCCTTGAAGGCATTTCAGAGATCTCTGGGACAGCCACTCCCATCACAGGCCCAGAGGCCCAGGATAACCCACTGATGTCAGGATCCAAGCCCAGGGCCCCACTGCTCTGCACAGTCTCAGGACACTGCTCCCCACATCTCAGCCACTCTCACTCTAGCCTCAGCACAAAGTGCCCCAGTTACAGCTTAGGCTGCTGCTTCAGATCATGCAAGTTGAAATCCTTGGTGGCTTCCACATGGTATTAAGCCTGCAAGTGCACAGAGTACAAGAGTAAGGGAGGGTTGGCAGCCTCTGCCTAGATTTCAGAGAATGTATAAGAAAGACTAGGTGCCCAGGCAAAGCCTACTGAAGGGGCAGAACTCTCACAAAGAACCTCTACTAGGGCAGTACCAAAGGAAAATCTGAGATTGGAGGCCTCACACAGAGTCCTCACTGCAGTACTACGTAGTGGAGCTGCAAGAAGGGGACCACTGTCCCCCAGACCCCAGAAGGGTATATCCACCAGTAGCTTGTACCCTGCACCTGGAAAAGCCATAGGCATTCAATGACAACCAGTGAGAGCAGCCATGGGGGCTGAACCCTGCAGAGATACAAAGGTGGAGCTGCCCAAGGCCTTAGGAGCCTAAGGATGCACTGGCATCCTTGCACCAGTGTGTCCAGGATGTTGGGCATGGAGTCAAAGGAGATTATTTTGGAGCTTTGAGATTTAATGACTGCCCTGCTGGGTTTTGAACTTGCATGGGGCCTATAGTTCCTTTCTTTTATCTAATTTCCCCTGGAATGGGAATGTTTAGCCAATGCCTACAACTCCATTGTATCTTGGAGGTAAACTTGTTTTGATTTTATATCTCATAGGTGGAAGAAACTCACTTCCAGATAACCCTTGGGACTTTGGATTTTTGAGTAAATACCAGAATGAGTTAAAACTTTGGGGGGACTGTTGGGAAGGCATGATTATATTTTGCAATGCGAGAAGGACATGGGATCTGGGGGAGTCCAGGGATGGAATAATATAGTTTGGATATTTGTCCCCACCCAAATCTCATGTTGAAATGTAATCTCCAGTGTTGGAGGTGGGGCTATGTGGGAGGTTTTTTGATCATGGGGGTGAATCCCTCATGGCTTGGTGTTATCCCCATGGTAGTGAGTGAGTTCTCATGAGATCTAGTTCTTCAAAGTATGTGGCACCTACCCCACTCTCTTGTTCCTGTTCTGCCATATGAGATGCCTGCTCCCCCTTTGCTTTCTGCCATGAGTAAAAGCTCACTGAGGCCTTCCCAGAAGCTGAGCAGATGCTGAAGCTGTGCTTCCTGTAAAGACTAAAAAACTGTAAGCCAGTTAAACCTCTTTTCTTTATAAATTACCAAGCCTCAGATATTTCTTTATAGCAATGCAAAAAACGCCTAATGCAGAACACTCTTCAACTATAAAAAAGAATGAGATCCCATCATTTGCAGCAACATAAATGAAACTGGAGGACATCATGTTAAGTGAAGTAAGCCAGGCACAGAAAGATAAACTTTACATGTTCTCACTCATTTGTCAAAGCTAAAAATTAAAACAATTGAACTCATGGAGATAGAGTAGAAGGATGGTTACCAGAGGCTGGGAAAGGTAGTGGGGGCAGCAAGTGAAAATGGTTAATGGGTATACAAATATAGTTAGATAGAATGAATAAGATCTAGTAGATCTAGTATTTGATAGCACAACGGGGTTCTTAGAGTCAACAAAATTTATCGTACATTTAAAAATAACGAAAAGAATATAATTGGAATGTTTGCAACACAAAGAAATGATAAATGCTTGAGGTGGTGGATATCCTATTTCCCCTTATATGATTATGAAGCATTGTATGACTGTATCAAAATAGCTCATGTATCCCAAAAATATATACACCTATTATGTATCCATAAAAATTAAAATACATATAATTGTGAGATGTAATTTGGAACTCAGTGAGACCCCATTCTCTTAATATACAAATAAGGAATTTATTGTGAAAGCTATTTACCCATCTCCTCATTCTGATTTTCTTGGGAACTAGCAAGGAATATGGAATAGTGGAAATAAATGAGGATTTGAAGACTCAAAGATCCAGGTCCAAACATGTTTTCCATCATTTTTTGGCCCATTTAAACATTGATGATAATAGTACTTCTTTCCATCAAGGTTATAGAGTTATTCGATAAGACAGCTGTAGGTAGAATGAGCTCAATGAGATTAAGGCTTTTATCCTTGTTCACTGGTAAACCCCACAAATTTTACCTAGTGTCTGGCATGAAATAGGTACTCAACCAACATTAGATGGTACTGAGGTAATTTGTGCTCTGCCTGGTTCTTAGTAGGCCTCCATTAAATCTTATTCTCTCCATTTCCCACTCCTCCTTCATTAGCTAATGGACAGCCTTGGAGCACAGCAACAGAATTGTCAGAGATATTGGGCTTCAACTTTTTGAAAACAAAGCTATAGCTGATCCATGAGCCAATTCCACTCTTCAGATATTTTTTGTTCTACACAGCTCTGTTAAGAAGTTTTAATAAGTTTCTAGCATTTAGGCGAATAGAAGATTTTGCATCAATATCTGAATTCTAGGTCCTCCAGAAAAGTTGGAAAATCTGGCAATGCATGAGTATATTCTCAAGAGTCAGCAAAAAAGCAAGGGATCTGCTCCCTTTAAACAGGGCATATGTGTCCCAATTTACCACAACGTCTGCCACTCCCTATTGTTCTCTGACACTGTAGCTGACTTGCTATTTATTATCACCGTTTCTCTACTGTTTTCTTATATCCAAATGCCACTCTATATTACCTCCCTGATTACTGAAGGTATTGCCTCTGTCACCTCTGTTCTATAGTTTGAAAATGGTCAATGAGAAAGAGATGGACCAATGCATAATTTTAAGCCTATGGTTGGAATGGAGATTTAAATACAAGGTGAGGATCAGGTGGACATTCATGTAATAGTCCTTTCTCTTGCTCAGATGGTAATGATAAAGCTATGTCAAAGTAGGGTTTATATTTTAAAATAAAGTTTTTCTTAATCTGTGAATGTCAATAACATTATAAATATCACCACCGATACCATAGAAACCCTGAAATATTTGGGATATTTCATAAACGTTTAAATTTAAAACCCTGAATGTCTTTATAGCAAGGGCATATCTAGAAACATTGACTGTGCTTATGCTTTGGAACTGAATCTTAAATAATTTCATGGACCAATGGCATCTGAATCAGTAGTCAGCTACAGAGGAGGTGACAAAGAGTATTTGCCGCTTTTGTGACCACTGCTATCAAAATGACTGTGATATGTTTTTCCTAGTCTTTGTTTATGGAAATTAGCAATTTGTTGCCTCAAGAATTTTAGGATTTATCATCCTAGGATAAGATGATGGGAAACAAGAAAATGTAATCCTTTGCAACTAACTTTAAAACATCTGGGCTCATGGGATGTGGAATAAGTGAAAGCTACCCAAAATCTAAGCAGAGAAGAAGGGGAAAAAGGGGAAGGAGAGAAGAGAAAAATTCAAGTAGCCCAAAATTTTATCCTCATTTTTTCAGGTTATAAAACTGCAAAAAGAGAGGGGAACGAAAAGGAGGAAGAATAGGAAAGAAAGAGAAACAAGAAGGCAGAACAGGAGAAAATAATTAGTTGTAGAATTTATAGGAGTTTTATCTTTCCCCTTCTCCCTTTTGGAGACCATATAAAAGTAAAAAAAAAAAAAGAAAATTAAGATCATAAAAGGTTTACAAGGAGCCCTTATTTGATGAAATATGTTGGCCTATATCAGCCAAGGAATCTATGAAAACTCTAACTCTTAAGAACTTGTTCTTGACTTACAATTGTCCCTATCATGAAAGCTAGCAATAAAAAAAAAATTCATCTTTAGTTTCAATTGCTTTCCCTCTCCACATGCAAGGACATAAAGCTTCTTTCCTCAGGACTCAGTACTTTAAAGTCTTAAATTGACTCACAGAGTTGTGATAGATTTTATTAATGAACAAATAAAAAGGAATGTAGGGTACAGGAAACCTGATTATGGCCATAGATACAGCTATATTCTCCTCTATCATGTATCATAAATAAAGTTAATATTTTGACGTTCATCTGAGTAATCTATTTATCTATTCCTTATTTCTGAACCTAGAGAGGCAAGAGAGAAGTGTTATTTATTGTTTCATAAAACTTACAATTAGTGAATCAACTGGGAACCTTGATAGATAGTTATAAGCACTGATATTTAGAGACTGAGATAGTCCATGGAATCCATGGAGAATGATGGATATTGGTTCAATCAGGGCAGGAAGATGAGACTTTAAGCTTCATTGTTTCATAAACTCGAGCTTCTCTATTTTATCTTGGTAATTCATAATAGCTTCCATGGTGATTATGCAGCTGTTTTTTAATAAGTGTGAGCTGTGGGGCCTCTGCAAGTTCCTTTGACTGTTTTTATGGGCACAAGTTGGCTTTAGCAGGGACTATATCAACATTAATTCATTCAAATGCACAAATATTTGATGAGGACTCACTAAGTGGCAGGCACTGCTCTGAGTTCCTAGAACACATCAGGGAACAAAGAGTAGATAAAGGTAAAGAGGAACAGGAATTTCACAGGTTAGAGGAGGGTTTCCAATATAAAAACTCTAAGACATGACAGAGAAGGTAACCGTATAATGATAAAGAGGTCAATTCTTCAAGAGAATATAACAATTTTACATATATATGCACCCAACAATGGAGCATCCAGATATATATAGGAAACATTGTTAGAGCTAAAGAGAGATATAGGCCTCAAAACAATAATAGCTGGGGACAACACCCCACTTTCAGCATTGGAGAGGTCCCTCAGACAGAAAATCAGCAAAGAAACATCAGACTATGTCTTTTGATTGGAGTGTTTAGTCCATTTACATTCAATGTTATTAATGATAAGTAAGGAGTTTCTTCTTCATTCCTGTCTTCCTCTAGTGAAGATAATTTTCTCTGGTGATATGATTTAGTTTCTTGCTTTACATTTTTTGTGTATACATTGTATTTTTTTTGGTTTGAAGTTACCATGAGGCTTGCAAATACTGTCTTATAACCCGTTATTTTAACCAATAACAACTTAACACTATTTGCATAAAGAAGCAAAAAGAAAACTATTAAAACTCACCTTACTTTTGTACCCTGCTTTTTAACATTTTGTTTTTTCTATTTATATATTACTGTACTATGTCTTGAAAAGTTGTTGTAGTTATTATTTTTGATTAGTTCATCATTTCGTCTTTCTATTTAGGATAAGAGTAGTGTTTATACACCACAGTTATAGTGTTATAATATTCTGTGTTTTTCTGCATACTTACTGAGTGAGTTTTGTACCTTCAGGTAATTATTTATTGCTCATTAATGTTCTTTTCTTTCTGATTGAACTATTCCCTTTAGCATTTCTTGTAGGACAGGTCTGATATTGATGAAATTTCTCAGCTTTTCTTTGTCTGGGGATGTCTTTATTACTTCTTCATGATTAAAGAATATTTTCACAAGATACACTATGCTAGGGTAAGTTATTTTTCCTTCAGCACTTTAAATATATCATGCCACTCTCTCCTGGCCTGTAAAATTTCCAGAGAAAAGTCTGCTACCAGACATATTGGAGCTCCATTGTTTATTATTTGTTTCTTTTCTATTACTGCTTTTAGGATTCTTTCTTTATCCTTGATCTTTGGGAGTTTTATTATTGAATGCCTTGAGGTAGTGTGCTTTGTGTTAAATCTCCTTGGTGTTCTAGAACCTACTTGTACTTGGATATTGATATCTTCCTCTAGGTTTGGGAAGTTCTCTGTCATTATCTCTTTTAATAAATTTTCTACCCCTATCTGTTTCTCTACCTCCTCTTTAAGGCCAAAAACTCTTGGATTTACTTTAGAGCCTATTTTCTAGATTCTGTAGACATGCTTCATTGTTTTCTTTCGTCTCCTCTGTATATTTTCAAATAGACTGTCTTCAAGCTCACTTATTCTTTCTTCTGCTTGATATATTCTGCTGTTAAAGGACTCTGATGGATTCTTCAGTATGCCCATTGCATTTTTCACCTCCAGAATTTCGGACTGATTCTTTTAAATGTTTCAATCTCTTTGTTAAATTCATCTAATTCTGAATTCTTTCATTGTTATCTTGAATTTCTTTGAGTTTCCTCAACACAGCTATTTTGAATTCTCTATCTGAAAAGTCACATATTTCTGTTCCTCCAGGATTGACTTCTGGTGCATTATTTATTTCACTTAGTAAGGTCATGTTTTCCAGGATGGTGTTGATGCTAGTAGATGTTCTCTGGTGTCTGGGCACTGAAGAGTTAGGCATTAATTGTAGTCTTCACTGCCTGGGCTTATTTGTAGGCATCCTTCTTGGGAAGGCCTTCCAGATATTTGAAAGGACTTAGATATTGTAATCTAAGATGTTTCTACTTTAGGGGGCACCCCGAGCTCAGTAATGTCCTGGTTCTTGTAGACTTATAGAGGAATCACCTTGATAGACTTGGACAAGATCCGACAGAATTCTATGGATTACCAGGCAGAGACTCTTCTCTTCCCTTACTTTTCTCCCAAACATACAGTCTCTCTCTCTTTTCTTGAAAACCTACATCTGGGGGTAGAGTGACACAAGTTGTCACCATCACTATGACTGATTGACCTGAAACCAGCACAGAGCTGGGTCTTGCCCAAGGCCTGCTGTAACCACTCCCTGGCTATTGATAATGTTTGCTATAGGCCCTGGGTCTCTATAATCAGCAGGTGGCAAGGCCAGCCAGGCCTGTGTCCTTCCCTTCAGGGTTGCAAGCTCCCCCTGGTCCTGAGTGGGTCTAGAAGTACTCTCTGGGAGTCAAGGACAAAAGTCAAAAACTTTAGAAGTATACCTGTTATTACATTGTATTGCAGCTAAACTGGCACTCAAACCAGGAGATGTAGCCATTTCCACTCTTCTCTCCCCTTTCCAAAGGCAAAGGAGCCTCACCCCGTAGCCAACACTGCCTCTGGCCACAAGGAGTACTGCCAGACTGCCACTGATGTTCCCTTAAAGCCCAAGGTCTCTTAAGTCAGCTTGTGATAAACGCTGTCTGGCCTGGGACTCATACTTTAGGATAGTGGGGGCCCCTCTGACCCAAGGCAGGTCAAGAAATGCCATCCAAGGGTCAAGTCCTGGAATCAGGAACCCCAAGAGCCCACTTGGTGCTCTACCTACCTGTGGCAGTCTTGGTACCTAAGGTGCAAGACAAAGTCCCCTTTTCTTTTCTCTCTGCTTTTCTCGAGTATAACGACTTTTGCACCATAGCCACCATGGCTGGTTATGTGCTGAGTCTCACCTGAAGCCAGCAAGTCTCAGAGACTCACCAAGTCCCTCAGTGTAGTACCTGGGTATTGCTGCTTGTTACTCAGGACCCAAGGGCTCTTCCGTTAGCAACAAAACCCAAGGGGTTCAAGGCAGCAGATTCCCTTCTGAACTAGGGTGTTTCTAGAAATGCCATCTGGGAGCTAGGGCCTGGAATGGAGGCCTCATGACTCCGACCAGTACCTTATCCTGCTGTGGCTGAGCTGTTTCTAGGAGGCAAGACAAAGCCCTCCCCATTCTTCCCTCTCCTCTCCTCAAGCTGAAGGAAGGAGTCTCTTTTGGAGCTACCAGCTGTGCAGCCTAAGGTTAGGAAGGGGGTGATGCCAGCACTCCCTTGGGCTTCCCCAGCTGGTGTCTCAGTATGTTATGTGCCCCCAAAAGTCCACTTTCTCTGGGCATAGTTCGGCCCTACAACTTGCCTAAAATTTGCAGTTCTTATGACCTAGACTGGCTTTCAAGTTTACTTCAAGACTGAGAGCACTTTGGCTGTCGATGGTCAGGTTTGTGGGCGCTCAAGATCAGACCTGTGGGATCTGCGGTTCCCCTCTGTCTAGGGCTGGTTGGAATCCTCCCTCTGTGGGTGGGAGTCAACTGAATTTGCTCTGGTTTTCCTTTCTGCTGTAACAGAAACAGCTCTGAGTTCAATGCCTCACAATTGCTGTGTTCTCCCTTCTCCAGTGCCCAGAGAGGCTCCCTACACCATGCTGCTGATACAGGGCATGGGGGGTGGGGGGTTAGGGACTGTGGGGGTGTTGATAGGGGAGGTGTGGCATCAGCAATTCAGGTTGTTTTTTCTATCTCTTCAGTGCCTCCTTTAGCGATAGTAAGTTAAAACCAGGTACTATGAGTGCTCACCTGATTTTTGGTTCTCATGAAGGTGTTTTTTCTGTGTAGATAGTTGTTAACTTAGTGTCCTTGCAGGAGGGATGATTGGAGGAGCTTTCTATTTTACCATTTTGTTCTGCCACTCTGACTACCAAAAGAAATATTTTTATTTGATCAGAGACAGTGACTTGAGCTGCAAGGATATCTTCAAAGAAAGAGAGGTAAAATTTCAGAGAGTAAATAAAATGACTTCTCCACAAGGATTTGAGACCCAAGAAAACATAGTCATGCATAGGAGGCTGAGGCAGGAGAATCGCTTGAACCCGGGAGGCGGAGGTTGCGGTAAGCCGAGATCGCACCATTGTACTCCAGCCTGGGCAACAACAGCGAAACTCCATTTCAAAAAAAAATTAAAAAAAAACATAGTCATACACTACACAACAACATTTCAGTCAACTATGAACTGCATATACGACAGTAATCTCATAAGATTATAATGGAGCTGCCTTGTAGAGGTCTACCATTTTATGCTATAGCTTTACCTTTTCTATGATTAGATATATATAGATACACATATTTCTTTACTATCGTGTTACAATTGCCTACAATATTCAGTATAGTAACATGCTGTATAGGCTTGTAGCCTAGGAACAATAGGCCATATCATAGAGCTTAAGCGTTTTTGCTCAAGGACAGAATGACTTAACAGCATATTTCTCAGAAGATATCCTCTTTGCTAAGCAATGCATGTCTATGCTGGGAAGTGCTTTTTAAAAGCTACAGATAGAATATCTACTACGCAAGTTTACAAAAAATTGTGTCCATGAAAATGGGGTCAGAAGAACCAAGGAGCTATAGAAAATGTAGACTAATCTGTAAAGATCAACAAAAGTTATGTCAAGTGTAAATAGATAAGTTTTAATACACCACAGTTATTTTATTGTAAGTGGGTTATAGGCATTGACTGATGTCTGAAGAAAATTCCTGAGAAGTTTATGGAATGAGAACTCCTAGGGACTAAGGGTGACCATATAATTTATTATCCAAACTGGGACACTTTTGAGACTGAAAAGGGGAATTATTAATAATGTATTAATTTCCTAGGGCTGCAGTAAATAATTACCACAAATTTGGTGACTTATAATAACATAAATTTGTTTTCTTATTGTTCTGGAAGCTATAAGTCTGAAATACAAATGTCAGCAGGTCTGTTCCCACTCTGTAGTTTCTGGAGAAGAATTCATTCTTTCTTTTTCCTACTTTCTGGTAACTCCCAGCAATCCTAGATGTTCTTTGGCTTGTATTAATAGCTGTATCACTTCAATTTCTGTCTTTCTCTTCACATGGACTTCTATGTCTCTGTGTCTTCCCTTTCTGTCTCTTATAAGGACACTCATCATTGAATTTACAGTTTACCCCACCCTAATACAGGTTGGTCTCATCTTGGGATCTTTACCTTGATTACATCTGCAAATACCCTTATTTCAAATAAGGTCACATTATGTTGTTCGCAGTGGGCATATCTCTTTTTTGGGGGGACACTATTCAACCCACTACAAATAATTTCACCATCACAATAGGACTGTCCTGGGCAAACCAGGGATATATAATAGACCTAAAGAGAAAGTACAAGAAAGATAAGAACTATTTAAAAATAATGAATGACAGGACAATGATCGAACAGGCCCAGTCCTATGTTGGAGGCTAGTGGAATGGAGATTTTTTTCTGAGAGTTCCTTACTACTTTGTTATAGATGCTGGTAACACGGTTTTTATATATTTGTAAAAATTCGGTGAACTATATGTGCATACTGTTTTCTGAATCTGAAACTCTACTTTTACTCTTTTTTTAAAGGCTCATACATTTGTTTTTCTAACATATCTTCCCATATTATATTCTTACTCATAAAGGTGAAGGAAGACAAGATTTCCTTGAACAATGGATGCATTTGGCTGACCAAATCTCAGTATCTTCAGATCTCTAACATTAGTTGGTACTACATGGGGATACATTGGAAATAAGGCATCAATTCTGGGAAAACATTTTGCTCAGCAAACTGAAACTCACTCTTAAGTAGATTATCTCAAAAGCAAGGCTTTTGGAAATCTCATTGTGGTTATAGATGCAAATTTAAAGCTAATGTTTTATCTACCAAATATAAAGCTCATGTTTTATCATCATTAGTCTGATTCATGTATCTATTCCTCAAATACCCCAAATTTGGCAGGGTTGGAGAGGAACATTATTAACTGGAAAGAAAGATGGGAAGCACATGAGAGAAGATCTTAAATTACAAATTATAATGACTGAGACATTTTTAGAAGGCTTATAAGACTATTTGAGGGCAGAAGAGGATACTATTGTGCAGTAGGCCTTCCCCTTCAAATCCCTGGTTCTAGGTAGAACAATTTATACCTCAGATTTTCATTTGTGCCTAAGGCATAGATAGTGGGCATGTAGGCAACTCAATAGTCATCCTACTGTCATGGGCTCAGAGGCAGGTGGCTTCACTACATTTCATGACAAAGGAGGCTATGTTGAGTTTAATACTTTGGTTCTGAGACATCATATGTAAATTTTATTCCTCAAAAAACATTTTGAAATTTTTTTTCTAGTCTTTTTCTCATTCAGTTTTGTTATTTACTTCCAAGTTGAGGAAAGTTTTTGAAAGACTGTCAGAAATTAATAAAGAATTAAGCATTATTACTAATTTAAGTAAATAAATGTCACTGGTATTCTTTTCTGACCTGGAGAGAATAGCAATGACATTTATTTATTTAAATACCAATAACATTTATTGATTTAAATTGGTAAGGGTACAAACCATTTGTTGTATTACTTTACAAAAAATAAATTAGAATTGTCACAATTTTATTTAAGATCTGATTCCTCTAACTCTGTCCCCACCCAACCCCTCTCTCACATTATTCCCCATAAAGAAGAACTTCCACCCTTAAACCTCCTACCAATGAGACTTCACACCCCTGCTGTTGGGAACACATATTGTACCCTGGTTATCATCTCATGTCTTTGTACTTGCTTGTCCCCAGCACGCGGTAGTCCTGGCCCAAATCTTCACATTGTTGGCTCTTCTATAGCATTCTATTATCCTGTTTAATTTTCTTTACAGTATATGAAATTTTCTTATTTCATCATTTGTTCACTTACTTGTGTTAGAAAAACTGCATGAGAGAAGGTACATCAATATATGTCCAGCCCAGAGGAGTGATTGGTAAGTACATGATGAATGAATGTCCTCAGAACAAGAAAATAAAATCTTTTTTTCTACCTTTTTTTTTTTTCATTTCAAGATTATAGCTCAGTGGCCAAAGAAGAAAAACTCCAGTGTTTTCCCACCTATAAATTAGCTTATGAGGTAATCAGAAAAAGACAAGACTTAAGAATAAAATAATAAAGATTACAAAGCAAAAATTTCTAATACCTGAAAAGAGGAACAAAGAATATATGTTGATGAAGAAATTAATCTACAGACATATCAGGTTGAACCCGAGTAGGAGAAATTCTCATTTTCAAAGAAGGTCACAGAAGTGGAAAACACTTACTTTGAACTACTAATCCTGGAATTTCAGGCAAAATGCAATACAATTTAAGTTACTGAGTCAGAGAGAAATGGGCAGAAGGAATGGAATTCTCTTAAGAAAAAGAAATTTAGTGCTGGGATTGTTCTTACAGTAGAAAATGCTGTGCATGTTTGCAAATCAGGAAATGAATGAGAATTCAGTTTTTCAGAACCTTCCTTACAAGGGGTTCTTTCATGAGAACTTCCTAAGGTTATTTTTAATAAGTGGTTATAATATAATAATGTTAATAACAATGATGAGTAATTATGATAGCAACTGTTCAATTTTTATGTAAAAGGATTTTAAAAGAGAGAAACTTAGAGGAGTTCTTTTTCCAACCCACTACAGATTAAATAGATCTCACCTCAGTTGAAAAAAAATCACTTTAGAAAAAATGTCATCAACTTCTCTATCTCTTTGGCAGATAAACTCTACAACTCCCTTTATAACCTCACACATCTGTCCATGAGTGGTGTACACACAGTTGGACCTTTTCCACACTTTCTGATTTGGGAAATGTCTAGAGAAGTTCCTTTACGTGCTCAGGAATGCACTGACTGAAGAAACAGCACATTTACTGCCGGCAAGACTGAAATAATGGGTATCATGGCATGGTTTGGGAAAGTTGCTTGCCATGGAATGTGTGGTTCAGGCAAATCATTTATCACAACTTGCAACCCCTGTTCACTTTCCAACTGTCTCTCTTAATCAGACCTGTTTGTCCAGAATAGTGGTAAATTGATGGTTTGGAACCAGACAGCCCTAGTCTCAAATAAGACACACTGTATTTCAGAATGTCAGTCTCTCTATGTGTGGAGTGAGGAAAATAGTCCATCAAGGTTATAATACATATAAATCTTCTTGTTCATAGTTGATTTTCAATAAATATTACCCATTGTCATAAACTTCTAATGGAAACAGTACAAGAATGAAATCATAGTTCTCTTATCCATTTCCTTTGGGTGACCGTTTATTTTTTCTCTAATAAATTGCCAGAAAATCCCATTTTTAAAAAATGACAGACGGTCTGTTCTTTTGTAAATCACTGGTTATGAAGACTGAGTTAATTGGCTGCCTTACTCTTCTCTCCTCATTGTCCCAGAAATGAGATGCCTATGTTTTCAGCCCCAGTGGATTCCCAAATCTCAAGCCCCCCACCCACAAAAACAAAACAAAGACAAAGACATGAAATGTATAACCAAGAATGTTTAGAAATCCTTCTTTCAAAATCACTGCTAATGACTTGATAATTACTCCAAGGGTTTGTCAAGCATGCATCACATGTGTTCACATTTGGGAACTGATTATTTCAAAACCATCTTATTTTGCTTTAGTGTTTAACTCCTTCAGATTTCTGCTGAAGATTTACTAAAGAAATACAAATTGGTGGCATTTTGATTAGTCAATTATGTTACATACTAGCCATTCATATGAAGAGTGTGAAGGAAGAGTGTGGCAGGAAGATTTCCTCAAACAAGACTGAGAAACGTGGAAGGTTTAATACAGTGATACTAAGGCCACAGTTTACTGTATCTTTGAATAGCACCTCTTAAAATACAATGCACTCTCACATGTCATTCGTGATTCTGCTAGTGCTAATAATTACTCTGTGATGTAGTTATTATCAGCACCATCTTAAAGGACAATAATTGAGCCACCAGAAATCTCATATGCATGTCTTCTAATAAGTGGCAGATCCTGCATTTAAACTCATGTAAAGTTAAAACATGCATACTCACTAAGAACCAGGGGCTTTACATACGATATTTATTCCTCAAGGCAACCATACAAGAAGGGTGACATTTTCTTAGATTTTGGAAAACTAAGACACTTGCCCTCAATATACATCTCTTGTCTGAAAGTACTTAGGTAAAAGGAGAATTCAGCGAATGGATGGATAACAAGGCATCTCACCTAATCAAATAAAGGTTGAAAAAGCTAACTATATCAAATATAGGAGTGGAGTTGAGCCCCAGGAAGAGCTGAATATAGGAACTTGAATAATGCCAAGATGTTCTCTGGCTCATTTCCACATCTTACTCTGATAACTTCATTTTCTCTCAGTGAAGTTAGGCTTTCTCCATGTGGTGGGTATCAGTATCCCTAAGTCTCCTATGCCTCAGCTTCACCACTAAAAATGAGAAGCTTTATTTTTTTTCCCCTCAGATCCTTTAGTAAAAATCTAGGCAAATAACCTATTTGCTCAATTTGGTATAGGTGCCTAATAATGGACAAATTAATTGTGATCAGTGGGACAAGGCCATCTAGGAATATAGTGAGTTACTCTATCTAAGACCACATCATTGCAGTGGGTAAAGGAAGGGGTGTTCTATTCTGAGAAGAAGGGGAAAACTCTTGGTAGGTAAAACAACAAATATCTGTCTCAAGACTGTAATGTATCAGCCTGATATTCTTATGGACCATAAGCCTCTTGAATCACATTTCCCATATTTATCAAAGGTGGATGAAGCCTGCTATTTAAAGAAAGTAAAGGTAGAGGGGGAAAGGGGGAGGGGAGCAAGAAAGCTGGGTCATGTTACATGTACTGCCATCTATGTCTTTACAACAATTTCTTTTATGGAAGAGGAAAGTGAGGCTCAGAGAAGTAACTTGTCCAGAATTACAGAGCTATTAAGTGACAGAAGCAAGATTTGAACCCAAGTTGACTGTCTCCAGAGCCCATATCCATAACCACTAGCCCCGAAAACCTCTCAACAAAAATGGAGAACAAGAAACCACTAGACAGAACAGGGAAGAGAAGCTGTTTTTTCAAGGCCATCCTGAGACTGATGTGCAATGGCCAAGCAACAGGGATTATAGAGGGCTCTGCTCTTGGCCAACTGTGTGATCTTGCACAAGTGCTTGACCTCCCTTAGCCTGTTTCCTCATTATCAAGAAAACAGATGGGACAGGCTCAAACATTCCTAGAGTCTGTTATGCCATACAGTCAACTGCATCCAAAACCCCAGGGAGGTGGCTTCGATTCCTACTCTTTTTCTAAAACATAGTTCTTTTAGGTGAATTGGAGACTATGTGCTGTGATTCTTCCCAGGTTTGCCTCCCCAGCTGCATGTGGCACACATTAGGAGTGGTTAGATGATCTATTTTCTATGTACGTTTGTAGCCAGTTGCTCAGCTCCATTGTGATAAAATCATGAATCATGGTTACTGGATCTCAGTGAAGCAAATATGATGAGGCAGGAAAAATTTCTCAGAACACATACCCCAGAGAGCCTACAAATGAACCATTGCATTATTGTTTTTTTTCAAATCATGAGATCATTCAGATTCTTTCATGCTTTTTCATGACACACACTCTTTCATTCCCCAACTCATACACACCCCAAGTTCGGTCCTTGTCTTCCTACCCAAACTCTTAACTCAGGACAAACTTTGACTCAAATGCAGACCCTAATGTGTGATGCCTAGCCCTAGATCTAGCCAGTAAGGTGAGGGCCAGAGCTGCCTACAAAAAGACAATCTTAATGAATCCTCTGCTGAATAGGAAACGTGCTCTGTTTGTGAAGCTAATTAACTGAATTCATTTAATTGAAAAATGGTGCTAAGAATTTTTTTTTCTTTCAGAAAAGGCTGAAGGAATTGAAGAGAAAAATCCTCCCCCAATAGCATGCCGCTGACTATATGTCACTGGGAAGTCACAGCAAATGCTCTGAAGGTACTGAATATATGTTTCCAATTGCTTTTTAGCTTTGTAATTACAAGGATCTAAAAAAATCTTGATTTGACTTTTTAATAACTTATGGTGAAACCCCATTGCCAGCACAAGCAAAGCAATTTCCACTATGCCTGTGGGACAGAACAGATCATGAAAGAGCAGTAGGATGGGAAAGTGGTTTATTCTTCTCTTCTCCAGTATTCTATTTTGTCACTCATTTTCATTTCCGATTTTTAAGTGCTAGCTAGTGAGCATCCAATTCTGTGTGCAGGGATTGTTTTCTGATTTCAAAGCCCTACAAGGCCAAACTCAAACAGGAACGGGGACTTATTTCAGCTAAGCTCTGGAGAGCATGGAAATGCAAGAGACTTTTGTTTTCCTCATTGCATGTGTATTATTCATCATTCTCTGCTATTTCAGTGAATTTTAAGGACAAGGCAATGTGTTGATTCTGTCTTTCACAATTACTCAAATACCACTCAGCGGTGTTAATTTTGTTTCTTTTTTTATTTTCTTTGTGTAGGGTTTGTTTTTGCTGCTGTTGTTTCTTGTTTGCTTGTTTTTCTAATTTAATCTTCCTGAAGTTTATTTTTTTTAAAACAATAGATCAAGTTTGTATTCACCTAAAAATAACCTAGAGCCCTTCAATAACTTCTTGGTCTACTACTGACAGTTTACTTCAAGAGGCAGTGTATACAATGAACTTTCAGTCCTGATATCCAACACACGCATAGCTAATAACGAAACCCATGAGGTCTGCAGGGAGAGAAAAGCTATTGGGTTTGTTCCCAGTTTTTCCTCACTCAGAGTAGTCCCACTTTCCTATGTTGGGGCTCTCTGGAATACAATTCAGAAGTCTGGAAGACATGTCTTTCAATCCCTAAATGGAGCATTGAGCTCAACCCAGCCCAGCTTAAGCCACAAAGAGCTTCAACCTTCAGCAGCTGTGGGTTTCCCCTGCTCTTGTACTAAGGTGCGGTGAGCAATCAGCCAGCTATTCTATCTCCAGACCTGAGTGGATCTGAGAACAAAAGAAGTGCTTAACAGGGCTGTGCCACCAACATGCCAAACGCCCAAACTTCCCCCAATACATGGCCATTACACGCTTCTATTCTCAGAAGATGATATAAACCAAATACTACATGAACATCACCCAAAAAGATGCAAAGCCCGGATCAAGGGTGGGAATGCTCGTGAGAGCAACAATCATAGAGGATAACAGAGGTCATATCTGATGTCATCTGAGAGGAGAGATGTTACTCCTATTCTTACTATGGTCCATTCAAGGGCATTCTGATGGGTATACACCTGATATAATGCAGAAGCATGAAAAGAGCCCCACATGCAGTAAAACTGAAAAGAAAGAGAGGAAAAAGAAAAGGAGAAAAAGAAACAGGAAAATTGGAAGGGGTGGACAATCCCACTTACCCAGGTAATAATTTAGGACCTTTATAATTCCACTGGAAATGTATTCCTTCTGATTTTCAGTCTCCTTGGAGAGGTGAGCCGAAGGCCTCTTGTGGAAGGTGTTAATGACTGACTCTTGTGAAAGCTTTTAATGATTGGAAGCAATGTTAGGAGTTTCCTGGGCTTTTGTGGTGAGCAGGGCCAGGACTGGTGTGAGGCAAGCCAGGTGCTTAGGGAGAAAAATTTGAGTAAAAAGTTAAAATTTAAGCAATTGCTCTCAGGTGCTTCCAAGAAGCGAGAATGAAAACAACCGAAACAGGAGTATCCAAAACAGTGGTTTTTAGAAAATAAACTGTAACACCAGGAAGGAAAAGAAAGATGAGAAAAATGAAGTGATTTGCCTAACACATGTAGCAAACTGAAAGAAAAGATCTTGTAAAACACAGATCTTCTGACTTCCAGTCTGGAAAGATTTACTTTACTCGTTTTTGTATTCTTTTGGATACATAATTTTTTCATTTTATGCTAGTTATTATAGTAATGTTTTATTATTTCTGTATCTTTTCTGTTATTTTGACATAATTGAAGTAGCTATGGCGTTGGGTAGGATGGATTGGATTCCAGTTTTACCTTATAAATTTATGTGACTTAAAAAAAATTATTTACCATACCTGAGTCACCATTCCTTATCTGCAAAATGAGGATGCTGCTAGAATTAAGTGAGATAACTTATATGAGTTTATTCAGGCACTCATTCAGCAAAGTGCATTAGTCCCTATGCCAGATCCTGTGCCCAACACTGTGGATAAAGTAGTGTACAAAACAGGGCCATAAATTTCTCTCTAGTGAAGAAAACAAATAAGATTTTTTGACTAGGAGTGCTAGAATTAGTTGGTAAAAGAAATTATTTCTCCTTTATGCATAGGTTTTAATTTTTTCCCAGTGGATTAACTCAGCTCACCAGACAGACATTAGACTTTATTAAATGGATAATACACATTTCATAAATTCCCTTACACAAAAGACTACAGTGAGTCATGCTTTCAAAAGTGCTTGAAGATAGATTCATGCCACATGACAGTCATAATGGTTCATTTGGAGCAGTTACACAGTCTGTTGGGTAAATAATGCAAGTTGTAGAAATCACATCAATGCTGTGTTTACACAATAGACCATGACTACTCCAGAGGAGCCCAAACAATCTCATACAAGAGCATTTTATAAATGATGTAAATATTGTACAAGTTTAAGTTAATCAAATGAAGCAGCCCCAGAGGAGGACAGGTTTGTCAGGGAGGCCTGAAGGAGATAAATGAAATACATGCCTTTGGTAAAAGTTAAATAAGTCTCCTGATTTGCAAATAACTGGAGACAATTAAATTCCCTTAACAGCAATACCAAAAATTCGGAGTTGGGGGAGCAGGCCAGCAGAGTCGGATATCTTTAAAAATATATAAGGGTGCTTTGCAGAAACCAGAAGTCATAATGTAGCTAGATTTTAAAGAGGAACTGAGATTAAGAGAGGGAATTCTGCAAAAACCCAAAAAACTTTCTTTTTCTTTCTTCCCCTGAAAACTTCATTCTACTTTCTTTCTCTGTAAGTTGGCTTTCTCTGCTTCCTTGTCCCTGTGGTCTCATAGCTTCTAAGAGTCCCTGTTACTGTCCCAGACACATATAGGGACGGATACCCTGCCTTTTGGTGTTACTTCCATCTGCCTAGAAAGAAGATTACCATTGGCCCACTTTGTGTCAGATACCCCCACACCACAACTCCTTCCCCACATAAGTTATGGGAAAGGATGGGGACATACAGAGTGATTACAGCTGACTGGAGCACATAGCTATATGCAAGGAAGTAGTTCTCAGGGAGGAAAATGGCTTGAGGACTGAAGAGACAGCCAAAATAAGTAGCTACCAGAAACTGTAACTTTGATAGGACTCAGAGGCAGAGGAACACACTTGGGAATAGACTCAGTAGATACAGAGCTGCTATGGAGACATCCCATTCCTTTCCACATCCAAGAGATAGGTTAATAAATCTGCTGGGATGCTTTTTGTTTTATGATGACTCAATTTACTTTATAATTGTTTTATTCTAATGAATCATTCATGTCTTGGCAGAATGCATTACAAACTAACAAATAATAAACCCAAAAAACAAAAATTCTAAACATGAGAAGAGCAGGTTGTATTTTTTTTTTTGGTGTTTTTCTTTGTGCTGTGTACATACAAAAGCAGCTTAGTAAGTTTTTACAGATTTCCATGCTTTAACTTTGGAGTCTAGAGCAGAAAACTGTGAATATACTGGGCATTTTATCAATATAATAGGATTAATATGGTCTTATCATTACAAACTTAAGCTCATCATTTATAAAACTTATTAGCATAACCCCAACTAGCTTAGTACATGTGACTTTGGTTAGTTCCTGATTTCCCCTGGAGAATTATTACAGATGATATTTATAGTAACAGTGTTGAGATGGTTCTTTTCGAATTTACAACACACATACTTGCTACCATCCTCCAAATTTGATAGTGGCCCTCACTCTTGGGATGCTCAAAACTACTTCTTTCTTTTCTTTGCCTCTATTTTTCATTTTCACTTTCATTTCTAATGACTCTCACAACCCACGATAAAAACTTATTTATCAGCTGATTAGTTGAGCTTGGATATGACACTTTATTTGCCTTATCAAATGGTCCAATATACATGTAAGTAGATTAGGAGGCATTTTTGTTGAGGCTACTCCTGGTCTACACTACTTCCTGCCCTACCATCAAGGACTTAATTCTGTGTCAGAGATGCCAATCCAAATTGTCATTACATAGTTTTAAGCTTATTGGGTTTTTTCCTTTATAGAAAATAAAAGAAAGTTTAAGAAAGAAAAATGCTAATCCCACCAGTCAGAGATGATCAAAGTTAATATTTTGGTTTATTTCCTCTCAGGTATACTTATTGATAAACTTATTTTAGTTGAGCTCATATTATATCTGAAATATCTTCAGGAATATTTTGAGGGCTTCAATACACTATTTCTTATGTATGCTCTATCATTTCCCTAATAACATTCTTTAAAAAAATTAGCATATTTCTCCACTGGGAGAACTGTAAAAAAGTACCATAAACTGGGTAGCTTATAAACAACTTAATTCTCAGAGCTCTGGAAACTGGGAAGTCCAAGATCAAGATGCTGACAGATTCAGTGTCTGGTGAGGGCCTGCTTTCTGTTTCATAGAAAATGCCTTCTTACTGTGCCCTTATACAGCGGAAGAGATAAAGGATCTATCAGCAATATATTCTGTAAGGGCACTAATCCCATTCATGAGGCCTCCATCTTCATGACCTAATCACCTCCCAAAGGCCCTGTTTCCTAGCACTGCCATCTTTGGGTTAGGATTTCAACATACAAATTTCGGGGACACAGACATTAAGACCATAGTATTTAGGTTACCTGCTGATATGGTTTGGCTGTGTCCTCACAAAAAAATCTCATCTTGAATTGTAATCTGAATTATAATCCCCGGGTGTTAGGAGAGGGACTTCACGGGATGTAATAGAATCATGGGGGCAGTTTCCCCATGTTTTTCTTGTGATAGTGAGTAAGTTCTCATGAAATCTGATGGTTTTATAAGGGGCTTTGCACTTCGCTTGGCTCTCATTCTCTCTCCTGCCAGCCTGCGAAGAGGTGCCTTTCACCATGATTGTAAGTTTCATGAGGACTCCCCGGCAATGCAGAACTGTGAGTGAAGTAAACCTCTTTCCTTTATAAATTACCCAGTCTTGGGCAGTTCTTTATGGCAGCATGAGAATAGACTAATATAGTAAATTGGTACCAGGAGAGAGTGGGGTGCTGTGGTAATGACACTTGAAAATGTGGAAGTGACTTTGTAACTGGGTAACAGGCAGAGGTTGGAGCAGTTTTTAAGGTTCAGAAGAAAACAGGAAAATGTGTGAAAGTTTAAAACTTCCTAGGCACTTGGAGCGCTCAGAAAACAGGAAGATAAGAGAAAATTCGGAATGTCCTAGAAATTTGTTTAAATGGCTTTAACCAAAATGCTGATAGTGATATGGACAATAAAGTCCAGGCTGAAGTGGTTTCAGATGGAGATGAGAAAATTGTTGAGAACTGGAGTAAAGGTCACTCTTACTATGCAAAGAGACTGGTGGCATTCTGCCTCTGCCCTAGAGATCTGTGGAACTTTGAACTTGAGAGAGATGATTTAGGGTATCTGGCAGAAGAAATTTCTAAGCAGCAAAGCATGCAAGAGGAAGCAGAGCATTAAAGTTCAGAAAACTTGAAGCCTGATGATGTGATAGAAAAGAAAACCCCATTTTCTGGGGAGAAATTCAAGCTGGCTGCATAAATTTGCATAAGTAATGAGGAGCCAAATATTAATCACCAAGACAATGGGGAAAATGTCTCCAGGACACGTCAGAGACCTTTACAGCAGCCCCTCCTATCACAGGCCTGGAGGCCTATGAAGAAAAAATGGTTTTATGGGCAAGGCCCAGGGCTCCCCTGCTCCATGCAGCCTCAGGACATGGTGCCCTGCATCCTGGCTGCTTCAGCTCCAGCTGTGGCTAAAAGGGGCTGATGTACAGCTCAGGACATTGCTTCAGAATTTGTAATCCCCAAGCCTTCGCAACTTACACATGGTGGTGGGCCTGACAAGAATTGAGGTTTGGGAACCTCTGCCTGGATTTCAGAAGTTGTACAGAAATGCCTGGATGTCCAGGCAGAAATCTTCTGCAAGGGCAGAGCCCTCATGGAGAACCTCTGCTAGAGCAATGTGGAAGAGAAATATGGGGTTGAAGCCCCCACAGACAGTCCCCACTGGGGCACTGCCTAATGGAGCTGTGAAAGGAGGGCCACCATCCTGAAGACCCCAGAATGGTAGATCCACTGATAGCTTGCACTGTGTTCCTAAAAAAGACACAGATGTTCAACACCAGCTGTAAAAGCAGCCAGGAGGGGAGCTGTACCTTGCAAAGCCACAGGGATGGAGCTTCCCAAAGGCTGTGGAAACCCACCTCATGCATCAGCATGATCTGGATATGAGACACTGAGTCTAAGGAGATCATTTTGGAAGTTTAAGGTTTAAGGACTGTCTTGTTGGATTTTGGACTTGCATGGGGCCTGTAGCCCCTTTGTTTTGGCCAATTTCTCCCATTTGGAACAGGTGCATTTAACCACTGCCTGTAACCCCATTGTATCTAGGAAGTAACTACATTCTTTTGATTTTACAGGCTCATAGGCAGAAGGGACTTTCCTTATCTCGGATGAGGCACTTTGGACTTCGACTTTTGGGTTAATGCTGGAATGAGTTAAGACTTAAGGAGACTGTTGGAAGGGCATGATTGTGTTTTGAAATGTGAGGATATGGGATTTGGAAGGGTCCAGATGTGGAATAATGTGGTTTGACTATGTCTCTACCCAGAAATCTCATCTTGAATTGTAATCTGAATTATAATCCCCACATACTGGGAGAGGGACCTCAAGGAAGGTAATTGAATCATGGAGGCAGTTCCCCCATGCTATTCTTGTAAGTTCTCACGAGATCTGAAGGTTTTATAAGGGGCTTCCCCCTTCACTTGGCTCTCATTCTGTCTCTTGCCACCCTGTGAAGAGGTGCCTTCTGCTATGACTCTAGGTTTGGCAGAAAACTGGAAGTTTCCTGAGGCCTCTACAAACATGTGGAACTAGGGAGTCAATTAAACCTCTTTCCTTTATTAATTACCCAGTCTCTGGCAGTTCTTTATAGCAGTGTGAGAATGGACTAATACACCTGCAATTATTTAATTATATATTACCAAATTATTCTTTATAAATATGACACAAATTAATATTCCCACAGTTTCATGTAAGTGTTCCATGGGACAGAGAAACTCTTTTAAGAATACTGAGTATTGAATTTTTTGAATGATTACAAACTTTATAAATAAAATGTTATGTCCTTAATTTGTTCTTTATTTTAATTTAACTTCTTTAAATATTATATTTCATGAATTTATTCATAATTTTTTTTGAGATGGAGTTTCACTCTTGTCACTCAGGCTGGAGTGCAGTGGCACAATCTTGGCTCACTGCAACCTCTGCCTCCTGGGTTCAAGCAATTTTCCTGCCTCAGCCTCCCAAGTAGTTGGGATTACAGGTGCCTGCCACCACACCTGGCTAATTTTTTGTATTTTTAGTAGAGATGGGCTTTCACCATGTTGGGCAGTCTGGTCTCAAACTCCTGACCTTGTGATCCACCTGCCTCAGCCTCCCAAAGTGCTGAGATTATAGGCATGAGCCACCACGCCTGGCCATTTATTTCCTCTTATATCCATATACAATTCATATATTTTGATCATTTATCTATATATTTTTATTTCTTTTTATTTTTTTATACAGGGTCCCGCTCTGTTGCCCAGGCTGGAGTGCAGTGGTATGATCTCAGCTCATTGCAACCTCCACCTCCAGGGCTCAAGTGATTCTCCTGCCTCAGCCTCCCAAGTAGCTGGGATTACAGGCGTGCACCACGGTGGCCCAGCTAATTTTTTGTATTTTTAGTAGAGATGGGGTTTCACCATGTTGGCCAGGATGGTCTTGATCTCTTGACCTTGTGATCCACCTGCCTTGGCCTCCCAAAGTGCTGGGATTACAGGTGTGAGCCACCACACTCGGCCTACATATATATATATATATATATATATATATATATATATATATATATATATATTTAATTCACTACTTGTTTAAGTTTCTTACAAAGTCTGCCATTTTAAATAAATGATTTCTTCAAGTTTGACTTTTGCCTCTTAAAGTCAAGTAATTTTTTTTTTGGCACAAGAAATACTCGGGCATTTATATAATCAAATCCATCAATATTTACCTTTGTAATTTTTTTCATTTATTCCAGGAACACAGAGTTCTTGGCATGCAAAGATTTAAAAATGTACTTCCATATTTTACTCTAGTCTTAATATATTTTCAGGTTCTTTTTTACATTTAACTATTTGACATATGTGATACATGTTGTACAAATTTATTTTCTTCCCTTAATAGTAGGGCCAAATTTCCCTGCATCCATTGTTAAACTGATATTTCCCAAAATTTATTCCTTAGAACACTCAATTTACAAGTTCCTTCTTTTAAAACAAATTTTTTTTTATATTTGTGGTCAAATCATTAAGCCAAATGCTACATCTATTCTTATTTGTTACTTTATAATGTACAAATGTTTTAAGGCGTTAATGGATCTGAATGGTTCTTCAACAAATAATCCTGTTTAAGTGTTTAATCCTACATTTTCCAATCTCATTTGAATCATTTTTAGGCATCCCTCCACAGAAGAAAGGCCAAAAGGAAATAACACAAAGTGTATCATCCAGTGAAGAATAACATTTATTTGAAGAATTCATTAGTTCAATTTAAGACAGAGAAGAATAGAAACTGCAGCCAACATCTAGCCAATATTTATTTACTCTGCATCAGGCCATCAGACTGCATCTTGAGTTAGGACAATTCAATAAAAAAGTTACCTTCCATATGTCCATTTAAAAGAGACAGTTTAGATTTAGGAAATTTAAACACCTTTTTCAAAGGGACATAGTAGCAAATGCTCGTATTATCTGAACTCAAGTCAGAATTTGTCCAAGGCTGTTTTCCTCCAGATAAACTTTTATTATTTTGTAAAAACAAGGGCACTCCAAGGGGCAGTCTACAGATTCAGCACTATTCCTATCAAACTACCGACGTCGTTGTTCACAGAATTGGATGAAAACTATTATAAAATGTATATGAAACCAAAAAAGAGTCCAAATACCTAAAGTAATCCTCAGGAAAAAGAGCAAAGCTGAAGGCATCACATTAGCCAACTTCAAACCATACCATAAGGCTACACTAACCAAAACAGCGCAGTGCCAGTACAAAAACAGACACATAGACCAAGGGAACAGAATAAAGAACCCAGAAACAAAGCTGCACACCTACAGCCATCTAACTTTTGACAGAGTCAACAAAAATAAGCAAAAGGGAAAGAACTTGCCATTCAATAAATTGAATGGTGCTGGAGTAGCTAGCTAGCCATGCCGAAGAATGAAGCTAGACCTCTACTTTTCATCATATATAAAAATTAAATCAAGATAGATTAAAAATTTTAATGTAAGACTTCAAACTCTAAGAATCCTAGAAGAAAATCCAGGAAACATGATTCTGTACATTGGCCTTGGGAAAGCATCATGACTAAGTACTCAAAAACAATCGCAACAAAAACAAAAATTGACAGGTCAGAACTAATTAACTAAAGAGATTCTACACAGCAAAAGAAACCATTAACAGAATAAACAGACAACCTTCAGGATGAGAGATAACATTTGCAAACTATGCATCCAAAAGAGATCTAATATCCAGAATCTATAAGGAACTTAAACAATTGAATAAGCAAAAAATAAATAACCCCACTTAAAAAATGGGCAAAAGATATAAACAGACATTTCTTAAAAGACGACATACAAGTGACCAACAAATATATGAGAAAATGCTTCGCGTCTCTAATCATCAAAGAATGCAAATCAAAACCACAGTGAGATACCATCTCACACCAGTCAGAATGGCTATTATTAAAAAGTCAAAAAACAACAGATGTTGGTGAGGCTACAGAGAAAAGGGAATGCTTATCCGCTGTTGGTGCCAATGTAAATTAGTGCAGCCACTGTGGAAAGCAGTTTGGAAATTTCTTAAAGAACTTAAAACAGAATTACCATTGAACCCAGCAATCCCCTTACTGTGTGTGTGTGTGTGTGTGTGTGTGTGTGTGTGTGTGAAACAACCCAAATTGTTCTACCAAAAAGACACATGCTCTCACACATTAATTGCAACACTTTTCACAATAACCAAGTCATGGAATCAACCTAGGTACCAGTCAATGGTGGATTGAATAAAGAAAATGTGGTACAAGTACACCAAGGAATACCACACAGTCATAAAACGAATTAAATCATGTCTTTTGCAGCAACACAGATGTAGCTGGACGCCATTGTCTTAAGCAAATTAATGCAGAAACAGAAAACCAATTACCCCATGTTCTCACTTATAAACGGGAGCTAAACATTGGGTACTCATGGAGATAAAGACGGCAAAAATAGACACTGGGGACTACTAGAGTGGGAAGGGAGGGAGGGGGCAAGGGCTGAAAAGTAACTCTTGAGTATTATGCTCAGTACTTGGGTGAAGGGATCATTCATACCTCAAACCTAATCATCACAAGTATACCCAGGTAACAAATCTGTGCATGTACCCCCTGAATCTAAAGTAAAAGTTGAAAAAGAAAAAAAAAGTAAAATAAAAATAAATAAAATAACCACAGAGGAAAAAAATAGAAAAAAATCAATAAAATTAGAAGCTAGTTCCTTAAAAAGATCATTATAATGTATAAACCTTTAGCCAGACTGATTAAAAATCAAACAAAAAAAATGAGAGCACTTGAATGTCTTAAAGGAAGGAATGCAGTCTACCCTTTCAAATGCTCTAATCATAAAGCATCCCTTAAGACACATTTATGCAAAATTATGTGATTATTCAAAAATCCTTTTCAAAATCAATTCCTGTCCATCTCCCATCTTATCTTTTGGGGGCTGGAAAATCATTCCTTTATTAACAACTTTGGAATCTCCTGATCCCAGGTCAGGAGATGGAACAAGAACCTGCAGTTCCTTGTTAGGCCATACAATGGATCAGCGATCTAGTGCATTATGGGCAAATCATTGTCAAATGGACCATCTCACTATGGAGTTAGCCACTGGATAAAGTTAGTCATAGGCAGAGAGACAAAAAAGCCAAATCAAACTCTGGATCCAGGCAGACACTATGTCTATAAGCAATTGTGTGATCTGCACTGTATTTGACAGATGAACTCCAAGTTCCCTGATTGATGCAGCAACTTATCTTACCTGGAAAGCAAGAAGCAAGACTCAGGATGGGTATTAAGGAAGGGGAGAAGACATTCATAAAAGATGTCTTCAGATTATTTTACTGTATTGTAAAATGTGATTGGGATTAGGGGTAGAGTGGCTGTTTTTTAGTTCACATTCATGTTTTTTGCAACAACAAAGTACAAGGCCATACATTTAGCAGGTGCTCAATAAAAAATTCAAAGTGGTTGAAAAGTATTAGAAGGATCAGGACTTACAAACAAGGGAAAGAAGGAAGGAAAAAAGAGAATTTAAAACACTTCACTCTCCTAATAGACAAGCTGAATCATCAAAAGCAGGTAGATTCCCTAGTATCTTAGAGAGGAGGATTGTGGCAGAGTTTTGGAAATAACCCACTTCTTTATGATCTTTCCTCCAAAGAGCATTAATAAAAGAATATCTGAAAATAGTCTTTTCACACTGACCTTCATTTGTTCTAGATACTAAAAGCACACAGAATTGGTATCCCACCAGCAGCGGGGCCCAGGCAGTGGAAAAAGTGTGGGGAAAAGTTTATCCCTTTAGTGCCATCTCCAATTGAAGTGACTATTGCAGGCATCTCATTGAATGATTATTCTGACCCATTAATGTTTCAGACAGATGAAGGACTCTCTATAGTCATAAATAAAGTTGTTGTAGAGAATTTCTTGACCTCAGTCTAAAGCTTTTTAAGTCTGTCTTCCAGCAGATGAGCTAGAATATTTTAGGGATGTCTCTTCCCTTTCCTGGAACTTGGAGTGAAAACATTTTCTTGGAACTGCTACAAAGTGGCATGTCTGGTTTTAAAGAGTAGAGATTTGGTCAACAGAAAGCCTTGGCTGGAAGTTTAGTCCTACCACTTACTAGCTGTAAGACTTTGAGCGGCATTTATCTAATGTATCCAAGACTCAGGTTCATTTGGCATAAAATGAGGATAATAATGGTACCTATTTTACAGTGTTGTTAATGGCATTACAGAGATAGCATATGAAAAAGGTGGACTAGGTACAGGCTCTCAACAAGTGATAGTTTATTTCTTCCTTTCTTTATTGGAGGTACTTTTATCATATTTTTATCACCTAGCAGTATCTGTCAGGAATACTTGAGGTGGTTCTCAGGATTTATTGGCCTTTATTTAACAGACACAAGTAAAGTGATAAACCATAAAAAGTCAGCGTGGATTTAGCGTAGTAATGTTAATATAAAACCTATATCTTAATACTACCCAAGAGTCGTAAGATTAGGAATAATTACCAATGAGTTAAATAGGAATGTGGTCTGTCTCTCTCTAGCTCCTTCCTCCTACTCTCTGTCTTAGTGTGCTCAGGCTGCTGTAACAAAACACTGTCAAATGGGTAACTTATACAAAAGACATTTATTTCTCACAGTTCTGTTGGCTGGGAAGTGCAAGTTCAAGGCGTCAGCAGACTCAGTTCTTGGTGAGGGGTCTCTTACTGGCTTGCAGATGGCTGCCTTCTTATTTTATTCTCACATGGAAAAGAGAGAGAAAGAGAGCTCTTATCTTTTCCTCTTCTTATAGGGTTATTAATCCTATCATGGGGGCTTTATTCTCATGATGTCATCTAAGCATAATGAGCTTCCAAAGGCACCACCTCCTAATACCATCATATTGGTGGCTAGAGCTTTAATATATGAATTTTGGAGGACACAAAATTCAGTCCATTACATCTTCTCTTCTCCCTCATTATCTCACCTCTGCTTGCTCCTTCTCAATATTTGAGAATCCATTTAGTTAACAAACACCATTGCTATAGGAAAGGGAAAGATAAGTACAATTATATAGGCTAACAAGATTTTTTTGCCATATATAAATAGCAATCTGTTGTTTTATTTTGTTTTGTCTTTTTGAGACAGTCTTGCTGTCACCCAGGCTGGAGTGCAGTGACACAATCGTGGCTCACTGCAGCCTCAACCTCCTGGGCTCAATCCATCCTCCCACCTCAGCCTCCCAAGTAGCTGGGGCTACAGGTGTGCATCACCATGTATGGCTAATTTTTGTAATCTTTGTAGAGACAGTGTTTTGCCATGTTGCCCAGACTGATCTCGAACTCCTGAACTCTAGCAATCCACCTGCCTTTGGCCTCTCAAAGTGCTGAGATTACAGGCATGAGCCATCGCACCCAGCTGAGTGGCAGCCTTAATATATTACAAGACTCTAGACTGGCTGTCCATATACCAGTGGAAAAATGCATGCAATTAAAATATTCTAAAATCAAAATCTTTGTTTTGCTTTAATGGCTTATAACTAGTAAATCTACAAAGCAAGCTAAAAGAGGAATCTAGAAATGTATTTTTTAACTTGCTTATCCTGGGGGTTTTACCAAAACATTATATTATTTAAAGTGGCTACATATTTCAGTTATATTCTGTGGCTAGGTATTTCAATTATTGAACTGCCAGGTTTTACACTACAGAGAAGAGATCAAGAAACTTTTTCTATAAAGGGCCTGGTAGTAAATATTTTACGTTTTGTGGGCCGTGTGGTCTTTGTCACAACTAATTGACTGTCCTGTCATAGAACCAAAAGTAGCCACAGCAAATATATAGGCATAGCTGTATTCCAATAAAACTATATTTTTGACACAATCTTGAGTTTTATATAATATTGCATGTCCCAAAACATTATTTCTATTTTGATTTTTTTAATCCATTTAAACATGTTAAAACCATTCTTAGCTCCTGAATCTTACAAAGACAGATAGTAAGCTGGATCTAGCTAACGCCTACTCTACAGAACATACCATGCTAATTTAAGCTTCTGAAATTATTAAAGTGGATGCTGCCAAATACCATTCACATTCACTCACTCATGTCCCTTGGTTAGAGGAATGACCCCTGGTTAAAATTGACCTTGAATGATTTGTTGAGAAAATCAAGATATTGTCTTCCAATTAAAGATGGAAGACTAAGCAGACCAATGACATTTGCTCCCTCCCAAAACCACACAAAAGAACTATGTATTTTAAAGCTATAAACCCATAGGGACGAAGATTCTGGCAGAGAACCCATATACACACACACACACACACACACACACAGACACACACACATACAACAGCAAAAAATGTTGAAGGCAAAAAAAAAGGAGATCAATAAGTGGTAACTAAATTAACAAACACAAGAGAGCTTAATCCTAAGACTACTTGGGGAAAATGAATAACAACACAACTTATGTGGTAGAGCCCAAAAAGTCTACACAATTAACATACTCTGCTAAAAAAAAAAAAACAGTGAAAAGAGTAGGATTTTTTGAAAATCCGTTCAAAAATTATTGATCTCTCTAGATACCATCCCTTTATCCATCAGATTACTACAAATTTATTCTACAAAGGATCAGAATGCCAAAATACTGTCAGCCACGATTCTATCCTCAAAGCAAGAGACTGGAAGACTTGGAGAACTCAGTCCAGTCAAGAGAAACCTTCTAACAATACTGATATCAAGAGGTCCTTCCAAAATGGCTCATCCTGATTATGCTACAGAAAACACCTAGTAGAAAAGCCCATTGCAAGTACAGACATTTTGCAATCTGCTTTTAGTACCACAGTCTTAAAAAATGAGCAGTCTCTGACATATGAGGTGGAGACCAAAGATAAATAAAGCCACTTGAAAGAAAAATAAATTACAATGATAAAGAAACATCAAAAAATAATCATCAGTGTGATTAGGAATATGAGGTATTAAGTTCATGAAATATGAACAGTTTTTTTTTTAAGGGTACACTCAGGGAATGTGAAGGAATTCTTGGAAAATAAAAATACCAGAAAGTAGACTTCAGTCAAGGAATTGGAGGGATTGAGGAGGAAGAAAAACTATGAGAACATTAGAGGATAAATCTAACAGATCCGATATATGAAATAGAAGGAATTTTCAAAAAAAATAACCAAAAATTTGGCGAGGAGAAATTATAAAAATAATATAGTTGGGGAAAATTTTCTGAAACTGAATGACAGGTATTTTTGGATTTAAAAAGTCCACTGAGTTTCTAGAAAAATGGATTGACTGAAACAGATCCACATGAAGGGTAATTACTTAGAAATTTCAAAACTCTAAGAACAAAAGAAAATTCTATAAGCTTCCAAATGGAGGAGATATAAATTTAATTACATAAGATCAGCAATCATAATGGCATCACAACCTCACAACTTACAAATGACTATGTAGCAATGCCTTCAAAGCTATAGACAAAAGTTATTTCAATCCTGAATTCTATGTTCAGATAATTTTTCAAGTAATGAGTATAGAATAAAGACATTTTCAGATATTCAAGGGATCAAACATTATTATGCCCATACACAATTTCTAGGAAGCTACTAGAATGTATACCCTCCAATGCAATATAGTAAACAACAGGAGAATGGGACACAGGAAATAGGTGATCCAGTATAAGAAAGAGCTACATAGAATCCAAAGGGTCATGGTCAGATGCCAAGGTACAGCTGTGCAGCTGGCCCAGAGAGAAATCTTCAGTCTAGGCTGCAGCAGGACAGAGAACACCAGAGAAAAGTATTTAAGGAGATGGCATTTATAAAAATACTTGATGTGTTTTAATATGAGAGAAAATTCACACAACTGAGTTGGGGGAAGTTTGGATTGAATTAGTACAAAGAATAATAAGCAAATGTGTGAAGAAACTAGTAACTTCAGAGAAAATTAGAGTGAGAAAAGTAATCAGATTAAGCCATATGACTAGTTGTGAATAGAATTTTTCCAATCACTAATAAACATCAAAGATTTATCCAACAAAACCTATGAGATAATTAAATTTGGGGTTAAGGATAATAGGAATTGTTCATGTTTTTGGTAGGGAATGTAAGAGTGTAAGAAAGCTAAATTCCCTTTATCCATATTGGGGAGTCAAGAGATAGTGTCTAAAAGTAAAAAATCACAGATAATGATTCAACCCGGTCATTTAGACATGGGGATAAATACCAAAAAAATTACCTGAAAGAATGGGGAAAGATGGTTTCTGAAGAAAAGGAAATGTTAAGGTAGAGGGAGGGTGACGGTAAACAATTGGTTTTTCATAAAAAGCCTTGTCAACTGTTTAACTCTTTAAAAACCATACACAAATATAAATTTGAATAAAATTAAAAATTAAAATTAAGGAAAAGGAACATTTAGATGTTTCCCACTGATTCTTTCATGAAACCCTCCTGTGCAGAACTGTGTCAGTCTGCTGTTTAGGCATATGTTTGCCTTGGCCTCCCTAACGTTTATGAGCCAATATCATTTACTCTTCCAACTCTGTTAATTTCTAAGTCAAGAATCTAAATTTTTCTGGAATCACAGATTAACTGCATCCCAAATATTTGTTGAAGGGTATAATCTTGAAATATCTACTGATATTTATCAAACCTTGGATTATCAATATTATATATATTTTAAAGTGGAAATTTGATTTTACCATAAACATTCCCTTAGATAAATAATTTTAAAGTTGTTTTAAGCCATAAGAATCATTTGTTCAATAAAACCTGACAAGGAAGTCCATGTTATAAAACAGATAAAAGCTACACTTCTCTGATGGAAACTGGAACATCACTGTCTGGTCCTTTCCACCACTCACTCACAAGCCGTGATGGGGACCTGGGAGTAGGTTTAGAGATCTCAAACTCTATCTGTCTCCATGCAGCAATTTGAAAATCCTGCTCTTTCTATCATGACAGACTGTTAAACAGCCAGTAATGCAGAGTTCACTATTTGTCTCCCTCCCGCTCATGCAAATGGTTTATAGAGAGCTGTGCTTTATCACATACTGAGAGGCAGTCCTTTGAAAACTATGGTTATGTTTACTCTAAGGATCTTATTGAGGATGTTAATGATAATACTTTATTTATTTATTTATTTTTTTGAGATGGAGTATCTCTCTGTTGCCCAAGCTGGAGTACAGTGGTGTGATCTCAGCTCACTGCAGCCTCCACCTCCCAGGTTCAAGCAATTCTCCTGCCTCAGCCTCCCGAGTAGCTGGGATTACATACGAGCACCACCATGCCCGGCTAATTTTTTGTATTTTTAGTAGAGATGGAGTTTCACCAGGTTAGTCAGGCTGGTCTTGAACTCCTGACCTCAAGTGATCCACCCATCTCGGCCTTCCAAATTGATGGGATTACTCTATTCTTTCTCTAAATAGAATGTTGTCAGGTTTTAGAATCAAGATCAATCTGCTTCCCCTAAACAATTGGTTCACTTTAATTTATAGGTAGTTACTTCTTTGTACAAAGTCCCATTTTATTTATCTTTGCCAATGATCTTATTGGAATGATGGGACATAAATGAAATCTTAAGTTTTTCTTTGTATTCTTCCCTATAAGCTCTAAAAGCTTTTGGTACAAACATTCTCTTATTCCTCTTTAAATCCCTAAAGATAACCAGTGCCTAGGATGTACGATACAGTAAAATCTCAATAATTTATAATTGAATGAACTAATAATAAAAAATATTGGAGCAAAAATATATAATGAAGGTTGTCCCCACAATAAAGCCTTCTTTTAATAAGTGTTACTAGGAGGAGGTATAGCTTATGATTTTTTTTTTTTATTTTTGGTGCCTTTAAGCAAAAAGGGACATTTCCATGGAAAACTATAGGAAGAACCCTAAGTGCATGTGTTCTTTTCTTCTACTCAAGTTAGTGACACTCAAACCTGAGAATGAAGGCTGGCCATATGTGGTAGACACCAAACTGACTCAGTTCGATTTTCAGAGCTTTCACTTCCTGCCAAAATTTCAGGCTTTCTTTGGAGTTAACTAACAGCAAATGTGGCTGTCAGCTGAGAAGAAATTCCCCCAGTCTAAGTAGTTCACACCGGGAAATCTTGATTTAGAAAGATTGGAATGAAGTGACATTTTTATGCTGTAGTTAGGGTCATTCTGCCTATTTGTAAATTGCATTCATTCATTCATGAAAGCCAGTTTATCCAAGAACAATAAACCGTCTGTCACACAGACTAGAAATATTCACATAAGCGTGTAAAACACTCTCTCTCCCTTTACTCAAACTACATGACAATACTACTCAAGGTCAGACAGCCAATGCAAACACGGACCATGAGAATGTACCTTCATAGAAATCAGGAACAAAGCTCTATTGAGTCTGTACATCTTTCCCTATAGTTAGGTCAATTGAGGGTCACATATTAGCTTAGTGAGTATTGAAATAAAACCAGAGTGTTTAATGGAATGTGTCAGAGCTCGTGATTGAGATGTAATTGTTGCACCACAGTGACAGTCATCTCATTGGGAATGTACAAACTTAAAGTCTATTTCAATCTGCCTTGTTTGCATTATCTACAACCCACATGTCCCTTTTCACTTGTGTTCCTATTCCTCTCATTTGGGGAATGTATGGTATTAGAAGCGGCTGTGATTGAGAGGTTAAGGGGGAGGGGAGTTGTGGCAGTGATGAGAACAAAGACATGACTAGTATTATCCTTATTTTACAGGTAAGGAAACTGAGGTACACAAATGTAAAGTAACTTGCTCGGGTCACCTCTCTAGCATAAGTGACAAAGTTGGGGGCAATTGCAGACTCTGTGCTCTTATTCTCCTGTGATACTGTACCATTAATGGATATGTAATGATGAAACATCTTTACCTGAATGCTGCTAACCCCAGCCCCTCGGCCCCCATCTATTACAACACTTTGTGTCACTATATAATCATATCCACATCCTCAGCACTGCTCAATCTCACTGCATTGTCTCACCATATGTTTTGGATTTATTTATTTATTTTTAATAGAGGCAGGGTCTCACTATGTTGCCCAGGCTGGCCTCAAACTCCTGGGCTTAAGTAATCTGCCCACCTTGGTCTCGCAAAGTGCTGAGCTTACAGGAGTGAGCTGCTGCCTGGGCGCCAGGGAAAATTAGAGTGCAGGAAAGTGGCCACGCCGTGTGTTTTTTTTATCAGGAGGTTTATGCTAAATAACTATCAAAAGTATCTTCAAACTGTTTGGCATCTGTTTCAAAAAATTCAGTTCTTTCCAAAATTGTTCTAGTTGTGAAGTTTGAGAATTTGTTCCTCATAGTAACACCTCTTTATTGCCTATTTTCTTACCCTCTTTGGCTGAATTATAATCATTAGTATTAAATCATACCCAGACTTGGTAATGGACTTGAGATATATTATTTAAAGTTAGGCAGCATGGAAAATAGAAACAGAAAACTTGGATTCGTGCTTAACTCTAGTTCTGAGTAATCTTGGAGAAGTAATTTAACCCTCCAGCAGCCCATAAGGCACATTCCGAGGCTTCTAACACTAACAGTGAACGCATGAAATACAGAGGGTCTGGCCCCTGCCTGTCTCTGTAACCTCCACCAATATCACTCCTCCTCCCCAAATCCCCAGATTCCTACCCTTTAGGAACTTTGGGTTCCTTGCTGTTACTCAAATTTACCAAATTCATTTCTGACTCAGTGCCTTTGTACTTGCTTTTCCCTCTGCCTGGAAGTCTCTTTCCCCAGGGACTTTGATAAATGACTCCTGCACAGGGTTCTCTGCTTACATATGCCCTCCTCAATGTGGCCTTTCCTGGCCTCCTGATCTAAAGCAGCACCTGACACCCACCACTCTCTCTCCTTACCCTGTTCTGTGTTTTACCTCAACATTTACTGATCAAAACATATCTTTTTTTTTTTTTTTTCCTGAGACAGAGTTTCACTCTTGTTGCGCAGGCTGGAGTGCAATGGCACAATCTTGGCTCACTGCAACCTCCACCTCTGGGTTCAAGCGATTCTCCTGCCTCAGCCTCCCGAGTAGCTGGGATTACAGGCATGTGCTACCATGCCCAGCTAATTTTGTATTTTTAGTAGAGACGGGGTTTCGCCATGTTGGTCAGGCTGGTCTCGTACTCCTGACCTCACGGGATCTACCTGCCTCGGCCTCCCAAACATATCTTATTAATTTAATTGCTTACTTATTTATGATCCATCTCCACTAATAGTCAAGAGGATAAACTGTCTGATTCATTGCTGCAACAGTGACTGGAATTTTATAATTGCTCCAAAATCAATTTGTTGGATGAACTTTGAAGAATTAGTATGTTTCTCTGAAAATGACAAATCTTTGGAACCCTTATCCTTAGTACCCACACCCAAAATCCCATTCTGGAGTTATTCTCTATAATACTAGAAATTAAATACTTTCTGCCAAGATAAAGTTGAAAAATTTTCCTTGAAACATTCTTGTCATTTTCTCATGGTATAATGAGGCACTAATTATATTGGTGTTTTGTCTTCCTGTGTCATATTAACAACTAATTTGCCCCAAAGATAAAAAAATCATGATAGCAATCTTTTATTATATTTCTATCTTGTGTAAAGAATTAGTATAGACATGTATATATGGTACCCCATGTCTTTCTCATAATGATGCGTAAGGCAAATTCAGATAAATTAAGTAACTTGCCTGAGGGCACTAAGCTAATATCTGTGAGATCCCACATATTAGGTTTGAAAGCCCTTGTGTTTTTTGCCCCACTCTTTGATGATGTCTGATATCTTGTGGGTATGGTAGCCAAATCATCCATCATCAGAAGTAAGGGTGTTTCCAAAAGCCCATGAACAGGAGAATAGATAGATGGTATGTGTATTTATAAATTGAAATGCTACATAGAAGTAAAGAGGAACAAGCTACTGCTACACATAACAAAATAGATGACTCTCACAGGTGTTATGTTAAATGAAAGAAACCAGATCTAAAAGACTCTGCACTGAGTGAATCAACAATACACGAAGTAAAATATGATGATGAAAGTCAGAAGTTTGGCTATTTCTGAGTCAGGAAAGAGACACAGGGAACCTCATTGGCACTGGAAATATTCTATCTTAATGTGTACACACATGCCTGTGTAAATAGGTAAAAATCTAAAGATGGACACTTAGATTTGTCTACTTTACTGTGAATATATTCTACTTTAATAGAGAATCAAAATTGAACAAAAAGTTGAAACTTAACAAGTCAAGGTATTTGTAAAACAATGGGATAGAGCCGTTGAAATTAGGATGGTCTGGGAAATTCAGGAGATGTGTGGCTGTATTTATGGAAAACCTGGCAGACTGTCTAGATTGGAGTTCACAAGTGTCTCAGTAGCTGACAGCTGACAGGAAGATGGAACTAACCTCTGCCATCTGTCTGAAACCACCTCAAAAAAAAAAAAAAAAAAAAAAAACCAAGCCATATAAAAATTTAGAGAAGTGCTTTGTTTTTCCTTGTCTGTTTTGCTTCAGACACATGCCTGGAATTTAATGAAGCACTTTCTTCTCAAATCTGGCTTTCCTCCTGACCCTCCCAATTTCTCTCAAATGGCGAAGAGAAAGAAGAAATGCCCATCAAGGTTGAATCATGTTTGGTGGAGAAATAAGCTTGTTTTACCGCTGTTTGTCATTGGAATTATCTTACATTAAAAAGATTACAGTGAAGACAGCAAGTCTTTTTCTTTTTTTAAATAACAAGTCATAAAAACGTCAAGCCATTTATGCATGGAAATATCCAAGAGACCAAAAGGGATGTATCAGACCAAAAAAAAAAAAAAAAACAAAAAAAAACCCAGAAAAGAAAAACACTACATGAGAAGGAACTGGAGGTCTAAATTCTTTAGGAAGAGAGTACATGTGACTATGGCAGGGTGGAGGTGGGGAGGGACAGTCACCCTGAAAATGACTTCAGGGTCTTAGGAGACAAATTCCAGATAGGCAACCTCCCCGAAAAGCTTTGATAAATGACATTTCTGCTAATACCAAATCAAAAGAAAAGATCAGTTTCCCCAGTGAATGAGGCTGAGCGAATCATACATCTGGGCGCTTTGGCATGCCTAGTAAATGAAATCATCCAGAGAGTCTTAAGAGAGTTATGTCTCTGCGGCTGAGGCTTGTTTATGGAAAAATGAGTTTCGGGGCTTGGCTTTGCTTAGGCACAGAGCATTCTGAGCTGCGGGTACATTGGTTGTTCTTTACAAAGTAGTTCTTGTCCTCAAGAGCAAGTGTCCTGATTTCAGGCCTCTGCAGGAACTCAAAGTTTGGGCCTATCAGTTTTCTTCATTTCCTGTGGGCTAGGCCACCACCCCTGTCGCAAAAAGCAGCTTTTAAAACTGCACCCTCAGTTCACTTGAATGCTGGTGCCTCATCCGAATAAGGAAGCCAAGAAACACGCGAAGTGTATATGGGCTGGAAGCACAAAAATGTAGCAAGAAACGATGTGGCTATTTTACAGCATAACTAGCCTCATTCATACTCCTCTCCACACATATAGACGTCCCATAAAAGTAGAGTTGCCTCTCCTTTCTTAGAGGTAGACTGAGCTTTTAAGACTCAGAGACTATAGGACAGATTACTTTCCAAGCTTGTTGCTGTGCAAGTTCCTATTCCCATATTGTTCTCCAGCAGAAAAAAACAAATTACTTATTGCCATTTTCTTCATTCATCAAAAGCATTGTGTAAAACTAGGACAAAACTAGGACATAACACTTGATAAGAGCCTTTAATTATGTTTCTTTGTCCCAAGTCTCTGTGGAGAGTTTAGTATTTCCAGAATAAACTTGATGCAATACTGAGGGATTTGAACTCTTGTTAATATTTGAGAGAACAAAAGAAAGAACTAAAATTGTATCAGAAACGATGAGAGGAGACATAGTGGGCAGGATTTGGAGTTGTGTGTCAAACATATTTTATAATTTGTGGCCCCTTTTTCCCTTCTTGGAAAACTTTTCTACTTTCTCTAAAGTATGCACAGTGAAGGTAACTCTAAGGAGACTTCCACTGGTCTATGCCCATTTCTTTATTCTCTTTAGGTTTGGAAATAACAGCAAATATTTTTAGGGATGGAAATGAGAAAGAAGGGTGAAACAGTTTGCATTGTAGCCACAGAGAGGCTATCAGTGAGAATCACCACTGCTATGGGGGTATTTTGCTGACCTTTATTTTTTATTTATTTATTTTTTTGAGATGGAATCTTGCTCTGTCCCCCAGGCTGGAGTGCAGTGGCCTGATCTCGGCTCACTGCAACCTCTGCCTCCTGGGTTCAAGTGATTCTCCTGCCTCAGCCTCCAAGTAGCTGGGATTACAGTTGCACATGCCACCGTGCCCAGCTAATTTTTGTATTTTTAGTAGAGATGGGATTTCACCATGTTGGCCAGGCTGGTCTCGAACTCCTGACCTCAGGAGATCCACCCACCTCGGCCTCCCAAAGTGCTGGGATTACAGGTGTGAGCCACTGCTCCCAGCCTGACCTTTCTCTATTACACTCACCCAGTAATTTATTAGATCACCAAAAGAGAGGATGTGTTTGAGAAGGGGCATAGTTCTCCTTCCTCTGCTTTAAAACACATGAGGGTATGCAAGTAAGTAAACATTTCTCTTGTCCAATAAGGTTCACTGTGTTTGCAGACCCAGTGAGGCCTAGACAGCAGTTGTAGGAGACAAAGCTTATCAGACTCATCCATGTTTCCTACATGAACTCCAGCTCCTCTCCATTCCATCCTTCATTCACTTCACAGGTATCTTACTATTACTACAAGAACCCTCTTTGCAGTTCTTGAAGCACTTTGGGGTTCCAGAGTTTCCTAAAGAAGACAAATGTAGCTAATTAGGGAAATGTTAGCATCCTTGAGACACTAATAAGTTATATGGGGCACAGGCAATATGGTGCACGTGGAACAATTCTGCCTGGGTTCAAAGCCCAGCTCTGCCCCTGCCAGCTGTGTCACCTTGCATCTTGTGAGGAATCATAGATTATTTATACAAAGTGGGTGTTCCAGGGCTAACCCATAGGAGATGTAGGAAATATTCATTTTCTTTCTTCTTTTCCAGCCTTTTCCTCCCAACTTTGTGAAATTACCTGGAACTTAAATTCAGGAAGAACGGATGCCCAAAGGGCATTCTGTCTTGTGTTCCCATGTTCCCACACTGTCAATAGAGGCTGCCCCTCACCACAGTCAGAGGGGACGAAGGAAGAGACCACAGGGGCAGGCTTTCCAGGCTACACAATGTACTTTGCTCCTGGATATGTCTGTTGAAAGTTAGCAGGAGACAGCACAGTGGTGTCCCAGAGGTCAGTCTCAGATGGCTGTCTCATAGAGATGTGTCATAGAGGGTTCCTCTAACTGGCAGCTGCAATTGGTTTCAAATAAATCTGTCTTCCACAGAAGTGCAAGTGGCTCACAAGAGGAATAGAAATGAAATAAAATGACCTCCAGGGCACATGGGAGAGGAAGCCAGAGTGTGTGCTGCTTCCAGCCGTGTGTGCTTTGTACTCAGGAGTATCGCAGCAGGGTGGAGAAAGATAAAATCCAGAATTGGAGGAGTCGGGCCAGGGTTGCCCCCTGGGCTGAATTATGGCTCTGTGTTTCCCAAGGGGGCTGTATTAGGGCACAAGGGACATGTTCCTGCCCTGAGAAATGAAAAAAAAAAATGGAATAGAAGTAAAAGAGCACCAAGATACCCTGGCATTTATTTTGTGCTCCTGAGTAATTTGAGGGCTCTGAACTTTCTCCATTGTAGATCAAAATGTTTTAATTAGATATTGTGAGATCCCCTCTTGCTCTTCTTTTCTGGAATTCCACGGTGCCAAATCTCTGTGTCCCTTATACTAATGAGGAAATGATATCTTATGGATGAGAAAATGTCCTAATTAACAGTTAATATCAGTTGCATAAATAGCTCATTAATAATTTTTAAACAATTAGATTTACCTTACATCCACCCTAAAGGATAGTGAACTTAATTTAACACATTTGATGAAGTTTGGCAGGTCTTGAGGAAGTATTTCAGAGTATTTCAGATTTTACTTTTGGACACATGAGAGTTGAGAGCCATGAATGAGGAAAAAGACAGGTTTTCATGGAAACCCCAGCTCTGCTCCTTCCTCACCACGTGAACTCCAGCAAGTCACTTCACCTCTCTGAGGCTGTATACCTCATCTGTAAAGTGGGACTCATAACAATCCATACCTCATAGTAATGCTGTAGGTTTAAATGGGAGAAAAATAGACAGCATATAGCACATGACACATAGGAAGTATTCAGTAACTATAAACTGTTAATATCATTATCATTATCATTGCTGCAATCATTTTATCCACCACCAATGCAGTCCCTGCAGAGTCCTAGTTCAGATATTTCTATGGAGATCCGGTAATAGCTCAGGCTTTTGTACCAGGCCCTTGTATCTTCTTGTTCTATAACTCTCACCTAAATATTCACCAGCTATGGTCTCTATCCCAGGGAGTCCCACATTTGGATGTCCAGCCTAGAATTCTCTCTTAGGTTTCAGAGCTATATATGCAGCTGATCTCTGGGATGTTCTACAGACCACTCAAAATCATAGTGTTCTAAAACTGCATTCATTTTCTCCTTGAATCATCTCTTTTTTTTTTTTTTTTCTTTTTTTGAGACAGAGTTCACTTTTGTTGCCCAGGATAGAGTGCAATGGCACAATCTTGGCTCACCACAACCTCCGCCTCCCAGGTTCAAATAATTCTCCTGCCTCAGCCTCCGGAGTAGCTGGGATTATAGGCGTGTGCCACCACACCCGGCTAATTTTGTGTTTTTAGTAGAGACAGGGTTTCGCCATGTTGGTTAGGCTGGTCTCAAACTTCTGACCTCAGGTGATCTGCCTGCCTTGGCCTCCCAAAGTTCTGGGATTACAGGCATGAATCACCGCGCCTGGCCTGAATCATCTCTTCTTTGTTGTTTCCTATTCTGGTAAATGTCCTCACCATCAAACCCAGGACCTTAGAGTCACACTTGAATTCTCAGTTTCCCTCACTTTTTTCCTCTACCCCAACACTAAATCAAGTCCTGTTCATTTGACCTTCTAAAGAACTCTTTATTTCTAGTCCAGTCCAGGCCACTACTATCTCTCTCTCTTTTCTAAATTGCTGTAAGAAACTCCTAACTTATTTTTGTACCTCTAATCTTATCCTCCATGTAAAAGCAACAGTAATCTGTCTAAAATTCTTATAGTGATATGTATTGCTCATTCTAATAACTTATTAATTACCACCCCTTGCTCATAGGGTAAAACCCCAGTTCCTTAACTTGGCTTTCGAAATGATTTGTGCACCTCCACAGCCTGACCTCTGCCTCTGCACTCTAATCATTTTCAACTTCCTTTGGCTATGAGAAATCCCCAGCTGCTCTCTTGCTTCCCAATCTCCAGGCAGGCTGTTCCCTCCTTTTGATGCAAAAGTTTCCGTCTTTTTTGTTTTCTTTTTGTTGTCATTGTTTGTTTTGGTTTGGTTTTGTGTTTTGCACCAAGTAGCTCCTACTTATCCTCAGGTCTTGGCTTCAGTGTCACATTTTGGGACAGCTTTCCCGTCCCTCAAATCTGGTAGAACCGCCACTCCTCTGAGTTCCCATGGTACACATGGCCACTGATGGTACACACACCCCTTTGGATTACGTCTGTCTGTTTACTTCTTTGTCTCTGTACCAGACCACCTACTCCATGAAGGCAGAACTCAAATCTGTCTTGTCTGTCTTTGAGTCCCTCTGCCTGATGATCATTAAGTATATGGAAGTTGAATAAAGATAGAAAATTTTTTCTAGTTGTTTCCAAAGACTTTGAGGTCCATCTCTTCTTTATAGAGTCTGAGCGTCCCAGTGTTGTGTGGCTGCCATAGTCAAGTGCTTCCCTTTCTGCCCAAGTGAAAAAGAGAAGAAAAGAACTGTGCTGAGGCAGGAGGCCCCACACTTTTGGAACAGTCTACTCTAGCAATGCCTCCTTCTTCCCTCCCAAAAGACTGAAAAATCTACTAGAGCTTAAAGCCAGACTTAAATGACATTGAACTATGCCCTATAAGCCACCAATTCAGATACTAGAGGGGTCAAAGTCAAAGTGGAATGTTTTGTGGAAAGAATAGAGATGTCATAAAACTTACAGAGTTGAGGAAATGAGTAGTTTTCTAGGAAATTTGAGAATTCTGAAAGAGATTCTTCAGTTTCCTGTTCTTCCTCTTCCTTGTCAACTCTTCCCTGCCTTCATACCCTCAGCCATATATGTGGCTATGGCCCACCAGTAAGCATACTGGAGAAGTCCTGTCATAGAAACTCACCAAGAGAGCACTTCCACTCCTCCCCTTGGGTCCCTGCTCTAAGTCTTTGCATCTTTGTTCTTCTGGTTTTGTCACCCAGCTTCTGACAATTCTTTAGGCCAAAACTCCCTAGAAGCAGGGTTCAAGATGGGAATTCTTATGCACGTGATCTATTGAGGGAGTACTTCCAAGAGAAACCTATAAGAAAGTGAAAGAAATAGGACAGAGAAGGGGAAAAAATCTAGGCAAAGATGTGGTTTCAGATGAAATCTATCTTTGTTCTTCATCCTTACCCTCTGAAGGGTAAACTGTACCACAGAGCCTGCCCTATCTTAAGATGAAGAAATGAATCCTGTGCTGGTGAGTCATTGGATCAGGGCTGCCCCAGGTGGGAACAAAGGAGTCAGGACATCAACTCCTGACACTACTGGGCTAGGCAGCTCCTGTTGCCCAAGGACACTTCCCTGGAGGAGACTGCAGATGTGAGATGTTAGCAAAAGCACCCACAGCTGCTGGTAAAAGGTGAGCAGAGATTTGGCTGGGACTACAGGTCCTTTGTTTTCTGTTGGCAACTCATTATGACCTTCTTCAGCTGCAAGTCCTGGACAAGTGTGTTGTTTCTGGAAACCTCTGGTCAGTCCAGCAGCCTCTTCTCCTTCACACTCCACCCCAACCTTCCATATTTCCTGATATTATAGTTCTCTGTGAATGCTAAAATCATGATTCATGACCCAACCATGTTCCTTGTCAGAAGCAAGCTGGGAGAAACAAATTAAGATGTTGCCATTACCACTCCCAGCTAGAACCACAAAGCAGAGACATTGCTAATTATTTGTAGTGCACAAAGAGCTATGCCTGACAGCAGTAAAATAGTATGTTTTTATTAATGGGAGGGAGAAACTTGGTTATGCCCTTCATAAGAGTCTTAACTATGGGGAGAGTGATTGTGTATCCTTATGGAATGGAGAACAGTGGCCTCGGAGCACCTGCTTAAACCAGGTGACTAGTTCCTCATGGCTCAATAGGTAAATGAGATGAACTTTGTGTAACCTTTCATGCATACTATTCATGTGATAGTGTGGTAAATGGGTGGGGCTATCACCAGACAAATTTTGTTTTACATTCTAGTTTCATAGCTCATCAGCTGTTATAGCTTGGACAAGTTACTCACTTTTTGGAGACTCATTTATAAAACAGAGAGAGTACATACATTGCAAAGTTGTTATGAAACTAAACACCACCTGGCACATAGTAGGAACTCAATAAATGAAAGTCATCATTCTGAGATTATTACCTTCTACAGAAATAAAAACTAGAGGGGGTGGGTGTTCAAGTGGGTATTGAAGTTGGAGTGGCAGAGAGACAGGGTTGGGGGAGAATATGTGTGCTAGTGCTCAATTATTGTTGTTCTGTTTAAACACCTATTACTTTATGAAATGCAACAATTTTTACATGAAATGTTATTATTATTTATACTTTAAAGAACCAGAGACCAGGAAATAGTTTGTTGTTTTCTTCTCTGTAGAGATCAGTTGATGAATATTAATGACACTCTTTACTCTCCTGCATACTTGCAAAGCTACAGGGAAACTCACTAATGCAAATTCTAGGTTGAGGCGGTATCTGAGGTTCTTGTTGATCCCATTTCCCATCCACCTAGCTCTTTCCAGAAAAGGCTATTCCGACATGGAAAACAGATGAAAATATCAGCTCCTTACAGAGCAGAATCAGTCCTGCCTCCTCTAGATTCTGGGGAATGGACTCAGGTCTTGGGTCTCTACATAAACCCCCAAATGCCAAGACATCTAGCTGTCTGCCCTTCAGTTATGATTCATCATAAGACTGACAGACATCCAGTCAATGTTTCTCTACAAATGACCCAGAATCTTCCTCATTCTTTCAGTAGACAGATTCTACTTCCTAAGTGACTTTTTGTGTGTGTTATTTGAAAACTGGTATTTGTACCATATGTCACACCAAAATTTCTCTGCTTGCCTGCATTGAGTATATATTTGCTGACACTCTTGGGAGTTAATGAAAAAAGGAATACCTGTTCTTAGGTAAAATGGCCCACAAGAACTCTGCTTTCATTCACCCCATTTTCTTTTCTTTTTTTTGATGGAGTCTTGCTCTGTCACCAGGCTGGAGTGCAGTGGTGGGATCTCTACTCACTGCAAGCTCCGCTTCCCGGGTTCACGCCATTCTCCTACTTCAGCCTCCAGAGGAGCTGAGACTACAGGCACCCGCCACCACTCCCGGCTAATTTTTTTTGTATTTTTAGTAGAAACGGGGTTTCACCATGTTAGCCAGGATGGTCTTGATCTCCTGACCTCGTGATCCGCCCACCTCGGCCTCCCCATGTCACCCTATTTTCTGAGCTCTTGAGTCCCTGATTCTGTGAATATAAACTATGTTATACCTCTCTGATTCTAAAAATGTAAATTAGAATACGAGACAGTGTTTGTCAACTATAGGATCTTCTGATACAGATGCTGATTCATTTGCTCTTTTTGTAATGGTTGCCATAATTACTCTAGTTTATGATAGCTTTATTATATAAGAGCTTAGAAAAAAAAGATTGTTTACTGTGGTCTCACAACTATTCTCAGCAATTTTCATTGACTTACCTCGTTCGGTCCTCACAACAAAACCATGAGGTAGAAAACTGCTATTATACCTGTTTTACAGCTGACAAGGCTACAGTGTAGAGGATTAAATCACTTGCTCAAAGTCAAACGGTAAAAAGGGGAGCTGACATTTGATCATGGGGCCAACTGATTCTGGCACATACATTCTTAGCACTTGTATCTTACAGAGTGTCAATTGTGAGTGAATTCTATTAACTTTCTCTTCAAAGGCAAGAACACTCTCCAGCTCTAAATGTTTGAGACATATACTTTTTTTTTTTTTTTTTGAGGTGGAGTCTTGCTTTGTCACCCAGTCTGGAGTGCGGTGGTGTGATCTTGGCTCACTGCAATCTCCACCTCCTGGGTTCAAGCAATTCTGTCACCTCAGCCTCCCGAGTAGCTGGGATTACAGGCACACGCCACCATGCCTGGTTAATTTTTGTATTTTTTTAGTAGAGGCGGCCATGTTGGCCAGGCTGATCTCAAACTCCTGACCCCAGACATACACTTTCTAAAAGTTAAATGAATTAAATTCCAATCAAGTTTAGACATGTGGTATAATGGGGCAGCTGAGGTGTGTAAATAGAGTATTGTGAGTTACATTTCTTTGAATACCTACTGTATTAGTCTGTTAGCGCTGCCATAACAAAATATCAACTGGGTGGCTTAAACAACAGAAATTTGCTTTCTTGTGGTTCTGGAGGCTAGAAGTCTGAGATCAGGTGCTGGCAGAATGCATTTTTCCTGAGGCCTTTCTCCTTGGCTTACAGATCTCCTCCTTCTTGCTGTGCATTTGCATGATGGCTCTCTGTGCATGTACATGTCTGTGTCCTAATCTCCTTTTCTTATAAGAATACAAGTCATATTAAATTAAGGCCTATGCTAATTATCCTATTTTAATTGGTTACCTTTCTAAAGACCCTGTCTCCAAATACAATCACATTCCGAGGTACTAGGGATTAGGATTTCAACATATTAATATTTGGGATCTACAATTTAGCCCATAATACCTACTAAATACTTGGCACTCCAAACATTTTGGAAAATAACTTACAAAGGTGAATGAATCAGGCTTACTTCCTCTCTGCAAGAGATCTACAAGTTTCTACATAACAATGTTATGGGGCGTAAGGTGAGATTTGGCACTTAAGAAATACAGAATAAAGTTCAGTAGGTATTCAGGAAAATGAGAGGTGACTTTCTGTTCGGAGAGTAAGTCAAAACATGCTTCATGGTAAATACAGCATTTGAGAAAGTTTCTACACAGGATTTGATCTGAGGTAAAAAAGGCAAACATAGATAATTTTTGTCCATGATAGTCTAAATTTCAAAGAAACAATTGGATATTACATTGTTTATTCATGTCTTTTGTTCCTTTTTTTATCTTTCTGTAACCATTCCCTCACCTCTTCTGATTGGAGGTCTGTTATTGGAGCTCAGAGTTTTAAAGGAAACATGGTAAGATGGGGGAAGATGGTTGTTAGAGCTTAGGTGACTACAGTGGATGGATTCTTACTTAAATCTCTCATCCCATTTCACCCCTCTCCAAGCATTCCAAGTTGTGCCACCAGTCATTTAACTGATAGAGGGAAATAAATCTCACCTAGAACCAGGGAGGAACTTGAGTCACGAACAGGTCAAAAAAGTTAATAAATAGGCCTTTCAGTCGTATCACAGATTGTGCTTTTCAAAGTATTTTGCCATATTTGATTCTCATAACAATGACACTGTGAAAGAAATGTTTAATAATAATGTGATGATTTTTTTTTTTGCACTACTTGCCTTATCAGATCAATTCTCCAGGCTTTTCTGTCCTGCTTCATTCCTCTGTGATTCAGTACTAAGGCCTGCATCACCCAGGCGCTCTTGTGCAATGGCTTCCTGCTGGGTTTTGTAGCATCTCTCTTCAAGATTACTCCATTTCATAGATAAACTCCTAGAAACGTACAACCTACCATGAATGAACCATGAAGAAATCCAAAATCTCACCAAATCAATAACAAGTAAAGAGATTGAAGCTATAATATAAAGTTTTCCATCAAAGAAAAGCCCAGGATCTGAAGGATTCATTGACACATTCTACCAAGCATTTAAAGAACTAATACCAATTCTACTTAAATGCTTCAAAAATATTGAAAAAAAGAGAATACTTCCAAACTCATTCTATGAGGCCAGCATTACCCTGATACCAAAACCAGACAAGAACACAACAAAAAAAGTAAATCACAAGCCAATATTACTGATGAACATAGATCCAAAAATCCTCAACAAAATACTAGCAAACCAAATTCAGCAATATGTTAAAAAGATCATTCACCATGGTCAGTGAGATTCATCCTGGGGATGCAAGGATGGTTCAACACATGCAAATCAATAAACACAATACATCACATTAACAGAATCAAGAACAAAACCAATGATTGTTTTAAGAGATGCCAAGAAAACATTTGATAAAATTCAATATTCCTTTTTGAAAAAAATGCTCATCAAAATGGATATAGAAGGAATATGCCTCCAAATAATAAAGGCCATATGTGACAAACCTATGGCTAACATCATACTGAGTGGGCAAAAATTGAAGACCTTTCCTCTGGAACAATTCTGGAAAAAGACAAAGATGCCCATTTTTGCTGCTATTGTTCAACATAATACTAGAAGTCCTGGTGAGAGCAATCAGGCAAGAGAAATAAAAAGAAGATATCCATGTTGGAAAGGAAGAAGTAAAATTAGCCTTGCTCTCAGACAACATGATTTTATCCTTAGAAAAACCTCATGACTCCACCAACAAAACAAAACAAAACAAAACAAAAAAACACTGTAAGAACTGAACAGGACACAAAATCAACATACAAAAATCAGTAGATTTTATATACACCAAGAGCAAACAATTTGAGAAGCACATCAAGAAAGCAATTCCATTTAAAATAGCTATAAGAATATTCATATAAAATACCTAGGAAGCAATGTAACCAAAGAAGTGAAAGATTCATACAAGGAAAACTAACACTAATGAAAGAATAGAAGAGGACACATGAAAAAATGAAAAGATATTATATGTTAATGGATTTAAAGAATAAATACAGTTAAAATGGCAATACTACCCAAAGCAATTTATAGATTCAATGCAATCTCTATCAAAATACCAATGATAGTCTTCACAAAAATAGAAAAGAATCTTAAAATTTATATAGAACCACAAAAGACCCCAAATATTGAAAGCTATCCTGAGGGGGAAGAAAAAAAGCTGGAGGCATCACACTACCTGACTTCAAAATTTACTACAAAGCAATTGTAACCAAAACAGCATGGTAGTGGCATTAAAAACAGACACAGAGCAATGGAACACAATAGAAAACCCAGTTATAAATCCATGCATTTACAACCAACTCATCTTCTACAATGGAGAAACAACAATCTGTTCAATAAATGATGCTGTGAAAACTGTATAACTATATGCAGAAAAATGAAACTAGATCCCTATCTCTTACCATACACAAAAATAAAATAAAAATGGATTACAGAAACTAAGTCCTGAAACTATGAATCTACTAGAAAAAAAAAAAAAAAAAAAACACTGGGGAAATGCTTCAGGACATTGATGCATTGATGTAGGCAAAGTTTTCTTTTGTGTAAGAATTCAAAAGCACAGGCAACCAAACCAAAAATAGACAATTGGGATTATATCTATATAAAAAGCCTCTGCACAGCAAAGGAAACAATCAACAAAGTGAAGACACTACCCACAGAATGGGGGGAAATATTTGAAAACCACCTATCTGGCAAAATATTAATAACAAGAATATATAAGGACCTCAAGCAAAAAAAACACAAATAATCCAATTTAAAATGGGCAAAAGATCTGAACAGATATTTCTCAAAAGAAAAATACAAATAGTCAATAGGTATATAAAAAATACTCAGCATCACTAATCATCAGCGAAATGCAAATCAAAGCCACAATAGGGTATCATTTCACTCAAGTTAAAATGGCTTGTGTGAAAAAGACAGAGAGTAACAGATGCTGGCAAGGATGTGGAGAAATAGGAACCCTCATATGGTGTCGCTGGGAATGTAAATTAGTACGGCCACTATGGGGAACGGTATGAAGTCTCCTCAAAAAACTAAAAATAGAACTACCATATGGTCCAGCATCCCATTTCTGTGTATATAACCAAAAAAAAAAAAAAGGAAATTAATGTATCCCAAGGAGCTATCTACACTTCCATGTTTATTACAGCACTATTCACAATAGCCAAAATATAGAATCAATCTAAGCACCCATCAACAAATGAATGGATAAAAAAACAAGTGGTATATATACACAATGGAATATTTTTCAGCCATAAAAAATAATGAAATCCTGTCATTTGCAACAACCTGGACAGAACTGGGGCCATTATGTTAAGTGAAATAAGACAAGCACAGAAAGACAAACATCACATTCACACGTGGATACTAAACAACTAGATCTCATGAAAATAGAGAGTAGATTGGTGGTTACCAGAGGCCTGGAAGAGAGGTTAAGAGAAAAGGAAAATTCACTGACTAGACGTATTATCTTTTTTTAAAGTTTTTTAAATTCTTTAATTTTTATTTCAATAGCTTTTGGGGTACAAACTTTTTTTCACCTACATATAGAGGTGAATTCTTATATTTCATTGCACTTGACCATGAAGTAGAATACATTGTACCTAACGCAGTGTTTTTTATCCCTCTCCTCTCTCCCACTCTCCTCATTCTGAGTCTCTAAAGTTTATTATATCACTCTGTATGTCTTTGATTACTCATAGCTTAGCTTCTGCTTATAAGTGAGAAAATACAGTTTTTGGTTTTCCACTTCTGTGTTACTTCACATAGAATAATGGCCTCCAGCTCCATCTACTTTATGGCAAAAGACATTATTTTGTTCCTTTTAATGGCCAAGTAGTATTTCATGGTGTCTATCTATCTATATACATATGTATGATATCTATCTATATACATATATATGATATACATATATATACATATATGAGATACATTTATACATATATATGATATATATAATATTACATTTTCTTTTTTTTTTTTTTTTTTGAGACAGAGTCTTGCTCTGTCGCCCAGGCTGAAGTGCAGTGGCACAATCTCGGCTCACTGCAAGCTCCGCCTCCCAGGTTCACGCCATTCTCCTGCCTCAGCCTCTCCGAGTAGCTGGGACTACAGGCGCCCGCCACCACGCCCGACTAATTTTTTTGTATTTTTAATAGAGACAGGGTTTCACCGTGGTCTCGATCTCCCGACCTCGTGATCCGCCCGCCTCGGCCTCCCAAAGTGCTGGGATTACAAGCGTGAGCCACTGCGCCCGGCCTAATATTACATTTTCTTATCCACTCATTAGTGGATGGGCACTTAGATTGGTTCCACATCTTTGTGATTGTGAATTGTCCTGCCATAAACATACATGTGCAGGTGTCTTTTTCATAAAATGACTTATTTCCCTTTGGGTAGATAGCCAGTAGTGGGATTGCTGAATCCAATGGTAGATCTACTTTTAACTCTTTAAGGAATCTCCATACTGTTTTCCAAATAGGGTATGCTAATACACTTTCCCACCAGCAGTGTATAGATGTTTCCTTTTCCCCAAATTCACACCAACATCTATATGTTTTGACATTTTAATAATGGCTATTCTTACCAGTATAAGGTGGTATCTCACTGTGGTTTTAATTTGCGTTTCCCTGATGATTAGTGATGTTGAGCATTTTTTCATTTGTTTGTTGGCCATTTGTATATCTCTTTTTTAAGACAGAATCTTGCTCTGTCGCCCAGGCTGGAGTGCAGTGGAGTGATCTCGGCTCACTGCAACCTCCGCCTCCTGGGTTCAAGCGATTCTCCTGCCTCAGCCTCCCGAGTAGCTGGGACTACAGGTGCATGCCACCGTACCCGGCTAATTTTTTGTATTTTTAGTAGAGATGGGGTTTCACCGTATTAGCCAGGATGGCCTCGATCTCATGACCTTGTGACCTGCCCGCCTCAGCCTCCCAAAGTGCTAGGATTACAGGTGTGAGCCACTGCACCTGGCTTTGTATATCTTCTTTTGAGAATTATCTATTCATGTCCTTTGCCCAATTTTTAATAGGATTATTTGGTATTTTTCTTGCTGATTTTTTTGAGTTCAGGCAGATATATTATCTTTAATTTAATTATTTATTGTTGGATTTTGTAATGTTTTCAAATTTCATCATTAAAACCAATGCTGTAAGAAAAAAAGTTTTATTGCATTCCAGAAAATATAGAGCTGCTGCATTCTTTATAATAGCTCCCCAATTTTGCACTCTGTGCATTTTTTGTAACTTAAGGGTTAGTAATCTTTAAAAGAAGAATGACATACTGGAGACCCCTTCCCCCTGAGGTTTTTGCAGCGGGGAGGCATTACAGAAGTGGAACATAGATCTGTATGCTAATATATTGTTCTTTGCATTCCTAATTTGTTAAGCAATCTTCTAGATCACATTATATAATACTAACCTTCTGCTATGACAAATAATACGACAATGTTCATATTGTTCACTATTGTATTGATGTCATTTCTTACATAGAGAAGTATACTATTTCTAGAAATTGAGTCATCATGGGGTCAAACTGTATGTCATTTTTAATACAAAAAACAAGCTTCTGATTTTTCTCCATAAAAAGATCTAACCATTTACACTCCTATACAGCAATGTAAAAGAGGTGTGTAGAGTCAAACTATATTAGTAAGAAAGATAAAAATTGTTACTTCAATGATTTTAATTTTAATTTATCTTATTACAAATAAAAATGAACATTTTATTATTATTTAAGAATCACTTGTATTTCATTCATCTCTAAACTATCAGTTTTTGTCTGTTGGGTTGTCCTTTTTCTATTCATTCATAGAAATTCGGTTATGTGCTGCAAAAACACACACATTTACACAAACACATATATTAAGTTTTTATTTGTGCTTTGAAAATAGTGTTTTGTGACCTGTAATGTTTTAAGAGAATGCCATTCTTTTTTTTTTTTTTTTTTTTTGAGACGGGCTTTCGCTCTTGTTGCCCAGGCTGGAGAGCAATGGTACAATCTCAGCTCACTGCAACCTCCACCTCCCAGGTTCAAGCTATTCTCCTGCCTCAGCCTCCCTAGTAGCTGGGATTATAGGAATGTGCCACCACACCCGGCTCATTTTTTTTGTATTTTTAGTAGAGACGGGATTTCTCCATGTTGGTCAGGCTGGTCTCCAACTCCTGACCTCAGGTTATCTGCCCGCCTCGGCCTTCCCAATTGCTGGGATTACAGGTGTGAGCCACTACACCCGACCGAGAATGCCATTCTTATACACATTTATTGCATACAGTACATTACTGTGGTTAAATACATCCTTCCCTCCTATTTCCTTCCGCCCACCTCTTTCTTCATTCTTTCCACCAACAAATATTGAAGAATGACTGACAAGCTTCCTCACTTCAAGTCTAGTCTCTTCTTTGCTATCTCAGATTGCGTAATACATCCTATTGCAACATTTTGGGAATGTGGAATGAGACAGCACCAAGAAAGATCCAGGCCAAGGTCTGCAAGAGCAGCATCTGAGAGCTTCAGCATAATTGCACTACAAAATAATAGGTAAAATCATTGGAAACCAAAGTCACAGGAGGCAGTAATGTGATTCATAAAGTAAAAATCTTCAAACATTTATTTCAATCTTTCTTCATTTACAAACAATTCTTCTCCCTCTCTTTCTCTGTTTCTCTCTGCCTCTGTGTGTGTGTCTCTCTCTCCCTCTCTTTCCTTCTTGCTCCTGCTCCCTCTCTCTGTCTCCTTCCCTCCTTGCATTGTTTCAAATCTGACTTGAAGAACAAGACATAATTGATTTTCAACTTTTAAATCTTCCTCTTCAACCTGAGGCAAAACTTCATAATGCACTTTTGAGTATATGAAGATTAAAATAACATCAAATGAAAATCAAGAAGGGGAGGCTATGAAGTCAAAAGTCATACTTGCCATGGACAAAGTGCATGGATAATTATGTGCTGGGTGAATGTGGGGAGTGAGAAATGATATATTTTTGAAATGTCTGGTCATTTTAAAAACAGTATTCTAGATTTTTAAAAAAATCTGAGAAACCAGGTAAATTGGGAAGGCTACCTAAATATGTCACCCTAAAGTATTTGCTGATCACTTTTATTCTTTCCTAGTTTGTAGATGTGTTTCTGATTAAAGCTAGTTTCCTCATACAGACACACACACACACACACAAATACACACACACACATATACATATATACACAAATATAGTTCATCTGTGGAAAAACTAAGGCTGAAATGAAATACGTATCGTGAAAGTAATACATATTTGGTGATGGCAGAGGTCAAAAACTAGGATACCTCTGGAGTATGTTGTTATCACTAAGAAACTTTTTTAAAAGGAGAAAACCTACTTTTTTACTGTGTAGAGCAGTGGTCAGTAAAGGCTTTTGGTAAAGGGCCAGATAGTAAATATTTTCAGATTTAAAGACTCTGCCAAAAACAACCATAGATGATATGTAAATAAATGGGTATGGCAGTGTTTCAATAAAACATCATTTCATGAAACAGGTTGCAAGCTGGATTTAGCCTATGGGTCATAGTTTACTGGCCCCTGATGTAGAAGGTAAGTAATTTTTTTAAGTGGGGGGCAGGGACAGGGTCTTGCTCTGAGATCGGGTGCAATTAACCAGATCTCAACTCACTGCAACCTCCGCTTTGGCCTAAAGCCATCCTCCCACCTCATTCTCTCAAATAGCTGGGACTACAGGCACTTGCCACCATGCCCAGTTAATATTTGTATTTTTGCAGAGACAGAATTTTGTCATTGCACCCAGCTGCTAAATGATTATTTAAATGATGTTTGTTTGCAACATATATATATCTATGCTGGATATTTTCTGTTTGACTCTGCACATGCACTTACCATCCTTCTCCATCCTGCTTTCTGCAGGGAAAGTTGGCTCATATGGACCCATCATTTGATAATCTAATTCCCTGGCTTCTGTTTAAGCTCAGCCAAGAGGAGACATTGTTAGAAACTCCGCAGGCCAAAGGAAAATGGGGACAAGATATAGTCTAGCTTCCTTCATGCTAGGTTAACACAGGTTGCGTATGTCCGTCTATAAAAGGTCACAGCTCTAGTCTGATGACCTTCTCTAGAGCTACAGCTGGGCTCTCGGGGTTCTGTTTACTGCTCCCACCCCTGGTCCCTTCAGGCTTATGCGTTGTGCTTAGAGCTTCCTGATGTACTAGGCCCTGAATATTCCTTGTTGATTTCCCTTAAATCAAAGTGATTCCTATTCCCACTTTACTAAAGAGTTCCTTTTAGTAAATTGTTTTGAATTATTCTACTTGAATGTGCCATCTGTTTCCTGCCAGGAACCTTGACAGATCTAGTATATTTTTCCTTCAGCAATTTTAAATATTTTGTAATATCAGTTTTATAATACTAAAATGCTATCTATCGTATGCATTTCAGAGAGGTCAGTGAACGTAAAAATGCACTACTTTATTCTGTCCGACACTAAAATAAGGCACTTAACCCTGGCCACCAGGTTTTCTCTTCTGTATTTGCTCATATTAACATTCTTCAAAGGCCACATATATTCAACAGCAGGACCTGAAAGCTTTTATTTACCCAAAACACTGATGAGCTCATGCTGTTTTCTACCTACCTTCATCCTGCCATATGTAACTCAAAAACAAAAGCAATGCTAAGACATTAAACAAGGGTAAAAGCAACTCATTGTTTAGGGTATTTTTCCAAAATAACTATTTTGATACTTTGAAAATTTACAAACAATTTCAAAATAAAATAATTGCCCTTCTGATTCATTGATGTCTTAAGAATGTACTTGATTTTTCTTATTGGAAAATTCCGAACTGCTGTGTGATATGAAGGCCAACTTCCTCATCATGGAATTAAGGATTCATGATGACCTGCTTTAAGCCTAGCTTTCCATACTAGGTTCCCAACATTCCACCCTCTATGTTTGCACTTTAAACCCTATAGTCATGCAGTTTGTAAAGGGTATTAAATCTAAGTATTTTTTGTTTGTTTGTTTTCTTTTTTTGTTTTTTGTTTCTTTTTGGGACAGAGTTTTGCTTTGTCACCCAGGCTGGAGTACAGTAGCACGATCACAGCTCATTGTAGCCTGGAGCTCCAGGGCTCAAGCAGTCTTCCCACCTCAGCCTTGCGAGACGTACTTGGGACTACAGGTGTGTGCCACCATACCAGGCTAATTATTTTATTTTATTTTTGTCGAGATGGGGTCTCTCTGTGTTGCCGTGGCTGGTCTGGAACTCCTGGGCTCAAGCAATCCTTTCACATCAGCCTTCCAAAGTGCTGGGATTACAGGTGTGAGCCATTGATGAACAGGGCCTCAAAGTCTTTTTGAATGGTGACCCATGGAGTTGTGCAATGCAGTGACTCTGTTTCAGCCATTTTTCTGTACTTTGCTCTATTGTCTCCACCCGAACCCGATACTCCACACATACCCATACACACATACACATACAATCCAAGTTCAAGTCCCTGATTTTGTTCATGCTTTCCCATTATGTGGAATGCTCCACCTCCTCCCACACATGCACCCAGGCCATCTTCACAAGGCTAATATCTGTTGTTCTTTGAGCCTCAACTCGGACATCCCCCAGACCAAGCAACCTTTCCTGAGCATTTCATGTTTTACTTGGCACCTCTGCAGGCCTCTAACAGTGTATTCCATACTGGTCTGTGATCATATTTTGATATTGCTCTTTTCTATTAGACTGTAAGGGTCTTAAGGGCAAAGATAATTTCTTTCTCACCTTCTTTGTCTTTGGCTTGATGAACTCAACTATTTTAAGTTCTTTGCAGTATAGCCTTCCTGAAAGTTGTAATGTAAGTGGCTAAAGTCATTTCTCAAAATTCTGTGAAGCTTTCAGAAAGCTTTCAACACTCCTCCATGTGTCATTTTCACCATAGGTGTGTACCACTCCCAATCCCAGTTTCCCCTGGGCTTTCTCTAACCGAAAGCATCTTTTCAGATTTTACCCTGCCCAGGTTGAGTTCCTGGCTTAAAACTTTCTCTTTCCTTATTAAAATTGCTTCTTTCTAGCAAGTTCTTCAACCCAACTATCTAGCGATTAATTTAATAAATTAGTCTAGTATTTCCAAGAGGGTGTGGTAAATTATTTAATGTAGTATACGGACAAACTATTTTAATAGATATAATTAATTCTATTATTTTTATGATGTATATAACTAACACATGAAATAAATAGTTTAATAGTTATTATTGCTTATGAGAAGGCTGAAATTCAAAAACTAAGTTAGTTTAAAAAAATGTTAAATAAGGTTACAGGTAACACACAAATGTAACACCCAAAACAAGAAGAGAAATCCTCAGATATGATGATGGTCAGTTCTATGTGCCAATTTGTCAAGGCTGTTGCACCAGCGATTCAATCAAACACTAATCTAGGTGTTAATGTGAACGTGATTTATAAATATGAATAGCATATTTAATTAGTTATTTTAAGTAGAGGAGACTATCATCTCTAATGTGGTTGACCCTGACTCTGTCCACTGAAAGTCCTTGAAAGCACAGGTGAGGTTTCCTTGACAAGGAAGAAATTCTTCCTGTGGACTGTAGCATCGACTTCTGCCTAACTTCAAGCCTGCCCTTCCCAATGGTCTACTCTGCGGATTTCAAACTTGTCACCAGCCTCCACAATCATAAAAGCCAATTCTTTGCACAGATAGATAAGATAGATAGATAGACAGATAGGTAGACAGATATCCTACCAGTCCTTTTTCTCTGGTATAACCCTGAATGATATATCCAATGACTAAAGTCTTGCTTAAGGTTTTCCTGGCCTACAGTAACTGCATATTAACTCTAACTTTCTGGAAATAATGCTTAGAATCAGAACTTGACTTTATTGTCAACTATTATTGTTGTAAATAAAAGTGAGATATTAGTATTCAAACCTTGAAAAGATGCCCTTGCTCCCCTTTCCTACTTTTACCCACTTTATTTGTATTGGCTTGTGGACATGAGGTCTCTGCCAAAATGTGTCAACTGGCATAGGAAGAGTAATTTATTTCAGCTAGCATATATAACCTGACTCAGTAAAACGGTGCTGGTACTTGATAACCACAAGTGCTGTCAAAATAGAGGTGCAGCTTAGAATCCTAGGATCCTGGAGAATTCAAGCTCCACCAAGCTCCCATCAGAATAACTTGAAATGTTATTTAAAATGGTGTTTCCTAGACCATCCATCTCAGTTCTACTACACAAGACCCAGATTTTTACAAGCTTCCCACATGATACTTATAATGCTTTAGGAGTTCCCTAGTGGACCTGCAAAATTGTTCTGTCTTTACATTTTTAAAATTTTAGGATTCTGTAACACACTGTATTTGAGAATCTCTGTTATAGCTACAAGGACCCCAATATTTAGAATCCACTTAACTAGTCTGTGGTAGGTTGATTTAGTGACCCCAATTTTTTACTCCTCCCTGTATCACACCCTTGCCATAGAAACTTCATAAATGAAGTATATTTTCACACTGCTTGGTACTAAATACTCTTGAATGAAGCATATTTCCACACTCCTTGGATTAGGGATTGGTCATGTGACTTGCCTTAGCCAATGGCAGGTTGGCCAAAATTGACCAGTGGACCCTCAATGTAAAACAAAGCCACCCCAGCCACAATGGCCTGAAGCTGAGCCTCCCCAAACAACACACAGCTCTATGAGGATAAATGATTATTATTTTAAGTTCCTGAGTTTCAGAGGTGGTTTATTACATAGTGTTATTGCAGTGATCACTAAATGATACATAAACTAATTCCCTAATAGTACAGAGGAGGCAACTGAGGAACTAAGAAGCAAAGTGACTCCTATGGAGCCTTAATCCAAAGGAAAAACTCAAAATGGTAAGACTTTCATGGCAGGCCAGAAGAACACATTGATAAAGAGGTTTTCTTCTCTTTTTCTGAGACAGAGTCTCACTCTGTCACCCAGGATAGAGTATAGTGGCGTGATCCGGGCCTAGTGCAACCTCTGCCTCCCGGGTTCAAGTGATTCTCCTGCCTCAGCCTCCCAAGTAGCTGGGATTACAGGCAAGTGCTAAACCATAACTGGCTAATTTTTTTTGTATTTTTAGTACAGGCAGGGTTTCACTATGTTGGACAGGCTGGTCTTAAACTCCTGACATCTGGTGATCCACCTGTCTGGGCCTTCCGAAGTGCTGGGATTACACGCATGGGCCACCATGCCCAGCTGATAAAGAGGTTTTCAACATCCTTCCTTCTAACCACATAAAGTAGGCTAGCGTCTTCAGATTGATACACCTTTGGAGTAGCAGCATCTTTCCTGTCCACAAAACATCACCATGCTGCTCAGCCAAGGAAACAGCTGAAGTTCAGTGGGATGACCTTATGGTCTGTAAGATGGGAGCTTGGTATCCTTCCACCTCCTCCAATGACCTCAGCTCAGTTACTTTCAAACAACCACATACTAGCTGTTGGGTTAAAAACAAATAACACTAAGCCTTGTTGCCTTAGGCATGGCATCTTTTATGCCAACTATTAAGATTTATATATCCAAATGCCTCAAGAGAACATCTCAAGAAAACATCTTGCCTATTGGACAATTACCTACAGTAGTTAATTTGACAGAAGGAAATTGGAGTAGAACTGTTTATTATAATGATGTCCAATTAGGACTCAGATTTGGAATTGCTCACTAAGACTCAAGAGCGTTTGAGCTGGGTGATTGATTACAATGCTATGAAGAAATTACAAAAGGAATCTAAATGCCCTTGAGAACCTAAGGGACATTTGTTAATGCCAGTACATGTCACAGAGCCTGGAGCTTTATATTTCCACAGGGTTTCTTGGAAACGCTATTTTGCCAAATACCTTGAATTCAGGCCCAAGCATTCTTCCTGTTCACAGCCACATGGTGGATCCAGTGCTGAAGGGAGATTAACACTGCAGTTTTCTTGCACAAGGCTCAGACTACACAATGCTAAAAAATAAAAAGATAAACATGATTCTAGGCACATTCCGTGCCTCATCTCCATGGCCCAGTTCCTGTTATCCATAAGTAGTTTTAAAATAGTCCACGTTTTTCAGTCCTGCAAAATCAACAGCACTGGAAAGTTGGCAGGTATATTTGTTTAAACAAAGCTCCCAAGTTTTCTGCTGGCAGGTGTTTCCAGAGTTCTTGGAGCACAATTCTTTGGATAGGATATTTGCCAATATACATAGCAACAGGAAAAAAAAGTGTTTTCCTTTACCACAGTGGAGACACTGAAATGCCTTAGATGCAAAGCTGGATATTCAGTTCAGAGGCTTTTTTTGGCTGCAGGTCAAGAATAAATAATAATGAGATCCAGCATCTTTCTGCTCAGAACTCTGATGGGCTTCAGAGTGGAATGAGATCACTTATCAAATTGGCAACAGGTCGTCTCTGGCCATCTCCATATAGTTTGACCCAATGAGTTTGGTTCTCCCTTCTTTGTCAATTCCCCTGTCTCCTGAATGTCTCATTCTCAAACTAATTTTGCTTGAAATTGTGGCTGGAGATGGTATGTTTGAAACTTAATATGATGAATACAGAACAGGTAAGACATTATTCTTCCCCCATTCATTCCTAGTCATTGATTTTAGTTACGGTTTTAACTCCAGCTTTCCCAAACTGAAACCTGGGACTGCTTTAAAAGCACATGACTAATTTCATAATCTATTCCTTTGCAGTTGGATTGGTTCATAGTTGTTTCCCTCAGATTCATTCTCTGAGCCATTCAATTAAGATCAACTTTGGTGCTGGAACCCCACAAGAGAGAAATAATACCTCGTCTCTTACCCTGAACTGCAAAAAACTAAATAGAAGATTAAAAATAATAAGAAAAGCAAGACTAAAGTCTGAGGAGGGGAAACATAAGCAAAGTAGGGAAAGCTCTTGGGGAGAAGTTTTTAAAACTTAGAGGAAGTCAAAATGTTTCTGGCTTAGAAGTTACTTAATGGTCATTAAATTGTAACTCAGTGAAAATTAAAAGTTTTGAGTTCCGCGTACAAAAATGTAGAATACCAGGCAATACTAAAAGTTACTGCAAGTCTTTGTTTTTAGTTACGTGCTAATGGAAAATGCGTATTGGATTTAAGTTCTTTTGTTTTTGTATTAACTGGCCTCATCTTGGGGTTCAATTAATGCCTCTGTATTATAACTTTCCTTCATTTCCCTCATAGTGTCTTGTCTTTAGTATTTTGGGAACTTCCTTATAAGTTTCCAAGCAAAGACACTCTTACAGATGTTCTGGGTTCAGGATGGGCCATTTCAGTAGAGTTTAGATGGAGCTGAGGACCTTCTCTCAGAAAATTCATCTGTTTTGGGAAAAAAAAAAAAAAAAAAAAAAGCCCAGGTGCAGTGGCTCACGCCTGTAATCCCAGCATTTTGGAAGGCTGAGGTGGGCAGATCACTTGAGGTCAGGAGTTCAAGACCAGCCTGGCCAACGTGGTGAAACCCCATCTCTACTAAAAATACAAAAATTAGCTAAAAATTTGTATTTACAAAAAATACTAAAAATACAAAAATTAGCAGTCCCAGCTACTTGAAAGACTAAGGAGGGAGAATCGTTTGAACCCGGAAGGTGGAGGTTGCAGTGAGCCGAGATCACTCCACTGCAATCCAGCCTGGGCAATAGAGCAAGACTCTGTCAGAAAAAGAAAAAAAAAAAACAAGCCATTCAATTGTCAGAGAGAAAACTAATTTTTTTCTTCAGTTTAACTGTAGAACTGTGGCTACAAAAAGAAATCACATTGGTCAGATTCTGACTTTTTTACTTTAGGAAGACATCTGAGGAAACAACAGTGATTAATAATATAAAATTTGATCAGACAGACCTGAGTTTAAATTCCTGCTTTTCACCTACTTGTAGGGTGTTTTAAAAAATAAGGTTGTCAGTTCAATAATGGTGTTGCCTCTCCTAGCTGTGATAATTAGATTCATTTATTAAAATCTCTGGGCTTTGGTTCCTCAGTGATAAAATAGGCAAGATGAGTAGATATGATTGGAAGAATTAAATGAAGTAGTATAGCCAAGAGCAGAGCCCATAAAGGCAATTTGATTAGAATAGCCACAAATATTTGACCGCAACTTTAAGATCACCATACTTTTTAACTTTTATGTGTTTTCTTTCACAAGTAATAAATATCTATTGTAGGGAAATTAGAAAATATAGAGAAGCAAAAATAATGAGAATTATTTAATCACTTGTAGAATCTCTTGCCAGAAATAATTATTGAGAATTCGATTAAATCCTATCAGACTTAATCATAAAAAGTCAAAATGACATCAGATTGTCCCTGAAATGTTTAATTTTCACCTTTTAGAGTATCTGTCTGATCTCTTTTATGAAAGTGAGTGAAGAAAGTCATAAGAAATTGATTTCTAGACGGTAAACCAGGAGAAAGAATCCTGAGAAGATTTGGGAGGAAACGAACTTATTGTTTGTTTGTTTTCACAAAGGAAGAAATGTTGTGAATTCCAGGCAGAATACTGTTTTCCACCAGATCCTTTCTGGAAAAGGCAATAGTGCTAAGGCAGGGTTTCTCTCAGAAATATAGCAAACACTGAAGGATTTCTATTGGGTAGGTCTCAGTAAAAATGAGGAATCAATATTGTTTTTATTGTTAGTTCCCAGTGACTGAATTGGAAAGGACTGAGAAAGCAATAACTTTATTTTTCAAAAGTTGCCTCCCTTTTCCCTTCATTAAGATAATTTGTAAAAGCTTTTTGGCTCTTTCTGTGGTCTCTATTACCAAAAGGTCTGGACAATTATTTTTGAAAATTTACTCCTAAAATCCATTTGATAGTAATGTTTTAATGTAATATCTAACATATTGCTTCACCATATTTGGAATATTAACAGCATAGCTAAAATTTTTTGAGTGTTCTGTTTATGCATAAGTTCTCCAAACTCCATTTTAAAGATAACAAAACTGAAGAGCTTAGAGGTATTAAGTAAATTGCCCAAGATCACATAGGGAGTGTCAAACTGGAGCTTAAGCACATGCAGATCCACCACAGTCCAAAAAGCATCCCCTATTGGCCACGGCACATTATGCCTTATTGTGTATGTACATACTCAAGCCTATACACACTCCATACCACTCATCCAAACACAATCGGAGAAACTGCTAATAAAGGAAGATGTGCATAATTATAGAAATGTCTAAATGTAAGAATACGCTTTGCATGGGATTTATTTGGAATAGAACACCATGGCCCTAGACTTGTAATTCCATCAGGAACATCGCTAGTATCTGCATGGCACAGTTAGCAATTTTAATACATTGATAAAATCCATTGATGGTCCAGGGCTTTCACATGTAAATGAATATTATAATTGCATAACCCAGAAAAAGAAAAAAATGAGTTCTAAACAAGCTCTGAGATGATTCTTATAGAACTTATAGTATTGATGTATTGAAGGAGATGATCACAACAAAAACCTCCAGCAATCTGAGCAAGAGCATAGTACCTAGCTGTAGCAGCGGGTAGGATGAGTTTCAAGTTAAAAGAAGACACCGAATTGTTTGCAAATCTTTCCTCTTTTCTGTACTTCATAGACTCTTCTATCCCTGAAAAATAATGTAATGAATATCAAAAAGGAATTTCTAGAACAATGTAAAGTTTATTTCCTCTTGCCCTATGTCCTGTGTCAGCTGAACTTCTAATAGCTTGGAGTGTGAGGAGAAGCTTTATTAATAAATGGAGATGAAGGCAAGGAGGGAGAACTCATGTTTATTAAGCAACTACTAAAGGTCAGGCACTCACATATGTGCTATGTGCTTATGCTTTACATATTTAATCCCTTCCAACAGTACTGTAGATAGTATTATTCTCATCATCCAGTTAGAGAAGCTAAGGCTTAATAAGCTAAATAATTTTACTAATTTGACTAATCTATTGAGTATCAGAGTTAGGATACTAGCCCAAATCCAAAACCTTTCTACTGCACTGAGAAAATAAGAAATAGGTTCTGAACTTCTCTTCCCCAATTTCACAGCCATAGTGAGATTTACTTTTAACTCTGTTCAGTTTGCTAATATTTGAGGTGTCATATTCTTTGGGTAAGGATGATCATTTATAATTTTGAATTCCAGTTAAACCCCCAAAACTTATTCCAGACTATACATCAGAGTAAAAAGAGGTTTATGCAGTAACAGTTAAGCTATGTTTCTCTCTGCTTTTGTAAGACATAGAGCCCTCTTTACATTCCTTCCATGGAGTTTGGCACGCGTCTAAGTTGTGATAAGCATGCTGCAAATTATCTTCTTACGACACTGGATGTCTGTCATTTTCCTCCTCTTTCACTCTACCTCACTGCAATGGTGTTTTTGGCTCTTTGTAATACCAAGAGAGGCTGCTAACATATCTGTAGTGCCCAGTACATAGGCCTTCACTGCTATTGCTCCTGAAACTGCCAACATCATCTCCCAAGACTCCAGTGCTATCTTCTGTCTCTGCCCAAGTTGCCAATGCTAATGCTGCTGACTTACTGAGGTCCCAAAGCCCAGTGAAGCAATTAGTAGGAAAAAAAAAAAAAGGAAAACAAACTTTGTTTGCTTATTCATATTCTATGTCCATTGGGCCTGGGCCAGAGACCATCAGAGTGACAGGCCCGAGGTCAGAGTCCCAGCTCTGTTCAACACCAGCCCACTGTTCTTGAACCAGGTTATAGCTGTTTGTCTTCACTTACCATGTGATCTTTCTCAAGAGGCTGCTCATTCTTTCTTGTAAAGACTGGCTACAGCTATATAAAAACCTAAGAATAATCTCAGATTTGGTTCCACCTGGACTCTTTACTATATACATATATATGTATGTGGAAATGAGGTCAAGGGAATGTACAGGTTTGTTCAGTTTTAACAAGCTTATTACTGGCAGAGATACAATAAGTATTTGGGTATTCTAACTCCTAATTCAGAAAAGTATTATTTCCATCATTCATATATTCATTCAACAAATATGTGTTGAAGGCTGGTTTTGTGCCAGCCACTGTAAGAAGTAATGTATACGACACATGCTAGCCCTTTAGCGCTCATAATCTACTGGTGTGATAAGTCCATTGTAGGGTTAAACTCAAGATACAATGGAAGTTAATAGGAGAGATATCTAACCTAGGAAAGGCTTCCGAGATGACACAATCTTTAAGCTGAGCCTGCAGGACAAGAAGTTAATAAGGCTGAGGAAGAAAGCTGGTTTGTGGTCAATGGAAAGTGGGGCTTGGGGATGGTAGGCATTTCTGATTCAGTTAGTCAAGAAGGCAGCTGAGCTCCAAGCTTTCTTGCCAGTAAGTTTATATTTTCCCTGGTCAGGCACCTGAGTTCCTCTAAATTACTTCAGAAGTTAAATAACCATCCATTTTCTTTTTCTTGATAATAATAGGGAAGTTTAAAAACAGCAATTTCATTGCATAGAAGTTTCTTTGTGAATTTATTAGAATGAGGGAAAGAGGACAGGAGTTTAGTTCATGAGAAGGGTAGGGCCAGAAGCAAGATTCTGACTTTAAATACGCTAGGCTAAACCAATGTAAAATAACCCCTCAGGAGTGTATCGAGGTTTCATGGAGCCTGAAATTTATATGGTGTTGCAGGGCTCTCTTTGAAAAAAATAATGTAGCTGGACACAGTGGCTCACGCCCATAATCCCAGCACTTTCGGAGGCTGAGGCAGGCGGACCACTTGAGGTCAGGAGTTCAAGACCAGCCTGGCCAATGTGGCGAAACCCCGTTTCTACTAAAAATACAAAAATTAGTTGGGCTGGTGGCAGATGCCTGTAGTCCCAGCTACTCAAGAGGCTGAGGCAGGAGAATCGTATGAACCCAGTAGGCAGAGGCTGCAGTGAGCCGAGATTGTACCACTGCACTCCAGTCTGGGTGACAAAACGAGACCCTGAAAAAAAAAAAAAGAAAGAAAGAAAGAGAATACAAAAAGAAACCTTACTTTTGTAAATTTTTCAAATATATGACTATGAGAACACATTGTGATTTTGGAGAGATCTTATCAAAGTGAAGAGTCTTGATGCTTAAGCCTCATTAGCATCATGGCAAACAGCCCTCTAAGTCACTGTTTCAGAGAGAGTGCCATCGACACTGATAAAATCCCTCAAACCAAAGGCTGAAAGTGCTTGCACTCATACATGAGTCTCTGTGGTAATTTGGAGAAGAAAAAGGGAGAAGAGGAAAGCAGTTAAGATTTGTTTTTTGTGGAGGGGCGGTTGTGTGTGTGTTTACTTATAACTGTAGTCTACTAAGGGAGATTTTTTTCATGGTTATTTATAATAGACTCTGTGTTCTAGGAAGATTTCAACACCTTTTGATGTTCACATAAACCTGAAGTGAATATAGCCAAAGAGGACGTGGTCTTTCAGCACCTCCAGCTAAAAAATCCTGCAGAGGAACTTCCTCTATTAAGGTAAATGAACAAATAAATCTTCCTGCAGAGACACAAGTTTTCTGAACTGATTTTATCTGCAACACAGTTATTCAAGTATGGACTGGGAACAGGAATGGGAGGGAGGTGGCAGCAAGAGGGAAGATCATAAAAGTGTTGTGCTATTGAACTGGCTCTCCTGAAATAAAGAAAAAGCCTTGATATGTATGTCAATTTCTGTGGTGTCCATACTCTCACTATGGCTCACTTCAATCTCCTGATTTGATACCACTAACAAGGTGTTGCAAAGACATGGGCAAATTCAATTCTTGTAGATCAGTGAGATCCACTCCAGAAGACAAATCCCTGGATGTAAACTTTCTGTGTTCTGATTGATGCTTCCTTGTGGAGGTACCAGAACAGACCTTTGGTTTAAAATGCATCTCAAATGTGAAATCAGGTTATTTTCTTTGCTTGAAGCACTTGCAATAATATGCAGAGACTGGATTTCAGGTGCCACATGCTCTTGAGTTAATTTTGCTGGATTAAAGGGTGTGCAGGCCCTTGTGAGTTAGGGCTGGCTAGGGTTTTGTGAATTCCAGGTGAGATGCTGGCATCTTCCTCATCAAGTTCTGTATTAACACCTGCCACCTTCAGAAGACTGGTAGAGGCTCAAGGTTAGGGAAAAACACAGAAATTACAAAAACTGTGACACCTTTTATCAAGGGCTACTTAAAAATGGAGTCTATTTTTGAAAGAATGTGGGTAAAGAAATGTTTTCAACAAAAGTTTGGTGGGTATGTATCATCTATTTATATATTAACAGCACATGTAACTTGTAGCATAAATATTTTAAATAAATTGATATACACAATCCTTCCCTCTCCCCCCACTCGCTCTCTCTTTCCCTCCTTCCCTCCTTTCCCTCCTTCCTTCCTTCCTTTCTTCCTTCCTTCCTGTTGAGTAGTTATAAGGTTCTAGGCATGTAACTTAATGTAAACTTATCTAGTAAAGCAATTAATAAGACAAAAGTTGTACAGTGAAGGAGCTCATAGGAAGAAGGAGACAGTTGCATAAACACCTACCTGAAGAATGTTTCAGAAGTTGAGATAAGAGGCTAAGCTGGGTAGCAAGCAAAAGCATGAAAGCAGGACTGTTAATTCTGGCTGTGTGAAGGGCCAAGGTAGACATCAAGGCTGAATTTGTAAAGTCATAACAGAGTAATTTAAAAGGTGAGAAGCCTGATAATCAAGGGTGTGGGACATGTAGGCAGTGTGAGAAGCAGTGGGTGGAAGCTCACTGACTGGTCAAGGCAGTGCAAGAAGTTTAACCCGTCTGGAAATAGGGGGACAAGAACTGGAAAGTGCAGTCTGTGCATGAAGATTCCAGGAGAAGCCTGATGATGGAAAACCTTAAAATCACATCGAGGTTTATTTTATAGTGCTACTATTGAGGAACCATTTCTGCATTTTTAATGATGTGAACATTTTAATAATATGAGCATTTTAATGATATGAACATTTCCAGGGTTGTTGCTCTGTGTTGTTTTTAAGGATCAGTACAAAGTAGCTGCATGAAGAATGGATGGGAGAATAAGAAGCTATGGCAATAACGACAGTTAGAATATATCAGTGGGCATGGAGGAGGCTGTTGACCTGAGGGGAGTACCAATAAAGTGGACTATGCAGAGGAAAGAACTTGGGGATTTTATAAAGTTAGAATTGTCAGGACTTTGTCATCATTTCTTTTTGTTTCTTTTTTTTTTTTTTTTTTTTTGTATTTTTAGTAGAGACGGGGTTTCACCGTGTTCGCCAGGATGGTCTCGATCTCCTGACCTTGTGATCTGCCCACCTCGGCCTCCCAAAGTGCTAGGCGTGAGCTACCGCACCTGGCCTTTGTCATCATTTCAGATAGGGTGAAGGAATGGTTTAAGTTGCCTCCAAGGTATCTTGTTGGGGGTGAGGGGTACAGAGAGGTCTTACTGAATGGTGATGAAAAAGGGGATACAAGCAAAAGATCAACATTGGAGAAAAGATAACTAAACCCTGGGAATCTTAAGGAACAAAATGTAACAAAACAACAGGGATTGTTTTATAAAATACTTTGAGATATCCAGGATTAAAAGTATGATAAAAAATAACATCGTGTATTTTTGCAGTAACTTTTAATTTACAAAAACACTTACACACATTATCTCACTTGACTCTTTGACCCTTATATGTACTATGGTAAGAAAGGCAGGGCAGGCACCAGAAATCCAGGGTTACAAAATGTAGTGATTGGAACTCAGAGGGATTGCGAGGCATGCTCAAAATCCCACAAGTGCGCAGAAAAAGGACAAAGAGAAATATGTTCACTCAGTGATTAGAACTCGGAGGGATTGCGAGGCATTCTCAAAATCCCACAACTGCATAGAAATAGGACAAAGAGAAATATGTTTGCTCAGTCCTAGGTGCAATACTTATAACAATACTGGGAGGACAGACTGAACTCCTGTAGAGCTTGATTTTCCTTCCCTCTGGGAATATTTCTGCCTTTGGCACTGGGTACGACACCTCCAGTATCTGGCTTTGTCGAGTAGTTTCTTCATGAGATCCCCAGTCATATCAGTGGAGACCTGTGGGTCTTATATGTGTTGCCTAAAATTATGTCCAAACTGTTGAGGCCTTGACGTTCCTGGAGCTTGAATGACCCATCACCTTGGAGGGTTCTGAAGTTCTGATCATCTTACTGGTCATCCTAAAACCTGAAACTGAAGAGGGTGAGGCAAAAATATACTGTCATCTTTTCCTTTCTGTGAAAAACAGAAAGAAAAACACAGTAAACCTGCCGTTTCCCTCAGGTCAAGTGACAGACACTGACCCTTGAATTTTCCATTCAGAGAGCTCCAAAGTAAACACAGAATCACGTAAGCCTGAAGAAAAGAAGCCAAATTAGGGACATCACACTTCCTCTCGCCTAGAGAAGAACAGCTTTTCCTATTACTCTGAGTAGGACATTGGAGGGGAAAACAATGATGAATTAAAATTATAAATTAAAAATCAATTATAAATTAAAGAATTTGGAATGTAATATGCTTTGCAGGTACTCAGATGATGGCATGCAATTGAAAAATCTGTTTAAGTGTTAGCTTAGCCTTTGTAAACTCTACCAAACAATCTACATCTTCCTACCATTTGCTCATTTGTTATAACTGAAAGAAATGTCTCCTCAAATATTAAAGCTGATGGAGAAAAATGTATCATGTTTCTTCTATCATCTCAGACATGAGAATTACTCTCAGACTTATTTGCAGTTAAGTTTACCCTTAGAAGTAGCTGTTGCCATTTGCTATCTCTTCAATTTTGAACTAAAGTTAAAAGTGATGGAGTTCAGTAAAATTATCAACAGGATTAGACATGGCTCATCCCCATTCTTCCTTATTAAAATGCATTTTCCCCCGCCCCCAGTGACCAGGACACCATGCTCTGCTGTGATTCTTCCTATCTCCTTCTCAGAATTCTTCATTGGGTCCTTCTCTTTGTGATATCAGTCTCAAATCTCAGAACTCAGTCTTTATCTCCTCTCTGTCTTACTCATACCCCCAACAATTTTATCCAATCCATTCTTTAACTATCCTCTCTAGCCTGACTGCTCCCAAAATTATAGCACTAGTCCTAATCTTTGCTGTAAAATCTATATTGGTACAACCAACAGCTAACAACATCTCCACTTAAATATCTAATAAGCATGTCCAGGCCGGACCCTTGACTTACTGCTATCCCCAGACTTACTCTACCCACATCCCTCCCATCTCAGCAAGTGGCATCATCATTCTTCCAGTTGTAGACAAAATCCTAACAATCATCCTTGATTAATCTATTTCTCTAATATCCCACATCCAATCCATTAGCAAACTCTCTGCTCCACCTTCCCAATACATTTCAAAGCCAATTGTCTCTCATAATCTTTATTATTTCTCACACGGATTGTTGCAATCACCTGCTAACTTGTTTCCCTGCTTCTTCTCTTATCTCTCCTCTCTTCCCACCTGACAAAGCTATTTTTTAGACTTTAAATCAGATTATGTGATTCCTCTTAGAATAAAATTTAAATACCGTATCAGGGCCTTGAAAGTGCTACATGATCTGGTTCCTGTCTTCTTCTCTGCTCTTACCTCCTAATACTCTGTGCTTTGCTTGCTCTGCTGTAAATACGTTCATTTTCTTTGGATCCCCTGAACATCCAAGCACTTCCCACTTCAGTGCCTTTGCACATGTTATTCCTCTCCCTGGAACGCTCTTCCTGCAATTCTTTACATTGCTTAATTTTTAACATCTCTCAAGTTTTGGCTTAAATGTTACTTCTTCAAGAAAGGCCCCTTTCCTCACTTCCCCAGCCTTTTTGCTGTCTATCTGCTACACTTTTTTTTTTTGAGACGGAGTCTCGCTCTGTTGCCCAGGCTGGAGTGCAGTGGCGCGATCTCGGCTCACTGCAAGCTCCGCCTCCCGGGTTCACGCCATTCTCCTGCCTCAGCCTCCCGAGTAGCTGGGACTACAGGCGCCCGCCAACACGCCCGGCTAATTTTTTGTATTTTTAGTAGAGACGGGGTTTCACCGTGTTAGCCAGGATGGTCTCGATCTCCTGACCTCGTGATCCGCCCGCCTCGGCCTCCCAAAGTGCTGGGATTACAGGCTTGAGCCACCGCGCCCGGCCTTATCTGCTACACTTTTATTGAAAACATTAATTATTACTACAAAAATTACATGTATCAATTCCTCTTAGTTTACTATTTTTCACCCCAGCTACCATAAATCTAAGTTAGTAGGGCCCATGTTCCTTTTTGTATTACCTATGTATCCTCAATGCCTAAAACAGTACCTGACACATAGTAGGCACTATATAAGCACGTGATGATTTGATGAATAAGTTAAATAAATGTATCTGTAAGATTCAATATCCCTGGTAAACATTTTTTTTCACTTCTAACTTGCATAAAATAAACAATGTGTATGTGTGCATGTGTATTCTCTGAAGCTAAAATATATAATCTCAACATTTACAGCAACCTGAGAACTAACATACATCTAGAGAAAATAACTCTTCCGAACATTGGCTGGGTGGCATAAATATCAAATACATTACTGCTGTCAATATTAGCAAGACAAGAGTGGAACAACTTTCTCCAGAATATTCTGATAAGACAGATACTGTATTGGCATTACCTGAGTCTCTTAGGTGAATCCCTGTGTCTTCTCACTCAATAAAGGGCAATTGAGTGACCACTAGATGCCAAACACTGTGATAGATACAAAGACATGTGGGTGAAAAGACAAGCAGAATCTTGCCCTCATGCTACCCGCAGGGAGGCCAGATATTGAACAAATAATTATCAAGAGGCAGAAAAATGCTAGAACCATGGAATATTAGAGGAAACCATTACATCCACATTTATAGACAGGAAAACGCAACTTATAGAGAAAACATGGCTAACTCCTAGAACACCACTGGTTCATGGTAGTATTAGGGCTAGAACTTTAATATCTTAGTCATCAATTTTTTGCTCTAATTAAGATGATATACATCCTGATTTGCCTAGGACAGTACTGGCTTAGTACTTGTCCTAATTATTAAAATATCCCCTTTTTCACTCTCAAATAAATCCTGGTTCAGATAATATGGCATCCTAACTCATATTGGCTCTACTAGATCAGAACTCATAAAAATCAAAGGGCTTGCCACACCCATTGGTTTGGCTAGAAAACTAGTCTTTTACTCTTTTATGAAAATTGCCATAATTGGCCTTATTTTATTCTAATAATAGTTATTTAAGCTAGAGACCACATCACTGATGAGGTGAAAGAATACTGTGCGATCAGATTTTAATTGGGTGGGGATTAATTGATCCTTTATCCAGGAGTTCTGAGCTTGAGGTCCACCTAGAGAAGCAGAAGCAATCACAGTAAAAACAGGCAGAGGAAGTGATGAGAATGGCAGGGGCAATAAAGTACAGACTGCACATGGAAACACTTCTAAGGGGCAAAATGGCTGGGTCACTAAGACTGCTCTATCACGATCATCAAAGAATAAGATTTTATTACCCTTTGAAACTTGCTGCTCAATTACTAATGTTTTTCTCGCTTTCCTTATTTCCCTGTTTCTTACAAGCAAGAAATACATGGTCATATTTATAGTACATGTGTACCCTCTCTTTCAATGTCTATGTTATGCATATTGGGTCCCATTCAGGCGTCTATATATTTTATTCCAGAGTTCAGGACACATGCCACCTTACCCACAGCATAGGTTAAGGAATAGCCTTTATTGGGAAAATTTACACAGGTCAATGTCTGCTTGGGTCCACTTAATCTTCACATCATCCTATAGGAGGCTTGCCTAGACTAGGGCACTGTTGGTCTTGAAGGGCAGGACTGCATTTCAGTACAAAGGTCTCTTCCACTTGCATGTGGAGACCTGTATATAGTTTGGTCCACAGAGAATACATAGGCTGCTTAGAGCCATCCATTCTGGATTTCGGATGCCAGCTGCTGTCTGGGAATGTTGGCTGCCCTGCACCTGGAGCCCTTAGGGTCAATGGGACATTGCATTCCATCCTGGCAGAGGAAAAAGTCCCTGGTCCCACAGGAATGTGAGCATGGGCTTAGCTCAGGCCCTCCCTCAGGGGGCCAGCTCAGGGGATGGGTAGACACAGCTGGCTTATTACCCAGATAATGCACAGTGTCCGTCCATGGACTACTCATCTGCTTATTGGAATGGATGCTGGCTAAGTGCCTGCTCTGACTTTATACATATAAATATCAAATATATATATGTATATATATATGTACATGTATATGTAGGCAGATATAGATTTATATAGATATGTAATATTTTTTAAAGGAACAGGGTCTTGCTATGCTGCCCAGGCTGGTCTCAAATTCCTGGGCTCAAGGCATCCTCCTTATTCCTGAGCAGCTGGAATTATAGATACGTACCACCATGTCCAGCTTCTATATAAATATTGATTATAATTTATCTGCCCTGGTTATATCATATATAGCCTATGTAAACATATATTTTACATATATGTACACTTTGCATATGTATGGATATATTTAAGCCACTAAATCCAATTGAAAGTGAAAATAAATTTCATTTGAAAATCATGAAATAGTTTTGATCACACCATGAAGTTTCACAGTATGGATTTGGTGTCCACTAGATATGCAGTCTTTTCCCCCCACATACATTTCTTTTCCTATTGTCTTTCTTTAGATGTGGACTACATCGACAATATGAAATCTGATATATCACTGAAAATTTAACCTTGATATGTAGCTTGATGGTTCAACTGCTTTCTATATTGTCATGAAAAGAAATAACTTCACGGTAATGAACTATTTTGTGTGGTTGTCACTATTTCACCATACAAGAACTTTTGATAATATTGTTTTTTCCATTTCTTTCAACTTAAAGGCATTTAAAACATTACTGATACCATTAAAGTCCTTTTCCGACCCCCTTTCAAATTTCACTTCCAAACTTCCATTTTTGAAGCAACCACTGTCATGAATTTGGCATTGTTCTTTGCAGTGTATTTTTAAATATTTTTCTTACATATCTATTTACCCAATCACAATATGAAGTAAATTGCTGTGCTATTAAAATTTACATAAATGACATCATATTATATGTATCAATCTAAAATTTTTTGTATTCACCTATTAAAACTCAGATTGTATATTATATATACTTCTGATATTGTGATATACAATAAGAAACATATTTTGGGCTTCATTCCTGTTTTCTAGCACACAGCTCCTAGTAACCTTTGATTCTCAGAGGCAATAATTTCTAATGAGGTGACTGGTGGCTGGGGGCTCCTGGACAGCCTCAGCACAGGGGCTGGTTGGGAGAGTTGGGGATCAACCCTGTGAATGCACATTGGAATTATAGCTCTACCCACTCCCCAACCTCTGGGGAGATGAGAGGGACTGAAAGTTAAGGTGAGAACCAACAGCCAATGATGTAATTAACTGTGTCTACATAATGAAGCCTCCATAAAAACCCAAAGGACAGAGTTTGGAGAGCTTCTGGGTTGAGGAACACATGGAGGCACTGGGAAGGAGCTGTGCCCGGAGAGGGCATGGAAGCTCCCGCTCCCTTCCCGCATGCTTTCCACAGTGTACTTCATCGGACTGTTCATCTGCATCCTGTGTAATAGCGCTTATGATAAACCGCAAGCATAAGTAAGTATTTCCCTGAATTTCATGAGCTGTTCTAGCAAATGATAGACCCCAAGGAGGTCATGAGAACCTCCAATTTGTAGCTAAGTGAGAACAGAAGTATGGGTAAACTGAAAACCTACTACTTGCAACTGGCATCTGAAGTGGAGAGCAATCTTGTAGGACTGAGTCCTTAGCCTGTGGGGGTCTGGGCTAACAACCGTTAGTGTGAAAATTGAATGGAATTGTAGGACAGCCAGTTGGTGTTGGATGGAGAATTGATGTATAGGAAAAAAATTCCCACACATCTATCGTCAGAGTGAAGTATTGAAGAGTGAGTGTAAGTATAGAGAAAAATAGTTTGTGTTTGCTATAAAATATTAGTAAAGTTAAAGAAAATCAATGACATGGCCACCCATGTGCCCACAATTCGACAATCCTTTATAAAGAAGCCTTATATGTGCCCTTAGCTATCTCATTCCTCTCCTTTCCCTGGATGTAACTATGATCCTGAATTTTATATTAAAAATTTTCCCAGCCGGGTGCGGTGATTACAGGGCTCACGCCTGTAATCCCAGACTTTGGGAGGCCAAGGCGGGCTGATGATGAGGTCAGGAGATCGAGACCATCCTGGCTAACACGGTGAAACCCAGTAGCTACTAAAAATACAAAAAATTAGCCTGGCGTGGTGGCGGGCGCCTGTAGTCCCAGCTACTTGGGAAGCTGAGGCAGGAGAATGACGTGAACCCGGGAGGCGGAGTTTGCAGTGAGTAGAGATCGCGCCACTGCACTCCAGCCTAGGCAACAGAGCGAGACTCTGTCTCAAAAAAAAAAAAAATTCTCCGAATTTTCTTAAAACTTGTATCACATATGACTGAATTTCTACAAATACATTACTTCTGCTTGCATTTGCACTTTATATAAATGAAATCATGCAGAACACATTCTTCATCATTTCTGCTTTTTCTTTTCAAAATTTTATTTTAGACATTGATTAACATTGATACATACAGCTGTAATTCACTGATTTCTAATAAATGTGATGGGAAAAACTATCCATGTTGATGTATAGAGTTAATTCATAGCAAATTACCTGTGTTTACTGCAATGTGAGAATCATTGTCTTTTAACAGGAAAGTTGAATTCACTTATATTTGCTATTTTCACTGATTCTAAGGTGCAGTAATAGACTAGACTATTTTGGAATAAATCTCCCAATAAAACGTATCTATAAATGTTAGGTTACTCTATAAGAAATATCTGTAAAGCAAGGGTTATACAAGTGAAGGAGTCACAAATGAGTGCCTTGTAACATTCTTGAGTCCCAGTTACTTATAAGTACCTGCTTTTTCATCCACAGGCCATGGAAGTTGAACCACTTTCAGACTATGTCCTTGGCTTATGGGCAGATTTTTCTAATCTCAGTTCATTGGTACTTTCAAAGTTACTTCCGGATTACAGTGCATTCACTCCTGTCCTATGAAGGTATTGGAAAAGCATCCTCTATATGCATATGGGCTGCAATTCTTCAATTCAGTCTCTCACACTCTACCTTGAAGTTCTCTCTTCAGTTTCAGTATCTGGAGATTTCCCATTCTTTGTTTTGATTATGTAGTTGAAATATTACACACACACACACACACACACACACACAGGAAAAAATATTTGTTTAGCATTTCTTTTCTTTTTCTTTTTTTGACAGAGTTTTGCTCTTGTTGTCTTGTTGCCCAGGCTGAAGTGCAATAGCACGATCTCAGCTCGCAGCAACCTCCGCCTCCCAGTTTCAAGTGATTCTCCTGCCTCAGCCTCCCGAGTAGCTGGGATTACAAGCATGTGCCACTACGCCCGGCTAATTTTGTATTTTTAGTAGAGACGGGATTTCTCCATGTTGGTCAGGCTGGTCTCGAACTCTCAACCTCAGGTGATCTGCCCACCTCAGCCTCCCAAAGTACTGGGATTACAGGCATGAGCCACTGTGCCTGGCCAGCATTTCTAACTATTCAAAGAAAAATAATAAGCCTTTCATATCTGCCCAGTATGCTGTAATTATGAGATATCTGACATGATCTTTCCAGAAACCAGGTTTTATACAGTATATAATGCTGCTATCAAAATGTAATTAAACAGTTTTGTTGTGGTATTTTAAATTTTTTAAAAAAGTATTCTTACAATTGGCCTATAAATGAGCAAAAATTTTTTTAAGATTTGAAATATATATTCAATATAAATATATTATATCCAAATATATATGAAAATTGAAAATAGTGTATGTGATATACAATATATTACTTATACATATGTAATCTGTTACTATCTACAAGATAAAATTTTTCAAATAAGCACAAATATTATCAGAGTTGATTTTTGTGCATCATAGCAATGTTTCTATTTTTATTCCCCTAAAATACCCCCAGAGACTGAAGGGGTACATTCTTCTATCAATGGGTAAACACTGCAGAAAAAATATAAAGCCAAAATTGTTTTTCCTCTTCAATAAATTCTTTCTGGTATAAGAATTAGATTTTTTAAAAATAGTTTATAAACTGGTAAATTTAAATTAATTTTTTTGTTTTTTTATTTCTATTTTGTTTTTATAACTTTACTTCCAGGCCGAATCATTCACATCAGAACAGTCACTTGATTTTCAGTAGAGAACAACAAGTATACATGTTATTCACATTGTCCTCAAGTGACCATCAAACTTGCTTTTATTCCTTAATGGAAAAGTGTTATGAAACATAGAAAAAAGTTCTTGGCATGGCATGATATGAGCAAGAATGCTAAAAGATATTTCTTCTCAAAAATATCTCTCCTTTTTAGATCTCAACTTTAAAGTTTTATTATTCCAAATTCAAGGCTTTGGTGAAAGTTTTCTGAAACCATCAGTTCTAAAGGTTTAAACATTATTAACCCATAATTAACATTAATATTGTAAAGTGAATTCGTACAGAACACTTTTCAAAATATATTATTCCTCAGTATGCTAGTATCAATATACTTAAAAAGTGTTTCACTTCCTCAAAAAATTAAACATGGAAATATCATCTAATCCAGTAATTCTACTCCTAGGTACACAGCAAAAAGAAATGAAAATTGGTATTCAAACAAAACATATACACAAGTGTTCATAACGCCATTATTCAAAATAGCCAAAAGGTATCCATTAACTGTCTAAATCTAAGAACAAATGAGTGTATATCAAATGCAGTATATCATATAATAGAATATCATTCAGCCATAAAAAGGAATGAACTACCGATACATGCTACAACGTGACTGAACCTCAAAAAAATTATGCTAAGTGAAAGAATTCAAACACAAAAGGTCACATGTTATGTTAAATAAGTCCCTTTGTATAAAATATTGAGATTAGGTAAATCTGTAGAGACAGCAGATTAATGGTTGCACAGGCTTGGGGGAGGTGCAGTGGGAAGTAAGGACTTAATGGATACAGAGTTCCCTTTTGAGGTGACGAAAATGTTTTGGAACTAGATGGAGGGGGTGGTTATACAACACTGTAAATGTAATAAATGCCACTGAATTGTACACCTTAAAATGGTTAACTATGTTGTGTAAATTTTACATCAATACGGCCGGGCGCACTGGGTCACGCCTGTAATCCGACAACTTTGGGAGGCCGAGGTGGGTGGATCACGAAGTCAGGAGATCGAGACCATCCTGGCTAACACGGTGAAACCCTGTCTCTACTAAAATAATACAAAAAATTAGCTGGGCATGGTGGTGGGTGCCTGTAGTCCCAGCTACTCAGGAGTCTGAGGCAGGAGAATGGTGTGAATCCGGGAGGTGGAGCTTGCAGTGAGTAGAGATCGTGCCACTGCACTCCACTGCACTCCAGGCTGGGCGACGGAGCAAGACTCCATTTCAAAAAAAAAAATTTTACATCGATAAAAAAGGAAAAGAGGAGGGTTCTATAATGTATGTGGAGATTCACAATTCACACTAGCACTTTACAGACTCTGAGAACTCCTGCAGTAACTTACCTATTTAAGTCATATTTCTCAAATGCATTGGATTACAAAAACCTCCTTGTTCTGTATATATGTATGTGTGCACATACGCCTACACACACTCCTGCACACATTTGCACGTGTGTTTGCTTAACTAGTACCTCATATGCCTCATCTTTAAGGCTTAGCAGACCTGTTTTGGGTCAGACTCACAAAGAGAAATAACAAAGTACAGAACAAATAAATCCTTTAAGATCAGTGAGGAAGAGACCAGGTGCAGTGGCGGCTCACACCTGTAATCCCAGCACTTTGGGAAGCCAAGGCGGGTGGATCACCTGAGGTCAGAAGTTTGAGACCAGCCTGACCAACATGGTGAAACCCCGTCTCTACCAAAAATACACATACACAAAAAAATTAGCCAGGCATGGTGGCACATGTCTGTAATCCCAGCTACTCGGGAAGCTGAGGTAGGAGAATTTTGCTTGAACCTGGCAGTTGAAGGTTGCAGCGAGTTGAGATCGCTCCACTGCACTCCAGCCTAGGCAACACAGTGAGACTCTGTCTCAAAAAAAAAAAAATCAATGAGGAAGTAAAAAGGTGTCCACACTAAAAAGCCCTTAAATATCAAGAACAGAGCTGAAGAAAAATAAAAGACAGACTCAGAAAGGAAAAGTGGGTGAATAATTAAAATCAAATTGCAAAGGAACATAGGTAGTAGCATCAGTGAGGTGAAGATCAGGAGATTTGTATCCACGTCTTAGGTCAGATCCTCTAGGAAGTGGACTCTGAGATGGTTGTGAGCAGGAAGTTTGGGGAGAATCCTCCAGGGATCTACATCTGTAAGGGGTAAGGAACAAAGGATTGAAAGGAGGAAGAAGTCAAACTGTGATGCAGGTCCTACAAAGACTTCAGCTAATCTCAAGACAAGCTGTAATACAAGATGGTCCTTCAGAGATATCCATCCAGGTCTTGTCTCTCTGCACCAGTGGGTCATGGGATGCTAGCTGCGTTCAGCGTATAACCTTGGTAAGGAGGACAATTCCTGTGAAGAACCATCAGAAGAAAAGACTCCTGGCAGCTGGGGGGTCAAATGCCTAAGTACTGAAGTGGGAATGTGGAGAACACATCATAACATTCATTATACAGGGCCACAGTTTTCTGAAAAGTGTCCAACATCCCAAAAACATAATTCTAATAAGAGCTCTTCCCACAACCACACATCTAAGAAATGGCACCTTCAAGAAGTCTCCACTCAACAATTCTGAGTGATTTCCTATCCCCATCCATTCTTTGATGCAGTGGGTATTTTCACTTTGTGGAGAAAAGGAAAAAATATTTTCTAGTACAGCATCCTCTCTAGTAGGGTAGCTCAACAAGTTTATATTAACACTACCCCCAAAACTTGTTACAGATCAATTAATCTCAAATTAAAATGATCATTTCTTGCTGGTAGCCTCTGATAGTTCATTAATTAATATCAAATAATGCCACTTGTTGCTTTTAATCTCTGGTTTTTCCATGATGGTCTGCTTACCTTCTACATCAGAATAACTTCAAGGAAAGAGGGCTAATAATTGAAAAGAGATATTTGTGGGTCTCTTTCCAGATGGACTAAACCTGAATCACTGAGGAAGAAGTACAGCAACCCATTCTTTATGTTTTGGGATTTTTTATGGATATAAATGTTCAAGAACTACTATTACAAGTTCTCTAATCTTCCCTAGTTTGAGTCAAATCATCTGGGAGTCATGGACTCACAGCTCTTCACATTAGCCTTAGTAGCTCCTTTTTTATTTAATTGCACTTTGGTGAGATGCCAGCAGCCAATACTGAGGTATATTATATAAACTTCACTGAACAACTTGTGTCTGCGTTTACTGTTGAGATTATGTGTATGACAATATATGGTATCCTGTCTGTAAAGACCTGGGAGAAAATTCTGATCTCATAATCAGATAGAATTGCTCATCTCTTCAGCAACTAGATAGATTTAACACTATAAGTAGTGTGACTCACTCACCTTTAGTGATTCCTTCTTCTCATTGGCTAACAGAAACTTACAAGTTTTTGGCACACCTCTACAAAATATGCGTGACTTCATTGTGTGATTTTTGTGTCCTGACTCACTTTTACTTTCACTGAAATTTCCTGAGTCTTTTTTTATCATTTATTTGCTATTTCATATGTATTTTATTAAATGGTTTTTTAAATCCCTTCTGGAACAAGCCTGGGTATAACCAGTCAACTGTATTCCAATTATTAACACGTACCAGACATCCAACAAGTTCAGTCCATCAGTGAAATACCTTAAAAGCAAAGACATAGCCCCTGCCAGTGTATTATATATGCTTTTGCACAGAACTGTGTGAAGAAATTCTAGCAATGTTGTAGGCAATTAATTGGATAGGATTTCAACTTTTCACACCAATAACCGGTCTAACAACATTCTGTGACTTGGCATATCAGTGAACACAGGAGAAAATAATAGGGCTTGTGCATTTCCAAAGAACTATTGAGGAAGCAATTCAGAAAATGTCCCACAATTTTAATTCTCCTTTCTTTTCACTTAATCTTCCTCGCTTATGCATGCATAAGCATACAAATTATATAAAAATTATAGAACCCCCGGATTTCATTTAAATCTTTCTGGCCCTTCAGACATTTACACAGTGCAAATTTCCTCTTTTCATCCAGTCATGCATTATACTTTGCTATAGGATAAGGAAATTCTTAATAAATGTCATCATGATTTAGTTCACTTTGGGAAAGTGAGGTTAAATTTAAAATATTTAGAAGTTTGAAGTTATTACATTACAGATGAGTTTGTATTTCTTACTATTTATCAACTGTAAGAGTATACTAGAATAAGTGTTAGATGTTGCCTATGACTATATAAAGTATCTGAGTCAACCAGAAATGAGCTCACATTTCTAATAACTTGGGCATGAATGAGTGAATCATAAAAGAGCCCCCCATTCCTTTTACCGAAATAATCCTGGGAAAGTGGAAACAGCACAGGCCTCTGCTTCTGATAACAGATATGGGAAGGAAACATGGAACAGCCCTGGAAAATCTTTGGGCTGTTAGAATTAGCTTTCTTTCTTTTTTAAAAAAAACTTAATTATTATTATTATTATCATTATACTTCAAGTTCTAGGGTACATGTGCACAACGTGCAGGTTTGTTACATATGTATACATGTGCCATGTTGGTGTGCTGCACCCATTAACTTGTCATTTACATTAGTTATATCTCCTAATGCTATCCCTCCTCCCTCCCCCCATTCCATGACAGGCCCCACTGTGTGATGTTCCCTGCCCTGTGTCTAGCTGTTCTCATTGTTCAATTCCCACCTAGGAGTGAGAATGCAGTGTTTGGTTTTCTGTCCTTGCGACAGTTTGCTGAGAATGATGGTTTCCAGCTTCATCCATGTCCCTACAAAGGATGTGAAGTCATCCTTTTTTATGGCTGCATAGTATTCCATGGTGTATATGTGCCACATTTTCTTAATCCAGTCTATCATTGATGGACATTTGGGTTGGTTCCAAGTCTTTGCTATCGTGAATAGTGCCACAATAAACATACGTGTGCATGTGTCTTTATAGCAGCATGATTTATAATCCTTTGGGTATAGACCAATGGAACAGAACAGAGCCCTCAGAAATAATACCACACATCTGCAACCAACTGATCTTTGACAAACTGGACAAAAACAAGAAATGGGGAAAGGATTCCCTATGTAATAAATGGTGCTGGGAAAAATGGCTAGCCATAGGTAGGAAGCTGAAACTGGATCCCTTCCTTACACCTTATACAAAAATTAATTCAAAATGGATTAAAGACTTAAATGTTAGACCTAAAACCATAAAAACCCTAGAAGAAAACCTAGGCAATACCATTCAGGACATAGGCATGGGCAAGGACTTCATGACTAAAACACCAAAAGCAATGGCAACAAAAGCCAAAATTGACAAATGGGATCTAATTAAACTAAAGAGCTTCTGCACAGCAAAAGAAACTACCATCAGAGTGAACAGGCAACCTACAGAATGGGAGAAAATTTTTGCAATCTACCCATCTGACAAAGGGCTAATATCCAGAATCTACAAAGACCTTAAACAAATTTACAAGAAAAAATCAAACAACCCCATCATCAAAAGGTGGGTGAAGGATATGAACAAACACTTCTCAAAAGAAGACATTTATGCAGCCAATAGACACATGCAGCCAATGCTCCTCATCACTGGCCATCAGAGAAATGCAAATCAAAACCACGATGAGATACCATCTCACACCAGTTAGAATTAGCTTTCTATAGAGACAGCTGGTAACACATAGCATATTAGTTAAGCAGGCTCTGGCATTAGATTGTTAGGGGTTAAACTCTAGCCCTAATGTTTATTAAGTGGTCAGTACTGGGATATTTGACTTAGTCTTTCTGTGCCTCAGTCTCTCTATAAAGTAAGAATAATAATACTACCTATCTCACAGAATTGTTTTAAGGATTAAATAGGTTCATCTATAAAGAGCTCTTGGACCTAGAAAATAATAAAATTTTAATAAATATTAAATGTTAAACCCCTCTCTGGATGATGTCCTGAGACACAGATTTACCTGTATTCCTTATTAGGAGATTTGACATGAAGTTCAGGCCAAGAAGAGCCATTATTACCATAATTGCTACTAGCTCCATCCATAATGTGAGAGGTGACAGCTTGCTGGCAGTCCTCACAGCCCTCGCTCTCAGCGCCTCCTCTGCCTGGGCTCCCACTTTGGCGGCACTTGAGGAGCCCTTCGGCCCACCGCTGCACTGTGGGAGCGCCTTTCTGAGCTGGCCAAGGCCAGAGCCGGCTTCCTCAGCTTGCAGGGAGGTGTGGAGGGAGAGGCACGAGCGGAAACCGGGGCTGCGCGGCGCTTGCGGGCCAGCTGTAGTTCCGGGTGGGCGTGGGCTTGGCCGGCCCGCACTCGGAGCAGCCGGCCGGCCCTGCCGGCCGGGGCAATGAGGGGCTTAGCACCCGGGCCAGCGGCTGCAGAGAGTGTACTGGGTCCCCCGGCAGTGCCAGCCCACTGGCGCTGCGCTGGATTTCTCACCCGGCCTTAGCTGCCTTCCCGCGGGGCAGGGCTCGGGACCTGCAGCCCACCATGCCTGAGCCTGCCACCCCCTCTGTGGGCTCCTGTGCCGCCAGAGCCTCCCCGACGAGCGCCACCCCCTGCTCCACGGGGCCCAGTCCCATCGACCACCCAAGGGCTGAGGAGTGCGAGCCCATGGCGCGGGACTGGCAGGCAGCTCCACCTGCAGCCCCGGTGCGGGATCCACTGGGTGAAGCCAGCTGGGCTCCTGAGTCTGGTGGAGAGGTGGAGACCCTTTATGTCTAGCTCAGGGATTGTAAATACACCAATCAGCACCCTGTGTCTAGCTCAGGGTCTGTGAATGCACCAGTCGACACTCTGTATCTAGCTACTCTGGTGGGGCCTTGGAGAACCTTTATGTCTAGCTCAGGGATTGTAAATACACCAATCGGCACTCTGTACGTAGCTCAAGGTTTGTAAACACACCAGTCAGCACCCTGTGTCTAGCTCAGGGTTTGTGAATGCACCAATCGACACTCTGTATATGGCTACTCTGGTGGGGCCTTGGAAAACCTTTGTGTTGATACTCTGTATCTAGTTAATCTAGTGGGGAGGTGGAGAACCTTTATGTCTAGCTCAGGGATTGTAAATACATCAGCACCCTGTGTCTAGCTCAGGGTTTGTGAATGCACCAATCAACACTCTGTATCTAGCTACTGTGGTGGGGCGCTGGAAAACCTTTGAGTCCACACTCTGTATCTAGCTACTCTGGTGGGGACGTGGAGAACCTTTGTGTCTAGCTCAGGTATTGTAAACGCACCAATCAGCACCCTGTCAACACAGACCACTCAGCTCTACCAATCAGCAGGACGTGGGTGGGGCCAGATAAGAGAATAAAAGCAGGCTGCCCTTGCCAGTGGTGGCAACCCACTCGGGTCCCCTTCCACACTGTGGAAGCTTTGTTCTTTCGCTCTTTGCAAAAAATCTTGCTACTGCTCACTCTTTGGGTCCATGCTGCTTTTATGAGCTGTAACACTTACTGCAAAGGTCTGTAGCTTCACTCCTGAGCCAGCAAGACCACGAACTCACCAGAAGGAAGAAACTCTGAACACATCCGAACATCAGAAGGAACAAACTCCAGACGCGCCACCTTAAGAGCTGTAACACTCACCACGAGGGTTCACGGCTTCATTCTTGAAGTCAGTGAGACCAAGAACCCACCAATTCCGGACACACTGGAAGATCCCATTACATAGTAGCCAAGTTCAGAATGAGCAAGCCTTGTATGCTTTGCTGAGGAAGTGGAACTTTATCCTTGAGACAAACAAGAGTCACTGGAAGGTTATAATGTAGTAAGAAGTGTTAATTGTTCAGATTTGGCTTTTGCAAGGATTATTCTGTGGATAAAGCACTGTTCAGATGAATGAGAGAGAAACACATACAAACAGAGGCTTAAACAAGAGAAGTGTGTGTTGTGTGGTGCATGTGTGTTTGTGTCTGTGTGTGCACGCATAGGTTTTGGGGGATTTTTCTGTTTCCCATGTAAATGAGATCCATTTACATGGCTAGTAAGGCAAATTCTCACATTGATCCACAAATCCTCTATTCTGCTTGCTTCTTTGTCCTCAAAAATGTAGATTCACTTCAAATTCCAGGGTGGCTACTCAAATTGTAGTAATTATATTTCCGTTCCAGGATTAGAAAAGGAAAAAGAAAAGAAGGCTATACAGCCTTCCCTTAAGAACACCTCCTAGAAGTTATGCATGAGACTTCAGCTTACTTGTCCTTGTTGGAGCTTAGTTAGATGGTTACTTTAGATGCAAGTGAATCTGGAAAATGTGTTGCTTATTCCATATGGCCATGTAATTAAAAATACTCAACTATTAAGTGAAAGGGGGAAAGGCAATTCTAGGGGACAGGTAGGAGTCTTCACCATCTGCAAATAGCTAGTGAAGATGTCAGAAAGCTGTATCTTCTAAGACTGGGTCACCAGCCAGCTTCATGCAAAAGGACCAGTCAAGGAGTATCGCAGGTTTCTGTTTTTGGTGAAAGGATAGAGGAGGTTTCATTCACCAACATAAGAAAAAGCTACTTTGTAAGGAAGATCATGAATAAATTCACCTTTAAGCATATTAAGCTTAAGATACTGGGCCGGGTGCGGTGGCTCACGCCTGTAATCCCAGCACTTTGAGAGGCCAATGTGGGCTGATCACTAGGTCAGGATATCGAGACCATCCTGGCTAACATGGTGAAACCCTGTCTCTACTAAAACATACAAAAAAATTAGCTGGGCGTGGTGCATGGTGCCTGTAGTCCCAGCTACTCAGGAGGCTGAAGCAGGAGAATGGCATGAACTCAGGAGGCGGAGCTTGCAGTGAGCCGAGATCCTGCCACTGCACTCCAGCCTGGGCGACAGAGCCAGACTCCATCTCGAAAAAAAAAAAAAAGATGCTGTGGGACAACCCAATGAAAAATGTATCTAAAACAGTTGTATTTGAATTTGAGGAACTCAGGAGATAAATTCCCGCTAGAGATACAGACTTAAGCGTCACCTCTAGAGCAGGTGGTTAAAAACAAGAAAGCGAATGAGGTAGCATGGATCTACGTTCCCCTTTCTTATTGTGGCCTAAATGGATGAGAGCATGCAGCTGGTAAGTGCACTACCCCACAGGATCTAGGATAATGGACTTGCATGGCCACTCCAGGGTCTGAAGGCAGGGGTTACTCTCTGTATCTTTACACAAGTTGAGATGGAAAGAGGAAGCATAGCACAGACAGATCAAGCAGAAAAAGAATTCCGTGGAGAGTCTGTGAAGACAGAAGGGTTTATTTATAATGGAATGAGATCCCACAGGTTACAACAAAAAGCCTGAGGAGGAGATCAGGAGGGCAGGGAAGAAGCCCTGGGAAGGTATCTGAGAAAAGAGCTGGCCAAGGCCGGGCGCGGTGGCTCAAGCCTGTAATCCCAGCACTTTGGGAGGCCGAGGCAGGCGGATCACGAGGTCAGGAGATCGAGACCATCCTGGCTAACACAGTGAAACCCCATCTCTACTAAAAATACAAAAAATTAGCCGGACGTGTTGGCGGGCGCCTATAGTCCCAGCTACTCGGGAGGCTGAGGCAGGAGAATGGCATGAACCCGGGAGGCGGAGCTTGCAGTGAGCCGAGATCGCGCCACTGCACTCCCGCCTGGGAGACAGAGCAAGACTCCGTCTCAAAAAAAAAAAAAAAAAAAAAAAAAGAAAAGAGCTGGCCAAAGAGGCCCACATTATTATGGGTGGCTAAAACGGACATAGGAGTGTCATGTCAAATTATAAATAATTTGATTGAGACATGGTTTTTTACTTCGGTAGTACAGGGTTCTAAATCCAAGCTGAAGCAGAGGCCTGATGACTCCGCAGTCTGTGGTCCTGTACTATAGTCTTTGGCCTACATTCAGAGCTTGAAATGGAACCAGGACAAGGAACAGCTCTGGGACTGTGGTCCTTTGCAGGGGCAGACCCTCTGTCCAGGTGTTAGAGAGATTTTTTAAATTATCTCCTTTCTGTTAGCAGCAGTCTTCAATGGCGGAGGCATGTCCTCAGTATATAGCCCTCGGTTATTTATGACAGTTAACTTAGATCAAAGGACCTGCAGCCCAATGGCCAAATCAGATTCACTGCTCATTTTTGTAAACAAAGTTTCGTTGAAATAGAATCACAACCATTCATTCAATATCATCTCTGGCTGCTTCAGTGCCACAGTGGCAGAGCTGAATAACTGTACAAAGACCGTATGGCCCACAAAGTCTCAAATACAGTATTTCGTATCCGGCTTTTGAGAGAAAAAGTTTGCCAACTCCTAATTTGGGTAGACTATATAAAACACAGAATACAATATCTAACACATAGTAAGTGCTAACAAATTACACTCGTTTTTGTTTTTATTTTTTAAGTCAAACCTTGATTACCAACATCTTTGCTATTGGCAATTTGATTTTAGACACTCTGGGGAAACCATTCATTCTTGCTAATTTACATGTTGTTGGTGGTAAAATTTACACAACTCTCTATTTTATCTAAAGCACTGTATATATAATTTCAGCCATATGGATTTTATGTGTGTGGAGATCATGGCTAATTCAACCATATGGAGATTATTTTAACTTAAAGGCATTAAAAACCAACTGATGATCTCATCTCTTATATATGCAATTGTAATAAGAGTCAAAATGTGCTACTTTCAGATGCCAGGACAAATGAATTTAAAGGGTGTTTTTAATCACTAATACTGAGCATAAAAATGGAAGTAAAAGTGAGATTCAATTTAAGATATAATATTAAAGGTTGTCACATTATGAAAATTAAAAATATGCTAAAATAGCAAAAGAAAACAAAACAAGACTCATGGATCCTACAACCTATTCTCTACTGACCTTAAGCCCATACTTGAAAGACTTCAGCATTAAAATTAAAATCCTGTGATATGGTAATACACTAAATGTTAATCCAAATGATGTTTAGAGTTTGGTGGAAAGAAATTTCTCCTGGAGAATATAGGAAATATACCCATTTAATATATTTGGTAAAATTTGGCAGAAATTTGCTAGAGAATGTAATTTGAGAATAGGCAGATAGAGTTAACACCTCATAAAAAAGTACCAAAGAGTATCTTGTTAAATAAAAGGTAGTCACAGCACAATCCCAGTGCAAGGAGGCTTCAGCGTTGAGCTCAGATATTGATGGAAAAGGAAATGACTAATTTGGGAAAGTCTGTTTGTGTTGTGTTCAATCCTTAGCATCCTGGAGGGCCAGAAGAGTTTACGTCTCATAAAGTCTCAGGCCTTGGCCAAGATCATATTTGAAATAGTCATAGGTTGTTTTCAGTGCCTGGCCAGCTCCTCTTAGCACTTACTTACACGTTTATGAAGTTTTTCCGGTTCTTCACATTGCCAGTGCTTATGATGAAAATGTTCCCTATCTGCACTATGCAATATGGTAATCCCTACCCACATGTGGCTACTGAGCACTTGAAATGTGGCTAGTGCAACTGAGGAACTAGATTTTTAATCTGATTCAGTTTTCACTGATTGAAATTTAAGTGTGTATTTGAATAGACACATGTGGTAGCAACTACCATATGGGACATCACAAGTTTTAAATTGAATAGGTTTCTGATTATCTTCAGAACAAAGAAAAGTGTTGGGGATTTTCTTTTTTCACAAATGACATTAATTATTGTTCAAAGGTGTCCTTAACTAGGTAGAAGACCCACCAGATCCAACCTGCTACACTCTGTACCTTTCACTATTCTCCCATCCTTCCAAATATACTTACCCGATGTCTCATTTCTGAAACTCTTTTCTTCCAATCACTTACCTAATACATTAACACAGTAAAAGATAGCCAAAAAAAGCACAAAATGTCAAGAAACAGTGCCCTCTTCTAAAGACATTTTTAAATCTAAAGATAAACATTGCAAGGTTATAAGAAAAAATAAATTTATGCATGTGGGGCAGGAGCAGAGGGTATATGGAAAATCTATGTACCTTCCTCCCAATTTTGCTGAGAACCTAAACCTGCTCTAAAAAATTAAGTTTTGTAAAATCAATCAATTAATTAAGCAATCTGGTTAGGATAGGATAGGAAAAATTCATTTAGAAATTGTGGAAAATCCTTACAATATAATATTAGTAAGATCAAATATATATAAAATATAATTCCAATTTTGTTTATTTACATGTACAATCCTTAGATGTCCAGGTTATTGGATAAAACAAAAGTGTTATGATTTTATAAAAGGGGACACAAGAGTAGAAGGACAAAACTGACTCTTTCATAGGAGAACTTTCTGGAAAATATGTAAAATGGAAGGAAGACTGACATAACCCTAGATTTAGTTATTATTTAATCTGTCTACTGTGGTAATGCAATAAAAAACTGTGTCAACCCCATCTATGACTGAAGTAAGTATTGTCCACAAATCTACCATAATTTTTTCAATGAGCTTGCTGACTCATAGATGAGGAAATTATATTCTTTTTCTCTGTTTCAGTTTTCCCATCTCAAATGGAAATCAAACACCTGAGTGACCTCCCTATGACTGAGAATTGTGTGGGGACATCCTGCAAATTCTCACCAAGCAGTTTTGAGTGGAAAATGATTGCATCTTTCAAGGGTTTTAAAGAGTAGAATGTGCTTTCCCCCACATGGCGTAATTTTTACCCAGTTCGCACATTTTTATTTTAGAGTAATTGCCACATTTCAACAAGTAATTGGAAAGAACTGGTCCATATTTCTCTACTCAGGGCTTAGCTACATTACTGTTTTGCTTCCAGGTAGTGCTTGTGTTACTCATTCTCATTCTGATAATAAAAAGTGACTTCTCCAGCCACTAAGCTGAACCTTGGGAGAGAGAAAGCTGCATATTTTTATAAAAGAAAAAGGTTCACTCCTTTTTATTTTACATGAGTTCCACTTAACCCACCTAAGATCCACCTCAAATCCCAAAGGTATTTTACCTCAGCTACCTTGTTGCTACTTATTTGCTGTCATGTTCTATTTTCAGTTGACTATATTCTGAATACTTTTCAAATTTATATAATTAAAATTTTTTTCAATAAAATTCTTAAGATAAATGAAAAATTAAATTAACATTTGACATTTACATAGAAAAAAGATATTTTAGTTTTAGGGGGACACCAATAACAATAATTGACATGAAGATCTGTTTTGATGAACTTAATATCAACAGAGAAATAAATATCGATAAAAGCTAGTGCCTTATTTAGAGCTCACACACTTTTACAAACTCTTTGAGGTGACACAATAAAAGACAAAAGTGTACTACAACTTTCTTTTTTAATTACCTATGACAGAAAGATGAAAAGGGAAAAGTTACATAGGACGAGGGAAGTGGAAAACAATTGTCAAAAAAGTAAAGTCCACATAATACTTTAGTCCACAAATTATGTGCTGAGAAATAAAATTAAGATCCTAAGCCCTTCGACTGACTAAACAGACTCCCTCTTGGCCAAGGCACTGCAGAGAAATGTTCTGATTCCTTGCCATGATGGGATGGGAGATTAGACACACCTCAGTATGCCCCTTCCTTGTTAACCTTTAACCAGAATTCTTTCCTAAGAAGTAGACAGAAACCAGCTCTAGAAGACAATAAACAAATCACTTATTCTTTTTTTTTTTTTTTTTTTTGAGCTGGAGTCTCACTCTATTGCCCAGGCTGTAGTGCAATGGTGTGATCTCGGCTCACTGCAACCTCCATCTCCCGGGTTCAAGCTATTCTCATGTCTCAGTCTGCCAAGTAGCTGAGATTACAGGGCCCGCCACCAGGCCCTGCTAGTTTTTGTATTTTTAGTAGAGACAGGGTTTCGCCATGTACATTAGGTTGGCCTCAAACTCCTGACCTCAGGTGATCCACCTGCCTGGCCTCCCAAAGTGCTGGGATTACAGGTGTGAGCCACCATGCTTGGCCACAAATCACTTATTCTTTTATTGCCTTTAGACAATCATTTGAGGCCGTGACCATACCTCCCTCTTTACAGTTTCAGCTTGACGGCTCACCTGTTTCACAATGAACCTCTTACTAAAAACTGACCACCATCCCCAGACTAGTTTTGGCCGGCTCATGGAAAAGGGACAGTGGCGGTTTTCATATCCTCTGCTTCACTTTTTGATATCAGAAGGCCAAAAACTCCACCAATGTATCATGCTGACGGTGCCATTTATTAAACATGCAACCCATGTAGAGGCATGAAGTGCAACTGCTCATGTTCATGTTCCTCCTTTCATAAAATATTCATGGCTCCTCCTATGGTCTATTGAGTATGTATACTTACCCAACCCACTCAGCATACATTTCTGTTCCCTTTATCACTCCCTCCACGTGCTTGCTCTTGGCTTCTGACAGAGGCTATACTTCTCTGCAGGACGACCAGCCTGCTGACTAGCAACCCTTTATGAGAAATAAAGCTCTCCTTTCCAAATGTATGAATCTCACCATTTTCCAATTGATAGTGACAACGGTATCAACATCCAATATTAAAACTGTCAATCCTCACCAGCACTTGACAGAGATTTCCCCACTTTAGTCTGCCACTCAATTCTGAGGAAACTAGGAAAAGCTCCATTTTTGAGCCCAGAGCTCAGGAAAAGAAAAACCTGTGACTTCCACATTAACCTGGGCAGTCAAAACCCATTTCTGTCATGTGAAGTGGGCCATCAGCAGCAGAAGTGACATTTATAAACCAGATGTATTTTTGTGGCATAGTTGTCCAATCATGAGCTAAAACAGGAGTTTCGGCAAGTAAGAAGTGAAAAATTATGAGCTGAGCTGTGTTCCCTTAAAATTCCTGTGTTGAAGCTCTAACCCCTAGAACCTTTGAGGAGGAATATATTCGGAGATAGGGCCTTTAAAGAGTAATTAAGGTAAAATGAAGTCATAGGAGACAGCCAAATGCCTAGGCAGATAAAAAGGGTTCCCTGAGGAATCACGGATCCACCCCACAAGTGTTTACATCAGATGTTTTTGTGCATATGAGGAAACCTGCCAGGGCCTTGTCTGAGCATGCCTATATGTGAACTGGGGGAACAGGGTGGAGCCACTGTTGGGGGTGGAGCCACTGTTGGGGGTGGAGCCAGAGTTGGGGGTGGAGCCACAGTCGGGGGTGGAGCCACAGTCAGGGGGAGGAGCCTGGCTTCCTCAGTTCCTGTGTGGTAGCCTGAGATTCACTCTGTGAGGTGGGAGACCTGTTAGCAGGATTCCATCTTGCTTTGCTGTTTTTTTCCCCCCTTTATGCCCAGTGAAATCCTGCTCTACTTACGTACTTCAAAGTTTTCCATGTGCCTAAATTTTTCTGGTTGTGTGACAAGAACCCGGTTGTAGCTAAATTAAGGAGCAAAATTCTGCACCAATAAGGGTGGGCCCTAATGTAATATGACAGGTGTCCTTATAAGAAGAGAAGGTCAGAGACACACAGAAAGGGAAGACTACATGAAGACACAATAAGGTGGACCTCTGCAAGCCAAAGAGAGAGGTCTTAGAAGAAAGCAATCCTCCTGGCACCTTGATTTTGGACTTCTAGCCTTCAGAATGATTAAGAAAATAACGTACAGCTGTTTAAGCCCTCCAGTCTATGGTTCTTTGTTATGGCAGCCCTGGCAAACTAATTACAGACACCTTTCCCAAGTTTCTAAATCCAGTTGTTTCTTAGATTAAATGGCACATGGAAGAGTGGTTAAAATGTGCACTCATGACTATGAAAAGAGTATCACCAACCCTGGTCTGACTTCTACAGATCTATCATGCTGATGGCAAGACTTTCTCACTCCACTTTTAAACACAAGATTTTCCCCAAGCCGGATAGGATGCTGCCTGTTCACTTTTCTATTTTAAAAATGCTTTGCAAATGGAGCTGCTAAGTAATTGATAACATATGGTTAACAGGAGAAATAGAATAAAAGAAAAAGACTATCTCTCCATGGCATTGTTCTCCAGACGTTTTTTCCAGCTGGGCTTGTACCAAAGGAACCACTCTGAAAAGAAGCAGCTGAGGAGAACTGTAAAATGTCAGTCCTAGGAAACAATCGACCTCACTTCCCGGCACTTGTGTCTTTGTCAAGCAACAGGAACACCAGAAGTGCCCTAATGGAATGGAACAATGACCTATTTATTCTGATATCCTGTCTCCTACTGAGACTTATGCCAGGTTCTTTTGAGGAAGGGCTAAACACCACATAAGCACCCTATTGTGTGCCACTTGATTGCATATGGAGTTGGAAGACTTTGGAGAGTGTGGGACGGGTGTTTTTCTTCCTGAAACACGTGGGATGTATAAACATTATCCAGTCATTTGTCCCCATAACTTGAATTTCTAGAGGCTTCGGTTAGCAGGGTTTCTGAGCTGCAAAGAGTATAGAATATAGTAGTCACACGCATCACTATGTGTTTTATTATTTTCAACTACCATTTGGTTTCTGTACCTTGTCTTCTTTGCTCTCTAAGGTGATCATACTACCACCTTTTAAAAACTTTTTATTTCGACCTTTAGTAAATTTCATGTATTCAATTTCCCATGCCTGCATACAGAATACTAATAGTTTCCAGTTATCCATACTGATCAAATTTTAATCTAGATCTGAGACAAAATAGGAACAGGGCTTTGTTTCATCCCCACTAGAGCATTCTTCCATGCATTCCCACTGATTGCAAAACCCATACCACTATCCGACACAGTACCATTAACTCAAGCCTTTAGTCATAGAAAGAAAATAGCCATTCTATATTGTCTTTCTGTGCTTTCATCATGTTTCACCATGCCTTTTATTTCAAGAATTCCAGGAAATGGCCTTAGGAAATCCAAAATATCAAACCCAGGTTGCAGGGTGTCTCACCTCAGGAAGAAGTGCTGAACAATTGATTTGCAGCCTTGTTGCCACAGGCCAGACCACCAGGTGAACCATTACTCAAGACAGCCATCACAACCAAATAATGCTGACCTGCATACCCTACCCCTGATATAAATTCTTGTGCTTTGCCTAATATCACAACTGGCTTTTTTCAGAGAGTGAGTCAGGGAATTCTCTCTCATGTTGTCTCCCTTATGCCCGGGCATAAGCTCCAATGAAGCCTTGTCTGGCAGAACTCTTTTGGCCTCATGTCAATTTCTATTGCACTGAAAGAGCAAGAACCCATGGTTGGTAATAGATGCATGAAAAATTTAAGATCCTTAACTTTAGCTGGGCATCAGAACAATATTTTATTTATCTCTATTTGATATCTATTTTTGTTAGCGGTGGAAGAGATCTGAGTTACCCCGAGTTACCAGTGGCAAATCTGTATGGGTTCACAGCAACTTCAGTCCTTGCCTCCTCAGAAGAAAGAATTTGACTGAGGGGCATAAAGCAGGAAAAGGAGACCAAGGCAAGTTTCAGAGCAGAAGTGGAAGTTTATTTAAAAAGGCTTTAGAATAGGAAAGATGGGAAAATTCACTTGAAAGAGGTCCAATCAGGCACTTGAAGGTCCAGGAGAGAAAAGAGAGCAAAAGGAGACAGCAAAAATGACCTTTAACCTTGATCCTAGGAATTTATAGGCTCACCTCCTTCCTATGATTCTTCCCTTAGGGTGGGTTTTCCTCATGCTCGGTGCTCTCCTTACCTTTGGGAATTGAACATGCTCAGTATGTTTAGGTAGTTAGACACCTGCCCATCTGAGGCTTTCTTCCCTTTTCCAGTGGAGTGTGACCCAGAAGATTATATCTTAACACGCATGCCCAGGAAGTTGCTTCCCCCTGGGGTCTGCATTCAATTAACATTTTTATGTTAACAGGTGTGGACCATCAGGAAATGGCCTCTCCCTGACACTGCCGAACTATCATTTTTAGAGAAGCAATGTGTTAATTGCTGAACCATCACCTGATATTTCTAGTGAGTGGAGGAGAGCCCTTTCCTGCCCTACTCATGCTTAACTACCTGTAACATTTTCACACAGCTGTAAACAAACAACAAGAAAAAAAATACTTTTTCTTTGGAATGCTTTAGAAACCTCAAATGCATCCTTGTATTTCCTACTATTTGCATTATTTTGTTAGATATCTAATGTTTACCCAATCAATTATTAGCTTTTGTATTACATAATGTTTATATCATTGAAGTTTCAAAATACACCAATTTTAATATACTAATGAGTAGCTGCTGATGGGGCTCAGAACACAACACCACCCCAAAACATGACTGTAGATCTGAATAGGGCACTCCAAATATGCCTTTTTCACATAAAGATTATTTTGAGCCGGTTACATTCAGAAAGTAGGCAGACACAGGCATAGCTCTTAAAAGTTACCTCTTTGTAAGTGAAATTTATGTCTATAAAGTAAGTGTCCATTTGTAAGGGTATCTTCCTCTCTACACCAAGAAGAGAAGGAAGATTCAATCACTGGAGACTCCAGCATCAATGGAGAAGGCATCTGCATAACAAACCATACCTTTCACTTCTCTCGCTCATCTCACCTTAGCTGGGCCTTTCCCCATACCCTTCGTTGTTTCAGAATATGGTGACATTTAAGTCTGAAGTTTAAATGACTTCTTTGAGATACATTCTGGAGACTTCTCATTTCACTGGTTTTTCTCCAATGCATACATGGGGAATATGTGTTAACTAACTTCTATTTTTTTTCCACTTTTTAATCTGTCTTTTATTAGAAGGAGTCCCAGTTAAGAACTATGAAGGATAGAGAGAAAATTATTTTTCTTCCCCTACACTGTATATTCTCTTAAAAAGAAATTTACAAATCTCTTGGCATATTCACGTTATATCTGCATCCCTGGTTCTGTCTACTGTTTGTCATATTGGTGATGTGATGCCCTCAAACTGTACAATATGAAATTTTTTATGTGGTAAGAGCTACAAGAAGATAGATAAAAATTTACATAAAACATTGTCCAAAGCAATCTTCTCTGAACAGAACACCCTGACTAAAGTGACAGTGGAACTCATTTGGAAGAATACTTCATTAGAAACACAAGAAGCCCAGGGCGTAGAGTACACTTTAGAGTAACCTGAGGGAGTGGATGAAAACACAGGAGAAGATGAAGGGGCTAGAGGCATTGACATTCCATTTGAGTTTTCATTTATTCTGGCTAATCTTTTGTTGTCTAGTTATTTATGTTGTATGAAAGTAATTTTATTGAACTCAATGCATGCACTGATTCAAAAAGCATAAAATACAAAGCAATCTGCCCATATAACCCGAAGTTTATAATAATGCAACCTAATGGGACAAATATCTGGAAAGGAAAAGATAAGTGTATTACATGGGATAAATAAGAAAAGGGAAAGATCAACAAATGAATCCTATTTGATTCATCCATACTGCAATCAATGAAAAGCCCTGGTCCACATCACTTTTCAGGATGCTTTGCCGAAAAGGCAGAGTACATTTTCCACTTGGTAATGTATTACTGTATACTAGTGAATGTTCACAACCCACCACTTCCTAGTCTTCTGGTTCATTAGAGAATGAACAGACGTCATTTTATCTCAGGGAAAATGCCAAATTTAAGAGTATTATCTGCTACAAAGCCTTTTACTGTATAACAGGGCTTGGAAAAAGTTTTCTATTAAGAGCCAGATAGTAAACACAAGATCAGGACTAAAGTGAGGCAAGTGAGGTATCTCAGTCACAAAATTTAAGGAAGCTCTCACTAATCCTGACCCTAAGTAAATACTTTAGGCTTTGCAATATAGTTGGTTTCTTACAACTACTCAACTCCGCCTTTGTAGCACTAAAGTAGCTAGACATTATACTAACTGAATGGGTGTGGCTATGTTCTAACAAAACTTTATTTACAACAATAGACAAAGGGCCAGATTTGGCCTGAGGGTCGTAGTTTGCTAACCCTCGTTTTATGGCAATATGTAAAATAAATATAAATGTTTTATTATTTAATTTGGACATAAAATTTCATCAGTATGTAGAAAGTGTTTATTGATGCCACCAAGCGATGTTGTTATTTTTTTTAAAAAGCTTCTAGAACTCTACTTGAACTTATATAACACTAGAAAGAAGGTTCCAGATTTGGGATCCAAAATGTCACTAATTCCTTTCATACTCATGCATATATATGTTCACACCTTTTAAAAAATGTTTTCTTTTCTCACCCACCTACTTTCTAGTTCACCAGTCAAAAATGCTACTCATTCTCACAGTGGCTCATGCTGGTAATCTCAGCACTTTCGGAGGCTGAGGCAGGTGAATCACCTGAGGTCAGGACTTTGAGACCAGCCTGGCCAACATTGTGAAACCCCCTCTCTACTAAAAATACAAAAATTACCCAGGCATGGTGGTGCGCTGCAGTAGTCTCAGCTACTGGGGAGGCCAAGGCAGGAGAATTGCTTGAACCTGAACCTGAGGTTACAGTGAGCCAAGATGGCACCACTGTACTCCAGCCTGGGTGACAGAGAAGGACTCTGTCTCAAAAAAAAAAAAAAAAAAAAAAATTGCTCTCTCTAGAAAACTGTCTCTCTTTGCCTCATCTCCCCAAACACAAAATGACTCACACTCCCTCTGTGATGATACAGCCTTTGGTTTGGAATTCTGTACTAAAAGTCTTCAAATTGTCTTGGGTTATGATTAACTATAGATGTGTCTCTCTCCTTATGGGACTATAAGGGCAGGGCTATCTTGCACTCACCTATTTTTTCGCAAATAATAAAGTATATTGGATTCTTGATGGTCTTTAAATATGTATTGAAATAAAATGAATTGACTTTTTTTGGCAATGATTTGTTCTTTAGGCTTTATAAGGTGCCACTCTTAAGTATCTTGCTCACACCACTATGCTTGAAAAAGAAGTGCCCTGAAGCCATGTGGGAAGCATGTGTGGCAGACTCTTGGCTCTAGACCATGATCACAGCTCATACTTTGTGTTTTAACAAGCTGATATACCACCCACCAGTTAATAATTACACTCTAATTTTCTGATGCTATGTAATTCATAATAAGAAACTCTAAGAGTCCAAACATGCTATCCTTTATTAGAAAAAGATTCATTGCAAACTATTTTTCAAAGTTATTAAACCAAATGCTATGATGTCTGGAATTTTCTTAATAATAAGCTAGTGGGGCAGGGGAAGAAGGAGCATAAATGAAATGAGAATAGTCATGAGCCGATTATTGCTATACTTAGGTGCTGAGTACACTGGGGCTCATTTTGGAATTCCCACCAGTTTGTGTATGTTCAAAATTTTCCAATAAAAATTAATAATAACAATAAACTAAAAAGTAGAATATTTTGAATTCTTCCTTTGCCTTTAGCGTGTATACACACATACACACACACACACACTAAAGGCCTTTGCCTTTGTCTTTAGTATGTATGTATATAGGTTTATATAGACACACACTATATATAAACACCCACACATACATATACACACACACACTAAAGGCAAAGGAAGAATTCTATATATAATTGTATTTATATGTAATATAGTTATATATCACATTTATTAAAATTATATATAATTATTTTATATGTACAAATATTAAACAGGCCAATCCACAGGAAAATAGAAGATTGGATAGCTAGGTAAAACATTTTTCTTCTTTTTTTTTTTGGTTTTTGGAGAAGGAGTCTCCTCTGTTGCCCAAGCTGGAGTGCAGTCATGCAATCTTGGCTCACTGCGACCTCCGCCTCCTGGGTTCAAGTGATTTTCCTGCCTCAGCCTCCCGAGTAATTGGGATTACAGGTGCACATCACCAAGCCCAGCTAATTTTTGTAGTTTTTTTAGTAGAGACAGGGTTTCACCACATTGGCCAGGCTGATCTCGAACTCCTGACCTTAAAGTGATCTGCCCACCCAGGCCTCCCAAAGTACTGGGATTACAGGCCTGAGCCCCCACGCCCAGGCAAACATTTTTCATTTCTACCCTTTTTCTAACTTTATTTGTCTTGCCTCAATTTTTTTCTAGACCTTCATTCATTGGTCAGGATTTATGTTTATAGCTCTGGTAATTTTCTCATTGTCTAGGAAAAGCCCAAAGCATAGTATTTTGGGATAACGGGAGTGAAGAAAAGAATTCTTACATTAATATTAACTGGCATTTATTCAGTGCATGATATAGACCAAGCACCAAAGTGCTAGGTGTTGATACACTTTATCCTCCTTGTACACCAGCTAGTGAATACACAATCCTATTTATTACCCTGTTTTAGAGAAGACTTTATGTAACTTGACCAAGGACAAACAATTTGCCAATGGAGCATTGAGAATTAGAACCTATGCGTCTGGTCTCAGAGCCCCTACTTATAACCACTTTTCTGTATAATGTAAAAGATGACATTTGGCAAAATTTAAAGAATTTACCCAACCAAATTCATGTTCCCATTCTTTAGTGCCTGACCCACTTCCCAGCTTCTAGTCACAATTCTTTCCTTAGATTATCATTTTTGCACTTTTGCAACTTTCTTCTTGGACTGCTTCTTGTCAATGAGTTGTTGGATCCTCTTTGTATGAGTTTGCTGCAGTAACAAAAAACTCTAAATTCTTATTGGCTTACAACAAAGGCTTATTCCTTGTTCATGTTATACTTCACCTGTGGATTGACTGCAGCCAAGCTATAGGTCTGTTTCACATGTCTTCTCATTCAGTGAAATAGATGAGAGAGGAAGCTTGATGGCACAGGAGAAGAGCAAGGGCTCTGCTGAAAATGTATGATGCTTCATAAGGTTTCTATGTGAAATTCACATTCCATTGGCCAAAGCATATTACACAGCCAAGCTCAAAGTTGATGAGATAGAATGTTTACTCTTCTCCCAGGAAGCAAAGCAAGACATATGGGAATAGGGAGGAGTAATTGTTCTCTGATAACAAAAAGATAACAAAAATTGTGAAAAACGATTTAGTCTATCACCCTGTCTTTAATATCCATCTATTTCACACATTATTTACTCCACCAATACTCTTTGATCATTAGATATGATTTAACATGCCTCTACATTCTATCATTCTCCATTCCCTAGTTTAAGGTTTTCCTTGAATCATACAAATACATGCCTTCAGTGTTCTTAAGTTCAACCCTCTCATCTTAGAGAAAATCGAACTTCTTGTCCATTCTTATTATAAGAACACAGGTCTCCCAAAGTGTTATCTAGTGTACTGTCCGTGGTTTTCCTCAGAATGGAGAAATAAAAATCGACCAGCTCCCAGACCTTTGGTGACCAAGGTTACATTTCGAACTAAAAAAAGTATTGTTTAGGGTTTTATGCAAAACAAAGAGCATAAACCCTATCTCATGGCCTTAAACATCCAAGGGGTCCATTTTCCTCACATGATTAAAAACCCCAGTGTAGACTGTCCTGGACTAGTACAGTCAAGAACCCAAGTTCCTTCTAATTTTCTACATCACCCACTTAGGCAATATTCTGCTTCATACTTGTATGAAATAAACTGCATCTCTGGCCCCATGTCTATGTTGTACACAGGAAGAAAGGTAAAAGAATGGAGGGTAATGCAATAGTCTGCCCTTTTTAAGTAAGATAAAGTGGCTCACCCAGGATCACCACATGCTTATATCTCATTAGTCAAAATTAGTTCACTAGGGAATCCTCATTTCCAAGGAATTCTGAGGTCAATATCTTTATTTTGTTTGTTTCTATGTTGAAATAATTACAGACTCACAAGAAGTTGCAAAAATTAAACCAAAGATCCTATGTAGCCATGATGTTGCATGCCTCAATGGTAACATCTTACATAACTAGAGTACATTATCAAAATTAAATTTCCATCAACAGATCACAATTAGTCTGGATGACAGACCCTCCTAAGATACCACCAGTTCTTATGTACATTCAGTTTTCAGGTTCTTATATGTTCATGTATATAGTTCTGTGATGTTTTATCACCCTTACAGATTTCTATAACTGTGGTCACAGTAAAGATACAAAACAGTTATATTATCACAAAGGAACTCCAGGTGATGGGTCTTTAACTACTACATTGCAGTCCTGAACATAATCAGAGATCCTGCTAGGAAGGAAGAAGAAGAAATGGATTTGAGATAGGCAACAAGCAGTACCCGCCACAAAGGACAGCTATTTTTAATAGAAGGAGTTTTCCATGATCTTGGATGTATAAATAGAGTCCATCCACCTCCATCCTTCCTCCTGACACATACACTCCTTTTGTTCTTTAGAAACCTCTCAAACAAATGCCATACAATTTAACTTATCTCAATGCTGTAAGGCTGTAATGACTCCAATGAGATGTGGAATTCAAGATTTCAAGAAACAGCAAATATATGTCTGAGTTCAATACCACTAAAAACACCCAAGAGACCAATGAAAGAACAAAGGGTTTTTGTTGTTATTGTTCTAATAAGAATAATTCCTTGACACAGGACCAGAAATCAACAAGTGGAGGGAAATGGAAAACCCAGAGTGTCTCAAATTACATCATGTTTGGGCAGTGGGTTGGGGGTAAGAATGACCTCTTAAACAGAGGTCCAACCATTATTTGCAGTCCAATTCCAGAATTGCCTGAATAAGATCCAGCAATTTGCTTGCAATGAGACCTGAGGAACATTCCATGTTGTTCTTGAACAAGAAAGTTCTTAAAGTGACAATAATGACGAGAAATGAATTTGAAGGTACTTATAGAGAATGTCCGTATTCGTAGTGGGATAAATATACTTTCTAAAAAGTACAAACATATGTAAGAAAATAACGTCATTTACTAAGTTGTCTTTGCTTAAGTGTTGGACAGAAAAAATGTTCTATCAAAACAAGGGCAAGCTTGATCTGATTTGATTTATTTGACTGGTGACTAATAAAGGCAATCTCATAACATTCTAATACTTTATACAAGACTTTTTTTCCCCACAATTGTTAGCTGTTAGTGAGTCTACTGCAAGCCCTGCTAATATAATCAGCAATAGGCCAATCTGACTCTGGGAAAAATGGCCCCAGCTCAAGTAATTAAATAGCTACAGGGAAAGCAGTTTGCCTTTTCGAGTACATCTTTAAAACATTGCATTTTTCACAACATTTGAGGTAGTCTTCAGGATTGTGATGCTTAAAATGAATGACATAATACACCAGAGTAAGCAGTGTAAAAATATGAATCTGGGCCAGGCCCAGTGGCTCACGCCTGTAATCTCAGCACTTTGGGAGGCTGAGGCAGGTGGATCACCTGAGGTCAGGACTTCGAGACCAGCCTGGCCAACATGGTGAAATCCTGTCTCTACCAAAAATACAAAAATTAGCCAGGCATGGTGGCGGGGCACCTGTAATCTCAGCTACTTGGGAGGCTGAGGTAGGAGAATCACTTGAATCCAAGAGGCAGAGCCCGCAGTGAGCTGAAATTGTGCCACTGCACTCCAGCCTGGGTGACAGAGCAAGATTCCGTCCCAAAAATAAAATAAAATAAGAGTCTGGATTGACATCCTAGTGGTCAGACATCAAGACAGCCAGCAAAAGTAACCAGATGGTGACACCCATTGTTATATTCCAGCTCTCCCACCATTGAGTGATGCATACATCCCTTCTCTCTTCCTTCAATTCACCATGGCCCTAGTTCTAGGACCTACCCCTGATGGCTAAGAGTGATACATTTTTTTAATGCACTCATTTTCTTTTATGTTGGAGGTTAGCTTCTGAGCTCAAAGATGCTAAAGATCAGAGAAGGCCATAGAGCTAATGAGGCCTTCAGTGGGACCTGAGGAACATTCCATGTTGTTCTTGAACAAGAAAGTTCTTAAAGTGATAATAATGAGGAGAAATGAATATGAAGGTACTTACAGAGAATGGCTAAGGTGGCTAAGCAAGCAACATACAAAATCAAAGCTGATCAGTGTATCACAATAAGGGGTGGTAAAGACTGTGCCTGAGTATCATGAATGCTGTACACAAAGACTTAAAACTTTCAATAAAAACATAGTACAGAAAACATCAACAAACCACAACAATGTGTTTGCTGGATATTCTGAGGGACAAATTCAATCTGGGATCCTCCACTATGAGACTTCTACCAGGTATAAGGCAAATATGAGACCTATTGCTTTCTCCCAAAATTTCTCACTTTTTCTTTATGGAATAGCTTAAATCCAATTTTCTGCCTTTCTCATAGTTCCTTCCAGTCATAAGCATTTTTGCAGTAGGTTTCAATGTTAATATTTTATTATCGGTCTCTAATACAGGTTATTCACATTTCAGTTGATATACAAAGCCTGAAAGTCAACATGCTAATTAATCTTACAGTTTGGATATTGAACTGTGATGACTGGAATAATCAAACAACTTCTGATAAGTAAGTAATTCTGCCTAAGCACAGAATTGTCAAGTTCGGAGGGACTGAATTTTCTTGTGGCCCAATTCTCAGAAGAGAAAATAGAGATCACCGATCTTAAAAATAAATCCTATGTTTCATGGTACAAAACAGGTTTTATTGATACTAAGAAAATATTAAATGATTAGTAGTACAGGGTTTTTTGTGATCAAAAGTCTTCAAATACAATTTTCTTCTAAAAGAATTTAAATTGTTTGCATTCTTATATTGAAGAGCTTCATTTAGCAGCACTATGTCACTGAAGAAGGAATATGGTTGCATGCAATGATGTAGTGACCTGTGTCTCAGATTGGACGAGGGAGATATATTCTTGATATGGTAGATTAAAGATGGTTGCAAGTTCTTTATTCTTTTTCCATTGGGATGTGGAGTTTAATTCTTTCCCCTTTGAATCTGCATTGACCTTTATGTCTTGCTTGAACAATAGAATGCAATAGAAGCTACATTCTGGAACTTCTAAGACCAGGCCTGAAGACACCTTGCTACTTCCACCTGGGTCTCTTGGAATATCAACTCTAAGAAACTTGAGCCACTATATGAAGAGTCTAATTGCACTGAGGCTGCCAGGCTGGGTAAGTCATGTGTAGGCACTTTCTTTTACAGTGGTAGCTGAGCCCAGACTTCAGACCAGACCAGCCACCAGATAAGTACCACTGAGTGACCCTAGTCAGTGCTCTGAGCAGCAGAAAAATTGTCCATAGGAGGCCTGCCAAATTTTTTACCTACACAATCATGAGATAAAATGCTTGCTTTTCAAAGCCACTAAATATTAGACAAACTTGTATGGGGAATTAGTGACTAGAACCCAGAATGATTTATAACATGGTTTAGTTCAAAGCTCATGGTAGAGCTACCTCTAAATAGGATAATGGCAATCACTAACATAATACTTATTATGTCCCTGGCACTGTTTTAAGTAGCCACATTTGCTCCTCACAAAACTTCATAACTAAATAGTATTATAATTCATATGAGGAAACTGAGGTACAGAGGATTATGTAACATGGCCACAGTCACTCAGATAATAGGCAGCAAGGGTGAGATTCAAAGCCAGGCAACCTGGCTTCAGAATCTGTGTTCTTAACACTTATATTGTAATTACAACACACTCTTTTAAGAAGTTCATTTCCATTTACTCAACCCAAGCAAAGTTGTCCTAGTGTGCCCCACGAATCCTTTCTAAGAAGTCTGTCTAGGTTGACTCTTTGTTTTTCTTTGCTTTACTTTGGACTGTGCAATAAGCTTCATGGGCCAGCTGTGGTGGCTCATGCCTATAATCCCAGTGCTTTGGAGGCTGAGGCAGAAGGATCGCTTGAGGCCAGAAGTTTGAAACCAGCCAGGGCAACATAGCGAGACACCATTCCTGCAAAAAAAAATTAGCCGGGCATAATGGCGTGCACCTGTGGTACCAGCGACTCAGGAGGCTAAGGTGGGAGGATCACTTGAGCTTAGGAATTCCAGGCTGCAGTGAGCTGTAATTGTACTACTGCACTCCAGCCTGGGTGACAGAGTGAGACCCTGTCTCAAAAAAAAAGAAAAAAGAAAAAAAAAAAAAAACAGCTTCACAAAGGACCAGGCACCCTGGTGTGATGATGGAGACAAAGGTTCCAGGATACCATACTACAGAGCTTGACTACACTACACAATACTCTACTTATAAGAATTCTCAGGGAAAAATTCCTTCCTGACATTTGGATCAGGAATAGTTACAATTGTTCCAAACAATTGGTTTGCTTCAAATAACTACTGGTATTTGGTTTAAAAATAAATATACGGCCCCACCATATAGCATCTCAGATTATGCTTTTTATTTTCGATTTCTCTTTACCTAGTCTCTGTATCATGACTCAGCTCTTGCTTCCCTTTTGCTTTTGCTCTAAGTCCTTCTATGTAATGTGTCTGTAATTTGTGAATAGTTATAAGTTTTTCTCAACACATTTTGGAGGAAAGCAAGGTATATCTATTAATCAATGTTTTAAATGATGACTAACAAGATAGTTTTGAGTGCTTGTGCAAGTTACAGAATTTACCTCTGGGTATTCTGATCTTGAATCTGAACTAGAAATGTGTGTGTGTGTGTGTGTGTGTGTGTGTGTGTATACATGACACCATTAGTCACCCAGTTAGAAATGCTTTCAAGTTTTAATATTATATTACTTCAAAAAGTTCCTGGGAAAATATTCCACTAAGAGAAGGTGACCCAGTGAAGAAGAAAAATGTTTGTTTTAAACAACATTAGTTAGAATGCTCTTAGGTAAAAGAAACAAAAATAAAACTAAGGAGGCCTACAATTCAAGGATATTAATTTTTATATAACAAGAAAGTTGGAGGTAGACCCTTCTGGCACTCAGTCATCAGCTGCACCATGGTAGGGTAGAAAACACGTGTCTCTGTCATTCTCCTGGCCCTTCCTTGGGATGACGAGGCAGCTGCCACCATTTCTGACATAACTTCGTGTGACTGTTTCCAAGGGCAAAAAGCAGAGGGCAGCCAAAATGTCAAGAAAGCTCTCTTCAGGTACCCTGCTGCTTTTATCACCAAAAAATCATTTTTATGTTGGCTCCAGAAGACTGCCTCTTACTTATGTTTGTTCAAAATTGGGTTGCATGGCCGCTCTTGGCTACAAGGGAAGCCAAGAAGGTCAGCATTGGCTTTTTCATCTTTTTTCCATCCTTTAGTGGAGAACAAAAAAAGCCAAAATGAGGACGGAAATGGTTGTTAGGCAGCCAAATATTGCTTTCTTACCCAATAATTCAATCAAAAACACAGGTGATATAAAACAGTTAAAAATGGGTTTGCCAGGGAAATAACTAATCAGAATCAAGGTAACCTTGAACATCTGGTTAGACTGTCTTGGGGCTGGCCTGTTATATGTTAGTTTTGATTAGAAACCACATCCCCCCAAAATGTTAGTGAAATTCTCACAAGAATGTTCATGTTAACTTTTTAGTTCTTCCCAAGAGGAGATACAAAAGCTATTGTTTAATCAAGTTTTGAGGACAGAGGAGTACTGGTTGTCAATAGTCCACAGGGATGGATTACCTCTTGAGGTTGAAGGGCAGGCCAAGTAGGCCAGTCTTGAGACTGACAATCTGTCTTTGTCAGAACAGCTCTGTTTTCTTTCCATCCTGAGTTTTAAAAAGCATTTAGTTACTAGTGAAATATCTAGTAAACATGAGTAATTTGTTATAGCTGTAGTGTAGGGTTTCCCAAAGTGTCATTTGCATCAGAATCTCCTAAAATCTAAAATTCAGTTTCCTAGATCCTGTACCAGGCCCATAAATTAGGTATTCTGATGCCTAGATTTTTGGTAGGGCCCAAGTCTCTATATTTCAAGTAAAATTGCAAGGTTCGGCCGGGCGCGGTGGCTCATGCTTGTAATCCCAGCACTTTGGGAGGCCGAGGTGGGTGGATCACGAGGTCAGGAGATCGAGACCATCCTGGCTAACATGGTGAAACCCCGTCCCTACTAAAAAAAAAATACACAAAAATTAGCCGGGCATGGTGGCAGATGCCTGTAGTGCCAGCTACTCGGGAGGCTGAGGTAGGAGAATGGTGTGAACCCGGTAGGCAGAGCTTGCAGTGAGCTGATATCATGCCACTGCACTCCAGCCTGGGCAACAGAGAGAGACTCCGTCTCAAAAAAAAAAAAAAAAAAAGATTGCAAGGTTCCTCATAACCCATACTGCCCTAAAAAGATACCTCTTTAAATAATTAGGGATGTGTACAAAGATTAAGATATAAAGGTGGTTGGTTGTTTTTAATTATATATTTTTATTCTTCTTTTCCTCTAAATTCTTGTGCTTGACATTTGGCTTTGAAATTCTCTTAGAGATTCTGAAATTACATTTCTGGTTTCTCGTTGCTTGTGTCTATGTAAAGGGTAAAATATTCATTGAAAATGTTATGTATAATTCACTTCTTAGCCCTTGCCAGAAATGTTTTATGCCTTTCATCAATGAGGCAATATTTTAGAATAATTGTTTTAAATGCCTGATATTGTTATTTTTCCCCAAGAATTTAATAAAAACAGGCAAGCACAGACAAATACAAGTGTTTTGTAAATGGCTGAAATTCAGGTACTCTTTTATTAGATCACAGCGCTGTGAAACATTAAATTTCAAGCATGGAGACTTTCGACATTGTTCTTGTAATTGCAAAGCATTCAAACGCATTCCTTGGCACTAATAATTACTCTCTCCATTAATGCAATTGTTCTAGAAATTAAACAGACAGATCCTAAGTAAATGATAGCTTCTTTTTGTTTCTCACAGTAGTTGAGAATAAACTATAGATTAATTAAACTCCCTTGCATTAGTTTTGATATGGTATTGATTTTCAGTTCAAAGGTAAAGCTTATCCTCTCATACTAAAAAGCCTGTTTATAAAATCATTTTAATCCTTTTCTGAGAAGGTTTAATTTATAATTGTGTTCTCCACTTTAATTGATCATAACAAACGACGCAAATGCATAAGTTATGCTTCAGAAATGCCCTTCATTACATGGAAAATTGGGACTGAGAGAATTCTCATACACTGACTTTCAGTATGTTTCCATAATTCTTCTGGAAATGGTATTATATTTGAATAAGTACCCTCTCCCATTACAATGGAAGCATTAAACAGAAGAATGCGAGCATGGATTTCTGTCACTGAGGAAAGTCCACTAGACTCAACATGACAATCAAGAGCAGCAGCTTTGATTAATGACTGACAATGATAATTCCGTTCAGGCTTCCTTTCCCCAGTCTTTGCCTTCTTCTGGTCCCCTGCCTTTCTTTCCTCCTTTTAATTCCAATTACTTTTAATCTCCGTCAAACTTTAAAATTCCTTATACTTTGTGTATTTTAGGAAAATATCAAGGTAATAAGGAAAAATAAAAATTGAAATGGGCAGTGAGCTGCAGTGCATTCCAAGTAAAACAAAACAAAACAAAAAATGTATCCCTAACTTACCAAACCAATTAACACCAAATGTTAGCACCAAAAAAAAAAAAAAAAAAGTGTACGTAAAGAAAACAGTAAAGATAGTTCTTACCTTAATTCACTCTTTCACCATAAAAATAAAAGAGGCTCATTAACATGTAGAGATTCTGTACTTCAATTTTGTCTGTTCAGATTGGGAATTTTCATTTGTTTCATTTTCATTTCCATTTGTATTTATATCCTAATAGAAAAAGCCAACATAATCCCAAATGGACCTCAAAGTCATGATGTAGAATGGAAACCATTGACAAAAGATAATCCTCCTTTTCTCCCAGCCTAGTGGGTGCAAGCTGGGTAGATTAAACAGATTTGGATCAAACCAACAATGGTTTATAAAAGGTCAAGCTGTGAGCTTGGCATCAGATCAGAAACCATTTTTTGGATGCTCTCCCCAAGGAATAAAGTCAAGCTCCTCTTTTCTAGCATGATGGAATCACTAAGGAAACCCAAGAATAAGAAATCTCACAAAATTCAGAGACCATAAACTGGCCTGTAGATATGTGTTTGTCTCATGCAGGTTTTAATTTTCAAAAATTCATTTCCAACATTTGAAAGCGTAAGATTGAACATTAAAAAAAGAAGATAATTGATCTTTCTGGAGAAGTAAAAATGTCTGGCAATACCAAACCTGTATGTGGCATTGATTGGTGAATATGGAGCAGGTGCTACCTGTTTGGGACAGAATGTGGGCTGTCTGGTTTTTACACTCTCCACTCCTCCCTTTTGCTGAGTCTTTGCCATCTTCACTCACAATTATTACCTCCTGGCCTCTGTAGGGATATTTGTGTCTTCTGATGTAGTCTAACATCTGCACTTTTTCATATGAGGAGATGCAGTTGTAAGAAAGAAAAGCCTTGACTAAAGTTGCAAGCCTATGTTGGAATCAGCTGATCCCTCAGTGGGTAAAGGAAATTGTAACACAGTAAGTCAAACTCCTTTCTGCTGAAAAGATGATGTGGTAGCATTCCAGACACAAGTGAGTGGGAATCTCAGAGGGCAGGAAATGTGGACAGAATTCCTTACCTGGATATGCTTCTGCTTTCTCACAATGAACTTAAGAGTTTCATACTGAAACCCGGGGATAACCTGATTAGGCCGCCAAACTTGCCTCATTTGTTTTTAGTCACTTGCTTTTAGTCAGTTTCGAAACTCATATAGCTAAAAGTCACATAGTTAAACAATATATATCTAAACTTCCACTAGCTTCTTTACAGATAACATCTCCAATGTATAGGTCACCATGGTAACAATTGCTTGTTTTTCAGGGACTTGGGGTCAATTCTTGTCCAGTTCAAACCAGCTGAGACGATTGACCCTTCAATTGGCCTATAATAATGTTTAATAGGTGACCTTTTGACTTCAGAGGGCACATAACTCCATCTTCCAATCATGCTAACCACACCATTGTGTGAACATGAGTCCTGTGAAGACCGATAAAGCATGACCACACTAGTGCAGATAACCCCCAGTTGACTAATTTTTCTTTACCTCCAATCACCTTTCTCCATGCCTTGGGCCACTTTGCTCCTCTATGCAATAAACATCCTTAAAACTCGTCTTTGGGCAGTGAAATTGAGATCTGTTCTCTTACCTCCTTACTTAGCTTCCCGGTGAATAAATCCTTTCTTTGCTACAAAACTTGTCATGTTAGTGATTGGCATACTGAAGAATAAGTAGAATGGGCCTGATTCAGTATCAATACCAGGGATTTGAGATTTACTATTACTATTATTAACAATAATATTAACCTTAAGATAAAGATAAAGCCTATTTCCCAGTTCCTGATTAGAGATGATTTAGCTCTACCCTCTAACTCAGATTTTCCAAGAAGAGTGGCATTCCAAGGCTGGAGCTGCCAAAGTTGTCAGCCTCACATGTAGTCAATAAGACAGACGTAGTGCATATAGCAAATGGTAAAGCAATGATAAAACTAATTAAAGTCAGTCTACTTTATTAACACTATACATTAGTGAGGAGGCAGACCAAGATGGAATAGAGAGCTCCCCTGATTGCTCCCCCCAACCTCAGGCATTAACACCAAGTTAACAACTTATCTTCACAGAAAAACACTTTCATAAGCACCAAAAATTAGATGAGCACTCATAGCACCTGATTTAAACTTTGTATCACTGGAAGAAGCACTAAAAAGATAGAAAAAAACAGTCCTGAATCACCAAGGGCACCCCTCCACTATCCCCCACAGTAGCAGCATGATATAAAGAACATCTCTGGGCACTGAGGGAGGGAGAACGCAAAAATAGTGAGATAGTGAACTCAGTGCTGTCCTGTTAGAGCAGAAAGAAAAACCATATCAAACTCAGCTGACACCCACGGGAGCATTTAAACCAGCCCAGGCCAGAGAGGAAATGCGGATCCCTGCAGTCTGAACTTGAGTGACCAAAAACCTCACCACTGAGGGCCAAAGTGCTCTCAGTCTTGAAGTAAACTTCAAAGGTAGTCTCGGTTATAAGGATTGCAAATCACAGGTGACTACTAGGGCTGCACTAGGCCCAAAGAAAGGGGACTGGGGAGGCATGTGACATATTGAGACACCACCAGCTGGGCAGTCAAGATAGAACTGGCATCACCCCTCCTCTAGCTCCAGGCTGCATGTTTCATGGCTCCCAAAGAAACCCCTTTCTTCTACTTCAGGAGAAGAGAGAGAAGAGTGAGGAGAAATTTGTTTTACATCTTGAGACTGGTCTGCCACAGCAAGATAGGACACTCCCAGCTTTCGGTGGCTCAGAACAGAGAAAGAGAGTCTTCGTATGCTTGAGAGAAACTAAGGAATGAGACCAAGAGTCTCTGCCTGGTAATGCAGAGAATTCCCCCAGATCTTGTCCAGGACCATCAAGGCGATAGCTCTACAAGTCTGCAAGAACCACAGTGGTATTTTGCTTGGGGTGCCCCCCAAAACACAAACAGCTTAGGTCACAACACTCAAGTCCTTTCAAATATCTGGAAATCCTTCCCAAGAAGGGATGCTACAAATAAACCCAGACAGTGAAGACTACAGTAAACATGTAACTCTTCAATGCACCAACACCAGAGAACATCTACTAGCATCAACATCATCCAGAAAAACATGACATCATCAGATGAACTAAATAACGTACCAGGGACCAATCCTAGAGAAACAGAGATATGTGACCTTTCAGAAAGGGAATTTAAAATAGTTGTGTTGAGGAAACTCAAAGAAACTCAAGATAATGAAGAAAAGGAATTCAGAATCCTATCAGATAAATTTAACAAAGAGATTGAAATAATTTAAAAGAATCAAGCAGAAATTTCGGAGCTCTAAAATGCAATTAGTATACTCAAAAATACATCAGAGTTCTTTAACAGCAGAATGGAGCAAGCAGAAGAAATAGTGAGCTTAAAGACAGGCTGTTTGAAAATACACAGAGGAGACAAAAGAAAAAAGAATAAAAACAATGACACCCACCTACAGGATCTAGAAAATAGGCTCAAAAAGGCAAATCTAAGAGTTATTTTCCTTTAACAGGAGGTAGAGTAAGAGATAGCAGTAGAAAGTTTATTCAAAGAGATAGTAACAGAGAACTTCCCAAACCCAGAGAAAGATATGAATATTCAACTACAAGAACGTTATAGGAAACCAAGCAGATTTCACTCAAAGAAGACTACCTCAAGGCATTTAATAATCTAACTCCCAAAAGTCAAGGATAAAGAAAGGATCCTAACAGTAGCAAGAGAAAAGAAACAAATAGCATACAATAGAGCTTCAATACGTCTGGAAGCAGACTTTGCAGTGGAAACCTTATAGAATAAGAGAGAGTGGCATGACATATTTGAAGTGCTGAAAAAACTTTTACCCTATAATAGTATATACAGTGAAAATATTCTTTAATCATGAAGGAGAAATTATGACTTTCCCAAGCAAACAGAAGCTAAGGGATTTCATTAATACCAGACCTGTCCTACAAGAATTAAAGAGAATACTTCAATAAAGAAGAAAAGGGCATTAATGAGCAATAAATAATCACCCGAAGCTAGAAAACATACAGGCAATTGTAAGTACACAGAAAAACACAGAATATTATAACACTGTAACTGTGGTATGTACTTATCCTAAGTAGGAAGACTAAATGATGAACCAATCAAACATGCTTCACTTATAAAGACACAAAGAGACTGAAAATCAAAAGATGGAAAAAATATTCTATGCCAATGAAAACCAAAAAAGAGCAGGAGTCACTATGCTTACATCAGGCAAAATAAATTTCAAGACAACAAGTATAAAAACAGACAAAGAAGGTCACTATTTAATGATAAAGGGGTCGATTCATCAAGAAGATATACCAATTTTAATATATATGCACCCAACATGGGAGCATCAGATATATAAAGCATATATTATTAGAGCTAAAGTGAGAGATAGACCCCAGTACAATAATAACTGGAGTGTTCACCCTACTTTCAGCATTTGACAGATGTTCCTAAAAGAAAATCAACAAACATCAGACTCAACCTGCACTATAGACCAATGGATCTAATAGATACTTACAGAACATTTCATTTAAGAGCTGCAGGATATATATTTTTTATCCTCAGCATATTGGTTATTTTCAATGATAGACCATATGTTAGGTCACAAAACAAGTAATAAAACATTCGAAAAATTGAAATAATATCAAGCATCTTCTCTTACCACATTGAAATAAAACTAGAAATTTCTAACAAGAGGAATTTAAGAAACTATACAAATACATGGAAACTAGACAATATGTTCCTGAATGACCAGTGGGTCAATAAAGAAATTAAGAAGGAAAGTGAAAATTTCTTAAAACAAATGATAATGGAAACACAACACATCAGTACCTATGGGATATAGCAAAAGCAATACTATGAAGGAAGTTTATAGTTATAAGTGCCTACATCAAAACAGAATAAAAATTTTAAATAAACAATTTAACAATTCATATTAAAGAACTAGAAAAGCAAGAGCAAACCAAAACCAAAATTCTAGAAGAAAAAAATAAAAATAAAAATAGAAATAAATGAAATTGAAATGAAAGAGACAATACAAAATATCAATGAAACGAAAAGGTTTTCTTTTGAAAAGTTAAACAAAATTGACAAACCTTTAGCCAGACTAAGAAAAAAAAAAGAGATCCAAATAAATAAAATTGGAAATGAAAAACGAGACATTGTAACTGATACTGCAAAAATGCAAAAGACCATTAGTGGATACTATGAGCAACTATATGCCAATACATTGTAAAATCTATAAGAAACTGACAAATTCCTAGATACACACAACCTACCAAGATTAAACCTGGAAGAAATCTGAAACATGAACAGATCAATAATAAGTAACAAGATCAAAGCTATAATAAAAAGTCTTCTAGTAAAGAAAAGCCCAAAACTTGATGGCTTCACTACTAAATTCTTCCAAACATTTAAAGAAGAATAAATAGGAATCCTACTCAAACTATTCTGAAAAACAGAGGATGAGGGAATACTTCCAAACTCATTCTATGAGGCCAGTATTATCCCAATACCAAAATCAGACAAAGACACATCACAAAAAGAAAACCACAAGCCAATATCGCTGTTGAATGTTGACACAAAAATCCTCAACAAAATACTAGCAAACCAATTTCAACAATACATTAGAAAGATAATTCATCATGACCAAGTGGGATTTATCCCTGGGATGCAAGGTAGTTCAACATATGCATATCAATCAGTGTGATACATCATATCAACAGAATGAAAGATAAAAACCATATGATCATTTCAATTGATGCTGAAAAAAGCATTTGACAAAATTTAACATCCCTTCACCAAAAAAAAACCCTAAAAAACTGGATAGAAGAAACATACCTCAACATAATAAAAGCTATGTACAACAGACCCGCAGCTAGTATCATACTGAATGAGGAAAAACTGAAAGTCTTTCCTCTAAGATCTGGAACATGACAAAGACTCCCACTGTCATTACTGCTATTCAGCATAGTACTGGAAGTCCTAGCTAGAGCAATCAGACGATAGAAAGATGTAAAAGCCATCCAAATTGGAAAGGAATAAGTCAAATTATCCTTATTTGCAGATTATATGATCCTATATTTGAAAAAACCTAAAGACTCCACAAGAAAATTATTAGAATTGATAAGCGAATTCAGTAAAGTTGTAAGATACAAAATTAACATACAGAAATGAATAGCATTTCTATATGGCAACAGTGAACAATGTAGAAAAGAAATTTAAAAAAAATTTAATTTACAATAACCACACATAAAATTTAAGACATAGGAATTAACCAAATAAGTGAAATCTCTATAATGAAAACTATAAAACACTGATGAAGGAACTTGAAGAGGATACTAAAAAATGGAAATATATTCCATGTTTATGGATTGGAAGAATCAATACTGTTAACTTGTCCATACCACCCAAAGCAATCGACAGATTCGATGCAATCCCTATCAAAATATCAATGACATTCTTCAAAGAAATAGAAAAAACAATTCTAAAATATATAAATGGATTACAAAAGACCCAGGATAGCCAAAGCTATCCTAAGCAAAAAGAACAAAACTGGACGAATCACATTACTTGACTTCAAACTATACTATAGAGCTATACTAACAAAAACAGCATAGTACTGGCATAAAAACAGATGCATAGACCAATGGATTAAAATAGAGAACCAGAGACAAATCCACACACCTACAGTGAACTCATTTTTGACAAAGGTGCCAAGAACATAGACTGAGGAAAAGACAGTCTCTTCAACAAATGGTGCTGGGAAAACTGGATAGCCATATGAAAACAGAATGAAACTAGATTTCTATCTCTTGCCATAAACAAAAATCAAATCAAATGGGTTAAATACATAAATGTAATACTTCAAATTATGAAACTACTACAAGCAAACTTTGGGGGAAATCTCCAGGACAATGGTCCTGTAGATTGGTCCTGACAATGGGCAAAGATTTTTTGAGCAATATCCCACAAGCACAAGCAATCAAAGCAAAATTAGACAAATGAGATCACATCAAGTTAAAACGCTTTCTCACAGAAAAGGATACAATCAATAAAGTGAAGAGATAACCCACAAAATGGGAGAAAATATTTGCAAATCACCCCTCTGATAAGGAGTCAATAACTAGAATATACAAGAAGCTCAAATAACTCTATAGAAAAAAATCTAATAATCGATAAAAAAATAGTGAAAATATTTAAATAGACATTTCTCATAAGAAAACATACAAATAGCAAACAGGCCTATGAAAAGGTGCTCAACATCCTTGGTCATCAGACAAATGCAAATCAAAACTACAATGAGATACTATCCCACTCCAGTTACATACGCACATAGTAAAAATGGCTTATATCCAAAACACAGGCAATAACAAACACTGGTGAGGATGTGTAGGAAAGGGAACCCTTGTACACCATTAGTGGGAAAGTGAATTAGTGCAACCACTATGGAGAACAGTTTGGAAGTTTCTCAAAAAACAAAAAATAGAGCTACTATATGATCCAGCAATCCCACTGCTGGGTATATACCCAAAAGAAAGGAAGTCAGTATATCAAAGAGATATCTGCACTCTTATGTTTGTTGCAGCCTGTTTACAATAGCTAAGATTGGGAAGAAACGTAAATGTCCATCAATAGATGAATGGATAAAGAAAATGTACATATACATGATGGAGTACTATTCAGCCATAAAAATAATGAGATCTTGTCATTACAACAACATGAATGGAACTGGAGATCACTATGTTAAGTGAAATAAGCCAGGCACAGAAAGACAAACATCACATGTTCTCTCTTATTGGTGGGATCTAAAAATAAAATCAATTGAACTCATGGACATAGAGAGTAGAAGAATGGTTACCAGAGGCTGGGAAGTATAGCAGGGGGTTGAGGGGGAGGTGGTGATGGTTAATGGATATCAAAGGATAGGATGAATAAGACACACCATTTGAAAGCACAATAGGGTGTCTATAATGAATAATAATATAATTGTATATTTGAAAGTAACTTAAAGAAGATAGTGGATTGTTTGTAACTCAAAGAATAAATGCTTGAGAAGATGGACACTCCATTCTCCATGATGTTGTTATTTCACATTGCATGCCTGTATCAAAACATCTCATGTACTCCATAAATATATATACCTACTATGTACCCACAAAAATGTTTTAAAATAATAATTTAAAAAATACTATACACTAGCAAATCTGAATAATATCAGTGACGTAAAGATGTTCCTCTGTAAAAATTAAAATATGTTGTTGGTTTAAGAGCTAAACAATTGCTGTGGTTATAGTTGAATTTTAACCATATATATCCGTGTGTGTGTGTGTGTGTGTGTGTGTATGTATGTGTGCGTCATTTTTTGTGTAGCTGAAAAGGACACCACAGACTGGGTAATTGATATTGAACAGAAACATATTGGATCAAGGTTTTGAAGGCCGGGTAGTCCGAGATCAATGGGCTGGCATCTTGCAAAAGCCTTCATGTTATATTGTCCCATGGCAAAAGGACAAAGAGAGGCCGAGAGAGAGAGTAAAAGGGTACCAAACTCTTCCTTCTATAACAAACCCATTCCCACAGTAATGAACTCACTTTTGCCATAATGGTATTAATCTACTTACTTTCCCCTTATGGCCTAATCACTCCTTATTAGGACCCACATTTCAACACTATTATACTGAAAATTAAACTTGGTGCCTGTGATATAAGAGGCAGAAAAGGCAGTACCATTAATCTCCAAAGTGGCTTCAGGGTCATTCTTCCAGTGTCTCATGGCTAGCCTCTGACTTCATTCTATCTATACTAATCTCCTTACCAAATGGTCTCTTGCCTATACCCTTGGTTTCCCTCCTGAAAATATTCTTTCATTTTCTACCACAGGGCCAGATTGAAAATCATTTGACTCCTAAAGTAATGTCTAAAAGTTTCGTATTTTTACTACAATTCTCTTCTGAAACCTTACCAGAATCACTCTTAATGATCTGTTTATGGCAATACAGGGTTTTTCTTGCCTGTTCCTCCAAATTCTTTCAACCGCTGCCCATTACCAATTCCAAAGAGGTTTCCACATTTTCACGTATTTGATATGGCAACACCACACTTCACTAATACCAATTTTCTTTGTCCATTTTGTGATGCTATAATAGAATACCACAGACTGGGTAATGTATAATGAACAAAAATTTATTGGCTCATGGTTCTGTAGGCTGGAAAATCCAAGATCAAGGGGCCAGTATCTTGCAAGGACCTTCTTTCTATGTCATTCCATAGCAGAAGGGCAAAGAGAGGGTGAGAGAAAGAGTAAAAGGGGTCCAAATTCTCACTTTTATGATGAATGCACTTATATGATAATAAATGCACTCTTGTAATAATACAGGTTTTAATCCATTCACTCTACCCTCATGGCCTAATCACCTCTCATTAGGCCCTACCTCCTAATACTGTTGCATTGGGGATTAAGTTTCCAACACATAATTTTGGGAGAGACACATTCAAACGAACGCAATATATAAGTAGCAAGTTAGCATATTTTATAATTTCTACATTAATAAATTTTATATTCTACATGAAAATTGAGAGAATCCTTGGTTAGACAGCTTGACCCAGAATACCTAGACTCAGCTATATAAATTCACTTTGAGAGGAAGTCTGGAACACTTTGAAATCCTTTGAGCTTGCTTCAGGCTAAAGTTCTGTTTCTGACTCCTACTGTGCTCCATATTCCTGTGTTTAAGCAGTAGCTTTGAAATAAACAATGATAGCACAGTGATTATAAAGACAAGAAACACAATTTAGGTGACTTTAATATGTCATTCTGTTGTGTTTTAATTTCTGTTTACAATTCAAGAGCAGAAACATTTAGAGGCTTTAGAACCAATTACACCATTGAAGAAGAAACAAATATATGGGTAGTTGCATTTTCTGAAATGTATTATAAAATGGAATTTTTATCATCTCTGACAAATTTATCCTTATGTTTAAGACTTTACATAACTACTTTGTATATTTTGCTTCATGTTAAAGAAATTTTCTGAAATGAAAATTAATAAAATGTATTATTTGATCAACTGTGAATGAGATAGGTTAAAAACCCTAGCTAGACTATTTTTTCTGCAGGAATATGATGAAGAAGATTAATTTTGATGAAGTCACCAATAATGACAGAAGTTAAGCCTGAAAACCGAACTAATGTAATTTTTCATTAGTATCAGTGACCAGTATGATGGTATACCTATTCCCCTTTGTTCAAAGCATTCATTAAAATAATTAAAAATATTAATCTATTACACTGTATTTGCTTTCTGGCCAGTTTTATTGTTATTTCTTTTATTCAGGGTTAATATTGAAAATAATTTTATCTTATAAAGAAGTGTGCTGTTAACTAAGATAGAATCAGCTCTGGGTATAAATTATGCCAGATCTTTTATAATGTTAAGCACTATCTTAACCCCAAACTATAATCCCATGATTTGTCAGATGCAGGTTGCAGGTTTTCAACTGTCCTGGATCCAGACTGAATTTAGTGCCAGCTTATTACCTACAATAAAATTCTTTGCACTGTGTTGTTTTCCCAGAGATCCCATTCCTAGACAGGCAGAGAGTAATTTTCTCCTTGGTTGATCCCATAGCACTTTGTCCACAAATAACTATGTCATGAATAAATGTTAAGATGACTGACTTTCTTAGGAGACATGAGCCCCTACAAAATATGGGATGTGTGTAATTAATTTCTACTACATTTCAGGTACTCAATATATTTCATTGAATACATGAATAAATGCATGAATAAAAGGATGGTGCTTTCATCTGTGATCACGAATACATGAAATTTACATTCCTACTAAATTAAACAGATACATTTAAAAGGAATAGTACCTTTTCTTTAAGAGCATATTCTAATCTAATATTATTGATATCACTGTAAAATCAAAACTTAACTTGTTTTATCAGTAAATCTGAACAAATTCTTTCAAAATTCTCAAATAACCAATCAATGAAATGAAGACAACCCAGAATAGTCTAGTTCCCCAAACATTAATCACTGCATGCCACTTCATTTTTTTATATATGACTATTTAGTAAATATTTTTGCTCTATTTCTATTTTTTAAAAAAAAAACCTTAAATACATACCTTATCCCTGTTGTAAGAAAGAATATCCATGAATATTAAGGTTTTATGTGCCTATTACATTTTTTAATGTGCACTAAAATAAGCACATAAATATTGGAATATATCATGTCTACTAAAATCACATCGTATATACCATGAGAAATACTGGCAGAGTGGAATAAACATAAACTGGGGTAAGATGAACTGGTATTCATCTTATCCACTTCCAAGGTAATATAACTTCTTTAAAAGTCAATGCTTCATATAAAGATAGAGATAAGAAGACTGGCCTCAGAGACTTTTTGTGAGGATGAAATATGTAAATCACCTAATGGAAGTCCTGCATAGATCATTTAGGTACTCGATAGTTATACCTGCTAAGATGATACATATGTCTCACCTTTCGAACAGACTGCATTCCCTCTTTCTCCACTTCTCACTTTCTGTAATAATCTGTTGGCTGCTCTTATTCTAAATATAGCCTCACAGAAACAAGTGGCCAGACCTTATGCTACACAGATATTACTTGTAGCAATTGCATGGGATAAAAGTAAATATGGACAATATAGTGTGAAAGCAAGAGACAGAATTGAGTCTTCTTCTCCAGGCGCTGCCTCCGTAAGTTATCTGCCACCTCAAATATATCACATGGGATCTCTGGGCCAGTCCCTTTATTTAATAAAATTGAGGGAGAAAATTATTTTTCTGTTTTAAAAGTTAATGAAATATTCAATATTTGACATCCTTTTGCTTTCTTGTTTTCTCTCTCTTAAATTTCATTTTTCTTATTCTTACTGTGAGAGTATATGTGGAGCAAGGTTCACTATGAAATGAAAGGCCTTCTCCTGGAGTTTCAAAAAAGGGTCTTGCAAGTTCAAACAAGTTTTAACTTCAAGTCTCCTAACCCTTCTCCTATTGAACCGTCAACTCAGACCCTTATCAGGGTGTTCTAACCCCCTCCTCCTCTTTCACCCAGGTGGCACTGACTTGATCTTATTTATTCTTCTCTTGTTGGGGGACTTGCACTCTCAGAGAGAAAGTGAGTTAAAAATGAGCAGAAATCAATAGCTGGAATCTTAACAGCGGACGGGAATTTTTGTTTACTTTTTTTTTCGTAGAGAGAAGAGTGCTTAGAGTTTTGATTGTATGGTAGAGGCCTCTAAAGCATTTAATTAAGATGTCTGAAGCAGATAATAACAAATTCAGAGGGCTCCTTGGATAATCATCCAGCACACATCCTGGAGACAAACATGCAACAAAGCAAAAACACACTTCTCCTTCTGCCTCTTCATCCTGTGGACTCAGCCGGCTGGCCAAGCATGTCCCCCAGAGGTTGGTCCCACTGTGGTTAGAAGAACATAGATTCTGCCTTAAGGCAGACATTAGTTACTATCCTGGATCTACCATTATCAATAGCAAGACTAAAAGTTACTTAAGCTCTCTCATTCTCAGTTTCCATCTATAAAAATTGAGATAAGAAATAAAATAAGATCCCCCACCCCCCAACCCACTGAACTGACTGCCACTTGGCCAAGGCAACTCCATACACCAAAGCAAAAATACGTTTCTCCTTCTGCCTCTTCATCCTGTGGACTCAGCAGGCTGACCATGCATGTCCCCCAGAGGTCAGTCCCACTATGGTTAGAAAAACAGATTCTCCCTTAAGGCAGACCTGAGTTACTATCTTGGATCTACCATTATCAATAGTAAGACTAAAAGTTACTTAAGCTCTCTCACTCCCAGTTTCCATCTATAAAAATTGAGATGAGAAATCAAAATAAGATCCCCCACCCCCCAACCCACTATACAGACTCCCTCTTGGCCAACGCAACTCGAGAAACTTTCAAAACTGTGCTCCTGGCTATAACAGGACCAGAGGTTGGATACGTCTCAGTGTGCCCCTTCCTTGTTAAACTTTAACCAGAATTCTTTCCTAAGAAGTAAGCAGAAACAAAGTCTGGAAAACTAGCAATAAAGGATTCATTCCTTTATTGCCTTTAGCTAGTCATCTGAGGCTGCAACTGGACTCCCCCTCCCTCTTTGTGGTTTCAACATGACAGCTCACCAGTTTCACAATGCATCCCTTCCTAAAAACTGACCACCATCTCCAGACTGGTTTTGGCTGGCTCACAGAGGATGGACAGTGATGCTGTTCGTGTCCTCTGCTTCACCTTTTGGTGTCAGAGGGCCAACCCCACCACACCCTGGCCCGAGGATCATGCTAAGGCTGCCGTTTTTTGAACATGCAACCCATGAAGAGGCATGAAGCTCAGTTGTGCATGCCCTTGTTTCTGCTTTCATGAAATATTCATGACTTCTCCTGTAGCTTATTGACTGTGTAAATTCAGCCACTATGCTCAGCATAAATTCCTGTTGCCTTTACCTCTCCCTCAAAGTGCTTGCTCTCATCTTTTGCCAGAAGTGAGGCTTCCCTGTAAGATGGCCAGCCTGCAGATTGCAACCTTTATGAGAAATAATGCTCTCCTTTCCAAATTTATGAACGTCATCATTCTTCAGTTGACAGAGATGATGCAGAGTTTTATGGTTTACTAATCAAAACACTTTACTGATAAACTGCTTTGATTATTTATTATTGCAAAACAAACCACTCCAAAACTTGGTGTAACAATGAGTATGTTATGCTCATGAATTTTTTGTGTCAGGAGTTCAGATGACATAGTCAACATGGCTTGACTATACTCCACAATGTCTGGAACCTCTGCTTAGAAGACTCAAATGGCTGAGGTTGAGCTGAATGGCTGGAGGCTAGAATTCTCTGGAGACTTCTTCACTTTCAGGTCTGATACCTGGGCCAGAATGACTCACGGCTAAAGCTCATTGGCATCTCTCTCAATGTAGTCTCAGGGCTTCTCTCTGTGATTTCTCCTCCAGGCCTCTCCATCATGGAGACATCAGGGTGGTCAGACTTCTTATGTAGAGCTCAGAATGCCTACAATGAGTGTTTCAGCAAAGAAGGTGGAAGCTGAACAGTTTTTAATAACCTAGCCTTGAAAATCACATGGCATCATTTTTACCATGCTCTCTGGGTCAGTGCATGTCTAGCCCTGAGATTCAAGAAGACACATAGATACTATATTTGAAAGCATCAGGCCCAATACCTGGAATATTATTGGAGTTCCAAAAATGTTATAGATCATATTGCCATAAATCAATTCCCCATTGTAATAATACTGTAATAAATAAATCATAAAATATGTGAACATATACTTTGTAAGGCACTTTGACATTCATCAACTCATTGTGTCACAATACCGTTCTCTAAGCAGGATAAATCTTTTTCCTTATTTTGTAAATAAACAAAGTGAAATTCGGAGAGGTTAAATTAGTTTGCTAGAATCACAACAGCTAGTAAGTGGTGCAGCTGAGGACAAAACCCAGGATTTCTGTGGCAGGGTGTGGTGAGTCTTGCCTGTATGTCCAACACTTTGGGAGGCCAAGGCAGGAGGACTGCTTGAGGCCAAGAGTTCGAGACTGGTCTGGGCAACATAGTGAGAAAACATTTTTAAAAACTTAGCCAGATCTGGTGGCACACACCCGTAGTCCTAGCTACTTAGGAGGCTAAGGTGGGAGGATTGCTTGAGCCCAGGAGTTTGAGGTTACAGTGAGCTATGATCCTGCTACTGCAATCCAGCCTAGGCAACAGAATGAGATTCTATATTAAAAATACCGCCACCAAAAACAACAACAACAAAACAACAGGATTTCTAATTCATGATGCAATCTGCTTCACTTTATAGAGTGAATGGAAAATAAAAATACACACAGATATATAAGTATACACTTTCTTATATTAAGAAGATCTGGTAACCACTGACAGTTTCAGCTCATCAACTATAAAACTTGCTCATACGTGTGTGTATATTTATATATAATGCAACTTCTTATGTTTCTTTTTACTAAGTTGTTAGAAAAATAAAGAGGTAACAACTCACATTTGTTCTATGTGACAATAGATTATGTGAAAATATTCTTTGGCTAAATCCTCTCCTTTTTGCCTTATAAGAGATAAAAATTCCTGACAGACAGCCTTCCTAGAAACCATTAACAATTGTTTATATCTCAACGCAAATTAGTTTATCAGACTTTCTCTCTGTGAGTTGTGTACCTTGAGGCTGACACCATATTCCACTTCTCCCTTGGTGGGAGCTGATCTTATACCAAGGTGTGAAACTGATGGGTCAACATTTAATCCCATCCTCCTTACTAAAGAAAGCTTCAGGAATGATGATATGACCACATTTTGGCCAAGAAGCAAGAGGAAGTTTGTTGGGGCCTTCTGAGAAGGTTTTTCTAACTCTTTTGAGAGACTCATAGGAATTTTTGTTTTCTTTTTTTGAGAAGAGTCACCCAGGCTGGAGGGCAGTGGTAGATCTCAGCTCACTGCAACTTCCGCCTCCCGGGTTCAGGGGATTCTCCTGCCTCAGCCTCCCGAGTAGCTAGGATTACAGGCAGGTGCCACTACGCTCAGCTAATTTTTGTATTTTTAGTAGAGATGGCATTTCGCCATGTTGGCCAGGCTGGCCTCTAACGCCTGGCCACATGTGATCTGCCCGCCTTAGCCTCCCAAAGTGCTGGGATGAGAGGAGTGAGCGACTGCGCCTGGTGAACTCATAGGAAATTTAACACTCTGACTCCCCCAGGATCTGCAAAAGAAAAGCAGGTTTTCCAGGAGAGAGGGGAAATGCTGAAGATAAAATCCATACCCAGAGGAGGACATGTCAAAGAGAACTACAAAAAAACGCAGCTGTATGGGATGCTGCGGGTGCCGTGCTCTGATCTCCTTATCAACTAAAGCATGCCACTGCTAATAGCTGTCCTTTCCTCCTAAGAATTTCTCCCTTCAGATGAGAAGCTGGACTCCCCTCTGCTGGAAGTTATGCACCTCTTTCATCCCTGAAATAACCCTCAGCGAATGACTGACCGCCATAGGGGTACAGAAGACCACCTTCCTGCTTCAAGGTGGGACTGACTTTGTGGCGTAATTCCTGTCCAGAGTTCCCTGTGGGATTAGGCAGAAGCCAACTCCAGCTGAAATCACATCTCTGCTTCGCTCCTCATCTGCCTCATCCTATTTTCCTCACTTCCTTTCTCCTGAGGGTTTTTCCTCCACAAACTACATAGACCCAAATCCCTGTCCCAGATGCTACTTCTTGGGAACCCCAGTCTAAGACAGTGCCTGAAACCATTATTCAGCCATACATGATACCTACCCTGTCTGTGTTCTTCCAGTTGTGTGCACTAGTGCAATTTATTGTGTTTGAAGACAGTATGTATAAGGTTTTTTTGCTACTTGTAGCCTGAAGTTTCCTAAGGAATAATATAGAAGCTAATGGTCTTTGATTGGGAAATCTGAGTTACAAAATGTACATGGCATGAGCTAGGTATAAAGGACAGGAGTTGACGTTTAGTATAAGACAGAACAAAGGAATGTTGTACTCAGTGAAGGATAAAAGGTGTTTCTGGGTTAAATATTATTGAAGGTATGCAAAGTATGTGTTTCTGTGAGGTAGTATTTGCATATACACCTTAGGAATTCTAGGAAGTCAAGCCAGGTCATATCCGCTAATGAAATTGTAAGACCACTGAGAGCAATGGAGGGGGAGGAGTTGAGTCAAATGACCAAATATCATTGCCGCTATCACACGTTACAATGAAGAAACAGCTTAATCCCTAAAGGGGTTATTTGGGATATGGAATTTTAGGAACTGATCTTGAGTCACAAGACCCATCTCCCCATCTTCAGGGTATAGATAGATGTGGTAAGATCTGGGCCTGTGCTGACCAATACCATTGCCATTCATCACAGGCAGCTACTGAGTACTTCAAATGTGACTTGTCTGAATTAACATGTACTGTAAATGTAAAATATAAAATGAAAATCAAAGACAGTACAAGAAAATTAAAATGTCTCTAAATTTTTTATTGATTTTGTTTTGAAATTTTAATGTTTTGGATATATTAGGTTGTATATTGTTAAAATTAATCTTATGTTTCTTTTCATACTTTTTAATGTGGCTGCTAGAAATTTTTAAATTACAACCATAGTTTGCATTAAATGGCTATTAAACAGAACTGATATGAATAGTTTAAGGCACAGGTCTGTGTCATGTCCATAACATGAAGTTCAGGTCTGCAGCAAGATACTAAAATTTCCTAAAGAGAAGCAGCTTGAATTTATAGGTAATATTAGTATGAAGACATCATGATTAACTGGATAACTAAAAGCAAAACATCCAAGAAATCTAGTGAAGTTTAATTGATAATATGCTCAACTGAATACAAAATGACATGCAATAATTATAAATGTTTTTTTTCATGGCATATTAAAAATGGCTGAAATAACATCAAGATACAATGTAGCAACAAATTAAAAAGCATTTGTCAGTAAACTTACTCAAAAATACATAGAATACATTGCTGGAGATACAAACGAGACGATTGTTAGAGCACATCACACCATGCAGGAAGGTGATTTGCCAGCTGAATAAAAATATAGATGTGTTAACTCATCTCAGCTTATGTTATTCGTTAAATTTCCTTCATGATGCAGCAATGCCTGAAGCAATACATTTTGGAGATTGTTAAAAGGAAAGATGTGCATAGAGGAAATAATATATTCTTAAGGATATTTTAGCAAAGAATTGTGGCTGCTTTGACGATTAATAGAAAAAACAAGATTCTGAAGCAAAAGCAAATGGCAGAAACAGCATTCTCTTCTTCTGTGATGTTTGCTGGGTGTTGTAGTGTGCCCAGCTGAAATATTATATTCCCCAGTCTTCTTTACAACTGTGTTATGGTCAAATGATTAGATTCTGAACAATTAGAAGTTATTGGATGGAACCTCTGGGAAGTCTCCTTAAAATGGGAGAACACAGAAATAGGATCCTTCCTTTTTTCCCTTCTTGGGTCTGATTGCCATCTTCTCACTTTGAAGGTAGAGGCCACATGAGAGATAGGGGGACAGAAAGATATAAGGAGCTTATGACAACATGGAGCCACCATATTGTCCATAAAGATCCCATTTTATATGAGAGAAGAATTTTTGTATTTTCACTTTTTTTAAACTGATAAAGGCATACAACCAAAAATCTTTGGAGATCCCTGGCCTGTGAGAAAGCATGGAGCACCCATGATTGGTGGTAAGGACTGGATACAGGAAAGAGTGAGTAAACTAGGCCGCATGGGAATAAGGAGAAGTTCAGGGAGGAAGAGAAATCTCTTTTAGGACTGTGCCAAGCTCCACTAAGGGAATAATTAAACCTAAAAACCAAGCTCTCCTTTGCTTAGGTTCCTTCAGAGGCACACTAGAGCTTTCTTGATAGAATACACTTCTTTAGTATCAGCCTTAGCTACCAATCTATTCTCATTTCCTACCACTCCCCTTCCTCTCTTTTGCCCCACCATTCCTTTTGAAGGCTTGTTCAAACATTAATTCTTTATCAAAAGGGCAAAGTCCAGTGGAAGAATCAGAGCATTAAACTACAACTTATGAACAAGACCAAGTAGTCATATTATTGCCTGATGGTTAAGTTTTTATTGTAAAAGGTTGTAAAACTCTCTTAAGAATCAAGGCAAGTTTTTATAAAGACAAATAGAAGACTCCATTTGTTTCAAACCATTGTGACGCTCACTTCAATAGCAGTCTCATGGCTATTGAACTCACTTTCAACATCATAGTCAAAGAGTGAGTTTTTGCACTTTTCTCTCTATTCTTTGCCTGTTAACTTGATATATGGCGTATGGATTTCAATTTTTGAACCAGAATATTTAAGTTGCCTCTCCACTTTTTCATCTCCAATAAATAAATTTTTCCAAAAGCAGATTCTCCATATAACAGGTTGACTTTGAGGCCTTTTTGTACTCCTTATGAAATCTTACCAAAAATCTTTGCCATATTTATTCATTCAACAAATGTAATGTCAAGATCTTAAAAGCTCAGACTTGTGTCTTCATAAAGAAAACATAAATCTTATAATCATAAATTGTATATACATATATATAATATACACACATAGATCATTTCACAAAATACTTCATTGAAGGAAACTGTGCTCCAAGGGCTATATGATTTAAGTTTACACAATGAATAGGAGTGTCATGATTTCAGAGTCCCAGCCTTAGCTGTAATGAAACATTGGTCTTGTTTCTTTTTAATATGACAGATTTGTATTTATACTCAAATCATGATTTGACTGACACCTAGAAACAAATTAATTATATGTAGACAAAATTTTCTCTTTTTTTAAGTTAATATTCACATTTGACCACTTTCTAAAATTTTTAAATGGTTTATACCAAACAATGTAATATTAGATATACAATTTTAATGCTTCAAGGATATAACTAAAAAGGAACGTGTATAACAAATGCTATTATTATTGCTAGATAATACAGACCGGAGTCTATATTTACATATTTGCAGTATGATATTCTATCTAAAATAGATTTTAATTTAAAAAGTAATTAAGATTGTATCAGTAAGGACTCTTTATATGCATGTTATAGAAAGCCCTATTCAGATTGATTAGTATAAGGAAATGTATTGACTCATGAAGTTGAAAAGTTCAGAATTTGGGCAGGTTTTAAGTTTGGTCCAAAGGTCCATAATGTCATCAGGTCTCATTTTCCTTCAATTCTCTTAGCTTTACTTCTTCTGTGTGTTTTCTTCATACTTAAGCTGGCTTCCCTCGTGTAGGAATGGCAAGAAGAAAGCTGCCAGTGATTTCTAGGGCTCCAGACCTTCTTCACTTCTAGGTGGAGGAGATTACTTTCACCTCAACCACTAATTAAAAATTCACATTGATTGTATCATCCTTCATCATATTATGATCTCAAACTAGAAATGTCAGAAAAAAGGATAGAATTATCTTGACTGACTTGGGCCAATTGTGATTGCTAGAGCTAGGGGTGTAGTCAATCTCATACAAACCTTATGTCTGTTATTTGGGGTAAAGAGTGAATCAAATCCATGAGGACCACCAGAATGTCCCCTGCTAAGGGAGATAAAGCAGTATTTCTAAAGCATACTGTTTACTTGCCCTAATATTATGTCTAGTCATATGAAAATATATGGTTCTTGTACTGGAAGAAATCACATTAAACTGTATAAAATTTACCTGTAAGGAAATTACAGTCTAGGAGTGGAGATAGTGAAACGATGAATAAATGCAATATTGTGTGATAAGAATTGAATAATCAAAACATAATCTTGGAATTACATAGGGCTTGAATTCAAGCTCTGCTATACTGTAGTTGTGAGGCCGTAAACACATTCCTTGTGCTATGTTGGTGTTCGCCCTCAGTGTTACCTTCATGTTTGCTAGATGGCTACAGGGGATCCAACCATCTCCTCATACAGCCATGTCAATAGACCTCAAAGGGAAAGTTAAGATATTAATTATAGGGGACAGTGGCTGGGAGGTATATGGGAACTCTTTGTACTGTCTTTCCATTTTTCTGTAAATCTATAACTGTTCTAAGTAATCAATTATATTTTTGAACAGAAAAAAAAAGAAAGTTACGCATCTCTTGTTAAGAGCAACAAAATTCTGTCAGAATCTACTCTTCTCCTATTTACCCACTATCAGCAAACTTCCTCTTATTTGGCCAGAATTGACATGTCTTAACCTCCAGATGTCAAAGCTAGTAAAACGGCACGATTGGCCCAAACTAATTAATATTTATCCTCTGAAATGTTCAGGGAAGAGGCTCTTTTTCTAGGATATGTGGATATACAGTGAAAAAACACTTGAACAAAATATGGAAGGAAATCCAGGAAGGAAAATTATGTGAGGTTAAGGGGTGGGAATGGATTAGATTCACTTGGGAAGGCAATCAAAATACCTTCTAAACCACCCTCACAGTTAGTGTATGAAAGCAGCTTAGCATAGTGTATAGTAATGTAGGAGCTCAATAAATGGTTATTAATGTTATCATAAAAATATTTGATTTGATCTGATTGGGGCAGCTTTCCCCAAGATGAGTCACTCTGACCATTGAAGACAGAGGCAATGTGAAATTTCCCAGTTGAGAAATGACAAAGGAAGGAAGCCAGAGTTAGTGAGGGGGGGGAAGGTGGACAATTAAGGAGATGCTAAGTACTAAATTTCCAGTTCGGGTGTGGAAGAGGAGTCTAGAACGACCTCAAGCTTGCTGGCATGATGGAACTAATGTCGGTAGATGCTGGTGTCCTTTGTTAAAAAATGAATGCCAGAGAAGTGTCTGGTTTGATTGCAGAGGCATAGGTGCCAATTCTGGGAGGAACATGATAAATTTGAGGTGTCTGCAGGACATTCTAGTGCAGATTTAATTGCAGTACAAACTGCTACCACTTATTTAGTAGTTTGGCATTCATTTGGTCAATGAATATTTGTTGTATACCAGCAGTTTGGCATTCATTTGGTCAACGAATATTTGTTGTATATCTACTATATAGTTGGGACTAAGCTTAATAATTTATAAGCATTCTCTTATGTAATCTTTGCAATAGTTGGCCAGTGATCTCCAGCCATCACTTTTGAGGCCAATTTTGGAATCCATTCACTGCTGCATCACTGATAGTTAATTATCTTGTTGGCAGCAACATACTCAAACACAAAGGCCACATTGTGTGTGTTAACCCAGGAGTGTTTTTATCTATCTCTCATTATAATTAGAATCAGGCCTGCATCCTCATTAACTATTTCTCTTTCCATGGACATTGGAGAACCTGGCAAACAAATGCTCGAAAATGTGTTGAGTGCAATTGACTAATGAAATACCAGTTTCAAATACCTATAAAGAAAAAGCTTAATGTTATATATACATATATATATAAAACTTTTATGTTATATATATGTGCATATATATGTAACTTAACATGTATCTGTGCTTTACAAGTTATAAAGAGTTTTCCTAGATATGGTCACATTTGATTTTCAAGAAAACATTGACAGACATGATTTTTAAATAAAATTTTTATTTTGAGATAATTGTAGATTCACATATAGTTATAAGAAATAATGTAGAGAGAGTCCGTATACCCCAATTGAGTTTTCCCTGAGTGATAACACTGCAAAAATGCAGTGTCATATCATACAGTGCCAAGATATTGATATCGATACAGCCAAGATACAGAACATGTCTGTCACCACCAGCTTCCTCATGTTGCCTCTTCATAGTCACACCTACTCCCTACTGCCTTGCACCCTCCTTAACCCTTGACAACCACTAATCTGTTTTCCATTTTCATATTTTTGTAACTTCAAGAGTATTATAAATAGAAACACATAGCATGTAAGTTTTTGCCATCAACTTTATTTCATTGGGATATTTATCTCGATATGTATCCAGGCTGCTGCATGTATCAGTGTAGTTCATTTTCTTTTATTGCTAAGTACTATTCCCTTGGCATAGATGTATCACAGTTTGTTTAATCATTCACTAGTTCAATGATTTCTGTGTTAGTTCCAGTTTGAGGCTATTAGAAATTAGCTGCTATAAACATTCTTGTTCATTTTTTTGTGGGAACACGCATCTTCATTTTTCCGGAATACATACCCAGGAGTGAAATTGTTGGGTTACATGAAAATTGCATGTTTAATTATTGTTAAAACTGCCAAACTGTTTTCTAAAATGGCTGTATTGTTTTACGTTCCCACCAATGATGTCTGAGTGAATCCGTTTCTCTTTATCCTCACTAGAATTTGATGTTATCATTACTTTTTTCAGATTTATTGAGGTATAACTGACAAATAAAAATTGTATACGTTTAAAGTATACAACGTGATGTTTTGATATAGGTACCACTACCAAGCTAATGAACATATTCATTACCTTACATAATTCCATTTGTGTGTGTGTGGGTGTGGTGAGAACATTTAAGATCTAGTCTCTTAGCAAATTTCAATATACAATACATTATTATTTCTTACAAACACCATGCTATATATTAGATCTCTAGAATTTATTTATCCTGCATAACTGAGACATTGTGTCTTTGACCAATATTTCTCCATTTCCCCCACTTTCAGCCCATGGCAACCACCATTGTACTCTCTGCTTCTATGAGTCCAACTTTTTCAGATTTTATGTAGAAGTGAGATTTACTGTAAGATCCAACAGTCCCACTTTTGGGTATATATCCAAAGGAAAGATGAAATCAGTATTCCAAAAAGATATTTTCACTCCTATGTTCATTACAGCATTATTCACAGTAGAAAAAAACATGACATCAACCTAAATGTCCATTGACAGATGAATGGATGAATGGATAAACACACACACACGCACACACACACACACACACACACACACATATTTCTATGCACAATGAAATAGTATTCAGGCTTTAAAAAGAAGAAAATCCCTTTATATGTAACAACATGAATGAAACTGGAAGACACTCTACTAAGTGAAAAAATCTAAGTACAGAAAGACAATGTTGTTATGTTTTATTTTAGCCATACTTATAGGTATTTAGTGATATTTCATCATGGTTATAATTTGCAATTCGTTAAAGGCTAATGATGTTGAACATCTTTTTATGTGCTTGTTTGTCATTTGTATGTGTTCTTTGTTGAAATGTACCCTCGCTTTTTTGGCCATGTTTTAGTTTCATTGTTTGCTTTGTACTACTGAGTTTTGAGAATTCTTTTTATATTATAGATACTAGTCCTGTATCACATATGTGGTTTGCAAATGTTTTCTCACATTCTGTAGCTTGTCTTTTTTTTTTTCTTCTTAACAATGTCTTCAAAGAACAAACTTTTAAATTATGAAATCTAATTTATTAATTTTTTCTATTATGAATGTGGCTTTCTTCTCAAGACTATCAACTCTTTGCCTAAAGCTAGATTCCAAAGATTTATCCTCCTATTCTTCTAAAACTCTAATAGCTGTACTTTCCACATTAAGTCTGTAATTCATTTTGAGTCAATTTTTGTATAAAATATGAGTTAGTTTGAGGGTGTGTGTGTGTGTGTGTGTGTATGTGTGTGGGGGGTTTTTTTGCATATGGAAATCCAAAGTCAAAATGGTCCAGCACCATTTGTTGAAAAGGCTATCTTTCTTCAATTAAATTGCTTTTGTATGTTAGTAAAAAATTATTTGGGCATATTTATGTTAGTCTATTTCTGGGCTTTATTTCTGGTCTGATTACTGTAGCTTAAAGACTGATTTGTTTATCTCTATTATTTTCTTTCAAAATTGTTTTAGCTATTTTCTTTGCCTTTCCATATAAATTTTGGAATGCATTTTCTATTAATATTTTATATCTACAAAAATATTGCTGATATTTTGAAAGGAAACACACTTAAAAGAATGGGTATCATTTAAGAATTGACATCTTTCCTATTTTGAGTATTGCAATCTGTGAACATGATACATCTCTCCATTCATGATCTTTCTTAATTTCTTTCACCAATGTTGTCTGGTTTTTAGCTTACAAGTTCTATATGTTGTTCAATTTATGCGCCAGTATTTCATTTCATTTGTGAGCTATGTAAAGAGTATTGTATTTTTACTTTTAGTGGCTACATGTTTGTTGTTAGAAAATACAGATACATATGATATTTGTTATCTTGTAGCTTGTGACCTTGCTGAACTCACCTATTATTTCTTGAAGTCGTTTTCATTTTGTAGCTTGTCAATAACAAATTAGAACAGTTTTCACTTTTCCTTTCTGGTCTGTATGCCATTTATTTGTTTATTTATTTATTTATTTATTTTTGACTTTTTGCACTGGCTAAAAATATAATACTATGTTGAATAAGAATGTGAGAGTGAACACTCTTCCTTGTTTTTACAAGATTTTTATGGATGCTCTTTATAAAGTTAAGTAGGTTCACCTACATTACTATTTTTGAGAGTTTTTTAAAAATCAGAAGTGGATATTTACTTTTGTCAAACGCTTTTTCTATGTGAATTGACGTAATTATAAAAGTTTTATTTTGTAGCCTGTTGGTTTGATGGATTACATTGATTGATTTATGATATTGAACCATTTTGTGTTCATACAATAAACCCTATTTGGTCATGGTATTTCACTCATTTACTATGCTGTTGAATGATATTTGCTAATATTGCATTAAGGATTTTTGCATCTATATACATAAGTGTATTAATCTTTAATTTTTTTTGTACTATCTTTGTCTGGTTTTTGTATTAGGACAATACCAGCTTCAGTAAATGAACTGGAAAGTGCTCCCTCCTTTTCTGTTTTCCAGAATTCAGTGCATAGAATTGGTGTTAATTCTTTAAATGCTTGGTAGAATCCTTCAGTGAAACCATCTGGGACTGAAAATTCCTTTTTTGGAGTTTTTTTTGTTTTTTTTTTTTTTGAGACGGAGTCTCGCTCTGTCGCCCCAGGCTGGAGTGCAGTGGCGCAATCTCGGCTCACTGCAAGCTCCGCCTCCCGGGTTCACGCCATTCTCCTGCCTCAGCCTCCCGAGTAGCTGGGACTAAAGGCACCTGCCACCGCGCCTGGCTAACGTTTAGTATTTTTAGTAGAGACGGGGTTTCATCATGTTAGCCAGGATGGTCTCGATCTCCTGACCTTGTGATCAGCTCACCTCGGCCTCCCAAAGTGCTGGGATTTCAGGCGTGAGCCACCGCGCTAGGCCCTTTTTTAGAGTTTTAAAATTACAAATTCAATTTGCTTAATAGTTATAGATTTATTCGCATTATCTATTTTATGGTTAGTGGGTTGGGGTAGTTTATGCTTTTCAAGGAATTGACCCCTATTATCTAAGTTGTCAAATTATATGGGTAGAGTTGTCCATAGTGTTCCAATATCCTTTGATGTCTGCAGAGTCTGCACGTGGCATCCCCATTTCATCCTGATATTGGTAATTTGTGTTTTCACTCCATTTTTCTTTGTCAAGCTTGCTAGAGTTTTGTCAATTTTATCCATCTTTTCCAATAAACTGTTCTCTGTTTCACTGATTTTTTTCTATAGTTTTCTATTTTCAATTTTATTGATTTCTGTTCTTATCTTTATTGCTCCATTTATTCTGCTTGCTCTGTGTTTATTTGGTTTCTGTTTTTCAAGGTTCTTGAGGTGGAAACTTAGATTATTTATTGGAGAATTTTCCTTTTATCTAATTTATGTATTTAGTACTATAAGTTTTCCTCTCAGCACTGCTTTAACTGTATCTCACAATTTTAACATGTTGTATTTTTACTTTTCTTCAGTTTAATGTATTATTTGATTTCCTTTTAGACTTCTTCTTTGATCTAATATAATTCAGAAGTATGTCATTTGGCTTCCAAGTGGTTGAAGATTTCTCTATTATCATTCTGTTACTGATATCTATTTGACTCTATTACAGTCTCAAAATATACTTTGTACGATTTTAGATCTTTCAAATTTGTTGAGGTTTGTCTCATGGCCCAGGATAGTCTATCTTGGAATAGGTTCTGAGGGCACTTCAAAAGAATCTATATCCTGCTGTTATTTGGGGAAGTATTCTATAAATGTCTATTCGTTCCTGTCAGTCAATGGCATTATTTTATTCTTCTCTATCCTTGCTGACTTTTGTCTAGCTTTCCAATCAGTTAATGAGAGAGATATCTTAAAGTCTCTAACTATAATTATTGACCTACAGTTCTATCCATTTTGGTTAACATATTTTGCAGATCTGTTGTTTGGTGCATATACATTTGGGGTGCTATGTCTTCTTGGTGAATTGATGGTATATTGTTATTTAATGTCTCTCTTTGCCTTTGGTAATTTTCTTTGCTCTGAAATCTACTTTATCAACTATTGGTATAGCCACTCCTTCTTTTCTTTAATTAATATTTGCATGATAAATACATTTCTATAATTTTAGCTTCAACCTGCCCATATCATTATATCTGAAGTAGGTTTATTGTAGACAGCATGTAGTATGGTCATTTTTAACTCAGTCTTTCCAATATCTGTTTTTAAATTAGTATATTTAGACTATTTATATTCAATGTGATTATTGATAAGTTAGTACTTAAGTCTAGTTTTGTTTTCCTATTTATTTCTTCTGGTTCTTACTTCTCTGTTTACATTTTTCTCCCTTACTCAAACATTTTTTTCCAAAAATTCTATTTTGCTTGGCCTGTAGCATTTTGAGGGCATTTCTTTACACAGTTTATTTGTGGTTTTAATGGATATATACATAACTTATTGCAGTCTACTGGTGCCACTATTTTATCAATTTGAATGATATGCTGAACTATCACCTGTCTTTTCATCTTTAACCATCCTCCATTTATAATAATTATCTTAAATATTTCCTCTACATAGATTTAGAGCCACATCAGATGGTGTTATATAATAAAACATGATTTAGAAAACTCAAAAAGAGAAGGAAAATTTATTGTGTTCACTCATATTTTTACTGTTTGTATTGTACTTTTGCCCTTTCTGATTTCCAAGATGCTTTTATCATTCTCTTCTTGTTTAAAAAACATCTTTTAGGATAGGTCTTTAGGCAACAAATTCTTCTCTTAATTGTACTTCACCTGTGAATGACTTGATTTTCTTTTTTTCTAAAGGATATATTTTATTAAATATAGGATTCTGAGTTTGCAGGTTTTTTTCTTTCAGTGCCTGAACATATTCTCCCACTTCAATTTTACATTCATAGTTTGGAAGATAAATTTGCTATCATCCTTATTTTTCATCTATAAGTAAGATGTTTTACTCAGGCTGCCTCAACATTTTTTCCATCATTAGCTTTCAAAATTGTAATTATCATGTATCTTGACATCAATTGATTTGGCCTTATTATTTTCAGGCTTTGTTCAGCCTCTTGAATCTATAGGTTTATGTCTTTCCCCAAATTGGGGAGTTTTCAGCCATTATTTCTTCAAGTATGTTTTCAGTTCTTCCCTCTTTCTCTCCTTTCCAGACTCTGTTATCATAAATACTAGATACATTGTTATAGTCTCACAGATCCCTAAGGCTATGCCCTTTTTTTTTCTGCCTATTTCTCTTTTTTGCCCAGATTGGACAATTTCTATTGTGCTATCTTCCTGTTCCTTGATTCTTTCCTCATTCCTCTTCAATCTGTTTTTTCATTCCACCAACTGAGACTCTTATTTCAGTTATTATATTTTTCATTCTAAATCTCCATGTGCTTCTTTTTTATACTTTCTATTTCTTTGCCGAGATTTTCTATTTCTTGGCTGAGACTTTGTAATTTTGCTCCTGGCATTGGTCCTAATTGCTTGTTCAAAAGTTTTTATCATAGGTGCTTTAAAATTTTTAGCAGGTAATTTTAACATTTCTGTTTTCTTGGTGTTGGAATTTATTGACTATCTTTTTTTTTTCATTGTTTGAGATATTCCTGGTTCATGGCATGATGAATCATATTCTATCGAAACCTGGACATTTTTGCATCATGTTACATGATTTACGATCTTACTACAAACTATTTGTTTTATTATTTTGACACTGCTTCAGTGAGATGCTAGGCACCACCTTGTTATTGCTAGTAGTTACCACCTTATTCCTGCCAGAAGAGGTCTGGGTTCCCCCTTTACCTCCAGTGACACCTGTGTGGTAGAGGCAGCGGGGAGGGAAGCATCTCATTACTGCTGGGTACAGGTTGGAGTTCCAGCTCCCCAAGTGGTCTCCACTGATGTGGTAGTGGCCTCATTACTCTAGGCAATAGTTAAAGTCCTAAATTTCCAATCGGTCTCTTCTGATAGCACCACAGTGAGGAAGGATAGAGACATCTTGCTACTGCTAGATGTTGTCCAAGCTTCTCATGTGGTCTCCATTACCACCATGAAAGCAGAGGGGAGCAGAGTGGGGATATCATTACTGAACAGCAGGGATGAAAATACTTTGTTCTGACTTGGCCTTCTTTGAAGCTATCCTAGTAGAAGTGTTAGGGTTCCTCATTACAGACTCACGAGGGTAGAAATCTAGGCTCCGAGTTCATCTTTTACTGGTATAGATACGTGTGGGGCCACAGTATTTCATGTGGTATTTTATTGGAGAAGTTATTGTGTAAAATGTTTCTGTCTTAATAGGTTGCCTTTTTCCTAATGTTTGGCTAGAGAGAAGAAGCTTTTGTTGGAGCTTAAATTTTCTTTTCTCTTGTCTATTGGTATTTATAGGTTTCTGGCTTCTGCAGCTTCATGTCTGAGATATGTGAAGCAAAAGGAAGCCCACGACAATTACTGCCATGTGATTTCACTAGGTCTAGGCATCCTGAACTGGCTTGTCTTTGTATTTTCTCCTTTTATAGTCTTCTTACATTTGCCTAATACATAATGTCTGGGGCTTTTATTGTACTTAACAATAGGAATAGGAAAAATGTGCCTATGCCATATTCATGGAAATGAAAGTCTGGCATGACTATCAAAAATAAATTGGACTCAGGAATGTTGAATAAATTGTTCAGGGTCACCCAGTTAGAAAGTAAAAAATCAAGAAAGAAGTGAGTAATAGGCACTTTAGAGTGAAATGGCCTGAGTTTGATTTCTAGATCTATCACTCATTCTAAATATTATTAGTAATTTTTTTTCCACAGGCCCCTTTGAGAATATGATAAAAGCTAAAATCTTCTCTTTTGAAAAACACACTTATGGCTGGGCATGGTGGCTCACGCCTGTAATCCCAGCACTTTGGGAGGCCGAGGAGGGTGGATCACCTGAGGTCAAGAGTTCAAGACCAGCCTGGCCAACATGTTGAAACCCCTTCTCTACTAAAAATATAAAAATTAGCCAGGTGTAGTGGTGGGTGCCTGTAATCCCAGCTACTCAGGAGGCTGAGGCAGGAGAATCACTTGAACCCAGGAGGCAGAGATTGCAGTGAGCTGAGATTGTACTACTGCACCCCAGCCTAGGCAACAGGGTGAGACTCTGTCTGAAAAAAAAAAGAAAGAAAGAAAAGAAAAGGAAAGGAAAGGAAAAACATACTTATGTAGATACATACAACAGTTTGCACTTCATTTGAGTTAATTCCATGAATTCTAAGTCAGGATCTGCTGTTTTGGAAAAAAGCATGTTGTAGGCTTATATGTAGGGAAGAGAGAAGCCACATTTATAAGAACAGAGCAGAGAATCACATTCTGAAAGGAACTTTGCTGGTTCAAGTGTGGCTCTCAGAATGCTCAGAATGAAGAGGCTCTGAGGACCTGAATGAGTAGAGGATAACCATAGGGGCATCATGGAGTGCCAAGAGCAGTGGTTTTACTAGAATATGCCCGTCATCATCCCCACTCACCATAGGGATGACTCACCTGTGCAGGCAGCTCCAGCGGGCTCCACTGTATGTGTAGATTATCATCTGTTAACTGATGATCACCTTGCTGGAGGTGCTATAGCAATGCCCTCAGGGCACTCTGGCTCAAGAGCACTTCTGGACCCTTTCTGGATAGGAAGCAAATGATATTGCTTGGACTTTGCAAATGGACTGAAGCACACCAGTGCACCCTGAGCTGGGGACAGAGGTAAAAGACTAGCATAAAGTTTGACATATACGACAACAGAAAAGAAAGGTTAAGACGGCTATGAGGGCTACAGGAAAGAGCAGTCAGATAATCAATTTGTATTTTAGCATTTACTAGCTAGGTGGCCTTGGATAAGTCACTAATGCCTTTGAATATTAACGTCTTCATCTGTAAAATGTTGATAATAACATAAACAATAATTACATATTAATAATTTCACATCATATCGTTTTTACATGTAGTGAAGAAGATCATATATGCAGAGACTCTGTGAAGTGGAAAACACTACACCAATATTATTTTCTAGGTCTAGCTAGAGATTGTATACTTCATCCAGGAGTAGAATTTTATGTACATAATTGTTACCTTTTGTAAGATATTTATGTAAAGGATTGATATGAAAACGTATAACAATTCTATGGTAAAACTATGATCTAGTTTTCTCTACTTAGAGAAAAATGCCCTAGGAAGCATGGGTACTCCCCATAGAGAAAAAATATGTTTCATTAGAGCAGATGGCTGAGGAGAAAGAAAGTAGAGCATAATAAAAGATATCTATAAAATTAGTCAAATAAAACACTAAGTGTTACAAAAACAGTTCAATGTTTTAACTGTCTTTTAGGGGTTTGTTTTACATGTGGAGGCAAAATGATAATGATAAATATCAAAGGCAACCTCTCTGAACTATTTTTTTCTGGAATTCTAAAGAACTGGTAGCATTCTGAGAGCCTTTAGGTGGGGAATGACTAAGTGAGAAACAGACGGTTCAGTTTTTTATAACTTGGAGATAAGCATTTACCATGGCAATTCTAAACAATAACCAATGAGTCTATTGTCAGGCTCAGGAAGGAGGCAACCCTTTGAAATGCCTGAAGGCAAAAGTGGCACAGAGTGTTCAAATGTTTCTGTGGGTTAATAATTAATATCCTCTGAAGACTTGCGCAAATGATTATGCAAGAGCACATATCACACTGTGCATTCCTAACCTCTGATACACTAAAGCGTAAGTGTTTTGTTACCAAGTATTCTTTGCAATCTTTCTTAGCCGTTAATCTAAAGTTTCTGCATTTAGAGAGCTGTTGTGAATTGACCAAAGTCAATTTGTCATTGACAAATATTTAGTTAGGTTTGGTAGATGGGAGGAGTTAGAAATGGATAAGATCTTAAGGTCTCCCCACATCCTTGCTACTCAGGTAACACTTAACAATAAAAATAAATCTCAGATTGAATTCTTCAACATTTACAAATTTTTTATTAGCAAACCTGCATGGACCTGTTCTGTAAACTAAGTGAAGACTTTGCTCTTGATCCTTCAGCATGCTGTGACAGTATTTTGCAGGAAATCACCACTTTAGAAAAATGTGAAAATTTTTGAGCAGTAGGATACATTTAGTCTGAGATCAAATGTCAGAATATTACAAAAATGGCTTAAGACAGGTCTGGATACTTAGGGCTACGGCTCTACTGGAAAGGATGTAAGATTTTATGCCCTATTCATGTCACAGGAGGTATACCTGTACAATCCTGTAAGCCAGTCTTTATATTTTAAGCACAAATAATGGCCAAAATGAAAATGTATTTCTCACCTCCATTATGCGGATTAACAAAGCTTCTGGAGTTGAAAGAAGAAGAGGATTGGCTGAAGCAATTCCAGAAGCTTTCCAGGGGTACAGCCTTTTGAGAAGACCTTTCCAAATGCTACAATATGCTTGAAATATTTATTTTTGATTAAAGTACAACTTTTTCCAGTAAATATCAAGTATTTATTGAATATAATTAATGCATATACATTGTATATGTTTTAAGATGTGTAATACCATGAATTTGAAGTACATGCCCATTAAACATAACTCTTAAAATTGCTATTATCTTTTTTCTAATAGCAACTAAATAAATCCACCTTAAGGTGAAGATTTTTAAGTCAATTAACCTGTATTGGTAAGTGGCTTTGTACTTTTGAGAAATGAATAATTAAAACAATTTGTTGTAATTAAAGAAATTAATTATGTTTGATGAAGTGTCTAGCTTCCAAGGTTTGTGTATAGTTTGTTTAACAACTATTAAACCAAGTCATTGTGGCACTTGGAATATAATGTCCAAATAGGAGTGTCATTATTTTTAAGGAAGCACATACTGAGTTTGACAAAAAGATTTAAAACTGTTTATTGTAATTTTCCTTCTTAAAAAATTAAGAATTTGAGATGAATGTTTTACCAGGATGAAATTTATTAATGTAACTAAAAAGAATATAAAGTCTCTCTCTGGAAATGAAATCTGTCTTCATTTGTTTGTACCATTTTCACTTTTACAAAGCATTTTTCATCATTTTAAGAGGAAGTTCTGTGCAGGTGTTTAAATTCTGTGATGAGCATTATGAACCTCATTTTGTGGTCAGGCATTGTGGGCAATGCAGATTTTATTTCCTAAATTCGCAACTTTCTAAGTCCCAATTTTTAAATATTACAAATTATAGAGTTTATTCATTGAACCATCCTCTTATTCACTAGTATTCATTGAGCAAAAATTATGGATCAGGCACAAGAAGCTAAAAATGCTAAAGACACAGTCCCTGCCTCAGTAAATCACAGCCTAGTTGGAGAGACTGAGAGGTGACTGGTGTCATGGTAGCAGATGACAGAGTGGCTTAGAGCCTGGGCTCTTCAGCCAGTCGTATTGAGCCAGAATTCTGACTCTGCCACCTCTTAACCTCTCTCTGGTTCAGTTTCCCCACCTATAAAATGACTATGTATGATGCTATCTACCTCATAGGATTGTTGCAAGGACTAACGTCATTTATTCATACAAACACTCTGAATGTTGTATGACATGTAGAGATAAATGTGCCAGACAATACACGTTGTCTAGAATTATTATGTTAAGTGTAGGTTGCTTTGAGAGCTGTCTCCTGCTAGAATATCTCTTTGTGTCACTCTATGTCAACTCAGATACCAATTCCTACCAGACTGAACTCTGTATTATCTTTTTAATGTATTGACTTCCCCCTATTCTCACAGTCATGACTTTGGTTTAGACTTTGGTTATTTCTTACTTGTTTTCCTGACAGTCTTATGTCCTTGGATGCATTATCCAGACTTTCTAATCACTGACTGAAAAATCTTATCTGATTATCCATTATCATCTCCCTCCCATGATCAAAATCTCCTTCAATGCCTTTTTATTATCCTCATTCTGAAACGAAACACAGGGCCTCTCAAGCTCAAGTTATGCTGGGCCACTCTTGGGTGTTGAGATTCCTTATTAGTGTGTAAAAATAAAAAAATGCTAAAATAAAAATCACAATATGTTTTACATTTATGGGTTTGTAACATGGAATCACTTTAAACATATACAATGTAGAAATGTGTATAATTGCACAATTCAAAGATAACTAAAGAAAGCACGCAATTCTCAATTCATAGTTGATGTGACTATGTATTTGGTACACAGGTTAACAGCTTATGGTAACTGAAATGTCTTCCTTTTTCAATTTAATCAGTGGATTTCTCTGTATTAGAAATGATTTGGGCTGGAACTAATAGTTTATGCAATATCAATTAATTATTTCTCATAGTTCTGCAAAATGGGGATCATCTTGCTGGCTCTACTCCTCCTGGTATTTGCTGGGGCTAGAAAATCCAAGATGGCTTTTTCACTCACATTTCTGGTGCCTCAGGTAGGAGGGCTAGAATATAGGGTAGCTGGCTGGGCATTTCTTTCTCCATGCGGCCTCTCAAATGGCTAGCTTGGGCTTCCATGAGGCATGATGGACTCCAGGTATTCAAACTTCTTACGTGGTAACTGATTCTATTTTTTTCTTTTTTTTTTTTGACGGAGTCTCACTCTTGTCCAGGCTGGAGTGCAGTGGTACAATCTTGGCTCACTGAAACCTCTGCCTCCTGGGTTCAAACGATTCTCCTGCCTCAGCCTCCTGAGTAGCTGGGACTACAGACGTGTGCTACCATGCCCAGCTAATTTTTTGTATTTTTTAGTAGAGACGGGGTTTCACTGTGTTAGCCAGGATGGTCTTGATTTCCTGACCTTGTGATAAACCTGTTTGGCCTCCCAAAGAGTTGGGATTACAGGTGTGAGCCACCGCACCCAGCCCTGATTCTTTTTTTTTTTTTTTTTTTTTTTTTTTGAGACAGGGTCTCACTATGTTGCTGAGACTGGACTCAAATTTCTGGGCTCAAGCAATCTTCCTGCTTAATAGCTCCCTAATAGCTGGGACTCCCTAGTCTCCCTAATAGCTGGGACTATAGGTGCACTCCATCTGCATCTGCCCACTGCATCTGGCAAAACTGGTTTCTGAGAGAGAGGAAGTCTCTTTTTGAGGCCAGTCCCAGAATTGGCACTAATGGTCAATGTCACTCCCACTATATTCTGGTGAAAGGAAGTTACAAAGCTAGTGCAGATTCAAGGAAAGGGAAAATAGACTCCATCCCACCTGTTATTGTGCAGAATAATGTGTGAGTACAGTGAAAAAAGGAGGCAATGGTGGCCATCTTTACAGACTATCTACCATACTCAAATAATGTCTACATTGAGGTAGTTGCTGATAATGATTCAGTGGTTCTACTCTGATACTTTTGGCCTTCCTCTCACTGTTGAAAGGTGGTTGGAGTATTTCCAACTGTTTTATCCTCTTCCAATTATATTCAAAGCTAGAAAACAGGTGCGTCCTTTTCCTTAGGCACTTCTCTCTTATCAGGTAGAAAAAAAATTTCCCACAAGCCCCCATCAGATTTCTTCTTGTAGAGCTTTGACCGGACCTGGATCACATACCCACCCTTAGACAAGGATGGGCCTTTTCCTTAAGAGGAGCTGCATCCAAATCCTAAACAAAATTAGTGAACTAATGGCAAGATGGGAGAGAGAGTGGATTTTAAGTAAACAAGGAATGGTGTTGGTCATTTTTTTTTTATTTTTATTTTTGAGGCGGAGTCTCGCTCTGTTGCCCAGGCTAGAGCGCAATGGCGTGATCTCGGCTCACTGCAAGCTCCACCTCCCGCGTTCAAGCGATTCTCCTGCCTTAGCCTCCCGAGTAGCTGGGATTACAGGTGTGCGCCACCATGCTCAGCTAATTTTCGTATTTTTAGTAGAGACAGGGTTTCACAATGTTGGTCAGGCTGGTGTGGAAATCCTGACCTGATGATCTGCCTGCCTCGGCCTCCCAAAGTGCTGGAATTACAGGTGTGAGCCAGCGTGCCCGGCCCATATTCTTTAACTGTATGTACAACTTAATTTGTAGATGACCCTAAAAGTCTAAATGGGAGACCTACTGCCTTCCTCATCTTCAGCCCCCATAACAAACCTCATGATAGTTTTTGCTATAAGAACCCCTTTGTAGTTTTACCACCTGCAAATTATTTAACCTTGCTTTTCCGTGATTCCTCACCCTTCACATCCCTTATATCTCTTAGCTATTGCCTCAAAAATTCTGGATAACAAACCAACCCGAATTTTTCCTTAAACAGCATTTACTTATTCTTACTCAGACTCCTATGGATTGGCTAGAGGTAGGCTTGAGATTGGCTGATGGAGGTCTGGCTTAGATTCAATCAGGAGGTTGGTCCACATCTGTTGCACATGTCTCTCTTCCTCCCTGCATTTGCTGGTCTTTAAGTGCCTTCAACTGAAAATAATCAGTATACCAAAGCAGCGTATTTTGGAGTGGCATTTCCTGAAATCCTTCACTGGTCAGGTGGCAAAGATCAACCACCTGATCAATTTGTTCTAGAGTGTAGAACAAGTCTGGAACTAGACAGGACTAAGTTCAAATCTGGGCTCTGTCTTTTGCTAGCTATGTGACCTTTGCCAAATACTTAATCTCTCTAATCCTCAAATTCTTCATTTGTAAAGGGAAGATTAGAATAGTACTGCAAGGACATGCTCCAAAATTTAACAAGGATTATCTTTGGATAATAGGGTTAAGAATCCTTTTAACGTCTGCCTTTAAAAAAAAAATCTGTATTTCCTACCTATAATTAACATATATTACCCTTGTAATTTTCAAAAAGTTATTTTTTTCAAAACATACTATTGATGCTTTCTGTAAACATGTGGCATAATTGCAGGTTCTACTAATATCTGTGAAGAACTGCAAACAAGAGAATGGATTAGGAAAACTGATATTCTCATTTTTCTCTCAATTGAAGACAAGAAACACACACTGAATACTGATTATCTGTAGAGCACAGAGTGTGGTTCTACAAGGAAAAAGGAATATTTTGTGCTTTCAAGGACTTTACAATCATTAGGGTAGAATTATAAAAAGCAAATAAATAACAATAATGTACTCCATGTCAGAATGGGGCAAACTTTTTTTTAAAAAAAAGGCTAAATAAACGAAATGTTCCCTGGGTTATCCCTGGGAGAGGAGTGATCACAGTAGGTGAAGCATCACAAAATATTTCCTGCAGGAGGTAGCATCATGGATGACCCACAAAGGATGGATGACCCTCACAAATTAACTAAGTCTCGGTGCTTATTGGTTTGCTTCACAATAAAAGGAAAATTGGTCAAGAGATAAATGCTGAGAATGTGACTGGTTAATTTATAAGGAGAGGAATCTCCCTGTTAACTGCTCTAGCTGACAGTAACCTCAACAGCTGCATGTCACAAAGTTCAGGGAAGTAGGAAGTTCTCTCATCACAACTGAGAAATGCAAGGTTTAAAAAAATCACAATTTGATTCAGTTCAATTGTGTGCGTGTGTGTGTGTGCGCGCGCAGAGTTTAAAAAACTGGTAAAATAGATTGTCAACTTTTAAATTTTCTGTTCAAGTTGATATTTATTGTTTTTCAACCCATTAAGGGCTTAAAAATTACCTTCCTTGTTTTTTAAACCCTGAGTCGGGCTATTATTTTTTTGTTCCCATTTGCAAATGGCCCAGTTTTTTACATGTATATATTAATTGCTTATGTGAATACACAAAATATTATACTAAGCCAAATATACAACTATGTGTGAAAATGATGTCTTGATTAAGGGTATCAGACCTCCCATTCAATAAGAATTTCAAAAGGAAGGGCATCATGACAATTTTTTTTCTCTTTTTCTTTTATTTATTTTTTGTTTTTGAGATAGGGTCTCATTCTGTCTTCTAGGCTGAAGTGCAGTGGCTCAATCATGGCTCACTGCAACCTTGGTCTCCTGGGCTCAAGTGATCCTCCCACCTCAGCCTCCTGAGTAGTTGGCACTATAGATACATGCCAACATGCCTGGCTTTTTTTTTTTTTTTTTTTTTTTTTAGTAAAGATGAAGTCTCACTATGTTGCTTAGGCTGGTTTCGAACTCCTGAGCTCAAGTAATCCTCCCGTCTAGGCCTCCCAAAGTGCTGGGATTACAGGTGTGGACCACTGCACTCAGCCTGATGAATTTTTAAAGTGATCAAATTGCAATATGCATGAGTTTACGTCTCTATTATTTTTATTATGATGATTTTCAAAAGGCTCGCTTGCACTTGGCAATGCTGAATTATGATTCTTCTCAATTTCACAGGAGACTGCAGATTAAATCAGAAATGTTAAGGGCAAACAAAATTAAAATCAACATTAATGATGTATGATGACAAAGACCACCAGTTAAACATTCCACCATAGATTCAAATATCTAGCCTCCAACAATGTAAAACATCTGTCTTTGTGATAATTAAGGAAAACAAAGCCTTTGGAATCTATTGGACATTTATTTGCCACATTGTGTTTTCAGGAGAAAGAAAGTACATGTATGCTGTCTGGAGGAACTTGGGCAAATGTAGGAAAAAAAAAAGAAAGAAGAAGAAAGAAACCCACATACTTCTCCATTCTTAAGAAAAGGAAGTAGTGGTGACATCATTCTCGGCTAAAATGTAGTCTGTTTATATCTCAAATATTCAGTAACAATGTTTTCTCCAGAGTTATGAAGCAACTAGAACAATCAAGTACAATTTTCTTCTAAATCTTTATTGCCTGATTCATTCATTCATCCAACAAATATTTATTAAACATCGACTATGTGTTTGATGCTTAGGGACACAATAGTAAGTGGAGGGAAAGATATATAATACCTGCCCTCAAGAAATTTGTAGTTGAGTGGAGGATAGAAATATAAATTAAAGAATGACACAAATAATTATGAAGTTACAGCTGTTAAAAGAAAAGCATATGGTGCCAAGAGAACCTATAATACAAGATCTACTCCTGGAGGTGAGGGAAAGCTTGCCCATCAAAGAAGTTATGATTCAATCCATGAAGACCAGGAGTTGGCTGGGTGAAGAAAAAAAGGTCAGAGGAAGGAAGTCCATACTGGGGAAGGCTCTATGCATAAAGGGTAGGAGGATTACAGAGGCACATTCACGAAATTTGGAGAAGGCTTTCAGCAAGCAAGGAGAAGCCAAATGAAAGTTTACGGGAGAGGTGGAGGCTTGAAGACCCGTTCAAGGATCTGGTTTTTATCTTCTCTTTATCTCAAGAGTAGTGGGAAGCCATTAAATGATTTTAATCAGAGGGTTGGTATAACCAGTTTTGTATTTTGAAAAGCTGAATTCAGCTCTCGTTTGAGAAACTGAATGAAAGAGCCCAGAATGGCCGTGGCTGAGGGTGACTGGTGGGAGGCTCCTACGCAAACTATGGCAGTGGCATGGGCTGGTGGCAGAAGAGGGAATAGGGAGAAGATTTGGAACTCAATCTTCCTCCATTGACAAAGTCACCCCAGCTTTGGCAAGGCAATTAATTGTTGGGAAAGAAGATGCCTAGCCCTCCTGATTTCACTGCATTTTCTGCATCTTAAACATGAGTGCTGGGAAGTGGCAAAACATCCAGAGGCAGCTTGGGTGCTAGGTGGAAAATGAGTTAAAATTCCAGGATGAAGCAAATGAACTCTTAGAATGACAGGAAAGATTTGGGAGTTGGGTTTGGGGGAGGGCTATTTACCTTTATTCCCTGGAGACCCTGGCACAAACTCTTGCCTCTGCAATCTTCCTCTCAGGTAAAGGAATTAGTTAAATGAATTGCTGGAAGATCTACTGACCAGACGGCTGTACAGAATCATATCTTTGAGAGTGGGAAGTAGGTTGACGACATAGTTTATTATCCAATCAGGACATATCTGAAAGAGAAAGGGGGTTCTATTAATATTTAAACTCCAAAACATGTACACCAGGAATGTCTTGGGCAAATCTGGTTGCCCTAGCAAGAAAGGAAATTTGAAAGTTTATACTGTTCTGCTCCCACGTTACCCCGTTTGCACATGAGAGGCTAAGTATTCTCTTTCTTCACCTGCATTAAGGGAATAAAAGCAAAGCATTCAGGTGACTCCCAAGCCACTTTTAATTTTACAGTTTCTGCTATACTCTATACATTCTGAAAATTACATTTCCCACCATTATCACTTCGTGATAGGTGATCATTTACAATTACTCACTGACTCAGTCCCGGAGAGAGGCGGTGCAAAATGGGAGGCTCTATCCAGGTGCTCATTAGAAATGCAGAATCTCTGCCTGCCTCCTAGACCTACTGAATTAGAATCTGCATTTTTTAATAAGATTCCCAAGTGATCAATATGTACATTAAAACTTGAGAAAAACCTCTAGACTTCGACCTAAAGAAAAACATTGTACAACTTGACAGTGTATGCACATACATACATGCATATAGACACAACCGAAGCACAAATTTAATGAAGTAAAATTTACCGTTACTATTTTATTTGGAAAGAAATGTGCTCGCGACTCAATAGATTTGAGTATTCACTCCTGGATCTCAACTTGTAATTTGAAAACGCATCTCTAAAGCACCTAGGAGCAATCTGAAGAAAGCTGAGGGGGAGGCGGCAGATGTTCTGATCTACCAGGGAAAACGTGGACGTTTTCTGTTGTTACTTTGTGAACTGCGTGCACTTAGTCATTCTTGAGTAAATACTTGGAGCGAGGAACTCCTGAGTGGTGTGGGAGGGCGGTGAGGGGCAGCTGAAAGTCGGCCAAAGCGCTCGGAGGGGCTGGTCTAGGAAACATGATTGGCAGCTACGAGAGAGCTAGGGGCTGGACGTCGAGGAGAGGGAGAAGGCTCTCGGGCGGAGAGAGGTCCTGCCCAGCTGTTGGCGAGGAGTTTCCTGTTTCCCCCCGCAGCGCTGAGTTGAAGTTGAGTGAGTCACTCGCGCGCACGGAGCGACGACACCCCCGCGCGTGCACCCGCTCGGGACAGGAGCCGGACTCCTGTGCAGCTTCCCTCGGCCGCCGGGGACCTCCCCGCGCCTCGCCGGCCTCCAGGCCCCCTCCTGGCTGGTGAGCGGGAGCCACATCTGGCCCGCACATCTGCGCGGCCGGCCCGGCGCGGGGTCCAGAGAGGGCGCGGCGCGGAGGCGCAGCCAGGGGTCCGGGAAGGCGCCGTCCGCTGCGCTCGGGGCTCGGTCTATGACGAGCAGCGGGGTCTGCCATGGGTCGGGGGCTGCTCAGGGGCCTGTGGCCGCTGCACATCGTCCTGTGGACGCGTATCGCCAGCACGATCCCACCGCACGTTCAGAAGTCGGGTGAGTGGTCCCCAGCCCGGGCTCGGCGGGGCGCCGGGAGTCTTCCTGGGGTCCCCGCCTCTCCGCAGCGCTTGACAGTCGGGCCCGGCAACCTGGCGCCCGGGCGGAAACGAGGAAAGTTTCCCCCACGGCACTCACGCAGCCCGACTCCCGTAGCTGCAGGGATGTGTGAGTTTTTCTTGAAAAAGAGAAGGAAAGTTCAGTTGCAAGGGGCGCGGGGCACGTTTGGTCCCCTTTGTGCGAGCAGGAAAGGCGTTGTGTTGGCCGCGTTCGAGGCGAGCCCCCACCCCCGGAAAGGGAAGTTTGAGAAGTTGGTTATCTGAAGGCGGCCGGGGAGCAGCGGCCCGGAGCGGCAGCCTGAGCTGCCAAAGCAGCCAGCGCACCTGGGCCACTCCGCCCGTGGCGATGCCGCGTGCCCACCCAGCTCTTTCTGAACCACCCGTTCAAAAGGCCAGTTCCTCAGTCCTTAGCTCCTGGACACGGCCACCTTTCCCTCAGGCCGGCTTCTTGGCCCGGAGTTTCGGGATACAAGTTTCAAGAAAATAATCGATTTCCAAAAGAAAGTTAGCTGGCTCCACTGACGCCTTGGCATGGATGGGTAGGGAGTGGAGATGCTCAGGTGAAACCGAGAATCCCTCACTGAATGCCTACTAGGTGCTAGAGGCTGTAGATTTTGCCTGGAACAAGACAGTCCTGTCTTCAGGGAGTTGATGGTTCTATGCAATTATCGTTTGTTGGAAACCGAAGGGTTAAAATCCTAACTAGGCTACCCACCTGATAGCTGTCTCTGGAGGTTTTTAAGGAAAAAAAAAATATATATATATATATATATATATATATGTATATATGTGTATATATATATGTATATATGTATATATATATGTGTATATATGTATATATATGTATATATATGCATGCAGGAATGGAGGTTATGGAAAGTGTAAAACCCTTGAAACTTCAAAAGTTAGAATTTTTTTTTTTTTTTTTTGAGACGGAGTCTCGCTCTGTCACCAGGCTGGAGTGCAGTGGCGCAATCTCGGCTCACAGCACCTTTGCCTCCGGGTTCAAGCGATTCTCCTGCCTTAGCCTCCCGAGTAGCTGGGACTACAGGGGCGTGCCACCACGCGCAGCTAATTTTTGTATTTTTAGTAGAGATGGGGTTTCACCATATTGGCCCTCGTGATCCGCCCACCTTGGCCTCCCAAAGTGCTGGGATTACAGGCGTGAGCCACCGTGCCCGGCCAAAAGTTAGACTTTTTGCAGCTATGATCCAAATAACATTATCTGCAGCTGTGGTCTGGGTAACCGAGTATTTGGACAAGCCATAGAGCTTTTTCTGGGCCTTAGTTTCCTCATCTATAAAATGGCAAGGTTGAAGCTGGGTAATTTTACACATCATCTTCATGTTTAACATCTTAACGTGTCGTGCCCCTCCCCTCCTTTCCCCTAGCTCTTCTGGTGACTTGGAGACGACCCATGTAGACTTTGGATGAAATGTAGAGGAGTTGACAGTCCACATCACCCGGAGGCACTCATTTTATTTATCCAGGGGCATGGGCAGATTTACCTTTAGGTTTGTCTAGAAAAAATGCGCATCACGGTCAGTTGTAAATTTTAGAGTATTTGAAGTAGATTGGGAACTTTTTAAAAATTATGGCATACATTGAAGGTGGCATGGAGATGGAAGTTTTTAATCAAATTAGGAAGTGGCACTATTGCAAGCAAAAAGTCTTAACACACATTTGAGTCCTATGGTTTTAATAAAATAGTGTTTCGTGCTTGGCGTTTTTCCTGCATCGCAGTACCAGAATGTTCAATTGTCTCTCATTTTCCTTCAGACTCTTAAAACCTGTTATATTTTGCTAATAAATATTTAAAATGGTACCCTTAATTTTCTGTGGATGTTAAAAATCATTAAAACCTTTGTTCCAGATTATAAAAGAAGGAAATTGGCAGGTCCTGATGTTGTTAGTTAGGTTCTCTTTACAAGGATAAGATTTATGATTTGCAAATTCCAGACCCAATAGTTCATGAGTCACTTTCATTTCATCAATATACACACTTTTAAACAATTAGCTTAAAAGCGTGGTGGCTTTTTATTTGGGTATTTAGACAGTTTTACAAGGCCCACAGATTTCATATTTTTATAGAACTGAAGTTTCAAAATGGTTGAATTAATGAATCATTTTGAATTTGTATTCATTTGATTCAAATTAAATTTTCAAAGTTGGCTGAAGGTTGAAGACAGATATATTGAAGACGAGAAACCTAATTCTACTTACATTTTAGTTTTTCATGTAAGTAAATAGTTTCAGAATTTCTCTAACATAATTGGTAAACTGAAAACATTTTTTCAAAATATCTTAATGCAAGATAATATATGAGGTAATGAGATTGTTTAATAAACAACAAGCTCCTTTTACGTCACCTGAAAAGGCCCAAAAATCTGTCTTCTGTTTAGTAGCTTCTGTACTTCTGTTTAGTAGTATGCAAAGGATTTAAATATAAGAACAAATTTCACTAAGAAATAGAAATTTTTTTTTCTTTGTTTTTGACTTAGTAGATTCACTCTTCCTAAATGATCAAAATTAAGAAATGTCTCTTTTGGGGAAAACTGTAAAGTGTACAATAACTCTTCAGGTCTGAAAAATATGACTTTTCAGGTTCCTAAAAGTAGATTCTTATTCAGGACAAAGAATTTGTAAAAGTGTCATAGTGATACAGGTTCTTCAAATCACTTTAATAACCTGCTTATTTTGTCAGGGTAAGAGACTAGACATCATTAGGCCCCAAATCTAATCTTTGGTCTACTTGCACTTTTTTTCCCCCTCATAAAAACACATTTTCACCTTTAGGCCACCCAACATCTTATTTTTAATGAGTTATGATTTATACAAAATACTAATCACATTTTGAACTCATTGCCTTCTTTTCAATGTAGCATTCCCTAATGATAACTGTTGTCTGTGTAGTCAACGTAACTACTACATGTTTTCTACTCAGTTATGAACATGACTTTTTAATTTTTTCAGTAAGGTTAGTTTTTAACTCTGGATCAATAAGGCACCTCATCGATATCATTGCAAAAAGTGGGCATCTTTTCTTCTACCTTTTCAACCATATTTATTGAGTATCTCTTGCCAGGCAGGACGCTCAGACCTGGGGCACCATCTCAGATGAATAAGGCAGACCTGGTCTTTGCCATTGAGTGTAACAGCTGGGAGCATGTTATAAGTAAAGAAAAAGATACATGTTTTAACTCTTTATATTTGAAAGCATTATGGAATACTGGTGTTTTATTTTCTACACCTCATTTTCAAAAGCCTCATTTTTTTTGTTGTTGTATGCACTAGGAGGATGTGCGTGTTGAATGTTTCCTTCTAGGTCCCATTGAATGTATTTTTGAATCAATTTATTCTCACTTTCCTATACCTGCCTTGTCACGGAGCCCCAGTTGGGCAGCCTTTAATTGCATTCTCCATTCCATAGCCAGCATGATGGACCCAATGCATTCATTTAGTGTCCTCTTTGAGGATAGGATGGTGGTAGAAGAGTGTAGCGTATAAACTTTGGAATCAGGCCGTCCTGGGTTCCAAACCCACTTCCCATTTACTGGCTGTGTAGCCTGTTGTAGTTACTTTACCTACTAGTCATCCCTGGTGTCATTTGTGAAATGAGGATTATGGAGTTATGGTGAGGATTAAATAAAATATTGTTTTAAAGTATTTAACATGGTGCCTGCAACATAGTAAATGCTCAATAAATATGAGCTTCTGTTATTACTATTAACTCCTTAATTGGGCTTACCAGGGGCCTCTGACGTGGTTCCCATTTGACTCCGCTGCTTCACATCCCACCACAGCCCACATTTTCCCAGTCTATTTGTGTCACTACACATACACACAATGTGAGCAATTTAGGCAGCTGTGCCTTTGTTCAGAATGTCTGGAACTCCTGCTACCTGGCTAATTTTCACTCATCTTTTAAGACATAGTTCAAGTGTCATCTTCTTGAGGAAACCTGCTTTGAATGCCCCAGTTTGAGGTAAATATCTCCTATGAGATGCAGACCTCTCACTTAGCTGATAACAATACCAAGCCGAAGTTATATCTTTACGTAACTCTCTTGCCCATTAGACCTTTAATCCTCTCAATCTTATTCAGTTTTCTATCTCCGGGGTCTCTGGCAGTGCCTGACACATCATTTAGCACCCAGGAAGTGCTGAGCTGAACCTCCACTTCATCCTACTGTATCTAGTGCAACTGAGGTCGAGCATTTAACTAAGCAGTCACTGTTTATTAGGTGTTTGGTCCGAATAGTAAAATCTTTACTTTCAGTTAGAATAGTTTTAGTTCTGATCACAATAAGTAATTTGACTGTTTTTGAAGTATGGAATTGGTTCTTGTATTCTCATGAAATATGGAAAAAGATGTTTCAACTTCTGACAAACATGATGGAAAGCTGCTAGAAGTTTTCATGCAATTCTTGTAGCCATAAATTTTGAATTAGTATAGGGCCTTGAAAGCCACTGCAAAACTTTAAATAAAGTCACCAGAGGAATTATCCAGTAGATACTGATTCCTCTTTTTTTTTTCTTCGTAGAAAGGTGTCGAAAAGAGAATTTTATTACGAATGAAGTGCTAAAATCAAAATTTAGTTTTTAAGTTTCTTTTTTCATCGGGTTTTATGTTTTGGTTTATAAGGGTGAAGCAGCGTTGGGTGAAGGGAAGTGTGGTCTTGTAGCCACCACTGCCTACTCTAGAGTAGCGTGGATATTATTTAGGTCTGATGCAAACCACCAAAGCAGTTTTAAATAGGGTGCTGGGGAAACATACTTCCTGGCTACAGCATGGCATTATTTGGCCAAGTTCCACATAAAAGCATAACTCTGTTACCTTGTTAGCTTCTACCCTCCAGGTCCTTATGTACAACTTCAGCAGATTTAAGTTATGATTTTCAGTAGAACAGATATGCATTCACAGCAAGAATGCTCACCACTTATTTTGTACTCTCTACTTTCCTGGTAATATTTTGCTCCACAGGTACTTGTTGCTTGTGACTGAGGCAAGATAATGACTCATACTTCTTTGCTTGGCATGCCAAAAGGGTTTGGAATGCTGGACAGGCAAATTGGCTCATTTCAGGGAGAAGGAAGAGAAAGAGAATTAACATTTGAGAACCTACCCTGAGCCAGCCACTTGACATTATGTATCTAATTTAATCCTAGGAAGAAATCTCCAAGATAAGTTTTATTATCTTTATTTTATGGATGGAAAGATGGATCCTGCTCAGGGTCTCTCTGGAGTTTTGCCTGGGTGCATGTATGTGTGTGTGGCCTGCTAGGTTCTTTTGTGTGGTCTCTGTGTGTGTATGCGTGTGTTGGGAGAGAGGCTGAAGAGGGGTGAATGGATATCAGATTTGAGAGAGGGGAAGCTTACCATCTAATGTCGTCAGTTCAGTGCTCCTGATTTAGTTGATTTGCTTTGCTTGCATTATCTGCCTCCTTCCTGACTACATTTGTACCACAGAAAATCACGATAAGGCAGAGTTTCTTTGTATAAGGAAACTCTACAGCCCACAGTTTGACAATGGTGCCTTAGTGGTAGGGCTCATGGTGGGTGACCTGTGGTTTGGCCACTTATAGCAGTTGGACATACCCCATTTGCAAAGATATGTATTGTAAACCCCAAATTTCAAGCATGTAGGACAATCATTTGTGTACAATCAATGTGTACAACTGCTGATGAGGGCAAGAAGAGCTGGCTTTATCCAACATAAAAAAGAAGAAGGGGACAATTTGACTTTTGAAGGGGACAATTTGGAAACTTACAGGAGGTTAAGATTCTCTTCCTCACCCATTACATCATGATTACTTCTGCCTTTTACTTGCCACAGTCAGCTTTTTAGGTCTTAGCACCCAACAAGTAGCAACTATCCTCTTGGGTGTAGTCAATTTAGTCTACTTATGGCCTCCTGCTTAGACTCTTAAGGGTTCCCTAGCATCTGTGTTTTGTTTATGGGTTTGAAGCTATCATTATTAGATGAGATTTAGCCTCAGGGCCTGTACCTATGACTGAGGAGATTCTATCTGGGAAAGGTCAAGACATGCAGCTCTTTTTTTTTCTCTCTCTTTTCTGAGGGAATATTTTCCTCCAATTTTTTTCAGCTCTACAACTAAAATATAGGCCTAGTATATGAACACAACTGGCCTCTGTCCTGGGCCTTAGACGGTACTCTGCTGTCATTCTTCTCTGGTCGGAGCCATACCTATGGGGTGAGGTGACTTTTGGGCCTTCTAGTCTTACTCTCTTTTCGTTTTTGGACCATGATTTGGTTATGTGGGAACCCACATTCACAGCCCAGAAGGCCCTGAACTGGTATCTGCAGTTTGCATGGATCCTTGAAGCCATCTTCCTGAAGGCTGTCTTTGCTACTGGTTGTGCAATCTCTGCATGAGGGTTGTTTAAGGGATAGCTGTGTGTGTGTGTGTGTGTGTGTGTGTGAGAGAGAGAGTGAGAGAGAGAGACAGAAAGAGAAAGAGAGACAGAGAGCGAGCTTGGGTGTCCACATATCACAAGGCCCCTCTTGATGTAGGATGGAGCAGGCAGGGGGAAGGAAGGCAAATTGATTACCAGGGCTCAGGATGATGTCTCTCTTTAAACTACCCATTTCTGAGGAAGGACTATGGACATTGTAGGAGTTCTAAAGTTGTACCTGGTCTTCCAAGACATTGAAAAGATATATTTGTCAGTCTAGGTAGAAGGATAAAACCTATTTTATTGAGCTTGCTAACTTGATTTGTAACTTTAAATGTTTTGACTTATGGTACATGGGCCTCTATTTGCTCACTTGCCTTGGGCCTTCCCATGTTGGGGGTGAATCTGCAGCAGCAGCATTCCTTTGCAGAGATGTTGAGTAGAAATTAGTTTTGGTTAATTGTATCATTTTTTCCCTGGAATAGACAGCATTGAACATTAAAGAAAAAGATAAGAGTTACTTTGTAGACATAGTGCTCTATTTCCTTTGGGAAATGTAGTTTTTCTTAGTTTGCATTGTCCTGAAGTGAACTTTAGCTCTATACTTCTTTTTTCTTTCTTTTTTTTTTTTAGATTTCCTAGTGCCCTAGTTGCATTTCTTCTGTGTATTGAGAGACCACCAGGTCAAGGCGAAGTTTATCTGAATGGTTTTTCCTCCTATTACAAATATTTTATTTGAACCATCCATGGTTCAAATAAAAAAGAGGCTTGGTTCTTCTCAAGCCTCTTTGAGGAAACAGGGAAAAAGGCTTCCCAGTTGTTTAGAAGATATAAGATTGTCAAAACTTCATTTTAGAGAACTAGGGATTTGGTTGAACTAACATGAATGCCTTTGAAAGAAGATATGGGTTGGGTGCCTGTTTTCAGTATATGCTGCAGCAGCTCTTTATTAAAGTATAAATCATTACAAGTCTTCATTTCCTGTGGGGCGATAACACCGCTACTTTGTGGATGACTACCTGTCATGCCCAAATCCTGCAAACTTTTCTACATAGGGAAATGGAATTGGGCTTATGCCCCCTGTAGCTTTTCTCAAGAGACTTCATGGACTAATTTCCCAATAATCATAGTTGCTACCACTTATTGAGGTCTTGCTACTGCCTGTATCATGCTGAGTACTTCAAGTGTATTAACCCTCAAAACAACTTTAGAACGTAGGTTATATTATGCTTATTATAAATCCTCCAGAGTTAATAAATTTGCCTAAGTCCACCTAGTTAGAAAATGATTAGGCTGGGGTTGGAACCAAGATGGTCTGGTTTGGGGATCTAGACTCCTAATTGTTATACTGTACTGAGACTAGTCTGCCTTAATTGACATAAACTACTTGTCCACTATAGCATGGGTGTTGGAAGACTAGGGGTTAAGAGAAATAATAATATCCAACATTTTTCTAATGTTTTAGCATTCTTCATATATTATCCCATTGAATTTCCTTAGTGTAATAAAATAACACTTGGTTTATACACCAGGTAGTCAAACATCATGCCTGTCTTGTGACCTCAATGGGAAAATGAAGTATATACCTCAAATGATACAGTCTTGGCTGAATCATGGAACAATTATGCCATCAGGGAGTTTAGGTATTCTGAGTTAAACAGGCACTTTATTTGAAAGGACTGAGAGACTTCACAGATGCATCAACTATGTTGAGGATATAAATGCCAGGCTCAGGTGGATTTACTGTGAAGTGCTTGAACTTAACCTTCGGCTACCTATACTCTGGTATAGGTCCATCTCCTGGCTCTGGGAGAGGCCCTGGCAATGTGGTTAACAAGTGTCATCAAGTCAAACACTATGAAATCTTGCAGTGCCCTGAATCTTACAGCTCACATATAAAAGAAACCTGATAAGTTTTCCAAATTTGGAGTCAATCCAAAAAATTTATATGACATTACCTATAATGAATTATGAAGCTGAAAGGAACTTTTCCAAATTATTCAAGAATAAATTACAAATTCTGATCTACAGTTCTAAAGGGAAGACTGAATTATTTTTCTATTCTCTCAATAGAGAATATTGCAAAATGTTATTGGAAGAGATGATCAAAGACTGTGCAACCAAAAAATATAGGAAAAGTATTTCAGAGGTATGGCAATCAATTAATAAAAATATTTGTTTTTTAAACACTTCATATTTGTAGTATTTATAGCTTTAAAAAATTTGTTGTTTGTATGATACTATTTAAAATTTTTTTTCCAGAGATCTCATTCTGTCACTCAGTCTGGAAAGCAGTTGCATGATCATAACTCACTGCAGCCTTGGATTCCTAGGCTCAAGCAATCCTCTAGAGTAGCTCGGACTAAAGGCATGCACCACCATGACCGGCCATTTTTTTTTGTTTTTAATTTTTGTAGAGATGATGTCTTACTATGTACCCAGTCTGGTCTTGAACTCTGGGGCTCAAAGGAACCTGTCCACCTCTGCTTCCCAATGTGTTAGGAATACAGGTGTAAGCCACTGCACCTGGCCTGTATACCATTTTAATTCTAAATAAATATTCACTTTATTCTTAATTTTGTATTCACTTTATTCTTAATTTTGTATTCTTCTTCTTAAAGAGTACCCCTGAAATTTACAAGCTTCAGATTCCAAAGATCTGAGTCTTTGACTAATGGTAGGATTTGTTTGTTGGTTTAGAAAATAAATGTTAAAAATGCCTCTTCCTTCTTCCCCCCATTGCAAACAGAGCCTGAAATCTGCATTGTTATTTCACAAAACCAAAATATTTTTCCTCCAGGTTTAGCTAAACCTTTCATCATTTTTCTACTTTACAGCCCCATGCCAAGTAGAAAAGAAGTTGCAAAGATGTAATTATCACAAACCTTCATCTTGGATGAAAGATAACCTAGCTCTGACCCTTAGTTTGAGATTAGAAAGACTCTACCTAGGAGACAGCTGGTAAAGACTAAGGTATGTTGTACGAGGAATCAAGGTGTCTGGGTGACCAGGCTGTCTTTCTTCCCAATGGGGCTCATTTTCCTTCTATACAGTGACAAGAATTGGACTAAATAAGATTTCCACTATTTTCTCTTCTGAAACATTTCATTCTTTGTTATCCCTCAACTATTTTGTTACTAGAATAAATCATTGAAGTTGAGTTAGAAAATCTTTAGCTAATCAAAATAGAAAACTAACAAAAGTCATAACAGGTCAGAACTGAGAAATACCACAAACTTTCACTGGTGTTCATTGGAGATGAATACTATTTAAAAAAGAAAAGAAAAAAAAACATAGCTATTTTGAAAATTTCCTTCTACAGGTGTCTGAGCATACATCCTGACTAAATAGCATGTTTACTTCAGCTAGAGCTCACTCCTTCTTGCTAAATAAAAGGCTTACTTGGTTTTGGTGGTAATATTATTTCTCTTAATTATGGTATTTTCATTCTCCCCTTCCTCTGAATTGGTAAAAGTGTCTGTGAAAATTTTTCCTAAGGTAGAAAATTATGAAATGCTTTGCTATGCCTAGGAGAAGTAAAGCCTAAAGGAGCTTTCATATTTTTTGGGGAAAAAAAAAAGGAAACTTGTCTAGATATAATTAGTGTTCTGTTGCCCTTCAAATATTTCTCTACCACTTTTCTTAAAATATTCTCAGAAAAGACAGAATTTGCAACAGATTGGCAGTTTTCAGACTGCTGTTTTAGGCAGGGGAGTAGCTGCCGCAACCTATAATTGCATTTCTGTAGAGTTTGCAGACACTTGTTAGCATAGACTAGGAATCTTTCAACTTTTGCTTTGAGTGACTACCTTGTTACTACATATCGGATTTGCGTCTCATTCTCTAAAGCTCATAGTATTGGGGAAGAAAAAAAGACAATATGATATAATTTGTCCTTCAAGTATGTGAAAAGGAAAAAAATCTAATAATAACATTTTATATTCATTATTTTGGAATCCCTTAAATTATATCATTATAAAATAATCTAACAATCTCAATCCCCCTGGGCACTCTGACTTTTATTTTTATAATTTATACTGTTAGAATACATTTCTATTCTCTTAGGCCTTTGTTCATTCTACTTTCTCACTTCAGGAGCCTCATTCCTGCCTGAATATTACATTTTATGAGTTATTATATGCATCGAGGCCCAAATCTTGAGCTCCAGCATTCTGACCCTGAAAATGATGGTTTCCTATCATCTTCTGATAACAGCAACTGAAGATGTTCTAAACCTTGCCACTCACAGGAGGTCTAGCATCACTGAGAATTTATTGGAAATGAGGATTGTGGGTCCTCTCTCTAGACCTACTACAACAGAATGTACACAAGGTCCCCAGGTGATTCCTGTACACATAGCAGTTTGAAAAACACTGCAGTAATAGCATTAAAGCATGTTCCAAAGAGTAGCCAAATGATCTGCAATGGTTTTAGTGAATCACATCAGGCTTGTTTCTGTCAATAAAGAAGAGAATTCAAGGAAGAGTTGCGCTTAGTTTTATGAGAGTCTTTTGACTCCTCCTAAGCTGTTTTAACTGTGTGGTAACTATTATAACATGCTAAAGCTAGCAGAAGACAGAAGGCACTGGTAGCAAGTCAACTAAATGAGTCAGTTTTTAACTAGTCTGTTTCGCCAGTCATCCTTCGTGAGTCTTTTATCCACTGATTGTTCATCCCTTGACCATGGTGAACTGTAGAACCCAAGGACCCATTTCTTTTTCTTTTCTTTTTTTTTGAGATAGAGTCTCACTCTGTTGCCCAGGCTGGAGTACAGTGGTGCAATCTCGGCTCACTGCAACCTCTGCCTCCTGGGTTCAAGTGATTCTCCTGCTTCAGCCTCCTGAGTAGCTGGGATTACAGGTGTGTGTCACCACACTTGGCTAATTTTTTTTTTTTTTTTTTTGTATTTTTAGTAGAGACACGGTTTCACCATGTTGGTCAGGCTAGTCTCAAACTCCTGACCTCATGATCTGCCTGCCTCAGCCTCCCAAAGTGCTGGGATTACAGGCGTGGGCCATCGTGCCCGGCCCCAAGGACCCATTTCTATACTGAACTCACTGCATTAATCATGTTTACCTCATTAGGCATTTACTCACAGATTGCCTTGACATATGTAGGCCTTAATTCATTCTGGAGCTATTATACCTCAGCATTTCTTAAAACAGGTAGGATACAAAGTAGGTACCCAATAAATTAATGATTCGATGACAGGTTTTCAGGAAGTGGTTTTACTTTTCAACATTTTTTAATCCTCTTCTGTCTTAAGGAACTTATTTGTCTGATGCTCAGTGAAGACTCAATAAATTTTTCTTGAATTGCTCAACATTTGTTTTAGACTGTTCTGAGAGTGCCACTGTAGCCTTTTTCATTGATTTGCTTCTTTATTTTAATATAATAAGGCAGCTTTTTGTGACTTAGTTACTTTTGTCTTCCAGAATTATGGGTCCCTGTCAGTTATTAATGCTCTTAAGTAACAGTAGCCACAATAACCAGTCCTTACAAGCAGTTTCTGATGTTTCTAAACAATTTTATTTTCTGACTTTTTTTTTCTTTGCCTTTGACATCTGAACTATACTTGGCAAGAAAAAAAAACATAAAAACTTTCCATTGCAACTCATATCTCATGGTGCTTCCTGTTGCATCAAATCTTAAGTTATTCATCAGAAAAGTTACACAAAACGCATAACCATTTGGTTTTATTTTTGCCCTTGAATTATGCTACCAAAACACAAACCTGAACTCTTATTTTTGTCATCTGTAAAAATCACCTAATTGGTCTCTGCTTATGGACACCCTTTGTTCTTTCTCTGTCAATAACACAGGCGTTGCCATCAGTTAAATCTCCCCCCGGATGGCATTTTGAATAGCTGGCCCCTGCTAGAAAGCCTTCCATGGATTTTAGGAATCCTAGATCATCACATGGCCTTCCCTTCCTCTTTGAGCATGGGGGCTGTCTCAGTGTCCCTTGGCTCCTAAGAGAGTGCCTTGTGCTGATGGGACACAGGACCAGTTTGATGACTACGTGCACAGATGAAGCCAAGCCCCTTGCCCATCATCTATTCCACCCTTCGCATCCCTCATGCCCTGGTTCCACTTGAACCCAGCTGCCTCACACATCCTTTTTGCTTACAAATTTCCTAGCTTGTGACCATTCTCCACCACCTCCCCCAAGTTTTACCATCCTCCATTTGTGCCCTACAACAGCTCCACCCTTTGAAATAATGCCTGGTCTAAATGTTACTTTTTCTATTGGGCCTTCCTTGATTATCCATCCCACTGCGATGCTTTTTCCTGCCCATAGCCTCTCTAATAAGCCTTGCATCCTCATTCAGATGACCTTGTTTGCCAAGCTACCTGTGCTGTCTCTGTGTGTTTTAAACTCTTTTACTAGCCAGGCGCAGTGGCTTATGCCTGTAATCCCAGCACTTTGGGAGGCCAAGGTGGGCGGATCACGAAGTCAGGACATGGAGACCATCTTGGCTAACACGGTGAAACCCTGTCTCTACTAAAACTACAAAAAATTAGCTGGGCGTGGTGGTGGGTGCCTGTAGTCCTAGCTACTTGGGAGGCTGAGGCAGGAGAATGGCCTGAACCTGGGAGGCGGAGCTTGCAGTGAGCCGAGATGGCGCCACTGCACTCCAGCCTAGGAGACAGAGCAAGACTCCGTCTCAAAACAAACAAAACAAAACAAAACTCTTTTACTAGAATGAAAACTCTTTGAGGGAGAAACTTCTGTCTGATTTTGCCATAGCTCTTAGCACAGATTCTAATTCTGTTTATGTGTTGTGTTTGTTGCTGTTTGGAATTCATTGCTTTTAAAGGCCAAGGAAACTTGCTTTTAGATCCAAGGCTGAGAGTGCCATTTTTTTTTCTCCTAGATGGCTTTTCACCACGAAGTATAAATGTCAATGGCTTAAAGCCACCTGTAGCATTGTTTGACAGAACCATAGGCTTATGGAAAATCTCGTATGATCTGCTTTGTGTAAATTATTCTTTACAGTGGAGACTTGCTCTGTCTGCAGTCTTTAGTTTCTGTGAATTTTGGGGAGCTGTGGTGTGTGGGTGTTAAGGTTGATTTTCCATCCATCACTGGCTCTGCCTTTGATTCATTTATTCTCTCATGTGTGAATCTTTTGCAGAAGGCTCAATGCATTATGACTATAGAGACCAGACAGAGTCATAAAGTAAATCACACCACCTGACGCATGACAGTTTTTTTTGCCACTCCTGCCTTTCCTCTTTATGAATCATAGATAATCTCAGTCATTGGGATTGCTGGAACAGGGATGGCTGAAGGGGTCTTGGTAAAATGAAGAGTGCCTGAAGATACTCTTCTACCTACCTGAGGGTAAATAATCCCATATCGCAAAAGTGACCCCTGGTTGTACTTTTTGGAAAGCCCTGTTAAAATGACACATGCTAAGGAGACTTAAATATGAGGCCTTTGTTATGTGGGCGCTTAATAGGAGTGGGTTTCTAAGGATGGTCTTGAGTTTGGCCTTCGGCCTTCTCCTCCGCCATAGTCCCCATCCATCCTGAGTAAACATGCAGTCTAGGTACCACAAGTAGTGTTCTCCTGTGCAAGCACAGCTTCCAGATGTGTTGCCCGCCTCCCTTTCAGCCAGATCATCACCCATGTAGCCCCTCCTCTATGGGAATTCTGGAGCTACCACTGACATCATAATATTACATAGATTTGGACTGGCAGTGCCCTACCTGCTCTATCTATAGAGGAAAAGGAGATGAAATAAGAATTTTAATATTCTTTTTTATTTTTTGAGACAGAGTTTGGCTCTTGTCACCCAGGCTGGAGTACAATGGCACGATCTCAGCTCACTGCAACCTCTGCCTCCTGGGTTCAAGTGATTCTCCTGCCTCAGCCTCCTGAGTAGCTGGGATTGTAGGTGCCCACTACCACACCTGGCTAATTTTTGTATTTTTAGTAGAGACAGGGTTTCGCCATGTTGGCCATGCTGCTCTCGAGCTTCTGACCTCAGGCGATCTACCCTCCTCGGCCTCCCAAAGTGCTGGGATTACAGGCATGACCCACTGCACCTGACCACAATTTGAATATTCTGAAGTCTTAATATTCTGTGGCACTCACTGGAAATGGTTGAAATATAATGCTTTTAATTTAGCATGTCATTGGTTCACTCTCAAAACTACTGAAAAGCACTTATCTTTCAAGGTTTTAATGATGCTGTTGGTGAGGACGTTTGTCGTTAGTAGATAATCACATTTATTCAGCACTTTACAAAGCATTTTCACAAACTCTGAGTATTGGTTGTTATCAGTTTATTACTGAGATGCCTGTGGTGTCTTCAGGGGACAGGAGGGAATATGTTAACTTCTTGAATAACTGCTGCAGCTGTAGTTAGCCCCCTATGAGCCAAGCCTATTGGCTTTGTTACTCCCAAGGTATAACTTATTTCATATATATAAGCAACTTGACTAAGTATTAGATGTCTGTGTAAGCCATTTTCTGTCAGTCGAAACAATTTTGTTCCTCCTTATGTCTTTCTTCAGAGGTACATCTTTAATAAGTTCTGGGAAGGGAAGTGAAAAACAATGCTCGACCTCTGATACAATGTACTGTTTTGATTATGATCAGCACTTTAATAAAATTTATCGTCAAGAAAGTCTTTGGAATGGGCCCCTGAAAAGCTTGGGAAAGTGATTGATATGGTGTCACTTTTCTTAAATTATCTTCCCATGTTGCTTAAGATGACCAGGGAGGCTAACTTCACTCTTGTGCTCTCTAAGTTGAACTGTCCTGAAGTTTTAAGAAAATGAAGTGATCAGACTCAGCAGTTCAAGAATGTGTTGGTTGATAGCAGCCACTTAGACCTCAGTTCACTATGGGTTTCTGTGTACTTTATTGGTGGTCACTAAGATGCAATGAAAGGTCCTGATTTTGTGAACATTTCTGCCCACACCCTTCTTTGGTGCATACCTTTTGGGAATATGTAAAATGTCTTTCATTGTTAAAATAGCTGTTAAATAATATTAAAGGCAAAAAAAAAAAAGATAGTCATGAAAATAGTCATTTGCTTACTTCTTCGGGCAGATAGAAAACTAGTACCAGCCAGTGCAATGGCTCAGGCCTGTAATCCCAGCAATTTGAGAGGCCAAGGCAGGCGGATCACGAGGTCAGGAGTTTGATACCAGCCTGACCAACATGGTGAAACCCTGTCTTTACTAAAAATACAAAAATTAGCTGGGAGTGGTGGCACACGCCTATAATCCCAGCTACTCAGGAGGCTGAGCCAGGAGAATCACTTGAACCCAGGAGACAGTGGTTGCAGTGATCCAATACCACGCTGTTGCACTTGAGCCTGGGCGACAGAGCGAGACTTTGTCTCAAAAAAAAAGAAAGAAAAAGAAAAAGAGAAACTAGTACCAGGAAAACAGAAAAAAGAAGTGATTTGAATAATTTTAGTATGATTGAGACACATGGGTGAAAGAGCACCAGAGGGAAAAATGTCTAGTCTGATAACTTTGAAGAAAACATATTGACCATGTCTAGTTATAATAATCTTTTAATAATCTCACAGTAATAGAAAGCTTCATTATTTTCAAAACAGTTTCACTTTCATGTCATCTGTAATTTTAAAAACAACTCTCTGAGATGGATATAATTATCCTGTTTTACAGATGTGGAAATGGAGGCCCAGAAAGATGAAATCATCTGCCCCAGCTGTAATAGGACTGCCCATCCACTGAGACATAGTAAAGTATCATTAATTAATCTTTTCATCATTTTTCTATTTTTAGTCATTGTGCTCCCTCACTGCTTAATTTGTAAGTAAATCTAAGATAAAAATCTATAGTCTCCTCGTATTTTCATATTTTCATAGCTAAATTGTCAAAGAGGCGATGGCAGTGTAGTCATCAGGAGACTTGTTCTTGCCTCGAACATTAAAAGCCCTATTTAAGACTGGAGAATTTCTTCTTTGAGGGTTTTGTCCACCCATCATAAGAGATTTCAAACTATGTAATGAGTCATTTTACTTTTCCCCTTTTCTTATGGGGACAGATTCTCTTTTATACACCGTGTGGTCTACCCTCTTGGAGGTTGTGTCACCATTGTCAGTAGACAAATGCTGCCATGTATAAAAGGCTATGCCAGTTCCTACAGGCCTGTAGTTTTGCCCTTCACTAGAACTTCAAGTTACTTAACCTAATCAGGAATATAGGCATCTTTACATAGGAAGTGCACTTCTTCATCATATAGACATAGAGGTCAGGTATTATTATCTTTGGCTTCCTTTCTCAGAAATTCTTAAACATGAATGTCTGAATAAACATACAGAGAAGAGGTTAGGCGCTGTGGCTCATACCTGTAATCCCAACACTTTGTGAGGCCAAGGCGGGTGGATCACCTGAGGTCAAGAGTTTAAGACCAGCCTGACCAACCTGGTGAAATCCTATTTCTACTAAAAAATACAAAAATTAGCTGGGCATGGTGGCGGGTGCCTGTAATCACAGCTACTCGGGAGGCTGAGGCAGGAGAATCGCTTGAACCCAGGAGGTGGAGGTTACAGTGAGCCGAGATCATGCCATTAGACTCCAGCCTGGACAACAGACCAAGATTCCATCTCAAAAAACAAACAAAATATAGAGAAGAACAGAAGAACTGGTTTGAGTAGCAGAACACGACTCACACAGACATCTAATATTTAGTCAAATTGCTTTTATGTAAAAGAAGGTATACATTGAAGAGCAACAGAGCCTACCTGTATGGCTGACATTTTCAAAGAAAATGGCTAAGAATCACTTTGATGGCCAGACACGGTGGCTCACACCTGTAATCCCAGCTCTTTGGGAGGCCGAGGAGGGCAGATCACGAGGTTAAGAGATTGAGACCATCCTGGCCAACATGGTGAAACCCCGTCTCTACTAAAAATACAAAAATTAGCTGGGCGTGGTGGCACGTGCCTCTAGTCCCGGCTATTCAGGAGGCTGAGGCAGGGGAATCACCTGAACCTAGGAGGCGGAGGTTGCAGTGAGTCGAGATTGTGCCACTGCACTCCAGCCTGGCGGCAGAGCAAGACTCCGTCTCAAAGGAAAAAAAAAAAAAAGAATCACTTTGATAAGCAGAAACTGTTTCACTTGCCATCATAGAAATCTAAGCTATACTTCTGCTTTTCTACTACTAGCTTTATATAAATGTTATTTTCCTTGCAACATAAAAGAAAAATTGAGTCATGTTGTTTTATTTAATTTTTGTTGAAGAACACATTAAATTAGCTCTCACACTGTGGTATGGACTTCTTTCTCTTTTCCACCAGTGTTCTTCAGGGTGATTTTTCCAGTGGGCTTGGTTAGGACTGTGTGGATCATTGTGATGCTTTGTTCTCAGTGGGGATTTTCCAGCAAAGATGAGCTTCATTAAACAATGACTGGGTTCATGAATTTATAATTGGAGTGATTTTCTTCAAACTGTAATAAATTTCAGTGTTACCTTTTTCTGAACGCCCTTTTTAAAAGGGATTCCATAGCAAGTCTTCTGGAATAATACCTTTTATATAATTCTTTAAAAACTATAATTTTTACATACTGTTTCCTGTTAAGGCAGATGCTATTGTATCAAGAAAAGACTCAAATTTTGAACATATTAAAAATAGTGTTTCTTCAGATCTGGTGGATAGGTGATGCTCAATATATATTTGTTTAATGGAATAAAAAAAGTATTAAAGATCCTAGGAAGAGAAATTAAGTTGCAGGGATATATTGTTTGTGTAATGTCTGTTTAGCATTGCAATTTTCTGAACAGAAGGCTATCCACAACTGTTAATTCTGATCTAAGGAACTATTTCCCTTCTTAACTTCTTTGCTAGGTTATCTAAAGGGAGATATGTTTTCTCACATTTGTTTCCGTGAACTTACTTTTAATGTTGCCTTGTAGGGTCAAAACTTTAGAAATACAGCTTTCTCAGGAAACTCGGTCCTCAGATCTTTCAGGCATTATCTTCCTTTAAGCTTATTGTCCCCTTGGGAATTGGCAAAAGATTCCCACCCTTTAAAAAGACAGGAACTTGTAAAAGCCACACTTAAAAATTAATCTAAAATTATTTTTCAGGAAGAATTTATACAATGGCAACTAAATGCCCTGCAGCCAATTATGTTTATGATTCCTGCCTCATCTCCAAATAGTATTAGAGTTTGAGTCATATGAGAAAATTAATTGGGTTGGGCTTGATTGTACATGTATACGTATATAATAATGTTCTGGTTATAATGCAGTTTGAAGTTTTTCTAATTACAGCTCAAGGCAAAAATGAGAAGCATCACCTATGGGCCTGACTGCCTCTGTCCAGTACTGCCATGCCCCGTCTCTAACTACTACATTTTTTCCTATTGAGTTCTCCGGTCCATGTAGGATAAGTCCCTTCCTGAACTCAGTTTATTTTTCTAACCCTGGCTGCATGTTAGGATCACCTGCAAACTTCTAAAAGAATCCCAAAGCCTGAGCCAAGCACCTAGAAGTTCTGACTCATTGCCCTGGGGTAGGACTTTGGCATCATTATTGTTTTAAAAGATCCCCAGATGATTCCGATGTGGAACCATGTTGAGAAACACTAATCTAGCCTAACCCAGTGAGGTTACAAATGAAGAATTTCACCAGAGAGGTCAAAGTACTTGATTTCCCTCAGCGAAGAAATGCCATTTACTGGGTTCAAAACTCCCATCTGTTGACTTTAAATCCAGCAAAACAAATATGAGCAAGGTTTTAGAAAGTTTCGGAAACTCATCTGCAGAACAGAGCAAATACAGGCCTATCTAAAAGGATACCTCACAATAAAGATGGTTAAAAACCAAAACCGGAGGAGGCAGAGCACTCTTGGTGGGGCTGGTAGTGGGGGAATGGATGATTTTCCAAAAGAAAAAACACTTGACCTGGGTCTGAAAGGCTGGGTATGATTTAAGGCAGGCACTATTGTTCACTTGTTAGCCCCAGGGCCATGCTACTCCACTTCCTTCAAGGAAACAGAGGGAAGCCGCAAGTGCCTGCCTCAGGTGTGTGTCCACCCACCATGTAGAGGCAGTTCTTCAGCTCTGTCAGCCATGGCCAAAGCAGGCAGTATTTGAACCACCTTGGATCACTCCTGAGGGGCAGCATCAGACACCAGGCATCCTTTCAGACACCATTCTTGGAGTCTCTTCCCTCTGTCACGTAAACCTCACAGCCAACAGTGAAGGCACTGAACTCCTTCCAGGGGCTGGGCAGGCTGTCTTGGGGATGCTCTTCTTGACCTTAAAATCCACGTGATAGATCTGGTAGGGAGGTAGAAATTTTGGTGCTAGGAAAGCCAGCAGTTATCAGGTCAAAGGGTTTCTGATAAAAGGAGTTATTCAGCAGAAAGGTAATCAGATTATGGGAGCCTTAAGTGCCAGTTTGGGCTAAATTCTCTGAGCCACCAGCAGATTGTAAGTAGGGGAATGACGTGATAAAACCACTGCAAAGCCAGGAGTTTGTGATGGGAAGATAGGAAATCCCTTTCTTTTTTCCCCATATGGGAAAAAAAATCTAAAGATGTATGGGGAAGCTCCTTAGAGTGCCAGGACTTTCAGCATCCCCCAATTTATCATTAGGTTCTGTCCAGACCTCGTTCCGCACACGGTAACCTAGGGACACCTCTGGAATAAGGTGTGACAAAAAAACAAGGGAATAAATTTATTAATTTCGGAAAATGCCTTCTTTTTCCTAGGCCTCACTCATAGACGTTTTCCTGACAAGTCCCCACTTCAGGTTTCACAAAGAGATGCACCATCCTTTGGAATTCTGAAGAAACTCAATTTCAATTGAGCTGAGTCTCAGTGGCATGCATTTTATTACATCTAATGCCATTTTAATGTACTTGAAACTGGGGAGATGAGGGCAATTGGTACACGTGTGTAAACCACTACAAAGAGTTCATCTGAGTGTAGAAGGTAGCCAGTAGCCTAAAAACCCTGTATTTTGGAGGTTGTTACTTCATAATCTCTATTATGAAATTGGGAAAAATTATGTAATTATCTCTCTGAGATGATCTTAGAGCCACTGTTCAACAGAACTTTCTGCAGAGATGAAAATATCTTATACCTGGGCTGTGTTAAGGTTTAAGGACAGCACAGGTATAAGATATTTTCACCTTTGCAAGAAGTTCTATTGAACAGTGGGTCTAAGACCATCTTAGATGATACATGTGGCTTGAAATGTGGCAGGTGCAAATAAGGAACTGAATTTCAAATATAGATATATTTTTATTTCAGTTAAATTGAATTTAAATAGCCACAGGTGGTTCTTCGGTATCATAATGAATAGGGCAGTTATGGAGCATCATTGAAGTTCCCATTCTTCTCAAGTCCCAAAGAGGTACATTCAGGTAATTTCTTAGCACCTATAATCACTGTGGGACAGATTAAATTACTTGTACCTTTCCATTCCTGTGCTTTGGAATTATAGGCTGTTTCTTTGTCCTGGAAACCAGATAGTCTAATGTTTGTGGAAATACTCCTTAGTAGTGCACTGTAATTATAATACTTTATTGTAGGAGGATGCAGCCAGGCCTTTTTTTTTTTTTTATCATCTGTGTTTTTAGCTTTAATCTTAAAAGGATTATAAAAATAGTACTGCCTTGTGGGAGAAAAATATGCTTAAAGTCTATGAGCATGGAGTGGTAGGAATTATAAGCCGTTAAAGTTCTCCGGGAAATTTTGGGGAAAGGGAAGTTAAAGCAGCAGATAGAAGTCTCCTAGGAGAAAACTTGCCCTGAAGGGATGCTTTTAATTGGGTTCAGTATTTATCAGAAGAACCCTGCAAAAGTGGTTTCCCTGAAGGCATTTGGATTTTCCCCTGTGAATAAATTTCACCCACCTTGGTCACCTCTGTGCTGTATTCTCCTAGAAACTCACCTTTATTTGGCATGCTGTGACTTAAACCCTCCAAAACAAACAAACAAACAAAAAACCTTTGAAAAAGCCAGTGGTTTTTTTTTTTTTCTAAAATGTTAATTTCCTTTCTTTAGGCTTCTGTGGGCTTTGACTGGAAACTTAATCTGTGTGCCTGGGCCCTGCATTAGGTTTCAGTCATTGAAATTGGGCTTAATAAGAATTACTTGATACCTTAGGAGTCAGATGAGCCTTACTTTTATCTTGGGCTCAGGGATTTGCATTTTGAGAGGCTGTGCCAGCTGACTTGAGCCTTTACAGGTTTCAGCTTGTTGCAAACCTAGTTGGGTCCATTTCTCTCACTTCTGAGACCTTTTGCTGCTGCCACTCATAGCTAACATGTTTTCCATGGAACACTACTCCTTGTCCCTAATTGTCTTCTCTCCCTACCTCAGCAGTGACACTACAGACACCCAGTCATTTAATACTAGACTCATTCCTTAAGAAGTTGGGATAGAACTTTAATTACACAAGGCATCCAAGCCAGCAGTCAGGGCCCTTTCCAGTGCGATTACTTTTCCAGCTCTGCCCTGCTTCTCCTTCCAGTTCCTTCTGGGCCTTCGTTTTCAGATCTCCTCGGAAGCTGAGGAATGCAGGTCCTTTTGAATTTCTTTAGATCAGTGTTGTCCTATAGGACTTTCTGCAATGATGAAAGTATCCTGTCTATTCCTGAGGACATGTGGCTATTAAGCACTTGAAAATGGGTGGTCTGACTTGGAATTGAATATATGATTTCATTTAACTTTAGTTAATTTAAATTTATAAATCCATGTGTCCTCATGGCTACTGTGTAGCTCTAGATTATGCCCTTGACTTTTGAACAGTGTGTCTTGGGAGAATTCTCTTGGCTCTGGCCCTCCACTTTCATGAACCAGCTCCTCCCAGGGGGGAAAGAAGAACTCTCTTTGACTTTAAAACTGATTTCCTTTTATTGCTAATTTAGACAGGCTAAGCCTTGAGCTTAAAACTCTTCACCAACTGTTTATACCCTCCATACCTGGCTTCAACATGTCCTTTTTTCTCTGTGACTATATCCTTATTCTTTATCCAGCAACAGCAAATATGCATTAATTTTCTGCAGATAAGAAGGTTTCCTTTGGAACTTAAGGATGAGGTATGAAACTCGGCTTCGGAGGACTTAGGGATAGGAAAGCTATCACCAAGTGTTTATAGAGTACCAACCACCATGTGCCAGCCAATGTTTGAGATTTGGGGGATACAGAATGAATTAAAGTCCATGTGTACAAGCTAATAAGATTCTATCAACATGTCAGCAGATAAGTACAGCACGAGGGTCTGAGAACAATGGTAGATGCTTGTAATTTTAGAAGCGGTTGTCAAGAATGGCATCTTTGATAAAGTGATATTTGAGTGGTAATTGGTATGAAATCGGGATGAAGAAGGCAGATCTCTGGGTTAAGCGCATTCTAGTTGGAGGAAACAGCAAGTACAGTGTCCTAAAAACAGACTGTGCTTGTCATTTCCTCCCCTCCTCCCCCATGGTTTCTCATTTTTGCTTCTCTTTCTAAGAGTTACATTTATAGGCATACATTTTTACACTAGACATCACAAGAAATTGAGCCAGTTCACAACTCCACTGGTGCTGGTAAAAAGATTATGCTAAGATGGATAAAAGACTATGAAACATAGTCAAAATGCACTTCTCAGTCACCTCTGGCCATACGATTTTACACATCTGGGTTCTCACCCCAGAATGAGATAGGATTAATAGATAAGATTCAGTGTGGGGCAAATTTAAGGTGCCAGAGTTAGGTACATACTAGAAATTTCACAAAGAGTTGTCTTAAGAAATAGTAAGCATTATAATTTGACTTCTTAGCCAAAGGTCATTCAAAACATTTCAAAGTTTAGATCACTTATTCCATTTTTATCTCTAGTACCAAATGTTATTTCAGCACACAAATGTGGTCATTCCCCATGGATGGAAGGAGGCAGCTGTGTTCCAGAACTCTGTTGGAGGATTGCACCTTGAAGACTGTGTGCATGATTCTCATTTTCCATCTTAAAATCACTGCTGGAATCTATCTTGACTTTTCCACAGCCCATTGACAATTGTCATTACGTAAATACTGTCCTTTTTTCTCACCAACTACTGTGGCTGATGTCTCCCCTCCAAAATTTATGTTGAAACTTAATGCCCATTATGGTGGTATCAAGAGTTGGAGATTTTGGGGAAGTGAGTAAGTCATGAGTGGATTAGTCCCACATAAAAGGGCTGGAGGTAACCAGCCTGGGTCCTTTTGGTGTTCCATTTTCTGCTATGTGATGACACAGTACTGATCCTCTCTAGAGGACACAGCAACAAGTCGCCATCTCGGAAGCAGGAAAGGGGGCTCTCACGAGACATCAGAACTGCCAGTGCCTTGATTTTGGACTTGACAGCCTCTAGAACTGTGAAAAATTTGTGTCCTTTATAAATTACCCAGTCTCACATATTTTGTTATGGCAGCCAAACAGACTAAGTTACCAACCTTAGTGGGATTGGTAGGACTTGGAAGGGAGTAGACTTTTTTTTTTTTTTTTTTTTTTAATACAGAGTCTTGCTCTGTTGTGAGGCTGGAGTGTAGTGGCACAATCTAGGCTCTCTGCAACCTCTGTCTCCTGGGTTCAAGCGATTCTCCTGCCTCAGCCTCCTGAGTAGCTGGGACTACAGGCACGCGCCATCATGCCCTAGCTAATTTTTGTATTTTTAGTAGAGACGGGGTTTCACCATGTTGGCCAGGATGGTCTCGATTTCTTGACCTCGTGATTCACTCACCTCGGCCTCCCAAAGTGCTGGGATTACAGGCATGAGCCACCATGCCGGGCCGGGAGTAGATATTTTAATCACAGGAGGTAGCATCATAAAAGTTGCAGCTACTCACCACAAGAGAGACCTTTATGCTGTTTACTGCAAATAGCATCAAGGTCATGACAGCAATGAGTAATGCCCAGGAAAGGCGAAGATCAACCTTACACTTTTTCATCTAAGTGCACTGTGAGAAAGCAAGCAAAATTGCCCAGTTTAAGGGCAGATTCTCAGATTTTGTTTCAAATTTCCTGCCCTTTGTTGTCCTTTCTAGAAGCCTTAACAATACTTGAAACTTATTTCTTTTTTTTTTTTTTTTTACTTCCTCTGCTTGAAAAACATGAAGGGGGAAGTTTCAAAGTGTTTGGTGTTATCTTAGAAACCAAAGTGAATCTGAATGTGTCTTTCTGTCCTTTTTGTGTCGTTTTTCAAAATGAAAGGGACCTTTAAGTTCATCATGTCCAACCCATTTGACTGGTTGGAGAACAGGCACAGAGAGTGGTTGGGTAATTGCCCTTGAACTCAAAGCCAGCTCATGGTCGATTCAGAGCCTTCTCCACTGCAACCTGCTGCCATTCCCAGCATGGTGAATTCTCCTCCAGTAGAAGTCATATAGCAATGTTTTATAATTAACTTTTACGTGAGCAAATGAGCTCAAGGAGAGAAGATTAAGAAATATTGCTTTCCATATATCTGGATGGCCCAGAACACTTTTTAACTAGGTACTTAAAAATCTAATACAATTGTTGTTGTCCATATGCTTCTGTAATTCTTTCATCAGCTGTGAATGAAAGTACACCAGTTTTATTTCCTTGAAAAATAAGCCAAACATGATTTTATTTCAATATTTTAGAATTCCACAATCTTAAGACACATCATTGCCTTCCCATCTCTGCATGTCAAACTTACTAATTTTATTAGCATGTTGTGAAATAACACACTAAGTGTCTCAAAGCCAAAGTAGATCAGCTCTCACCTGATAAATGTGCAGGAGTCAGCGGAGGATTTGAAAATTGAACTGGATTCTCAAGTTACTGCTATTTGCCAGACCTATGCTGGTTGTGAATAATATTTCAAAACCAGATTATTTGGTTCTAGATCCTAAACACTCTTGGCAACTTTACTGTAACAATGATTGATTCCATCGTATATTTGAAAGCATCAGGGCACAGTGGTAACAAAAAATTATTATATTTCAATTTGTCTATTCATTCAAATTTCCTGAAAGGTTTTTTAGAAGTCATCAAACTGCTACATTCTTTTGATGAATAGGAATAGATTTACGAAACTCATACTTATCTTGTCATTTGTTTCCTGCAGTTTTCTTTGGTGTGAGAGAGCATTGCATGGAATGTTACCTTTCTAACAAGTGAATGCTTGTGTGGCATTTTTTACTGTCTAGAGGATTTTCGCATGTACTTCAAGCGTGTTTGCTCTTCATCATGATCCTACATGGGGCCATTTCATAACTCAGGAAATGGAGGTTTGAAGAAGTTAAGTGGCCCACAGCTAATACATGTAAGAGCCTGAATTCACACTCAAGTTTTTATCTTAAAACTCTTGGGCTTCACCAGGCTGACTTTATTATATATGTCTCCTAAAATAAGTGAAGTAATTACAAAGAACCAAAGCTTTTGTCTAAGAAACTTACTGCTTCCCCACCCCTTGTATACTTTCAACTCCTAGTAGTCACACTTGTCTTTGCCTTGTACCGGAATGTGTGTAAAGTTCTACTCTTAAACTTTTTGATGGAATATCTATTTCATTGTGGAGTATCAGGAAGGATGAGGGCTTATGTGTCACCATTGGCTTTGTCTTTTACTCGCTTTCTCTCATTGATATGATATGATAAGTTATTTCATCTCTTTGACTCTTAATTTCTCCATCTATAAAATGTTGATGACAAAATTGCATGGTGGTTGTGATAAGTAAATGAAATAATCATCACAGTACTTAGTACTGGACTAAGCATTTGGTCTGCATTCAATAAATCATGATCATGGTAATAATAATTATTATTATCACATAGATCTGATTTCTAAAGTAGATGGCCTCTAGCCTTGAACTGAAATGTGATTATCCACATTAGAGAATTACATACCTGTTAAAAATATTCATATTAGAGAGTTAAATCATAACTTTCTGCATTCTAGTTAAACCCTAATATTAGAAGAGAGAATTGAATGGGCAGGTGAAATAATCATTAATTGTAAACATTCAGGTGGCCACAGGGGCCTGGCAGGGGAGTAGGTGACATGAAGGAGTGTCAGGGAGGAGGCAAATTTGAGGACACAGAGACTTTCTCAAGAGGAGCATCACAGCTCACAGTCAGCTGACTGTTGACTTGGGATGGTGTGGGCCCACTGTTGCCAAGTCTTTTTATTTCTTTAAGTGGAATTAGAAAACCAGCTTTGCATGTGAAATCTCTGAATTTTAAAACTTGGTTTATATTTTAAAAAGAAAAGAGTTCAGGCCAAACAGAACACATCTGTGCTCTGTATCCAGCTCTTGTACCCACTATAGCAATTTCTTCTTTAACTTCTCAGTCTGTTCCCAAGTTATTTGGTTGTTAGAAACCAAGCGCCTTGGACCTCGTTATATTACTTTTTAAAGGGATGCCTTTCCCAAATATGGTAGTACTCTGGCCCTTTTCCAGAGAAAATATGGAAATCATCTGTTTTGACCAATATTTTCACATGTTTAATAAAACTGTAATTGAAAAACCTTTCAGGTACAAGGCATGCACAAGAACCCCGCAGCATATTTTGAAAAAATGAAGCAAAAGCCTCCACAGAGAAATTTATCAGTGAAAATTCTGCTCTCACAGAAAATTGATATTCGGACCTAATTCCATGCTTAGTTGAGGCAAATGGCTCATTTCAGGGGCTGATTTTTCAGATTCTCAAATAGTCACTATCTTTTAAAAATCTGTTCTTACCAGATTTTGTGTTAGTTTCTGCATTTTCCATTAAGCTGCCTCAGTACTTTGAGATAAAGAATTGTTTAAATCCTAAATGAATAACTTAATTAAAAAGCACATCTTCATTTAGACCTTCCTTATTTCCAAAGCTCTTTTGATGAAAATCATTTCGTGCATTTTTAAAAATTCCCTAGAAGAACTTAAAGATCTTGAGGAAAGGACCATGTCATATCCTGCCCCCTCTTTCCTCAAGGGTTTAAATATGAGGGCTCTCAGAAAGCAGCGCATTTTCATTTATGTTGACTAATTTTGCTGGTAAGTAACAAATTACTTTAGTTGAATTGGAATGTTATAAAACTCCATCAGTTGTTTATCATTATCTTGCCTCTATCAGTCTGTGCCGTTTACCAATGTTGTTTCGACTATCACCAAGAGAGTTATTTAATCATCTTTTATTTTCAATAATAAATTACTTCTTTGTTGCTACAGCACTCCAAGTCCTGTCAACTGAGGGAGAATTGCTTTCTCAGTTGCTATCACGTTAGGTAAAGTACCAACTTTAAAGCACTTCTCAGCAGAGGCATAAAGTTATTATTTTGACAGTTCATGAAATAGTTCTCCATTCTACTCTTTAAGTTGATCTAGTATACCATTTGCATTTATATGGCTTAACTTTTTCAACTGGCTTCCTCTTTTTCTCAGCCCCAAACCCTACATTCTGGTTTTTGACTCATCTCATAGTCCCTGCAGCCAGTCTTTGCCAGATAAAGGCACTGTTAAAGTGAGCTTTATCAATGAAAAACTTAAGAATTTCATGTATTGATGACAGTATTTACTATAAACTGCTTGCTTCTCCCCAGCTTTCAGAAATTTATTTTATTCACTGAGTCCTATTAGAGCTGAAAGAGCATGATTGAGAAAGCTACAATTGTTTCAGCTTTTTGAATATGGAACAAGTGCTAGAATTCTGAAATACTGCCTTTGGCAACAATGTGTAGATATTTCCACCTGCAAGAGTCATTTTAAATGTTTAGGTTTTGTCTCCTGTTATGTGGCCTGTATCTCAGAGAGGTCCCCTGCCACTAAAAACAAAAACAAACAAAAAACAGAAAAATAAATGAAAATTCAGCAAGTGTTGGGGGGACTCAAATTGTACTTCATTCTTCAATGATACAAGAAAGTAAGAAAAACAAGTATGCATTTTTAGGATTTATTTGGAGTCATTGGGGCTGGTAAGTGTTAAATAGGAAAGGATGCAATTGAAATTCCAGCTCAGTTATTTTATGTTTGTCACTGGAGAAAGCCAATTATTTTTCCGTTCAGCTACAGCTTGTTTCATTCTGTAGAAGACTAAAAAAACTTCCTTGTAAATTACATTTAAAAAAATTTGAGTTTAAAGCTACAGCCAAGATTTCAATTTAAAGTACCTCATTGGATGAATTCCTTTGAGACACAGTAATCATTCCTTAATCCCTTAATTTAATTGTTTGGTAAATACAAATTTATGTTTATGCAGTTTTCTTAAAGCAATCATAGCATAATACTAAATTCATGAGCCAAAATGCTAGTGAAACTCAAACCTACAAAGCTAAATTCCCTCAGTTGAACAAGTCCAAATGGGGAAATCACATACATAAATGCATAAACACACACACTCACACACACACTTCCCGTATCAGCTCTGTCTCCATTTCTGACCTCATGTTTGCATTTAAAGGCAAGTAACTGATTCACATGAGGTCGCAGTTGTTCATTTTGCCCCTCAAACTAGAATATAAGCCACAGGAGGGTAGGAACCAACCTGGTGTTTGTTTTAGATCTCTTGTTGTGTGGAGAGTATCCCAGACATTTGACATCCTTAATTGTTGGCCAGATGGTAGGTAGTTTCAGTGTGAAAATATATATATATATATGTGTGTGTGTGTGTGTGTGTGTATAGTGCTGAGCCACCACACCCGGCCCTTACTAGGTATTTTACTAGAATTATTTCCTGCTCTTTCAAGAGATTTTAGAGTATTGATTATGTCATTCTTGAAAGGTTTTAAAAACAATATCAGTATTACAAAAACATGTGCATGAAAAGGAAAATTGATGCTTTTGAGCTTATCTCTTTATTTTCTGCCCACATGGCGGTCTCCCTATTAGGTATGGTTTCTCCACTTCTGATCCTGGTGCCCAGAGGCCATGTGGGGCTGTCACTTGAATGAAAGCTGCATGCATCTGCCATGACAGAATCTGCCTTGCATTTGCTTATTTATAATGAAAACATTTTTTTAAGTACAGAAAAATAATAGAAAATTCAAAAGTAACAGAAGGGTATGAAAGAAAAAGTTGCTTCTCAACCTCAGTTTTCTACCTATTTATTTTCCTTTTACAGGGCCAAATAATGTTTGATTCTCATGTTCTTACATCTACTCCCAGAGACAGTCTACATATATAAGCATGCATGTGTGTGTGTGCACTTGTGTGTGTGTGTGTGTGTGTATGTATATGTATTCCCTTTAAAAAGCAATAACAGGCCAGGCACGGTGGCTCAAGCCTGTAATCCCAGCACTTTGGGAGGCTGAGGCGGGCGGATCACGAGGTCAGGAGATTGAGACCATCCTGGCTAACACAGTGAAACCCTGTCTCTACTAAAAATACAAAAAATTAGCCTGGCGTGGTGGCGGGTGCCTGTAGTCCCAGCTACTCGGGAGGCTGAGGCAGGAGAATGGCATGAACCCAGGAGGCAGAGCTTATAGTGAGCTGAGATGGCTTCACTGTACTCCAGCCTGGGTGATAGAGCAAGACTCTGTCTCAAAAAAAAAAACAAACAAAAAAACAATAAAAGCAATAACAACAAAACAGAAATGGTGGTGTGTCAACCAGGGTTCCAGTTGCAAGCAGATGGCACCCTCAAATTAGGGAGATTTAAGGAGAGTTTAGTAAAAGAAGTACTTACAAAGGTATGGACAGAGTCAAGGGAAACCACCACAAAAGGGGAGAAACCATAGTGCAGATACTTGGGACTAGTAATTGCTATGTTGACTTGCTAGGCCCAAAGGGGCAAGGAGAGGGAAGAAGTAAATCTTGGAAATGACCTCCTCAAGAGAACCTGTGACCTCCAAGTGAGGGACTCAGCCAGCTGGAAAAAATTCCACAGAGGGAGCCAGAGTACAGATACCCTAAATGTGCTCCTCATTGCTTCCCTTAGATACCGCTGGGTCTCCCCATTGGCCAAACTTAATGGAAGCTTGAGGACAAGAGAGCTGGTTGATGTAGTCCATAAAGATGAGCCTCCTGGGGCAGACAGTCTGGTGACCAAGGGTGGAGAACTGATCTCTAAGGGCAATAGAAGACACCCAGCCCAAGTAACTCTATACATTGGTCTCTATCTTGCTTTTTTTCTTGAATGCTATAGCCTGGGCTTCAACACTTATAAAGATAGCCACATGGAGCTGCCCCCTGCTTTTTAGTCATTGCGTCATATTCCTTGTTTGGATTTGTCTAATTTATTTTACTAGTCTTCTCTTGATGAGTGGTTAAAAAAAAAATCTGTTTGTCCCTACAAACAACACTGCAGCGAATTTATCAATGAATATAAATTTTTTGAAGTGACAGTGCTAGACAAAAGGCTATTTGCGTTTGCAGTGTTGATTGATATCAATAACATGTACTCCTGAGATGTTATACCAATTTACACCCCAGCATTATGAGAATGTTTGTTTCCCCATACTTTACCCAGCTCACTGTGTTATCTGACTTATTGATCTTTTTCAATATGAGTTAGGTGAAATATGGTATGCATTTTTAATCTGCATTTCTCTTGTTAGCAATGAGGTTGATATGCTTCGCTTTTAGAGCTTATTCTCTGGTGGGATGGTCAGGAAGTAATATTTAAAGCAGCATTTTAACACAATATAGAGAACTCATATGAGATGATATTTGTTTCCAATAAGCATTGATAATGATTTTAAATGGCATTAATTCTTCTGGCACTTGTTGAGTACTTACTATTTAAAAGCAAGAATTATAAGGCATTGTCATTTCACAGAGATTTTAGAGTATTCACTTTGTCATCTCTGAAAGGTTTTAAAGTATTATTACTACAAAAATATTTGCATAAGAAGGAGAATCGATGCCTTCAGGTCACTTGTCTCTGTTTTCTTCCTGCACACGCCATAGTCTCCCTGTTAGCTAAATGATGGTTTCTCTAGTATTGACCTTGGTACCCCAGAGACCATGTGGACTGTCAGTTGAAGGAAAGCCCCACACCTCTCTTCTCTCAAGGTATAATTAGATAAAGCATTAGGGTTCAAACACATTTTTAAAATCTAAAAAGAAGGTATTATATTAGAAGTTCCAATTAGAGCGTGCAATAGATTTTCAGCAAAAAGAAATATTCCTAAAATGTTCCTATCTTTGGTTTAATCACAAGGTGTTTATTTGGTTGGTTGGTTGGTTGGTTGTAGTAATTGGCCAAGGTATCTGATTGGCTTGGGGATGTCTTTCCTGAAGAATTATACAGGGAATCCTCTCAGATTGTTTGACTCTCTTCTTTGTTCTGGGTGGGAGGAAGTGTGTGACTGGCCAATAGCCTTGTCCCACCTTGTCTCAAGGGTCGGAGCTGCTGTTGCCAGCATCACAGGCCACAGCGGCTTTCTGCCAGATGGCTGCCTCAGTATCTGACTCGGAAATGCTGCAGGCAATTAAAAACCTCCTTTCAGAGAACATGTCTTTCAATTCTGGGCCCATATGGTGATCAGGGCCTCTGGGTTTGCAATCATTTAAGAGGTCAGGCTCAAGAGAAAAGCATATGGAAAGAACTGGAAGATGAGAAATGCCTGTAAAAAGGTGAAGAATAGGTATTTAATTTCACTAACTCCAAAATGACTGGAGAAAGGGAAACAATGATTAAAAACTGGGTTCTCCACAGCCTTCCCACTCAACATAAGGTGGGCTGGCAGCACGGCATCACCCGGGGTGGCAGCTCCCTTCCTATCTGTAAGGTCAGTTTTGTGTGTACTTGGCTAGGTTCTGGTACCCACTAATCTCATTGTTGCTGTGAAGGTATGTTGTAGATGTGATTAACAGCTAAAATCATTTGACTTTAAGTAAAAGAAATTACTCTCTATAATGTGAGTGGGCCTCATCCAATCAATTGAACAGCCTTAAGAGCAAAAGCTGAGGTTTCCCAGAGAAGAAATACTGCCTCAAAACTGCAGCATTGATTTCTGCCTGAGTTCCCAGGCTGCCAGTCTGCCCTATAAATTTCAGACTTGCCAGCCCACTGGCAATACCCTTATGCTACACCTGCAGGTTAAAAATATTCCCAAAGTACTTGTGTATTAATATTTGAGAAGCAGTACTCTAAAACAGTAAATTCTATTCACCAGTTTCCATGGATTATTCTTTGAGATGTTATTTAATTGTGTCCATTTCAGTGGCCTTGCTATGAATATATAACACTAATCAAGACATCCACAGGTGTTTGTAGAACAAATAAATTTCTAAGTTTCCCCCCACAAAAAACATTCCAGAAAACAACAGTAGGTAGATACATGAATTCAGTGATACACGAATGCATGAATTCAATAAATGAATGCATTTCTGACAAGTGTTTATGATTATTGTTAAACCTTGAGATTTTACCTAATGGTTCAGCTAATAATAGACACTATTTCAAAGATTTGGACTGAGGTCATATTCAGAATTTCTAATATTTATCTGAAATAAGCCTAAATCTTATTAGGCTGCTCATCTGACCCTCAAAGACAATAGTGCAGTTCCAGAAATAGACACAGCTAAGCAGTCAATTCATATTCTCAAGACCTGGAACCTCTGTCTGTAGGCAGTGAGTGTGGGGAAAATGTGAGATAAAATGGGGAAGGTGGTATGACCTAGAGTGAAGGTTTTGATATTACTCATGGGCTTATTTGAAGAGAAGTGAAATATTGTGGGCCATGTGATACTATCATATGCTGAGAGATGCTACCCATGTTCACTTCCTTTAGTGGATGGCTTTCTAGGTGACAGAGATTCTTATTGGAACTTCTTTCTGGAGAACTTTATGAATAACGAATTTGCCTGTTAGGGGTAGAAAATTCTCTAAAGATGGTTAGCTGCTCACAGAGAGTCCATAGGAATCGAAGTACAGTCATCTCTCGGTACCCATGGGGGGTTGGTTCCAGGACTCCTTGAGGAGACCAAAATATACAGATGTTTAACTCCCTTATATAAAATTGTGTAATATTTACATATAACCTACACACATCCTCCAATATCCTTTAAATCATCTCTAGATTACTTATACATAATACAATGTAAATTCTATGTAAATAGTTGTTATACTGTGTTGCTTAGGGAATAATGACAAGAAAAAAAGTCTGTACATATTCAGTACAGCCACAACCATCTATTTTTTTAAAAAAATATTTTCCATCCACGGTTGATTGAAACTGCAGATGTGGAACCCACAGATACAGAAGGCTGACTATATACTGCCTTAATATGAGAATATCTTAACTAGAGAGACTTGGACTAATTTAACAATCTGGATTAAAAGTAATGTTGAAGTTGGATTAGGGTTTGCTATAGGGTTAATTCGGTGGGTTTTGTATCATTGTTTAGAGGAGTATCTTTATTCCTAGCTATGCACATGTATGCACTTACTTTCCTTCCCATTCCTTTGGCTTTTTAAACATCATGTATTAAACATAAGGAGATGTTGTTTGATATCTGAGGTCGTGACTGGTAACATCTTTTCCTGTGGTTTGGAGTGCACAGATGCAATGTCCCATACAGCAAATGACTGTTACCCTTCCCTCCCACTGGCCCTCATCCCACTCTGACCAGCAGTATACCACTGTGCATGTTATTAGTGACTCTTGAGGATTCTGGGGTTGGCTTGGGATGCCTTAACTGGATCTTATGGGCCTCAGAGAATCTGCGAACCTTCTCAGATGACCTACAAATTTTGTATTTGTTTCTTTTCCCCTTTCCCCCACTCCAAAGTGTGTTCGTAAGGCTTTTATCAAGCTTAGGTGACCCCAGCAAAGGTTTAGGGTAGCTTTGCCCTCTGAACTTAACTACCTATTCCACCAGTACATATGGTATGCATAAAAGGACCTGAGGACCTATATCATATAGAGGAAAAGAATACTGGTTTAAAACAAAGGTTGGAATGTATATGACCTCAAGGGCTACCTGGAATTGTTAAGCTGGGGAGCCTCCTAGGGTCAACTAATAAGGAGTCGCTGGCTGGTGGTGAACATGTCCTGCATACAGACTTTTGAAAAAAAATTCTGGTTAAGCTGTAGCAGTGGTAGCTTTTGGTAACTTCTGCTGTAACAAGGAGAAAAATGTGGCATCCCTGGCTGGATTCTTGTGAAGTAATATGCTGTATCTTAGGCAACTTTCCTCATATACAGTGGGTGCCCAGCATGTGCAAATTCTTATTGTACACTGCTCTTCCCACCATATGCCTGTGTCTGTATGCAGTATGGTTGCTTGTTTGGCTTTTCTTCAAAATTCAATGGAAAGGCTTTCTCTCGTTCGGTCTACCCATAAAGTAACATGTGTTGTATCTCTCCAGGGGCCCCATTACAGTGGTGTGCCTGGAGCTGTGCAAATTGATGGACCTTCTCTCTCTCTCTTTCTCTCTCCCCCCTCCCTCTTTCTTTCCCTTCCTCCCTTCCTTCCTTCCTCTCTCTCTCCCTCCATCCTTCTTCCCTTTCTCTCCCTTTCTTTTAGTGGTCCTTTTTTCTCTTCCCTGTTGATTGTGTTCTGCAAGCATCAGACTTAAACCACTTGTATTTGTCAACACATCTGTGGCCACCACTGCTCCCAGCACCCATCTCATCTGTTTTCATTTCTGTCTTATCTATCACTGCTCACTCCTGTCACTATTCTCATGTTTCCAAGGTTTTGCTAGAAAAGGACTGGCCAGCACAGAGAAGAATTTCTATCTGAGGTGTGAAAGAGCTGATCACCTCTCCTTAGGTGCATGTTTTTCGCAAGGGAACTAATTCCAGCTTTATCCAGGTGCTGTCCCCTCAGCAGCATAAGTTGTATATGTGTTTGTGGTGGTGGGGTGGGGTTGGGGGGGTTGCTGTTTTGTTTTCTGCTTATTGTGTTTTTTTCCAACTAATTATAGGCCAGGGTTCTCAACCTTGGTTCCACATTAGAATCATCTGGGCAGCTTCTAAAAATCCTGATGCCTCAGTTATCTTCCAGAAAAATTAAATCAGACTATCTTGGAGTGGGACCCCTTCAGTATTTTTTAAATTTCCTCAGGTGATGGATTTCAACATGCTCTCCAAGTTGATAGCCACCAGTCTAAGCTAAAATTCTAAAATGTTGGAAGGCTGAATTTCAAGTCATGGAAATTTGATTTTCTATTTACAAACAACAAACCTTCCTAATCAGCAAATAGATGTTTGTCCGAAACATACTCTATACAAAAAATACGTATGTATGAAATAAACAAAATGTGGTTTCACTTTTTTTTTGCTTTAACAATGTTAAAGAAACCTAAAGCGTTATTAGTTGTTTCAAAAATTGATCCAAGTATAAACATGTTAGAAAAAAATACATATTCATTGTTGTGTTTCTCCCAAATTTCACACACAGTTCAGAGAGTATTTCTGCCTATATTTTTAGCTAAGTATAGAGCTCTTGGTCTGGGAGACACTGAGAATTTCAAAATAGCTTGTTACCTAAAAATAAACTTCCTGAAATGAACTTGAGGCCTGAGAGGGATGAATGGCTTTATTTTTTTCTTCTATATTTACTGTTACCACAAGAAAGCAAATCTTAAATTTATATATGTTTGTATTTTTAGAGACCCAGGAAACAGGTGCTATGCCCAAGCTATAAAGACAGTTGCAGGGCAAAGTATCTATGACAGAAACCTAAAATTCACAGGGCAGAGAGTGACTGTGGAAAGGCATTGAAAGTGTTCCTCTCTAGGCAAGAACAGAGGGAACACGAGGCTTTGCTTAGGCCTTTCTAAGGGTTATGCCTTGGAAAAGTACCTCACAACTTTCTATGGCCCAGCAACTCCTCCAGCACCCCATGTGGTCTAAGTGCTTAATGTTTCTTAGTCTAGCATGTACGTATTAATTCATGTTTGCTGGTTGAGTGCCTAGTAGCCTTGTCATACTTCACTGACTGTCCAAACTCATGTCTTAAACATCATCACCATCTCACTGAGGAAGAAAATGGGGAATGGGGTGTTACACCTTTATTTAAACTGCCCCTAATTTGCAGCATGTATTTTGCAAAGAATAGTCTGTCTTCCATATTTTATTGAATAAATGTGAATGAATATCACATTTATAATCACATTCCTCTCTAATCTGAGTGAACAAGTTCTGTATCCTATCCTACATGGCATCAAGGGCCAAACATGGACTCCTTGTATTCATCCTGTGTTCACTCATTTATCCAAGAAACATTTTCGTATACCTGCTATGTGACAGGTTCTCTTCTTGGCACTGGAGATATAGTAGGTAAATGAGGTGGAGAAAGTCTCATGGAGCTTACATTTTTGTGAATAGATTATTAGCAAGTATGCGATGCAGATAGTTCGTGCAGACAATAAAACAGAGTTGCTGTAGGATGAAGAGGTGGCATTTGATCAGAGACCAGAAAAGTGACAGGAAGCTAAACAAAGGTAATAGCAAGTGAAAGGCCTGAGGAGGGAATGAACTTGGCTTCTTCCCAGAAAGGGGCAGGAGGTTGGTGATGGCGGTGGTAAGGGAGAGGTACAGCAGGCAGATCCTGAGGTGGATTCAGCTTTTATTTGCTGCGATCGTAACTCCAGTGCCTCACCAATGCTTGGGATCGTGTCTAGGAGGCACTCAGTAAGTGCTGGTTAATCAATCGATTTGCCTCAAACACAGAGAGAGGTCAGTAGAACTAGTCCCTTGAAAAGAAGACCCTTATAGCTCTTTCAGGAGTAGGTCAGGAAAATGGCTGCAAAGTCTTGTGCCTCCACCAACAGTTCCTCCTTTTGTGTGGCATTTCTGTAAGGTTATAGCCTCCCTGCCCAGCTGGGCGGTGATGCTCGCCTGGCTCCCACATCCTCTGTGCTGCCCTCTATTTTGGGTCACCCTGACTTGGTCTGTTTCCTGTCTTATTCACCCAGCTAAACTACAATTTCCTTAAGGGTACTTTTATTTGTGGGCCCAGCACTCCGTACTATACAGTGGGCCTATCTAGGTTTCTTTATTGAATGATAAGATTTTTGTAGAAAGTGGGCCTTATGACAACCATTGACAAAAGCAAGTGGCTACTCAACCACCCCAACCCCTCACCACCCCTCACCACTGTGCAATGGATTTTATTAAAAATTGCATACATGAGGGAATTCTAGTCTGATGTGAAGGAATTATTTTGACTTTCTTCAGATTCATTCTCATGACATCAAGTTCATTTGAAATTGCGTAACATCTTCAGAAATTCATTGGCAGGCTACCTGGCAGTTGGATAATCATTTAATATGTCTTTCTCTCTCCTCAGTTAATAATGACATGATGGTCACTGACAACAATGGTGCAGTCAAGTTTCCACAACTGTGTAAATTTTGTGATGTGAGATTTTCCACCTGTGACAACCAGAAATCCTGCATGAGCAACTGCAGCATCACCTCCATCTGTGAGAAGCCACAGGAAGTCTGTGTGGCTGTATGGTAAGCAAGACTTTTAAGAAGTTATTCTTTCTTTTCCCCCTTTTACATCATGTATTCTCATAGTACACACAGTCCATGTATCTCTGTCCCCTAAATGTAAACATCTGTTCCATTTCCCTTTCCCTTAGACCATCTCTCTTTCGATTATTAAATGTAGTTTCTAGGGGTGTTCTCTGCATGTATGTGTACGTTTATGTGGGTGTATAAACGTATCATGATCATAAAACGATCATGATAAACATAAAGATCATAAAATGATCTTTAATATATAATAAATCTGGAAACTCTTTCTTGTATCAAGAAGAGGGATTTGCCACTTAGTAGTCATTTAACCGACACCTCCTCAGCACCCCATAGTGAGACCAGGAGCTTTGTTCTCCTGAGGCAGTCTCAGGTCTGGAAGAAGAGGTGATGAAAGGTTGGCTGTTGGAAAAGAAAACTACCAGCCAAAAATGGGGAATCTACTTGGAGAACCACAAAAGTAACCTATTTTTTTAGTCAGAAATCCTGGTTATATCATTCATATAACCATTGGGCTAGATATGACTTCTTTCTCTTGGCTCAGAACTACATATTTCTTTTTTTTTTTTTTTGAGATGGAGTCTTGCTTTGTCATTCAGGCTGGAGTGCAATGGCACAATCTTGGCTCACCGCAACCTCCACCTCCCAGGTTCAAGCGATGCTCTTGCCTCAGCCTTTCGAGTAGCTGGGATTACAGGTGCCCGCTACCACACCTGGCTAAGTTTTGTATTTTTAGTAGAGACGGGGTTTCACCATGTTGGCAAGGCTTGTCTCCAACTCCCGACCTCAGGTGATCCACTCGCCTCTGCTTCCCAAAGTGCTGGGATTACAGGCATGAGCTACCGTGCCCAACCAGAACTATATAGTTTTATCAGATCACATTTTCTCCTCTCTCTCTCTCTCTCTCTCTCTGTCTCACTCCCTCCAACTCATACACACGTCTCAAATAATAATTATACATACACAGTGGATACTCATGAATCATTTGATTAATTCATGGTTATAGATTGTGAGCATGAGCAAGAAATAAACAACCTTGATCTTTAGAAGAGTTGTAATTTTACAAAAGTACATAAATTCATTAATGAGATAGGACATTTTGCAGACTTATTCTGATGTTTTTAATTTGTTGGCCATTTTTAAAAAAGTAACTTATGTGGCTCCTGGCTAGTTGACAAACAAGAATATAAACCCAAATATCTCTCCCCCTTTTTTGGGAATGAGTCATTTGAGACCCCTAGACCATGTAAAGCTAGCCTTGATGATAGATCTGGAAACCTTACAAACTTCTGTACATACCAGAGGATGAACTGGTTTCTTAAGAACTGAAGGAATGTTAACAGCAAAGACTTGTCATGACTTACTTGCCAATATGATGTGATACCTGTCCATGTCCACTTCTAGGTAACGCTTTCAAAGAAAGGATTTGGACAAAGAATGTGTTCAGAGGAGAGGGACCAGTGTGGTTAGAGGCCTAGAAATCATGCTGTCTGAGGAATGGCCTGGGCAATTAGACATGGTTAGTACAGTGAAGAGAGATCATGGGTTCTGCTGAAGAAGTTGAAATGCTCTCAGGTAGAAAATATAATAAACATATTCCTCATAACTCTGAAGGGTAGAGGGAGGATCTGTAACATTTGCAAGCAGGCAGACTTGTGCTCAGCATAAGTTTGGACATTTTCACAATCATGGTTTCCCAACAGCAGAACAGGCTTCCTTTTCTGTAAGCACCAAGTGAAGTTCAGGAGAGGCTGGATGACCATATGTCAAATAGAATGCAGGAAAGATTGAGACACCAGACTAGATGGCCTCAAAGCTTCCTTCCGTGGTTTCTTAAATATCTACGGTGGTATGAACGCTTGCTTTTGCTACCCAGAAAGGCTCTTTTAATTAAGATTTTTGTTTTCCTGACCAGTAATACAAGCCTAAATCATTGAATGTGAATCAATCTCTCTAGAACAGAGGCTTTGCTAGCCTCAAAAAAATGTGAGCATGTCGAAGAGAGTAGGCTGTCTTTTCTGTGTCCCAGCTATAAAGGGTAAATACAATGAACATTATTTTGACCTGTGTTGGCCAAAGAAAATTCTCCTGTGAAGCCGGGGGTGTTGATAATGAGAAGGGGAAGTATAGGGTATGCTGTGGTGCCCTCCTTGATCCTCCTTCATGACCAAGGCACTCATTCCCTGGGAGTGTTGGCTGTTGAAGGATCACTGCTGAGCCTTCCCTCCAGTGATGGGAGCTGCCTCATTCACGTTGGACACTTTTCATGGGTAGCCATCATCCCATGGCTAATTGATGCAGAGAAACAAATTCCTGGTTATTTTGCCATAATGTGGGTCATCTTTGAAGGACCATCCCATTTTCAGAGTTTCCAAGACATTCACCGAGGCCTTTGCTGCAACCTGCATTATGGTTTAGCTTTTTCCTTCTGTGCAATACTGCTACCCTTAGTCCCTTACAGATGCATCTCCAAAAACCTCCTGCACAGAATTCTCACAGCCTCAAGGTCTGTTTCCAGGAAACCTAAACTAAGACAGAAGTCTATTGTAAAAATAGCCAGTGTGGAAACTGAAAGGCTCTACTATGATTGTAGATTTCAGTGTTGTTGTTTTTTTATCAATTTTAGTGTTTTTTCATTCATTCATTCATTCATTTAACTAATGTCAGTTGTGTGCCCATTCCATGTAAAATGCTTAAGCTATCTCCAAGGATAGAAATATTTTATAACCAAAATTATTATTATTATTATTTTTAAATTGAGAGAGAGTCTCCCACTGTTGCCCAGGCTGGAGTGCAATGGCATGATCTTGGCTCATTGAAACCTCCGCCTCCCAGGTTCATGCGATTCTCCTGCTTCAGCTTCCCGAGTAGCTGGGATTATAGGTGCACCCCACCATCACCTGGCTAATTTTTTGTATTTTTAGTAGAGATGGGGTTTCACTATGTTAGCCAGGCTGGTCTCGAACTCCTGACCTTGTGATCCGCCTGCCTCGGCCTCCGAAAGTGCTTCGATTACAGGCATGAGCCACTGCGCCCAGCCTCAAAAATTAATTTTATCATGTTGGTTCTTCTTTCAGTGGAAATTGACAACCTCTTCAGTGGCTCAGAGCAAATGTTGCAGGACAAAAAAAGAAGTCCATATTTACTTCTTTGTATTTACCTTTCCTATGCACAGCTGTATCCAAAAAGGGTTTGAAAAGTTAGCTGTGCCTGGCTATTACAGGAGTGAGTGGAGAAAGCAGTTAAGGGCTTCACCAGGTCTCAAGTATTACAGTTTTTTTCTCTCTGTGATTTTAGTTCTCTAAGTAGCTAAGAGGTAGAAAACCAGAGGCTCTGGAAGAGCTGTCCAATAATTATAGAGCAGCTTTCTTTCATGGCTCACAGTTCCTTCTTTGGCCTCTATAATCGTCACAAGGAAGAGAGACCATGCCTTTCCATGGGCACAGCATACCTTCATTTTATTACCAAAACCAAAAACAACCTACACACACACACACATACACACACACACACACAAAACTGTGGGGGCAGGGAGGAAGGTGGTGTTGTTCCATGACTACAGCTGATTTGAAGACTGCCCAGTAGCTTTGGGGTTAAAAATGGGTAGATTTCCAAATATACATCATTTGTTGTATGATCATGCCAACTTTCATTTAGTTTCATCTGGTGTCCTGATAGCTACCCTCAACCAATTATTCTGCTTGTCACTCTTCCTGTCACAGCAGGGACCAACTTAGCAAAGCCTTGCTCCTCTTGTGTCTTTCAGAATTCTAGTTTAAGAACCCTTGAGCCCCTTCACAAGCAGACACATGGACCTCCACTGGAGTCAACTCTGGGCTGCATGGATGTCAACACTGGCACCATTCCTGCCTGGGCTGTCCTAACCCATACCCTTGCCCTTATCCCTTTGTCAACATATTGTCCTTTAGTGTCCTTGATTTAAGCACTAAAAAGGTGGTATTGGTCAAAGTTGCTCTTTCTCTCATGGGGATGGCCCCACATCTTTTACAGGTGCAAGCTGTGTCTTAGCAGCTTCTTGCTTCTAGCCTGCCTTCCATTTTCCTTGCTGTGAACAGTGAGCCTTTGTGCATGGGGCAGGGAGGATTAGGGGAAAATTGGTGAGTGAGTACATGCATGCATTGGCTCATGTGTGCACTCAGAATCTTCATGGAAGATTACTCTAGTAAAACTGACTGGACCAAATTAGCCCTTCCTTCTGCTCCCTCTCTAGACAGAGAGAACGGGATTCAAGACAACAGGTATTTTGCATCTAAAAAGGACAGAGGTGAAAGGGAGGATGTCAGACTAACCTTGTTGGACAGTCATCCAAGATAGTATGTTCATGAGGGAGCAGAGGGAGGTAGATAGAGAGGTGATGCCCTTTTCCAAGACAGCCAAAGTGTTCTTTTGTTCAATTATAATAGTGGGCATTAATCATGTTGTTTAAAAATCTAATGTACACTGACAGCCAACTGAGCATTTCCTAGGGCCCAAGGAAAATGCTATGTGAGAAATTCTCTGAGCCCTGGGCTAAATTAGTCTTCAAATATGTGCTATGAAGGGATACTAAGTGTAAAAGTAGTTAGTTTATGACAGCATAAAATATTTCATCGAACTGTAAATGAAGAACACCCTGACATCCTTTTCCATTTCTTTTATTTGTTTTGTTTGTTTGTTTGTTTTTTCTGAATTGGTCCTTTCTGTAATTTGGGAAAGACTGTAGTTCTTTATCTGGGATGTTTCTTCCCGTTTTTCTCGGCAGAACCAGCTGTTGACAAGGAGTATACCCTTCACACGCAATGCTCTGGGGCCCAGCAAACAAAAAAAGAGAAACTGTGACTATTTCCCCAGGCATGCTCTTTGAAAACAGTATAGCTAGACAGGACAGATTTTGCCAGTTAAACTAGGGGTGTGATGTGAGGTTTGCATTAGGATAGAAGATTTAAAATTATCCTGAGTACCTAGGAATGTTCTTTTTTTCTGTGTCTTCCCCTTTAATGATTTAATTAAGACTTCAATTTGTAAAATTCTCCACCAGGACTGCCCCCATGGAACGCTGTCTGCTCGTTTATAATCACAAATGGGTTCCAAGAATAAACAAAGGAAAAACAGAAAAAAGTAGAAAAGCATAGGAGACTATAGGACAGCCTGTGAATACTGGAGAACAGGAACCAGCTGCCGTTGTTAGGAACAACTTCATGAAGGAAAAGTATTCCAGATTGCCTTTCTGTCTGGAGGCCATATTATTCATTTATTCTCTTTCTCTCTCTCCCTCTCCCCTCACTTCCAATGAATCTCTGCACTCTAGGAGAAAGAATGACGAGAACATAACACTAGAGACAGTTTGCCATGACCCCAAGCTCCCCTACCACGACTTTGTTCTGGAAGATGCTGCTTCTCCAAAGTGCATTATGAAGGAAAAAAAAAAGCCTGGTGAGACTTTCTTCATGTGTTCCTGTAGCTCTGATGAGTGCAATGACAACATCATCTTCTCAGAAGGTGAGTTTTCTTCTCTTAAGGGTGTGGGACCTGAGATCTGTGCCAATTTTTTGCATCCTTGGTCTGCAGTGTCATAGAGCACATTCCTCCTGTGGTGGATTCCATACAGTAGATTAGGAGCCCATTCAGCTGGTGGAAAGAGGGGCTTAGGGAGTAGCAGGATTTGTTCTGGTTCTCATCAAATATGGTTGACTGGGGCAAACATTATTATTTGTGTTTGACAAATAGTTTCTTTCACCTAGAGCAGTGGTGAGAAAAGTGCAGCCCCTTGAGCAGCCTGCATCAGTATCACCTGGGAACCTGTTATAAATGCAGATTCTCAGGCCCCACTAAATCAGAAACATAGGTGGTGAATCCCAGCTATCTATATTTTAACAAGCCCTCCCAGTAATTCTGTGCAGCTAAAATTTGGTAACCGTTGTTCTAAAGATTTGGATGGGGTTGTTTAATCTTAGAGGAGGACTTTCTTTATAACTGATGTCGTTTCTTGTACATAGTCCCAGGATTTGTCTTTAGGGTACTTGTCATCGATCCCATTTGAGAGAAACATTGAAATACAGAGAGGAAATAATAAGCCAAAGTTTACTCCTAGAGCCAGGAGAAGAGTAGATTAGATACTAGCCTCCATCTTTGAAGTTCAGCGTTTACTCAGCTTGAAAGGAAGGCATACACTATTCCCTCAATTTTTAATAAAAAGAGTATTCAGTGGTTTTTAATTACAAAAGTAGTATATGCTCATCATTAAAATTTCAAACAATCCAACAGTGTGTGAAAATTAAAAATGGAAGTACATGTCCCTCCTCCCCTCACACCCAATGCAACAGATCATCTGTATTGACAATGTATTAGATGCACACGTCTCTATCATTCATTCATATTATCTCCCACTCCGTCCTCTCTCCCAATCTCTCCCTCTCTTCCTTTCTCTTTCCCTCCTTTCATCCATCTGTCCATCCTTCCATCCACCCATCCATCTTTCAGTGCAACTATTTGATCATACTATAAATATTATTTTGCAACACTTTTTTATACCCAACCACTTTTACAATTCCTTCTAAACAAGAAAGAACACGTAGATATACTGTACATCTTTTAATTTAGTCTCGAATTTCATATTATCTCCCATGATGGATCTTATCATGTCCCTGTTGATGGATTGTCTTCAGTTTTTCCACTTAATGCTACATTGAATATCTTTGTAAAAATATCTCATGCATTTGTGCTAATATTTCTGCAAGGCAGACTGCCAGAAGTGAAATTTCTAGATTAGAATTATGTGTATTTTAAATTTGAATAAGCACTACTAAACTATTCTCCTCCTGAAAAGGATGTAAGCATATGGATTTCTGTGTACCTTCTCCAACACCGGGGATGGATAAGTCTTTTAATTTTACCAATGTGATAGTGTAAAAGTTAGTTTAGTCAACAACAGGTCTGATTTAATTAAAAAATCTTTTTGAAATACAAGTGCTGACTCTACACCCTATCTCTGCGGCCATGTGCATTCCACCTGCGAGAAGGGATGTGTCCTCATGTTTCGTGTTTGGTGCTCAGTAGCACTGCAGATCCAGCTTGTTCTCTTCCTGTGTCCTTCACCTACTGCCATTCTCCCTATCTTCCTGTCCAACATCCCCCAGGCCAATTTCTCCGTGAACTGAAGGCAGGCATGCACATCTTGTCAGGGCAACGCTTGCCAGATTACTCTTCCTTCCTATGTTCTCATCCTATAAATGACGCATTTCTCGCCTTTTCTTTTCTGTTTTTTTGTTTTTTGTTTTTTTTTGATGCAGTCTCACTCTGTCGCCCATGCTGGAGTAAAATGGCGCGATCTTGGCTCACTGCAACCTCTGCCTCCCAGGTTCAAGTGATCCTCCTGCCTCAGCCTCCTGAGTAGGTGGGACTGCAGGAGTGTGCCATCATACCCAGCTAATCTTTGTATTTTTAGTAGAGACGGGTTTCACCATGTTGGTCAGGCTGGTCTCGAACTCCTGACCTCAGGTGAACGACCTGCCTTGGCCTCCCAAAGTGCTAGAATTACAGGCATGAACCACTGTGCTCGGCCTCATGTTCTTTATGTGATTTGAGTTAGGGGGGAAATCTAAATAGTTTAATCACATGAAACATGGTAACACCTGATATTCTGACTTACCAGGTCAGCTTTCTTCAAGTAGTTTTAAAAGAAGGCCTAGGCTAAGCCAAAGGAATTAATCTCTGATAGTAGAATACCCAGGCATGTTTACTAGCATTGAAGAAACTTTTCTCTCCTTCTGTATACTGGCTTGTCTACATTAGACAAGTTTATTTCCTCCAAAAGGACAAAAGTTGATAAATGGCCTGCAAGTTGGATCTACATTTTATCACTGAATATCTTTGTCAAAATATATCATGCATTTTATATTTTGCTATGAGCCTTTCAGATATTAATGACTTCCATTTTCAGAGTATTTCAACTCAAGTGATCATCATGGGCATCCCTCATATTTTTCCTCTTACTTATTCTCAGACTTTCTTATGAAGTGAGATAATAAGCATAAAGACAATTTCTCACTGTACAGTACAGGAAGCCTTTCACAGCTGATGACTCAAATGTCTGGGTGATTTCAGAGTCTTCTAAAATGCTCCACGAGGTAGGGAGTGTCTGCTTTTTAACCATCTCTCTTCTGTGTGGTGGGATACTTCTTCCACCTAAAACAGCAGACATTAGGAGCAACATTTTATATTCTGTTTCTCCCCTTATTGCCACCATCTCTTCTTTATATTGAGGAATGAAAACTTTTTTTTTTTTTTTTTTGAAACAGAATCTCACTCTGTCACCCAGGCTGGAGTGCAACAGCACACTCTTGGCTCACTGCAACCTCTGCCTCCTGGATTCAAGCAATTCTCCTGCCTCAGCCTCTCGAGTAGCTGGGATTACAGGCATCTGCCACCATGCCCGACTAATTTTTGTGTTTTTAGTAGAGACGGGGTTTCACCATGTTGGTCAGGCTGGTCTCAAACTCTTGACCTCAAATGATCCACCTGCCTCAGCCTCCCAAAGTGCTGGGATTACAGGCATGAGCCACCGCACCCGGCCAGAATGAAAACTCTTAATGTTGATTTCTCTACTCCAAGTCCAACAAGGTGGTGAACGCAAAAGCTATGAAGTGCATTGTGGCTGTATTATTAGTAGTACAGTACTCTTGCTGGCAAGTTCCTGATCTGCGGCTACACAATGGATGATAATTATGTACATCTATCTTTTTTAATATGTAAGAAAAAAAAGTTGAGCCACAAGATCTTAAGTATGGATCTTTATTTCTAGTGCTACTATTAATGATAGTTAATATTCAGAGAAAACATACTGTCGCTGTGCAGGGAGCTCAGCGCTTTCCAAACATGACCTCATTTAATCTCATAGCCATCCCATGCAAGTGGGCACTGTTAGTATCCCTATTTATGCATGAGAAAACCAGGCTTAGAGAAATTTAACACTTTGTCTACCATCAAACAATTAGTAAGTATCAAAGCTAGGATTTATAATGGGATATGTAAGGCACTAAAACCTGTGAAGGTTTTCCTTTTTTCCTTTTTTAATTCTTTCCTTTTTTCCTCTTTTTATTTCCTTCTTTCTCTTTATATCTCTATATGTTTCCAAACATAATATATGTACAAGATAAAAAATTCAAATGCTAGACAAATTCAAACATCTAGACTAAATGGTGCAGGGATTTAACATTTGTTCCTTTTGTTGTCGTTGTAAATGAGGCTTGGTTGTCTGTAGAGGCAGAGGAACACAGTAACATCTTGACATCAGAGACTGGTGTCATAGATGCCCGTTCCTCAGAGGACTGAGATCATGGTTCTTAGAATGAAAGAGTTAAAGAAACCTTGCTGTTTTTTTCTCTGAACCGGGTACCTACCCTTAACCCTGGAATCCCTCAGTGGGGCCTAGCGCCAGTTCCCCTGCCTCTGTACAGTGACCAAGGGCAGGCAGGAGTCGAGAAACAACTAGAATGGGGCTGGGGTCTGCACTGCACAACTGTTCTGTCACATTCATGCTTCCCTCCCAGTCTCTGAAGATTCCCTTCTGCCAAAACATTTTGTGTAGAATTCTAAGGAAATCAGAATCTATCCCTGTACTAACCAACATATAAAATTCCAATTAGAAGAGAAGTTGTTTGGATTGGTCATGATGGATGGCCTGGTGACAGCTGTCAGTCAGATGAGACCTGATGGGCACCAGTACTGAAGGCAGCAGCACAGGAGGTAGGAGAGGAAGGAATCCTGAGCAAATAGCCACGTTGTTTACTTGCCAATGACATCCCCACTTTGCAAAGACATGATATGGTTATTGATCTCTCACTGAACCTGTAAGAATCAAACACAACAACTCAGTTTTATTCATTTCATAAATGGTTTCCAAGTGCAGTGAGACATTTAATTTGTGGAACACTGAGCGAAGAGGTGATTTCTGCTGGTTTAGGTAAGAGTGAAACAGTCTAGTGTAATACTCAAGAATGAGCCAGATCTCCTGGATTTAAGGCTTATTCTACAGCTTATTAGCTCTGCTATGTCGGGCCAGTGACTTGACATCTCCATGCTTCAGTCTCTTCATCTGTAAAATGGAAATACAAAGCGAGTGGGAAGTGTTGTGAGGATTGAGTAGATTAGTGCATATAAAGTGCTGGCAACATTGCCTGACATGTCACTGTCTGTTAGCTGTTAGCAGTAGTTGGGCTTTTTATAGAGGGCTGGTGACTTGTGCTTGTCTGAATGCAGGAAACCAGGCCTATGTAGCCTTAGGTCTGTCCTAACACTGAGATTTTGTAGTTGAGTGCTGACTGTGGTGCATAAACTGAGCATTCGGATACCTACATATCACACCACAAGGTTTTGGAGGGGCTCACTCTGCTTTAATCCCTGTTTCATCCAGTTTCTCTTTTTCTCCACATGCCTTCACAGAGGCAAGGGGAGCATGCTGAGTCTAGAATTTCTAATCAAAGCTAACCACATCCCTGGCATTGTTGGATAATATTACAAATTAGGCACGTTGTTCCTGTTTTGACTCAGAATCACAGCAGGAAGCAGCTAAATAAAACTGAAACAACTCACAAGTGCCTTTCACTTAAGTGATTAGGGTAATCGCAGTTCTGTACTTGCCAAAGGGATTCATTCCCTCTTCATTTTTTCCATGGAAAGCTTGCTTTGGGCCACAAGGCCTTCTCTTTGAATGACTGCGCCATTATTGGCCAAGTAGTGCTGATAAATGGTACCTGTGGGTTGTTGTGGGATTTAAGGAGATGATGCTTGGGAGCGCCCAGCACAGTAGGTGGCACACAGTAGGTGTATCCTTTCTTACTCCTTCTTCCTCTAATTAAGGAGAACACTCTACACCAAGACACATACCTCTTCTGAATAGTATAAAACATTGCTACTGAAAGTATCTAGACCAGCAGCAGCAGGATCACCAGGGAGCTTATTAGAACTGCACAACCTTGGGTCCTCCGGGGCCTATTGCATCAGCATCTGCCTTTAACAAGGCCCTCAGTGATTTGTTTGCACACTGAAGTGTGAGAAGCACTGGTGTGAACTCACCAGGTAGGGATGGAACCAGAGATGGAGGTCTTATTAACTTCATGCCAGTAACTCCCTGAGCTAATGGGCCCATGAGGAATAAATTTGGTCTAAAGCCTGGTCATTTGGAAATGCGCTAAATATACTTTACTCAGTCAGCTTGTGTAACAGAACTCTCCAGTGGCATGTGGGTCTTTTTCAGCAGTGACAATAAAGTTTATTTTTTAAATATATTCCACAAACGTTGTTCTGGTGTGGATCTTAATGTGGAGAAAATCAGACACCTTTTCAGTAAGCATTTCTTTTGTTTCTATGACCATGTTCATGTTAGTTTATTGTATTTGTATTAGTTTATCTGTGGGACTGTCCCTTAATATTTCCCAAAGCAAGAAGATATTTGTGAATGTTTTCAAGATGCATTGTACAAGATACTGTTTTGAATTTGATCTGTGGAGGAGATGTTTGGTGGCCTTGGAAATCCTTGGAGAGTAATAGTCTGGTGCTAAGAAGAGTTGGCCTGAATCAGTTCATTCCTGGGTTGTTTGCTAAGATTATCTGCTGAAGGTGGGTACATGGAAAACAAGATGGTAAGCCAAGGAGGATGAAGGGAGGCATGCCTCTGGACCACTTCCAGCTCCCAAATGACTGGATCTTGGCCATCCTGCTTTTCCTGCTAACTTAGAACTGAACTGCTTATTCTAGAAAATGAGAGGCACTGGGGCCATGTAGGAAAGGGATAGCATTGGACCCAAGTCCTAGACTTTCAGTAGTTTGTTTGCAGGACCAGGGTCCCACCCCTTTTCCAATTGAAATGTAGGCAAGGTGGCGGCAAGCCCATGGCCTAGGCTGTGGGAACTCATAGAACAACCATAGTGATGATCACTGCCTTGGATTGCAGCCTACTCTGAATGTGCGCACCTGTGCTAACTACTTTCAGGTGTGTTGTCTTGTTTCGTAGACTCATTACATTTTTATGATGAAGTGAAACCCGTGAATTGGCTCCTCCAGACTTTTCATTTTAATGACAAAAAAATGGGTCTCCAAAGAGGAGCTGGGATTTTCCAAGATCTCATCGTTTGTTCCTCACTTTTTATCCATAGGAGAATCATAGAAGAACCAGATAATCTTGTCTCTTATAGAAAGAATACCCTTACCCTTCCACATTCCCGTGGTGGTGGTGTGTTTGCTTTTTTATCAGTCTTAACCCACGGGAGGCTGCACACCTTACATAAGAGGCTACCTGTTCTGTTTGCCAAACAGCAGCCCAAACCCATCACTCAGCATGTCCTTGGCAAGAAGCACAACCTCAGGCTGACACTATTTCCATGTCCATGAGAAATGATGTGTATAAACAGTGGCCAGTAAGATGCTCATCTGTTGGGAAGACAACAGAGGGCAGGGCTGAGAGCATGGCTTCCCTGCTGATTACCTGTGTTCAGATCCCAGCTCAGCTGTGTATAAGCTCTTGGTTCTTGGGAAAACTATTTGTTTTCCTCTCTGAAAAATGGGAGTAGAAATAATGAATACTTTTAATAGGATTATTTTGAGGATAAATGTATTTATTTATGTAGAGAACTTGGCACAGCACCTGGCACAGCATGAGCACTTAATGAATTTTGACTGTAAATAGTTATTACTGTTCCACTAGATTCAAATTTCTTATCTTTGGCTTTAGCCGGATGAGTGAGGAGATTTGTACCAACGTCATATATTCTCCTCTTCCCTGAAAATTCCTCCACCTGAGTCCTATTGAGGTGCTCTCCATTATAAGGAGTCCTGTGAATCAAAGTGGTATGTTTACTGTAAAGAATGTGGAGGATGCGGTTCACTGCATGGTATTGTTATCTTCATGAGGAAGCCAGGAGACATTTATTTTGGCTCTCTGTTTTAGAAAGGTGTTCTCCTCATGAGGACCTGTTTGCCTCTGATCTTAAGGACACTTTGAAGCATACCGAGCAGGGGTCTGCAAACTTCTTTGATAAAGGGCAAGATAGTAAATATTTTCAGCTTTGCAGGGCAGAGTCTCTGTCGCAGCTACTCAACTCTTCTGTGGTAGCAGCCACAGACAGTGTGTAAGTGATTGGACGTGGCTGTGTTCCAGGACAACTTCACTTACAAAAACAGGGCTCAGGCCAGCCCCTGATAGAGATGTTCATGGTTTTTGTGTTTCTCTCTCAAATGCTAGCTACCAGAAAAGCTTAGAGTCAAATCTGAATCATGCTTCTAGCAAATATGCACCTACACATTAAGTATACTAATATCACTCTTGCTTACCAGTTTTTACCCTGTTTTCTCACATTTATATTCCATTTGTCATAATTATAGCTCCTATCTTGACTTTATCTTCTTTCACTGTGTTTTTGTTGTTGTTGTTGTTGTTTTGGGGAATGGGATAGGACTGTAAGTAAATAAGTCAATTATATCTTGCTAGCTTAGAAACCAGGACTTGAGAAACCACTTCTGACTCAAAGTTCAATCTATGTGGTTAAATAGGGAAGCAGACCATAAGATGTACGCCCAGTGGTGCACGTTGCTGACTCGCAAGCTATGTACAGGCTTTAGCAGTTAGTGTGGTGATGTGTGCCCTCTAACCTGAGATGTTGAGAGAGGGGCAGAGAAGAGGATTTCTTATAGCCACAAAGTTTCATTCCATCCTCTCTCATTGTTGTAGCATTTCTTTTAAGTGAAAACAGCCTTTTTGGTTTGCAAGCCTAACTCTGGCAGGAAGACAAATTATTTTTTTACAGTATCAGACACGCGGTTTCCTGTCTATGTTTAACTTGCTAGCAGAACATCTCAGCCAGCTGGTTCCCTCTGGACCCATTGTGTCCTTAATGTCGTCGCTTTACGCCATCCACCAAGCCCACTCTGTGTACTGATCACATGCCTTGAGCATTTTGTTGACTTCCGTTGCTTTCTGAGTAAGGGAAGTCTTAGAAATGCTGCCCTCTTTCTCCCAAATCTCATTTTGTGTTTGTTCAGCTCCAACACCAGGGACCTGGCTTCTTGGGGAAATGATTAGTTCTTGCATGTAAGAAATGAAAAGAGTAAATGGTGTTTTGGTAGCTCTGGGGGATTTTAGGTATGCTGCCTTGGAACTGTGCACTCACGCCTCAAAATAGCTGGCTTTCCAGCTGTGCATTTTTGTTTCAAAAGAAACAAATCAGATTTACTTTCTGGTCTAAATGCAGAAGAAAAAATAAGTGTGGAAATATGGTTGAGAAAAGTTGTTAGAAGAGGAAGAAAATTATGGATTAAAGTTGCTAGTCTCATTCCTGAGAAGAGAAATCACTTATTTGAGGTGATGACTCAGAGCTGAAGCAGCCTTTGGTTGTGAACCAGCCTTGGTTGTGAACCAGCCTTGGTTAGAAAGCACACTTGGAATTCATCAATATGGCCCTATGTCTGGCCAAGGAAATAATAAACATTTTGCATGCTAGAGGACACTGTGACTCAGTTGAAGGAAGCTTAGAATGTATTTGAACTGAATTAAGGCAAAAGCAACTCGCTTTTCAAGATTTTTTTTTCTCCTAAGTAGCAAAGTAAACAAAGCTGCACTGAGGCCAGATGTGGTTTCTGGTTGTGAATATTTGTACTCTAGAACCTCATTCTGGTATGAATCAGCAGAGTGGAATCCAGTATGGACACAGGCTGTCTCAAATTCCATCCACTGGATATGAGTGGCCAAGAAAGCAATCGGACCCATACTGCTGGTGCTGTAGCAAGGTTCTGGTGGTTCCTCTGCAGCCTCAGGTCTCTCCCACTGCGGCCTCCATGTGTTCCATAAACTCCACACCCATGAGTAATGGCAAGAAGGGTCCACTGAGACCTTTTGTTGCTTTGCAAGTGTCTCAGTGTCCCACCGGGGAAAAAAAGGCTCAGGGAGGTAGCTAACCACTGTGAAATTGACTTTTATTTCCACCCACGTATACTCCAGAGTCTGTATTCACCACCATTTGGACATCTGGATGACTTGCCTTTGGAAAGTCTTTTTTTACTCTAAATTGCTCCTGCATGTTACCTGTTGTGGAAAATATCAATTTTGCCATTACAAATTATACTTTTTTTTTTAAAAAAGTTAACTTTTAGAGAAATAATTTATATTTGCTTATCTACTTTTAAAAATATACATTATATATGCCTTTTGTTGCCTAATTAGAGGGTACAGTTGGTTCCAATGTCAAGAACAATTTATCTGAAATTTAGTCATTAAAATTATTTCCATGTCTTTCATTTTCCAGGCCCCATCCTATTCAAAATACCTATTTCTTCCACCAGGCTGATGTAGTCATGCTTAGCCTTGGCTGCACACTGGAAACACCTGAGGAGCTTTAAAAACTACTCATTAACTGGGTCTTACTCCTGCAGTTTCTGACTTAATTGGTCTGGGGCCTGGTATCAGGTATTATTTTTTAATTCTTCAAGATATTTTAATATGCAGCCAACATTGGGAACCACTGGACTCAAGACAGTTTGTTCTGCCAAATCTTTTTATATTTTTCATCACGTTCCCCCCGTAACCTGGAAAGGGACGGTAACAATTAAAGAATGGCAACTACCACAGGAAGGAGCCAAAATTCTGCCTTCGAAGGTTAGAAGAGGAGAAAAACCAACCTGTTTTACCCCATCCATGGAGGAATAACAAGACTCTTTAAGAGGGAATATTATTTTGTTTTCTACAACAATTTACAAGCAATTGCTTTAGAACAAGGTCAAGGGTCTCACTGGCAATAGGCATCTTAGCTTTTAAAACTGATTAAATTATACATTAAAGGAAAGCACATTTTAAACCTTAATGTGTCCAAAAGGTTGGATGGCAAGGTTTGGGTGCCAGTGCCTTGGCAGAGACAAGGCAGGGACCAGGGAGGCTGTTTGCATGATTTTAGGAGGTGAGAAACTCAGGTGGGAAGGAATTGCAGAAGCCTGTGGTTCACCTGGAAAGCCAGAGAGAGAGAGAGAGAGAGGATGTATTTTGGTGACCTAATAGATATTGTGAATAATGAATATGCTTTTCCAAAGCGATCTGGTCTCCCTGTTGGAGAGTATCCCGAAATAACTTAAGAAATGTACCTTGCTTTCAGGTTTCCTGAGAATATGAGGGCCCCTAGACAGAGTACAAGGTGTAATTCAGCCAGCCAGCCAGAAAAAGAATTAAAGAATCAAGGCAGATGTGGGGATCCTAACAAAACCTAAGCTTTTAGTAGTCAGAAGACTGTAATAACACAGAAAAGAAAATGAAAAAAAAAAATCTTGCTCCAAAGAACATATATCAAGTGTGGAAACTCTCTTTGTGGAGGGACAGATGTGTCATCATTTCCTGGACAAAGCCTGGTACCTTGTAGGCACCCTCCTAATGTTGGTTGCCCTCCTTTTAAAGTCAGAGCAAGAGAAGTAGCAGGAATCTATATCCTAAGGAGGAAGATAAAGGGTGAAAAGCACAGTGGAAGGGATGCCTAAAAGAGCAAAGGCTGAATCAGGGTTTTAATGACCTGAAATGACCAATTTTCTAAAACTTGACAGGTAGATGTAAAATCAGACATATAGGTTCAAACAATCAGTTGCAAAGGAGCACTTATCAAAGCACTGGCTGGGAATCTGCTCATGTGATGAAGACCCCAGGGTTTAGAGGTGAGTTAAGGTCATTCTGAAATCAGGATGATCTGGCTGAAAGAATCGAAACAAAACAGAAAGAACAAGCCATCAAGAGCCTTAAACTCCACTCGGTGGAAGAGGAGGTGAGAGTCCTGCTGTAATCTTTGCTACACAGATTATATTCCAAGTATTATATCTGTGTCTATCAGAACACATGATGAAGAATCTTAAATAGCAAGTGTGGATAGATCACTTTATCCTTAGAAAAAAGGTCCTGGCATTTATTGGGTGCTATATGCTAGGCAGGCTGATTTTAGGGTCTGATAAATATGTCAGACTTTAGAGTCTCATAAATATATCTCTTGAAAAGTAACCGAAGAAAACATGGCTGTTCAACCTGAAAATGAAATGATTTAGGGGATATGAGTTTAATATCCAGCAGGAGTTTGATAGTTCTCATCCCATAGAAAATGGATTCATTTTGTTGCTTTTCGCTTTAGAGAACAGCAGAAGGACCAGTAATAGAAGTACACAGAGGCTACATTTGACTTAATGTAAAGAATAATTTTAAACATATCCCAATATTTAGACTTTATCCCAGTATATCTGCAGTTAGAAATATTGTGATTTGATTATGGAATGATAACAAAGGAATGGTGTCCTTCTACCATAACATTTTCAAGCAGAGGTTTTACCTCTACCTCTCATGGGTATTCTAGAAAGAGGTTATCATACTGGATTACAATACATGCAAGGCTTTTCCATCTGGGAGAGAGATAAGAAGGAAATAATACAAAGGAGACTGTGCCGTGGGATAGGAGAGGTGGAGAATAGCTTTGTTCTGAAATATGTGCAGTTGGAATAAAACAACCACATTGATTGGAGAGAAGACTTCTTTCATCATTTGGGGAAAAAATACTCTCAAAATATATCCAGAATGTCAAACAGTGCTGTCAATAGCTAGAAGTTAAATTAAATCCTTCATTGCTAGTGAGCTTACTGTCCTTTTGTTGTTTAATTGAAATGACTTTTTATTGTTTGCCTAAATTGGTGTGCTTTTTACTAGGATGATGGATGGGGAAGCATATCTCATTCTACACTCCTCCACCAGTTAATTGACTAGAAAATTATCATGGAGCATTTTCTCATTGGCTAGTGCTGAATACAACTGTACCAGAGCTTTGCAAACATTTCCACTAAGAAATTTTTTGTAGGAGGAAAGCATCTCTATGGCAGAGTACCAAAGAACTTTACTTTATTTTTGCTAAACTCTTTAGCAAGAATAACATTTACCTCTGAAACCTGAATGTGTAAATGAATCACTGAGAGAACTTTTAAATGCAGATTCTGATTCAGTTAGTTGAGGACGGCGCTAAGACTCTGCATTTCCAGTAAGTTGCCAGGGGACGCTGATGGCTGCTGGTCTGCGGGCACACTTAGAATAACGAGGTGACAAGTTATTCTTTATGTAACATGCCAACAAAATTTTTAAAGGTGCAGAAAATGATGGCAAGATCTTTGAACTCTGCAGTATGAAGCATATATGTGAGTGCTTAGCTTTCACTCTCTTTCTGTGTGTGTGTGTGTATATAGATACTCAGACACAGATACATTCACATATATACATCTAAATATATATACAGTACAGTCCATATTCAGATTTCCTCAAGGTTATGGGTCTATTGTTTAAATTCAGAATCCAGTCAAGGACAACACATTAAAATTGATTGTTTTGCCTCTGCAGTGTGTTTTTTTGGTTTTCATGACATTGACTGTGATTTGAATAGGTCAGACCATTTCGTTTACTTTATAAAGGCACTTTGTAGATTTGTCTGATGATTTGATTAATTCAGATTAAACATTTTTATAAAGATTCTGGTGTTTTTATTGTAGGAAATTTTTTTAAAACAGTAGTTCTGCAAAAAAACAAGGTTTTCCATTTATATTCAGTCATGTTAGTAGCAAGACGACTACAGATGCATACTTGGATGATAAAACAAGTTTAAAAGCTCAAGAAAATGATAACTATAAAAGCCAGGAATAGTGATTCCTTTTTAGAGGAAGGGAGGGATCTCTGATTGAGTTGAGGAACATGAACAGACTTCTGGGGTGGCCAGCAAAATTATATTTTCTGACCTGACCAGTGGTTACAAGAGTGTTGATCTTATAGTAATTCACTAAGCCAGACACTTGTTTTATGCACTTTTCTACATCTGTGTTTTATTTTGGAATGAATTCTTTTTCACAAGAGAGAAATCAGAGTAATTTCTCTAATTTTGAAAGACATGCCGTGCTCTTGGGCTAAGTATATTATTTTAAATACCTTTAGGAGAAAGGAAAGAGGAAGAGAGGGCTAACTTTTTTTTTGGGCGGCGGGGGTGGGGCGGGGGGAGATGGTCTCCTTCTGTTGCCCAGGCTAAAATGCAGTGGCACCATTATAGCTCACTGCAGTCTTGAATTTCTGGGCTCGTGATCCTCCTGCCTCAGCCTTTTAAGTAGCTCAGATTACATGCCCACACCACCACATCCAGCTAATTTCTTTTTTTTATACAGACAGGGTCTCAGTATATTGCCCAGGCTGGTCTCAAACTCCTGAGCTCAAGTGATCCTCCCATCTCAGCCTCACAAAGTGCTGGGATTATAGGTGTGAGCCACCATGTCTGCCCCCCATTTTTTTTTTAATCATCTGAGTGGCTTCAAAGCTTTTGTTCTTTCCATACCACCAAGCTATCTCCTTAACAATGAACTCTGAGATCCATTTAATAATTCTGAAAATTTCCAGTCACTTTTGTCACTCATAGAGGCCAGACTTAGTTGCAAATAAGGAGCCATTTGCAAATGTCAGAGTCTTGTTACATAAATATTTTTTTTAAAGACAAATGTCAAATTCTTTTTTTTTCTGTCTTCCAAAGATAAATGTTAGTATGCCATAAAAAAATGCAAACTGGCAGAAAACCTCAAGGGGAAATCCTGTGGTATACTTTCCTTTGGAGTGATTGAAAAGTAAACAATTTGTCTTATAACTTGAGTATGCATGTGCGCACGCACATGCACATGTGCGTGCGCATGCACACACGTTGCTCTCAGCCTCTTTTATGTCCTTTGTTATGCCGACACTAGTTCCTAAAAGGAACTTAAAACTGAACCTAATTCAGTATTTTAAATAAAAGTCACTTGATTAAAAAAATAAAAACGTTCAATTAAGGCCAACTTGGTAAATAAAATCATATGTGGATCAGTTAATGTGTCTTGATAAAAAGCAAATCAACATAGCTGAATTTGGGAGATAGGCTCCTACTTTAATATTTGAAGTAGTTTGGCAATTCCTCCACGCGATAAAGGAGTTTAGGGCAAAAATTTAGTGGGATACTAATTTATCCGAGCAATAGAAAGGGACACGGATGACAGTTTTTCGCACACCTTGGTGTATTAGTACACTAATGAGCCTCAGATGCCAAGAGAGATTCTTGTGAAGCTGGCAGTGAAGCTCTAACCACAAGGATGTTCACATGCCAGCATGTTCACCTAATGCAACTGGCTGAGATCCAGAGAAGGAAACTGTGCTAAAGAGAGATAGCTGAGGGGAAGGAAGAACTTCCTGTCTCAAGTCATGTTAATTATAACATTAAAATGACAGCATTCATTTATTGAGTACTTACTAGGAACAACTTTTACTTAACAGGAATACTTATTTACTAAGTAGACAAAAATGTTGTAGAAGCAACCAAGTTTCAGTATCCTCCTCTGTAAAATGGGGGTAAGAGAATCTAAAAGTAGATCATATTTACAAAATAAATTGCCCAGTGCCTAACCCAACAAAGCACATCGTATATGAGTTATCTTTCTTATTGTTACAAGATTTCGAAGGAGGGCTTCTCCTCATTCTCCACTGGGGAGCCCCCTTCCCACTCCACAGAAGCTCCGACAGCATCCGCAGTTGTCCATGTGCAGCACAACAAATCAAGCCAGGCAGATCTCCCACAGGCACTAGTTACCAACTTCCTAGAGAAACCCATCAATCTCCAAATCCCTGCTCTAGCAAGTCTTGGAGAAGAGACTAGAGCCCAAATGCCTTCACTCTGCCAAGGGAGCTTCCCTTTTTGTGTGTCTGTGCCACGGACTTCTTGAAGTAGGGAAGCCTGTGGACCCCTTCTCACTGTGATGTTTTTTAAATGCATAAAATAGAACACGGAGTATTTCAAGAAAACCAATTACATTGAAATACAATGATCAAATATTTTAAAAATGAATTTGTGTTATAGTAATATATATTTCTATAATAATGCTTTAAATAACAATAGCAGCAGATCTAAACAATTGAAATGTTTAAAGGATGAGTGTAAATCACATGCTGAGATGTCTGCAACAACAAACTCATAGGTACAGCTAATACTAGGAAATATTAATTTTTAATTAAAGGTTAGAGAAAATAAAAAAGATGCAATTTTTGCCCATTCAAATTCACAGACCCACTGAACTCTATTTATCGAACCCAGGCTAAAAATGTTTACTATTACAGCCTCATTTTTTTATGGGCCTTGGATAAATTCCACCCTTATTTTTAATGCCCTTCAGAGCTATATCTAGTTCAATGTCATTACTATTCATGGAAGGTCCCAATAGTGCGACAATTATGTTTTGAGCTCTGCTAAGGTCTAGGCCATGAGAATAGGCACCGAGAAAAGAAAAAGATTTGGGGGTTCTCCTTCACATAAAACTTTTTATTTTCTGGCAGGAAAAAGATGCATATTTACAGAGACACTACTAAACTGTGGTTCTTAGTTCAGAACAAAGGAATATAATCCCCATACCCAAAATATACTCCTTTAGACACATTATACAAGAATTGCCAATGTCACTTGGTGGATGGCTGTAAAATCACTTAGTCCAGGCTACACTAAAGAAAAACACTTTATCAAATTGAGAGCTTACATAAAGTCATTCTTCCCCTCCCCCCCACCCCCACCCCCCACTCCTGCCCGCACAAACACAGGGTCTTGCTCTGTTACCCAGGCTGGAATGCAGTGGCAGGATCATAGTGTGCTGCAGCCTTGAACTCCTGCCTCAAGTAAAGTAATCCTCCTGCCTCAGCCACCCTAATAGCTGGGACTGCAGGAAGCACCACAGTGCCTGGCTAATTTTTTTTTTTTTTTTTTTAAGTTTGTGTAGAGAGAGTCTCACTATGTTGCCCAGGCTGGTCTCGAACTCCTAGGCTCAAGTGATCCTCCCGCCAAAGTGCTAGGATTTCAGGCATGAGCCACCACACCCAGCCCAAGGTCATTGTCATTCTTAGTTCGCTGTCACCAATATGAAGTTTAGAGATCAGGTATGGAGTTGAGATCAGAAGTCTCACCAATCAGGCAGTGCTCATTGTAAATACCAGCTTTGCTGTTGCCTAAATTTATCATCTTGGAAAATTACTTAAACTGTCTGATCTTTAGCTTTCCTATTTGTAAAATGGGGTTTATAATAATAGCAGTTTCTACCTCATAGGGCTTTTCTATCAATTAAACTTAAATATTCTATAAAATCCTTAGCAGACATCCAGGAACTTAGTAAGTGTTCAGTTTATGAGTTTCTCTGTGACTGCCGGCTGATGAAAAGAAACATTTCCTGTTGGTCTCCGACTAAAGGAGATGCTGGCTTGTACCTACACCAACAGCTGTTGGGTTTTCTAGTAGCAACCCAAGGGTTAATACTGCCGGAGGGTGTGGGTGGCTCCTGTTTAGATAAAGCCACATCCCAAAGCTTCCTTCCAGCCCTGGTTGCTATTGTTGGAGTTTTTCACCACCTCTTTGAAGTTTCAAGATTGACAGATGTTATTCAAGAATTCCTCCCCCTCAAATTTTGTAAGTGTAAGTTTTCTAAAGAAATAACAGGAAATTTTAGGAGAAAGTAAAACTTTGGTTTCTGACATTGAACTGGGGATTTCTAGAATCTTCTTCAGTCAGTGGCACACATAAACTTAAGGGGATTTCTGTTTTTGTGTTTCCTTTAGGCTAAAAAGGAATTGAAATTAGCAAATACAACTGTTTTTATAGATAGTTAGGAATTATAAAATTATCCATGATGAATCAACATTTCATTTGGACGTTTTAGTGAATTAAGGACACAGCTAAGTAATTATGCAGTTAATATTTAAATTTTTTCAAATTGTATTTCTCATATGTGAAAAAAAAATTGACTACATATTCACATTTGGCCAAAGTGAAGTCTCTCCAGATTCTGCCAATGAGGTTATGAAAATAACACCTCTAGAACAGGGGTCGGCAAAGTTTTTCTGTGAAGGGCCAGATAGTAAATATTTTAGGCTTTCTGGGCCAGATCAGATCTCTGTTGCAGGAACCTCTTAGTTTTATTGTTTTTTAAACAACTCTTTAAAAATGGGGGGGAGTCATTCTTAGGTCATAGGACTATACAAAAGCAGGCCATGGGCTCTTGAGCCATAGTTTGTCAAACCTTGCTGTAAAATATAAAAAATTTGAGAAGTATCATTCCACATAAGTAATCATTCAGCTTCTAAAATAAACGTTTGTTGAATACCGTAAATTGCCCCATTCTGCCCCAGGCGCTGGGTATATCATGGTGATCAAAACAGATCTGGCCACTACCCTGCTTTGTCAGGAGAGAAGCAATCAGATAATCAAGTGGATTTGTGATTATAAGACATTCCGTGTAGTTATAGACACAGAGAATGGAGACAAGTGGGTACTTCAAGCAAACACATTCATTGGATACCACATATAATAGAGGTGGAGTTTCAGGGAGGGAGCATTGTGGAAGTGGTAAGTCTAAGTGGAAATGCCGACTGCTGCATCGGCTGTTGTGTTTGAACATTAGTTCATCTGCCCCCTTATTTTTGTTCTCCAAGTTTATACTTTGCTGGACAACAGGACAATCCATACATCTCCACAAGAGCATCTTTTTTTTCTTTTGCATTCAAATCGTTCTGTAATTGCTTTGTCCCACCCCATTTCTGCCCTACTCTTGCCTGTTCTTTGTCCCAATCCAAGCCTCCCAGTGTAAGAATTTGTTTTTAAGAGTCAATCACCAAATTTTCTCACTTTCCCTATACTTTTAAAATGCATTCATGTATCTTTCCAAAAAATGGTAGTTTTTTTCCTCTTGGTTACTGGAATTCCGATATCTTGGGGTTACTTCTCTGGTTACTAAACCCAAGATTTTCATCTAGAATATATAGTCAGTGGAAGTTGGCATTTCCATTCAGACTTAGCTTAAGAACAAATAATTATATTACACATAAACCTTAAAAATTGGTATGTAGGCTGGGCGCGGTGGCTCACGCTTGTAATCCCAGCACTTTGGGAGGCCGAGGCGGGCAGATCACGAGGTCAGGAGATCGAGACCACGGTGAAACCCCGTCTCTACTAAAACTACAAAAAATTAGCCGGGCGTGGTGGCGGGCGCCTGTAGTCCCAGCTACTCGGAGAGGCTGAGACGGGAGAATGGCGTGAACCCGGGAGGCGGAGCTTGCAGTGAGCTGAGACTGCGCCACTGCACTCCAGCCTGGGCGACAGAGTGAGACTCCGTCTCAAAAAAAAAAAAAAAAAAAAAAAAAAAAAAAAAAAAAAATTGGTATGTACTAGCTTCATTTCTCACTGTTTCATTAGATGAAAGTATCAGATGCTGGGCCAGGTGCAGTGGCTCACACCTGTAATCCCAGCACTTTGGGAGGCCAAGGCAAGCAGATCACAAGGTCAGGAGTTTGAGACCAGCCTGGCCAACATGAAACCCCGTCTCTACTAAAAATACAAAAAAAAAAAAAGTTAACCAGGCGTAGTGGTGCACACCTGTAATCCCAGCTACTTGGGAGGCTGAGGCAGGAGAATCGCTTGAACCCAGGAGGCGAGGTTGCAGTGAGCAGAGATCGTGCCATTGCACTCCTGCCTGGGTGACAGAGCAAGACTGCATCTCAAGAAAAAAAAAAAAGAAAGTATCACATGCTGAAGCAGCTATGTTGACTGGGGTATATAACCTGGGGTTCATCATTGTGAGCCAGGAAAATTTAGGACATGAACACTCACGAGGAGTTTAGGAGTGAAGGTTTAATAGGCAGAAGAGAAGAGAAAGAGAAACAACTCTCTCTATAGAGAAAGGAGTCTGCAAGCGGAAAGGGCGGGCTGGTGGTGAATATGCTGGCTTTTATACTCTGGTTTGAGGAGGTGGTGTCTGATTTACATAGGGCTCACAGATTGGTTCAATCAGGTATGACGTTTACATACTGCATGGGGAAGACTGGTCACCCCACCCTAATCTTATTATGCAAATGGGCTTTCCAGTTGATCAGTGCCATCTTGTCTACTCTTTATTGTACACATGGCTGACAGAGAAGGGAAGATGGAGCTGCCATCTTGAACATGTCCTTAGTTCCTGCTGGCATTCACCCGTGCAAGCTCTCAGCTTGCCTATGTCTGAAGCTCAACTTTACAGGCTGCTCTTTGTTAGAAAATGATGTGGGGCTGCTTTTCATTAAAAAGAAACGCCTTACTGAGGACTTCCATACCCTTACTATCTGCCCAAGTAATTTCTTCTTAACTTCTTTATCAGTACCATTTAGGTGATGGGTTCCCTGTGAGAGAATTTGGTTATAGCCTCATTCCACCTGGACTATATTCTCATCACTTTTTTTTTTCTCTTCAAACACCTACTGTAGATGAAAACTGACTAATGAATAATCAAAAGATCCTTCTCTGACATGGAGTTTGGTTCCATACCCCCTACCCATTTTTTTCGTTTCTATTCCCCAGGTGCAGAGTAGTCAGTATGGGATAATTGCTCTTCCTTAGGTAGATCATATATTCTTTCTCCTTAACATAGCACTCTTTCCACTCATCGCTGACTTTTCCCATTCTTCAGAGACCAATTTAAAGGCAGTTTTTTGATACTGTGCCTTCCATGTTTCTCTAAGCTTTTCCACATTCCACTAATATTATAGATTACATTGTACATTTAGCCCCTATCCCAGATGCCATATATTGCTTACTTGTATATATGCCCTAAGTCCTCTACTGAGGTACTCTCTGAAGGCAGTGCCATGCCCATCATAGACACTCGGTAGTGATATATTTAATGAATGATTCTAGGATCTGAGCATGAAGCCTGCTCATTAATGGGTACTTTGGAGGGCAGATGGATGACACATAAAGCAATAGAATTCTGGCATATTTGCCCAATGAAAGCAGCCCAGCACAAGCTCCCATTGAACTAGAGCTGCCTTTTGCTGTCTCCTGCCCACTGTCTGTTTCTATTCATGTCCTTCTTCCAAAGAGGAAAACTGTTTCACCAGAGCCAACAAGGCCAGCACATGAACCAAAGTTTGATGCACAAGATATTATAGTTAGATATCTGGTGCTAAGGACTCTCCTTGTCATCTCACAGGAGCCTGCTTTAGAATTCCACGTCATAAAACTGCAGCATTTCCATTTTTAACTTATTTTACCTTTGTGGCAATGTTTCCATTGTTGCTATTAAATATTTCAGTTCCATGAAACTATAACTCACATGCACACTGAAAAGAGGAATGTTGGGTGGATGTAAGATAGCTGTCCAAACAGATCCTTTCCACGGACTCCTCTCCATGTCACCCATGGGCCCAGGGTAGCCTGAATGCTGATCAGAGCAGAACAAGTTGGAGTTTGAAAAAGAACAAAGATTTTGGTGGAAACTGGCACGCTCTGTGTTTTTACCAGATATCATACATGCAGATATTTTGAAGGCAGAAGCTGTATCATTTTTTTCCATGTTCCCAATGTCCTGAACTTAGAGTAAATGTTTTGTGCTTTTATTTGGCAATATTGAGGACCTACTGTGTGCTAAGTGCAGTTTACAGTAGTGAAGAAGACATGGTCCCTTCCAGCATGGAGTTCTCTGTCCGTGGGGGATGGCAAAAGTAGGGAAAGATAGATGTGAAATCAAGAGGTAGAGTCATAGTTCATTTAGTTTAAGTTGTACTGAATTGTTACCTGGGAAAAATATAAGGTGCTATGAAAATGTATAAAATAAGACAACTTTCCAAGTTTTTCTAGGCCTCTCTTAAGGAGTGACATTTAAGCTAAAGTTTGAAGGAAGAGTAGGAGATGTCGAATAGATGGCCAGAGGCAGGGAAGACTGAACGAGCATGCAGTTGCATCCCTGAAATAAAATTAACAATATTGTATCTACAAAAACTATGCAGATGCTAAAACCTATAGATGCTCAGGCATGAACCCACTTCCTGACCGTACTTACCTACCACATCCAACTCCTTCTCTCCTTGTTTTGTTTCCCCATCAGAATATAACACCAGCAATCCTGACTTGTTGCTAGTCATATTTCAAGTGACAGGCATCAGCCTCCTGCCACCACTGGGAGTTGCCATATCTGTCATCATCATCTTCTACTGCTACCGTGTTAACCGGCAGCAGAAGCTGAGTTCATCCTGGGAAACCGGCAAGACACGGAAGCTCATGGAGTTCAGCGATCACTGTGCCATCATCCTGGAAGACGACCGCTCTGACATCAGCTCCACGTGCGCCAACAACATCAACCACAACACAGAGCTGCTGCCCATTGAGCTGGACACCCTGGTAGGGAAAGGTCGCTTTGCTGAGGTCTATAAGGCCAAGCTGAAGCAGAACACTTCAGAGCAGTTTGAGACAGTGGCAGTCAAAATCTTTCCTTATGAGGAGTATGCATCTTGGAAGACGGAGAAGGACATCTTCTCAGACATCAACCTGAAGCATGAGAACATACTCCAGTTCCTGACGGCTGAGGAGCGGAAGACGGAGTTGGGGAAACAGTACTGGCTGATCACTGCCTTCCACGCCAAGGGCAACCTACAGGAGTACCTGACGCGGCATGTCATCAGCTGGGAGGACCTGCGCAAGCTGGGCAGCTCCCTCGCCCGGGGCATTGCTCACCTCCATAGTGATCACACTCCATGCGGGAGGCCTAAGATGCCCATCGTGCATAGGGACCTCAAGAGCTCCAATATCCTCGTGAAGAACGACCTAACCTGCTGTCTTTGTGACTTTGGGCTTTCCCTGCGTCTGGACCCTACTCTGTCTGTGGATGACCTGGCTAACAGCGGGCAGGTAAGTTAGAGCTAATGCTAGATCCCCTTTACCTTGAGTCTGGCCTCATCCTACCTCTTGATCCATATCTCCTGGCTCTTATCTCAAACAGCCCTGTGCTCTGGACACTGGTCTAGGGAATCTAGCCAAAGTAAGGAGTCTGCCTTGAGCATGCTTTGCTCTCTCCTGCCTGAGCATTTTTGCTAATGGACAGCATTTCTCCTCCTGTCTTCAAATCCTTCCCAATTCAGCACATTTTTTCTTCTTGGATCAATCCTCATTTCTCTTCCAGCAAATGTTTTTTCTTTGTTTCAAGCACTGTTAGTACTTTACCTCTACTTTTCCCTCTCTTATGGTTGTACTCAGTCCTTTCTGCTCTATACTAGCTGTAGTTGTGTTGGTTTCTTTGTATTATTCTTTGTATTAATAGCATCGAGGAAGGCAATCTCCCTGAAGTCCAAATCTACATCCACATGGTCACCCAAGATATCTAGCACAGTGCCTTGAACATTGAAAGTAAAATAAGTACTTGTCGACTGAGTGAGCACTTCCACTCTTGAAGCAGTCTCACAGATTAAAATGGAAATGTTTTTGGCTAAGAAACTATTGGAAGGTGATTCGAAATCACCACAACATCCCTTATAAATGACGAGCCCAGTGTTTTCACACAGTGGAGTCTGTGGAGAGCAGCACTGTCTTCTTTAGCCAGGTGGCAGGACACACTTTGAAGCATTCAGTTACTGCTCAGTCAACCCTGTGTCCATGGCAGCGCACACAGTGTTGAGGTAAACATCGAAACATGGACAGACTAATGTGCCAGAGTAATGAGACATGCAATGACCTCTTGAGAAGAAAAACTTTTTTCTAATACATGCCAATAAGAAACATTCCTTGGAATGATAATGTCAACTCATTCGGCTTCCCTAGATCCTTGGGAAGGTAGGACTTTATTGTTATTTAATCAGTCTATACATACTACAATACTAAATATTTAAGTGATCCATTCCCTGGAATATTTTTTTCCTTTTTCATGTGGATCCCGTGTTTGCATATTATCAGTCATAGAGATTAGCACAGGCCTAAAAGTCAAAATAAAACTACATGGCCCACACGTCGAAATTATAAAGTGATCCAATTTGGTCTTTCACTGTGAAAATGCTTTTATACAATTTAATTTAGTAGAGATGTTATGCAATTGTACTATATCCTTTGCACACTGGAATGTGCCATGAGATAAACAAAGATTAAGACTCAGTCCTGAAGTGATCAAAACTGATAGCAATTATTATTTTTACCATAAGTCTTGGAGTTGCAGGAATAAAAAAAAAATTCAATTTTGGAAAGCAAAAATAAACGTTTAAAATATCACAAATATTGTCTCAGGTTATCTATAAGGATGTTATTGAAAAATGTGATGGCATAAGTCATGGGGTTAGATAAGGCAGCTCTGGGGTTTGGCACTTCCTTATTTTGGCATGCTTTGTTTATAGTCTTTAGAGGGTTTTCAGGGAGAGAACATCTATTTTAAAAAATAATCACCTATCTGTACCTTTCTGTGCATTTCTCATTCTTTAAAACAGCACTTTGATTTTTTAAAAAAATCCTCTGCACATGTCAGGGGCCACCATCAGCTATATTGTGAAAATAAAAATGCAGCTGGAATTAAACGATGGGCCTCACTGTCTGTTTTTGCTATAGGTGGGAACTGCAAGATACATGGCTCCAGAAGTCCTAGAATCCAGGATGAATTTGGAGAATGTTGAGTCCTTCAAGCAGACCGATGTCTACTCCATGGCTCTAGTGCTCTGGGAAATGACATCTCGCTGTAATGCAGTGGGAGGTATGTATGGACCAGCATCATTGTGTAGTGGTAAACTTGACTTCAAAATAAGATCGTGTGTTGCTTCGAGCATTATTCCAGGGGTTACAAAGCAGTTATTAGAGCTAGTTGAGATCTGATATTACACAACCATCCCAGAACTATTTGGGGTTATGCTAAACAGCCTAGGTTTTTAAACTTAAAGCGACATTTGGAGCATAAAGCTTTGTATCTCCTTTTATAAAGCTTTGTGTAATTACTCTTCTCTTGACACATCTCTTCACAGTTATTTAAATATCTGGCAAGAGATGAATACTAATAAATGTATAAGAATTATCTCATGATCATGTGGATAATATTCAGATAAGCATCTGATTTCTTTTACTTAGTGTTTTAAAGTTTTTCAGAATTATGTCTGGGAAAAAGATTTGATTCAAAATTTACTTTTATGGACATGACATTCTTTTATTGGGAAAAAAATCATTGTCTGAGATATTTGTTTAGGTTTTGAAAATTCTAGGAAGAGGTTATTGAGGAAGGCCATCCTCTTACTGCTTAAGCCTGCAAGACTGATTAGGAGACTAACTTTTCTCCTGAAAAGCCCAAGGTGTCCAGCTGGCTTGCTCTTTTTCTCCCCAAGTTCAGCCACCTACTGTTTTTTTTTCTTTTAGGATCATTTTTCCCTGAACCCACTGTCATAGCCTCCCAGATGCCCTCTGCTATGTCTTCTCAGCAGGTTGTGTGCTGAGTCCTTTTCACTGTTAGAGGCTGTTACTACTATTGACCATGAGACTGTAGATAGGATGGGCAACAAACATCTGGGGTGCCAGGGTGAGGCTATTGTTCTAGGAAGTATTGTCCCTTGTTGTCCAGGAGGCAAGAACAGTTGAGGTCTACATTACTATACCCTTTCCTGACTCTCTTCTCAGTACCTTGGAGGGCAGATGCATGACACATAAAGCAATAGAATTCTGGCATGCTTGTCCACTGAAAGCAGCCCAGCGCAAGCTCTCACTGAACTAGAACTGCCTTTTGCTGTCTCCTGTCCACTGTGTGTTTCTATTCATGTCCTTCTTTATTTCTTAGGTGAGACAGGGTCTTAGGTCTCACCTGAGAAATCTGTGCACCCAAGTTCATCCTGATTGGCTGCCAAATGAAGCCAAACTAACTCCCTTTTTTTTTTTTTTTTTTTTTTTTTGTGACAGAGTCTCGCTCTGTCACCCAGGCTGGAATGCAATGGTGCAATATCGGCTGACTGCAACCTCTGCCTCCTGGGTTCAAGCAGTTCACTGTGTTGATCAGGCTGGTATCGAACTTTTGACCTCATGATCTGCCCACCTCAGCCTCCTAAAGTGCTGGGATTACAGGCGTGAACCACTGCGCCCAGCCTCCATTCCATTTTTAACTTTTTGTTTTGTGATAATTTTAGACTTACAAAATAGTTGCAAAAATAGTGGAGTTTCTATATACTCTTAACTCAACTTTGCCTGTTGCTAATATCTAACTTAAACCATAGTATGGCTATCAAAAACAACAAATTAACCTGGATTCAGTGATCTTAATTAGTCCATATACCTGTTTGTACTTCCAAGTCCCCAGTAACGTTCTTTTCTGAAACAGTATCTAGTCTAGGGCCTCGCATTGATCTAATGTGCATGCCTCCTTAGTCTCCTTGACCTTGTGACAGTTCCTCAGTCGATTTTTGTCTTTTGTGACCTTGACACTTGTAAAAAGTTTAAAACAGTTATTTAGACTCTCTCTCACTTTGGGTTTCACTAATGTTTTCTCATGATTAGATTGAGATTACATATTTTGGGCAAAATTACCACAGAAATGATAGTGTTCCTGTCTTCAGTGCATCATATCAGGGGGAATAAGATGTCCATTTGTCTGGTTATTAATGTTAAATTTGGTCCTTTGGTTAAAGTGGGACCTGCTGCTATTTGTCCATTTGTAAGTAATACATGCCTTTGACTTGTTTCTAAGGATACCAAATACCTGTTTAGCAAAGGTACTAGAACTTTCTTATTCATCATTTACCCACTAATTTGACAATCTATGACTAATTCCTGCCTAAAAGAATTATTACTATAATGTTTACTTAAGGAAGATTTTCTGTTTTTCTTGTTCCTTCTGTATTTATTAATATGCATTCTACTTTAAAAAAGATCTGTCTCTTCTGTCACCATCCCCTGTTCTTCATTTACTAATTATGTATTTATATCAGCAGGGGATTTTGGATATTTGTTTTATTATATGAGTACCCAGTATTGTTATTATTTATTTTGTTGCTCAGGTTGCCACAGCTTGGGTCACTGGTCTAAACTACCCAACATTTTGCCCAAGGCAGATTCAATTGGCACCACTGCTGGCTCTGATTCTTCATCCTGTTCAGAATGTGCACAGCCAATTCTCCAGCATGGGTCCAGGTCACCCCCTCCCATCCTGCACCCTGCTGAACCTCACGTGTTTTCCTGAGACCCCGCATGGGGATGGCACTTCCTATCTAGCTGACATAGTTATTATTTTCTAGTTTCTTGACCGAGATTTCTTCCCCCAAAACACTTCCAAAAGTTGACTTTCTTTTTCCTTGCACAGTGAAATTTGTTTAACCAAGTTTCAGCCACTGAGAATAATTTTCTGCTTGAAAGCTTTGACAGTTCCAAAATGAATCTTTAAAAAGCCAGGTATGAGTTGTATCAAAGACAATGCTGTTGTCACTGTCAGAATAAATTTACCTAGATTTCAGTATCATTCCCTGTCGTTTCAACCCTGTTATTCTATAAACATGAGCTAGAGATTGTGTCTCTGTCTTTCCCTCTGTCAGTGCAGCCAGCTTATTAAGGCCCTAGGTGAGCTCCCAGCTTTCATTGTTATCACTGACTAAAACCCTTGCCTGTTGATATTTGCTGAGTGTGGAAGAATTTAAGCTAATGAGGAAGAAGTTCACCAAATTTTACGAGGTCTAAAAACAGTTACAGTATAAACAAGTTTTCCCAAGGAAGGAACAGGATCTGGTTTATTCAGCTAGCCTCATAAAACCTTTTATATCCTTAGGATAAGAACAGACAGTCCCGGGGAACCGGAAAGAGGCCATCCCAGTTCTCATTTCGTTTGATCTTAAGCCCACAGTCCTATTTCTCCCATCTTTGCTCAGGCTGCAGACACCAAGATTATTTATCCATCCTCACGTTTGTGCTGACACAAAGCCCTTCGCTTGATTAAGTGTGTGAACTCACGTAGTAAGCTCCTTCTCCCACCTTGACTTCTTCTTTTAAAAGCGTTAGTGGCTTTTGTTTGTTTCTTTTTGGCATGTCTCAAAAACCTTAAAGACAGATTTTCAGCCTAGTCTTAGTTTCAGAGCCTTTTCTTTTGCATTCAAAAAGTCCTTTGGAAAGTACACGAAGCCTGAAGACAGATGGATTCCCTCCAACTGCATTCATCTTGATGTTGTCCCTGCTGTAGCTTTTGCAGAAACACAGATGGAAGGACAGGTTTTGACCTCAAGAAGCTTGTAGTCTACAGGAAACAGTTGTTTCTTTCTTCTCCCTTCTTTTTAAAAAACGTACACATGCAGATATGTTTCTTACTTTACAAATTAAATAAATAACGAATCCCCCTGTTTGATGTTAGACTTTAATTTTAAGGTATAAGGAAGAGGGAAGGATGTAAAAGGTCTTTCCTTGAGCTTGAACTTCTGCAGTTTGCAGTACAACATATGTAATTGCCATTTTTTAAAAATCAGCAGTCTTATTTCAAAAAAGGGAATGTGTAATATGCTTACCTTTGTATGATGAATCATAGATGGACAGTAAATGGAACCAGATCTCCAGGATCATCTTCTCTGTAGGCTCTGAGTCTGTGTGCTTGTGGGATCATGGATCAGGGCCACTTCTGTGACATGAAAGGCTTATGATCTGACCCATCGAGCCAGCTACCAAGCACCTGCAGAGAAGCCTACTCAAGAGGTATGGTCCTGCGGGGCACGGTGGCTAACGCCTGTAATCCCAACACTTTGGGAAGCCGAGGCGGGTGGATCATGAGGTCAGGAGATCGAGACCATCCTGGCTAACATGGTGAAACCCCATCTCTACTAAAAATACAACAAATTAGCCGGGCATGGTGGGGGGCGCCTGTAGTCCCAGCTACTCAGGAGGCTGACGCCGCAGAATGGCATGAACCCGGGAGGCGGAGCTTGCAGTGAGCCGAGATCATGCCACTGTACTCCAGCCTGGGCAACAGAGCAAGACTCCGTCTCAATAAAAAAAAAAAAAAAAAAGGTATGGTCCACCTCGACTGTGTGCAGAAGGATGGTGGGATCCAAGTCTCCAGTGAAAATAGCTAATCTACATGACAAGTGTAGTGGATCTACCCACTGAAGGAGAGTAAGTGTGGCTGCTTGGATTTCTTAGGCTGCCATTGGTAATGTGGATATAGCACCCCCTCCTGTACTGAGAGAGTCCCTAGTTGTATTGATACTTTTTAAAGCTATGGAACATTAACCTCTCTGTTACCAATTGTTAATGAGCTGTTGCAGAGGTGACTATTTGTTTTACTTTCTTGGATGTTAACATTACACTACTCACTACCTGAAGAAAAATGTTCTAAGCAGCAGAAGATCTAACTGAATGAAGTAGGATACAAGGATTAGGGATAGAAGATTTCACAGAAAACTGTGAAGTCTCACCTAGCCTGCCTTTAAGTGACTCATAAACATGGATATTAAGGCTCCAAGCTCACCTCCACGCCACATTCTCATTCTGTGTTCATCAGTTCATCATGATGAATGTCTTTTAGGTCTTACCTCCAGGCTTTGTCTCACGCTATTTACTGGCACTGGAACACTTAACTAGTCTGTTTTTGACAGGCAAGTGTGGTTCAATTGTGATAAATGCTTAGGAAGGGAAGGCAGTGAGCTCAAAGGACTGAATGCCCAGGTTGGCTACAGGGAGTGCAGTGTTAGGATCAGGGAATGAGACTTAGGTCAGCTCTTAAAGGAAGAGGAAGACTCTGGGATGTCCTTCTGAGTTACTTCTTTATCAGCCAGTCTCCCCTCAGTGCAAGGGAGCACAGGGAAAACAGAGAAAGAACAGCACTACACTGGAGAAGCCTCACTTTTATCAGGTGAGAAAACATAAACAGATGATAATAGAGCTCTTCAAAAGCCAGGTGGTACAGCTTCATTTAGCACAAAATTCTACCAGGGGCCTCAGGAGATGTGTTGCAATTAGGTGAAGAGAGTGGTCAGAGAGAAAGTCTTCTTGTCAAAAGTACATTTGGTCCAGATAAAGAAAGCCATAAAGGAATAATTACCACTTCTTAAGCACTTGCTCCAGACATCAACTCATTTAATCTACCAAAACTCTTTGAGGTGTGTACTGTTATTAATCCCATTTTACAACAAGAAAACTGAGGGCTCAGGAAGTGCAAAAGTTGTGGAGCCAGGAATCAAAGCCCTGTTGTCTGACTCTGTAGCTCACGGGCCTTAGTATTCCTGGTGTACTGCTAGCCTGGCCAATGGAGAACGTATTTAAAAAATAGTAGCTATGGCCAGGTGTGGTGGCTCACATCTGTAATCCCAGCACTTTGGGATGCCGAGGCAGGCAGATCATGAGGTCAGGAGTTTAAGACCAGCCTGGCCAAGATGGTGAAATGCCATCTCTACTGAAAATACAAATATTAGCCAGGCATGGTGGCGGGTGCCTGTAATTGCAGCTACTCAAGAGGCTGAGGTAGAGAATTGCTTGAACCCGGGAGGCGGAGTTTGCAGTGAGCTGAGATCACACCACTGCACTCTAGCCTGGGCGACAGAGTGAGACTCCGTCCCCACCCCCCCAAAAAAATAGTAGCTATGATTCCTATGATCAGTATGGATAGGATAGTCAGAGCTACTCTGTGCATCCTGGCAGTGGATATGAAGCCTTCCAGCAGAAGCTGAGGAGACAATCACATGTTTGAGGAACATTCAGTGATGGCCTCACTTCTCTGGGTGAATCCTTGTTAACAGAATCCAAGGCTGTTAATTTGTGTAGCATGTTACAGTATTGATGCCTTAAAATTTGAGATAACTGTTTTATCTTTATTTCCCTAAAGATATATTTATTCATTCATTCACTCAAAAAGTGTTTATTGAGTACCTATTGTGTCACAGGCATTATTTAAAATGCCAGGGATACAGCAGTTTAAAAAGCAGTGTCTTTCTTTGAGAGACAGGAAGTCTAGTGAAGAGCCAGTATTTTAGGGACAGGTAATGAACAAAGAGATATGTAATATAATGTTGGAGTTGGGTGGGGTGGGTGGGATGATTTTAGAAAGAAAAATAGACTTGAGGGATAGATAATGAAAGAGGCTGTCATTTCAGACATTTTAATCCTCTGAAAGAATACAAAAGAAAAAAAAAGAAAACAAATATTTCAGAATTGTTTGAAGTAAGAACAAGACAGGAGGAGGTGATTGGTGTGTTACTGTTTTATGAAAAAGGAGAAAAAGCTTCTTCATGAAATCGCCATTCAGCAAGGACAGCACTGGAGACTGGTTCTCTTTTACAAAGAAATCTCTGTCCCAGGCTTTCAGTCTTTTTGGTGTTCATGCAAGTGTTTGTGTGTTGTGTGGAAGGCGGGTGAAGGCGGTCCTGTTCAGGGCCCCCTTTGGTGAACACAGCAGGCAAAATACTCTCGTCATCCCCAGCCAAACTGGCCTACAAGCACACTGACTTCCACATCCCTAGCATTTAGGCCTTTGAACAGAAGCTGACACGTAGCAGCCAGCTGAACAAGTATTTAACGAGGAGCAACACAACTCCAAGAAGGGCTCCTTAGCGTATTGTCAAGTTGCTGCAGCCTTGTGAGATGGAAAAGAAAAAAAAAGTGCAAATGAACCAAAAAGAAAGGGAAGGGGGTGGGGGAAGAAAGAGAGAGAAAAACAGGAGGTGTTGGAGAGAGGGCTGAGGAGATACCAGGATTGAAACACTTCATTTTCCTGGATTTCAAGGGAACACAGTTTGGAAAGCAGATATGAAAACTCGGGGGTACTGCTTTGGGGAAAACCATCAACAACTTTGCTGCCCTGTTACGTTGGGACTACAGTCAAAACAGCAGCTGTGCACCAGATGCTGACTTTCCGAGGAATACCATTGCTGTCCCAGAGACCTGCCCTTTGAGTGTTGCGGAACTGGGAAGAGACAGGCAAGCGTAGTTTTCTCTTAAGAGCCTTTTGAAACAAATTAAAAGAAGCTGTGAGGGCCGGGCAGTTGTGGGTGGCTTCCATCAGTGAAAAGACTGCAGAGAGAGGTGGCGGGAGGGAGATGGAAAGAAGAGAAAGTCGTTCTCAAGCAGTGAAATAAAGAGGTTTTTTAGAAAAGATGCTGTTGGAGGCACTCAGGGAAATTCTGAGGTGTTCAGCCCCATCCGTGTGGCTTCAGAAACAGTCTGAGGGTGAGACAAAGACTTGGTTTGATGAACTAATTCTGCTGTGTAGGCATAAGTCTTGGGTGGAGTGCCTCCGACCCTGGAACAAGAATTTGAGTGCAAGTGGTTTATTTGGGAAGAGATTGCAGGAAATGCCAGTAAAAGAATGAGGAAATGAGTCAGGAAAGGGAAGGAAACCAGTAAAGGATATCTTATCAAGTGAGTTACCACCGTGGGCAACTGGAGTATAACTACGGGCAAAACACACACCTCATGTCATACCACCTGACTCAAAGGATGCTGGGTGTTTATCTTTCCAAATCCCATCAGTCTTTGCTGGAGGGCTGCTCCAGGCCGACCTGGGAGGGTTCACTCCCCAGCCCTCCTGCCTGTTCCTCCTGGAGTTGGGCCAGCCTAACCGGAAGAGCCGGTGCAATGGGGCTGGGAGGTGGTGGTGCAGCTGGCCCTGCAGCATCACAGTGAATAATTGTGGGGGGCATATGTGACTATTCTTATTTTGTGGATATAAGAAGTGAGGCACAAACTCTTGGCATCTCTTTTCTAAGTCCTCATGTCTACTTTTTAAAGGAGTCAGGGCAAAGACAACAAATAATGCTTACTATGCATATTGTTAGCTCTTCCACTTTTGAAGTGCTAAACTCAGTCATACTCTCTAAGCCCTGCACTTTTTTTCTTAGAGGCAATTCCAATATTTTTTAAAAAGGTGATTCTTATTATAGGTTAGCCAGGTGTAACATTTTCTCTGGACTCGGCCCACACAATCCTGAACTTGCTTTCTATACAGTTCTTCACAAAAGAGAGGCCCAAGGTCAAGCATCATTTGATCAAATGTGCAAAGAGGAACTGCATTAATTCTGTTGCCAACTATGCCCTGATCTGATGCCTGTAGTTCAAATGAGATTCTCATCCTTACCTCACCTCCACCACCAGTCACATCTACTTCCCTAAACCCAGAAAGGACAAGTGTTTGGGTTTAATGTGGGTAAATAATACCAGCTAAGGAGAGGGCTGCTCTTTGTAATTGTTTTTTTTTGCATAGCTGGTTTAGAAATTACAAATAACAACCATCCAGTAGATCCCATAAGGTTCCCCTTCTCAAGGTTGTATGCCGAGGAGGGCCCCATCAAGGCAGGGAGGGACACACTTGTCACGTTTGGGAAGGGCATGTTCATACCGGGGACTGCCCCAGCTGTACTTGCTCTGGTTAGGGGAGAAATCTCTGAAATGCTTGGCAGAGATGAGCAAGCATGAAAGCTTCCTAAAAAGGCAAAGGCAAATTTCTTCAGAGTAACAGTAATACAGTGCGCAATTCTAAATGCTCTTCCTGGAATCCAGTGTACTCTTTGGGCCTCAGTTTTCTCAACTGTAAAATGAGGATGTTGGATCCCGTCTCTGAAGACTTTTTCAGTATTCTTTGTCTGACTCATTTGAAACCCTTAAAATACGTTTAATAACTTGTGTTCTTTTTTCCTGTGTCAAAATGCACCTCACATTCCTTAGGAAGCATTTAGGGCAGTGTTGCCCCAAGTGTGGTCTTTGGAAGGTGCTGATCCTCAAACTCTCTATTTCAGATTTGCAATGTAAGGACAGAAACCAAGATGTGTTTAGTACCTTTAATAGCAGTTTGATGTTGCCACAACACTCAAGTGGGATTCATTTTTCTTGTAATTCATTTCTACTGTATTTTACCAAAGCCTTTCTTCCCAATGAATTGAGGGCAAAACATCTGGGCTTTTATAAAAAATCAATTGAGAAGTGCTCATTTATAAGTAATAAGGGAAAAATTTTAATCACTTTTAATCTCGCTATTCCACCTAAGCCACTTTTGTGAAAGAAACAGTGGTTATGAGTTGGGGAGAAATTTGCATTTCTTTATACATATTTGTTTAGTCATTTCATAGTTTTAATCACATGCATTTTCCAAAATAAAAATATTTTAAGCACCATCATGGAAAATAAATAAGTTACACAGTTTGGACCCAATGATTTTGCCAAAGTGGATTAAACATCCCAGTCTCCAGCTGCCTGAAACCCTGGGGAAAAAGTTGGAGTGTCAAAGGTCTCAGGCCATCAACTTGTTGCCAATCACCAGCTCTGTCCAGTTCCCCAGGACTGCCTGGGTTCTGTTACATGAGGTCTCATCCTAGGAAGGACCATTGGTACCCACCTGGCTGGCAGAGGGCTTTCTGCTTTCTAACCTCCTCTCACAGGGTTCAGGCTGTCTCTGGCCACGCTCTTCCCTTCTTCTGCTGAGTCAAAGCAAATATCTGAGGCATTCTGAGGGACACTTAGAACTGAGGAGCAATTAAGAAATGCCCTCCAGGAGGGAATGGCCTCCATGTCATCCCACAAGTCCTAATGGAGGCCCTGAGAATGGCATTGCCTTAATGGCCATAGTAGGAAAAACAAGCAACGTTGCCTGATCACTGCATTGAATATCAAAGATGTTAACTGAGAGGCACATGTATACACACTGCCAAACATTAAACCATCTTCCTACACATTGCAGGGCATGAGAAAAAAAAAAATGGTCCAAAATGAGAGAGAAGGGTAAAGAAAGAAGAATTGCAAAAATCCGTAATTAGAAAGAAAAAAGCAAACATGCATTTAGCTGTTTTGGAAAATCTATGTTACATAAGTAGGACATTTTTCAGAAGTTAAAGAAACGTCAGCATAAATCATGCACACACTGCAGATCCCCATCCATACTCCTAATCTGAAAAACTGATATTAAAGGATTAGAGTATGACAGTTTGGGTCAAATGATGATCCTCCCTCCCCAGACTTGTCTATTTTAAGCTTAGGAGGAGGCAGAAGAGCCATAAATTCTCCCAGTGGGGCACAAGGAGCCAGTCCTTTTGCCAGCACCTTTCAGACTACCCGTGACCTCCCTTCCTTTTGAAATTACCCGTAAGTCAAAGATGGGAAGCAGGCCTTGTATCCCTTGGGAATATTAGGGAATTTCACAACTTTCCAAGATTTTAGGAAAAGTAGGAAGTAACCTATTTATAAGTCTGTTTGTTCTGGGAAGGGATTATTGCCTTTGTCTTCCTTTCTAAAACAGCATTCATTAATTTTTCTTTAAGTAAAAATATGCCCAGTGCCATCTTCTCTCATTCCCCATGGAAACTTGCCTTGGTCCACAGAGTACCTATAAAAAAATTAGAATAAATTCTGTAGTGTTTGTAACTAGGAAGATTAGGACTTGAAATGAATTGGCTCTGGGTTTATAGTCTCAAGGACAAAGACTTTTTCTTTGTTCTCAAGGACTATCAGCCATGAGATTGACTGGGGTTTATTCTGATCCCAACATTTTCCTCCTCTGATGTTGATCATGTCTCTGTCACTTCTGACCATGAGTATAGGGATTGTTGTTGATAGTCAGAGGAGAAAGAACTCTCTGAAATGCTTGGTAGAAAGGAAAAAGCATGAAAGCTTTCTAGAAAGGCAAAGGAGTTTCATCAGAGTAACAGTAATACAATGTGAGATTCAGAATGTTCTTCCTGGTTTAGTAATTTCACCTTCACAAGAAGGGGCTACATCAAGGCTTCCCCAGGGTAGCTTTGCAGCTACAGTCAGATTGTGCAGATTCACTGAGACAAAGGCCTAGGGAGAGAGGAGAAAGCACTTCCTTGGCAGCTGTATTGGGCCAGCTTTACTAGAAGTAGAGTCTGACACACTTTTGTGCAATGATTTGTTGAGGATAAGCTCTCATGAGAAGGAAGTAAGAGAAGCAGGAAGAGGCATGGAAGGAGTTAAGTGAACTTGTATTTCAGGAGAAGTCTAACCTCAGCTTGATCTCACAGGAAGCTCTGGAGAGTGTGAATTGCACCATAGTTACTCACCAAGAGCCAAGAGAATTGGACTGTTAAACCTCAACATTAATTTGTCATTGGCTATACACTGCCTCTGAGAGTAAGGCGGTCATGTCCAGAAACATCTAGGATAGGCAACTCCCATTGACCAAGGACAATCCCCCAGAAAAGGGTGAAGGTGTGAGCCCTTATGAGCCAAAACCTGTGGCAGCTGTAGGCTGCTGGCCCTAGCTTAGCCAAGGGGACCTTGGCAGGCACCCACTACAACTGCTACATAAGCCAGAACAATTGAAGATGGAAGGTTTGTGGACTGTACCTTATCTAAGGAAGAATTTATATCATATACAAATCCTATCCTTTACTATTATATGGTAGTACATATATCTCAAGGTATGGTACCAAGGGGGCATCATATTTGATTAGATTGGATTGCAAGATAAATCTGAAGAGCAACATGGAGGTAGCTCAGTTCAATATATTCATTTTATAGAAGAGAAGAAGTACGTGAGAGTAAACACTTACTGGGAACCAGATCTGATTCTGTTTTCTCTTTTGCTTGAATTCAACCCAACTCATTAAATTCTTACTACATATAAGGCACAGTTTTAGGCACTGAGCAGATAAGTGAAAGACACCACATTCAGCCACTGCCTTGTGCCTTAGGCATTTACAGTCTGGTTGAAGATAGGGAATGAAAGAAAAAATAAGAGTATAAATACTATACAAATCACAATTCAGATCTCACCCAAGAGCAGTGTGGATTAAATGCTTGGGCACTTGAAGGCAAAAGCATGACACACAGGAGGATAGTTTGTGGTTTGTCTTAATGTGATGGGAGGCCTTCATCCCAAATTCCCCTGTATTTAAAACTATAAAAAAGAAAATATCCTGGCAGCTCTACTATTTGGGTGAAGCTGAAAAAGATAAATATTCAAGTAGAGTTCTGGAAAAGGGGAAAAAAGCAAATGAACAAAGAACAAAAACAAGCCATCCCTTTTCAAAATGTCATCTTGCCATGAAAGCTTCTTCAATTCGTTACCTAGAAATGCAAATTTATTGAAAGTTTTACTCATTAAATAAGATTATTTTGAAGCTAAAGGCCAAAGATCCTACTTACTTTGGAGAAAAGTGTTGAATCCAGCCCAATCTCTCCTTTCAGCCCAGGCATGTTTTAGTACTGGGATGTTTTCTATCTTTTTAACTGTCCTTGCTCTGTTTACACTATATTAATCTGCTCATTTAAATTGGTGTTTTGTTTTAATGTTCAGCCAGAGTTTATGCACTGCCACTTTGGAGAGAATCTAAGATTCATTCATTCATTCACTCACTCAACAAAGCATTTGTTGACAGCCTGTTGGCATGGGAGACCCTTGCAATTGGCACCAAGAATACAAGAATGAGAAAGGGACTCAACTTGCACCCAAATGCTCACAGTCCAGTTAGGTGAGAAAAATAAGCAGGTGGATATATTAAATAAAATATGGTACATGCAAGAATAGAGCCCTGCCCAGGATATCTAACCAAGATTGACCCTAAGGATGTTCAAGGAAGTTTTTATAAAGAATTTGACCTTAGTTGAAGCCTGAAGCCCTGGTGAAGGGTTACCTGCTCCTTTGTCATTTTATTTATTGAATATACCATCAGAGGAAAATTATCTTTTTAAAATTTTGTTGATGTCATTAATCTGTCCCCTCTGTCTTCCCACTAAAACAGCATTTCTCAACCTTTTTTAAAATCAGTGATATCATAAGGAGACTTTTTAAACAACTTTTTTTGTTTGCTTTCGTTGTTTTTTATTTTGTATGGACAAAGGATCTCACTATGTTGTCCAGGTTGGTCTCAAACTCCTGGACTCAAGAAATCCTCTTTCAGCCTCCTAAAGTGCTGGGATTACACACATGAGCCACAGCACCTGGCCTATAGACAGCTTTTTTCTAAACACTACTCTCCATGAGGTTTTTCTGTAGCAAAATAGACATAATATAAAATGTACCATCTTAACCATTTTTAAGTGTAAAGTTTACTGGCATTAAGTACATTCACAGAGCTCTACAACCATCACCATTATTCATTTTTCTGTACTGAAATTTGCTCAACTGAAATTCTTTACCCCTTAAAGGATAACTTCTCATACCCCTATCTCCCAGGTTGCCCTGTGGACAACCACCATTATACTGTCTCTGAATATACCTGTTCAAGGTACTTCATATAAGTGGAATGATACAATATTTGTCCTTTTGTGTCTGGCTTATTTCACTTAGCATAATGTCTTCAAGGTTCATCCATGTTGTAGCATGTGCCAGAGTTTCATTCCTTTTTGTGCCTCAATACCTACATGAAATTTAATACCACATTTTAAATCTCTTTGTATACTCGGGCCTTTGGAGGCTCACAAGCCATTGTAATACATAAGATTTTTCCACTTCCCAAGAACCAATTTCACCCTTTTGGTGCAATATCACCCTGTAGAGAATGCCTGTGTTAAAACGTAAGCTCTGTGACCCTCTCTATCTTGTTGTCCACTCTGTCCCCCAGCATAACACCTAGCACATTTTAAGTGCTCAACAATCATTTATTGAAAACTTCTCTAGCCCTTCCCCAAGCACTCCTTCCTTCTTATCTTAACCATTATTATTAAAATTTGCTCTTAGAGTAATCACATATGTATTTGTTACTTAGCGCTTCATGCTCCCCAGCCAGGCATCTCACCATGCTCATTTCCTTTGGCTGCACACGCCATTCTCAGTGACCCTGTGTTTGCTGGCTTTCTTCACAGAAGTAAAAGATTATGAGCCTCCATTTGGTTCCAAGGTGCGGGAGCACCCCTGTGTCGAAAGCATGAAGGACAACGTGTTGAGAGATCGAGGGCGACCAGAAATTCCCAGCTTCTGGCTCAACCACCAGGTAAGGAGTGAGTGTTTACAAAGGTCAGTAAGATTCAACCAAAGTTGCCTCTTAGGTGGCAGAGAATTCTGGAATATTGAACTTAAATCTGAGGGAAGGTCCCATTGTGTTCTATGGCCCTGTTAAATTTTGTTTACAAAGAAAATTTCAATACAGTGAATGACCCAATTATTATAGGTTCCAACCAGCTGATGTATACTCTGAGAGCTCACAAATAGCCATTTGGAGGGCATTTGTCACATTTTCGAAGCCCCCTTGGTCATGGGTTAAAACATTTTGTTTGCAGCCTCTGCTACTTACTCCTGGGCCTTCACGTCAGGAGTTTACATTTCATTCCCTCTGGATTCCAAATGTTTTCTTCTGGGAATCTTCAGCTCCATAAGGAAATACTTAGCAGATGCAAAACAAGCAGGGTTTGTCAGGCAGCTGTGGTGAGAAGTGACTGTGGCATGCAGAAGGCTGTGTACAGGTGTTTGCAGGCTGTGCGCACAGACTTCGGAGAGGCATGAGTGAGCACGCGTGGGAAAGAGGAGACCGACTCCTCACTCTGGAATTAAGGAAAGCAAAGAAGAGGAGGATGCCCAGGAAGGAATGAGAAATCTGTCTGTTGGGAACATCTTAATCGCCTCTTATTTTTTCTTGTTAAGAAATGGTAGCTAAGGCTGTCCATAGCCGGGCAGTCATTCTGGACTTATAAAGAGGCTGATCCAAATTGTTCGTTTGGGGGCACTTTGATGAGGGCAATGGTCAGAGAAAAAAGAAAACGATAGGTTGTGAGTGAGTCAGAAGCAGCCATATGTCTGACACACCCAGGAAGGAGCCCTTAGTGAAGAATGAGAGAGAACAGTGTGGCCCTATCTCACTGAGAAAACTGTTCTTTCTACTGACTAAAACCTTTTATTGCCTCTTTTGGATGAATTCCCTCAACCATGAAGGCCGAGGCTAAGTTGTAGGTTTCCCTAAGGGCAAGGCAAATTCAGATAAGAAACAGAAACAACAAATCAGGCACAATCGGGAAGACAAATGGAGCAGGAAGCCTGGTCTGTGCCAGTCCTGGCCCAGAGCCACTTCAGCAGACAGACCTTAATAAAGTCCAAGGAGGGGGCGGGGGTGAACCAGGCTGTGGTGGGTCACAGGCTTCTCTGGAGTTTTGGGCAAATCCTCTTTGACACTAAGACTGTAAGAATGTTTTGCATAAATTCTGAAATCAGAATGTGCTGGAGCGTTATATTTCTTTCAAACTCTGTTGCCTCCTCTACTGTATAGTTCTCATAGTGAAGCCATTATTCATGATGATAAAATTCTGAAAAGAATTTGCATAATACATTTTTTCTCATAATGAGATTTGTTGCCCTATTGATTTCAAGTTAATGCTTAATATTTAATTTAATTTACTGCCTGTAATTACGGTGCCAGAATAAAATAAATGTTACTTGTGTACCAACAATAGCACTCTACTCTTAACAGGGCCATCTGTCAATACTGTCAATTAGGTGAATTATGCAATTAATTTAACATCATGAACTCATTGGGTGGGGAGGGAGAGATAGGTTCCTAGGTGTGTTTGGAAAGTTGTTGGTATTAGAAAGCAAGTAGGGAAAGTGCCAGCTCTCCCAGGTAGTTTTGAGATTTATCCATCCCACTCCCAGCCACCTGTGTGAGGGATCCCCATTAGCAATGTTGATCTTATAACTGGGAGGAGCACACTCTATTTCCGTCTATCAGACCATTTACTTAACTCCTGCCTGCTTTATTTCCAATAAGGATTTGAAATAACAAAAATATTTGCAATGCAAAATAAAAATTAAGCCAGTGAGAGAAAACTCTCGCCACCTTCCTGGGCAGCATCTCCTGGATCGTCTCCTTGGATGGGAGCTTGATTTGGTTAGAGTGAACCCTAGGAAATGGCATAGAGTTAAGCATGCCTGACCCACAAAGGCAGCTGTTTTATAGGGCTCAACCTAATGTTGTTGGAGAGGAATGGAGCATCCCAGAGGTCATCCTTGGCAGCTCATAGAAGCTGCTACTGAATCACTCTACAAAATGTGTGGCCTATAGAAAATGAAACCATGCTAATGCCTGCATACAATTCTGACTGGGGTAATCAGCCCTGTTAAAATAGAACAGTGTATGTGACCCAGCTATATGACACTCTGGAAAAGGCAAAAACTACAGAGACAGTAAAAAATCAGTGGCTGCCAGAAATTTAGGGGGATGGAGGGAGGGATGAATAAGTGGAATGCAGGGAGCTTGAGGGGCAGAGAAACTATTCTGCATGATACTATAATGGTAGATACATGTCATTATACATTTGTCAAAACCCCTAGAATATACAACACCAAGAGTGAACCCTAATGTAAACTATGAATTTGATTGATAATGATATGTCAGTGTTAGTTCATCAGTTATAACAAGTGTACCACATAGACGCATGATGTCAAGGTGGAGAAGGCTGTGCCTATATGGGGAAGGGGTTTTGTGAAAACTCTCTGTACTTTCCACTCAATTTTGCTGTGAACCAAGAACTTCTCTAAATAGAAAGGTGTTAAAATGATATTAAGGGCCACTACATGGGAGATTTTCAGGTGTTGGGAGTGTTAGTGTACCCCAGAACCCAGCAGAGGATCATTGTGCTGTCAGGACCTATTGTGATCAGATAGCACCAGAGCCAAAAAGTATGGTAGGTTTCGAGCACAGCTGCCACCAGCACAAACCACCCCCCACCCTTTCCACATGAAACTGGCTGGCCTCCAGCAGCAGGCACTCAGTCAGCACATGTTAAATGCACAGGAACTTTTGCACCCTGCTTGCACTCACTATAGCAACAAGGTCAGCAGGCCACCTTGCCTTCCACGGAGCCCACCAACTCATGGTGCCCTTTGGATCTCTTTCCCACTACAGGGCATCCAGATGGTGTGTGAGACATTGACTGAGTGCTGGGACCACGACCCAGAGGCCCGTCTCACAGCCCAGTGTGTGGCAGAACGCTTCAGTGAGCTGGAGCACCTGGACAGGCTCTCGGGGAGGAGCTGCTCGGAGGAGAAGATTCCTGAAGACGGCTCCCTAAACACTACCAAATAGCTCTTCTGGGGCAGGCTGGGCCATGTCCAAAGAGGCTGCCCCTCTCACCAAAGAACAGAGGCAGCAGGAAGCTGCCCCTGAACTGATGCTTCCTGGAAAACCAAGGGGGTCACTCCCCTCCCTGTAAGCTGTGGGGATAAGCAGAAACAACAGCAGCAGGGAGTGGGTGACATAGAGCATTCTATGCCTTTGACGTTGTCATAGGATAAGCTGTGTTAGCACTTCCTCAGGAAATGAGATTGATTTTTACAATAGCCAATAACATTTGCACTTTATTAATGCCTGTATATAAATATGAATAGCTATGTTTTATATATATATATCTATATATGTCTATATCTCTATATATATAGCCATACCTTGAAAAGAGACAAGGAAAAAGATCAAATATTCCCAGAAAATTGGTTTTATTGGAGAACTCTAGAACCAAGCAGAGAAGGAAGGGACCCATGACAGCATTAGCATTTGACAATCACACATGCAGTGGTTCTCTGACTGTAAAACAGGGAACTTTGCATGAGGAAAGAGGCTCCATGTCTCACAGCCAGCTATGACCACATTGCACTTGCTTTTGCAAAATAATCATTCCCTGCCTAGCACTTCTCTTCTGGCCATGGAACTAAGTACAGTGGCACTGTTTGGGGACCAGTGTTCCTGGGGTTCCTGTGTGCCCTTATTTCTCCTGGACTTTTCATTTAAGCTCCAAGCCCCACATCTGGGGGGCTAGTTTAGAAACTCTCCCTCAACCTAGTTTAGAAACTCTACCCTATCTTTAATACCTTGACTGTTCTGAACCCCACTTTTTACCTTCATGGGTTGCAGAAAAATCAGAAGAGATGTCCCCATCTATGCTATTGCCCCACCATCTACTAATGAAAAATTGTTCTTTTTTTCATCTTTCCCCTGCACTTACGTTACTATTCTCTGCTCCCAGCCTTCATCTTTTTCTAAAAAGGAGCAAATTCTCACTCTAGGCTTTATCGTGTTTACTTTTTCATTACACTTGACTTGATTCTCTAGTTTTCTATACAAACACCTATGGGTTCCATCTTTCTGGGCTCCTGATTGCTCAAGCACAGTTTAGCCTAATGAAAAGGATTTCAACTACACAATACTATCATTGTCAGGACTATGACCTCAGGCACTCTAAACATATGTTTTGTTTGGTCAGCACAACGTTTCAAAAAGTGAAGCCACTTTATAAATATTTGGAGATTTTGCAGGAAAATCTGGATCCCCAGGTAAGGATAGCAGATGGTTTTCAGTTATCTCCAGTCCACGTTCACAAAATGTGAAGGTGTGGAGACACAAAGCTGCCTCACTTCTCACTATAGACATTAGCTCTTTCCACTGCCTACCTGGACCCCAGTCTAGGAATTAAATCTGCACCTAACCAAGGTCCCTTGTAAGAAATGTCTATTCAAGCAGTCATTCTCTGGGTATATAATATGATTTTGACTACCTTATCTGGTGTTAAGATTTGAAGTTGGCCTTTTATTGGACTAAAGGGGAACTCCTTTAAGGGTCTTAGTTAGCCCAAGTTTCTTTTGCTTATATGTTAATAGTTTTACCCTCTGCATTGGAGAGAGGAGCGCTTTACTCCAAGAAGCTTTCCTCATGGTTACCGTTCTCTCCATCATGCCAGCCTTCCCAACCTTTGCAGAAATTACTAGAGAGGACTTGAATGTGGGAGATAAAAGTCCCATTTGCAGTTAGGAAATTTGTGTCCACAAGGACAAGAACAAAGTATGAGCTTTAAAACTCCATAGGAAACTTGTTAATCAACAAAGAAGTGTTAATGCTGCAAGTAGTCTATTTTTAAAACTGTTTTTGAAGCTACTTATTTTCAGCCAAATAGAAATATTAGAAAGGGACTGGCAGTGAGAATATCAGCTCTGTTTGGTTGTTGGAAGGTCTCATTTTATTGAGATTTTTAGGATACATGCAAAAGTTTGGAATTAGGCAGAACCTCTGGGCACCCTGCTCAGTGTGAGTGGGCTGAGAGTTAAAGACAGTGTGGCTGCAGTAGAATAGAGGTGCCTAGAAATTCCACTTGCACTGTAGGGCATGCTGATACCATCCCAATAGCTGTTGCTCATTGACCTCTAGTGGTGAGTTTCTAGAATACTGGTCCATTCATGAGATATTCAAGATTCGAGTATTCTCACTTCTGGGTTATCAGCATAAACTGGAATGTAGTGTCAGACAATACTATGGCTTGTTTTGTTTATGTTTTCTTTTTCTTATTCAAGAAAAAAGACCAAGGAATAACATTCTGTAGTTCCTAAAAATACTGACTTTTTTCACTACTATACATAAAGGGAAAGTTTTATTCTTTTATGGAACACTTCAGCTGTACTCATGTATTAAAATAGGAATGTGAATGCTATAAACTCTTTTTATATCAAAAGTCTCAAGCACTTATTTTAATTCTATGCATTGTCTTTTATATAAATAAAATGTTTATTAGATTGAATAAAGCAAAATACTCAGGTGAGCATCCTGCCTCCTGTTCCCATTCCTAGTAGCTAAATCCATTTGCCTCATTTGTTTATTTTGAAATTTATGCAGAAAACGTCACCAAGTAAATAATCTCCAGCTTTTTCATACTGTCTTCCTCAACTGACAGTCTCACACTCCTTAAAAAAAAAAAAAGTCACAGAAGCTCAGTAATATGAGAGGAAGCAGATGCTGCTCATGGCCTGCCCGCCATGCTGGTGTCCTGGCATGATGTCCATCTGAATGCACAGAAGACCTCTTCCCACGGTCTCAGAAGCTGCCTCTATCCACATGGCTGTTTCTTGCAGGGATTTTCACAGCCAAACTTTCTACTGCCTCTTCTACTTTCTCCATTCTTCATACTAGCAAGCTGTTGGCTCTCTTCTTGACTCTTGTCATATTCCATGCTTCCCTTTTCTACCCAGATACCACATCCATTTGGTGCTATTAGTCGACTTACATGAATGGTGAGATTAATATGCCTTAGGAAATTGGCTCCTGGTCATTTCTTGTGACAAAGTGCATGAGATTTTCTGCCTGAACTTCATGCTACCTGTTTTGGAATCTGAGAGATTCTGTAGCTTCTTCTTAGTTATCAACTGGGTTCTAAATAGTTAATGTCATAGTGCCTGCACCAGGGTATTTCAACCTTAGCACTGCTGACTTATTTTTGCATTGGATAATTGTGTGTTGGGAGGGAGGGAAGCCGTCATGTGCACTGTGGGATGTTTAGCAGCATCCCTGGCCTCCACCCACTAGATGCCAGTAGCACCCACCCCACAGCTGTGACAACCAAAAATTTCTCCAGACATTGCCAAATGTCCCCTGAAAGACAAAGTCCCTCTCAGTGGAGAATCACTGAGCTAGATGATGTGGTCCTACTCTGGGCCTTATAGTCTTGTCTTTACTAGTAGCAATTTTAGTGGTTACAAATTGTAGAGGTTACCTGCTCCTCCATTTGCCAGCTTTATGATCTGGGCAAATTACTTAACCTCTCCATGCCTCAGTTTCATCATGTGTAAAATGAGATTTTACAAGCCTCATCCTATACAACATAAAATTGTGGTAAGAAGACACATTAGGCTTTTGAAGATGGGTCTTGAACTTTTTGGAAAGCCTTCACTACATGCTGGCCAATGTTAAGTTGGTTTAGTATGCCAAGGGCTGCTTAGGCAAAGAGGCAGACTTTTAGGTAAAGACCTAGAGGGCATTTACAACAGAGGAGAATGGGCACATTCCCCAGGTCTGCAGGACAGAAATGTGGGTACTGTGTGAGCAGTAATAATCTGAGGAGAACGCTCATTCACTGAGTACTCGCTATGTCATCAAATTGAATCCTACACTAGCTCAGTGAGGTACATACTATGCCCATTTAACAGATGAGGAAACAGATGGTCAGAGAGCTCAGATAAGAAGCCTAGGGTCTCACCGTGTAGAATCTGGATGCAAGGCCAAGTTATCTTGGAACTGGGATTTGGAACACCTTACATGCTTCGTTCTTTACTTCCTGCTGTTTCCTGAGGGAACCGACCTGCCCAAGCAGGACCAAAAGGCTACCCCATGAAGAAAAGCTCTACTACTGGATCATTGTTCTCATCTCTCTCTGGGTCTCTGCTCAGTGGAGGCAGAAAAGATGCTTTTCTGCTTCTATTGCCTGACTTCCTCTCCATTCACATGGTAAGTGTTGTCTAGATGCTTGCTGAGAGAACAACTGGAAGATGAGTGAATGTATGTAGACTGTGTTTCCTAATGTGTGAAATGTGTACTGTTATCGGAGATGATTTAAGATTGTGCCACCTTTATAAAAATAGATCCACCTTTATTTTAGTGGATCATTAACATATATTAGAAAAAATCATTAACACAGCCTGGGCTTTCACAAATAATATTGCTTGACATATGGCTGAGTTTAAAAACTTATTGATTTTTAAAATACATTAAGTAGATGAAATTTACCCATGACAACTACAGGAGATGTTAATACGAATAATTGAAGTTAGGGAGCTCTACCCAAGGAGGCAAATTCATATTAATTCTTAACATTTATTGAGTACTTGGTAAGCGCCAAGCACTATTCTCTATTTTACCTTCTTTATCTGCTTGAATCCTCTCAACAACCCTGTGAAGTATCTTACCTCCATCCTACAGAGGAGGAAACTGAGGCAGAGCGCAAGGTCTAGCTAAGGGTCGCAATCATTAGCATGAGAATTTGAACTGAAGCAGTTGGACTCCAGAGATCAAACCCCCATCTTGAACACAAGATAAAGCTGGAGTTAGGGGGTAACAACGTGGAGAATCTGGAGAGCTCAAGGGTTTGATTCAACAGTCCAAAATAAGGAGGAGGCAGATGCAGTTAGCACTGGAGACGAGGGAGTTACCCATGAGCGAACCCAGGGAGGAAAAGTTATTCCTCAAATGCACATGGGCTCTGGGCTCCAGCCCAAGAGCTTCAGCCAAAACAGGAGCCAAGGTCTTCTAACCCCTCTCCCTTCTTCCACGCTCTGTTTTGCTGGGGTTATTTTAGTTCTTGCTACTGCAAGGTCAGGAACATTCCCAACTGGCAATTGGTCTCCCAGTGCCCTTAGCACGGACTCAGTCCCTTGCACCAGTCAGCATCCATTGAATGCAGTCTATATTTGTGCCCAGGAGTTTCTATCTGTGGTGGCTGTTTTTGTTTTAAGCTGTCTATGCAAATGACATGCTAATGGTCTGGTCCTAAGGGAAATTCTGTCTTCAGGTGACAGAGAACTTTTCATTTAAACAAGTGTATCTATCCTTTTTTCACTAAAGCCACTACAGTTGGCATCTGCTCATTTTGTTCATTTTCCTCCTGAAATGGGCTAGCTAATCATTGCATATCACATTTCCAATTAGTTTCTTTTTTTTACTTGAATAATTACATCTCCACACTCTGTGGGTTTGGGGCCATGCCTTTCAAGCCTACTTTGCAAACAGTGCTGATAAAGACAAGACTGTGAACTTGCCCACATTACATGGGCTGCCAATCAGCCTCACACTGTGTAATTTAATTCTAATATACCTCCTGATCTTTGGTGCATTTAAAAATAACTTGTTAATAGTCTTCCTATTCTAATTAAGCTAAAATTGCACACACTGTGAAATGCTTGCTCTCTTGCTCTCTCGTGCTCTCTCTCTACACATACACACACACACATACACAAACACACACATACACACACACACACACAATTGATCCTTAAAAACCATTTCTGTAAACAGCCTGTGTAGCACATTGCTTCTGAAATTCTCCTCTGTCTTCCCCCGACCTATGCCCACAATGACAGACAATAGAATAAAATAACTGTGGCCCTGGTACCCTAGGTCCATGAAAATATTCATAATAAATTATCTAAACATTCATAACAAATTGGAACCTCTAGAGCCAAATCTCTTTGGTTTAAATCCCAGCTCTGCCACTAACTGTAACTTTGTGTAAGTCTTTTAACTGTTTTTATTTCCTGGTTTCTTAATGTGTAGAATGAGGATAATGATAAGATCTACTTGGGAAAGTTGTAAGAGTTAAATGAAATACTGGTTTTTTAAATGGTTAGAACAGAGACCGATGCAGGTAAGTATTCATTATTATAATTCAGTTTTTGCATTCTTTAAAATGAAGCTGTGTTGTTGCAGTATTTTAAGGATATATTGTTCCCCAAATCTTTGGGTAAAATTGACTGTTAAGGAAGATGAGTCATGTTTAAACTGTAATTGTGAGCAGATCACCCTCTTTCCTTGAAGCGCATTCTCAACTAGGTGAATGGCATGGCTGTGGTGGGAAATACAGGGCCCTGTGAGACAGGAAATCTAGGGGGTTGTCTGGCTCTATTACCATTCTCTTCTTTTATGGATTCAGTGTCTTGTTCTTTTGTTCCATGTGAGAATCATCCCCGCCCTGCCTACATTAGAAAGCTAGAGAAAAATGAAATCAGTAAAAACACATGGAAAACGTACTAAAATATTAATGCAAGGATGCAAGATATAATCTTTGCTGGAACATTAGTTCCTCATTTATTAGTAACATTACAGGCATTTGAAAATATGTACTTTATGTGGGACCTATATTTTAAATTATGCTAATCATCCTAGAAGCCCTACAAGATAGGTGTTACTTTTTTCCATTTTACCGTTAAGTAAATTATCCAAGTTTACACAACTTGAACCCAGGTCTCTGTCAGTAGAAAACTGTCTACTTTTCGAAACCATTTTATCTATCCATATTTATTTCCTCCATCAAACATTAGTTGAATGCAATGTGGTGTATCACCCAAGGTCGGCTGGCATCTTGAAAACAATAACTATGTGTGACTCAGCATCTTAGCACCTAGCAAAGAGTGGAGAATATAACAGTCTTTCAATTAAGTTTTGTTGAAGAAAGAAATAAAGGCTCTTGGTCTTTAGAAATTCACAAATCAGCTGAGGAGACAGACATACTAACCAACAGCATATGATCAGCATGTTCTAATTGGTAATGTCTCTGGAATAAAAGAGCTGGCAGCAAAAAATGTTTGACTTTTGCAGAGAAACTCCTAATATGAGTTTCACTGCTGTCCCATAACTACCTATGTGGTCATAGTGCTGTAGTCACTGCTGTTACCCTAAGAGGACAGCCTTGTTCCTCCAGGTCTCTTACAACTCTCTTTTAAGGAGCTTATATTAGATCCCTAGAGCTGCTGTAACACATTGCCCCAATCTTGGTGACTTAAACCAATAGAAATTTATTATCTCATAGTTCTGGAGGCTAGAAGCCTGAAATCAAGGTGTCTGCAGCCTTCACTCTCTCTGAAGTTTTTATGAGAACATTTTTCATCCGATTTAGAGCCCACCCAGGTAATCCAGGATGATATCATCTCAAGATTCCTAACTTAATTACACCTGTAAAATCCATTTTTCCAAATAAGGTCACATTTACAAGTTCTGAAGACTAAGGCATGGACAGATCTCATTGGAAGCCATTATTCAACCCACTGCAAAATTTTAGCCAATACCCAGCTATGAATTCTTCCAAGATGAAAGGATACCAAGCTCAAGACTCTCCCTCGTTCATCTGAGGCCTTCCCAAAGATGACTGACAGCTTCACAAATTTTATTTGGTTTCACTTCCTATTTTAATGAAAACAATGATAATTTCCTATCTTAATGAAAAAAGGATAATGTTTATACTGTATGATAATTAAAACATCATGTAAAGATTACTCTTTATCTAAACATTTGCACATACTTTTTGAACATCTATCATTTTTCCAGCAGTTATGATTTTTTCTTCCCAGGAATATGGGAATGAGGTGAGATTGACAACTTTTCCCCCACCCATTGTATCCTCTTTTAATGCCACCCTGAGTTTAACAGCCCCTGACACAACGTAGGAGCAATCCATGGTACTCAAAGAATATTATGGAATTTAACAACAAGTATATATATTTGCCTTGATCCAGTGTCTCATCTGATTACCTTGGGTGACAGGAATACCCTAGGTGAGAAGGGAAAGTTGGGTTCTAGCACAAGTCCTGTCACTAAGTCTCTTAGCTCCATGACCCTTGGATATTCTAGTTATTATTACTACAAAACTTAGTGGCTTAAAGTAATCTTTTTATTTTGCTTAAATTTTATGGGTCAGAAATTTGGGAAAGGCTTAGGCTGGAGAGTTTTCACTTGGAGTTTCTTCTACCATTGCAGTCATATGTCAACTGGGACTGAAATCATCTCATAGCTCAGCTAGGCTAGATATCCAAGATGCCTCACTCTGGTGGTTAGTACTAGTAGTTGACTGGGAGCTCAGTTGGGGCTGTCATCTAGGACACTGGCACATGGCTTTTTCAAGTGGCAGTGTTATGACAATAGTTTTAATATGACATTCTGACTTCCTCTAGTGTGAGTGTAGAACCTGTGGAAACTACATGGATATTTATGACATAGCCTTGGAAATCATATAAGATCACTTATCCCATACTCGATTGAGCCAAGCAGTTGCAAGTCACCCAAATTCAAAGCAATGAGACGTAGCTCCCACCTCTCAATAGGAGATGTGACAAAGAATTTGGGAGCAATATTTTAAAACCACCACAGGTACTTTATACTATGTGAGTCTTGCTCTCCTCTATAAAATGGGACTATATTGTCTCTAAGACTCCTCTAGGGCTTAAAGTCTATGGAGCCCTTTCCTTTAATAATCTTATAGATACTTACATTAGTATTTGTATTCCAATTCTTTTCTATCATAAAATAACCATAGTACATAGAATTTTTAAAAATAGAAAAACAGGCTCAGTTTCAATGCCTAGATCTTTATGTATTTACATATTTAGAGTTGTTTTCTGTGTGTGTGTTTTTTTTTTTGGTGCTTGTGAGTCTGTGTGTGTGAGTGTGGTGAACCTACCAGTACATCATTTTGGCATCTTTTCTCAGAATTAAACAATCCAGGAAGACATTCTGAAAGTTTGTTTTTAAAGACCATCAGTTGCCATTATAACTAAACATATTATAAAACAGTAACATTTAATATCCCAATTAAATTGTAGTGGTTGTTGACCTCAGATTACAAACTCAGGTGGGCCAGAAATGTCTTATTTTACTATAAATCTGTTTTAATTTTGATTCTGAACCCCTGTCCTGCTGAGCTGGTGGGAAATATAGCCCTTCATTTTTGAGACAACCTTCCCCACTAACTCCTGAGGTTATGTCATTCATCCAGGTCTCACACAGTTGGAACAAAGGGGAGGGGTCTGAAGGGTTTTGGTTCTCAATTATCCATGAAACCGAATTCACCCTGAAATGCCCATTATCCTTATTCGCTGGGCTTGTTCAGGTCTGTCTCTCTTACGGTTCCTTGCCTTGCAGGGAGTTTGTTATTATTCTCCAGGAAACAGAGTATCTCAGGTCTAGACTTGCTTTCTGGTGCACCACAAGCAATTCCCTTATATCCTCCATGTCCTCAGGGTCCTGCCTTGGAACAGTAGGCAGGCACCCTCTGCTGCGGAGATCCCCACAACTCTTTCTCCCTCAGGTCCTACAGATTCCATATCCTCTGCCTTTTGCCTTACCCAGGCTCTATTCCTGCTCCTTTCTCAATAGTTTTTGATAGCCTACCAAAATCATTAGCAACCAAATAGCTGTTTGACTTCATCCTGAAACTTTCCCTGGAGAAGGAAATATTTGCGTTCCATCTTTCTACTGCTTCAGAGAAAAGGAGAACCAAATGACTATTTTTCCACAATAAGAGTGAATGTTCACATCCTGCTACAAAAGAATACATCAGGCTAATTTATATGCATTGCATATTCTCCAATATATAAAGGGAATCACACTTCCGTCAGATAATTTTTTGAGTCTATGTTTAACTGCTTCCTAAATCTTCTGGGTCTAACAGCAGAACAGCCTCTTTCATGGCTGATGACACTGAAGAAATGCCAAAGAAACAGCAAAATGGCAGACTTAGTGTTTATTGTTGGGATAAGATAATACAGGTTCATAATCCCTATGTGCTGTTTCACATTCAAAAGCTCAGAAAAATCGAAATAACTTCTAGCTCATTTGGCTTCTAAACCTGACCTAAACTAATGTGAGGCTACTTTTAAGTCTTTATTTACCACACTTAGGGTGCATATTTTTATGTTATATACCAGAAATACTAGTATGATTGATTATGGGAGTGTTACTTTCTGCTGCAGGGTATCACATGTTGGGGCTCGGAAAATGATTCCCTGAAATATACTGCTTTGAACTTCCAACTGAGAGGACCTGAGGAGCAGCAAATGCTGAGTTCCTTATTTGACTAACAGAATTTCCTTCAGAAGGCATTTTCTTGCCCCACCCCACCCTTCACCCCCATAATTTCATCAAACAGATGAGACTAACTCGTAGGAAAGAAGATTGAAGCTGACTCTACACTTGAAGCCCATATAAACTTTTTCCTAGGCTATTGTCTGTTCTTCAAGCCCATTCACCTCCCCTAAAAATCATGTATTTTTCCTCAAAAATTCTCTATTATCTTCCACTTCCCTTTCCCCCATGGAGAGTTTTGAGGCTTATTCTGAGCCAATATGAGTGACCATGGCCTGAGAACCGTCTCAAGAGCTCCTTCAGCAGTGTGACTGAGCTTGTCAGGTTGCAATTTGGTTTTATACATTCTAGGGAGACAGGAATTGTAGGTAAAATCATAAATCTATATATAGAGGGTATACATTGGTTCAGCCTAAAGGGGTGAGATATCTTGAAGGCAGGGTTGAGGGGATGCTTACAGATCATAGGTAAATTCAAAGATTTTCTGACTGGCAGTTGGTTGAAAGAGTTAAGTTTTGTCTAAAGACTTGAAGTCAGTAGAAACAAAAATGCTTGAGTAAAGATAAGGGGGGTTGTGAGGGCCAAGGTTTTTGGTATGTAGATGAAGCTTCATAGACTGCAGTCTTCAGAGAGAATAGAAGGTAAATGTCTCTTTTCAGACTTTAAAGGTATCAAACTCTCAGTTAATCTCCCCTAGATCCAAGAAAAGCCTAGAAAGAGAAGGCCTGACTCCACTGATGGAGATTCTCTACAGATGCAAATTTCCCCCACAGAAGATGGCTTTGCAGGGCCATTTCAAAATATGTTAAAGAAAAATAACTTAAAGTAAAATCTGTTTATTTCCTTCATGGTCTGCTATCTGTCATGTGCCATGACATGCTACACCAGTCAGGCTGGAATTGGTGTCTTATTGCCATAGTCTGTTTACTCAGTCTTATGATCTCTATTTTAACGTTAATGCTGGTCAGTTGTGCCTAAACTGCAAAGGGTGGGAGTATGATGAGGCATATCAGACCTCCATTCCCATCATAGCTGGTAATTCAGTTTTTCAGGTTTCTCTGGGTTCTCCCTGAACTAGAGAAGTTCTGATTAAAGCTGCATTTGCAAAGACTATGACAGTGAGACAAATCTAGCATGGCTGATTCCAACTTGCCTCTAGCCTCACATGCTGGCTGTTTTTACCCATTCTTGGCTACAGGCCAAGCTAACCATGAAAGGGGATTGAATTCTGCTAAGATCTACTTTCTGTAGTCCACTACTGCTCAGGAGTCACGTGGCTGGAGGTCACAAGATTTGTGACTTATTGCTCCTTTAGATAGCATCACTATTGTAGAAACTAAATTGGCCTTTTGAGATTTTTTTTAGACTTTTGTATTCTGGCAACCACTGACCCCACCCAGACTCAGGACTCAACTGGTCCTGTGGCCCTTCACCCAGAGTGCCCCTCCAGCACACAAGGACTATTTTCCATGCCCCTGTGATTGCATCCCCAGCTAATCAGCAGCACCCATTCATTAGTCCCCTGTCCACCAAACTATCTTTGAAAAACTAACCTCTGAGCCTTTAGGGAGGCTGATATGAGTGACAACTGCAGTTCTCCTGTGTGGTCTGCCTCATCTCAGTTAAACTATTTCTTTACTGCAATACCACAATCTAAGTGAATTAATTTTGTCCATGTAATGGGCAGGAAGAACCCACCAGGCGATTTCATGTTTAGTTAGCTGAGGGGGCTTAGGATTTTATTTTTGGTTTATAAGAGGGAATTTAAGCTTCAATCATCTGAACTGTCTTTGAGTTTTCATACTTTTTGTGACTCCTCTGCACTTTCATGTTAATACATCTGTATGCCTTTTCTCCTGTTAATCTGTCTATTATCAGTTTATTTCAGCGGACTCAATTATCAAATCTTCAGAAGAGAAGTTTAAGCTTCCCTGCACATATAATATGTACCATATTATCTTTTGGAAAGTTCTCCAAAATTCTAGCTTTCCAAACCTATCTTATTCTAGGGATTTGAGATAAGGCTTGGGATATATATATATATATATATATACACATATATATATACATATATATGTGTATATATATATATATATATATGAATTAGTAAGTTTCTTTTTCATGGTATTTCTTCATGTGCCCATTACAGGGACAGAAAAAATAATTTTTCCTCTACCCTTGTAAATTCTCAGCTGGGGCCTCAATATAAAAAGACAGACTAACAAAAGAAAAACAAATAGAAGTTTATTAACATGTATACAATGACTTTTTCTGTAACCTCTGCTTCCCCCCCCGCCATCTTTATAAACTCCTGCATTTAAACCATCTGGGACTTCAGGTTTTAAACACGAGCTGCCTGAATCTTCTTGCTTGGTACCCTGCAATAAATGTATACATGGGAGACATGTATACGTTGTCATTATCCAGGGACAAATGAGGAACTCTCAAACAGCTTAGAATTCAAGCATAAATACTATCTTCAGCTAAAGACAAAACAGAGAATGGTGTCAGGGAGGAGAGGGTAACTAGGAAAAGTACAGTAAAGAAGAGTAAGTTTTGTAATGCAGATGTAAATCAGTACTTTCCCCACTGATAAGAGTCTCTAGTGATTTACCCATGTTTCCCTTTCTTATACAGAGGGAGACACACTTAAAAAATTGAGATTTATTTTATAAATGCAAATTTCCCATAGAAAAGGGTTTACTTCTCCTTTGTTTTCAGAGCTTCTCCTGTGTCTGCTGTTTCTCAAAATAATTCTTATGCTAAAGAGGCATATTTTGGGGTGGCATATTCTGGTCTCCTATGTCATTCACGCTAAATCATGGGGCAGGATGATTTTCAGTTAAAGCTGAATACCAGAAAAGGCTTTTTAAAATTTCAAATGCTTGTGCTTCTGAACATCAAGAGGCAATCTGTGAAGAGATTTAAAGCAAGAAAGAAGACAGGAAGTCAAGAACAAAGCTTCTTGTTTCCCCATCATCAAGTCTAGTTAAAATTTTCCAGTTGAAGGGAGACAAAGGAACTAAGATGAGATAAGATGTTCATGGGGCTGAGGGACAATGTGCTGCAGACTTGGAAGAACCATGCAGAATGAAGGTAAGTCATAATCCAGGGAACAGCCAGCCCCCACTGGAGTGGCACTTTATACTGTCAGCCCATGGGAACAGCACGGATACTAAGTCAGAAACTCTAAAACCTCTGGATCCATTCAAGTGAGAATCATGTCTCTTGTGCCAAAGAATGACATCAATAGTCTTTCATACTAGCAACTGGTAAGAAGCTCCCATCCATAGCAGCCTACTGCCTACTTAATGTTAATCAGTACTGGCTCCAGTGGCCCAAGATAATTTTCTCAGGCCTTGACTGTTATGAATTAACCTAACTCAATTTTCCCAGTCAAAATTATCAGATTCTTTTGGTTGTCAGTAGTTTCAAATGCTTAGAAGCAGACTAAGTAAGGATAAAAGACTCCTCCCAAAAACCTCCCCGCAGGCTTTGCTGAAAACAATCTCAGATTGCAAAAAAAGCAGTCACACAACTGAGACAGAGCAGGGACCCCTCTTAAAGGCCTGCAGCCCACCCCTCACCACCAAAGCATGATAATAAGGGAATATTTTGACTTCCTTTAAGGGAAATTCCACACACCTAGCTAGCCCTGAGAAGTAAATGAGCGATTTGATAAGCAAGAAGGCAAAAGTAGCTTAAAACAATAGCTAAAGCAGTTAGCATCACAAGATGTTTTGTTCCCTATAGAAATTAAAGATAACATTTTAACCTCTCTTCCTTGGTTGGTTTACAGAAATCCAGACTCCCACCAAATGGATCCATTGGCACATAGAACTCAGATAAGGGGCAACTGAGGACTGAATTCTGATCACCATTCTTCGTTCTAAATTTCTTCCCAAGGGAGGCAGTTAAACCCATGAGCTAAAGCTAACATTCTTTTCTGCTGATCCCAAATTTTAGACAAAACTTTGCTTCTTAACCAATCACAATTCAGAAAGTCTTTGAATCTACTTATGACCTAGAGGAAATGCTTCAAGATGTCCCACATTTTTAGTCAAACCAATGTATAGCCTCAACATATTGATTTATGACTTTTTCTGTAACCGCTGCCTCCCCATCTTCATAAACTCCTACCTTTAAACCATCTCAGAATTCAGGTCTTAAACATGAGCTGCCTGAATCTTCTTGCTCAGTACCCTGCAATAAATATCTCATTTTCTCTCATCTCCATCCCAGTGTCACTGTTTGGCTTTGCTGCACTGGATTAGCAGACCCCAGTTTGGTTTTGTTGGGTACAGGTCCCCAAATCTGGCCATAAACTGGCCCCAAAACTGGCCATAAACAAAATCTCTGCAGCACTGTGATATGCTCGTGATGGCCTTAATGCCCATGCTGAAAGGTTGTCAGTTTACTGGAATGAAGGCAAGGAACACCTGGCCCACCCAGGGCAGAAAACCGCTTAAGGTGTTCTTAAACCACAAACAATAGCATGAGCGATCTGTGCCTTAAGGACATGTTCATGCTGCAGATAACTAGCCAGAGCCCATCCCTTTATTCAGCCCATCCCTTTATTTCACATAAGGAATACCTTTAGTAAATCTTATGACTGGCTTGCTGTCAATAAATATGTGGGTAAATCTCTGTTCAGGGCTCTCAGCTCTGAAGGCTATGGGATTCCCTGATTTCCCACTCCACACTCTTTATTTCTGTGTGTGTGTCTTTAATTTCTGTAGCGTTGCTGGGTTAGGGTCTCCCCGACTGAGCTGGTCTTGGCAGGTTTGATAATACAACCTTTACCACAACCTCAAGGAAGTTCCAAGTCTCTCTCTTTAGGTACCATCACCAGACCTCACACTTGAGACAAAAGTAATGATATTCTAAAGTTAGGAGGCAGCAACTTTACAGTTGGTGTTCAAGAACCAGAATCTAATAAATTATTATCTGGACATTGTTTCAGAAATGAGCTTCAAATACCATTGTAAAAGATCTGGATGTCTGAGCTAGCTGGATTCTATTCACCTGAAGATGGAAGGGATCTTCACAATATTTTTAGTCCATCCACACACTGCTATAGTTTGGATTTTTGTCCCCCAAACCTTATGATAAAATTTGATCCCCAATATCAGAGGTGGGGCCTAATGGAAGTGTTTAGATGATGGGGGCAGACCTGTCATTAATGGCTTGGTGCCATCCTCATGATAATGAGTGATTTATTACTCTATTAGCTCCAGTAGGGAGCTGGTTTTTTTTTTAAAAAAGGGATGGAAATGCCCCTCTCACTTGCTTCCTCTCTTACCTTGTGATCGCTGCACATGCCAGCTTGCCTTCGCCTTCTGCCATGGGTAGAAGTAGCCTTCACCAGAAGGCTTCACCAGAAGCAAATACCGGCACTATCCTTCTTGTGCAGCCTGCAGAACTGTGAGCCAAATAAACCTCTTTTCTTTATACATTACCCATTCTCAGGTACTCCTTTATAACAGCACCAACATGGACTAAGACATACACCTTGAACACCAGGAATTTCAACAATGAGCACTTATTTGTATATCCATCATGATAATTGACAAAACCTCCACTATTGATACATAAAGGTAGGTGAAATGCTTGTAGTAACAGTCTCTGAAGTGTGACTTTCAATATAGTAACTCACCATCCCTAGAGTATTTTTTGAGATTGGGCAGCCATACATCCTAGTAATGTGCATTAAAGCCATCATACACACACACATATATCAAATGCATGTGCTATACTATTTGAAAGTAAGTTATAGACTATAATTTATTAACTGAGGTCCTGTGTGGGTAATCTGCTTTTCAGTTTCCCAGAGCACTCAGAGCCCTTCAAGTTAGAGGGTGGAGCACTGGATACCTAGAAGGATAATGGTGATGATATTTAGGTGAAATCCTCCCAGCTCCTCAAACTTCACAGTTGAACATGTTTGGAACTAAATGCAATCAGAAGAAAATCTCCTCCAAAACCAGGAAAGAAGTATATTATCTTCTGTTCTTTCTGGTCAGGGAACAGATCTTACATCTGGGACAGAGATCGATTTGTTCGAATGTATTTTGACTATCGCTCCCCTATGGACTACGCTGAGTCATGCTTTCTGCAAGAAATGTCTCCGTTGTTGGCACAATGGTCCAAAGAAAAGCTGTTAATGTGGCCATACTTTGTGGTTTTGTTTTATGAGACACACAATTGTGTTAATTTGTTTTATGAGACAGATAATTGTGTTAATATACAGATATTGTGTTAGAAAATTAAATCATTCATATACAAGTATTTTAAGAAATTAAACTGTGTTATATATTTTCACTAATTGATATTAAATGTGGTTTCTTAAAATGCTAATATGAAGTTAATAACTTAAATATTGAGTATTCAAAATTTTATAAGGCAACAATATAGAAGTGATTAAGTAAAAATATTTTATGTCTTACGTATGCATCTGTTGGGGCTCAGAAAATGATATCCCCCAAATTAAAGTATCAGAAGCAGTCTCAGAATCAAAGTTTCTCTCTGACCTTCTGCCTTCCTATCTCTCAGCCTCATTCTCTTCCAAGGCAAATCATAGAAACCAGAATCTCTTTTCCCCAAAGTCAGCTATGAAGTTTAAAATTGTTACTCTAACTCTCCCCACCCACTTCCTTCCATGTAGGAAATGGCCATAAAGAAGGTGTCTCATCTACCTTGTTTGATTATGAGTCATAACACCCCTATTTCAGAATTCTGCCCTATGCCACAAGGAAATGAATTTCCTCCAATCAGTCTATTACTATTAGATCATACATTTTTTTGGCCAGTCACATTTCTACTCAGCTGTCCGTGCTTTACTGAACCTAAATATAAAATAAGATAGTTTTTCCTGTGTATTAGTCAGGATTCTCCAGAGGAACAGAACTAATAGGATATATGTACATTTGAAAGGGAGTTTATTAATGAGAATTGACTCACACCATCACAAGGTGAAGTCTCACGATAGGTCATCTGCAAGCTGAGGAGAAAGAAAGCCAGTAGTGGCTTAGTCCAAGTCCCAAAGCCTAAACAGTAGGGAAGTTGACATGAGAATGCAACCTTCAGTCTGTGGCCGAAGGCCTGAGAGCCCCTGGCAAACCACTGGTGTAAGTCCAAAGGCCAAAGAACCTGGAGACTGATGTTCAAGGGTAGGAAGCATCCAGCACATTTCACAAAAATGAAAGCTGGAAGACTCAGCAAGCCAGCTTATTCCACTTTCTTCCACCTGCTTTTTCTAGCCACACTGACAGCCAATTGGATGGTGCCCACCTACATAGATGGTGGGTCTTCCTCTCCTAGTCCACTGACTCAAATGTTACTCTCCTCTGGCAACACCCTCACAGACAAACCCAGAAAAAATACTTTGCATCCTTCAATCCAATCAAGTTGACACTTAATATTAACCGTTATACCCTATATCATTTGGTCATTTAACCTGGAGCCTCCTGTGTCATGTAAAACTTAGGTTAAATAAATCTGTTATGCTTTTCTCTTGTTAACTTGTCTTTTGTAATAGGAGTGTTGGCTATTACTTTTATCATGCTCAGGAAATGCATCACACCTTTCTGTTCCTACACATCTAGGCTTGTTATTTTATCATTTCTGTATTTCTGTGTTCTAGATTGCTTCCCATTTCCCATTTTCCACCATCATGAATAATGCTGCAATTAATATTTTCATATAAGTTTGCTGTGTTTTATTATTTCCTTAAGGTATACCATAAGAGGTTATGAGTATTTTTATGATTCTTATGGTCTCTGGCCAAATTATTTCTCAAAAGGGTTGTATCCATTTTGATTCCCACCAACAACACATAAGACATATATTTCACAGAACATTCACTAGGTTTACATATTAGCATTTTTAAATTGTAATATTCCACAATTACGTCTCACTAATGTTATTATTTGTATCTCTTTTATTCATAGAAGGTTGAGTTTTTTCATATATTTGTTTAGAAATTATATTTGTAGCCTGGGAATTATATGTAATTTCCTGTAGGAGAGAACAGGTAGTACCTTATTGTCACCCATTGCAAGATTACTGGCTAAGATCCCTATAGCAAAAAAAAAAAAGATTAACAAGAGAAAAGCATAACATTTTTATTTAATATAAGTTTTACATGACACAAGAGCCTTCAGAAATGAAGACGTAAAGACCCACAGAAATCTATGTATTTTTGTAGAAAGTTGTGCAGAAGCGTGCCTGGAGGACAAAGGGGTGTGATCTAATGGTAATAAACAGGGGAGAACTCAGCCAGACCTGTTTGTTTAGAGTCTTACTGGCCTCTCGGTATAGGGCAGGGCCCCTCTGGAATAAAGGTCTTACGTCCTACTTTCAAGGGAGGTAGGGTAGGGAATTCTTTTATGACCTGCTTCAGAGGAGAAAGGCAAGAGAAGATCAGCGAGGATCTTCCTGTTTCTGCGGAGCGTTTTTATCAGTTTCCTTCGGCTTAAAACACTCATCATGCCAAGGTGACATGTTGCCAACGGTTATTGTGTTCTGAGCCCTGACAATCTTTTATATATTTGTCTATGACACTGAAGTGATTTTATGAATTATAATATTTGCCAGAAATAATTTCCCACTGTATAGGGGAAAGATTTATTTTGCCCATCACTAGCTTCACTGCTGAAGTCTCTGTAACAACAGATAGATTGACAAGAAAAACGCACGCAAATTTATTCACTTATAAATTTTTCATGACATGGGAGTCTTCAGAAAGGAGGACCTAAAGAAACAGGGAAACTTATGTATTTTCATGCTTAAGTTTGATGAAGAGTGGACAGTTCTGCAAAAGTATGACTGCACAAAGATGACATAATCTTACGGTAATAAACTGGGGGGAACATAGCAAGGCCAGTTTGTTCAGATTCTTCTCTCTCCCTGTGTCTTCAGAGATAAGGATGTTCCTTCCTCTGGGCATAGGAAGGGTACCTCTCTGAGGGTCTTACAACCCACTTCAGGGACGAAGGGAGAGCGAAAGATGAGAGGGGCCTTCCTGGTTCTTCTGTTTTCTCAAATGTCAAGGTGACATATTTTGAGGGTAGCATGTATTAAACCCTATCACCAGACTTTCATTTGCCTTTTAATTTTCTTAATGTGTACTTAAAACATTTAAACTAAAAAGTATTCGCAGAGTATAATTGCTCACTCTATTTCCTTATGAATTCTCCTGTTGCATTCATATTTAGAAGAAAAATGTCTGTCCAAAGATCCAGTAAACATCCACCTTTATTTTCTTAAAGATTTTCTATGGCATTATTTTAAAACAATTAATTGCTTATTCTCTCTAGAATTTATTCAGGTGTATAGTGTGGGCTTGATGGAAGATTACTTATGTTTTCTAATTGCTAAACGGATGTCCCCAACATCATTTAATGTGGAGAAAGAATGAGAAAGTTTCATTTACTGTCAATTTGTGCTACTTCCTTAAGGATGCAGTACATTTGTCCTTGCAATGGAAACTTCTGCTGGACTATTTTGCTCCATAATTCAGATTTCAGTACAAGTCTGCTGTAGATAATATTCTTCTAATTAATGTTTGTATATTTTAATTCCAGAACAACAGAAAAATTATGGCTGTTAATGTTTTTGTGTTTGTTTGTTTTCTTATGCTTCTTTTTTTATCTAATCATAAATTATTTTATTAGAAAAAAATTAAAAAGTCATCACATACTCAGGCCTGTAGCATGTATTCAGAGTTAATAAAGGTATTTTGTCATGTTTGATTCAGAACTTAGCCTTTCATTTGAAAAGTAACAAAACGTTACAAATACATGAACATCCAAGTAACTGTATTTACTTCCTAGTCCTGTCTCTATTGACCCTCCAAGAGTCCAGTTCTCTTATGGCTTAAATGTGGATCTTTCCTATCGATATATATATCTAAAATCTAGAGTGTTACTTCCTGTACATGTTCTGTTTAATTTATGTAAATGGTATTTTGTATATATTGCTCTACAACTTTTTAAAATTTAAGATTACACTTTCGAGAGCTATCTATGTTGATGAATAACAATCTAATTTACTCATTTTAACTGCTGTGTAGTGTTATCACACGAATATAACAAAATTTCTTTACTTGCCTTACTCAAAGACATTGGGTTATTTCCAATGCTTTTTATAACTACAAAGTGCTGAGTAGACAGACTTGACCTATTTTACTAGAAGAGGAACTATCAAGGTTAATTAACAGAAACAAAACAATTTAGATTATAAAATTCACGGAAAAGTAAAGATTGAACATAATTAGTGAAGAAACAGATAGTATAAAAAGTAGAAGACAGTGTAATTGTAACCTCAAAAAGGGAGATACATCTGTCAGTTTCAGCTCTAACAAAATATGTCTAGAATCTGTATGCTGAAAGCTATAATAAACTAATGAAAAAAGAAAGATAAACATAAAAGAAATGCTAAACTCTAATCATGAATCTCTAGCAAGAATATTCTAAAATTTATGTAGAGATGCAAAGGAAATAGACTAGCCCAAACAATTCTGAAAAAGAACTAAGTTGGAGGGTTCATACTATCTGATTTTTTAAAAATACCGATAAAGTTACAGTCCTCTGAATAAGGAGCCCAGAAATAGACTACACAAATATAGTAACTTATTTTTAATAATTTTCAGTGAAATCTAAATAAAAGAAATGGAAAAAAAATCTCTTACCAATCCATAAAATCTCTCCCTTCACAAAGGTAGAAGAGAGGCCGGGTGCAGTGGCTCACACTTGTAATCTCAGCACACTGGGAGGCCAAGGTGGGCAGATCACTTGAGGCAGGAGTTTGAGACCAGCCTGGCCAACATGGAGAAATCTGATCTCTACTAAAAATACAAAAATTAGCTAGGTTTGGTGGCGTATGCCTGTAACCCCAGCTACTTGAGAAGCTGAGGTGAGAGAATCACTTGAACCCAGGAGGTGGAGGTTGCAGTGAGCTAAGATCGTGCCACTGCACTCATGCCTGGGCAACAGAGTGAGTGAGACTCCATCTCAAATGAAACAAAACAAAAAACAAAGGTAGAAGAAAAAAAACAATTTTATTATTCCATAAGCATTAAACTATAATGTAAGGAGCATCACATGCAACTGGCTAAGGGGATTGTAAAAATGGAAAGAAATCACACCATTTTGTATAGCAAAGCAGATGCAATCCATTACATACATGTGAATTGTCTTTATCAAAAAGAATAATAAAACTTCTTATGTTTTTGTGAAAAGCAGGAAGTTACACTAGGAGCCAAGCAGGTAGGCTGAAACTCCCACAGGAATAGGAAGACAGAGCTCATCTTCCTCGATGTTTGCATTTCAAAAAGAAGGCCCAAACATCCCCAAGAAAAAAAAAAATAACTGAAATGAAAAACTAGCAAGAGACTCATTTAGCTTTTAAAGAGATTTAAATACGTCTCAACCTGACAGATGAAACATTTGCAATCTATTTTCTAAAGGAAATGCCTATCAGAAAGAAAGGGGGAAATGTTTTCTGTCTCTTTTGGCATGAGGAAAATTACATTTTTAGGATTTATATTTATACTTTATACAATATACAAAGACAACTCAGTGGATAAAGAATAGTCCTTTCTAAATAGTAGAAAAATTAGGTGTCATATACAAAACATATGAACTTCAACATATACCACACACCTTGTACAAAAATGAACTCAAATGGTTTATAAAAATAAATGAAAAAGTCTAAAATTATAAAACTTATAGAAGAAAATACAGGAGAAAATCCATGTGACTCTGAGGTTAGAAATGAGTTTTTTTTAAGATATGATACCAAAATAGAAAAATTAATACATTTCAGTTGATTAAAACTTAAACTTTCATTTTGTGAAAGACACTAATAAGACAAAAAGGTAAACCACAGGTTGGGAGGAAATATTTGTAAATCATATACTAATAGAGGACTTTTATCCAGAATATATAAAGAACATATAAAGCTTAATATGAAGAAAACAAAAAACATTAAAAAATGGGCAAAAAACTGAAAAAGAACTTTATCAAATAAAATATACAATGGCAAATAAGTATATCAAAAGCATCTCAACATTATCAGTCGTTACAGAAATGCAAATTAAAACTACAAGAAGGCAGAGGATTTTGTGAAGATGGTGGAGTATGTAGCATCAAAATCTGACTCCTCAAAAGTCAACAACTGCACTGGCAGAATTTGTCTGATGTAACTATTTTGGAACTCTGAAGTCTATTGAAGTCTTGCAACTTTCAGGGGAAAGCTTGGATAGCAAATTGCAGTTATTTTAGTCAATTTCAGCTCTTAAAATAGTAGTAGCTACCTATGCTCTACACCAGGGGTCCCTAACCCCTGGGCCACAGACCCATACTGGTCCATGGCCTGTTAGGAACTGGGCAGCACAGCAGGAGGTGAGTGGCAGGTGAGCAAGCATTACCGCCTGAGCTCCACCTCCTGTCATGTCAGTGGTGGCATTAGATTCTCACACGAGCATGAACCCTATTGTGAACTGTGCATGTGAGTGATCTTGCTATCATTCTCCTTATGAGAATCTAACTCATGCCTGATGATCTGAGGTAGAAGAGTTACATCCTGAAACTATCCCCCATATCAGGTCCATGGAAAAATTGTCTTTCACAAAACTGGTTCCTTGTGCCAAAATGGTTGGGGACTCCTGCTCTACACCTCAGCCACATGGCAGGCTATTTTGCACATGTTCCTGGAGCAACTTGCACACAGCTTGTAGGACCCAGGGTGGACAAAATTCATTCTACTCTTTAAATAGTGAAGATCTGTGCTTAGTTGCTGATTGCCACTTCTGATCACAGGGGTGCAGACACAGAGGTGATGGCATTGTTGTTGTACCTTCCCCAATTATGCAAGCCTCTTCTCCAGCTGAAGTGACTTCCAGGAGATGTATAAAGCTGGTGTCCCCTCCCCTTCATTTTTCTTTTTTTCCTTTTTTGGAAGACAGATATTAAAGACTATGGCATTCAAAAGCAAATACATATATGAAAGAAATTAGAAAATCACTATATATGCCCAGGGAAAGAAAGAAGTTCAGAAAAGATCTGAGAAGATCTTAAGTTCACATCCGAGGTTGACTGTTGGCAAAGATATAGTCTATAGCAAAAACGACAACTAAAAAAACCATAATAACAAAAATACTTAAATCCCATGGAAGGTAGAAAATCTGATTTCCAGAGTTAGCAGGTTATTACTTACAAATGGCAAATTTTCAACAACAACAAAAAATTACAAGACAAATAAAGAAATAGGAAATAATGGCTCACTCAAAGAAGAAAAAAACCACAGTAAAAACCATACCTCAGAATGGATCTACTAGACAAAGACTTTAAAACAACTATCTTAAAGATATTCAAAGAACTAAAGGAAGATGTGGAGAAAGTCAACAAAATGTTCTATGAACAAAATGGAAACAGCAATGAAGACACGTAAAACCTAAAAAGAAACAAACAAACAAAAACCAAAATTCTGGAGCCAAAAGTTTCAGTAACTAAAATGAGAAATTCACTACAGATACTCAAAGGTTTGAGCAGGCAGAAGAAAGAATCAGTGAACTTGAAGATAAGACAATGGAAATTATTAAGATATGAAATAGAAAGAAAAAAGATTAAAGAAAAGTGAGCATGGCTTTTGGGACACCATCAAGTGAATCAGTGTACACATTGTGAAAGTCCCAGAAGGAGAAGAGAGAGAAAAATAGACTATTTAAAGAAATAATGAGTTAAAACTTTCTAAATTTGATCAATGATATAAATATAAACCTCTAAGATAAGGGCATGTCAAAAGGACACAGAAGTCAATCTGTGAAAGCTCCCAGTGATCAAACCTGGAACCACCTGAGCATAAAATGAATATCCTTGAGTCCATACTGATATAAGTACAAAATTAAATACATAAATAACAATGGAGAAATGCATGTTTTTCTTACAAAATAATTCCAATTGATAAATGTAAAAGGCATGACAGAAATACAAAGTCGGGTCAGGTGTGGTGGCAGCACTTTGGGAGGCCGAGGCGGGTGGATCATGAGGTCAGGACTTCAAGACCAGCCTGGCCAACAAGATGAAACCCTGTCTATACCAAAAATACAAAAATTATCTGGGCATGGTAGTGTGTCCCTGTAATCCCAGCTACTCAGGAGGCTGAGACAGGAGAATTGCTTGAACCGGGACCCAGGAGGTGGAGGTTGCCATAAGCCAAGATCATGCCACTGCACTCCAGCCTGGGCTACAGAGCGAGAGTCCGTCTCAAAAAAAAAAAAAAAAAACAAAAAAAAAGTTAGCATTAGAACACCACAGGAGTAACTGCAGCTGGCAGCATCCACCGATGACTGCAAAAATTAGTGAGCAAAACTTTAAGGAGAAATAGGATACTTGCATAACCTTAAAAATCTCCCCTAAAATATTTATTAATTACTGTTAGTGGTTTTACTTTATGTCTACAGATTCTTTTATACTCCTCACTCCAAAAATGGAGCTTAATTCTCCTCCCTAAGTAACTCACTTACAAATAATAGTGCATGAAAAGGGAAAAACAGTAACTTCACAATGGAGAAACCTGTCAGGTACTACCTTAACAAAGTGATCAACATTAACGTTATCAGTAATAAGACTAGACACAACCCAGATCTTAGTCTAAGGCTAATTTTGTCCTACTACTGAGTCACGGCTTTTTAAAGTATTCTACCCAATGCTTTTCTAAGTATTCTACCCAATGTCTTGTAAATCGTGAGGTTTTTCAGCCTGGCTAGTAGAAGGAGGCAATATTACAGGCCCTGTATGAGAACTGGACACTGTTTCCTTAAACCTTCTAAGGGAATTCTTTCTTCAGCCTCAGGTAGTTTTCTTACATGCGTGTGCTGATCAGTACTCTGTTGAAGACTCAAGGGAGACTCTCTGTGGATCAGAATTTTCTCTCAATGTAGCTCTTTTCTCTTCAGTAATCTGTCCCAATCCTCTAGCTACCTGATCTCCCCAGTCTTTCAAATCTGTCTCTTTAACTCAAAGAGTCATCTGAGATCCACCTTGGCTTCTCTTCCTGTGCCACACTTAAAAAACAAACGAACAAAAAACACCTCTCATTCATTAAGCTGGAGCAATCATTAGCTTCCTATTTCTCAGGGATCACTGTCCTTCATTACCTGATGTCCAATGTCTTAAAAACTTATTTAATGTATTTTGTCGTGTTGTTTTGTTTCATGTGAAAGAATAAATTTGGTTCCTGCTACTCCATCTTGTAGAAATGGAACACTTTCTTTAAATTCTTTAATTCTAGCTTTTACATCTATTATTTTATCACCCAATCCTTTTATCTCTCTGTTCATCTATTTCACTTCTGACAGTTTTCTCAAGTCAATCTTGTGCTTAATTCATCTAAACATCAAAGTATTTTATATTTATTCATTTACTATCTAAATATCCAACAATCATTGCTAATATCTGCTGTTTCCAGTGCAGAGTTGAATTACAGAAGATCAAAATTATATGCAGAACACATAAGTGATTGAATTAATAAAATAATACTTCCTTTTCAGGATTATTTAAGAAAGAATATCTGGGTAAACATAAAGCACTATAATATGTTTAAAAAATAACTATTTATATTTTCTACCCACAACTAAATCTTACCCCTTTTAATCTCTCTCTCTTTTTCTGACTCTGTGAGGTCAATTTATTACTCCGTTTTTTCCCAGTATGCTATGGATGTTTTCCATTTCTTTCCCAGTGATTCAGGTTTGTCCTTTAAGTTCGTGAGAAGCCCATAGCAGCTTAAACTGGTTGAGTTTGGTGCTCTACTTCACCACTATAGCTTACTCAGGTCAACTCTCTACCAGGAAGCAAACTGATATCTAATCTTTGTGAAACCTAAAATATGCTTGACTCTTGTGATCCAGAATAACTGTTGTTGAGTATTTTTTCCTCGTTTTCAGCATTTAATGGCTATTTTGGTGAAAAAGAGAGAAGAGGGATTTCATGGGCAATTACTCTTCAAATTAAGAAAAATCATCTGTAGGCAATCAAACTCACAATGGGGTCCAAAGTCACCCAAACATGCAGCTAGTGCCCTTAATTCAGCAAACTCTTTGAAGAATATTCATTGGATTTTTTTATTTTGAAGATAAGAACCAAAGGCAACCCATTTAGATAGCATCAGGCCTAAGACTTTAAGACGTTTAGTTATCATTACAGCAGGCAGCATCACAGAACATTCAGCAACCATGGGATTTGACAGCAGCAGCAGCAGCAGCAGCAGCATAAATGCCAACCATTGACTTCTAATTACCAGGCGCTTCTTAGAAGACAGCAGTTGGCACAGTGGCTGGTGATCCAGTTTTTCTTCAGTTTTCATATGCAGTAGTGAGTTATGATTGTTGATAGGTTTCAGTTTTCTGAATTGTATCACATCTCTTTTTGGAAGTTACTTGCTCATCTAAATTCATTCATCCACTTGCCTACTTAACTAAGCTTCCTTCCAAATTTCCCTGGTAATGACAATCATTTTTTCCACTTACCCATAATCAAAGACTTGCATCAATCTTCCACAAATGCCCTTACTCATAATAGTGCACCCTTACTATTGGTCCTTTAGAATAGTGTGATCCACACACATCACGTATATTAAACTGCTGACTTGTGAAGGGGAAGCTTAAACACTGGCTATAGTGTTCAGGTCAATGACCTTGGTACCAATTTGATCTCTTTTAGAAGTTATGTATTTGTAGCTCTACCAGGCTCCATTAACTCTGCCTTACTCTCCATCTTTGGAAATTGGATTTTATTGTTTAGGCTTGGCCTATGCAGCATTCAATCTACTCTTTTCCCAAGGTGTAAAGTATAGTGGTGTCCACTGCATTTCAGTTAAAAACCTTATACTTCCTTTTTGGCTTTAGAGAACCCAGACCTGCGGGCAACACTTGGCCAACATCCTGACCAAGTCAGCCCCATTCCTAAAAGTTCATGCCTTCAACCTATAATCCAGTCCCTGATCTATAACTACATACATACACCATAGGCCAGGAGTAGAGCTGTTGCGTGAAACCTGTATCTATTAAGATGTTTCCATGATCTTAAAACTCAGACCAATAGAGATTGGAAACACTATGCTAGAGCATAAATATGCAGGATTAATCACGTGACTGTTATTTCACTGGTTTAGCTAGCTATAGCAGGGGTGGAACAGGCCTATGTACCACACAATTAGTTTATTCATAATCTCTAGGATCTGTTCTTCACCCTTGTTTGTTCACATTAGGAGAAGAGATGCAGAAATTCTCACCTATACCTTATTCAGCTACAACTACATATGGATATCCTGAGCTTGCAGAGAGTAAAGATTTTTAAAATTTCCTCACAATTTGCATACCAGATTAGGGCCATATGTGTGCTCCTGACTGGTAAACCAGCAAGTCACTATAACATGAATGTAAAAGCTCCCTAGAAGCCATTCAGGTTGGGTTGTATAGCTCTGCCCTCAAAGATGTGAGAAATACCAAAATTGATTCACAAGCTCCAGACAGCGGACAATAAAACACTGAGTTGGGGATATTTGTCCCAGAATGAGAAAATTCTCTCCTATAGATCCAAATTAGAGAACTTAGAGGGGTTTTTGAACACTTGATCTAGTCATTCAACTAAAAATTCAACCCACATGTTAACTTAGATATGAGATAAAAGACATATTTTTATATTTAGCGTGAGTTCTTAAATGTGTCCCAAGAGAAGGGAGTTGAGGAGGTAATGATATTTGCTCAAGCATCCATTGCTCATCCTCTCTGTACCCAGCCCATCAGCAGAAAGGAACCACATCTGCAGAGAGAACAGCTCTGTTTCCATTACGGTTTAACAATCTTCTCATCCCTTCATTTCCAGCAGAGCATGACTTACCCAGAGAAACTTCAAAGCTTTCAAATAACAGAATAAAAATTGTTTAGGACTCACCATCCACATGAACCATAGTTTGAACTATTTGTGTACTACATTGTTATCAGTTAGAATTTCAAATTCCAGAATATTTCAAATGTGAGCCTATATGGTGTCAGGGAGGTGTTAACCGACCCATCCATGACTTGCAAAGTCTTAAGATGGATCTCTTGTCATACTTTATTGTGAGGAAATATTTACAACTCAAAATCATGCTTAAGAAGAAAAATTTTCTGGCCGGGCGCAGTGGCTCACGCCTGTAATCCCAGCACTTTGGGAGGCCGAGGCGGGTGGATCATGAGGTCAGGTGACTGAGACCATCCTGGCTAACACGGTGAAACCCCATCTCTACTAAAAATACAAAAAAATTAGCTGGGCATGGTGGCGCATGCCTGTAGTCCCAGCTACATGGGAGGCTGAGGCAGGAGAATGGTGTGAACCCAGGAGGCGGAGCTTGCAGTGAGACAAGATCGCACCACTGCACCCCAGCCTGGGCGACATATAAGTCAAGTCTAAATTTATTTTTAGGAAGAAACTTTTCTCTTTTCCTGTAGGGGCACATTGACTAACCAGAACACATTATATCTCAATTTGTAGCATGTGTTTTAAAATTAGAGGTGACGTTAGTGCTTTCTCTAAGGCAATTGGTTAGTTGTTTTACATTTATGATATGCCCCTCAAATTAAAAAGTCATCTCCAAATACAAAAGCACTCATCTGCCAATCTTCCTTACTTCCCTAATTATATATTGAGAGTTAATTACTATGTGTCAAGCCCTCTATAAATATTATAGTTTAATTTTTTAAAATGCACAGAGATATGTAATTACAAATAGTCGCCCCTATATTTTAGGGAAAGTACAGCAGCTTATATTGGTGCAGACGCCATTTGCGTGGGTAGAGGGTAGGCAGAGAAGCCATCCTTAAAGAACTGAGAATCAAGCTGAGACCTGAACTGTAAGCACAAATTTAGTGAGGTGTAGAGAGAGAAGAAGGAAATCCTACTTGAGGAAAAGGGAGTACATGCAACATCCAAAGGTTTTGACATTCAGGGGAAAGGAGAGGGGTGGCTGAAAGAAGATTGAATTTTCTGGACCCCAGCATGAGAAAGGCACCAAAACATAAAGCTGAAACTTCATGGAACCTGGAGGCATGCAGAGCTTTGGCAGCCACTTGCAGAATTAGATCCTTATGAGAATTCAAATCCCTTCCTTCCATATAGCTTAACTATCAGGACTGAGAATGAAGATCACTTACACCAACAAGATTTAACTGTTTATTCTTAACTGGAGATTCTTGCTCAGAAAGTTAAGGTTGTAAATCAATGAATAACTTTATTGTTTACTTTAGGAAATTCCTGCTAACCGATTTATCCAAACAAACACTTGACTCATCTCTCCCCTCAGGACAAAAGAATGCTCACCTGCAGGAACAGCTTGCCTATCAAACAGCAGTTTATTTGTCAAGACTCACATCAGGACTTTCACTTTGTTGTGCTCACCAGTCCTAAACGATTACATGATAAATTGTATTCCAGTCAGTTTGTCTTCTAAGCCACCTGTGTTCAAGACCAAAGCCTATAAATATCCTCCTCTTCCCCCTTTCTGGGACACCACTAAAACTCATTCAAGGCCATAGGATAAATAGACTTAGCTTTTCTTCACTAACAGGTTTTCTGGTAGTCTTTGGAAGAGTTGGTAGTTGTCAATCCTGGGAGCAAACAAAAAGCGATTGAAGATTTTTAAGAAAGTGGAAGATAGGACCAACGTTTTAATTTGGTTGCAGTTTGGTGAGCAGATTGGACAAAGCACAGAATCAATGTATAGATGTGGCGGTAAGGAGGCTATTGCTATAGTCCAGGAGAAAGGTGACAGAAGCTTGGAATTTGAACACGCCAATTGAGATAGGATAAATGGATGGATTAGAGATGTGTTTTGAAGGTAAATCCAACAAGGCCTGCTAACAGTGGAGGAGAGGGGGAGTTAGAGGTGTTAAGCATTAATTTATGAATTTTTGGTTTGCCAAACTAAATAGAAAATGGTGCCATTTATTGAGATGGAAAACATAGAAAAGAAACAGGTTTGGAGAGGAATGTGAGGTTGGGAGTAGGAAATCATGAGTCAGTTTTGGACATGCTGAGTTTGAGATGTCTTTGAGATACTCAAGTGGCACTGTCATGTAAGTATTTGGACATGTGGTCATGGAGATCAGAAAATGTCTGAGAAACAAAGCAATGGCCAAATACTCAGAAAATAATTGTTTCATCTCCACTGTGGTTGCTATTTAAATTTCTTAGTATATGTACTCAAAGGGTCCATTACTTCAAGCTGCAATCAGGCCAGTTCAAATTATGTTAGGCTACTTCAGACCAGTTTACATTAAAAGGAATCAAACTGGTCCTGAAGAGCTTAAATTGAGTCAAATTTTTTTCCAGTTCAAAATTGGCTCTAATTGGGTCAAGGGGATTAAGGCATTTCAAGTTGTATCAATCCATTTCCAGTTGGATTAGATAAGCATGAATCAGGCAAGCTGGCTCTGATCAGCTAGAATGAGACAAATTGAATTCTAAACAGTTTAATTGGAATCAAGCTTTATCAATTTAGGTTAATCTCTGTGCTGTCTGGGAAAACAAAACATTGCTTTAAGAACTGGTGTCACTCCATGCTTGTGTCATGGTGGCAAAAACAATGAGTTGCTTGCCGGTGTCCATTCTCATAGTTTTCTTCATTACTAGTGGAACTACTTATATGGTTGTGGTCATCAATGTATCTAGCTAAAACAAGGCAAAAACAAACAAAAACCTACATTTTCTAGTCTCTCCTGAAGAGAAATACGGCAAATGGAATGGACATTGAAAAATGAGTTCTTTTCTATTTCTTGTGCCTGAATTGTGGAAAAAAATGGCTGGAACTACAGAGTTGCAACCATGGGTAAAACGTGGTGACTTAATTCATCTCTAAGGATGGCAGAATAAAAATATATAAGGATCCTGGGTCCCTGATAACATGGTAAAGGTACTACCCCCTGTTTCCAAAGTGGTCAGTGCTCCTTCCAAATCTCCTAGGCACTCACTAGTCCTGCTGAAGACTTTACCTTCAAGCATCTGTACTGTCTGTCCAAAGGATTACTAGGGCCATGGGAGCACGGTGGGGGACTGTCAGGGAGCTAATGCCCTTGGGATCGCTTTCAACCAATTTATCAACCAATGGATTAACACCTGTTCTTCCCCAGCCCTCAGATGGGACATTTCCGAGGTATATTCTATACCCTTTCGGAGATGTCATGGGTAAGATTAAGCCTCAGTTGCTCAGAGCACTAGTTTGCTCACTAATAATCACTACTGATTCTCTTCCCTTTCCTGTCTCACTGTACCACTCCCTAAACAGTGTTTCCTGGCATCACCAAATGAATAGGATACTTGCTCTCAAATCCTTGTCTCATATCTGCCTATGAGGTAACCAAATGTAAGACCACCTCTGGATGTCTATCTTGGAACTTCTTTTGAATAAAGAAACATAAGCCTCTTTAATTAAATCACAATTATTTGAGTATTCTCTAATATGCCGCTAAACCTCATCTTATCTGATCCAGTTAGCAATGTAATAATTTCTTAAGCTTTAATCTCTTTATTATTACTAGACCTTTTTCCAATGAAGAAAAACTATTAAAAACCAAAAACCAGAAGAATTTAAAAGCCTTTTGATTTAATAAAGTCTGATGCCTACTGAAATAAATACTGAAAATTATGTTCTAAATGTTTACAATTTCAACAAGTAAATGGCTTGCATTGCCAACTAGTAAATTTCAGTTCTTACTTGACTCATCCATAGCTTTTGATAGAGTTGGTCCTTTCCTCCTTTCTGAAAAATGTTTCTCTAATTGGTCTGTAGGCAACCACCCTCTCTTGGCTTTCCTTCTGCCTCATTGGCTGCTTCTTTCCAGTCTCCTTTGCTGGTTTCCCCTCATCTCAAGCTGGTATTCTCAGACTCAAACTTTGGCCTGTCTCTCCTTTTTATCAACAAGCATGCTCTACATGATATCATTTGATCCCATAATGTGAAAGAGTATCCCTAGGTTGATGGATCTTAAATTTACATCTTCAACCCCAATTTCTCCCCTGAAGCTGAGACTCATAACTAATTACTTATATACCATCTGTGGTTGACTGGCATTTAGACAGCTCAGTTTTTACATGGCTGAAACCAGGCAAAACCACTCTTCCTGCAATCTTCAACTCAGTAAATGGCAACTCCTTTATAATGGTTGCCCAGGCCAAAAGAATATGAAACTAGCCAGAATTCCTCATTTCTCTTTCAACACTCCACTCCAGTAGCCAACCCTATCAACTCTACCTTTAAATGCTTCCAGAATCTGACCCCTTTTCACCATATCTCCACTAAAATGCTAGTATAAACTACCATAATTTCTTGCTTGAACTCTTTCAATTGCTTCCTATTTTAGTTCTCTGAGTCTACTCTTGCCCCACGCACACCCCATTCTCTAAGCAGTAATCAGTGTGATCTTGATTCAAATATAAATTGAATTACATCAATACCCTGTCCAAATTTTCCAGTGTATATCCATCTAACTCTAAGTCTTCACCTACAGAACCCAGTGTAGCTGACTCCCAGACACTTTTTTACTTCATCATTCCCCACTCACTCTGTCATTCACTTGGCTTCAGCCAGACTCACCTCCATGTTGATCCTTGGACACACACCATCAATTGAACTCCTCAGGAGTCTGATTTATCATACCCTCTAACTAGAAGATCTTCTCACCAGCTACCCTCATGCCTCTCTCCCTCACTTCCTGGAAGTCTCCACTCAAATATCACCTCAACAGAGGCCATGACTAACCAACTTTTCTACCATAGCATGGCCCACCACACTCTCCCTTCCATGGGTACCTTTACTCTGTTTTTCTTCAGAATATTTATAGCCACATGACTTGTTATGTATTTATGTGTCGTCTGTCTCCATTAGGATGAAAATGTTAGAAGAGAAAGGACTTTGTCTATTTTATCCCCTGAATATTTCTAGTACCTAGATAATTGCCTAGAACATAGCAGGCACACTATAAATGTTTTAATGAAAGAATAAATGCATTATAATCATACTTTTATCAAAAAATTATTTTTGACCACTTAGTCAAATACCTAATTGAGTGTGGTATGTCTGAATATTTCAAGAAAAAATAACGAAATTTTCAAAATTTCTGGCAGCAGTTTTTTTTTCACATTGATCAAGGAGCTGCCCTCTCTCGTAAAAAGGCACAGCAGGAGTTGAACTGTGGCTGAGATACCCATGGCTTACCTAGTAATTGAGAAAGACTAAACAAGAGAGTCCACTCTTTGCTGTAACTGCTTTTTCCATTTTATTCAAGATGTTAACTAAAATACAGAGAGCTTTCAACCTACTTTTTCAGTCATTAAGCTAAAATGCCAACTAAGTCCAGTTCACTTCTAAAATGTATTGGTACAATCCAGTAAAGAGGAGATGACAGGAAAAGAAAAGTCAACAACACTAAGTATAGTATTGTTTCATGAAACCCAAAGTGTTAGGAACATCAGTTTTAGAAATATTTTATGTAGACATTAAAACAAAAAGGCAACAAGAAATGCAAAATAAACACACACACACACACACACACACAAATAGGTTTCACCTGAGAATTTGAAGTAATTCAGAGAAAGATTTAATATTCTTTGACCAATAGAGATACTGAGAAACTGTGCACACTAAAATGAAAATAAGTAATAAAAGCAAATAGTACTCCAAATTTAAATGACATTGGTTAACAATGGAGTACGAAAAGGTTATTGAATATGTCAAGTCTAATGCTTTAACACTCTTCAATCATTCACCTTTTAATGCAGAGCTTTAATTATATTCATAATCTTATCTTGTTGAACTCTACACCCACACCTATGAATTCTGTCAATTTCTTAGTTAAATAAAACTCTCCTAGAAATCTAGGACCAGGGTCAGAGATAGAATTAAAATCATCCACTCTCAGGAGAAATGGAGGAAGTATTTCCACTGAAAGGCTGCTGATTCCCAGATTCTCTAATATAAACCACTTAATAATCTATACTGACATTTCAAAGCTTAGGAAAGGGAATGTCTCAACCCTGGACTTCATTGTGTTTATTCCCTATGAGGCACAGAGCAAGATAAGAAACAAGCCCCTCAAGCTAAAAGAGGAACACAGAAACATATATGTGTGTGTATATATATGTATGTGTGTGTATATATATACATACATGTGTGTGTATATATATATATATCACAGAAACGTATATATTTCCAAAATTTGTTCCCAAATTTTTCTTAAAAAGCACCCCAGTTCAGGTATCTTGAATAAAGAAAATTAGTCATAGACGAAGAAAAAGAAAACTTTCTAGTTGTCTACCAAGAAAAAACTAATATGGATATTACGTGCATTTCTATTTTGAAGACTAAGTTTATTAATTTATTAATAGAACCTGTATTTTTCTGTCAATTATTGTGCTTTCAATTATTGTGCTTTGAAATATATATATATGTATATATATATATAATTTTAACTTTTGAGAATGGATAATTTTGAGAATGGATAATTTTAACTTTTGAGATAAACATTCAGCCTGCAAAAAACATACATCTCTATGAAGTAAACATCCTATACAGTTTCTCTCTTTAAAAATAGCTTTGACATGCTTCTGATGTCCTTAAATATTTGTGCTACAGACGCCATAGTTGTATTTTTTCAAAGACTGGCTCAGAGGCTTCTGAAATATTAGATATCCGTTTGCTGGCAAAACATCAGAGTGAGTATTCGATGATTACAAGCTTTTTCTTAAACCAGTGTTTCTCAGATTTTACTGTGCATCAGAATTCCCTGAAGGGCTTGTTAAAACACAGAATACTGGGCCTCACCCCCAGAGCTTCTGATCCAGTTGGTCTGGGGAAAGCCTGAGAATCTGCATTTTTAACAAGTTCCCAGGTGATAGTTTATGCTGATAGTCCAGGGACCACACTTTGAGAACCACTGCTTTAAACTGTTAGTTTATAAGTTCTTTAAAGAGCAATGTAAGCTTAGAATCCAGAACCTACATGGTACTTACTAAACTCTCTTCAGAGCTGTGTTCCAGGGGCATGCCTTGAGAAAATCATTTTTTTTTTTTTAACTTTCTTCTTTTAGCAACAGTAATGCCCAGGCAGCTAGAGAGTCCTTAATATTCATTGCTTATCATTTTGGTTTTGCTGGGCCTGAACTGGGAGTATTTCCTATTTCTCTTCAGAAGGGCTGCAATCTACTGTGTATCTCCAAGATGTTCTGGATCTAAACTCCTCCAGGACAGGATCTATGCCTCTGGGGGACCAAAGCCACAGCTACATGTCTTTACCCAGTAAGTCTATCTCATCCAGGAGGAAGTCCATGTCCTCCCGGCTCACTTGAGGGCTGATCACCACCTGGCGGAAGAAGTTGACCTTTCCCCGGTGCGGCTGGTAGCCCAGCATCAAGCTTCCCTTCTTCATCATCCTCTCCTTAATGGCTGGAGCCACCTGTGTGGAGAGAAAAGGGGAGGGAGGTGAAAGACCAGAACACCAAGGCATTTGAATAGCATTTTCACCAGCCATTTGACATTTACTGGGCATCCACTGGTTTTGATCCCATTCTCATTCACACCAGGTTGACACTAATTATAATAATAATTTATGGAGGACTCATGAGTACTGATTCAAATGCTTTAGACATATTAATTAATCTTCACAATAACCGTGAGGAAGATGCTACTAATATGCCCATTTATGGTCAAGAAAACAGGCACATGGAGATTAAATCAATATCTCAAGGTCCCAGGCATTTTCTCCCTAAGCCCATATTCTTAAGTGTAAATCATTATGCAATGCTGCCTCATTAAAAACAAATCAGGTGTCCACAGGGATTACAGTCTCATTCTCAAATTTGTCTTAACTAAAAATCACCCCAGTTCAGGTATCTTGAACAAAGAAAATTAGTCATAGATGGAAAGAAACCCTTCCAGTTGTCTACCAAGAAAAAACAAACATGGATATTATGTGCAGTTCTATTTTGAAGCCTAACAGTTCATTAATTTATTAATAGAAACTGTATTTTTCATCAATTATTGTGCTTTGAAAATTTATGGCTGACATTCCTAGAAAAAAAATGAAAGTTAGATATTATTCTCATATATGAAATATAAACACTCTGTCTCTTATTAAGAGATGTAAATGTGGTAATAAAATTAGGAAGCACATATTTTAAAGATCTATAGCTGACATGAGAAGTACAGGCCCTGATAATCTAGATACACAGATTTTTCTAAAAGTTTAATGTTTGAAGAAACTAATGTAATTTAAGAACCACATGGGAAAATCAGTCCATTTTCTAATCAGTAGTATGGCCACCAAAGAGCTAGGTTGTAAACTTTTAAAATAGTGAAGTTCATTTTTTAATACACTGAGTTAAAATATTAAGAACGCATTTTTACTATCTTGGAAATACAAGCAAAGTTTTTCCATTTGAATTTTATTTTAACTCTGAAAACTTTTTGGGTGTGTCCTATGTGAATATGTGAAAAGGGAATATAATGAGTTTCTATCCTTGCCTTCTCAGGAAGATGAGACTTACTCTTCCAGAAGGGAGGAATACATATAGAAAGAACACTAGGCAGAGAGTGCTTTTAAACTCCTTAGGTGAGGGGCATGAATCTTGGATCCCACGAGTCTCTCTCTCTCTCATAGTGTGAAAATCCTACACCACTCCAGTTTTTGAACATACCCGCATTTTGTCAGCAAGTCAAATGACTTCATCTGACACTCAACACAATCTTGATCTGTTCCAAAGCTGATGAAAAAATTGGGTGTTTTAGACTTCTGAAGATATTATGTGTTGAACTTAACCACAGAGCCTTCTCAAAGGATGTTCAAGGGTAATTTTAACTCAACACTTTTTTTTCCACCTGTACTAATTTTAGAACATAAGTCTTGCAAAACATGGACTATACAGTGCTTACAATAACAAAACAAACACCTATTCAGCAAAATCACCTTGCCATTCTGGCAAAAAATTGGAAGTTTCTTACGTTATAGCAAGATAAGAAAATATATGCGTGTAAAAGAAAAAATGTAGAAAAGGTGATGTTAGAGGTCAAGTTAGTGGAAAAAGCATGGGCCATCAGGTTCTACAAATTTCTAAATATATGTGACACATTTTATTCTGAGCTTTCTAGAGATACGAAAAAATGTAATTAAACAACAGCCTCCATTCACATGAAAAGAGTGGCAAATGTCCAGTTGATGCTGGAAGCCGGAAGCTAGGAAGTAACTCTCTACTATGCTTATACATATCTGCTTGAAACCCATGAATTTGTATGCATTGGTTGAGTTTTCTTCCAAATCCATTTATGCAATTAGTAATTATAAAACCTAGTAAAAAATATGTAAAACAAAGATAGATGAGTGCCAAAAAAAGTGATTTTTATAAAAACTAAGTTAGTCCTTTGGAAAGACTAGATAAAAGGGGTTGGCTAAACATCACTGTGATCACACTAGGTCAGAGAACTGTAAAAGCTTTTGAGAATCCAGACTGATTCTGCACTGAGATTGCTACACAGGTGTCCGAGTACTTACTTCACTTGAAGAAACCCGAGCTGCATAAGACAGATGATTCTTGAAGAATGTAGTTTATGCAAGAACAGTGGAGGGCCCTCTCATCCTCAGACCTCTACTTAAGAAAAGCTTCACTTGTTTTTAAAAAGCATTTGGAAATCTTCACTAGGTGGAAAAAACCTTTCCATCAAAAGATGGTAACAGAAATGTACAGTGATGTACAAATATAACATTAAAAATTTAAATATAAAGATACAAATATTAAATAGGAAAATGCTCACATTATGTATGTATCACATTATTTTCTAGGATTATTTGCTTTACCTGACTCATCCTCCTCACCTTAGGTAGGAGGGCTTCTCGTGCGTATGTGGATATAAATGGGTCTGCATTCATAAGCACGTGTGTGTGTGTGCCTGTGCATATGCAAATGTTAATGTACACACTCACATATAATTTAAACCTCTGACCCACCATATTGTACTGCTCTTAAAATCTCTCTGGCCACAGGGCAATGGAGAACCACGCTTTGACTTAGGTTCATCATAAAAGTACATTTGTTTTTAATTCAAAGAACAAGTGGCCTTCTGAGTGTAAACTGTGAGAAAAAGACAACAGTAGTGCCAGTGCTAAATCAAGATTAGGAAGACTTGGTTTACATGGACCAAATATCTAGCTAGAAGGGCCACAGGCTATCACTTTTAGAGCTTACAGCTTGCGGTTCTGTGGTTCTTCTTTTTGAAATCAAAATTCTCTTCATGTTCCTCTCCTTCGTCCTCCAGGTACCCAGGGTATAACTGGCTCTGGCTTGTAGCCAATTTTAAATTTAAAACTGGAATGCTCTTGGCTCAGGCCTAATTTGCATAGTCTATTACTGTTTACTTTTCAATACTTCTATTTTTTCTCCCAAAATGGTATTTTATGCCTTATCTTTGGAGAGCATTAGAATTTTGATTCCAGCACATAATATATCTGAGGCTCACATGAGGCAATTATCAAAATGAATCTGTCACGTTTGTATTTCTTGTGAGGAAGCCAGAAATACTTTCTAATGTGAACAAGAAAGGTAAAGGAAGAGGGCACCTCTGATATTTTAATATAAAGATACTTTGGATATTTAAATTCTTGCTCTTGTGTAAAGCACATGAATGTACTTCCATGGGCAAAACACAGGGAATAAAAACCAAACTTCTAGGACAAATTTTGTTACTGACTTTCTGAGATTATCAAGACATAACTAAATATATGACTCAGAGAACTAGCTAACCAAGGGTTTGACAGTACAACACACTTTTATTTATGAGTCTATGAACTATAAGATTAATTCCTAGAGGCAGTTACTACCAGGTGAAAAAGGAATGTCTCCCTTGTCTATGAATACTTCAAGGGAAAGAAAGTAATAAACAACATCAAAGCTGATATTCATCAAATCTCTATCACAAACTATTCTGCTGGTAGTAGTAGTTGTTGTTTTTAACAAATATTTTACCAGTTCTTTACAATTTGCAATGTCCTTTCACTTGTCTTATTCCCATAAATTCAAATTAAAGCTTATTTGAAAGGAATTCATGTTTTGGCAATTTAGGGACCAAGCACGTTCTCACTAATAGCTTATCACCCTTGCACTTAAAAAAAAAATCAACCATTTTTTATTTATGAAGTTCCAGGCATAATCCAATGCTACGTAATTTGGATATTCCTTTTTGCTGATCACAGCAGAGAAACAGTCCTAATCTGACAGGATGGCATGGCCACAGGGGAAGGAAAATATGCATGAACTAAATATAGGTATCCAGATACCACCCCTAAATGGGGTGCGCATAGAGGAAAGCAATTTGGCAGGAGTGAGATTGCTTTCCAGCTCTCAATTATTTTACTGCTGTTTTTCCTTCAAATTGTAAATCAAATTCTTTTCTTGTGCCTCAGTGCACTGGTCCCTGCATCTTAAGTGGAGGAAGATCCTGACATTTCTATTTGGATACACAGTGACTTAATCTACACATTTCTGTGGAATTTGTCTCTCCCCACCCTTGAGTTATGTTCCATCAGTGATTTAAGTCATTGAAATAGAGTTTCGTTGCACATTGCTGTAGCACCAAATAGGATTTGATATTTAAAAGTTGCTTAAACCCAAGGAAAAATAAAATAAAATGACTTTCTTTCTGACCAAGTAGGGCAATTTGATAAAGAGCTTCTGACCAGGCATCATTATTGCCTTTGATTAAAATAAAATGATAATTTCCATAAAATGACATTTCTTTTTAAGAATTTGTTATATACTCAGTGTTAACAAGAACAGTTTTTTTAAAATACAGTGTTTTTCAGGGTCAGGCACGGTTGCTCACGCCTGTAATCTCAGTACTTTGGGAGGCCGAGGTGGGCGGATCACTTGAGGCCAGGAGTTTGAGACCAGCCTGAGCAACATGGTGAAACCTTGTCTCTACTAAAAATACAAAAATTAGCTGGGTGAGGTGCTGCTTGTTTGTAATCCCAACTACTCGGGAGGCTGTGGCACGGGACGCAGGGGTTGCAGTGAGCCAAGATCACTCCATTGCATTCCAGCCTGGGTGACGGAGTGAGACTCTGTCTTAAAAAAATGTAATAAAATACAAAGTGCTTTTCAAACTATCTGTGGGGAAGGATCAGTTTTATTTTTTTCAAAGCATTATAAACTAATACTTTTGTAAAATACAATAAAAATCAATTACTAGCAAAATGAAATAAAAATACATGCCCAATTTTGTTTATTTTTAAGTTTGATAGTAAAGTTAATCTGTTGCTATAAAAATTTCTAAATGGAAACTGTGGATTTCCATAAGTTTCTTATTGCAGACTGGTAACACAGATGGGTTGGGATTGCTGTTGTGGCTTTCTTCCAGTATAGTTTTTCTGGAACTATCACAAAAAACAATTTGCTTTATACTTTCCTCCCACGTAATCTGGGTTCTCAATGTGTCCCACTTTCTATGTCAGCTTGAGGAGAGTTCTGCTGAGTGGGATAATGAAATCTAGTTTGTGGAAAAAATTGGCATGAAATGTTCATACTTTGTATCTGGCACCCAAAACTATCACTGAGACTTATATACCTCCTTCCCTTGTAAAGTCATCTTCTTTTCCTTTCCTTTCCTTTCCTTTCCTTTCCTTTCCTTTCCTTTCCTTTCCTTTCCTTTCCTTTCCTTTCCTTTCCTTTCCTTTCCGTTCTTCCCTCCCTCTTTCCCTCTCTCCCTCTCTTGCTTGCTTGCCACTTTCTCTGCTTTCTCTTCTTTCTTTCTTTTTTGGTAGTTTGGGGTCATCTTAGATTTTCTGAAGCCAGGTGGAGATACGTCATGGATCCAGGCAGGGGCCGGAATTCAGGGCATGAACAGCATCAAGGGAAGAACTTAAGTGGAAGGATTTCAGTCCAAGAAGAAGTATTAACATGTCAAGACAATTCAGACTTTGATGGGCTTTCCCCGTGCCTCCCCCTTCTGAGGGGGTGCACCAATGCAGTGGCAATCTAGAAGGCAGAGTTTTTCCTGTCTCACTGTACTCAGGAGAAAGTAGCCACAGTCCTCAAAAGCTGAAGGCTGATTAACCATCTGAGAAAAGCCAACATAGACAGTCTTGAATGCCAGCTTCTGCAGATGTGAAAAGTTAGACATGTGAGAAAGCATGAAATTCTTTTATTTGCTTATTAATTTTTCTGGTATTTATCTCCATAACTAAAGCATTATGGTTGGCAGTGAATTTAAGGTCATCAGAACCATGTTAGATCACAAAGTCTCATGTAGATTTACATCTCTGTTTGCCTTTTAGTTTCAATTTTTGTTTAAGTATATTCTTCAGTGGAAAAGTGGATTTCATCTGTTTCTGATGATGAAAGAGCTTAACAATACGTCTCATACAAATACTTCTTAAAACCTAATGAACATTCTTATCTCTGAACTACAGATCTGACCATAAATATGAACTGAATTATTCTGCCTGTAAATATGAACTAGATTTTCCTTTACACATGCAGCTCACAACATGTAGAGCTGAAACGGCGTTTGGATTCAGCTAAATATATATCCTCTAGTGTGTAACCTCCATGTTAGCCAGGCAGGTTGTTACTAAATGAACAGCTGTTAACAGAAACCATTTCCTTATGGTCTAAACATGTGATAGTGCAAAAAAGAAAGTGGTTGTTTTAGTTTTATATAAAAAGATTTTTGTGGTAATGGTTAGCTTTACATCTTTAAAATGTATTAAATGGAATGTCTCACCAAATAAAAAAAAATGCTAACCCACAATATAGAAGCTTTTCTCTGTATTTCCAAATATGTCTGAGTAATCTGTCTCTTGTCCCAAATGAGACATCCTACATAGCAGACATTTGCCCTCTCAACACAGCTTGCTTTTGTCCATAGCCATAAACTGCAGAAATTTTGATTATCCTTCATCATATAGTCAATTTCAATCCCCATTAAGGAAGAAACCAGTACTTGCCACACAAGTACTTTAGCACCTTCATGTTTCTTAGAGCACCTGACAATTTAAAGAGGGGAAAATAATAGCGGTCTTAGTTTGTGTTCAGGTACCATCTAAATCTCTCTACTTTGTTGTTGTTGTTTTTTCTTCCTGATTTAGGTAAAATGATCTTATTTCTGTGTTGTTTCATCAAGTTACACATTTTCCTTTTGGAATAGAAAAATAGCAAGAGTGCTGCCCTTTTTGAAGGTTGCTTGATCCATGCAGTAAAGAAAACTAAATCTCCCATTGCATTGTGTAGAAGGGGTCACACTATACAATTTAACCTTTTGGGCAATTGTTTGTTAATGAAAAATTTAGAAGATTTTCCTTAAAAATGCCAAATCAAATGAAATTATTCACTATATTTTTTTCTTCTTCTTTACATTGGTGTTTTGGCTGTATAGTCTTAATGAAAAAAGAAATGTTAATGTTTACAGCAACTTTATTCAAAGCAACACAAATGTACTTCAAGTACAGAATGGATAAACAAACTGTGGTAAATCTATACAATGGAATACCACGCAGCAATTAAAGGGAATAAACTATCAACACAACATAGATGAATCTCCAATAGATTATGCTAACAGAAAGAAGCCAGACTCAAAGGCTACCTTCTATATGTTTCCATTTATGTGGCATTCTGGAAATGGCAAAATCAAATGGCTAGAGAAGAGATGAGTGGTTGCCAGGACTTGGGCTGAGGGGAAGGGTTGACTACAAAGGGTCAGTCCTAGGGAATTCTGGTGAGTGATGAACACTGTGCAGTACTGTCATGGTGGTGGGTATATAAACACCAACAGACAATAAATTCTGTTCGAAGCTGGGCCTTTGTGCTCTTAGGTGCAAAGGAAGAAGGCATTTTGAACACGGTGGAACTTGAAGCTTTTCTTCCTGGTGGGTTGAGTGGAATAATGGGAACTGCGTCGCTCAAGGATTTTGGGGGGCTCTACCACAAATCAGATTGAACATATTTAAATGTACCCAACATACTTATTAAATATAATTCATATGTAATTATAGAAGATTTCAGTTGAATTGTGATTGACTAAGTTAACATAATATTTGTTATGTTTGTTTTTTAGTTTTCCGTTTACATTTTGGATCCATTTTTAAAACTAGCAAATATTTTAATATGGCCCTATTGAATTCTATGCTCTCCATGTTTATTTTGCCTGATGATTAAATAAACAAGCTCTGTTCACACTAGTGTGATCAAATATCTAGTTTTCTCAGGAGAGACCCATTTTATACATGTTTTCCTGTAATTATCAATAACACCCCTTTTCATGGCCATAAGTGTCCCAGTTCAGATGATAAACTTTATGGATTAGACTGATCATACACAGACCAACAGACTAACTTAGACTGACTTGCGACCCAAGTCCTGAAATTCTCTGTGACTTTGAGCCAATATTTAACTCCTCTGGGAATCATATTTCTCTTCCATTCAGAGCCGATAATCCTTTGCAGGGTCCTTATGTGGACTAAGTGAAATAATGAGAACACAATCAGCATAGTGCTTGGCATGCTAGGCACTCAGTAATAGGAACTAATATTATTTATTTCTTAAAATAAATTTGTATTTAATCAATTTACACTCACATTTGGACTTTTATTACATTATTTCATTATTATCTCTTGAGACATGAGTATTTGCAAGTGCTATGAAAAACATGAAATAATTTATTTCTCCCCAAAGTGTCTAAACTGTATTTAAATATTTATGAGAGAGGCTGCAAGTTTGAAGTTTCAGAAATTAAATATCGCAACTCATGTATGCCATTAATCTTCCATTTAAATTCCAGGATTTTTTCAAACGTTGATAAAGTCAACTTACATTTTTCCTTTACAAAGTAACACAGTCATTGATAATCTTAGCAGATTTTTTGGAGGGAAGTTTTCCACTAAAATTTACTATGGGCAGGGATGAGTTTTTGTTATATTCTAGAAATTTCTATCTGTTGCATAAGTTGTTAGAATACAAAAACATTTTAAAAGTAAAAAAAGTTACTTTTTCTTGGACCCATGAAAAGGCCATGTGCTTAAAATTCATGAGCTTGTTTCCAGCATTGTGCAGTCTCCTTGTGCTTTCTTGTCATTTATGTCTTTATCAAAGAAAGGTTGAAGAATGCTATTTGGTATGTCCCAAACGTACATGAAAATACAAATCACCTAGATTCAGGCCCTAATCAGAGCAGCTGAATTTGAATTTCAGTCGAATAAGCCTAGTGGTCTGTATATTTACCAGGCCACCCAAATGCTTTTTTTCATGATGTAAGTTTGGTGAATGATGATCTCTTACTTAGGACTTTGGGAGAGGCAAAGGTGAGGTTGGAGGTAAGAGGAGTTTAGGAAAGGAAAAGCAATTTTGACAGAAGAGGGGTGAGGAAATTGAGAATTTCCTCTTGTTGCATTGCTTATGTCGATTTTGTAATAAAAGAAACCAGTGACCTTCAAAGAAGTTGTTAGCCAACTTTTTTGTTAATCATAAAACCTAACAAAGTGTTTAAAACACTTAACCATGGCCCAGGAAACAATGAGCCTCTTAGTTTTGATTGCTCAAAGAATCAATTTTTCTCTTTTAATATATTTTCTGCCATTTTTAAAACTACCTAATTCTTCTCTTATTCATTTATACAACCTTACTCATTTCCCCTGATACCTCCCCTAATCCATAATTTAGAGGTAAAATGCATTAGTATAGGTCTCTCAAGTTTAAATTATGTAAAATTGGTGGTCTATAGCCCATGAAATCATATGCATCTAAGAGATCATTTTAGCTTGGCAGAATATGAAGAAAAAAGCCATACTTTGATTGGACATACCTTTTTCAAATATGAACTTTTACCCTTATTTTCCTCCTGAGTATATCTGAAAATCAGACATGCACAAAATAAAAGAACTGCCTCATTCATATTCTGTCCAATACAGATGAGCAAAACCACAGAAACAAAGAGTTCAGAAACCCAAAAAGCCAGAACACAGTGAGCTTCACATTTGGTGTTTACAACATAGTGACGATGATGACAGCACTTCCAATAAACCTAATGTCAGTCATATATTCAAGGCAGCTGAAATGAACAGTCATAAAAACAAACAAAACTGAACTGAAAGCTTTAGCTGAAGAATGGACACAATAAACATTTTATACACTCTATAAAGCAAAAGCTTAATACCCAATTGTGTCTCAGCAGCCACTTGAGCTAATAGCTCCTGAGTAACTGTTGTGGGCCAACTCCCAAATTTCTGCCTATGTTGGGAGATCCCTGTACTGCTCCCTAAATGCAGCTATTCAGTAGCTCTCTACCAGAGGTGCTACCAACTCCCTTGGGGCATTTGGAATCATGGCAAAGCGTTTTGGATGGTTGTAATGACTGCGGAGTGCTACGTGCAGTTAGAGTCCCATGGTTAAGGGTGCCAAACACCTCACAATGCTGAAAATAAATCTGCCCAAGGAAGAATCATGTTATCAAAAATGCCAGTAGTGCCTCTGTTGAGAAACACTTTTCAGGAGCCCCATAATTCCCATCGACATCTCTACACTTTTTCTTGACACCCCCTGAGACCTTTAAGTTTCTCTCAGGAGTCATTAACTTTGCTTTGGCCCAGAGCAAAGTAAATGGGATCTTAAGTGCTTAAAGGTATGTTCATGTTGTTTTCCAAGGATTCTTAACATATTCAGTGAGTATCACTCCATCTGAGAGGAGAGAATGAGTACAATCCCAGGTTCCTCTTTAGGTTCTATGGGCAGTGGTCCAATATTTCTGAATATTGTGTCTGGCCATTTTAGCAGGGATACAATGCTTTAGTTTCAGCACTACTGCCTATTACAATAAGTGGGTCATATTCATGAGTTTTTAGCCACACAGATGTCACATTCACACCTTACCCACACACTTAGTGAGATGAGGAGCACCTGAAATACACTCTATAGAAGATGAAAATTATGATTCATTTTCTCACGGGTTTTCTCAGGGCAACTTTCTCTGAGAATCCTATTACTTTTCAATATTTGGCATTGAGAAATTAGCAGCTAAAATTTTCTCTCTTGATTTATTCCACTCTAACAAGCCACTGACAGCCAACGAGGCTCTTCTGAGCATAAAGGCAAAACTCCTACCTAGTGGCACAGGCACAGATGTGGGAAGTGGCCCCAGTGTTGGTACAGCAATAATTTTACATTGTAGAACCTGCATATTAGACTTGGGAGGCTTAGCTTCCTGAATTACAGAATTACTGATTTTATAGCAGATGCATGGGCCTGACAAGGCAGGGGATGAAAAAAGAAGGGAGCCCATGGTGTTATGCTGCTTTGACCTAAGAGACATCTTGTTGTACACAGGCTGCTGAGACATTCCAATTATGCCTTGGTGAGATTCCTGTATCCACCAGCCTGCACCCTCCTTCCTGTGCCCATCCTCCTGTGTGACTATCTACCTGCCCCCACCTGCCTGTGCCCACCTGCCTGCACCCATGCACCTGTATCTTATCTTGTTTATAGGTTTTTTCCACTGATTATTTGCTTCAGGAGTAAACCTAAATCTAAATTGTCTTTTTGACCTTTTCGTTTGTTTGTTTGAATACAGGTGTTCATTATCCATACAAAGTTAGTTGCACACACACAGGATGTGTTCTCAGCTCTCCCTATGCCTTCTCTTTGCATCTCTATTTATGTCATTTTCATATTTTACTGCACTTCTTTATTCAGCTATAGTGCATCCTAAAATACCTTGGTATTTCAATCTCAGAGGCAAAACCTGAACTTTTAAAGTCCCACGTGTTATGTACCTTACTTTACTTCTGTCGCTGAATCAAAGAAAGCTACCATGACAATATTTTAAAATAATTATTATTTCTATATTATTCATAAAAATATTGAGAAAATGTTAAATATGAGGTGTTTGTTCCTCCTGGAAATCTTTATAAATACTAATAAAAAGTCCTTATGATTAATGCTGTAAATATTAACCAACAGTTCTTAAAAGCAATCCAGGCCATTTACTTAAGTAATGAAATGCTTTTGATTTGCACATTTTCAGAAAATTAATGAAAGCAAGTTACACATTATTTTTTATGGAGCTTGCTCAACACTCCTAGTGTTTAAGGTTGGAAATTACTCTTTCCTCTAAGTCATGATGTTTCTATTGTGTCCAGGGGGCTACAGGCTACAGACGGATAGAGGGGCTCCCACAAGGGGCAAGAAGAAAGCAAAGCAGGCAGGACCCACCTCTGCCTAAACTAAGCTCTGCTTTACCTCTTCATATGTCAGAGTTCTACGTAAGAGTTTGCTTGGCAAAAAGGGCTCTGGTATTTAAAAAGACAGAGTTTGAATTTGATTGATACTGTATTTTTGTTATTATTCAGGATCTTTATTTGGGAATAACTGCAAAATAACCCTCAAGATGCCAGCTAAGGGAATTCCTACATGCCGTGTCTAAGGGGAGAAAGTTGCTCTTGGAGTCTGGCAGTCTTTCCCAAGTTGGGGAAGTTGTGAGAAAGGTCCTAGAGAAACATGTTGCTCTGCTAAAACCAAGCTTCTTTTGCTTAAGAGTTTAGAGTAAGTGATACACTGTCAAGTTATGTTCAAGTTGAGTAATGATAATAATAAATTACTATTTCACATAATTGAACCTCTAAATACAACCTAAAGCAGTTACATAACAAAGCACTCTCGCCTTCCCACCAAAGGTCTCTTTTGCTTCTCCCAGGTAATCACTATTCAACTCTTACTTTCTTACTCTCCCAAATATGCTTTTAGGGTTTCAAGTTACCTACTAGCCGTTTGAATGTCTTCTTTTTGTAAAATGCCTATTCATGTTCTTTGCATATTTTTGTTTTGGGTCATCATCTTTTTCTTACAAATTTAGAAAAACCCTTTATTATTAAGAACATTAATTCTGACTTTACGTGTTGCAAGTTATCTGCTTTTAACTTTGTTTTTAGTTATTTCCTGAACAATTTTTATATTTATACAAACATATATATCTCTCAAATATATAAATGTTTGTATAAATATATATAGGTGTTTGTATTACATATATATATCCCTAGTATATATATATATATATGTGAGATAGGTGGTTTGTTTGTATAAATATTATATATATTATATAATTATGTGTGTGTGTGTGTGTGTGTGTGTATTCCAACACTGTGGTGTTATACTTAAGCTCTCTCTGCCCATGCCAAGATTACAAAAATGTGTGTTATTTTCTGATTTGATTATGACACTTAAACTTTTAATCCATTTAAACATTCAATTTTTTACTTTGCATACAGATACACTCCTATATCCCCACATTTAGCCAGTAGTCTCAACACTGCTGATGGAATAAGCCTGCCTTTCCCCAGTATGTATTGGAAACATGTTCGCTTCCTATAAATACTTGGGCCTAAGGCTTCTATTCTGTAAGACTGATCTGTCTATTCTCAGAATAATCCAAGTTGTTTTATTTATATAATTCTATAATACGTTCAGTTCCTAGAGAACTCCCCTCTCAAAATGTTCTTGCCTGTTACTACCAACTTAGTCTCCTAGAGGACATCTAAAAGTGTATTTGATGAGTTTAAAAAATCATTTAATTATTATGATTAGAATTATATTAAGCCAATGTATAAATTATGGAAAAATTAATCTTCTCACCTAAAATTATGGTGTTTTTCAGTTTCAAAATGAGGTAAATTTAAAAAATATGACTGCGATTTTTTTGACACTTCTCTCAAAGAGATTTCTTGAATGAGAGAGGGCTTGTGGCACACTTATCACCAGTGGGATGCAGTGGAAGAGATCCTGTGTGGCCTCCAAGGCAAGGTCAGGAAAGGTGGACTATTGTCCAACTTGTTCTTAGGTACATTGACTTTTCCAAGTTCAACTCTTCTAAGCCCACCATGAGGAATCCCAGGCCACATGGAGAGGCTTTCCTGTAGGTGCTCTGATTGACAGCTCCAAATGAGGTCCCAGCTAAGGGCCAGCATTAACCGCCAAACCTGTGAGTAAAGACACTTCCAGAATATTTTGGCCCGGACAGTAAATCACCTTCAGCTATTGTAGTCTTCCCAGATGAGACTCTAGACATCATATTCCCTCTGTGCTCTGTCAGAACTCCTGACCTGCAAAATCCATGAGCATAATAAAATACAGCTTAATGCTCCTACATTTGGAGTGATTAGTAAAACAGAAATTGTTATTGGAACATTAAGTGGGTTGTTTTTTTGGCCTTAAACTTTTATAGTTTTCTTGCATAGATATTATACTTTATTTAACTCTTAGTTATTTAACATACTTTTGTTATTATGGTGATAAAATTATTCTGACTAAAAAGCTACCTTCTGATGTAATTTTTCATTTTCTAACTCCCAGTTTCTTACCTTTTGTGTAGTTATTCAACTTTGTACATCTACTATAGTAAATTTCTAAAAGTATTTTATTTGATATTCTTAGGTTTTATAGATACACAATCACACAATTTAAAATGAACATATTTGGGTCTTCTCCATTTAAATATTATAAAATTCAGGTCTTCTCTGGTCATTATATTGGCTAGTACTCCCAGAACATTATTAACTCATGGTGGTCAAGCCAGACATTCCTAATTTGTTACTGAGTTTAAGGGGAAGGCGTTTCATGTTTAATATATATATAGGTCTAAACATCATACAAGAAAACAAAATAATATAATCATGAGATAACCTCTAAGCCTTAGTATTAGTTTTGAAGGTCATATATTTTAGCATATTTCAAGTAATTTTTTTTTTTGCTCCATGTAAGTGGGAGAAGTAATTTTGGATTACTTTTTTGATTTATTTGTTCAGAGATAGGAAGAAAATAATGAAATTGGTTCTTAAAGCCTGCTTCTGCTTAGCTTTAGAAATAATGACGTTCTGCTGAATGGAGCAATAAAAACGGAACCTGCGCGTGATCTTGTATGCTACACCGGCTGACTAATCCATCTCCTCAGACGGTTTTTCAGAGTCCAAAAATGCTATGTAAATTTTTTTCAACCTGTGTGAGTGGATTATTGTGTGGCTTCCTGAAATAATCCTCTCATCTTTTAACACAGTTCTGACCCAGTTTGAGAGAGTATCTTTAATATCTTGTTCTACTTCACTGACCTCAAGGCAGAATAGCCAGAAATATATGCATTTAACAGGCAACTTTCATCTTCAAGCTCACAGAAGGGTTGGCTTTCTTTAAAAAGGAAATTGAAACTTATATCACCAGGCAGCTTTTTAGATGATTTTACATTCTATTTTATAACTCCAGCAAATAGGAAGCAGAGATGTGGAGTGACTGAAGGAGAGATGTGGAGTGACCGAAGTGCCTCAGAATAGCGCATAACAATTGATGGAAGCAAACACAAGCTGTCACAGCACCTGCTTTTACCTCACCATTGATTATTCATCAGGTCAGAGGCACTCATCACAGAAAGAAAAACAGAAACACATGTATGGAAGACGAAGAAAGTGGGTTGCTAGAACAAAACAGAGAACAATAGCCCATCCAGAGGAGTGGGCTAGTGAGGTACTTACAGAACACAACCACTCTGAGAATTCATAACACACTCTGATTCCCTGAGTGGTTGGTTAGGAGCATGGGTGTTTTCTAGTTGGTAAATGCGAGACTGATTGTTATGGTTATTGCCTGTTAAAAATAAATTGTATTATTGTTCTTCATTATGTAAGTGTCCTTCTTGCCTTTGCCTCATAACCCACACACAGGGCCTGCTGTAGGATGAGTACATATCTCTGTTCCATTGCTAAGTGACCACTTCTGAGCTGAAACTCTAAGAGTCATTGTGTGTTTCTGCCAGGCTTTCTCCTTTCCCTTTGGCACAAGAATAGCATTTCCCAGACAGGGGCTCATCCATCAGTCTGGATGCTGGGGGAAACACCATGGAGCAGAGCAGGGCTGTGACTGACCCCCAGGGCATGAAGCATGATCAAGAAATAAACCTTTGTATTATAAACCATTGAGATTTGGCTGGGAAATGTGGGTGGGGATAGGGGGGCTTATTTGTTGCTGCAGTGTAACTAAGTGAAACCTAATTCATATGACTCAAACTAACGTATATTTGGTTAGATCTAGGTGAGTTCTACTTTAGAGGAAATCCTGATAACTGTTGTTTGTTTTTAAGTTAGAGCTGTAATTAATTTTCCCTGTATTCAAAGCCCCCAAACCCTGCATTTAGATACTATGCATTTAGACTTCCTTAGGCAAAGTCAAGGCAACAAGCTGATGATTCTAAGCTATTATTCAAGGAGTATCTGCCATCATAAAGGTTGTTTAGTCGTATAGATAATATCAATCAATAATACAGGAGATGGCAAAAATATTTTTTTTTTTTTTTTTTTGAGAGGGAGTCTCGCTCTGTCACCCAAGCTGGTGTGTAGTGGCGCGATCTCGGCTCACTGCAAGCTCCGCCTCCCGGGTTCACGCCAGGCGCCCGCCACCACACTCGGCTAATTTTTTTTTTTTCTTTTTTTTTTTTTTATTATACTTTAGGGTTTTAGGGTACATGTGCACAATGTGCAGGTTTGTTACATATGTATCCATGTGCCATGTTGATTTCCTGCACCCATTAACTTGTCATTTAGCATTAGGTGTATCTCCTAATGCTGTCCCTCCCCCCTCCCCCCACCCCACAACAGTCCCCGGAGCGTGATGTTCCCCTTCCTGTGTCCATGAGTTCTCATTGTTCAATTCCCACCTATGAGTGAGAACATGCGGTGTTTGGTTTTTTGTCCTTGCGATAGTTTACTGAGAATGATGTTTTCCAGTTTCATCCATGTCCCTACAAAGGACACGAACTCATCATTTTTTATGGCTGCATAGTATTCCATGGTGTATATATGCCACATTTTCTTAATCCAATCTATCGTTGTTGGACATTTGGGTTGGTTCCAACTCTTTGCTATTGTGAATAGAGCTGCAATAAACATACGTGTGCATGTGTCTTTATAGCAGCATGATTTATAGTCCTTTGGGTATATACCCAGTAATGGGATGGCTGGGTCAAATGGTATTTCTAGTTCTAGATCCCTGAGGAATCGCCACACTGACTTCCACAATGGTTGAACTAGTTTACAGTCCCACCAACAGTGTAAAAGTGTTCCTATTTCTCCACATCCTCTCCAGCACCTGTTGTTTCCTGCTTTTTTAATGATGGCCATTCTAACTGGTGTGAGATGGTATCTCACTGTGGTTTTGATTTGCATTTCTCTGATGGCCAGTGATGAGGAGCATTTCTTCATGTGTTTTTTGGCTGCATAAATGTCTTCTTTTGAGAAGTGTCTGTTCATGTCCTCTGCCCACTTTTTGATGGGGTTGTTTGTTTTTTTCTTGTAAATTTGTTTGAGTTCATTGTAGATTCTGGATATTAGCCCTTTGTCAGATGAGTAGGTTGCAAAAATTTTCTCCCATTGTGTAGGTTGCCTGTTCACTCTGATGATAGTTTCTTTTGCTGTGCAGAAGCTCTTTAGTTTAATGAGATCCCATTTGTCGATTTTGGCTTTTGTTGCCATTGCTTTTGGTGTTTTAGACATGAAGTCCTTGCCCACGCCTATGTCCTGAATGGTATTGCCTAGGTTTTCTTGTAGGATTTTAATCCGGGGTTTCACCATGGTCTCGATCTCCTGACGTGATTCGCCCGCCTCGGCCTCCCAAAGTGCTGAGATTACAAGCGTGAGCCACCGCACCCGGCCGAGATGGCAAAAATTTTTGTGAAGAGCCAGATAGTAGCTGAGTATGGTGGCCCCTAATCTCAGCACTTTGGGAGGCCGAGGGGAGAGGGCCGTTTAAGACTAGGAGTTCAAGACCAGCCTGGGCAATGTTAAAAAACTCCGTCTCTACCAAAAACTTTTAAAAAATTAGCCGGGTGTGGTGGCTCAAGCCTGTAGTCCCAGCCACTCAGAAGACTGAGGTGGGAGGACTGCTTGAGCCCAGGAGTTTGAGGCTGCTGTGAGCCATGATCACACTACTGCACTCCAGCCTGGGCAATAGAGTGGCACACTGTCTCCAAAAAGAAAAGAAAAAGCTAGATAGTAAGTATTTTAGACTTTGCAGGCCATACAGTTTCCGTGGCAACCACTCAGGTTGTAAGTGAAAGCAGCCATAAATAATAGAAAAAAATGAGAGTGGCCATGTTCCAATACAACTTTATTTACAAAAACAATGACAATGGGATGTGTTTTGCCTGTAGGCTGACGCTTGCTGTAGAATAAGAAACATGAACAGCGGCGAACGAAATCTAAATAACAAGCCTAATGTAGAATGTTCTACAACTATGTTTATATGGTTTTTAAATTAAAAGCTATCCAGGAGCCATTGAAGAACATGGTTAAGTTCTTGGTTTTCCTACATGTAAAATAGAGACAGTAAAAGCTATTTCATAAGATTTTTGTAGGAATTAATTAAGATGAAATATAAAGTGTGCATGAGTGAGCAAGTGCTCAATGAATTTCAGCTTCTTTAATCTTTCTATGTGCTACTATTCAGGACTCAAAGTAGATTACTAGTGCTATTTAATTCATGCCAAGTTAATGAATGAGGTCAAACAGTAATAAGGTGAAGCACAGAATCCTTTAAGTCAACATTTGCTGAGCAATTCAAACTTACGGTAATGAAGAATAAATATTAATATATGTCATGATTTGCATGTCTATTAATTAGATCGATAATTATATTGATTTGACATGGAAATGCTTTATTTTTATTGCAGGGGTATTTGGAATGATAGAAAATAATTATCTGTGTTCCACACCCAAATAATGAAATTCTTTCCTGCATGGACAAGGGATAGAAAATAAAACCCTATTGCTATCTGGTATATTAAGAATAAGAAGCTGCTCAATTAAACAGAAGTCAATTTTGTTATTCATTAAACTCAGATTGAGACATCAAATTTTCTTTCAAAAAGCAATGGATCTCAATATGCTGCTCTATGTTCTGTTAAATATCTTCTACCATGAATAATTAGTGTCAAATATGCTCAGAAGCTCATGGTCAATATTCATCATCTTTGGTGCATGGGCCATAGTGACAATTATTGAGATACCTGAACTTTTTCTTTTTGTACATCTAAATGCCACCAAAGGAAAGTGTATTTGTTTTTCCAATACATTCTCTGCTTGATTTAACATTTAAAATTTATCTTCCTAGGCCTCTAATTGGAGTTCGCCCTGTTCCAAAATATTAAAATTCTCTTCCCTTATTCTTTCCATTTCTTCTTCTTCTTCTTTTTTTTTTTCCTTTTTTTTTTGCACTCCAGCTCTGTTGCCCAAGCTGGAGTGCAGTGGTGGGGTCTTGGCTCACTGCAGCCTTCGCTTCCTGGGTTCAAGCAATTCTCCTGTCTCAGCCTCCCGAGTAGCTGGGATTGTAGGCGTGTGCCACCATGCCTGACTAATTTTTGTAGTTTTGGTAGAGACAGGGTTTCACCATGTTCACCAGGCTGGTTCGAGACCTCAAGTGGCCTCAAGAGATCTGCAGGCCACAGCCTCCCAAAGTGCTGAAATTACAGGCATGAGCCACTGCACCCGGCCTCCATTTCTTCTACTGGCTATATAATGACTAATACTTTTAACAACCTCAGGATATCTTGTCTGTCCACAAGATGGATAATATGACATACATCAAGATACACAATTACCTCTCAAGACATCAGGCTGGGTGTGAATACCTCCCCTCCTTAACTGGTGTAAAAAAACATATATTTTTCTGTAAAACCCGGGCATATGCTTAAGTAGAGTTTCCTCTTATTCACAGAGTAGAAGAGATGTTTAAGGAGAGTGAAATTTCTCTGAGGTGACAGCATTGTTGTGTGCTTGAATAAACATGTGGGGAAAGGAGTACAGAACTGGGAAATGACTTAATATGCATTGAATCCAGATGCTAACGTAATTGACACATAGTGGTGGGGGAGATAACTGCATCTATGCCAGGCCTCCATTCATCTTGCATAGTGTTTCCAGAATATGGAAAATTTGCCTTGGCATCACCTGGACAGGTTTGTTAAAATTACACACTTTAAGGTACCACTCACTGCAGACCTAATGAGCCTCCAGTCTCTAAGAAGTTGTTTCTAGAAATACAATTTTTACCAAATTTTCCCATGATTCTAATGTGAAGCCAAGTATGAGACCCTCCTTATTAATGGAACATGAAGAACATGAGAGATGCCAATAGTCATCACCATCAATATTTTCACAGGGACATAAAAAAACAGCACCAGGGCTGTGATAAGGGTAATAAGGTGACAGGTGCACCAGGTGGGACAGGTGATGGGGTGATAAGGTGACAGGTGGGCCAACAATTGTTAGGAGGAGTTTTCTTCTCTTTTTACTTTGCACCTTCCTGTAGCTGAGAACAGTATCTAATCCTGGGCCATCGGATTTCTTACACACAGAAATGTCAACACATAAAAGTGACATATAAGTTGGAGATGCAAGAAAAAAAATGGACATTAAGATAATTGACAATAAAAATTTCCATTAAAATAATTGAAAAAAGTGAACCAGATCTATCTTATCTACAAAATTATTGTCTATAAATTCAATGTTGTATTTTGGTGTTCCTGATGGCCAGCTTATGCAGGGGAGTGAAAATGAGATATGAGAGTTTAAGCATTAAAGGGCGAAAGGATACTGAGAAATCCCTCAGTGAAACAACACAATTTAGGCCAGGAATTTTCCACCCTTTATCCTCACAGGCCTTTTTGGTACCTTGTATAATTAAAGCAGACATATAGGGATGTCTCTGCAACATGGTGCCTGTCAGGTTCCTGCGTTTTTCTTTTTGCCTCTCAGATGATTTTTACTATCACAGGCCTGGAGAAAGTGATTTGCACATGAAGTGTATTAGCAGACCAATCAATTAGAATCAGCCTTTTTCTGTTTATGTCGACAGCCAAATGATCATGAGAATACCCAGGCCATTGCTCCCTCCCAGGGACTGAGCATCCAGCACCTTGGGTTGTCTGAAAGTTCTTTCCAGGGAGCTGCCTCCAGACCTTAAACACACCAGAAAAAAAAATGTCTCCTTGGCTACTGACAATAATGAATCAACTGCATAAATATATCTGTCAAAACAATGGTGCATTTGTCTATCTGAATACTAGAGAAGGAAGGGTAGGAGAGAGTGAAAGAAAGGTGGAATTGAGTAGAGTCTGACACCTCACAAACTTAGCAATTCTGGTAAAGGATAAATTCACATCTATCCATACATTTCTTTGGACATCGGTGCAGAATCCTCAAATCCAATTTCTTTGGAAAAGACAGTCTCCAATATATTTTCTGAATCAAATGGATTTTTAGTTTGTTTGCTTTTAAAGTTAATTTATAATTTCCTTTGAAATGAAGACTCTGGACATGGCCATATCTAAGAGAATATGAACGAAAGATTTAAATAGGGGCATTCATGGTCAATCCACTTCCTTGGTTTATCCTATTCTGTAAATATTTTCAGTCTACTACCCACCTGTCACTCCATTCTCCTAACCTGATTCCAGCTCTTATCAGGATTGTGGCCTGTGGTTTAACTGACTGCCTTTGCCAGAGAGTTAAAATGAGTCTGTTCCTGATTCACAGCACCAGCTAGATCACTAGGGCCACCAATGATGAGTTTAGCAAACCTCCCTGCCAATAACATAAAATCATTCAATGGCTGAAAAAAGGTTCCTGTCCGAATTAATCCCCCAAATATTTACAAGTACAGCCTACAAAAAATTAAACAGCATGCAAACCTAATTACTCAACAGATAGTGATGAAAAGTCCACTTATTCTTGAAGCTAGAGAAGGGAAGTTAGAGAAGGGATAGCTTGGTGTTTTCTCACCTTCCTCCTGGACCAAATCAATGGCATAGACACTATGGATTGATTTGGAACACCATCTAGTGAAGGATATGAGGAAGCGCATGGACATAGAAAAATCCCACATCAACTCCTGGTTCAATTCATTTAGCATTTCCTTTAGACTATTTTAAATGGTTCTGAAATGAATAAGGATGTAATTTTTTTAAGTTATGAAAAAAGCAAAACAGAATGACCAGTGTGTACTCCAGTACCGACCAGATTCAACTAATGAGTCCACCTGCCTCTTTCTCTCTTAGCATTTTCCCACTGACTACAGTAAGGATGTAAGAAACACCCCCATAGAGTTGATACAATCAATAGTTTCTTTCTGCTGGAATGTCAGCATCTGGAATGGCACCAAAGGATTTGAGAAGAATGATGCCAGGACACCAGATTTTCAAACAAGCATCTATCAGCCATGGTATTTTTCAGTTAAAAATATATGTGTAAGAGGCTTTAGCTATCAAAAAATTTAAAAAAATTCTGGAACTCAATAGCTTTTATCGCCAGAAAATCGGTAACAACAGCACCTATTTCACAGTGTGCTGCACACAAAAAGCATTCAATAAATATAATATTGTTCAACAACTAGAGGTGGCAGCTAGAATTTTTAACTTGGGAAGAAAGCTGAATATAATTCAACCATTACATTTTGAATTCCTCTATATAAAACTGTGTCCTCAATTTATTTATTTATTTATTGAACTTCTCAACTCCACATTTCAATGTCTTACCCCTTGGGACGTTGATCCATGTGCTGTTAGCACTGAATAAATATTATATGACTGCCTCTAAACTTCCCACAGAGGGAAAAAGACAAAGCAAAACAACAACACAACTCCCCACATTAAATATTGTGGTTCTTTTACTATAATTATCAATTCCCTAATCAATCTTGCCTTCATTTACCCTATTCTGACTTTCAGGAAACCTCACTGCACTGTTCCTGATTGGAATCTTGCTTTGTGTTTTCTAGCGGTTGCTCTGAAGTCACATGGTCAGCCTGCCATTTGGGGTGTCATAGTTTCTATGAGCAATTGATTCTATCCAGTCTTAAATGGAAATAAATGCTGTGTTTGTGTTGCTCAGCATGTTAAATTTTCCTTTTAGGTGAAGCAGAAAAGGTTACATAAGGTCTGAAAGCCTCAGTTACAGGTCACTAGGAAGATAGTGACCTCCCATTACACTCTTGGTCTTCTCTTTATAATCAGACGAAAAGAAGACTGGCCAGAATGCTGGAGTGTCTCTCACTTTCTCCTTTCAACTCTTCTACTGTTTGAACAATGACTAATTAGCTGTCACTATCTTTAATCCAGCAATGTACTGACTAACTCCTGCCTATTTTTAGCAACAGGTGAATATTGGGACATTTCTTCAAGAAGCCAACACTTTAGACTAATGTGACCTACTTTGATCTTAGAGAATAGAACAGTTTTCAAACATTCCAACTGTGCTTCCCTGATTTTGTGTGTGTGTGTTTGTGGTCCTTGAAATAATAGAGAAGGAAGGTTTTTACCTAGCAACACATTTTCAATCTGCTAGGCAACACCTGAGAAGCACCTGAAGGCAGCCAGAAGTCCTCTACTGAGTGGTTTCATTCGCCCCAGCTGAACACCTGCCACAAGCTCCCGAGGCACTCTAACGAGGATAATTAGACATAGCATGTCACTACTCAGGGAGTGGCAATAAAACTTGAAAACAACTATGATATAAAATGAAATGGGTTATCTGTCATAAATGAAGAATAAACTGTGATGGAGATTTAAATCAGGGTATTCTACAGCCAATGATGAGGGCCAATGGAAAAGAGCGCTTTGGGCAAGAGGTTTTGTACTTTAGACAAAGGTCAGGAGATTTTGCTGTCATTCAATCAGCTGTGTGTTGTGTAGGCAACTTATTATCATTTAGGTTACAGTACAAGAATTTGTAAGTGACTCCTCCTCCTCCTTCTCCTTCTTCATCAAAGTAAATTAGAAAATACTGCAGATTATCCCCATATAATATTCCTCTCACTCTTGCTCTGAAATGTTTTAATGAATGGGACAGAAGGCGTTAAAATTACAATCAGAAGAGCACATAACTGGAGATGCTGGTTTCTTAGAAAAGCACTTATTTCTCTATGTTGTTGTTCTGGTGTAATTATTGATAGTATTCTTTTCACTTCCAAAAATGTCCTGAGTTGGGCAATTCATCCTCTGGTCACCAGACACACACCAACAGTCTATCTCATGAAAGCTGTAACAGCACACGGAGTGGCACAAGTGGGTATGATGCATCGTCCACATCCACTGACATCACTGACACTGTTGGCCTCCCTCTGCTTAGGCTTCCAAAGCACCAGGTCTACCGAGAGGCCCAAACAACATTGCAAAGGCAAGGTTATGTGCAATGCCACACTAGCTGTGGAAAGAGTACCAATTGATGTTTCCAATGGAATGAAATGATGCAAACACCCACTGAATAAAAATTTCCGTCTATCCCTTCTCTCCTTTTGCAGCCACTTTTTTTTAACACAATTGCTACAACTAATTGTCAATATTAGCAACACACACACACACAATATAAAATATATACGTATATGTAATTTTTCCTGTGGCTTCATATGGATTTCAATTCATATCTTCTTCAAACTAACTTATTTTCAGCTTGACTAAAAAGTTGCTAATTCATTCACCTTAGCTCATTTTTTATTTCCAATGAACATTAGGCTCTGGTGGATCCTATAATAAATAAAGCATTATACACTTTTAATATTTTTGAAAGACACAGGACATTATCTGAAACACAAGGTCAACCTTTGTAATAAGTATAAAAAGTGTGCTTTGAGAGAAAGAAGTAAAGAACTATTGAAGACAGGAGAATAGGAATTAGGGTAACCGGGGTTAAAGCATAAACAAAAGAACAACAGGTGCAGCCAATTCGCATAAGCAAAAGAACAGCAGGTGCAGCCAGTTCTAGGCAGGACTGGGCAGCCTACGGGCCATATCCTCGCTCCTGCGATAACAAGACAGGAGTTTCCAGTTCAGCCTCAGATTGCGGGCCAAGCCTTCACTCAGCCTCTGATTGGTCGCAGGCCAATCCTTCAAAGGGTGTAGCCAATCGGAGGCCTCTAAAGGGCACCTAGAGGGTGTTGCCAAGTTCTTTTGGCTTTATAAAGCCCCAGGATCGTTGTGGTAAGGAGGCTCTTGAGCCGCTTGCTGGTGCTTGTTTTTACGCTGTGAATTGTCTTTGCTCAAATCTGTGCTTTTTCTTTCCGTACTCCGTTCTTCTGTTGCTTTGTCTTTCTATTGCTTCTTTCGTAACTTTGTGCCTTTTGTTCAACATTCCGAGAACCTGGGCAACTAGATCTTGTAATACTATTTGCCTATGAAAATAGATAAAACTGGAAATATCTAGTAGAATAGAAAGGAAAAAGGCTCTCTAGAGTTTGAGTGGAGGTATCTGTAGAAGAATAGGCTAACATGAAAACTGAAAGAGAAGCAGTTTGAGGAATTATCTCCCCATAAACCCACCCCTCCATCTAGTCGTAACTACAATTGTGTCTCAGACACGAAGATCTATGCACTGAGAAACTGAATTAGATTTCTGCTGCGCTGGTGCCCCCCGATGGTCTCGCCATTTCATGGCTCATAGTTTTTAGAGGAAAGTCCCTTGGAAAGTTTTTGTCTCTCTCTGGCTAAACAGAAGTAGGATTAAATGGTAGGGCTAAATTTAGCTTCCCTTCTCATCCCCAACCAATCTTGTTCCTCTCTCTTCCCAACATTCCATTGAATGGCAAAGGATAATGAGGCCGATAAATGAAAACAACAAAGAAGACTTGCTGATGGCTGTCTGGATAAGACAGGACGAGATTCTTAAATTAAACCCAGCAGGTAGAATGCTTCTAAAGGCCGCCCAGGCCCATGTGCTGAAACCTATTTCATTAAAGCACTGTTGTGGTTTCTCATTCCACACACAAAGTGGCACCTGACTGAGTTCTTCACTGAGAAGCTTGAGCAGAAGATGCGGCTCTGATGTGCTGCTCATCAGGTTTTCTCAGATAATTTTAGGGTTATCAACAGCCTTTTCTTTTAAACTTGAGGCCAGACCCACAAACCGAGCACTAGCACAGGCTGGCACGAAACAAAGCTTAACTTTCAGGCACTGTAGGGCCTACCTCTGTCTTGCTGACAGTTACGGGTGCAGTTTAAGCACAATCTATTTAAGCCGTGCACTTTGCATGGAGATGCAGAAATGTACGCTAAAAGGATAGGAGTAACAATGGAGTCTGTGCCGCAGCCAGTCTCCGCTTTTAGATAATGCCTTGTATCTAATTACTATAAATTTGTGGTAGCCCTGGCGATGAGGATGCTGTGGGACACTGTTTGCTTCTTTAAATCACCATAACCACTCATAAACCCAGTCTGGAGGAGTTATACGAGTGTCTTTCTCTGCCCTTTCTCTTAACCTGTTCCCCTTAAATATCGTTACAAGAAAATGTCTATTGGAGCATACTTCATAACACCGTGACAGTAGCAGAAGGGAGAAAGTGACTGTTCTAGAGGAACTTCCCCCAGCTCTTAGTTCCTTTGTGAGTACTTAGAAAGTGTTGGAGTCCAAAGATTTGATTTGTTAGCATTTTTGAGATGCTAACGGCAGGTTAAAACAATCTAGGCTGCTGGAAGACAAGAGTGTTTCTATTTAATAGGATAATTATTTCTCGAGTTCTCAAATAACTAAAAGTGGATAGAAGTCAAACCAGTATAAGATGATGGCAAGCTGGTAGGGCTTCTGAATTCAGTTGACAACACAATCTTCATTTTCAACTTAAATTGGTTTTGAACACCTCATCAGCAATACTTAAATTTTTAAAATATTCAGATTCCTAAAGGAGAATCATAATGGGCATCTTCTTAAACCAGCTTCTCTTTAAAATCAAAATGCTGTCACTGCCAATAAACAAATGCCATGTTCTTATCAGTAAGTCAGTTATTTAGTCTCACTGTGATTTCAATCTAAGTAACCTTGTGAAATATTAACCACACTCCACAGGCCCCCCCCCTTGACTGCAGGCAAGCAGAAATTCCCTTCAGATTGTGTGAATGGAGACAGTTCAATCTGCATTACATGATCTATACACAACAGTATGTTTTCTGACATTTATTCCTTTGATTCAGAAATCCTTCCTCAAAACCATGTATTTTGAATCCTAGTTTCAAATACGTCTTTGAAAATATCCATGGCAGGTTTGTGCATAATTTGCATTTTGCTTATTTACTTTGGTTAATTGAAGTTTTCCTTAGTTTATTTTTAAATTTTCCTTTAATTTATAGGAAAAATATTCAGGTATTTTTTAACCTTAAAAAAACAAATTAAGGGAAGGATAGTTTCTTGTTGAAAGGTGATTAATGAAAAATCCCTGCTTTGCCATTCACTATCATTGAGTTCTTTCAAATAAGCATCCAAAGACCAACAGACTCAAACAGGGTAACTTGTTGTCTTGAGCAGTACTTAAATTCACTTTTAATTGTTTACTTGTGGGATGTGGCTTAGAGAATCCCAGTTGATATTTAGATGAGGAAACCAACGTGAATCCAGTGACAAGTTATAATCTTAAAAAAATAAACTTCATTTGCTCTTTTTCCTCTCCAAATTGTGTGCCTTTTATTCTTTAAGTTTTAGGGTACATGTGCACAACATACAGGTTTGTTACATATGTATACATGTACCATGTTGGTGTGTGCTGCACCCATTAACTCGTCATTGAGCGTTAAACCTACAAATACATGTGTTCCTATGCAAGATGTATCTAATTCATAAATTGCAAGAAAACAGACTAGCTTCCTTGTACACTTAAATCTTTGAGGCTCCTCACTCAGTAACTTTTAGTGGACCCTACAAATGAGGTAACTAGACCATTGATGAATCCAGAAGAGGGAAGCAATTGCCTAAAATAACATCACTACTGTTAGCACACTAAAAGCCATGGCCACCTACAGATTTTCCCAAGGAGGACTGAGGTGAAGGGCTACTTGCATTACCAATTGTATTCTATATTTTCCACCTTTAAATAGTAAACTAAATTAGTAACACAGGTTTTCCTGAAAACATCTGATTGCTAATGTGCCTCCAAATAAGTAAAAACTCTTAAGAAAGAAAAATAGACAAGGTTTTGTATTGGCTTACTTTTGAAGTATGGCTTCATCCTTTTTTGCTTTCCCCATGGATTTACAAGTTCAATGCAATGTGAGGGGCAGAAAGCCTGCCATTTTATTTTTTTCAAGATGTGTAAAGGAGAACCATATGCAAGCCTTTTGGGTGGGGAACAAACTATAATTCTCTCAAACTGAAATAAGTTATCAAGTAATATCTTTTAGCTTCCTTCAGGAAAGAAAACGTTGGGACTACATTCTGATAGGATATTCAACCACGATAAGCCTTAAAAGCATGAATCCTAAAGGGATATAGAAAAAAGCCTCAGGAATGCCAATGACGGACTCTCGAATCTTCAGGAGTTCTGGGAGCATCAAGAATATGGAGTCCAAATTCTACCGCTAAGCTGACAGATGACAGAGTGTATTACCTCAATGGCTAAATATTTAAGCTTCATGGAGTGGAAGATAGTTGACTGTAAATGAGCCAAGAATACAAAATTAAAAAAAAAAACTGCCTGTGAAATTATACTGCAGACATAAAATCTCAACTGCCTAGGAGCTCTGGTTCTTTTAAAAGCCGTGGCTGACAGAGCAAATTAAGCAGTGAGAATGTTTACTATGTTTAACAGATAAACTGGCAAATGTAGAAGATGTAATTACCCAGCATGTTTTTCTAAAAATGAATTTTAACTGTTCTATGAGGGGGCAGCAACTGCAGGGCACTGATTTATTTTCCTTTCTTAAAGTCTCATGTGCTTGGGAAGAATTTTTTAAATTCAGTAACTGATAATAAATGGTCAAATATTGAAAAATCGAGACCTTTCACTGAGAAAGCAGACCAAAAAGGGAGAGCACTTCATTTCAGCATCTCTGAAAAGGTTTCTGGTTGAAGAATACTGTTTGATCTGGCCAAGATATCCAGAGGATTTAGCCTACCAGGGACAAAGCAGTGCTTCACATAGAGAAATTAGCCAGTTAAAGCTGACTTGGGACTCTGTATAGGAATGTCATATATACAGATGATGACCTCCCACCACAAGAACTAACCTGTACCTTACTGAAAATTATCACAATTATATTTTCCTTGCATGCAATAGGAGATAATTACTGACTTGTAAACATCTTTGTATATATTTTAATGGTGAAACCATCAGCTTGATTTATTAAAGAACCTGGATGCTGTTATTAAACGCAACAATAACTGGAGGAGAGTTCCAAGCCAGCTCTTGGAAGAAGATACTATTACTAAAAAACTTGTTTTCCTATGCAGATATTCTAATAAGCTAAAAATTTCTCTAAGCCAGCACTGGAATAAATATAAAGATGATTATTCACGTATTTAAAAATGCTACAGTAACCTGAAGGATAAGTGAAGACTTCTCCCCCTAAGGAATTTCTTGGGCCTGTCCTAGGAGGGCTATCTCCTTTGCAATATGTTACGACAGGAAATCGTCCTTTTTGAGTGTGACAGTTGTAGAAAATATATGCTAGCCTAATAGTGTTAGTGTTATTTAAATATCTGAATCCCCTGTTAAACTATAAACTCATGCAGGTCTGGGAGTCCTCCTAGAATAATGTCTGACACATTGGAAATGTTCAATAAATTGTTGAATGAAATGTAAATGTCTAGATACCTATGTTGTGATAGAAAAAGATTTAAACAAATGCCAAAGGTACCTTTTCCTACTAAAAGAGGTCATTGTTTGCAATACATAACATTCATACACAGTTCCAAGTCAGCTTTAAATGGCTGGCTCCTCTGTGTGAGCCACTGCTATGGTCCCTGGTGGTAGACTCCCACAAGCCTCCTTCTATATGCAGATTAAGACCTCGGCTTCTTGTTAGTCCATACAGTCACCTCACCTAGGCCTCGCAGGAGAAACCTGGGACTGTACAGGAGACCCAAGATTGTGCAGGAGGAGTTTCACAAATGTTTTGGCAGCAGGGAACCAGCAGCAGCAGAGATGAAATGACTCGCCACTCTTTGGGGCACAGGATCTAGCTGTCAAACACTTATTTTCACTTTATTTTGATAAAATGTTTTTATGGACCATGACATGAACATGGAGCTTGGTAACAAGAGAAACGTAAGTCCTGAGACTCTGAGCTACTCAACTGATCTGGCCTCAGTTTCCTCATGAGAATGAGAATAATAAGGAAATTGACCATCTAGGATTCGTTGCCAAGTCAAGTGAGATTGTGGATGTGTAAACACTTGTCAAGCCATAAAACACTATAATGTATAAAGTTATAAAGGCGTCTTTGTGGTAGAATGATTACAAATACGGTACCAATTATCCTACCACTTTTTGCACTGTGCCTTTGAAGTTCCTCCTATCAACAGGTGAAGTCTATTCCTCCTCATCTCTCTAATCTAGGCTGGTCTTGGAATTTGCTTTGCTTCATAGAAAACAACAGAAGTAATTGTGTGCTAATTCTGACCCAAGGCCTCAAGGTAATTTCTTTTGCAAATAAATTTGCTCTCGGAACCCTATCACTGGCAGAAGAACAAGCCTGGATTAGACTGATTGGGAAGTAGAGAGCATGTGGAGGAGAGTTTAGTTGTCCCAGATGAGGCCATCCTTGTCCACACTTCAGCAGCAAACACAGCCAAGATCCAGCAGAGCTCCCTACCTGACCCATAGCTGATGGCTTGTCTCACTCTTACACTTGCCAAGACCAGTAGATCCATCCAGATTCATTGGGAAAAGTAAAGGCTGATTGTGTTTTAAACCACTGAGTGGGGGGGGGAGTAGTTTGGAGGCTACGGTGCTGAGTTTATTGCTACATACAGAGTCCATGGGGACATGTCAAAGGAGGGGGATAATGGGTAGAAAATGTGTGGGTCTTGAGAATCAATGACAACTGTTTCAGCGTTATCTCTCAGCTTCGTCCGTTAGCCCCTCAGCTTCGTCCGTTAGCCCCTCAGCTTCGTCCGTTAGCCCCTCAGCTTCGTCCGTTAGCCCCTCAGCTTCGTCCGTTTAGCCCCTCAGCTTCGTCCGTTTAGCCCCTCAGCTTCGTCCGTTAAGCCCCTCAGCTTCGTCCGTTAAGCCCCTCAGCTTCGTCCGTTAAGCCCCTCAGCTTCGTCCGTTAGCCCCTCAGCTTCGTCCGTTAGCCCCTCAGCTTCGTCCGTTAGCCCCTCAGCTTCGTCCGTTTAGCCCCTCAGCTTCGTCCGTTTAGCCCCTCAGCTTCGTCCGTTTAGCCCCTCAGCTTCGTCCGGTTAGCCCCTCAGCTTCGTCCGGTTAGCCCCTCAGCTTCGTCCGGTTAGCCCCTCAGCTTCGTCCGGTTAGCCCCTCAGCTTCGTCCGGTTAGCCCCTCAGCTTCGTCCGGTTAGCCGCTCAGCTTCGTCCGGTTAGCCGCTCAGCTTCGTCCGGTTAGCCGCTCAGCTTCGTCCGGTTAGCCGCTCAGCTTCGTCCGGTTAGCCGCTCAGCTTCGTCCCTTAAGCCCCTCAGCTTCGTCCGTTAGCCCCACAGCTTCGTCCATTTCCAGGGTGGTGGTAGTCACAACTTCTAGCTCACCTCGAGACTAAGGCTGAGAACTTAAGATCTCAGCAGAAAGACTGCTCTTAATTCAGTGCCATGTGAACCGCTATACCTCTGCTTCCAAAATGTGATTTAAAAAAAATAAGAAATGGCCTCCTGGACCTTATCAAATATCTAAGTATGCTGTCTCAATCAAGAGTCAAATACTCGGATAGATCTCCTTTTTAAATATAGCCTCTGAAATCAACCTACCTAGGCTGACATTTAAAAATCAGCTGATACAGAAAAGCAGGAAGGGATTAGTTAGCAAAAGTGGGAAAGTGAGTAGATCAGAGGCTAGATCATCAGAAGCCTATAAAAAGCATAAATGCTCAGGACAATTCGCATGGAAAGTGAAAAGGGAATTAAAAAAAACATGAAAGGGAAACCAGTTAGTCTCCTTTTATGAGCAAGTATATCCTTGCTCACAGAACTCTGGCTGTGTACAGCCTAATAAAGCTAATGTAATGCTACCAGTAAATATTGAGGATAATTACAGGCCCATGGATTAGTGGATTTCTGCTTATTTCCTAGGGCATAACCACTCCCACAGAATAAACACAGAAGGACCTAGAATTCCAACCATCCAAATCTTGTAATTAGTAGATCAGATTCACAAAATTACAAGAATTTGAAGGAGTTCTACAACTCCTACAAATGTAGTCCCTCCCCTGTTGAAACGGTTTTTAGTCTGTATCTTCTGGATCCCAAGACTTCCCTCTTCTCTCTTACCAGAATACACTAATAGCAAAGCTGCTCAGATTATCAGCAGTTCAGCAAAATCAAAAGGAATACCTGAGCTTAAGATGGAAGAGTCAGTTACCCAGTACCAATAAATGCAGATAACACTTACTGAGCATGTTACCATGTGCTGAGTACCATGGTGTTTATTCATTAACTCAAATGTTTTCTCAATTCCATGAGTTAGGTATTAAACCAATTTTATAGATGAAACTTCTCAAGATGCAGTAGCTTGCCCCAAAAGTGTCATAGCTTTCATAGTTTCCTGCACAGCCAAGAGCAAAACCAAATCTGGATGATACCAAATTACTCTCTCCAACCATCCGAACATCATGTCTTGGCTTTACTCAACATTCTTTTTGCCTTTGTAATACACGTTCCTATCTGCCAAGTACTATCACATACACAGTTGCACGAACCAAGTATGTATTCTTAGTGAACACCTTTGACAGCTTGGCGGAGCACTCCACTCTCTGAAGGGGAGCCCCTCCTTAGCTGATGAGTTTTCTCTGGGCTATTCTTTGCAGCCTCCCTCCAGCTCTTCCTTCCGTCAGATCTCCATTTCCTACACTTTGCTCCGTATTGCCTTTTACCTTTTTTCCTGTCTTCCCCTCTCAGGAAGAACCACAATGATTGTGCTTGAACTTTAGGATCAGATTGGCTCTGCTAGTAACTGACAAAAAAAAAAAAAACATGAGATGGTAACCATCTACTTCATAGAGGGTGGCTGAGAGGACTAAATGAGATTATATATGTAACGGGCTTAGCACAGTAAGATAACATGGTAAATGCTCAAATATAAATGTGGACCTTCTACGAATATATCGACTTGGTGGAAGAAGAGAGTAAAAACTATTCCTGGACTCTTATCACTGAGAAAAAGGTTTTCAAGAGGACTCCATTGTATTTCCATAAAGCAAGTTATTTATTGCCTCATAATGTACTTTCATAAACAGAATCCTAGGCCATCCTTGCCATTAGGCAGCACTTTGTAAAAGTTGGTACAGGTGTCACCCTTTTGATAGTCTTCCCTGAGCTTCCAGTGGAAAGATATAGGGGATTGATTCCATATTTATTCAATCTCCTCCTAAAGTCCCTTCCTGTATTGCAGAGGCTTACACATTTCCAAAACTCCCTTGCAGTTAGTCTGTTAGCCAGCCAGCTAGATATACCTGCACATAAGCCATAATTTCAAACTTGAGTTAGGTGGGAGAAGAGTCATAATGATTAAAAATCCGTTTTCTAGTGCAGATCACGATGGAGCTGGCTGGATTTAGTGCTGGAATCTCAAGGCAAATTCACAATTCGACAGGCCTCTGCAGATTGGAGCAGAAGCAGTAGCTCCCTGGGCAGCCCAGTTCTGGGGTAGGACTTAGACATTTGTCTCTAGCTCTCCCAGTGATTATGTAAATCTTTAATTCTCTATAAGTCTTTTTATTTCAAAATTAGAGTATATTCTACTCTCTGCACTTGATTTCTAAACAATAGCTAAGAGGAGCTCTTGCCCTTCTTTCTGTACCTCCAGTACTTGTTCCTGCTCATAATTCTTGTTACACTGGACATTTTATTACAGTAACTCTTAGAAACACTTCTTCAAGTTGAAAGCTTGATGGAAGATGCTATGTCATTTTCACCTTTGATATTTCCCATAGTGCTTGGCACAAAGAATTTGCTGAATTGAACTTGAGACATGTTCCCACAGTAACACTGTGGGTAAGCTAAAGCCTAATTTTGAATTGTCACTAGATGTTATTCCACGTTCTGTACATTGCTAAATTATGCCTAAACTTGTTTTAAAAGTGACCACCTTTTTGTGGTAGATTAGGTTCTTCAGAAATACGTATATGTATCCTCACTACTTCACTTCCTTGGAAGTAACATTTCCATGCTCGACTGACATTGGATTTGTGCATATGGCTAGATTTGGCTAACTGCAGTAGAGTATAGTCTCCAATCTTTTAAGGTTGGGCTTAGTTATGCGATTCACTATGGCCAAGCTAATGTCGGCAGATATTGATATAACAGACTCTCAAAATGCTCTTATGCAGCTGGGCTTGTGCTGTATGCCTCTGTCACTCTCATAAGAACATGCCTCAGACAGTTCAGTTGAAGAAAGAGATTCACGGAGCCACAGCCACTGCCAGCCAAGTCCAGCCTAAATTAGCTACCTAATATCTCCCTTTTACCTGCAGATGCATGAGTGATAAGTCTCATCACTAAAGTTTTGTGATTGTTTCACAGTGTTGTCAATAAGTCATGTTTTTTTTTTTTTTTTTGAGACGGAGTCTCACTCTGTTGCCCAGGCTGGAGTGCAGTGGCGCAATCTCGGCTCACTGCAAGCTCCGCCTCCCGGGTTCACGCCATTCTCCTGCCTCAGCCTCCCCGAGTAGCTGGGGCTACAGGCGCCCGCCCCCATGCCCGGCTAATTTTTTGTATTTTTAGTAGAGACGGGGTTTCACCGTAGTCTCGATTTCCTGACCTCGTGATCTGCCCGCCTCGGCCTCCCAAAGTGCTGGGATTACAAGCGTGAGCCACCGTGCCCGGCCAATAAGTCATGTTTCTAGAGAAACAAAGAATTCTTTCAAAGAAAACGATGTACCAGAAACAGAAGGCACACCCTGGTATTAAGTTTAACACTTCCCTCTAGGACACTTCCTTCCTGCACAATCATCTTCTTGGAGGTTCATCTCCTTCATTTCCATAACAATACATATTACTCATCCCCCAGTTACTTGCTGACTTGACCTTACATCTCTTTGTGCCTTATCAATAGATGTTCCTCAATTTTTGCTTGTCTTCATTAAGCTTTAGTCTTTTTAAATATCATTTTCAGGGACTTGTATCACTCTGAAACACCTAAATTCTGTCCAACCCTGAACTTTTTCTTAAGTCATAGCCACCAACTTCTAGCTACCAACAGACTGTCTAGCTGGCATTCCTCCTAACATCTTACATAAAACTCTCCAAACCACATCCAGTAATATTTCCTTAACTTACTCTTTTTCCTCTTACCATCTTCCAGGCCATCTATACACAAAATCTCAGTTATAGTTATCTTTCTCTCACCATACCAGACTCCAAATTTAATAATTACCACATATCTTAAGTGCTCTGACAAACATTCCAAAGGACTTACTTAGGTTAGTGAAGCTTCTAATTTGAAGGAATACTATTTGAAATCATTTTTGTAAAGCAATGAGTGATTTTGGTTATCTGACTTGGCCCTGAATTGGTTCTCTAATTTCGGGACTTCTCCACATGTTTTTCTTTAGCTGGGGGCAGGGTGATGGGCAGCATGTAGAGCCTCAAATATACATAAAAAGATGTCAAGTAGTCATTTGGTAGAAAGGAAAGGACATAGGGAAACTGGCCATTCCTGCTTCAACTATCAAAATTAAAGGCTGATGTCCTATGCTGTTCTCAAAAAAAAAAAAAAAAAAAAAAAGAAAAAAAAAATCTGGCTAATAAAAAATATAAGCAATATGTATCTAGACTGGCAAAGCAAGGATTAAAATTTACCATGCAGAACACAACCCACAAAACATTATGCAACCTAGTGTTATATCTTTTGAATGAAAAAAAAGCCATCGGTTTCATATAGACATTTAATGAAGGATCTCTGAAGAGACCCTGGATGTAAATCTTATATTGTATGCTTTATTTAATAAAATTCCAGCTTTCCTCTAAATCAGGCTATATTTCTATCACATTATACATTGTGAGAGATGTTCTATCATAGATAGCAATGAGAATTCAGAGTCTCCAGGGAGAAGACAGCTAGAACCTTTCAGAGCTCAACAAGCTAAGCTAAAATTGACTTTTATTTAGTGAATTCTAGGCATAAACAACTAAGTTAACCAAATACATGTGGGACTTATTGACAAAACAAGTAGCCAAGTCTTCTTCCAGGCACCCAGCGTCTGTCGGTGGCACACACACATTTTCGCAGTCAAGTCTTCTTCCAGGCACCCAGCGTCTGTCGGTGGCACACACACATTTTCGCAGTCAATTAACTACATAACCTGGGGGGATAGATATGTTTATTTTTTACTGCATAGTATATTTTAGCTCCTATACTAGCCAAATTTTTAGTGCAAAGGATTATTGGGTAAGCTTCCTTCCCTGACTCTGAAGCTGACCTTTGTTCTCTGTCCAGAAAGTCTGAGTCTAAACCAAACTTTATCCAATTGAAACTATCAATCCTCAGCAGTCTGTAGTAATCTTTGAAAAAGGAATGAGATTTTTTAGACATACCGGTTTGTGTGTGAGGGAAGTAGACAGAGAAAGTAACATTAGACCAGTAAGTAAAAAAATCTGGAACACTTTTTCTACTTTGTAATCACTATAGAGCATCCTCTCCACCCAGTAGCTCTACCAATTAGATTCAAACCTATGGTCAATATTTTGAATGGCAATCTTTGAAACAGCACAACACGTAAAAATGCTGCATTTCACAGGATATGTAAAATATGAAGTTTATATGCATGTGCATATGTATTATATGTATATAATATCTGGGGCCGTGGGAGGAGTGAGGAACTAATAGAGTATCTGGAACTAAGGCACAAAAGAGCCGAGACAGTGAGTACAGGTCTTGCAATGTGATCTGGGCAGGTGAGAGGTCTGGATGCAGGAGACAAAGTCTCCATCTCCAAATGCCTTGACTACCCTGCTTAGGAACTCATGTCTTATAGAGAAGGCAGCAGGAAAGTCTTTAGATAGTGGAATCGAAGGAGTCAATGGCTGTTTATATAAGGCCTCTAACTGTGGAGAGAGAGGGGCTTGGGGGTAGTGACAATGCTAGGAGTAAGTGAATTATGTTGAGAAAGGTTCATGACAGTAATCTAAGTGAGAAAAGAGAAGTGAGGACATATGCTTTAAAAGGCTTCCTTTTCTACCTGGTAATTCAATATAAGGTCCTTTGGAAGACTAAAGTTTTCATGCGATTTTTCTGAATTGTCACAGCATGGAAAAAATATGCAAAGCATATCTGAACTCATGTACTTCAACAAACTGACCTTCAAAGTCAGATTAGAAACTTAACATTTTTATAAAAAACTTAACTTTTGTGGGCACATAGTGGGCAACATAGTAGGTGTGTCTGATTCTGGGGGTACATGAGATGTTTTGATACAGGCATGCAATGTGAAATAAGCACAAGAAAAATGAGGTATCCATTCCCTCAAGCATTTATCCATTGAGTTGCAAATGTCCCAACCACACTTTTTAAGTTATTTAAAAACATATTTATTGAACAGTCACTTTATTGTACAAATAGGTCTCCTTCATTCTTTTTATTTTGGACCCACCAACCATGCCCACCTCCCCACCTCCCAGACCCCCACTACACTTCCCACTCTCTGGTAACCATGTTTCTAGTCTCTTCAATTGTTTTGATTTTTAGATCCCACAAATAACTGAAAACATGTGATGTTTCTTTCAGTGCCTTGCTTATTTCACTTAACATTACAATCTCCAGTTCCATCCATGTTTCAAATGACTGGATCTCATTCCTTTTTATGGCTGAGTAGTACTCCACTGTGTATATGTACCATACTTTATTCATCTGCAGGTGGACACTTAGGTTGCTCCTAAATCTTAGCTATTGTAAACAGTGCTACAACAAACATAGGAGTGCAGTTATCTCTTCCATATACTGATTTCCTTTTAGGTTGACTGTACCTATTTATGGTGCTACATAGATTTGTCAGTCATGTGTCAATTAAAAGTAAAACGCTGTATAAAGGTACACATACAAATTACATGTGTGTATATTTATACACATACCTACTCCTCAACTTACAGTGGGGTTACATGCCCGTGATCCCATCATAAATTGAAAGTATTGGCCAGGCATGGTGGCTCACGCCTATAATGCCAGCCCTTTGGGAGGCTGAGGCAGGTGGATCACAAGGTCAGGTGATGGAGACCATCCTGGCTAACATGTAACACCTGTTGCTACTAAAAATACCAAAAAAAAAAAAAAAAAAAGCTAAGTATAGTGGCCGGCGCCTGCAGTCCCAGCTACTCGGGAGGATGAGGCAGGAGAATGGTGTGAACCTGAGGTGGAGCTTACAGTGAACCGTGATCATGCCACTGCACTCCAGCCTGGGCGACAGAGCAAGACTCCATCTCGGGGAGAGGAAAAAAAAAATTATTGTAAGCCCAAACGGCATTTATTACACCTAACCTACCAAATATCACAGCTTAGCCCAATCTACCTTAAATATGCTCAGAGACTTAGACTATAGTTGGGCAAAATCATCTAACAGGAAGCCTATTTTATAATAAAGTGTTGCATATCAGAATTTATTGAATACCATACATTACATCAAAATTGCAACAGTTTCTCACATTGTAAAGTTGAAAAATCCTTAGGTCTAAGCATTGTAAGTCTTAAAGACCATATCTTTATATATCTATATCTCCATGTATAGATATTATAGATACACATAGTCAGCTTTTGACCAGAAAATTCTAAATGTGAAGATATCAGAAACTATCACCTTAAAATATGATTTGGTTATCTATATTTGAAAAATGACTTTATAAATCCTCTTGATAATACAAAGGAAAAAATCTTCCCGTTGACTTAACAGAAAGAATAAAATACTTATAGAATATTCCTATTAAACTAACCTCAAATCTCTAAATGAGGATACAGGATTTTAAAATATTCCGTAATTTAGTCAGAACAGCATAGAAAGTTTTAACATATTCATAAAAATGCAAATGCATATTATATATACTTTAATGATACATATTAACACTTTACTGAAGTGATTTTTATATTTCAACTTCATACAAAACAAAAAATTGCCTAAGATTTTTAAGTTTTTTTCAAAACTGAGGACATGAAGAAAAAAATTCTCTTAATTATAAAAAATTTTTAGATCTGAGTCATTTTCCCTACTCACATTGTAAGAAGATACACAGTGGAAACTAATTTCTAAGACATGATCTGATAGATTCTGGCATGTAGACTCTAAGAGAAACCCGCAAAACTTGTTAGATTACATTTAAACACAAAAGAAATGTAACTCAAGAAATATAACTCATAAGTAAAACTACAGGACCAGCGCACTATAAACTGAAAATCAAACTGAGCTTTTTTTCTGTAAAAATGGAAGGTAGAGCCAAGTGTAGTTACATTTTCTTTCCAACTATCTTTCAAACTAATCAGTCCCTCATTATAATTTTTCTAAGTCCCTTGCTGAGCACTTTATTAGAGAAATCACTCAAGAAGGATATGTCCCAAGCATCAAGAACAGTGGAACACAATAGATGCTCAATAAATATATTGTTTAATGAATAGACTTCACATGGGAACTTGCCTATCTCTGATCATCTTCTTACACTTAAGAATTGTTAACTCACATGATAGACATGATTAGTACCAAACTAAACTGCCACAGTATTCTAGTCCACCTCAGTACACTTAAGTGTCAGCTCACCCCAGGTTGTACTGACAATCTCCATTCAGAATTAGGCAGGTGATATTACAGTTGACTAAAGCAAGCTCTGCTGTGGTACTGCCAACATTTGAATTATCCTTACCCCTAAAAGAGTGAGGCACTACCATTTCTAGAACATCCTGCAAAGGGGGACACTTTCATAAGAAACAGTATAATCCAAGGACAGATTGCAGGAAAAGTCTGACAATGGAGGTGTAGCCATCTGTAGTCACAACTGCAAATTGAGTTTTTTTTTTTTTTTTCCCATTCTGAACTAATGATTTGGCCAGCAGAACCAAAACTAGATAGCAACTTACAACACTAACTCTGCTAGATTTACGCAAGACAGAGGAGGTAGTTCCCTCAAAGGCAACATTAGGAGAGCCATCAAAATGTTCATCTCCCCTAACATGTCTTCCTTATTAAGCTGTCCTTATCCTGAGAATTCCCCACACAGATCACCACTCATAAGAAGTGGTGGCTCTCAGCTCTTCCTGCATGTCAAAAGCCAGATAAAAAGATGATTCTAGGTTTTTACTGCAGACCAACTCAATCACACTTTCAGGATGAGTAGTCATATTCTGTAAAACTACAGGTGGGATAATGGACAAAGAACCAGGATGTCTTCAGGAAGCCACAATAAGCATATAAATTGCCCAAATTAAGTTCATGCCTTAACTTATTGATTCAGCAAAATATTTTTATGCATCTACTACATGATAGCAACATTGTTCTTGTATGTTTTCACAATCAACCCCATTAAACATCCAGTACCAGGGCTTGCTTCATGGGTGTGCAACCTGTGCAGCTGAACAAGGCCCTGCCCTCAGAAGGGCGTGCTTGGTTTAATGCTCAGCTGTCAGCATCTTAAAACTCTGGGTAATTTTGAAACAAGGAGCCCCACATTTTTATTTTGCGTGAGTTTTTGTACTAACCAGATTTGGAAGGGTTGAAACTCAAATATGACCCTAATGTGACACACTGTCCCCACCTTCATCTCCCCTGCAATCTACTGTATCATAGGGGAATTGTAATGCATCATCCCTATGCTAAAATTCATCAGCCATTTTCTCCAATGCATTGCATAATTTCTCACTGTGTCTCTCACCTCTAGCTTGACATAATCTTTTCCAACCCCCCCAATATTGCTTTACTATTGTAACTGCCAAGATGGGGGAAGAAAATGTGTCATAAGAATATATGAAAAGGGTACTTACACTCAGGTGCCAGGAAATAAGTCCTGGGAAAGCTGAGAGGCTGACCTTCCAATTTTAAATTGGAGTCAGACATAAAAATTGACTGTATTGGTTAAATGATATTGGTTAAAAGCTATAAACGGCTTACAAAAGATTGCATCATTCTCCATTCAGAGGAGGAAACAAGTATATATCTGGGGCCTCCAGGAGGAAATTGAACATGGGGCACCAAGAATGAAGGAGGTGGTAGAATATAGGTACAAGACACCAGGGATAAAAGCAGAGAAAATACTAGGAGGTAGGAATGCTAAATTCACTCTTATTAACCCTGAGCACCAGGGATGTCTTCAAGACGTGTAACCAGCACAGTCACACAAGCTCCTGAGCTGACAAGGGCCCCGTGCTTGGTAATGCTCCTACTGTTGCCATCTTGAAATTTTTAGTAGTTTCTGGAAAAGGAACCCCACATTTTTACTTTACATCAGGCTCTGCAAATTATGTAGCTTGTCCTACTTAGCACTATGTAAAGTGGTTTTACATGTACTGTCCTATTTAGTCCCTGAAAATCCATAACATATCATTACTGTGATTTTTTTCTCTTCATGAGGAAACAGGTATGGAGTGGTAATGTACTTTACCAAAAGGCACACCACAAAGATGAAGCCAGAACTTTCATCTGGGTTTTTTCTGACTGCCAAGCCAGTGTGTTTTTAATGACAGTGATAGGCTGGCTTTCCAAGTAAAGACAGGAGCAGGTGGCTCAGTCAGCTAGACGGCAGGGGACATAAATAGGATTAGCAGAGGACAAGGTAAAGAAGGTTGAGTAAATCACTGTAGTCCCTGAATGATTATAGACTCTTTCCTATGGGACAAGGGGAAACATGAGTGACATATTGAGAGCTGGACTTTAGGAAGTCTCTTGTGAATAGTGTTAAGGTATTTTGTTAAGCAAACAAAAAGGCCATGGAGAAGATATCTGGAGCTCATATAGTCCTTCAAATATGAGGTAACAGGATGAATAATGAAAGCTAATGTTTATCAAGCATTTACTCTGTGCCAGGCACTATTCTAAGCACTTTACAGTATTTAAGCATTATACCAGTCAATTCCCATCAAAGTTCTATGAGGTAGGTAGTTTTTAAATATCCTCGTGTTATTGATGGAAAAATGAAAGGAAAGCAAGTTTCAGTAACTTGTTCATGGTCATGCAGCCAGTGAGTGGCAGAGACATTATTAACTCTAGAATCAGTGATTTAATCTTCAATAAGAATGTTTAAAAGAAGTCATTAACTTAAAGGGTTCTAAAACACATATAAAAACTAAAAATACTATTAAAGAATGCTATTTTACAAAGGATCCAGGAGGATAGTTTTGGCAGATTTAAGAACCTATCGTAAAGGAAAGCCATTTAAGTCCTTTGGTTCTTGGCACAAAAACAAACGCAGATCAACAGAACAGATTGGAAAACTGAAATAGTTTTTAAAATTGTAACACATAAGACCCTTATAATAAAGTGTTAGGAAGAATTAATTAGAAAAACTTGATAATACTTTGAGGAAATGATCAGGTTAGATTCATACTTTGCATGGTACACTAAAATAACCTCTACGTGGATTAAGGATTTAAATACAAAAAATTGAATGACAGTAAAGCCAGCAGGACATGGAATAGAATATCAGGTTTATGAGAAATCAGTAACTTCAGCTTTGAAGCAGTGGAATAAATTATGAAGGAAAAGATTGACAGATTTGAATACATAAAAAATTTAAAACCTCTGTGCAATGAAAAAACAGCAAGACTAAATACAAAGGACATTATCCTGAAGGCCATATTTGCATTCCATGCTACAAAGACAGCTTTAAAACCCAAACCATGTTACCCTTAATTCAAATTTATAAGGAAAAACATCAGATCTCAAAATATAAATACTCAAAATATGAGAATGAATACACTGACAATCAGAAAAGAGAAATTGCTCAGCCTACCAACAATTAATAAATATGTGCAAAATAAACTTGAGATAGGATTTTACCTTCTAAATAACTCCCCATACCCCCCTTATCCTTATAACACCCGACGTTGTCAGAGTTAGATTGAACCTTGTGCACTCTTTCCTTACTGCTGGCATTGTAAATGTATACAGACTTAAAAATTAGTAATACAAAGCTAATCAGGCTCAAAGCTGCATGAGTTTTTTCATAGTCAGCAATTAAATTTTGAGCACTTTATCTTCTGGAAATAATAGCAAAAGCAGATGTGAGCAAAAGATGGTCATCTGTTATTGTTTACAATAGCAAAATCCTGGAAACCTAAATGCCCCAAATTATGAGAATGGTTTTATAAATTATGAGAGGGACTACTTGTTTATAGAGGGCAAGCCATTTGAAGATTATTTCCAGGAGTTTGGTCCAAAGGGATGAGGAAAGAGAAAGTGAAGTAGCTTGAGGGGAAAACAACATTAAGGAAAAACTGTCATTTCTTTCACTGAAGCCTTGGACATATTTATCAATTGGGGGGACAAGATATTAGAGGAAATAAGAATGAAATCTTCAGAAGGAGAGAGGGAGGGAGAGGGGGAGAAGGAAGAGAGTGGCGAGACTGGAGGTGCAAAGACCTCTGAGGCACAAAGAAGCCTCAAAGGCAAACGTGGAAAAGTTTGCTTTGGAGACAAGGGATGTGACTTCCTCTGAGATAAAGATGAAGAAAGAAACATTTGAAGTGAAGAGAAGGAACTATTTGATCCTCTGAGAATTTCTGACTTATGTGAGTCTTTCCTGGTCTGGCAGAATCAGATACCCCTGACACCTGTGATGCTGTAATTCTATAACATTTTCACAGCATTTGTTCACTCCGCATTTAGTGTCATTTTCCAGCTGTGAATGAAAATGTGAGCAAAAGTGCCACCAGGGGGCAGGCTGGGCACTGGCAAAAGGACTTCAAAGAGACCATGGAAAAAAAAGTCTTTTCCTTTCAGCCCAGGGGTCCATTCTTTGTTTTTGCAACAACAAATACTGCATCAAGTCCAGAGCAATTTCCTTAATGGTTGTATGTATGGATTTTGCTCCATAAACTCAAGTGTGCAAGAAATGTCACAGTACTGTACTTTATTTTCTCTAAATAAAATTAAATCCAACGACAAGCCACCATCCTAGGCAAGGCTGAAAGTTACTCAGTCGTTATTACAGCTCCCACAGCGCCAAAGGATTCTGTAGAGATAATGAGGATCTTATTCAGTGCTCATATTTAGGTCATTGGTTCATCCAGCAACTAGTGAAATACCTATGACCTGAACCAACATGATGTCTTGGTACATGGTGACAGTGCTGTATCCTTATCTGTTAGGATATGGGCAGAAGTTCCAATGTCTGTAACACACATGCACACACACACACCGATACCTCCTTAGGTTACGCAAAACAGGGAAGCTGAGGATGATTCCTATCTGTAGAAATTCTGTCTCCTGCACCCTCCTCTGGCTTGAGGGAAATTTCCCCTGCTTCTCCCTGTGCCTGCCTCTTTGTCTCCTCTATGGTCTAATCATGGGCCAGCTTAGGCTACCAGAACATCTAGGAAGATAGACATCTTCAGAACACACAAACCTCAGGAGAAGGCATTGAAGCCCAGAGGCCCCGTCTAGTTCTTGGAATCAGGAAAGGAGAAAACACAAGATCAAAATGTACCCACACCCATATGTCTAAACTGTGTTGCCACATTTGCCACAAGGTTACTGTCCTTAAAACACCCACTTGACAGGTCTGACAGTATGAGACAGTTATCTTCTGGTAGATGACAGAGCTCAAGCATCCCTCAGTCGATAGTGGGCCAATCCCAGAACTGCTGTCATGGAGGAGCAAAGATGAAGGGACAAACTCTCATCTTGAGGAGCTTCCAGTGACACACAGGTAATCAAGGACTGATTAATTTAGGTAAGAATTGGAAGCTAAAAGTCTGAAGGCCAGATCCCACTGACAAATGTATATTACACATTTCTAAATCATTTGCCAATATTGAAAACATTAAAAACAAAGGGTTCATGTAAGCATCTGTATATTATCTAGCTTCTCTTAAAAAAGGACCTGGCAACCCTGGCCTGCATTCCTGCATGGCAGTCATGATTAGGAGCTGAGTAGAGGTTGTTCCCTTTAGCTGGGACCAATACACCTCAGTGTATCACAGTCCCCATCACTCCCTACTATGTTTTGCTCAGGTTCCTCTCATTTATGCTACTTGTCTAGCTTCTATATGTATTTGGGTTTGCAACTCGACTGAGTAAACCAAATCAGACACAGTGGTAAGTGGCCCATAAGCATTAATTAAGCTTCTGCTTTTCCTCGATGTTCACCCTGATATATTTGGGAATTCAGAATTATTTCACGTAGACCTTACATGAACAGACACTAAAACAGACTTAAGTGATATACTTGGCTCATGTGCAAATATTATACAGAAAGCCAGTGGCACTCCAGTACAGAGAATAGTATACTCATGCCTCACGTATGTGTGCAGAACAATAGATGTTCATGAAATGCAGATTTAGCTGTGTTCCTTGGCCTCATTTCCCATGACTGTCATCGAGGGTGCCCAGTGGATCAGTCGGTCACAAGTGAACAAGTGTTTACTGTTGTGAGCTGTGGGTGGCCACTCCCATGAAAATTCCTCTGAGAGAACGTCTCATCCTAACCTCAGGCCCGTGAGCTCAGAGATGGTCTCATCCCTGACCTCAGGCCCGTGAGCTCAGCCTCAGCCTGTAGAAATGCCAGCTTCATTCTTCTCTATTTCAATTTTCAAGAGATAGGCTAAACTCAGAACTTATGCCCCAATAAATTAGAACAGTCCAACAGAAACAAGAGAAGGGAGGCTGTTAAGGAAAGAAAAAAAAACTTATAATGAGGGCATCTGTACTTATCTGGCTTTTCTGGAGAGTTCAAGTTACTATGCATAAAACACTTATATCTATGAAAATGTTTAAAGACCACAAAACAATATATTAATCAGCAAATAAGCAAAGTAATAACAAATTTTATGCATTGAAAGATGCTATTAAATACAAAGGAAAACTCATCACGAACTTCCCCTTAAACATGTGCATGCAACAAGAATTTTATTGGAGCTTTTGTTGGTTGAAATTGTATAAATCCAGTGGAGTACATTTAGACAACAATTAACAACTGGAAAAGAGATGAACATAAAAGTGAGAAAAGTACTGAGTTGAGTATGCCCTGCCCTTCAGCTGAAGGAACACTCCAGCTTCTTCAGCAGATTGCTGAAGCTGGCCATAATTATTTCAGAAGTACCTAAGTGGCTTCTTGACCCTTAGTTGCAGAATGGCATAAGAACAAAACTGATTACCATTAGAATGCATGACAAATCATACATATCTCTACCTGACAGAATACTTAAGACAACATTTTATCCTTAGGTTTTAATAGTTTGGGGAAAGAGCACACGATATCTACAAAACGCAGGACATTCATTAGTTAAGCATTCTTGAAATCTACATGCCAGCCACTATCCAAATAAGGGGAGCCTCTTAAGTCATATTTAGAACTATTTTCTTTAAAAGCACTTTGATATTAGACTCTTTAAACAAATTTCAAAGTACAGCTTGAAAGTGAGTTGATAACTACTAAGAAACAGGATTTTTGAAGGATATACTATAAATTCTGTAGCATAAGGTTTTTGAACATTTTTTAAAGTGCTGCACTTTTAAAGACACAGGTGCTTTTAGTTCACAATCCAAAAATGAGTGAATATACTAATGTCAAAGACAATGACAAAATCAGAGTTCTGAAAAATACACCGAAGCTTTCAATTGTTGTGAACTCGTGAACATGTGCGCATGTGTGTATGCATATCCTATGAGTCCCTAAGAGATCAGGAGTCATATACAGAATTGCTGTTAGAGCGGCTAGAAATAAGTCCAGATACTAGACATGCAAAAAGACATTCAGGAAATAAATGGGGCAAGGAAAGAGACACAAAATCCTCCCAAAAATCCAAAGCAGCAGCCTGTGTGGATGTCTTCACTGTGAGGTTTCTACGGAAGCACATCACCCTGCTCAGATTATACAGTCTCATCTTCAAGTGCCGTTAATCAGAAACCTGCCAGGGAGAATACTAAATTCTTTCTAAAGATATCTGGAATATCAAGTTGTATCACCAAACAATAAAACCCGTCAAGTAGATTTTAAGATTTATTTCCCCTCTACTAATTAAGGAGAAAGGAGCCTGTTATAAATGACTAATATTAGTCACAACTATGCAGGTCAGCAAATGAAAGAAAAGTTGAAATAACCATAAATGAATACGAAAAGACAGCTTGTTACTTTTAAGAATGTAAATTTTATTGGCATATTGTACTTATTTATGAAATATTGACAAAAGAGGAAATCTTCTACATCAGAATACCGAGTAATGATGGGGCAAAACAAACTAGTAGAATTTTCAATTATGTTCTCTGGGTCTAATATTTCCCATCTTATCTTTGCATTCTATCCTCAACTTCCTCATCCTCAATATCTGATCACTATGAGGCAGCTTCAGAAGAAGCAAAGATACAACCTTATTTCAGGAAGTTACTTTAGAAAGCAAAGTATAGGACTGGGTGCGGTGGGTCATGCCTATAATCCAAGCACTTTGGGAGGCCGAGGTGGGTGAATCATGAGGTCAGGGGTTTGAGACCAGCCTGGTCAACATGGTGAAACCCCATCTCTACTAAAAACACAAAAAATTAGCGGGGCGTAGTGGTGAGCAGCTGTAATCCCAGCAACTCAGGAGGCTGAGGCAGGAGCATCGGTTGAACCTAGGAGGCAGAGGTTGCAGTAAGCCAAGATTGTGCCACTGCACTCCAGCCCTGGCGACAGAGTGAGACTCCGTCTTAACAAAACAAAAGCAAAGTGTAACTCTAACCACACTACCAGAAGCTTTCAGGGAAACCGAGGAAGCCTATTGAAAATCACTATGAACCACCACTAGCAATGTGTCTAAACTTAAAACCAATGCAGATACTGTGTGTATTGTAGCAAGGAGGGAGAGATGGGAAGGAATGACATATTGGACACAATACCTGGGAACATGTCATGAGAGAAAATAGTTTGCAAGCTAATTGATTGAACATTGTTATAATCATGATCCTTAGAGTGGTACAAGAAGAAAATATTAAAACATTTTCATATTTAAAACTTTAAAATTCATCCTTATAAAAACTTTGTTACTTTAGAAATATAGCATGTAGATTTAATACGTGTAGATAATTTTAAAATGGTAAAAACATACCATATTGGGATTAATGCTAATTTTTTTGTGGCCCTTGGGGGAATACATGGTTAAAACCTGGATAACTTTTTGTCTAGGTAAAGCACTCAAGGAAATCTGTGGCTTCATTGGATCAATTACTTCACTAAGGTATCTCATTTTAATATTGTTGTTTTCACAAACATACATTAATTATAGAATTTTCAAATTGCAGAGAAATATAAAAAATCACCTACAACTTTAAGAATATTTTGGCACCTCTTATGCATCCTTAAAGCATACACAGTATTTTATATGTACTTAAGTATGTATATTTAAGCATAACATTTCGATATTAGTGTCATACTACAGTGGCTGTTTTAAACCCCTTTTTAAAATATGAATTATTTTGAAACACAATCTTGTCTGGACACTAGAAATTTATTTATGTACTAAAATTTAGCCAGTTCTCTATAGTTGAATAGTTTCTTCTGAAGTATTTGCCATTTTAAAATGCCTCTGAATGTCTTAGCTTCTTCCCCATATTTCTATAACTTTTTAATACACTTTTAGAAAAGGAATTGCTGAAGGAAAAATGAAACTAAGATATTTGATAAGTTTTATAAAGTTGCTTTTCAGAAAAATGCTACAAAATTTACCCATGAACAGCTTACAGGAGTCTCCTGACACTCACCAACAGTAGACAACATCAACATTTAAAAGCTACAGTGATTTGTCAATTTGACTAGTGAAAAATATCCATTACCCAGTTTCCAGTGTTTCCTAACTCCTCCGGCCCAATTTACTCAGTACAGAAAGTCACATGTGTTGAGTTAGAAAAGTGCCTTAGGACTGACATGGAGGGCTTTGGATGCCAAAGAGACAAGATTCGATTGGTAAGATTTTATCCTGTGAGACAGTGGTTCTCAAGGAAATGGTACAACATTCCTAGGGAACACCTAGGAAATTTGGGTAAATGCTTTGGATTTTCATGATTTTGAGGGGGTTGCTACTGGCATTTAGTAGGTGGAGACCAGAGGTATCAGCTGCCCTGCACTGTGCAGAGCAATCTTGAGTGACATTGAACTGTCCTATGTTTTACACAACTTTCAAATGTCCTAGTAGAAATGCATGAGGTAAGAAGCCTGGTTATAATTATTCAAGCACAAAACCTAACTGTTTTACATACCAATGCCAAATATTTTGTGGCCGTTTTTAATAGTTTTCTACTACCGTGTAAAGCAAGGGAAAATGATTTCTTCAGAGTATTCGCAAAAGTTGTACTTTTCAAAAATTATGAACATCATTAATACCACACTGTTGCTGTTATTTTCATCACTAACATCACCTACTTATAATAGTCTGCATTCATAAAGAGCCTACATTCAGTGTGTTTCTAAGAGTATATGCAAGAATCTTATCACTTCCTTATGTATTCCAATACTGTCATGCTCAAGTATTTATATAATAAAACTTAAACTTTCATACTGTGTATAAAGTCTTATGTTTGCCTTTTACAAAACTGTATAGGGAGGTCATGTATTTCATTGGTTTCATTTTAGGAGAGTAAAGGGTATATTATTCTCCTAAATATTATGTTTACTATAAATAGTGGTCATTGACTCTGACAGGGTTGAGAACTGTTGCTATATGGGACTAGGGGACAGGAAGTAAGTCAGAGACTTCCAGCAGAAGAGTGACATGATGAAGCAGAGATGGAGGTAAAGACGGGCTGACAGTAAAGAAAATAAACTGGAAAAGGAGAGATGGCAGGAGGCAGAGACCAGAAAAGAGACAAATACAATCTAGGTAGGGAAGTAATGAAGACCTAAGATATCATAATGAGTGAGAGTTAGAAAGAGGAGGATTTTTATGGAGGGCATCTCAAAAAGAGAAGTCACTGGAACTCGGTGATCCGGTATCACAGAATGTCATTGTATTGTTAGGCCACAGAGTGATTGTCTTCTCAAATAGTCTCATGTATGTGCACATACTTGCAAGCATACATATGCGCTTATATCCTCCAACTCTCCAGATTCATTACCAAATAATCCCTCTCCCCTTCTGCTGCCAAATGGAAGATTTATCACACCAGCGATTCTGAAATCTGACAGCTCAACCTGACATTAGTCTGAATCAGAGGGCAAAGCCTTATTTATTTGTGATTCTCTATCCAAGATAAACCCTGAAATAAATTTCAAGTGTGCTTTAAGTACACTACAGGTTATAAATCATATACTTGCATTCTCATTCTACAGTAAGCATAAAACCACGTAAACTATGTATATACATAAATCTCCCTTCCCCCTTGCCAAATTCATGCACACACCCCGACTTGCAGGGAGAGAATGATAGGAAATTAAGAAACTCAGGACCAGTAATAATTTGTCTGCAGCATGCCTTTTTTCTATTCAGTAGCAACTATAACAAATGAAGTTGTTACTAGATCAGGCAAGGGGAAACCATGGTTGCAAATGGCAGAAAAGCATTTCCAAAATTAAGGGATGGAGAGTCCAAGATGGCTGACAGTAAAGAAAATAAACTGGATATTTACAGTATGATCATCCATTTTGGCAAATATTGGGGATAAAAGAGAATGGGAATTTTAAGATAAAAAGTGCATTACAGGCCGGGTACGGTGGCTCATGCCTGTAATCTCAGCAATTTGGGAGGCCGAGGCAGGTGGATCACCTGAGGTCAAAGCCTGGCCAACATGGTGAAACCCTATCTCGAAAAAAATACAAAAATTTAGCTAGGTATGATGGTGGGTGCCTGTGATCACAGCTACTCAGGAGACTGAGGGTGTGGGAATCACTTGAACCTGGGAGGCAGAGGCTGCAGTGAGCAGAGATCATGCCATTGCACCCCAGCCTGGGTGACAGAGCAAGACTCCATCTTGGAAAAAAAAATGCATTATATTCTGTATTATCTGAGATTAGCTTATATATATCCATACTCAATTTCAATTTTTCTAAAAACAAACATAATGAGTCTATCTAGTTATTCTAATCCCTGTCAGTCCAACAGTACTAAGACACAAATATCATATTCTTCATTGTTTTTCTTAAACAATTTCTAGCTTAGTGAGAAAAATGGTGACCATATCTTTCTCAACTTGTAATTTCTTTCTCTACCCTACTAAAAAATGTCAGCCACATCCCATCAAAGTGAAAAAATGTTCCTCTAAACTTCACCACTAAATTTTCACATTGTCCAGTTCCTGTTTCTCTTCAAGGGTAACTTAACATCTGAAATGTATTCTTAAGCACTTTGCTATTTTGTGTGTGACAGAAATACAAGACACAAAGTCTATGCTAACTGCCTGAAATGGATATGGGCACAGATATAATACCATCCATCTCTCCCCATCTTTGCTACCTGATATAGGGTTTGATAATAGATGACCAATACAGAATACACCTCTTATGTTACAGGTTAGGAGGTCTGAGCCATGAACAAACAGAAAATGACCTGAAGCTAAAAGGACATGCTGCCAAGTGAGGCAATCAGTGACCATGACTTAAAGGCTATGCTCTGCCGTCTTCCTTCTAGTTAGACTGGGGCAAAAATCCCAAGCTTTCTGCCATGGAAGACAAGGCTCCATGACCCCCTCCCTCTGCCTGTTACTCTTCTCACCTCCCATCACTGCTTCTTTGCACCCCTGTGATCTTTGAATCACATTCTCCTCTCTTGAGCCTGAGTTCTCATGCTGTGATTCTTCCTGGGATCCACTTCTTTACAATTGTCCCCTGACTGGCATCTGCTTATTGCTCATGGGGTAGATACCCTTTCTCTCTACTTTCACTGCAAACAGTTAATTTCCATTCAGGTACTTCTTGGTTACCTCGCGATTGTCCCTTTACTCATTGTCTCTGGGAATATTGAGTTTCTCAAGGGCAGAGACACGTCCTTTTGATGTTTGTATTTCCAGTGCATAGTATAGTGGACGCTCAACAAATGTTTGTCACTTACCTGAGTAGGGAGTTTTTTGTTTGTCTTCTAAAGGGCAAATAGGCTATGGACCACGAAAATTGCCAAAAACAAAAATCATTTTTCCCCTGAGGGTAAGGAGAGGTTTGCAAGTCAGAGCTTTACTAACCAGGGTCATAAAGTCAGCTATGCTGACTTGAATCCCACTCAAGAGGTAGGAAATTGCCTGATTTTGATGGTGCTAGCCCATAAGAACTTGCACTCTACATGTCACGGCCACGTAATCCCCAGTGGAGCTCCCATGGGTTCACTTTCAACATGCATTATGTTCATATATCTGGAAAGTGGGATCAAGTAGTGTTACTCACGAGACTCCATAGTTCTTGGAAATCTGGATTAGAGGCAGGATTATAACTGGCAGGACCGTGCTAGGAGTAGATGAGGCACAAGCAGTCACTGGAGTCTGGGGCCTCTCCTCACACTGTATCATCAGCCCTGACAGCTGTGTATGAAGACACTTCCAAGCACATTTTCGATGATCAGCTGAAACCCACTGCTAGCATCTCTTTTCTCTTTTATGTAATCCCCTTGGGTGTAAGACATAGGGCCTTTGTTGAAGACAGAAGGTCTCACGCTTACAGAAAGTATCAGATTTAGACTTCTAACATTATTTCCAAGTAAGGTGATGCAACAGACAGATGCAGTAGCAGAGTTGAAATAAGTAGTCATTCATCACACAACTTTAACCTTGTGTCCCATGACCAGATGGCACTTCCTGAAGTACACTGTGAGCCAGAACTTCTAACAAACTATCTTAGGAACAACCTAATTGTTTTGGGTGTGTGTGTCAACCATGTTAATTTGTTAAATGTAAAAAATGTCTACAACTGCTTGCCCTGTCATTACTTTTTAACGAACTAGAAGACACTTCTCTAGATAAGAGGGCCTAGCAAGCACAGAATTATTTATAGGATCAACAGATAATGTGCACTGAATCTACTTCATCAAAAAGAAAAATACCATTTGCTTATTACTTACCAAATTAAGTTTTGCCCAGAACTCGGGTCCTTCTTCCATCTCTCTGAGGCTCGGTGGAATGTACCAAAAGCAAATATTGGCATATTCAGGCTGAGAATTAGAAAAAATATAAAGTTGTTTGTTATCCTAAGATTTATCTTGGAATGCAATTACTTTTAGCTAGTTTCTTCAAGAGTTATGTGTATAAAATTTTAACATATCAGAATCTTACAGAGTAGCAATCCCTTCTGCCTTCTGCTAACATCCGCTTTAAAAAATTTCTTCTCCATGGTATGCACCTAGCAGGTTCTCTTTCATCTTAAAAAATGTGCAAAGATCAGGAAAAAACAGTAAAGTCTGAAGCTGACTCAACCCAGCTCTGATCGTCAGTTAGTGCCTGCTTACATACATGCTCAGAGATGCCTTGGATCCTCTCTCTCCAACACTGATCCTTAAGTTATTTGCTATACCATCATAGGTTTCCAATAATTATTTTTCTTAAGGCAGCCAAAGTTGGCCCCTATACCTGGCAAATGCAAAAGCTTTGATTACCTGTGAGTTGATAGCAGCATGACATGCTTGGGCTTCGCTAACCAGCACTACTATGACCCTAGCCAATACTGCTTTTGAAAATAGAGCATCACCTTGACTCCCAGCTCTCAAATATCAGTAAAAGTACGAATTAGCTAGGAGACCTATTCAAAATGTAGATTCTGAGTTCCTATGTTCAAAATGCCCAATGTCTAAGTCCATCCTAGAAAAGGCTAAAGAATTGGCATTTTATGAAGCATGTCAATTGATTCTGAAGTGGGCAGTTTATGTTCTACACTAAGTAATCATAACCCAGTTATCTTCCCTGCCAGTCTGTTTTTCTATTAGACATGACTTGCTTAAACATGGGACTTGTATTCTAACAGGCTTTAGCCCAGCCTTTGTCACGCAGACGAGGCTTTGTCCTCACTGGACAAAAACATAGGCAATGCGATGACCAAAAGACTTGTACTCAATGACTAGGAGATTTGGGACATTATGTTGGGGGTTCACAAATTAGACATATAGAATTGTATTCAGGAAAGACTGTGTCATATGCATCTTCCTCATTTGATGCTTCACACTGACAATATTTGAACTGATTTTCATTTTCTGCCATAAACAGTTTGTAATAACCAATGTTATAACAGTTCTCAATAACCGTCAATTATGTTCCAGTATATAAAGTTTCAAAGCATTTCATCAAGAGGAAAGACCCATCATCTCATATCTTAAAATCAAGACTGGTGAGACATACATATTTATATATGTATATGTATGTTTTGATTTTAGTGGATTTTAAATCATAAGTGAATGCCCAGAAACATTCTCAGTTCAACGAGATAAGTTCTTCCTCTTATCCTTTCATCTCGGAAATTGTTAATATTCTTACTGGACTTGACAAGAAAAAAGCTATAAATCTTCAAAATAAAGAGTAGTTAAAAATAAAACACTAATTCAACTCAATTTTCACATTTATGAGACTACAATCATTCTTACAAATCTACACAATTTATACCTGGATTTCTGATGTATTGAAAGTAATGGCAAAAACTGCAATTACTTTTGCAGCAACCTAATATAATAATTGATTTATCTAGGATAGACTGTACTGAACTCCCAAATTCTTTGAGCATTTAATGTGAACACTTTTTTTCAAATGAAGTAACTATACCTGACTAGAAAGTAGAAGAAAAATATGGTAATTATCTGTCACTAGATTGTGTTATGTCAGTTATCGATTTATTGCCTCTCAGCCAGAAATCTACCCTTTTTTGAGTGTCCTAAAATAATGTAGGTGGACTCTGCAGATATTTCTCCCTTGACATCTTGTCCAGTCTTAGACTTTGTCAGCAGAGGGTGCTGGAGAGACACTGGAGAAGGAAGGAATGACTTCCTGGTGTGGTGTGCTGACTTCATGGGTCTCCTACAGAATCTGAGGTTCTTTTCAGCAGCACTGGTGACCAGAAACTTGAGCACACCCCCACCTGTCTACCCCAATAGCTTCCCCCAGTACACCCCTTTCAGGTGGCATCACAGCAGAAAGGCAGCAAATGGAGGGCCCATAAATGGCTTTTCCTGGCATACTCTCAGGTGGTTTCATAGGAGAGAGATGCCAGCCTAGGCACCTTGCCTTGAATGACTTCTCTGGCACTCCTTCTAGGTAGCTTGCAGTGATTTCCAAGTTGTGGCATGGCCCCTGTGTATGGCTTCCCTCAGCTCAGCACTCAAGACTAGATTTCTAGTGAGTACCACCAATGTAACGCCTCAGTAAACTTTTCTGCTATCCTATGAGCCAAGGTCATACTCTCTCTCTGAAGAGGTCTAGACCTCAGTCCTGGGAAGGGATGGCCTCTCCCTTGGGTGCTCTCAGTTCCAGGAGTGGTGGCTGCTCTCTGTATCTGCTGCTCCTGTTCATTTTTAGGTTTTTCATTTTCTCCTATGAGGCGATCCTCCATTACTCCAATCCCTTGTTAATAATTCTTGATATTACTTTCCCACTTTACCATGCAGTTCTTGTCTTCTGAATGGACTCTAATACATCACCAAATTTGTTATTCCCTTTCATTTGCATAGGAACATTACAAAACAGTTTATGATGTTTTATCTGCTGTTATGGGTTCTATATTTTACAAGTTAGGATTTAGACCTTTTACATTGTTTAGTAAGTTTGTTTGGGCAAAAGGAATTGGATCTATCACTAAGCACTTTTAGAATGGAATGGCTTCAGTGCTACAACATTTGAAAGCTTATAAAGCCCTTCTTGACACTTCATTTCATTGGAAGAAATTTGATGTTTCATTTGGAATATCTTCGCTTTGGTCATTTCCAAAATTAAGAGTTGAAAAAGTCTTTGAATTTTTGTGAAAATATACTTGACTTTTTCCGGTCTCTGCCTCTGTAGCTTGTATTTTACATAATTTTTAAAGAGACTTCAAAGCACTAATGAGTATTTTCAGAGTAAAATAATTTATATACCCCTTAATTTTAATTGCCTACATATATGAAAGTCTGACTTCTTGGGTGTCCTGAGAACACCTTTAGTCTATGTTCTAAAATCCACAAAATTAGGAAAGTATTACGGGACTCCAAGTGGTCTAGTGAAGGGTACAAAAACTCTGGAGCAGCAAGTGCATTGTCATAATCTTTAAAAATTCATGATAAAGGAGTAATGTGCCATTAAAGAAGAGTTTGAATACATTCTATACTGGTTTTCAAACAAAATATATTCTAAAGTTCTTTATCAATTATTTAGCAAATTTTGAGACCATTTGGGGAAGAAATTAGTGGTCACTAAGAGGTAGCAGCTCACATTCTCTAAAACTGAGTCATATCAAAAGAAATTCATCTCCTTTGCTTACAATATCATTAGATCAGAAGAATAACAAAAAGCTAGCATTATTTTGTTTTAATAAATATAAATGCAGAATCCAGCACACAGATTCAAACAATCATGCAAATATAGACTGAAGAAAAAGCTGGAATGGTGAATTTTAATTGACTTCAAGCTTATAGGTGTTAAGATTAGACTATTGAAAAATCTCAAAGGCAGCACTGGATAGCACAAAAAGCCTAAGTTTTGGAGTTGCAAGGATGTGGCTTTGAATTTCAACTTGATCAGATCTTTGGGATGAGTATCAAACTTTCTCAGTTTCTGCTTCCTAAACTATAAAATATTGATGATGTTGTCTGCCCCACAGCGTTGGTTTGATCATTAAAGAGAAAATGTGTTTTCAAAATTTAGTACCGTGTCTGGCACACAGCAAGCACTGAACTCAGTGACTATTATTTGGGGCCATAATGGTAAAAAGAGATGTCTCTTAAAGTGGATGAGTAGCTCCATTAAAATGTGTACTAGTGAGGTACATCACTGTTAATTTCTTGATGTAGTATATTTGAAGGCAAACATTAAGAAATAATGTCCAGCAAGGAGTAACCAAGCTGTTCAACTTAATAAGCAAAGCTTTCTATGTTATAGATATTGACAGGCATCAGGACAAGAAAATGACTAACAGTTTCTGAACTTGGAATGAATAGAGGACAGGGTGTATTGAAGAGAGGTGAAGCTAGAAACGAAGATGGGAGTCATGTCATGAAGGACTTCTCATATGACATGCTTGGAAGCTTGGGCTTGATTCTAGAGGAACATGGAGTTACTGGAGAGTTTCACTACTCTAGGAAATAGATCTCATCTTCGAAAAGCTGCTTTAGCAGCAGTGTGGCAGTTAGGCTGGAGGGGATCTAAGACTGGAAGTGGGACACAAGTTAGGAGACAGTACCTAGATAGTACCAACCTGAAGAGTGATGAGATCTTGAACTAAGGCAGTGGCTTTGGAAGTGGAGAAGACTAAGTATTCAAGATAGCAGGGAGGAAAAGGAGATAGTAAGAACATCAAGACTTTTGCTTGGGTGGATCATAGCTCTAATGACCAAAAGAAGAAAGTGGAATTTTGGTAAGGAAGATACTACACTTAAGTTTTAGAAATGTTGAAATTGAGGTGTCTGTGATGTCTAGGTGAAAATTTCAGGATATATTCATATCCAAAGGCCTGGAGTTTAGGAGCTAAGTTGAGGATGAAGACAAAGAGGCTATTGATGTGAAGTTCTGGATGTGAAGACATTTCAGGGAGACTATGTGGCCAAAGACAGAGTGTTGTAGAAGAATATTTAAGGGGAGTGCCCTGATGAAAAGACCCTTACATGGAGACTGAAAAGAACAAGTCACATGGAAAGAGAAATTGGGAAAGGAAATCAAAGAAACTAAGATGGGAGACTATCGAGAGGGAGTGAATGGATAACATATAATGCTACAGAATTTCAGCAAGATGAAGACTAAAATAATGTGCATCAGATTAAGCAATTAGGTAGTTGTAATCTAAAAACTATATAACAAGATAATGTAAGAAATCACAATGTGCTTGATACATATTAGTAGGTTCACTATTAGAACATGAATAATTAGAGCTATCTGGAAGAGGAATGAACTAGCGAATTATCTGCAAATAGGAAGTATTCAATCAGAGGTTGACCACCTGTTAACAGATACTGTTAAGATAGGTTTCCTGCATTGTGCAGGAAGTTGACTATATGTCCTCGAAGATCTTCTATAACTCAAAGTTGATGAAACATTAATAACTCCTCCTAGTGTAGACCTTCAGAAAAGAAAAACAAAAAAGGTTGAATAATTAGGACTCTCCCAAGAGATAAAAATAAAATATGTGAATGATAGTATAAGAATGAATATACATCTAGGAAAAACATCTATTAGACCTTATGATCCAACACAGAAAGATGATTTTCAGGGGCCTATGAATAATTCAGAATTGACTTAAAATAATACATTTTCTTGATGATTGAAAGTTATTTTCAGGAAAAAATATTCAAGTACTGGGTATTGTCTTGTCATGTTCATCTACAATTTCCAATGTTCCACTTAACTTTCTCCTTGCTGTTAGACAACAGTGACACATATACTCTCTCTCTCTCTCTCTCAAATGCACATATATAGACATACAAATGCATATATACTAGCAAAAAGACTATCAACTTAATATTTATATTTGACATCCAAGGTCTAACTCTGCTTTCTCAGTGTAATAAAAAGAAAAGCGGCAAATGCAGATCACATACAAAAATCCTTACACCAGGAATTCTGGAAAACCATTTAGAAAACCACCTTCACTGCTCGTGGCCCAGCTGGCTCCCACAGATGAAAAATCCAGGGGCAGAAGGCTGACTAATAATTAAATCCCACTTTAGCTTTCATGGCAAGGCCATGAGTGTTTGCAATTTCCTAATGATGATGGTAAGTGGTTTCTCTTTTCTAAGACTTTAGGAAGAATATATAAACAACTTTTTAATCGGCCCATCTTTTTTCTCATCACTTTCAGCTCTATCAAAAGACTGTACCGTTTCAAGGTGTACAGGACTTTTCATAAGCACTATAGCTCCCATCACCAGAGAAAATAACACAACTCAAATTGGAGAAAATGAAGAAGAAACTCAAACCCGAGAAAATATAAAAACTAGAGACATTTTCTTACATGTTATAATGCCATTATGCCTCACAAAATTGACAATTCCTTGACACCATCTAATAGCCAGTTCATATTCAAAACTCCCCAACTGTTACAAGAATTACTTTTTACAGTTGGCTTGTTCAAACTGGGATTTCAACAAGGTCTATATGCCTTATTTGGTTGTTATCCCTCTTCAGTCTCTTTGAACCTAAAGAGAGATAATCACTGTTCCCTCTATTTTTTCCTCATGTCACTGGCCTGTTGAAGAAACCAGGTTGTCTGTTCTATAGAACTTCTGGCACTCTAAATTTGTTGTCTTTATAGTACTACCAGAAAGTTGTTTATTAATCATTTTGGTATGCATGCAAGATCTTGCATATCTCTAGCTTTCTGGAACTTTGGAAGCTTAGAACTTTCTAATCCGATGCTTCTTTTGTAGATAGTAGTGGAATCCATGCTCTAGATTCTCTGGAAAGTATTTCCCAAACTTCCCTGAGGACTATTGTCATATTTCACTTTGGCTACTAAAAACAGTTTGAGTTTGTCTTGCTTATTTTTCTCTTGTCCTCTCTTCACTATTGCTTTTTCAACATTCCTGTCTTCTCACGACATCAAGAATCTTTTAAAATGCAAGTCCAGACTCCTGTCTTCTTAAAACATCTCCAGTTGACTACATTTGGAATACAGGCTAAAGGCCTTACCTTGACCTACCTGACCACCACCTGATCTGGTCTCTGCCCACCTCTGCAATTCCATCACCTGCTGCACACTCCCCTTCATTCAATACAACTTTTTTTGGCTGCTCAAAGACAGAACTCTTTTCAGCTTTAAGCCTTGCAGTTGTTTACCAATTCTGCCAGAATGTCTTTTCCTCAAACATCCGCGTGGCTTGCTGTTTATCTTTATTCAGGTCTCAGCTCAAAGATAACCTTAAAATCCCCTACCCAGATTACCCAAACCAAATAAGCCATCCCCATTTCAGCATTCTACACTTTTCCCCCAAATACAGTACTATATCTATAACCTGTCTAATTATTTGTATACTAGATTATCTCATGAACATGTTTTATTGTTTTAAGACTACCTGATTTCCCTATTAATTAATTTGCTTATTTAGTGCCTTTCACTTTCCACTTGAATGTAAGCATCATGAAATCGGGGATATTTTCTGTTTTCTATCTCCTGTGCCTAGAACCATGCCTGACATAGTAATTGTTCAATGCATCTTATTGAATAAATACCAAAAAAAAGCTAGATTTCTTTTTCTTTTTACTTTTTTTTTCTGAGGCAGTTTCACTCTTGTTGTACAGGCTGGAGTGCAATGGCGTGATCTCAGCTCACTGCAACCACCGCCTCCCAGGTTTAAGCAATTCTCCTGCCTCAGCCTCCCGAGTAGCTGGGATTACAAGCATGAGCCACCACACTCGACTAATTTTTGTATTTTTAGTAGAGACAGGGTTTCGCCATGTTAGGCTGGTCTCGAACTCCTGACCTCGTGATGCCTGCCTTGGCCTCTCAAAGTGCTGATTACAGGTGTGAGCCACCGTGCCTAGCCAACTACATTTCTTATGTATAGCACAGGCTCCAAGACTGGAATCTCTAGGTTATTTTTACATTAGGTTAAAAACTGCTATAATACATATACTATAACAAAATCTAAGATAACCTTGCAATTTATATTTATTAAAAACCAGAATTACGCACTATATTTTCCAAACATGTTTTAGAAAAAAATATTCTCTACCTTTGTAACCACCTTATTTCTTACACATAGCAAACAATCCAACATCAACAAAATGACTTATTTTCCTATTGCTCCAAAGCTAATATGCTCTCATTATTTTATAGAAAGAGAAAACTGTATGCAGTATTGTACATTCACTTAATTGATTTTTCACATGCAGGCACCACTACATCACAGATGAATATTTGCAGTACAATCAGTATGCAATTTATATATCAAGATAGAGGTCATAATTTATTCAATATTATCCTTGGTAATTATTATTGAGCATTTTAATTTTCAATGCTTAAAGGCATGTATATTCTGTGAATCCAACAAAGGAAAAGTATTCACTAATAGAGTAAATTAACGTAATAGACTACGGATTAAGCTAATGACTTGTTTTTAAGTCTGCAACACAAAACCAATGAAATATATAACAGATTAGAAAATTACCATCTTCATCACTGTTAACTGACAAAATCACAAGCACAATTATGTAATCACTTACTTCCATCAGTAACTTGAATCCTTCTCTTTTCTTGATTTCATCTACTAGGTACCTAAAATTAAAAGTCACAATAATATTTAATCTGCAATGTAAAAGTGTCATGAACATTACTGATGTACGACAAAACTGATTCAGAGACAGGGCTCGGAGATAAGAAAGATACAGATAAAGGTCAAGGTACAGGCAGAGCTATGGATAGATAAATACTCCAGACCTACTGTAATATCCTTGGCCTGAGTAAAAATATGCATCTTTTTGATGATATCTATCTCATGTTAGCATCAGGCTTTAACCCTGGTGTGAAAAGCCAGATAAAGCAAGCTGGATACATATCTCTGAACATGTGGGTCTTACATTTATATCCTAAATGGGGGATTTAACATAGGTACTTACATTAAATAGCTGGCTTGGAGGAAAGAGTTTTTTTTTTTTTTTTTTTTTTTTGGTGTGTAATCCTGCTTGTAAGTTCATTTAAAATCAAGGAAGATCAACGTAATCTTTTCTAAGTCCAGCGCAGAGAGAATGAGGGCTGATAATCAGTATCATGTTAAAAGTGGGCTGATTATCCTCAGCAAACTAACACAGGAACAGAAAAGCAAACACTGCATGTTCTCACTTATAAGTGGGAGCTGAACAGTGAGAACACATGGACATAGGGAGGGGAGCAACACACACCTAGGGCCTGTCAGGGGAGGGTGAGAGGAGAGTATTAGGGAAAAGAGCTAATGCATGTGGGGCTTAATACCTAGGTGGTGGGTTAAGTGCAGCAAACCGTGGTACATGTTTACCTAGGTAACCTGCACATCCTGCACGTGTACCCCAAAACTTAAAAAATACATGAAAAAATAAATTACCTGAATATGAAGGGGAAAAAGTGGGCTGTAGCCATTGATAGAGTATCTATAAAGTCATTTTGAATATTGGGGGAAAGAGAATTATCACACCTAAGTAAAGGGCATAGATGAAATATGGAATATGAGTTGAGAAAAGACTAAAACAACATTGAGAACATGGTGCTCTATATAATAACATTGACTCCTCCCTTCTAGGCTTGGCTTTTGTCTATACCAAAAGAGAAGTCTGAAATGGTTGGCCTTGAAAACTAGTGATTCACGAGCCTTTGAAATATTCACAACACTTGACCCAGTACTTCAAATCTAGGAATCAAACCTAAGGAAATAATAGAGACACTGACAGAAATGTGTTTGTCAGAGCATTTATTGTGATTTTTATATATAATAGCAAAAAATCACACCAAACATCAGGAATGCCTTTGAAAACTAGATTCCAGTAATAGTTATGATCCTATGATCATGTCACTAAATCATAAATATTCAACTAATATTTAAAGACACAACCATGCTCCTCTTGGGCCTCAAGTCTCTTACCTATAAAACTGGACTAATGCAATCTTCTTTTCCAATTTGAAATGGTTTTTTTAAAAATTAAAATCATAAACATGAAAAGATGCGACTATAAAACCTGGAAAGGGATTATTACATCATTTTAGGAAGGTCATTCTATAATGTGAATATGGAATACACTAGTTTTTAAGATGAAGTTCCTTTTTCCAAATTTATACAGCTTTTTATATTAGGTTAAATATTGATGTTTGCATATAGATATCATATATTTCAAAGATATTATCTTATTAAAAATTGTCTATTAACTAGTAATATGGGAATCCTTGAGCAATAATGTGAGCATACACATGGGCACACATGCTCACAAAGTACCGGATGTTCTACGTATGCCATTCTCTGAACACTTTTTCAGAAGACATATGTAGCTAAACCTATCACACTGGCTAGCTTTCATAAAAAGCAATTCCATTGCTCAATAGATACCAGAAAAGTTACTCAAGATCAGTAATAATCAAAGAAGTGCAAATTAAAACAATAATACAGGCATCCCTCGGGGGTTTTGTAGGTTTGGTTCCAGAGCACTACAATAAAGTGAATGCTGCAGGAAAGGGGGTCACAATTTTGGGGGTTCCTCAGTGTATATAAAGGTTACATTTACAGTATACTGTAGTCTGAGTATACTGTAGTCTGCGTATACAATGGCATTATGTCTAAAACACAATGCACATGCCATGATTAAAAATACCTTGTTGCTAAAAAGTGCTAAGGATTATCTGAGACTTCAGTGAGTTGTAATCTTTTTGCTGCTGGAGGGTCTTGCCTTGATGTTGATGGTTGCTGACTGATCAAAGGGCTGAAGGTCGGGGTGGTTGGGACAATTTCTTATAATAAGGCAATGATGAAAGTTGCCACATTGCCTGACTCTTCTTTCACAAAAGATTTCTCTGTAGTAGGCAATGCTGTTTGAAAGGGTCTTACCCACAACAGAACTTGTTTCAAAATTAAAGTCAATCCTTTCAAACCTTGCTGCTGTTTTGCCAACTAAGTTTATGTAATATTCTATATCCTTTGTTATCCTTTCAACAATATTCACAATATGCTCACTGAGTAGATTTCTTCTCATGAAACCACTTTCTTTGCTCATCCATAGGAAGAGGCTCCTCATCTATTCAAGTTTTATCATGAGACTGCAGCAATTCAGTCACATCTTTGGGCTTCATTTCTATTTCTCTTGCTGTTTTCACCACATCTTCGGTGACTTCCTTCCCTGAAGTCTTATACCCCTAAAAGTCAACCATGAGAGTTGGAATTAACTTCTTCTAAATCCCCATTATTAGTATTTTGACCACCTCCTATGAGTCATCAGTGTTTTCAGTGGTGTATAAAAGGGTAAACCCGTAAAATTTTCAATTCACTTTGCCCAGATCCATCAGAGGAATCACTGATATCACAGCTATAGCCTTACAAAATATATTTCTTAAATAAGACTTGAAAGTCTGTATTACTCCTTGATCCATGAGCTGTAAAATGAATGTTGTTAGCAAGCATGGAAACAATATTAATCTCCTTGTACATCTCCATCAGAGCTCTTGAGTTACTAGATGCATTGTCAATGAGCAGTAATACTTTGAAAAAAAACTTTTTTCTGAGCAGTCTCAAGTCTCAACAGTGGGCTTCAAATATCCAGTAAACCATGCTATAAAGAGATGTGCTGTCACAGGCTTCGTTGTTCCACTTAGAGTTACACACAGAGTAAGTTTAGCATAAATCTGAAGAGTCTTAGAATTTTCAGAATGGTAAATGAGCATTGACTTCAACCTAAAGTCACCAGCTACATTAGCTCCTAACAATAGATTCAGCCTGTCTTTGAAGCTTTGAAGACAGGCAATGACTTCCCTCTGGTCATGAAATTCGTACGTGGCAGCTTCTTCCAATATGACTGATTTGCCTATGTTGAAAACCTGTTTAATGTAGCCACATTCTTCAATGATCTTAGCTAGATCTTCAGCATAACTTGCTCAGTTTCTCCATCAGCATTTGCTGCTTCATCTTGCACTTTTATGTTGTGAGACAGCTTCTGTACTCGAACCTCATGAACGAACCTCTGCTAGCTTCCAACTTTTCTTATTCATCTTCTGCACCTCTCTCAGCCTTCATAGAATTGGAGAAAGTTACAGTCTTGCTCTGAATTGGGCTTTGGCTCAAGGCAATGTCATGCCTGGTTTGATCTATCCAGAACTCTAAAAGCTTCATATCAGCAATAAGGTGGTTTTGCTTTATTATTCATGTATTCACTAAAGTTAGAACGTCTAATTTCCTTCAAGAACTTTTCCTTTACATTCATAACTTGGCTATTTGGCACAAGAGGCCTAACTTTGTCTGTCTTGGCTTTTGGCATGCCATCCTCACTAAGCTTAACCATTTCTAGATTATTTGAAGTGACAGACATGTGACTCTTCCTTTTATTTGAACACTCAGAGGCCATTGTGGAGTTATTAGTTGGCCTAATCTTGATATTGCTGTGTCTCAGAAAATTGGAAAGCCTGAAGAAGAGAGAGATGGGGGGAATGGCCAGTTGGACAGCAGTCAGAACACACTCAATATTTAAGTTTTCCAGCTTCTATGGGTGCATTCTATGGAGCCCCAGAGCAATTACAACAGTAACATCAAACAGAACTGATGACTCAAACATTTTTATTATGAGAATTATGAAAACATAACACAGACATGAAGTTAGCACATGCTGTTGGGAAAATGGCACTGATAGACTTGCTCCATGCAGGATTACCACAAACCCTCAATTTGTAAAAACAACAAAACCCCCAAAACGCAATATCTGGAAAATAAGGTTAAGCACATAAAATGAAGTATTCCTGTATTAACCATGTTTCCCAATGATTACCAGAAACAAATTTTAGAGTGACAACATCCAGTGGTGGTGAGAATATGATAGAAAGCTGCTACAAACCTTTTAAATTAATAATACTCATCTTATCAAGCAAACCAGTTTTGAAATGCTGGTCTACCAAGAAAAAAGTTATATCAAGGATAGATAGTACATATAAATATATGTGCACATATATGCTGTTATATCTAAATCTCTGTACTGTGGGTGTATAGGTATATTCCATACAAAATAACTAGAAACAAGATTAATATTCATAAATAGGGAATTAAAATGCTGACTATAGCAACATAATGTAATATGCAGCTATTAAAATGAATGAATTATATCCACTTAAAGCACAGGATGATCATGATAAATTAGTAAAAGATAAAAGTGAGGTTCTGAGAAATGGGGATGATTTGATTCAATTTTTACACTTTTTTTTTTTAAATCTCTATCCACATGTATATACAAAAATAGTATGGAAGGATACGTCATAAGTTGTTAGTTTACCTGAGGGAGGGGGAAAGAAGATGCAATGGGGGTGGGGGAGTTTTCCATTCCCTTTTTATATCTCCTTTCAAAGTTTCATATATGTGGTTACTTGTACAGTTTTTGAAAAAGAACTTAAAAATATAAAACAAATAGACAAATATACTTCCTACCTATAGGAGAAAAGCTTTGTGAACCATCCTTTTTCTCACCTTTTCAGGCACAAATGTACTGGCAATCTGTTAACTCAAAAGCTTGTTATGATTTCATCCTGAACTGAGGCTATGAAGAAAGCTTTCTCCAGAAATCTTGGGAATAACTTTAGAAGATTCTAATTGTGCAGCTAAATAACTTTGTGAATCTAGGCAAATTCCTAAGTCTTCCTGAGCCTGCCTCCATTTCCTCATGCATGTAAAGATGTACAAAAAAATTGGTAAAATCCTTCCCTTACAAGTTATGACTACACAAAACTTGCATGTATTAACCATAGTATCATTTTAAAATGCTTGTCAAACTGGCTAAAGTTGCTCCTGGGGGAAAGGCATCCTAAAACAGAATTATTTCTGTTAAAACTCTTTTTGCTAACCACGTAAATCTGGGCTTTGTGTTGGGGTAATGTTCCTATCGCAGTCACTCTCAGAGCCTGTTAAAGCCCAGTGATATGGTTTGGCTGTGTCCTCACCCAAATGTCATCTTGAATTGTAGCTCCCATAATCCCCATGGGTCATGGGAGGGACCTGGTAGGAGGTAATTGAATCATGGGGGTGGGTTTTCTCATGCTGTTTTCATAACAGTGAATAAGTCTCACAAGATCTGATGGTTTAATAAAGGGCAGTTCCCCTGCAGATGCTCTTACCTGCTGCCATGTAAGACGTGCCTTTGTTCCCCCTTCACCTTCTGCCATGATTGTGAGGCCTCCCCAGCCACATGGAACTGTGAGTCCATTGAACCTTTTTATTTATAAATTGCCCAGTCTCAGGTATGTCTTTATTAGCAGCATGAGAATGGACTGATACACCCAGTGTAACACTCCAGCTGAGTTGAAGGTAGAGGTGATTTGAGGCAACAGGGGATGCAGCTATTACTATGATAACAAAGGTCTTACACCAGAGTTTTCAAACTGTGCTCCATGGTATACCATCTTAATAGAGGTTTTCCACATAAAAAGTCCCACTATCAAATAAGTTTGAACACTGCTAGGCATATCAGTTAGATTGATTTTTGTCTATGCTTAGAGGTACACTTGGCCAGGCATGGTGGCTTATGCCTATAATCCTAGCACTTTGGGAGGCTGAGGTGGGCAGATTGTTTGAGTCCAGGAGTTCAAGACCAGCCTGGGCAACATGGTGAAACCCCATCTCTACCAAGAATACAAAAATTAGCCGGGTGTGGAAGTGTACATCCATGGTCCCAGCTACTCAGGAGGCTAAGGTAGGAAGGAGGATCACTTGAGCCTGGGAGGTGGAGGTTGCAGTGAGCCATAATTGTACCACTGCACTCCAGCCTAGGTGAGAGAGCAAGATCTCCAACAAAAAACTATACTTGGCTTAATTCATAAGGCCATTTGTCAAGCTGGTTGGATTGTTCAATAATATCAGGAACCAGTTATTTACTATAATTTCAGCTAGCCATGCTCTGTGTTAGGGAGGTTTCCTCTCATGTTCACAAGCAGCTGCTACAGCTCCATACATCCCATCCTTATACAGCAGTGTCCAAAGCGCAGAGGGGGCTATAGCAAAAGCACTTTAAGTTCTATTTAGAGAAGAATATTTTCCCCAGAAGTCTTCACAGTATCTTGTTGACTGAGCCACATACCCTCCCTTAAACTAATAATTGGGGAAGATGGTTGACTAAACCAATGTTCCCAGCTTTTGAACATTGCTATGTGAACAAAATCAATGTTCTACAGGCAAGAGAGAATGGTCCTTGGTGAGCAAATCAACAGCGTCTGCATATTGATTAAAGTTAAAAAATACTTCTATATTACAGGCCCTCTCAAAGTTTTAAATGTCCTAATGAGTACTTCGAATTTCCAGGAGAGGAATAATATAGTAGTTAGCATCTCCCAGACATATTTAACAATGGAACTATTTTTTGAGGGATCATCTATTAAGATCTCTTGGAAGTCTACTGGCCACAGCACACTTTCATAAATGCTGGTTTAGAAGTGTTTCTACTGTAAAGTACCCTATCCTCTTCCTAAATAAATGCTTAAATGAAATGAGTTGTTGGGAGGAAAGCCAAAATGTTTTAAGTCACCTCTGCCTATGTTTCTAGGGATAATTTATTCCTCATAAGTTTTTCTTCAATATATGAAAACAACCTAAAGACAAAATACATTTAATAAACTAATCTTACATGGTGGAAGCCAGAAAAAAAGTACGTTCAGTTTGGGGACATAATGCAGAAACCATAAACTACTATCAAAAGGTATTCAAGTAAGTGGACTCGAAAAGCAGTAATAACTTCATAGAACTTTGTCCCTTCCACTAACCTTGGCATAAAAGAGAGAAAAAATACATATTTAGAGTTTTCACCAATCCTACTGTGGGGTAATAACATATTAATATTCTGGCTTGATCTTGGCAAATGCATTAATGATAAACTTGCTGCAAAACAATTTTTCTTTCTTACAAATATGCTTCTAACATTAGAGAATCTCAGTTCTCAGATTGGTTATATAAATCACACCCTTTGTTTTTATTTCTCTTGTCCTTTTGCAAGACATTCTTTCCTCTCTGAAAATAGCCTTTCCAGTCCCTTTCTTACTTCAGCAGCCGCTTAGCGCCTCCCTGAACCATTTTGGACCAAGTTTCTCTCCTAGTCTCATCTGAAATCTCTTCTGATGCAGTGAGCCTCCCAGAACTCCTGAGATTTTTCCATCTGCTTTCCATATGCTTTGCATATATCAGCACATGTCACATGACTTGTGGAATTCATCACAGACACCCACGTGCTCTATTCTACTGTAATTGTAACTTTTAAAAAGATCACCAATATAAAAAATAAAAATGAAGACTGTTCCCTGGTCTTCCAGACTCTGTACCTCCCATCACCTAGAGAAATACACTGGCACAAAAGCACCATTGTGTAACTGCTCACCTTTTCCATACTGATAACAATAAACCCCTCGGTGTCCACGCAAGTCTATGAAATGATTTCCATCTGAGAGATGATTGCAGAGATTGTGTGTCAAGGGAATAGATAAATGATACTCTGGAGACCAAACAAAGTAGCAGAGTGGGAGTTCCTGAGCTGTTTGTTGTTGTTAAAAAGACTTAGACATGACTCTTCTAAGCCTGCTTGAAAAATTATCCCTTAGTGGATATCCATTTAACCTGAATGCCATAACAAAGGCCTAGAAGGTGCCCTCAGCAACAGGTAACCTAGTATAGTAAAACATTTTTTACTTTCCTAGGCAGATATCAGAAATGTACAGTCACTGGCTTTGTGCCATAGTGGTAGTTTTAAACCTGATCCCCCTGGGTTTCAATTATGCCCAGTAATCACATGTTGCTTTAGGCTCTCAGTGTCACTGATTTTCAAACCAAAGAAAAAAAGCATTTTATTAATTAATATTTTCTGGGAGAAATGTTCTCTCTTCAGTTGGGTTGACAGGGTCAAATGGAAATTAGGAAAAGCCTTAGAGGTCTCCTAGGCACTAAATTTTTCCTTGCTAAATTTCTGACAACCCATAAAATTGGAATCATTGTCCTCTTGAAAGTGTCTGCTCTTACTTTCCCAGGGGAAGACAAAGAGGGCTATCTGATCGGTGCAGTGATCATTCGTCTATCAGAATCTCGTCCTTAAATCTTAGTCAATAAAAAACTTCAAAGTTAAGCTCCATTTAGATTCAGGAATATGGAAACATTATTTCTATGGAATCGGTATAATTCTTCCTGTATCATTATCAAAGGAAAAGAGTTGCACAGCTTTTCCAGTATTTGATACCTGACCCTAGGGCCTAGGGAAGTGGATATTTTAGCTATAAGAGCCTGCCAATAACGTGCTCCTCAAATACTAATACAATCATCATGTGCAGCTTTACTTTGCTGGAGTTATCTACTGAAAGAAGTTACACTCCTTGGAAACAAAATAATGTTACTGTGACTTAGAATTATTCCAGGTGGAGCCTTCCAACCATGGGTGAAATGCTTTTGATTTGGTAAACGCTGAAGCAAGTTGCCGGGCATCAGTGGGCTTCATGGGAAATATCTTGACCCTGTCAGTGGTTTGAACTGATTATGCTACTTCACATTATGCACATGGTTAGAAGACTGGAAGAGTTAAGATTATAGCTGGAAGAGTTAAGATTATGGCTCACAGAACCAGTGGTGGTCTAGGGATAGTTTGTAGTGGTTGAGAGTCCACTGTTAAATATTCAGGAATTTCATCAACTACAACCATTGGTAGCTTGCAATTTACTATGACAAATATTTACACCATGAAAATTGGCAGACACTACAAACCGGGGCTTTCTTTTCCTTCTGAGAGCCAATTTACCTGCTATACTACTGCATATAGGCTTAAGCAAACAGAATAGACCCTAGAATTGAGAAAATATTCTATCTTTCCTAAAAAGCAGAACTACAAATGAATCAGTAATTTGAAAAGAAATAAATCATGAAAATAAAGCCCTTCTGTTGCTAATTTACTATAAATCTTAATTCTAGAGAAACTCTTTCCAAGTTGTATAATTTCACATTCATACCAAATTACATGCCTCAAAGTACTCTGCCCTTTTCCTTGGCATTGGAGGCAGACTTTTGCCAATCCCAGGAATAGACTGTTGGATATCAAGAGTGTGGAAAGTTAAGGCAAAAAAAACTATTATGGGTAACAGCAGGAAAGAAGAGGGATTATTTTTCAAATATTTAAACATAGGTCACAGTCTGCAGCAATGCTCACTAAAATGTTAATTCAATTCAACTTGACAAACATTTACAAACAATAAGTGTTGAATTGAATTGAAATGTTAACATTTATCCTCCTGTGATATTTCTCTGCAGAAATTAGAAAGTATTCTCAGACTGTAAACTAAATTCCACCCTGAGATGAATGTTAACTTTATAATAATACAGTCATAAAATATAACCTTATTTCAAGCTTAGACAAAATAATGCAGAGATTCTACCCCCATTTAAATAGTGCAAGAAAATCCACAAAAAGGGAACAGCTTCCTGGACTTCTAATTTAGTGAGCAGCTATAAATAATTTATGGTAGACCGTCGACCGTCTTGTTTTTTCACCACTGGGTTATCTCCCCACTTCTAATAGAAGCACTTTAACCCTATCTCTAACAAAGGTACCTTCATCTAGGCTCAGTACACATTCTATAAAAAGGAATTGACACACTCCCCAGTGCCAAGAGAGAGCAGGTGAATCATCATTACTACTGAGAGCATCACATTGGCCTAGAAACCATGACTGATTCAGAGATGGATATTTACCTCACTCTCAAATAAACTTTCCTCGGGATTGTTGAGAGAGGAGTACTTTATCCTTTTGATCTTAAACTTGAACCTGGAAGAATATAGATCTGACACTCTTTGCATCCATCTTCCTCCATAGGAATAAACCCAACTTGAAGGAAAGCAGAACTGCAAGATGCAGAGAGACTGAGGACTGTTGATATTGTTTAAGCACCTAGACCAAGCCTTCCGAAAGTCATCACTACACTAGTCTTAAAAGCCTTAAATTACCTTTGTTTATAATACCTTGAGTTAATGTTTCCATCGCTTACTACCAAGAATCCTCATATAATATTCACAGGTTTTTCAAACTGCTTCATACCCATAATCACCAGAATTACTGACTTCTAAAAGTCTTCTGAAAATGCCAAAGCCATCTCTTTACCTGTCCTTATATCCAAGCCCTTTGCCATGTAACTTTGCAATTCTTCCTGCTAAAAGGCAGAGGGCACTTCCCACCTCCCACCTCCTCACATTGAGTTTAGCCATATGATTTTCTTTGACCAAAGGAGTACAATGCAATCAGCTACAGATACAATACAATCAGGAGTTTAAAGTGGGCTTACATAATTGGTTTGCCTTCTTGGCCTTCTGTCATGGCCATCTCAAGAATATGTGCTGGCTAGTATGCTGATCAAGGAACATGAAAGACATGTGGGGAGTAGACTCAAACACCCCAGCCACTATGATATGATACAAAGTCATGCTAGCCAACATTTAGACCTCTAGGGGGAAAACGATTGTTTTTTTTAACACATTCGGAGAGCCTGTTGCTCAGAATACCCATACCACTCCCAGTATAGAAAGAAGAAATTGCTATAAATCTCTAAGAAGGTCCTACATGATTTTCCAAGTGAACTGTTAACAGGGAGTAAAGGAAAGACTATCTAAACCAGAGTTCAAAGCCTGATGCCTATATACTGGCCAAGCAGTTAAGTAAATAATAACTAAAACTTAAATAGCATGTAGGACATCCCAGGCATTAATCTAAGTGTTCTACATGTATCAATTCCTTTAATCTTTATAGTAACTGTTTGAGATACGTGCTATTATCATTTTACTGGGACAAAACCAAGGTGCAGAGAGACTAAGAAACTTGCCCCAGTCACATAGGATTTAGGTCTTGAATCCAGGTTGTCTGTACCTCTATGCTATTAGGCTAGATTAGTTGCTTGGGTTTTTGTTTGTTTTTTTGTTTGTTTTTTAACTGTAAGAAATGATTAGGGACTGTGTTTCTCCAGAATCAGGCATCATCATGTTCAGCTAATTGTTACCATGTGAGACTGAGAGCATTCTAAGCTTTGAGAAAAGCAAATCCAGGTTTTTGAGAAATTTATTTTTTAAAAAAAGCACTTCAAATATTTAAATGTTTGAATGTTTAACACCATGAAAGTTAACCCTGAGCAGTATAAGCCCAACAAAACACATTTAAAACTAAATTTGGCTCTGGCCTGTCCACCACTGATCTAAGTTTAGCAGTTCAGTCCTATTCAAGTAGCAATATCTGGCACCTACATCTTGAGCTTTTCTAATGTTCTTGAAAGTGTGAAAAGTTTTATTTCTAATGTTACTACAAGGCAAGTAAACATGGTACTTCCACACTGCCTTTCCCTTCAAGACTTAAGCTGCCACCACAACTCACAGATTATCTGCTTTTCAGGTCCTTAATGTCGCATCCAGACTTTTGCGTCACCTCACACCCAGAAACTTGGGCCTGTTGCTCCTTCCACCTGGGTCATTCTTCTCCCCTTCTGTTTTAGTCCGTTTTCATGCTGCTGATAAAGACATACCCGAGACTGGGAAGAAAAAGGTTTAATTGAACTTATAGTTCCACAGTTCCCTGAGGCTGGGGAGGCCTCAGAATCATGGTGGGAGGCAAAAGGCACTTCTTACATGGAAGTGGCAAGAGAAAAAAATGCAAAAGCAGAAACCCCTGATAAAACCATCAGAGCTTGTGAGACTTATGCACTACCATGACAGCAGTATGGGGGAAACTGCCCCCACGATTCAAATTATCTCCCACTGGGTCCCTCCCACAACACCTGGGAATTATGGGAGTAGAATTCAAGATGAGATTTGGGTGAGGACACAGAGTCAAACCATGTCATTCTGCCCCTGGCCCCTCCAAATCTCATGTGCTCACATTTCAAAACCAATCACAACCTCTCAACAGTCCCCCAGTCTTAACTCATTCCAGCATTAATCCAAAAGTCCACAGTCCAAAGTCTCATCTGAGACAAGGCAAGTACCTTCTGTCTATGAACCTGTAAAGTCAAAAGCAAGCTAGTAACTTCCTAGATACAATGGGGATACAGGTATTGGGTAAATACAGCCATTCCAATTGGGAGAAATTGGTCAAAACAAAGGGGTTACAGGACTCGATGCAAGTCTGAATTTCAGCAGGGCAGTCGAATTGTAAAGTTCCAAAATGATCTCCTTTGACTCCATGTCTCATATCTGGGTCACGCTGATGCAAGAGGTGGGTTCCCATAGCCTTTGGCAGTTCCACCCCTGTGGCTTTGCAGGGTATAGCCTCCATCGTGGCTGCTTTCACATGCTGGCGTTGAGTGTCTGCAGCTTTTCCGGGCACACGGTGTAAGCTGTCAGTGGATCTACCATTCTGGGGTCTGGAGGATGGTGGCCCTCTTCTCACAGCTCCACTAGGCAGTGCCCCAGTAGGGACTCTGTGTGGGGGCTCCGACCCCACATTTCCCTTCTGCACTGCCCTAGCAGAGGGTCTCCATGAGGGCCCTTTCCCCTGCAGCAAACTTTTGCCTGGGCATCCAGGCGTTTCCATACCTCTTCTGAAATCTAGGTGGAGGTTCCCAAACCTCAATTCTTGACTTGTGTGCCCACAGGCTCAACACCACGTGGAAGCTGCTAAGGTTTGGGGCTTGCACCCTCTGAAACCATGGGCTGAGCTGCACCTTGGCCCCTTTTAGCAATGTCTGGAGCAGCTGGGATGCAGGGCACCAAGTCTGTAGGCTGCACACAGCTTGGGGACCCTGTGTGTCCTCAAGCCCACGAAACCATTTATTCCTCCTAGGCTTCTGGGTCTGACGGGAGGGGCTGCCATGAAGACCTATGACATGCCCTGGAGACATTTTCCCCATTGTTTTGAAGATTATCATTCAGCTCCTTGTTACTTATGCAAATTTCTGCAGCTAGCTTGGATTTCTCCTCAAAAAATGGGTTTTTCTTTTCTACTGTATTGTCAGGCTGAGAATTTTCCAAACTTTTATGCTGTTTCCCTTCTAAAATGGAATGCTTTTAATAGCACCCAAGTCACCTCTTGAATGACTTACAGTTCCATATGGCTGGGGAGGCCTCAATTCATGGCAGAAGCCAAAAGACACTTCTTGCATGGTGGCAGCAACAGAAAACGAGGAAGGATGCAAAAGTAGAAACCCCTGATAAAACCATCAGATGTTGTGAGACTTATTCACTATCACAGTGCAGTATGGAGAAAATAGCCCCCATAATTCAAATTATTTCCCACCAGGTCCCTCCCACAACACCTGGGAATTATAGGAATACAATTCAGGATGAGATTTGGGTGGGGACACAGAGCCAAACGATATCACCTTCTCTTCATTAGATCTCAGTTGAAAGTCACTTCCTCCAAGGAGCCTCTGCCAATGCTCCTCAAGAGAACACACTTAGAGAGCCCTCCTGATTGGTCTTGGAGACTCTATACCTGACCTTGCCGAAAAGGAGGGTCATTTGTGTATCTCAGTAGACTAGGATCTTGGAGGGAGGTGGCAGGACTGCTCTGTTCATAATTCCTAACACATAGTAGGTACTGAGAAAATGTGTATTGGATGAAATAAAGAATGCACAAATGAAAACATGCACTTGCAACACATTTCAAGTATTACTTAGGTCTTCTATTATAGACAGTCACAGATACATACACACACAGAGAGAGAGAGAGAGGCTTAGTACCTAGATAAAGCAAGAGCACGATTAACTCTTTCTTCAAGGCCTAATGTACCCAGGGCCTTCCAGGTCATCCAGAACTTGAATGCATCTGGTCTTCTGCTACATTGGATAGACTTGTCTCCTGTGTCATAGCTCACATCATAGAATTTATCCTGCTGGAAGAGGTAAGATGCCTTGGCAGAGTAGCATTTTTTAAGAAGATCCTTTGTAAAAGAAAAAAAGATTACAAGACTTAAACTTTAAAATACAATTTGATTTTTGAAAGCAAACACACATGTGCACACACAATGTGTATATTCTACTATCTGTGCCAAATGTACATCTCACTTTGACTGCCTTACATCAGATACAATCACTGTACATTGACTTTCAGATACACATTACCCACGGTGTTACCAAACAAAACCTCAGAGTTGACAATGCTAAAATCCATCTTCACAATTTTACTGAGTATTGAGAAGCTGAGAAGACCATGTCATTATCACTGTGACATCAAGGTGGGCCAGTTTTTCAGTGTGAATAAAACTGTAACTCAAAGCTCTCTCCATTAGCCAGAAAAAAAAAAAACCCTAACATATTTACATATGTTATACAATTTCATAAGCCAAAAAACTAGGTTTTAAGACCTTCTCTTTCATATTTATTTGAAAAGGCTAGACCCGACATAACTTAGGGGTAAAAACCCAGTGAAAGAGCTATGGAAGAGGTAAACAACAGCCAACAAGTTTTCACTACCACAAAACATCAGCTATAATCCCACAGGGCCTTTCGTGTTTGTCTCATGCTGGTTTTATTTGCAACCAAATTCCTTTTTCATTTACTGACTTGTTATCATTAAGAAGTGGGTGATAATTTACTATTCATCATGATTATAGGGCCTTTGCCTCGACCTCAAATCATTAAAGTTGAAGCCATGCTGTCTTCAATGTCATCTAGTGTCTACAAAAGCCAAGATTTCCTAATCGATCATTTACAGCCCTGACAACTCCCCCAAAATATTTTAGATCCTTATGCTCCTCAGTGGAGCCAATGTGCTCAATGTCGCCGAACCACTACATCATGTCTCATCTATGTCTTTTCTTATACCATTTGCTTGAATCTCACTCTCTATTTTGACACTTGACACTTTCAAAAGAATATATGCAGTCTATTTATAAGCTGTGAAGTTTACTAACACTAAGCATCGCCTGCATTCTTTCCCAGGTCTGCCCTTCCATCAGGTCCCATCTCAACTTTTTCTTCCCCTTCAGCTTCATCTGCCCCATCTCACTGGGCTCAAAGGAATAACTGGTATTTGGCTGCATTTGTTGGCCTTGGGTCCTGTGCTTTCCCCATGCAATGAGCAGTCACTACCTATATTCTCTCCTTGTGTGGTCAAGCGGTTCTTGGGAGCAGGAATCATTTCCTATCCATTGTTATATCCATGTAGCTTAACACTGCTGGGCACAGAGCACTCATTAAGCTATCAAGACAATGATTCCACTCCCAATGCCCTGATATGTGGTATGAATATTATAAACACAGTTAGATGAGCTTCTCATTTGGTGCATTTTCCAAACTTTAACAATGCAAAACTACTAGTGCTATAAAGGAAGCTACAAAAAACCTTCTCAGTAGACATGGGGGTCCTAGAAAATGTTTCCTTCTGATCACAGAATGTATTAAATGTGCTTCATCTGACTAATCAACTTGTGCTAATTAGTTGAATAAAAAGGAAATCTCAAGGTATCTCATTTCAAATGAAAGCATAAGTTTGCTGACTTAATTTAAGCAACATTTTCTTGTATAGATACTAGTCTGGATCTAAACATACTCCATTACAAAAAAGTATGATTTTATACTACCGAGAAATTATATACCAAATATAACCAAGAATTACAATATGCCCCTCACCCAGTATCCACGATAAACTGAGTATAAAACTGATGAGGCTGGGCACTGTGGCTCACACCTGTAATCCCAATGCTTTGGAGGGCTGAGGCAAGAGGATCACCTGAGGTGAGCAGTTTGATACAAGCCTGGGCAACATAGACCCCATCTCTACAAACATAAAAATTAGTTAGGCATGGTGGCATGTGTCTGTGGTTGTGGCGTATGACTGAAGTGGGAAGATCACTTGAGCCCATGAGGTTGAGGCTGCAGTGAGCTGTGAGCACACCACGGCTCACCAGCCTAAGCAACACAGCGGGATCCTGTCTCTAGAATAAGGATAAAAAATATTAGTATGCCTTCAGCCTGGTTCCAATGGGTATTCTTGAGAGATACAGGGAAAGAGCAGATTGCTCTGACCTGAACACTAAAGTAGAACAATCCCTTACTTTTAAGTCTTAGAGTTTATCATCAATATCTCTCCTCTGATCATAGTTGCCACTGCTGCATCTCCCTGCCCTCAAAAGTCGGAAAATTTGGTTATTGTTTCCATAGCAACTACACTCTGACCATATATTATAACACTAAAAGGCCACTGCATCTACTTTAAGGACAAATCATGCACACAGGTTCACAACACAGGCACACACACACACACTTGCATTATGATTATAAATTTACTGTCACCAACCATGAAAGATTAAAAATCTCCAAAGCAAACAAACTTTGGTCATTTCTTGAGCAAGTTTTAGGGGCCTATGGTAGTGATTGAAAGGGAGACGAGGCTCATCCATTATCAGAAGACAAATTGTATCATCATAAGCAAGTGGAGAACAAGAGAGCCAAGAAAGCAAATAGCAGAATAAACAATTTTAATTTTATGGCACTAAAAAATTCTGCCTTGGGAAGGTTTCCTAAAGAACAACTTGGAGGCTTGGGATTTACTTTATCAAAAATAAACTTTCCTCCCAAAGATTTCGCTTTGCATTTTCGTTTATGTCCTTGTATTAAAATGGATGAGATGTCCTTTAGTTTTAAGACACCAACTAAGAGAAGATGCTCAGATCTCCAGAGAAAACATTTTAGAATAAGTATAGTAAAACTTAACATTGTTGAAAATAGTTATTATTGTGCTATCAAAGAAAAGCACCATATTTATCTTGCTCATCTTCATACTCTTAATCCTAGCAAGACAATAAATATTAGTAATATGGCTTTCAGAGACAAGTATCCAATGAAAATACAAATTGCCTTATATTGTGATATTAATTCAAACTCTTCTCAGGGATTAGTAGACATTGTATTAGGACTTGTACAGTGGCAAGTGAAAGAGACTTAAGCAAAGGGGAATACTTTTATAGGCTTGTATATTTAAAAATCTAGTCGTATATAATCTTCAGGCACAGTTGAATCTGGTACTAAGTAACATCCATTATCAGGAATATGTCCTTTCATCTTGTTGTATTGTAGCCTGTATTGGCCTCACTCCCTACACGGAAAGTTGGTAGGAAGCCTGAAAACTGAAGCTTCCAAGTGGAATCTGTGAGCATGGAGAGCGGCTCTGTTAAATGACGAAGAGAGAACTTCTCTGGTGATGCTACTAACAAAGATTCTCTTTCTGACTAACATTTAGTTACTTAGTCTGAGTCCTCTAGGTCTCCACCTTGACATTTATCTTTCTGTAAATGCATCACCCTATTGTGGCAAGAATCTTCCCAGTCAGTTTGGGAAGAATCTCCCACCCCAATATCTCCCTTTATCTGACCAAATTCTTCATCCTTCATACTTGTTATCTGACTAATCTAGCCTGCCTTCAGCAAGAATCTTGTTAATGTCTAACCTGTCTCCTTTTATTCCTAATGTTTTCTTAGTCATTTTCCACCCACTGACTTCCCAACCTGCCCCTTGGCTATGAATCCCTACTTGTCCATGCTGTATTCAGAAGTGAGTCCGGTTATACTGAGGTCTATCCCTCATTGCAGTAGTTCCTGAACAAAGTCTGTTTTTACTACTTTACTGTCTGGTTCTGGTTTTCTTTAACATTACCCATGTAGAGAGAGACTCTTGGCCTCCTAACCTCACTATCTTATATGAACCTTTTGTGTGACCAAACCTAGCAGGAAGCCAATTGGCAAAAGAGCCTGGAAAATATGGCTTTTAGGAGTCTGGCCCTTTTGCAGAGCAAAGCAGAGGAAAGTAAAGAATGGATTGGATTATACAGTAAAGAGAAGCACAGAATGACAATGACAAGCACAGAAACCACAACTTTTAATCTCCCTCTTTGCATTCACAACACCTAACCTAGCACATAATAATATTAATGACCAGAGGTAACATTTTATTGAGCTCTTACTATTTTCCAGACACTTCATATGTAATAACTCATTTAAATCTCACAACCACCAAGTGAGATAAATTCTATTTTTTGTCAACTCCTTTGTACATTTTGCAACACAGCAAGTTAATTACCTAAGTTCATGTAGCTACTAGGTGATAGGGCTAGGTTTCAAACCAAAACTGCCTAGATTCAGGGCCTGAACTCTAACCTATTATACTGTATTGCAGCGACAGTGGGCACTTAAATACGTGTGAAAGAGGGTACTCCATTTGGAGAGGTTGGTGAAAAGGAAAATGGCAGAAGAGAACACTGAGCTAGAGGTCAAAATAACTAAGATCCTGTTTCAAACTCTTATTTTTTCCTATAAATATGACCTCTGGTCTTACCACCAGTAATATCCTGTTTATAAAGCATTTTGAGATCTTTATGAATACTTGTGAATCTGGTAATATTATCCAAAATATTCACTCATTATGTGAATGAATGAATCTGTAGGTTGCATATTCTCCTGGCCAAGCCATCTTTGATTTCCATAGGCCAGATCAGATTCTGCGGTCTCTTTTTGGTCAGTGATCCCATGGGTCTATTAAGTCAGGATTCTGTGCACCAGCAGTCACCAGCCTTTTTTTTGGCACCAGGGACCAGTGCTCATGGGAGACAGTTTTTCCACAGATGTGGGGTGGGGTATCGGGGAGATGGTTTCAGGAAGAAAGAGTTCTACCTCAAATCAGGCATTAGAGGCTCATAAAAGGATCACGTGACCTAGATCCCTCTTATGCACGGTTCACAATAGTTTGCACTCCTATAAGAATCTAATGCCAAGACTGATCTTATGGGAGGCGGAGCTCAGGTGGTAATGCTTGCTCACCTACCACTCACCTCCTGCTGTGTGGCCTGGTTCCTAACAGGCCATGAACCGGTACGGGTCTGTGGCCTGTGTGGGGGGATCCTTGCTGTCCACAACAAAAACCTTTGTATTTCCTCCTTGCAATCATGTTTTTCAGCTCATCAAAGAAAAGCCGCCAAAAGCTCTTTCCATATGGCCCTTCCTATATTCTGTCCTATGTCACCATATTTACATGCAAAAAAAAAAAGTCTAAATGACTTAGAAAATAAGAATATTAATCATCTTTTAGTAATTCATCTAAAAATTGAGGACCTATTATATAACAAGGACTATCATGCCAGGAGCCTGGGTATACAAGCCCATGAAGGTGCTAAGTATCTGGGTTAATATTTGTTGGCATAATGTGCAAAATCAAATTTAGGTTGCAAATAGAAGACTTGGCTGTAATCTAAAATATAAAAGTGAACTTTTAAAATGATTATGCCATCTGATATTGGCTTTCTTTATTGATCAAATATTTGGGTACCTTAATATAGGCTGAAAGCTGTGCTAAGCACTGGAGATGTAATGGTAAATAAGTCACCATCCTTAAGACATTTCAGATGGGAATAGGAGCAGAAAAAACAGGCCACTACTGTCCAGTGCTAGAATAGGAGAAAGAACAAGGCACGACAGAGCACAAAGGAGGGTCATATTCACCACCTTAGAGGTGTGAGAGATGGCTTTTCACAGAAGAAGCTGAGAGCTGAAAAGTGAGGGACAGCTGGACAGATGAGAGAACAGAACTAATTGAGTACAACTGGAGCTAATTAAGGAGGTGGGCCATAGCTGGAGAGGTCAGGCTAGAAATCTAGAGTAGCCAAGTCATCAAGCATCTTAAATGCCACAATAAGAATGATTAGTGATGGAATCTTCCCAGGCTTCTACAGATATTACAACTTAAAACTTCATTACTAATCTGGCAGAATAAAGTGAGAATTAGCAGATGTGAATTCTGCTTTTGATTTAGTTACTTGGTGTCAGAGCTCAAAGCCTGTCACTTAACATCTTGGGCTTCATTTTTCTCATTGGTCTAATGAAAATGCTGTTACTTGTTCTACCCATCATACATAAGTATTATGAAAATATAAGGAACTAATGTTAACTGGGAATACTCTAGTCTTCAGCCAAAAATCTTACCCACCAGTCTTTCTCTTCTTGTACATTCCAGTATCCCCTAGCCCCCTCCCAGCTGTCACTGCCTGTTCTTCCTTTGGTTTACTTTATTTCCCCAGGCAAGCTACAGAACTGAACATCAGCTCTAGACTTCCCCACTGTTTATGAAATGAACATATTACAACCCTCACCCACCTTCCTTTTTAATGGAATGTATTTGCCAGTTATACAGTTATAGAAGTAGGCTGAGTTGACAGAACATATTACAACAAATCTTAAAGCAATAGGAAGAGTTATCAATACTCTACATCCTTCAAATGGAGCAAATCCTGACTTGATTAAGCTCCCATACTTGATGTCCTTTGTAGATGCTTTGGGTCTTTACAAGTCTCAGTGTAGTTTTAAATGGAACACTCTAAAGGCATCACATAAAATAAGAATGACCTAGGGCAGGGATGCTAGGTGGACTGAGAGCTAAGGAGCCATCAAATGGCCAGGTGTAACTTGAGTTTTCTCCAGTTTCCTTAAGCAAAGAGGGAAAAACGGTTAACTCATGTGTAGTTGGTGTGGGGTGAAAGGAAGAGAGTAAGCAGAGGACAATAGCAGATGTGCGGCCGGGCACAGTGGCTCATGCCTGTAATCCCAGCACTTTGGGAGGCTGAGTCAAGCAGATCACTTGAGGTCAGGAGTTCGAGAGCAGCCTGGCCAACATGGCGAAACCCCATCTCTACTAAAAATACAAAAATCAGTCAGGTATGGTGGCACATGACTGTAGTCCCAGCTCCTCAGGAGGCTGAGGCAGGAGAATCGTTTGAACCCGGGAGGTGGAGACTGCAGTGAGCCGAGATTGTGCCACTGCACTCCAGCCTGGGCAACAGAGAGAGACCCCATCAGTGGGGAAAATAAAACTGTTTTTCCCAAAAGGAAGCAAATCAGACTGAACCATGTAAAAGGTCAGTGTATTAGGTTGGGCCATGAATAGTCCGCGAAGGAAGAAAAGAAAGGAGGAGGGAGGGAAAGAGCGAGGGAACGGCAGGGCAGAGAGGTGGGAAAAGGAAGAGAGAAACAAAGGATGAACAGGCCAGGCCCAGTGGCCCACGCCTGTAATCCCAGCACTTTGGGAGGCCGAGGTGGGCAGATCACCTGAGGTGTCAGGAGTTGGAGACCAGCCTGACCAACATGGTGAAACCCCATCTCTACTAAAAATACAAAAATTAACTGGGCATGGTGGTTGCATGCCTGTAATCCTGGCTACTTGGGAGGCTGAGGCAGGAGAATCGCTTGAACCTGGGAGGCAGAGGTTGCAGTGAGCTGAGATAGCGTTACTGCACGCTGGCCTGGGCGACAGAGCAGGACTCTATCTCAAAAAACAAAACAAAACAAAGAAACGAACAATATGAGGATTATAATTCAAATGTGAGATTTCAAGTGCTAAAGTACAGGTCAATACAAAGCATCTGTGTAAATGGGTGCATTTTGAGCTTGTGGAAACCAGCGGACTATTTGGATGTCATCTAACATACAGATTCTTACATTAGACCACCACTTTTATGAATCTTTTGCCTTTTTTGTCTAAAATGCTGATGTATGAAGTTAGAAAGTGGGGAAAATAACCCTCTCCATTTCTTTAAATGCAAGTCCACCCACTACTTTTATCTTTCTGGTTTTTTTTCCCTCAGTGTTATAAATGTTCCCTCTTTCTGGCTTTCAAATGTATACAACATGTTACAAGTCCTATGATAAGAATGAGAGCAGGTCATCAAAATCATTTGAAACCTCACAGTCTTTGCACTTATGTTCACCTCACTCTCCTGTGTCTGTTCTTCTGTGTAAACTGTTTTCCCAGTCTCATGCACAGTGACTGAATGATGGTGGAGAGTGTGCTTCATATACTCTACTGTAAGAGCTATTCACTTATAATTGGGAATTTGCCTTCAACTTTAACCAGCCAGGACTCATTTCCTGAGTGTCTACTCACACTATTTCTGCATTTTGCTCTATTTATGTTCACCTATAATCCAAAGCATGTATTCTTTCATTTCTAACATCTTCAGATAAACATCTTGCATTTTTTCCTATGGCATGTCTTTAATTCATTACTTGGATTTATTTAGTTCATTCTCTTTCTGCTGTAGCTTTTTCATTCTCTGTCAGAGTAGAAAATATTTAAAATCATCTGGTTTGCATACAGCTTGGAGAGAGAACTTATTTTTTATAAAGGGTCACAATTATTTTTTGAATTTACCATGAAATCTGAATTCCTATTTGTCTTTTCATCTGCAATTCGAGAGGCTAATTTGAGAGGCAGACACACTGTGCTCCATTGGATGTTTCAATGTAGGAGGTTCAAATCATGATACAAAGGCTTGCTTCTATTACCAGTTCTGAATCACCTTTTGATATTGACTCAGCTATCTTTCCCATTCCAGTCAAGCATTTTCCAATCACTGGTATTGCCTATAGATCAATCTCCACTCAAATCCTCAATTAGTTCTCCAATTCTCACTTCCTTCCCATGATCTCTTGTTCTGGAAGATGTTTTGTACACAAGTTTGCTGATACTTTTTGTTTTAATAGTTTATTTTTAGAGGTGGGATTGTAGAGAACTTTCATTTAAGTTCATATTTTTATATTACTTGGATTACGAGTATATATTAACAAAAAGTGAGATTTTTTAAACACACCTTTTCCTCCAAAAAATCATTGCATAAAATGCATACTGCAGGAAGGGTCTCTATGCATATTCTGTGGTGATATAAACATATTTTTTGTCTTATTCCAATTTAAGGAGCATGAGGCTATAAGGAGACAACAACCTTGCTCTAGTATTTTCTGAAATATTCTGAAGTTTATAAGCTATGTAATGAAGTCTGCTGATACATAAGGTGCTTGTGATTGAATTCTGTTCTGGTGAACAGTCTGCCCTGTTCTCTTCTGCCATATAGTGACATATTTGAGCTTGTTGTCTTGCCATTTTGACATCTCCTTTCCTCGAGTTTATTTTGATCTCCAGTTTCTCAAAACCTGTGCTATCAGCCCTTTCACAAACTGGCTCGATGGTCTGCCTGGTTCAAGCTGTTTCCAGAAAGTTTCTGGATGCCGCGTGCTAGGTTTCCAACAAAATGTGATTTCCTCTCTTGTTTCAGTTAATTGACATAATACTTTTAACTTCACAGCTATCTGTGAAATGTGTTCTTTGAGAAAACATCAGCATTTCAATTCACGATACTATGAAAGAAAAGTTACATGATATATATAGACAGATACATAGGTAGATATATATATTATATATATATTTTATATATATAATATATATATATATATATATATATATAGAGAGAGAGAGAGAGAGAGAGAGAGATCTGTGTGTCTTCCACCTTTGGCCCTTTGGTTGATATGCTCTTGAAAATTCTTAAGTTGCTTTACAAAGCTGAGGTCAGTTGCTTCTTTCCTTAACATATTTAACGTTTCTGTGGTTGTTCAAAATCCTCACTTTCCCACTGTGTATATTGCTTTACGTAATAAGGTATCAAAGAGATCCTACAGCCCTGTGTCCAGCTCAAGGCAGAAGGGCAGGAAAGGGCATGTTTATGCAGTGGGCAATTCTCCCCAGGTCCTTCCCATGAGCCCCCAGTCCTCTCTTGGCCACACCCTCCTCTGGCTCTCCTTTCTTCTCATTTGTCATCCTAGCTACTCTCTCTCCCAGTCACCCACAGTAGTCTCACAGCAAAATGAGCAAAGGAAATAGCAGCCTTCCACACAAAATGAAAGTGGAGGAGGGGGAGGGGGAGGGAAGTCCCTCCCCCTCATGCTACAAGGGCGAGGCTGGAAACATACCAGCCTTCTTGATAGTGGTTTACACATTACCAGCTATGAACTGCTAAGCGCTCACAGGCACTGGATCAGTTTGACATCTGTAAAAACCACTGACTTCTGGAATATTCTGAACACTTAGTGTCGAGATCAAGACTCCCCTTCCCCTTCCAGAAAGCCTCTTGGAAGATTCCAGAAAGCTTTAAGTTTCAGGGCTGCAGACCTGTTAGGGATTTTCAGAGAACTGCTAGCGTACTTTAGTACAAGATCTGAGATATTTTCTCCCAGAGTGTAAATCTTCCTTAAATACCCCTAACTAAGGGTTAGAATGAGCTGCTTAGAAAATGAGGAGACTGAACTAAAAGATATTTTTAGAAATGCAACTTAATAATTTTAAACCATAATGCTGCCTACAAGAGGAAAGTTGGACTCAGTTTCTTAGAGAATGTGTAAGTGCCTCTATAAATAGTTAAGAAACATTTGATAGTGCAGAGATCACTTGGCAACACCTCTGCATGCCCTACAAGCATTTAAAAATAGTACAATCGGGCTTCTCTCTTAGGACAGATGGAGATTTTTCGATTTTCCTTAGGCAACAATCCACACAACTTCTCTATTAAAGATAATCTAAAACAGTGTTTTTCAAACTCTGACTACAATTCACAGTAAGAAATTATTTTTAAATAGTGACACAGTATCCACCCTACTACACATGAAACTGAAAGAAAAATTTCATGGAATAGTACACATTATTACCACATGGAGTGCATACTAATTTTTTTGATTTCAGTCTATTCTGTTCTGTTAATTTAAAGGAAAAAATAAAAAGCTGGCATGACTTACAATTGACTGTGTAACTCAAGAACAATTAGTACAGTGATTGTTAACCCTGGATAACATTAGAATCATATGTTTTCTTTCCCCCCCAAAGTAACATTGCAGGGTTCCTAATCGAGGCCAAAGAACCAGAATGTTCAGCGTGAAGTAAGGGCAATGTTATTGTTTAAAATGTTTCCCAGGTGATGCTAAGGTGCAGCCAGGATTGGAAACCACTGCTCTGATGGGTCTTGATCTCACATTGAAAAATCCTGATCTAGAAGTTTCAGTCAACATTACATTCATGTTGGGACTAGAGAAGTCTGAAGTGTTGAATTTTTCTGATAACATATAAACCAGGGTGATTATCTGACTTATTTTTTGCTACTAGTGCCCATTATAAGTGTTTTATTTGTGTGAATACAAGCGAAGAAAGCCTTTATTCCATGTAACCCAAAGAGAATGTGGGTTACATGTGGTCCATGCTGAAGTCTTAATCAGTGGGAGAAAAAAAAGAAGCTCCAAACTATAAAACCTAAGTCCATGGGTTATGGCATGGATGAAGTGTACAAACAAAACCAAGAACCCTAACCTATTCAACCTTTTGCTTTGCTATGTATATTACTCTGTTTTCATGCTGCTGATAGATACACCAGAGACTGGGCAATTTGCAAAAGAAGTTTAATGGACTCACAGTTCCATGTGGCTGGGAAGGCCTCACAATCATGGTGGAAGGTGAAAGGCATATTGCACATGGCAACAGACAAGAGAACTTGTGCAGGGAAACTCCCCTTTCTAAAACCATCAGATCTTGTAAGACTTACTCACTATTATAAGAATAGCATGGGAAAGACCTTGCCCCCATGATTCAACTACTTCCCACTGGGTCCTCCCACAACACAAAGGAATTGTGGGAGCTACAATTTAAAATGAGACTTGGGTGGGGACACAGGCATACCATATCACTGTTATTGTGATATGGAAGAAAAACAATTTGTGTTCAGAAGCTAGTATCAACAGATAGGGGAACTTTGCTCACTCAGCTCTGATAGGAAGAACTGTGATCCTTCCTCTTCTCATATTATTGCTAACTCTGAGTTTCTGCCATCTGTTTGAGAACCTACTTTGTTGTGAAAGGGATTTAAGGTAGCCTACAATATGGTAGGATTGGGAGAGGACAGGAGGAAGGAGAGAAAAGAGGAGAAATGAGGGAGGTGGGTTAGATGGGAGAAGAAGAGAAGGAAGGGGAAATAAAAGGGGGAGAATGTGGAACAGAAGAAATGAGATTCAAAGCCAAGAGAAAATACAATGAGGAAGACTGGAGTGTCTGCACACACAAGGCACATGAGAAGGGAGACAAAAGAGAAGAGGGTAGAGAATTTGACAAATTTTTGGCATACCTAGTAACTGATGCATAGTATAGCAAAGGCATTCAGTAGTCATTTGCTGCTTCTGAACTTTGGGTATTTGCTGTGTAACTGTCAACTACATCACCTTGCTTCATCATATAACATTTTCATTCATCTGCAAATTGAGGATAATAATATTGCACTGAAGCCCACCTCCTGGAGATATTTGGATTATTTGTGGCATGATGTTTAAGTAAATGCCTGGAAAAAATATATTTATTAACACAGGACATATTTCTTCAGTCTAGATGGATTAATTGCATCTCTCCAAAATAGGCAGACAGATATATAGAAATGTTCTTTCAAACTGGACAAAACAGACACAGAGTGTTCTGCTTTGGACTGAGGCTGGAAGAGCAATTCTTCACCAAGGGCACAATACTTAACAAAATCAATCTATGTCCCCAGCTTTTTGTGATGCTGTCAACAAAGGCATGGTTCCTTCTCAAATGGAATTTTACATTTAGCAATAAGGCCTGTGGCCTACATTTCTTGGAGTTTGAGCATTCTTGAGAGGTCTGGCCTCTGAGGCCTGGAGTATAGGTAGGAGATTGATTTCACAGACAGGAACATGCTATGCAGGAAGGCAAGTTCTGAAACACAAGTTCCCTGGTCGTCTTTGCATAAATCCCATTGAAGATTTGTGGGACATTACTGACATTACCATCACCATGAGCAGTCCTAGTTAAAACTATCCTTAAATAGCAGTTAAACATTTAGGAAGTCCTTGGCAGAATCTTTGGATAGAACAAAAGATGTAGTGGACAATAGCATTTTTTCAAGGACTTATGATAAAATACAGAAATATGCTGAAATGACAAAAAAAGTTTCCACTATACTAATGGATATTTGTTCAGGCAGAAAGAGCCTGTGCATTAGCATGTGGGTTACTCCTCAACATAGACATAACAAGGAAAAAGGAAATTACATTTATCGTGTGCTTACTACCTGATTAACAATGCACTGCACACGTTTGAACATTATCTCATTTAACGTTATATTAGTTTTTCAAAACAGAAGGTGTCTTCATTATACAGATAAAAGCATCAAGGTTCAGAAAGGTTAAATGACTTCTCAAAGTCACACAAGGCAGTCCCAAGCAGAGGAATAATTTGAATACAAATCTTGCTGGGTTTCAAGGTCCATAGGTTAATTTACCCACTGAGAAATCATATTTAATCCCAGAATTTCCCAGTTCAAACTATAGCCTTAAAGACTGGGTAAAGCAAACCCACATCTCTGGATGTTCTAAAACAAGGATGAGCAAGTGAGTCCACCTTATATATCCTATATAGGATAGATAGAATCTTATCTGTATAGGGCCAGGTAGTAAATACTTTCAGGTTTGCAAGCCATATGATCTCTATCACAATCACCAAACTCTATGGTTATAGCATGAAAGCTGCCATAGAGAATATTTAAATGAGCATGCCTGTGTTCTAATAAAACTTTATAAGAACAAATGACAGGCCAGGTTTAACCTAAGGGCCATAATTTTTAGACCCCATGCTTTAAGACATTCCAGTGAAGAGACATTCCATAAGATAGTCATTTCCAAATCTGTAGAGGCAGAAAAAGTTAAACATTTACATGAAGGCTGCAAAACCAGAGACATTGCTCTTGATTGAAAAAAAAAAAATAAGAGTTTGAGACCAGCCTGGCCAACATAGTGAGATCCTGTCTCTACTAAAAATATAAAAATTAGCTGGGCATGGTGGCGGGCACCTGTAATCCCAGCTACTTGGAATGCTGAGGCAGGAGAATCTCTTGAACCTGGGAGGCGGAGGTTGCAATGAGCCGAGATTGTGCCACTGCACTCCAGCCTGGGTGACAGAGCCAGACTCTGTCTCAAAAAAAAAAAAAAAAAAAATTGTCTTTCATTTTCATTAAGGCAAATTTTTAATCCCTTTTACACAGTAAATATTTAGCCACTAAAAGAGCTACTTAAACTGGGAAATAAAATGGCCATGGTTTATTTTCCTTTCTGGATTTAAGAAACATTTTACACAATGCCCATAGAGAATGGCATTTGAAAATCAAGACCCATACTGGCTTATAATTTCTAATTTTCATTGTTCCCCCGATACCCCAAGAAGAAAAAAAATTACTCTGTGATAGAACTGGTTAAATTTGGGTTCATTTTCTGTTTTACTGCAAACATCAAGTAGAAGCTACTGGTAAAGGAACAAAGAGGGAGGCAGGGAGGGAAAGTAGACAGTTCTCTCTGGTCGGTTAGAAGGAGGGCTATGTGATGACATTTACGATTCTCTGGCGCAATCCTAGGTCTCCAGGTATGAGAATTATAGTTTCCAAACCAAACAAGAAACCGTTGCCTGACAGATTGCAAGTGTCCCGAAGGGAACAAGAGAACCAGATGTATTTAGAACAACCATGACTGCAAATCCTGGGGGAGAGTGACTATATCTACAGAATTTCTGTACAACCTTGGCTGAACGAGGGAAAGTGTAATGAGAAAAACCTACAGGCAAGAGTCTGGGGACCGAATTGAGTTAGGTGGAGATTTGTAGGTCAGTTTAACCAGACTGGCTGTGGAAATGAGTTAGAATTAGCAAAATCATCAGCATTACTACTTCATTTTGTATAGGTTCCAAAGGGGATTAAACAATCAGGTTTTATCTTTCTAAATCAACGTTTTCTATTTCTGTACATTGTTACGACTTTAAAATTCAGTTTTAGGCAGGAAACGGGGTTGATCCATTACCTGCCATCTTGTTTTAGGCACACATAAGCTGTGTGGTTAAAAGCATGGATTGTGGACTGAGCATGACTGACTGAATCCCAGTTCCATCCTTTATGAACTTCATGGCTGTGAGCATGTTATTTATGCTTTCTGTATTCAGGTTCCTCATCTGTACAGTGGGAAGGGGAATAGTCCCTACCTCATGGGATTGATATGTGGATTTAATGGGTTACTATATTTATCCACTTGTTTTATCTGTTTATTGAATTTGCCAGGCCTGCACTGGACATGAGAACAGGTAGGGAGCCCATATTTCAGTATAGATGAGAGGCTAATGGCTCCACCGTTAGAGGAATTTGCGATATGTACTGAACAAATGCTTGGCTAGAGAGGAGGCCCCTAATGCATCCTGGAAAAGCAGAAAGGCCCCCTGGAAGAGTTGAGGCTTCAGCTGTGTTTCATGAGAGAAACAGGAGGACTCAAGTAGGCAAAGAAGAGAGAGTATCTGGTTTTCCACACAGAGGGAACAACTTGCCTGTAGGAAAATGAATGCATTCTTAACCTGATGTTTAAGTCCCTCCATATGTGATCTGAAATTGCTTCCAAGCCTCATCTCCCAGCACATCGTTCCCCAGTCCCAGATACCTGGCACTTGTCATTGTCCAGATCTGACTTTGCTCTCCCCAAGACCATATATTCTTAATTTCTGTTGTGTTTTTCTTTTTGAGACAGAGTCTTACTCTGTCACCCAGGCTGGAGTGCAGTGGTGCTATCTTGGCTCACTGCAACCTCCACCTCCCAGGTTCAAGCAATTCTCCTGCCTCAGCCTCCCAAGTAGCTGGGACTACAGGCGCATGCCACCATCTCTGGCTACTTTTTGTATTTTTGGTAGAGACAGGATTTCACCATGTTGGCCAGACTGGTCTTGAACTCCTGACCTCAGATAATCCACCTGCCTCAGCCTCCCAAGGTGCTGGGATTATAGGCATGAGCTACTACACCTGGCCCACATATTCTTAACTTCTGACAGTTCAGTACTTGTCAGAAATCAGGGGATAACTGTATTTTACAGCATCTTAGGGTGAAGAGTACCACACCCTATTCCTGTCCCATATCCAATCACTTATATAGTCCCCAAGCCTATCACTGCTCAGCATACCCTCTAAAAAGTCACCATGGGCTGACATACAGTGCCCACACCCCAGTGACCTAAAATGAACCATAGACATTTTCCTCCTCCCCTGCCTTACAAGATCCATGAACCCGTTACAACGATGAGAGACAATGTCTTCTCTATAGTCCCGTGTAGCCTGGCATGCATGTTTGTTTTTGGTTCTAAATAATTATGACAAATGTCCTGAATGTAAGTGACAACCTTTCTCAAAATTGTCTAAAGCTATAGAGGCATTCAGAAAAACAAATCCCCATACAGGGAGTGTTAAACTCCATGAGTTCATACTAGTTTATTGTTATATTGTAAATCCAATATCAGATTCTAGAATATACTTAAGATTCCAGCTCCGTGAAATTAACCTTGCCACCAATCATGGGTAAGTCATTTCCTCAATCACAAGCTTTTTAAACAAAGAAGACATTTGAAGAACTCTACTTCCCTAGATATTTTCCTTTTAGATTTCAATTAAACCTTTTAAGTGCAGGGGCCCTATATCTTTCAAAATTGGGAAATGAAATCTATTAGAGTGGCTAATCCTCTAACGTTTGATGTTGCTACCTCGCAGGCAGAAAACAATCTTTTCCTTATTACATATAAATTTCTGGTTCACACTAACTCTGAAAACAGCTATGTATTTCATTGCATTTCACTACCTCTCTGGCAAGTTGAATATTGAAATGGCACAAAGATTCTGACAGTGCTCTAAATGAATGCATCAGTATTTCTATAACTGGATGTTGAGGGTTTAATCTGCACTATGGTGCTAAGACTGATAATAAAACAGGAATACTATTTCAAGGTAAGATCAAAAGGACATATAATAGCCACATGTGCTACTCCATGACAAGGGCATAATGAAATGTACTGGGAAGAGAGTAGCCTTATAAAAGAAGTGGTGAACGTCTTTCTGATAACTGCTATGGAACTGGAGATGGGAAAGATACAATTCTTTTCACTTGCTTTTTAGTTTCTGGACTACATTTAAAAACTGGCAATCCGCTAGTAAATTGTCACAGCAAGACATGGAAGATGTTCATTTGTAGACACAATTTAGCCTCCTTGCCCAGTTCACAATGACCCCTTACCTCCTCTCTCATCCATAGAGATGGGCATAATGAGCCCTTGCTCCATCCCGCTACCCTGCCAATTGGACCAGAGGCTAAGAAGACTAGAAATGTGGAATTAACACTGAGAGATTCTAATTTAGCTTTGCTGGTCTCTTGGGCAGAGATGTAAACATTATACTGTGGAGGTGCCATATTTTACCTGTCATGAGAACTTAAAAGCAAATATAATCGTTAGAAGTTTAAAAATTATATCACTTTGGATGTATAAAAAGGGAACTTTATTTTTCTTTAAAACATTTCTGATTTGGAGCCACCATTACTTCTAACGCATAATTAGTCTGGTCACTTCCAGAAAAACTCAAATTGACTAGTCAGATCATTCAGAAATAAAACATGGTTGATCAAGATTTTTTTTTCTGAGGATAATTTCTTCCTCCCCTTGTTCTCTGTTTCATGTTATGAATTTCTCAAATGCTGCTGAGAAAAGTTGCCAGTTAAAATACAAAATACCTCATTAAATTTGAATTTCAAACACGTTATAAATTTATAAAAACCATTAATATAAGTATGTCCTATGTAACATTTGGGATATACTTAACTAAAATATTGTTTAATGAAAATAAAATTTAACTGAGCCTCCTGTGTTTTTATTTACTGAATCTGGCAACCCTACATTGAGGTGTGAAATTTGCTTGTCCAGTTTGGTCACTGCAGTCGTGTGTTGAGCTCCACCCTTAGCTCATCCCAAGATAGTCTTCCCACCTTCCTGCTTATACCTGAATATCTGCCATGGCCTCTGAATGTCAGATCACTTGAGGCCTGCTTCTTGCTTCATGCCCCTATTCCAGGCTTCTTTGTGTCTTGTTCATGTTCAGTCACTTTTGGATGATCCTCCATACCAGCCATTCTGAAGCCTGCAGGAACACAGGAGGCTATCCCAGGCACTCTTTTGCCTAGATAAAAGGCCATCTTTAGTTTCTGCTTGACCATATTGACATGGGAGATGGAGGGGGAGGCTTCCCACATTTTCACCTGGAATTTGAGCTGAGAGGAAAGAACCTATTATCCTTTAATTTACAGGGAGGTTCTATTCTTTCTTGGAGCCCTGGGTTTACACTTAGACTTAAGAATTGCTTTCTCTTCAGAGAGTCCTCTTCCCTCCCCAACTCTGAGGCCTGTTTATCTACTTGGGAAAGAGGGTGTGAACTAAAAATGGTTTTTTGTATAAGATATCCTTCCAAGAATAATTATGGAGTGTAAAAGGTAAAAATTTGTCACTCTTTATCTCTGGTTTCATTCTGATCATTATCTGAGTACAATAAAAAGAACCAGAATTTCATAACACATCTTAAGCACTTGGGAGATTAAAATCACTTTTATAAATCAGTCTTTGCTCAGAGTAAACTAACATGGTTATTATAGATTAATTGGAAATTAATTTAGATGAGCACACTCCAAAATGGAACTTAAGGAGCTGAGCCAAAACTGCCCTCAAATGTAAAACAGCATTCTTACAGAACAAAAACATAAATCAGGAGAAAATGAATATTAATTACGTAAATTTAATAAGGACATGAAAAATAAATGCAAAAAGTGATTCCTCATGGAGAGAAAATAAGATAAGTAATCAGGGAAAAAATTTTAATTAAAAATTAAGATTTCAGGCAGGAATACAAGACAAAAATGAGATAAAAATAAGGATATGGCATATATTATGCTAAGATCTTTGAAAATCTTTGCAAAATATATTTGAGAAAATATTGTAATAGACTCAACTAGAGCAGAAAATTAATAGTTCAATGAAAATGTAAAAACTGAACACACAAAGAATTATCTACCCCAAAATTTCTGAGCAAGTTTTATAATTAAATTTCCTGAACATTTCTAAAAACTGATGCCTGTTATTGAAATTATTTTTTTAAAAAAAGACATTTTAAAACTACTCAAAATACTATCCAACCAAGATAAAACACAGAATAGATTGATCTATATTATGTACATGGAGGCAAAAATCATCCACTAATATATTAAAATAGTTTACTGCAATAAAATGAGGTTAATCAGTAATACAGAAAATCTGTTAACATTAATTTTGTTTAAGCAGTAAATTGATAGAATTACCTTATTTGATAATAGAAAGATAAGTGGTAAAACTCCATACTAGATAATCTCTCAAGATTTATAAAGAATATATAACTTACGGCAACTTCAATAAAATCACAAAGACAAGAATGTCTTCTGTTTATTGAACATATTTTTGAAAATCCTATCAGTGTATTATAACCAATATGAAGCTTAGATATTAGAATGAAAAAATGACAATTTATACTGATATGATCAAATTCTTAGAAATGCAAGAGAGTAACTTAAAATCTCTCAGAACCAATTAGCAATCTGGTGAAGTAGTTAAATATAAGTAAATATTTCAAAAGTTTTTCTTACATCAGCCTTAGCAGTTAGAACGCGGTGGCTCACGCCTGTAATCCCAGCACTTTGGGAGGCCGAGGCGGGCGGATCACAAGGTCAGGAGATCGAGACCATGGTGAAACCCCGTCTCTACTAAAAATGCAAAAAATTAGCTGGGCGCAGTGGCGGGCGCCTGTAGTCCCAGCTACTTGGGAGGCTGAGGCAGGAGAATGGCGTGAACCCGGGAGGCGGAGCTTGCAGTGAGCCGAGATTGTGCCACTGCACTCCAGCCTGGGCGACAGAGTGAGACTCTGTCTCAAAAAAAAAAAAAAAAAAGAAGGTTTAAAAAACAAAATATAACATAAAATGTTTAACCGTAGCAAAACATATGCAGGATCCTCTATTAGAAAAGTCATTGAAACTGAAATACTTACAGGTAAACTGATATAATGTGTCAGTGTCTTTTTTTTCCTCTTCTTTTTTTTATACACAAGGTAGAGGAGGAAGAAGATATGAAACTGGTCACGAATTGATCCCTACTAAAACCATGTGATGGGTTCATGGAAGTTCATCTCTACTTTTGTACATATTTGAAATTTATCATAACAAAAAGTTAAGAACCTTTGTGTGAAATAAATGAGATCTGAATAAATATTACTATGTTGGAAGGCTAAAATCATACAAAGATGTTAAGTCTTCTCAAATTAATTTGTAAGTTTAATATAAACCTTAGAAAAAATCCCCAGTGGAAGTTTTTTAAACTTGTTTTTGAAAACTGTTTGGAAGAATAAATAGATAAGTCATTTTGTAAAAGAGTGAATATAGACTTACCCTACTAGATGAAATATATTCTGAAGCTATAATGATTATAGCAAGGTGGACTTGGCAAAACAATCAACAGCCATTTGATTCAATGGGATTATTTCAGAAATGGAATATCAAGTTTATATTCATGCCTTATCTAGTCTTCTGACCCTTAATTAAAATTCCTCTACTTTTCTCCTCCAGTTTATGGACTAATGCTATGTTTTTTACAAATTACTTTCACTTTAGACTATTCCACATTTCCTGTAGTTGATATGCAGGTTTTGTACAATATTGGGTTTCATTTGGTACATCTAATGGGATAATTTGCTCATACGAAAGTCTGGTATCACTTGGAAACTTTCTCTACAGATGAATAGTTAACATGTGTCACAAAAAAATGACAAAATTCCACAAGAATAGATGGCTGGATGATATTTCCAAATACTAATATCTCCTAATTGAAGAAGATAGGTTTAGCTTCCCATGTTTCTGACAGTCACTGATTACCTCAGTAACTACAGTTGTAAGAGGTGTCTGGATGGGGATTGAGATGAGCGAGGAGGTGTTGCATATTTTGTAATAGGAGCAAAGCTTCTAAAAACGTATATGGACTTTCATGTAATGCAAACTGCTGAGCTGGGCTGAAGGTGCTGAATTAGCTGCTTTCGTGGTACTTAATGATGGCCGTGATTAAAGAAATATTCTCAAGCTTCTTTAAACCAAACGAGCCTCTGTTTTTTAGATCACAAGAAGGGGTAGAAGTGGATAAAGAAAGCAAGATGCTGGTTATATAAGCAAAATATACTAATCTACACTTATCAGCCTAGATAGATATTAATATGCATCTCAAGAAAATTTTAAATGATTTAATATTGGCTGATGTTTTACAAGTAATTTTTGTTCTAAATTCTGCTTGACTCTGACAGTGTGATCATATATTACTTTTAAAATATGGAAAGAAAATACCAGTAACATATTTTAAGTCACCTCTGCTGCAACAGTTTCTTGACCAGCCTTTTCAGCAGTGTTCTCATTTTATCTACATTCTCCAACTCCTGCTTTTTAATCATTACATAACTAAAGAATAGTATATGTTTGCTTAAAATGTTATTAACCATTGAGTTAACTTAGGGAGCATGTCTTATTCACTGAACACCTAGTAGTCTCTACGTATTTTCAGGTTGAATGAAAGGCTGAATAAACAAATGCTTATTTCCAGTGGCAGTCCTGAACATCTGCTAATTATTAAAAATCCAGAACGTGGCACATATCAATTCTAATAAAGGAATAGATGAAGACCTTCCCACTGAAGACAGCCAAGAATCCTGGAACAAAATATAGAAACTGCATCTAATGAAAAGGCTAGCAGTCCTCCACAAGACAGGGATAAACTATGGGAGGTACAAAGAGGGAAAGGGAACTCAAGGAGGTAAGCTAGAGATGTTCCTACTCCAGGACACTTTCAGACTCGGGGAGGACAGCCAAGACAAGAACCAGAATGGTGAGAAGGGAGGGAACAAAGATTGAGGTCCTGTGTTCACCAAGTGTGGAGACCTGGAGTATTATCACTTCTCACTAGCAGATATCCTAAAGGCTTCAGGAAACAAAATTCAGAAGTATTCATTGTCTTTAAGACCAAGAAAGAAATTCCTTTTCTTGTTTGGGACACAAAGGTCTCCACCATGAAATGGAGGTACAGGCTATACCCCGAAGATCCAGAAAAATGTCAAGCATTGGTCCTGAACTGCTAATTCCCTCAGATATCCATAAAAATGAAAATAGAGATTTCATTTTTATAAGAAAAAGATCACTTCAGATCTCAAATTATTCCTAAGGGTAAATTTTCAAATAAAATATTAAGTAAACCACCAAGGATTATAAGGTACCTCTCTAGACAATATGAGAGCCAGGAATCCACAGACACAAGAACTAATAGTAATAACACCAAAGGGAAACTAGATACTGAAGTTAAGAGATGGTAAATCTATGCTTACAGTGTTCAAGCAGATAAAAGCTAATCTTAAAAACATCAAGAACGTAGAGAAGACAGTATGTAGGTTAAAAAGAATCCATTAGAAATTATAAAGCTGGAAAGACAAAATAACTCGAGATGGCTTTAGCAGCAGATTAGATACAGCTGAAGAGAAAATTAGAGAATTTCAAGATAGGTCAGAAGAAACTACACAATGAAACATGGAAAGAAAATTATGGAACATATAAAACAGAGTAAGAAGAAAAGAAAGGAAGAAGGCTTAATATATATTTAATTGATGTGCCAGAAAAGGAGAGAGAAATGAAAGCAGGGATAATAATTACAAAACATATCAATCTACAGATTCAAGAAACCCAGTAAAGCTAATGCAAGAAAAACTAAATAAAATTCATATTTGGAGCATCCTTGTTAAATAGAAATTTTTTTTAAAGCTTTTGAAAATTTTAAAAGAAGCCAGAGGAAAAAGTCATTTTATCATCAAAGGAATGACAGTTAAATAGCAAATATTTTAACACAACAACAAAAGGCAAAAAGAGACAAATTTAATTAGAAAAAGAAAAATATCACCAAAGTATTGAAAAAAAATTACTGACAGAATCTTAACACCAGCAAAAATGAAAAACATTTTTAAAGAAGCAAAATATAACAGAATATGCTACCATTTGACCCACAAGAAAATTCCTAAATGTGGTCTTCAAGAGGAAGGAAAATTATTCCAGATGGAACCTTAGAGATAAAACAAGAAGTAAAGAGATGTGCACAAAATTTTTATAAAAGCCTTGAAATAAATGCCCATCAACAATAGAATGAATAAACAAATTATGATATGTTCACACAGAATAGTATAAAAGAATGAAAATAATCATCAGATTGTGCCACAAAATGGCTAAATCTTAGACATAAGTGTGAGCAACAACAAAAATCCAAGCACAAGAAAATATATACTATATGATTCTATTTGTATAAAATTCAAAAACTAAAGTAAATTATTATTTGGTATAACTACAGAGCAAAACTAATAAAAGCAAGCAAGAAAGTCAGTATCAGAAAGAAATACGTGGAGATTTCTGGGTTTCTGGTTATGTTCTTTATTTTAATCCGTGTGAGAATGACCTGTTCACATTTATAACAAATTAAGCTGTTCATTTGTTTTATGCATGTTCTTATATCTTATATTTCATAATTTTAATTTTGAAGTAAAGCAAACAACTTTCAAACTCCCAGCTAGCCTACCAGAGAATGAACTACCAGAGTAGATACTGAGTTCCTTTTGCAATTAACAAAACCCTCTAAATTATGATTTTCAATCAGCATCATATTGACCTAAAGGTATGTTTGCTGTGTGAGGGCACATGCACATGAGTGTGTACTTGTGAATTATATGCAGTTTCACATCTTGGAAGCAGGAGATTCAAGACCAGGGTACCACTTTTATTTTCTGATATTTATTCTGTGGGCATTGGGATCCCTACTTAAAAAATAAGTTTGCTATTTTAGAGTTTTTGTTTTTCTGCCCAGATCATTGTTTATTATATGCCACCAACAATTTCTGTACAAATTAGGGTTTAAATGTGATTACTAAAAGTCTATATAAAATCTAATTTTGTAAGTAGCTCAGAAGTTGAAAATAGAACACTTTTCTTATTCACATGGACTTGGATTAACACTTTGAACCACTATGGAACAACACATTCAGCAAAAAATTGACTCCCTGAAATCTTTGGGCCATGAAGCAACAAAGCTAGAAAGCCTAATTAGAATTATCAGGTATGTTTTAAGATATCTTCCTTGGAAATAACCAATATGACAACGAAAATTCTGCAAAGAAAAACAGATAGGATGATTTATTCCAAGAACTCAAAAGGGCCTCAACTATCATATTAGAGTAGTGATAGAAGGCCTTAACTAGCACATGAACAGAAAACTAAACACCGCAAGTTCTCACTAGTAAGTGGGAGATAAACAGAACACATGGATACAGGGAGGGGAACATTACACACCAGGGCCTGTCCTCAGGTGGGGGACAAGGGGAGGGGAGAGCGTTACAAAAAATACCTAACGCATGCAAGGCTTCAAACCTAGATGATGGGTTGATAGGTACAGCAAGGCACCATGGCACATGTATACCTATGTAACAAACCTGCACGCTTAGCCACATGTATCCCAGAACTTAAAAATAGAAGGCCTTGTTGCCATGAGTTAATAGTAAAATAAAAGGCAAAAAAGGCAGATACTTGGAATCCTTTAAAAATAGTAAAACCAAATTCTAGCCCACCTGAGGCAGGTGTAGCGTGCTAATCATGGCATAAATTTTTCTACTACGTTCATTCCAGGCTTGCTTTTATTCCCTTAATCTTATGTTTCTTCCTTTCTTAGATTTTAATTTATATAATCTTTGTGTTGTGGGACCCTAATCAGTTTTGTTTTAAGCTGAGATGGAAAAAAATTTAGTGTGTAAATAGAATCCTCTCTCTGGGATATTTTTCAACTGCTGGTCTTTATCAAATTAAAGATGACAAAAGGACACAAAGGCAGAATTTCATATTTTTCTTGTCATTTTTTAGCAAATCTGAAGTCCTCTGTGATGACTGGCAGAGAAGCAAAGGTTGGAGTTCCATACTGAAACAGGCTGACTGCCAAGATGAGTGAATTCGTTACCTGGAAGGGCATTAGAGAGATTTCTACACCCTCAGGGTTCTGCACAAATAGGCAGAAAATATAAAATCCAATAATGGGCAAAACCCCAACTCATCTAAGCCAAACTGACAAAATAAATGTAGCTTAATCAGTAAGACCAGGTGGCAGTCGCCCAAGAGTTTTGAAGGAACTCAAGGATGAAATTGGGAGACCGTTGGCCAAGATGCTGGATCCAACATTATAAACAGCCATTTCCAGCAAACTGGCAGATTGTGAATGTCATTCTGTTCATTAGAAGGGGTCAAGAGAGGACCCAGGGAGCCTTAGAAAAGCAAGTATCTCTTCTACTTGTCCAGTGTCCAATAAGACAGCATCATTAGATACTAAAACAAAAATAACTTCCTAGGGGAAAGAAAATATGGTTTCTGAAAAAGGAAACCATGAGTCACTGATTTATTATTGGTCTCTGAGGCACGTAGATAAAAGGCCAAATGTTGGCACAACCCAGAGTCAAGATATTTAAAGTGCCAACATGGACTGGGATGACAGGAGGTAACGGCTACATCAAGCCATATGGATAAGACAAACAATTTCCATACCCCTTCAAAAAAATTCCTACATATTAGCAAGAAGGGACATGCTTTGAGACTTGAAAGATCAAGATGCATGATAAAGGACATATTACTTCACATTGTGGGTAAAAAACTTAAAACACATTGCCATTTGGTGGTATTGGAAACAGATACAGATTTAGTCACTTTGGGAAACATTTTTTAATTGAGAATTAACTGAGGCTTGGGTTTATACTCAGTAGTGGAGCAATAGTGGTGAGTGAGACCCATTCTGTCCTCAAGTAGCTCCCAGTGTACTACAGATGATTCTAAGAACTTTGGTGCCCAGTTCAAGCCTTGCATTAGGACCAGTACACATTTATGACTAGGTGGTAACTGATGATTGAGATCAGATAGTACAATCACAATTACATAATAACACATCTCTTGGGGTCATAGTTAGCAATAGAAGCAATATACTGAGCTGTATAGGGCATAGATCTAAAGCGAAATCCAAATTCCCTTGTTAAAGTGAATGGCAATGGTAATACCAACAAATAAATCCTAAAAATGTTATTGGTTTGGTTGGTGGAGAAATAGATAATGGATTCTGAACACATGAGGCCTCTAACATTATTATCCCTTTACCTTATAGAGAAAGAAAGCAGAAATGACAGAGGTGTTTGTGATTACTGATGAAATCATGTTTTTTAATGTGATGCACCTACAAAGCTTCATGGAAAGAAAATTATCTGTTGCTTATTATAATTTTAAAAATACAGGAATTAAAAAGAGTATTTACCAATCGGGAATTTAATGAGTTCTCTCTGTTTGATTCTCAACCTTGCCGAAAGGTCTCGGAAGAATTTTCTGAGCTCAAGCAAGAACAGCCCAGACACAGAGAATGATTCTGGCAGCACGAAGCACAAGAGATTGATCTCTCTCCTACAAGTCAAATGCTTCTTTTCTAATCAGTTTTAAACACCTACCTTCCCCTTTTTCTGCTATATTACCTGGTAGGCTGTCATTCTAAAGAAATTTATAATGTACCTGTACAGAAAAAGTGTGAGTGTTCTCTGGCAGGAGAGAAAAAAATTTCTTTGATCAGATTGTTCAGTATTTTCAGACCATCTAATGGCATTTCCATAGGAGCTCTATGAAGAAAAGCAAGAGCTAGGAAAGAAATCCCCACAAAAGCAGATTCGATTTGTTCTAGTTTCTCTGATTTAAAAGAAAAATATATTTTCTTTCCTTTTTCTCTTTACTTGCACACTTTTAAACTGGCATGTAATAATTGTCATTTGTAAATATCAATCATTCAGAACAGAAATGAAAATGGGGCTAAGTAACCTGCTTCTCAGGTATATTTTTCAGCAAAAATTCTGTCTTTTCCTGGCGACCACACTGGGAAATGACATTAGTCTTTTTTTTCTTTACATTGCAGTGTGTGGCTCAGCACATCCTCAATAACTATGTGTTGAATGACTATCCCACTCTTCTTTTTTTCTGCTACTCCTTCTCCAAAAATAAAAGTGGGGGGGGCAGGGAGGGTCTATATGCCCAGCCTCTTCTAGAATGAAGATGAAAAGAAAGGAAAAGCATTACAAGCTTATCTCCAAGTCCTCACATTTAAAACCTAGGTAATTTGCAATTGGGTGTCAATACACTGAGCCAAAGAAGATCCCTGAGAAGGAGTTATAAAATGTCAATAGATAAAATTAGAAGGAAAATGTTTGCATCTATGTCAGTAAGCATACAAATGTCTTGCCTATCAAATTGACAAAACTATGCCTGTGATGTCAAAGGTTAGAACACAAACATATGCATGCACACACATATGCACATATATACTCATACTCTGCTAATGAGAATGTAAATGCTTTTGAAGAAAGATTAGGAAACCTGAATTTAAAAAGCATTATGAAAGCTAACTATTGCCTTCCACTTCTAGGGATTTATGCTAAAGGAATACTAAAGGATGTGCAAAAAGATTTACTCTCAAAGATGATAACCAAATTTGTAATAGGCAAAAATTAAAATCTGATTGGTCAGCAATAAGAGGTTGGCCAAGTTAATTATATCAAAATGATAGGACTTTATGCAGCTATTAAAATTGTAATAGCATCCATATTGACATGAAACAGTTTTCATAATTTTGTTAAATAGAAAATGCATGCTAAAAGCAAGATATACTGAAAATTTTATAGAAGAGTCATGGTGTGCACATACACATTTAAATATAGGTATACATTGGGAAATACATAAAGGTCATCTTCAGATATCAGTATTCTATGTTCCTTTTACTTCAACTTTTTTTGTCTGAATTTTCAGACTCATTGGATGATGAACATGAATTACTTCTAAAATAAAAATATTAAAAATGAACATATTTAAAAATCCATACTGTCAACACAGTCTTTCTAAAAACAAAAAGTAAAAAAAATTCACTTTTCTGTAGCAGCTACATTCAACAAAAAGGCATTGTGAGTTCAAATTGAATGATAACGGTAGGTAGAAAAAGAGAGGAATCATTTATACTTAAAAGGCCATCTGATTAGCATGTTTCATGTTCTCATACCTGTTTTTTTAAACTAAAAAATGTCTCATAAACACTAAAAATCAAAAATCTGATAGATTTTTCTCCATCTACGCAACTGATTCTTAGAATATATTGCCTTTTATTTTAGATCAAAGCATCAAAACTGTCTTTGATCCAAAACAGCCACGCAAATCCCGCATTTACCTCTGAAGTCAACCTATTTATAATCACAGAGTTTTTTTTAAATCCCTGATTTTCTTTTTATTCCTGTGATTCAAAGAGGGTTAGTGATAGTACAACTTTGAGAGCAACATCTGTGCTTTGTTCCTGAAGCAGTCCTATTTACTAACACAGGAAATCAAAAATGCAAAAACTACCAGTCAATCAGGAAAACAGCATTGTGGATGTCAGGGCTTTGTAGGTACAAATTGGGGAATTAGTTTTTCCATGAACAGCAGTATATTTACTAAGTAATTTACTTTCTTTTAAACTAGAGTTATCCTCTTACATCATCATCAGAAGTACCAATTAAAATCACTATTCATCAGTTATTATCCTAACACAAGCCTTGTGTTAGGACCTAGGCAATAGCGCCCATCAACTACAATTCTAATCATTGTATCTTGGAGTTTTCAAAAGGGAATAATTTGGGGTGAGGGAAAAATTCAAATTCTTAATTACTGCTGACATGAAGGCAGATACTTCTGAGGATGATTAATGTATTTAATCAACCATTCAGTTTTTAAATAGATACTAGGTTTTTTTTTCCCTTTTCAGTGAATACTTGCTAGGCACTGACAACACAGTGGTGAATATAATGACATTCTTTCTCCTTATGTAGCTTACATTCTAGTGAGAGAGAATATTACATGAAAAATCATAATTACAAATAGTAATTATACACACTATTATGCAAATAGTAACTATAAGCACTTTGAAGGAGGGGAACAGAGTCTGAGAAACAACACTGGGGAGGTGCCAGTTTATCTTGGTAAGTCTGGGGACTCTTCAAAGAAGAGGGTGACAATAAGCTGTCACATGAAGGATGAAAGTCATTCACATGCCTCACATTTTGTATGGCTCAGAACAGTTATCCAAAATATGGCACCTTGGAGGTCACTCTCTGATCTCCTCTCACCTTTCCTCCCTGAAACACGGTCATAAATAATTATTTGACCTACCTCCCCTAAAAGGAGGCTGTTAAGACCCTCATTCCAGAGGGTTCCTACCCTATGCCTGGAAGCCAAAAAGACTGGACAAACAGGCCCTGCAAAGTCCCCCCTGCCAGCTTATGACCATACTTCTGCATGATTGTCCAGAAAAATACAGTTTTCCCTGGGCCTTTGGATCTTCATCTCTGAAGGTTCTTGTTTCACATAAAATTTTGGTTAAATAAGTTTGTTATGCTTTTCTTTTGTCAATGTCTTTTGTTATAGGGAAGTCAGCCATGAACCTTGCCAATGGGTAAGGAAAAGAGATGACTTTTTCTCTCCTACATGTTCTTCCCTGTTTCGTTAGCATCACTCTTTCTGGTCTTCCCACCATCTCTCTGGCCATTCTGAGTCAGCCTTCATGGGGAATCCTTCCTCCTCTATCTAATCTCTAAATGCTAAAGTTTTTCACGGCTAAGTTCTAGGCCTTATTTTCTTCTAATTCCAAAGATCCTCCCAAGGCATCTAACCCATTCCTATGACCTCAGATATCATCTATGTGTTAACAATTCTGTAATAGACTTTACCAGTCCAGACTTCTTAGATTTGGGTCCATATGCCAACTTCCTATGTGACTTCCTCACTTGAATATACCTCATAAGAACCTCAAATTTAGTATAGCAGCACTAAAAGTTATTTCACTCTCAACTCTTTTCCTCCAGTGATCTTCATCTTCCTGAAAAGAAACATTCATTCAGTTGCTGTATCCTGATTACTGATACAGCAAGTGAATGAATGATTCTATTTAGGGAGATGACATGACACCTGTTTCTCATCTCCCATAATTGATAATTGATAATAATTGATAATTCAGCCCTATCTACTTGATAGCTCAAATATGTACTGAATTTCACATGTTCCTGTCTCTCTTGCCATCAACTCTGGCACAGATACTACAAGCCTTTTTCTCAGTCTTCCATCTATTCCTGTTCCCCTCCAATTCATTGTCCTAAATGAAAATCTTTTCCAATAACTCTTTTAGTTCTTCTATTGTTCTAAAGATCAAATCTAAAATCATCACAATGGTCTCTAAGACCGTTCATGATCTACCCACTGCTTAATCCTTTAGTCTCATATTATGTCAATCTTCACATTATTCTCTATGCCTCAGCCAAAATAGGCTTTTTTCAGTTTCTAAAATAATTTTTTTAAAAAAGGCGTTCCTTTCTTAAAGAATTTTCACATGATGTTCCTTCCACCTGAAACATCACCTTCTGTGTACTACTGAAGTACTATTCTCTGTATCAGACAAGGGTGTATTTGGCTGCAACTAACAGATTACCCAATGGAGATGGTTTCAGTAGTAAGAACATTTAATTTTAACCACTTGATATTGCAAAGTCTGAAAGGAGTCACGTTTTGGGGGTGCAACATTTCAAAATTACCCCAAACCAAGACTTTCCCTTTGTTTCTGTCATTCTGTGCATATTAATTTTTTAAATTTAGGGTAATTGCCTTATGGTAACACCCATATATCATGTCTGATGCAACTGCATTCAAGGTAGAAAAATGCGAGAAGAATGCTCTCGTATAAAATTATTCTCAAGGTCCTCATCACATTTCTCTACATCACATTAGACATAACTATGTCATAGAAACTGCAGGGGAGGCTAGTTAGGTGCATATTGGGAGATGGGCAAGAAGAGAAGGAGGCTGGAATGCCTGTTGATTTTTACAATCAACAGAGTCTGACATTCGTTAGTGCACTTATCAAAATAGTTAAAAAATTAAATATCTGCATTTTGTTCATTGTCTTCCCTGTGAGATTATAAGCTCTTTGACTCTGGGTAATATGTCTGTCTGATTCAATGCTGGTAAGAGCCTAGAATCGCACAGTGTCTAGCCTACACAGATCATTTATGCTGATTGATGGAATGAATTAATGATATGGAAGAGAATAACAGAGGCAGAAACCAGGTAAAAAAGAGATAGTTTAAGTTTTGTGTTGGTAGTTTTCTGATTTCCATATCTCATATCTCATGGTTTAGCTTTCTATTCCATTTAAATTGAAAACAATCTTTTCATTAAAAAATCAGGCAACTTTTTGAAAGTGCTCAGTTCTTTGCACAGTGAATAGAATTCCCCTAACCTCTTAATTCATGCCATGAAAATAGACATGGGTATTATTGTCACTAAGATTCAGGAATGAATTCTTTAAAAAAAAAACCCTGTTAAGGAGTTATATGATCCATAAAAATTTAAATTGCCTCAAGTACAGAAATGTAATTCAGTTGTTGGCTAAATTACTCAAATATCAGTTAATAAGAAAAGTATATGAAAGCTAGAAAGTTATTTAAGAGAAGTCATAAAATTTTTAGTCTAAGTTCTCCACTCCTTAGCGTATCACACCAACAGATAAGTTTATCATTCAGATTGGCCAATTTAGGTAGAAAGCAAATGTAAAATACCTCACTCATAAAGGATGCTTGATAAATTTTTGTTTTTATACCTAGACCAAAAGAAAAACTTGGGTTTATTCCTATCTGTCCCATCCTAAATGTGTACCTATGGGCAAGTTGATTACATTCTTTGGTTCACAATCAATATAGTAATCTTAAACTACCTTTTAGTTACAAATACAGTCACACCACAATTTTAAAACTTAAATTTAAAAATTAAATGGTATTGAATACATTCAACTATATCCAACCTAATAAAACATTAAGGAACTGATTCATATTTCTGGTAGTGTCTATTTCTATAGAAGCAAAACCTGTTCGTAGTTTCTGATGGACGGTCTGTTTGAGCATGTCAAAACGCACAGGACACTAACATAAATATCACAATCTCTTTAAAAAGTTGTAAATAGCTACACATGCAAGACTAGGTTTCAAGTTTTAAAAATAGTTTTCATTTCAAATAAAATTCCTTAAAAACAGAAAATGACTTTAACATTGGCAAAGGGAGTCCCCTAAGAAAAAAATGTAAACAGATGGCTGAGAAAGATCACCCACATGCTGAACACAGATCTTGAGGAGGCATTTCTAAGAATGAAGTAGCACTTCCCAGCCTGAGCCACTTCCCACAAGGATCCTTATTTAACCCATGGAAAACACAGAGTTTATACCTCTGGCCAAAAGGAGCCTCAACTTTTTTCCCACTTGCCTCACAGTGATCCAGACAAGTTTCCAACTCTCCCTAGCATTCCAAAAGAAGCTAAGTACCAACTACTTGGGACGAGCAATCCCCTAATAAATTAGTGTTCGAAGATCAGCCCTGAACAAACGTCTTCCCATATAAACGGGCTGTTAAGCCCTAGCTAAGCGTATTAAGTATTCAATTTAATGTATGACACACATCTGTTCCACTTTCTCAGTGAGCAGAAGTTTCAAGATAACTTAAATCCCAGACTTAATCAAGGAGAAAAAAATCTTGGCAATGTTTAAAACTGAGTTTTAAAATATAATCCAAATGAGGGTGAGAGACCATTTTGCTGTAACTAATGAGATTATATAATACCTAAATCAAATCCACAAAATTACCTGAGCAGAATCACTAAATATTTTATCTAGGCTTGTCTTTCATTTAGAGATCATCAACATTTCCCAAAGACCTTCAATTTACACCTCGCCCAAGTCGCCAAGAGATGAGCAAAAATGAAGCCCTTAGCAAGCACAGTGACTTAAGCCCCTTGAAGCCCAAAGACCACAAGAGGAAAACTTACAGATTTGTCTTTCACAAGGAGAGCACAGCACTGGATCCCAGCCATCAGCATCTTGTGTGGGTTCCAGGCCACAGAGTCAGCCCTATTGTTTAAACAAAAGGACAGAGTAGGGAGAAGACTCAGTTTCTACAGGCAATGGAATACTATCATTATCAATATCTGCATTCAGTACCCATACACAGTTTACTGTTCTATAGAACTCCTTATCTGAGTGGTTTAAGGAATTTGGAGGGTCTTTTTTGTTGTTGTTTATTTAAGGAAAACAATTACTTTGTTTTTTCCTATTTTCAAAATATCACTTAGTCCAAAGAGATCCCTTTGCCTGACAAAAGTTGGCTGTACACCAGGAAACTACATTTACCTGTGGATGCCACGCAGAAGCTTGCAGTGCTTCCTCGACATCAAAGCTGAGCCACCCCAAGAAGCCTGTTGAGATATTTACAGAACCAAAACGATGTTATTTCAATGTTATTTGTTTACCAGTGGGTTGTCACAGAAAACCCTCAGTGATGACTTCAATCTGCATTATTTGATATTTTGTCATGTTAACCAATTTGTACCCCCAGGAAATTCTGATCACTGACTCTACTCAGGCAACCAGAACCTCATCACAATAGATGGGCCCTCACTGACAGTTAGAATTATAAATTCACACATCATAAATCGGTATATTAACCAACTGAGCTATGTGTGGATGAAGAGGTTCAAAGTCCATGCCCTCTTGAAGCTTAGACTCCAACACAGACAACATCTTCACAATGCTAACATTTTGCCATTCAGTGTATGATGAGACATGGGCTAGGGACTAGCATTCTACATAATGAACAAGGCATATTATTGACAAGGTAGATAGAAGGCCAACTAGGATGAGCTAGGTGGAAATATCTGTTAATGAAAAATTAGATCATTTTAGCTAAATGGCTTTCAGAAATATCTGCAAATGAAACAAGGACAAATGAGAGAGAGGGCAAGCTTGGGACATAAGGAAGTTATCCACTGGGGAGAAGTAAATTTGGTGAGTAAAGGAGAGGGGAGCTCACATAAAATCCCATAGTCAACAGGTCTGGAGCAAAGGGGGAGAAATTTATGTAAGAAATACAAAAGTCAGTATGCTTCTTGAAAATGGAGCAGACACAAATTTTAATTTGTAGGACATTAAAGGATAACTGTATTGAGAGAATTTGAGGGGACTAGCTTGCGCTGTATTGAATGCTTTCCAAGTTTATTTAAACCTTACAGCATTCCATTAGGAATGGAGTTATGATCACTTCCACTTCTTATAAAGTTCAGAGGTGTTCAGGTAAATTGTCCAAGGTCTTGCCAATGTCAAAAATCAGATCTGAGATTCAAAGCCCATTCTCTTGTCATGTTAACATCATTACTTAAGGAAGGTGACAATTTGGCCAAACTGGGGAGTATAGCATGTAGAATGAGGGTGACAGAGATGCTTTAGGCAATAGGTAAGTTCGGGAGTTGCTTAGGATGTAGCAACTTCTATTTTTGGCTATGGAATTTAAAGGCATAGGTAGACCTTAATATCATGTAGAAAGAAGTGGCATGGTTGTATGCACCACAGATATGGAAGATAAAGAAAACGAAGTATCTCCACAATCCTCAGAGTATTACAAAAGCTGGGCCCGTTGGTAGCCAATAACAAAGTACAGCACAAGCAACGTTGTGGCCTTAAATCCCACTTAAAAACAACTTTCATTGACAGCTGAGACTAGGGTGAAGTGAATGAGTCAGGGTGCATAATTCAAGGAGGAACTCAGTCTCAGAGCTGGACTCTTGCCCTAAGAGTGAATGCTTCTTAAAATTTGAGCCCTGCCAACCCCACTGGCCTCATATTAGCACCAGCCTTGTCCCATGGACTAGAGTCTCCATCAACTCCATGGGGTCCCCAGAGGCCTGTGAGCTCTTATGTGTTTCAAGCGTGTTGTGTGTTCAAATACCAAAGATTCCCAGGTAAAGAGTTAGTAACTTGGCATTATCAGTCAAGTTCCCTTCCTGCTGCATTTCCTCCCTTACTTGGATTCACAATGGACCATGTGTGACTAAGGCTGAGCCACAAAGGCAAATGCCCTCAGCATCTAGGAAAATTTTATCCCAGCCTACAACTGAGGATCTCCAGATCTGGATTTTGAGAACTTAGTCCTTGCAAATATTAAGATGAGTTACATATCACATTTTTCTTGACTTTCATTACATATCCTAAATCCTAAATTACCTACTTTTCTCACTTCTCTTATCCCCCAGCCTCTCTGAGAACCTATCAGTGACAACTACAGGAAGGATTCATTAGTCCAGTCAGCCACACCTGTTTGCTCGCTCACCCTTTCCACCTGCCTCATACCCTACACTTCTACTCATTCATGCTCCCTGAGCTAGCCTCTGCCTCCACTCCTTCTCCAAAAAGGTAAATAATCTCCCAATTCTAGTGAATTGCATTTAAGTTTTGAAATCACAGGAACTCTTTCAAGGCATTAGTTCACCACTTTACAAAGTACTTTGGCAGGGTTAGGAACAGCTCATCCATAAATTTATTCCTAAAAAAAAAAAAAAAAACACCCCTGATGTAAATGCCCTACTTTAATTTGCTGCACTCTAATTTCTAACTCCAGAACCTGTGAAATTATCAAACCAATCACCTAAATGATGGAGTTTGGCTTTCCATCTCAATAAAGACTGTCATTTATTAAGCTATTACTATATGTGAGGCAACACAGTATATCATTTTATATATATTTGTCTTTAATTAGTTAATAAATTAATAGTAGAACCAATCCTGAAAGGGAAGTGAAGGCAAGAATGGAATTGAGATTTGGCAGCCTCTAAAGCCCATGATTTTAAATGTTTGCTGCCTTCTATGGGACTTGGAATGAAGAATGCGTGAGAGAATAGGAAGCTTTGTTGGGAATGAGAGGCTTTCCAGCAGATACAACCTCTGATTTAAAGAGCTAGACTAGCTTGATGTTTTGTTCTCAGAAGCTAGCATAACAATTGCCCTCATGAAGGAAGAACAGTACCGGAAGTGAGAGTCTAATAAAACTATTTTTTCTTATTTGGTTGTTTAAAAATGCATTATATTACCAAATTGAAGACGGTATCAAATGTAAGCATCCCCATTTTTTGTGTACTACTAATACAAATTGACATCAAAATATCAGTTTCAGAGTTCTTAATTTTTTTTAAATAAGTGCATCTTAGAATTAATAAAATGTGGTATGTATGCAGAGCAGCATGGCTTTACTGAAAACCCAGAAGAACAAGTAAATGTCTTTTCTTTTTTAAAAAGAGATAAATATCAGTTTTTAATATTTTAAAGAAGCTTTAAAATGCCCTTTAGAAGATTTCAAACAGGTCAAAGCAATTATTGCAATTTGTTAATATTTTCTCTTTAATAAAGTACCTATGGCATATGAAGTTTCTTCTAGACAAGCTACATGTTCCTGTAGTAACATTTTATTGATTTGACACCCACAATACTAAAGGATGGGTAAACATGTCTTTAATAAGCCAGATAGGCTTGTGTCAAATTTAATCTAATACTATAGGCATTTGCCAGATGCATACTATGCACAAATAGGATAATTTGGTGTGGTTTACATTCCCTTATAAAAATGTTTTCTTCAAAGACTCAACCTTTAATTTTTAGAAAACCTGAAGAGCTTTTCATTCATAAATCACAATTTTCTCTAAGCCCCATAAATCTCTTAATGTCACTCCCAATTTAAAAGCTGCTGTGGTTACTGTTTTACATAAACTACTTACTTTTCTCCATTTTATAGAAACTACATAAACTATATAAATCCATATGTGATGTTTCTTTTATGAGAGTACAATATTTAGGTAGAACTGCTGATGTATTTGATTTTCCCCCTTATTTCCACAGTTACAAAAATGCTCACTTCATATTATCTTTTAGGATATAATGTATTGTTACACTTCTAAGTCTATAAAAATCAATAAGTTGAAATATGAACAGATACAAATGCTAAAATCCCATTAAGAAGTCACAGGTAATCTACCTGAAGTATTGCCATTGGCATACTAATAGAAGCAATAACTCCAGTAAACTTTATACTACTGTTGCTTTTACCAAATGTTAGTATTCAGTTAAACTTTGAATCATATCACAGACATTCTACTATGTGATATGATTTGATTGAAATAAACACTTTGAAAGCATAAAATCATCTAAACTACTAAATTATGTGTGGGTATATCCCCCAAATGCTGTTTCCTTTTGTTCAGCAAGTCAAAAAATATTTCTTCTGACAAGGAGGATCTGAAACTATCACTTACCAGAGGAAAGCTCCCAAAACACCATGTGCAAATTGTCTCTTTGGTTAGAATCAAACTGATTAACTGCTGGTTTCACACAAAAATTAATTTTAAAAAATTAAAAAGCTCAACAAGTGTTCATAGTTGGCTGAATTCAGCATTCTAACCCGGGATAAGTAGAATTTTTAAAGTTACCTTTGATTTAAGGAAAGATGTATTTTGAATAACCATAGGACTTACAAAAATTATTTTTTAAAAGGCCAATTCTTTGTTAGAAAATAATGAAGAGTATATTATCCCAACCCCCCTCAAATAATTATCTGATAGATCCAGAGAAAACTTGCTTTAGTTATAGCATGCAATTATGCATTGTAGCTTTTTGCATTTCCCAGCTGTTTGGAATCATAATTTTAGAGCTAGAAGATACAGCCCACATCCACCATCCCCCCTCTTTACAAATGAAGAAATTGAAATCCAAAAGGCTAAGATCACAATGAAGAAGAGGCAGATGAGAATCTCAAAGCAAAGTCTCTCAGCTCCCTAATCTAAAATGTGTCCCTTACACCAGGCTGCTTCAATGACAGTAGATTTGAGGACCAAAGATGGCTCATGTGGGAGTAAAAGAAGCAAAATGGAATCCAGAAAACTAAAACAAAATTTACACAAAGTCGTGGAATCTTCTCATTTATACTTTACAGAAAGTGGCATACTTATTTCCCCCAATTTGAAACACACACAAATAAAAGCGTTGGGGACTCCACATCTAGTTTCTGAGAATAAGAGAAATTTCTACCAAGGCTACAAAAAGACCAAAGGTTAAACAGGTATGTACACATAAATGAACTTACATCTACATGAAGCCAGAGGCTGTGCCTCTCACAGATGTCTGCTATTTCATCCAAAGGGTCAAAAGCTCCCAACACAGTTGTACCAGAAGTGGCACAGACAAGAAACGGTGCTGCCCCCTGTAACAAGGATCCACACACAAAGAGAATTGTCACCGTCATCACTAAATTTGTCCTGTAGTAGCTGGAAAATATAAAGGGTTATGCATCCAGAGAGTTATTTGGTTTTTTTGGAGGTAGTCATTAATTCAATGGGTGTTTTCAAATATTGTGAATATGTGGCCTCTTGGCATTATAAACAGATTAAGGAAACAGAAAATGCTATGGCATTAGCATTTTGTGTCCCAACTCAGTACATCTTCAGTATTCTCATGTTCTTTTTATAATGTTTTGTTCTATCAATTGTCCAGACAGAAATTTAATAACTTCAGCTGCAACAGCAAACTGACATTTTGTATGACTCCTAATTTCTTCCTGAAAAAAATACATTTAGCCTCCATTGGGCCATCATTGTCACCTTCTCAAAAAAAAAAAAGATTGGAAGACAAACAGCTCCTGGAGTAAACCATGCAGGCCTGTTTGCTCATTTCCTTGTAAAGTAAGTACAGTTATAAAACAAAGAATGTAGAATATTCTCAGGTACAAATTCAGCATCAGAGGAGATAAGGCAACCTCACTGGGATACATTCTCCAAAATAGGTGCAACAGAGAAATCCATTGGCATGTGCTGGAAAAGAAAATCTGTGTCACTTCTATCATAGTTATTCCTCCTCACAGAGCTGATGACTGCATCTTGTGGCGTGAACAGGTGCTGGTGGGAAATAGAGAAGAAAAGGGAGAATGTGGGTGCACATGAACAGATGAATGGTTATCTCGGTCAAGCTAGTCACATGCTTCGTCCCCATTAAAGGACTCTATGCCAATCAGATAGATGAAGAGTACATGAGATTGTTTCCAAATGGATTGCTCCAGGATGGTGGTAGAGATGTGTTGCTCGCTGTATAGGTGAAGTTTGCAGACAAATGAGGGGTGAAGGGAACAACTAGAATATTAAGATTCTAGAGCACCGGAGAAATAGTGACAAGAATGTTTACTGCCTCTAAAAGTTGTTTAGTGCCTCTAAAAGTTATTTTTTTCTCCATTTAGCATGGAGCCATTTTTTCCCCTCAGTTTTATAAAATGCATGCTCATTGCAATACATTTTTATGTCCTTTAATGCCAGGGATTATTGTGTTTGAACCGACTCTTTGCAATTTAACTGACTTTTGACAGAAAGATATTATTTCTCAATGGAAAGTGGGGCAGAGCAAGAATATGTGGTTCGCATGTCCAAATTGAGATGCATATGGATCAAAGTTACGGTATATAACAAATCCATTTGCCATCTTGGGAGACAGCTGTGGCAAATAGAATCAATTCCATCTACCCAAAACTTTTAGAGCCAAGTCAGTAGGTGACAGAGCCCTGGAGAAACCAAAGGCTTTGAAAATTCTTCCCTGTATTCAAACTACAGACAACTATGGCTTTATCATACCAGTGACCTAAAGGAAATAAGACCAGCTTTACATCAATCATTAAAATCATTAAAAGCAATAGAAAAAGTTATTTACTAAAACCATTTAAGGTGTCTTTAATGGTTGCGCTTTTCCTCATAAACTATATGACATCCTGACAGTCATGAGAAAATACCTTTGCAAGCTATTATAGTCTGTTAATGAGTTTTCCTCACCTTTAAAAAAAGATCCCACTATAAATACAGGTCCAGAAATTAAACTTTTGCAATCTGGATTTAACCTTCTAGATTTTCTTCCCCATATCTCATGCTGTTAATGAGAAAATTCAGTAGAAACAGTATTGATTGCATGCTGCCAGTGAGCTGTATTGCCTAAGAAAATTTGTCATTTCTAACACTCATAACTCTAACAAAATGTCTCTAAATATTCAATGTTCATCCTAGTTTGAGCTTGTCAGTAAGCCCTTTAGAACCTCTGATGCTTTGTGGTTTTCACCATCTATGTAATGACATCAAGACAAGGTCACTGTGCAACAGTTTTTCAATGGATTGTCATAGGCCAGGGAGTTGAATCCCAGCAGAAAAAATAGTTGATGTACTATTCCTTATATCTGAAACAACGTAAGTTAAAAGCTTGAAACAAAACAACTAGGTCTGAAGCTACTGAGAAAAATGAACCAGTCATCATGTATTATTATCTCAGAATGGATGCGAGGTTTGTCCTTGGTGAATCCAGGCTCAAGTATTAGCTGACTTGAAAGTAAACTGAGGAGACATACTAACTCTAACCCCATTTCCCTACTTTTAAATGTGCCTAAAGCAATTTTTACTTTTCAAAAACTTACTTTTTTGAGTTCTCAACTTTAGTATTATGTCCGTTTCATGTACTTTCACTGTCAAAACAAACAAAAATTTGAGCAACGAAAATGATAATGACTGTGGTGGAATAAAACCCTCTATGCTAGAAACATGAATTCTTAATGACACTAAAAAAAAAAAAAATGGGGATTATCTTTAGGGGATGCTAGGCAACAAACTCACTATTTTAAAAATTGATAAATAAGGGGAAAGAATAAGACGTTCATCCTGTCTTGCCTGTGCAGTGTTTCCTTAGGGAAACAAAATGAGGAGGAATATTTTTCTTTATAGTAGAATGCCTGACAATAAAGAAGGAAGGAGAGAAGGAATTAGGACATCACTTAATGAAATAATGGGTCTAGACAATGATCATCAATGGCAGCAAAAACCATTAAGTGAGAAGCTGATGGAGGGTATTGTGATGGATGGACTGACGATACCAGACCCCACCAATCAACGTTATTACAAAAGAAACACAGGATGTCTCCTGATGGCAAGACCCATGTGAAGCCTCCCTGGTTTTAAAAAAAGAAAAATACAACTTAAATCTCATTGAGTCTCAAGATCTAACTGCCAAATTACAGAAAATATAAACAACAAACCGGATGGTGCAGAGGAGGTGAGCACTTAGGGTCTCAAATTCTTGATGTAATCCACAAAAATCTATAATGCGGAAAGCTATACAGGACAAAAGACCTGATCTTTTCAACAAATCAGTGGTAGTGGGGGAAAGGGGAGGAGGAGGAAGCTATAGGTCAGAAAACATTTACATTTGATATATCAACCAAATGCAATTTGTGAACTTTATTTGAATCTTTAATTCAGACAAGTCAACTATTTTTTTTAAAAGGGCAATGGGGGAAATTTTAATATACACTGACGATTTGATATTAAAAATTAGATTTTAAACAAAACTATGGTATGTTTTTTAAGCAAGTACATATCCTTCATAAATGTACTCAACTATTTATAGCTCAAATGGTATTATGTCTGGGGTTTGCTTCAAACGAATCTAGTGGTGGTATGAGGGTATGTGGTACAGATTAAATAGAAAGGAGCATGAGCCTAATGACTGTTGATTACAGAATGGGTATATGAAGACTCATGATATTAGTCTCTTGGTTTTTGTGTGTTTTGGTTTTTTAGGAAACATATACAATTTTTTGTAATGAGAAGTTTAAAATTTAAGAAGTGGGGAATAGGGAACGGAGAAAGGGAGGAAGGAAAGGAGAAATGAGGGAGGGAAGAAAGACAATCATGACACAATTAATATTCCCTACCAACAAGCATTAATAACAAAATGCAAATTATTTTTGATAGAAATTTGTGTAGAAAGAAATGAAACTAAAACTAGAAAACAATATCTGTGGTTCTCAGCAGAGAACGAACTTACAAGTTGTTACTCAGAATGATACCAGAGTCAAATCTGATCATGTAAACCACCAGATAACAATCAAGTTCACTTGTCATTGGAATGTTAAAAAAAATGTAGATGGACACACACCTGAAGTCAATACATCTGCAATAATGGCAGAAATTTTAAATACAGAAGTTCAAGCCAAATATTGTGATCTAGCATTCCCCAGGACTAGGTGGTTTTTATGAAAACTTGAAAAAAAAATACAACAGAACTATAATATTCAAACTTAAAAACATTTAAAAACCCATCCTTGTTAGAGTATGAACTCCTATGAGGATAGATACACTTGTATCCCAGCTCAGGAGCCAGGCTTTTTATTTTTCAGTAGTCATGACTGCCTTTGTTGCTACCTATTGGAAAGTTATTGGAGAACGGTCTGAAGCTCCATCGGCAGGCAGCGGTGGGATGGGAGAGAAGCAGCAAATCTAGCAGGTTTTGGTCCAAAAAGCAAAACGGCTGATGACACACTTTTTTTTTTTTTTTTTTTTTTGAGATGGAGTCTTACTCTGTCGCCCAGGCTGGAGTGCAGTGGTGAGATTTCAGCTCACTGCAACTTCTGCCTCCTGGATTCAAGCGATTCTCCTGCCTCAGTCTCCGGAGTAGCTGGGATTACAGACATGCGCCACCACGCCCGGTGAATTTTTTGGTATTGTTAGTAGCGACGGGGTTTCACTGTATTACCCAGGATGGGCTAGATCTCCTGACCTCATAATCTGCCCGCCTCAGCCTCCCAAAGTGCTGGGATTACAGGCGTGAGCCTCCAGGCCCGGCCTAATGACACCCCTTTTTAAAATGCAGGTGTTAAGGCCAGCCTTGGCTGGGGCACAGCAGGTGCCCAGAGCCATGCCTTGCCTTGTCCAGTATTTCAGTTTTAATATATTCTAGCAGCTAAGAAAGAAAGGACGTTCTGCCACTGAACTACTAGATACAGACCCAACAGGGGGTGATAGTAATAGATGGGTTTTGGGTTGGAAGCAACCTGGGAGAATAGGTTGGTCAAGAAATCAGAAATCACCCGGAATACAGCCCAGAGAAAATTGGTTTGTTCTGCAGATTTCTCAGAGGGAAGAATTATAAGGAGAGGAGAGGCTGGGGATCTGCTGGAGAGGCTGGATTCATCCTTAGAGCTTCTTCCAGCCAAGAATCCTGAATACGGGTGATTTCAGTGTTTTCATAGGCTCCAGCCACCTGGGAACAAGAATATCCGGGAAACTCCACAGAACATGGAAAGCCAAGCACTCGGAAATAGAACATCTGTAAATGAGTTTTCCTATTTTAATTCCAACATGCTCTCTTCTCTCTCCCACACATAGAAATGGTTTTGGTTGTTTCCGTTCTCTCCTTGCTATTCTCTTTCATAAGCGCGCGGGCGCGCGCATGCGCGCACGCACACGCACGTTCTCTCTCCCTCTTGCTTTCTCCCCTCTCACCTCTTTTCTGGCTTGCCAGACTTGCTTCTCCAGTTCCTCAGGTATCATTTTACCTCTAAGGGACAAAGATTTGAGACTTTCAGTTATCTTTAGTAGTTAACAGACAATGATACTGCTTTATAAACCATATAAATTTTTCCCTCCACCCACCAGGCTTCCGGATCCTGTTCCCATTACCTTCCATCTGTTTCCACAAAGCAAACATTCTCAGTGCCAATCCCAAGAAAAGAGGCTGCCTTCTTCATGGAGTAATGACACTGAATTCAAAGGGACAGTGGGGAAGGGAGAGACATGAATACATAAAACAAAAAAAGTATTGCTTATTTTCAAAGGTAGATGAAAGTCAGTATGGCTGAGCACAATCTTTGGGACATTATTGCATAAAAAAGTAATTTAATTGAGCTCCTTAGCATAGTGGTTGAGAACATTCACTTTGGGGTCACAGAAATCAGGATTTAACGTCAAGTATTCCAGTTACAGCTATGGAATCTTGAACAAATAATATACACTCTCCAAGCCTCAATTTCCTAATCTTTAAAGGGATCATGCCAATAATGCCTACTCCATCTGCTTGTGCTAGACAAAAATGGGTTAATAATATATGTAGAGGGCTTAGCACAGAGCCTGGCACATGGAAGAAACTAGGACACCGGAGGCTGTTGTTTTCCATCCCATTGAGAAAAGTAAAGTTTCTCCTGATGCTACTCATAAGACCTAGTATTAATGGAAACTTAGAATCTAGTCCACTGCCGACTTAAAACCCTCTAAGGAGAGGGGCAAGACTCTATCTCAAAGATTGCAATCACAGGCTAGAGAGGAATTTAATTATTTCCTAGAGCAAACAATGAGTTATAAGTGCTGATCAGACACTTGACCAATCTTGTTTAATACTGAACACATAAGAATGTGGCTAAAATCATAAGAACAAAAGTAATAATAGACAAACTACTTTACTCAGCTATGGCATGAGTGAGGCTAATAGATGAATATGGAATTAAGTCTGGTCTATTTCTTATTGATAAACAGTAGTGTGTGCTTTACATTATTGGGCCTTCTCTATACTACACAAAGCCCATAAAATAATTAGTATGCAAACATTTGATATGTCGCTCTTCATACATTAGTGAGGACAGGTGGTCAATTAATTCTTTTTCTTGCCAGAAAAATGAAGGTGCTAAAGGACATTATTGTACCAAAAAAAATCTTAGTAATTTGTAGGTATGAATACATTAAAAGAGTAGTCATGCCTTCACACTTCACTTGATATATTCCCTCAAATGTGGTAATTTTTTTCCTTCTTTTGTCAAGAGAGTTTTATTGGGAGCTCTTTTTTTAACTCTGTAAAAATAAATGCAGAAGTAACATCAGGAAAAATGAAACCGTTCTAAATAATTAATTTCCAAATATCAAATAGGACATGTCCAAAATGCCTATAGGATGCTTTTATTTCAGGTTGTTAAAAGACCATATGCATATTGAAGAGTAATAATGTACATGAAAGTGTAATTAATTCTCTACTTGCTCTACCACCTATGCTGGTTGGCGGTAACCTGCCTACCATAGCTAAGGTGACATAGCTCAGGTGAATTATTTCTCACCAGAGAGTTGAGCTCTGGCAACCAAACAGCTATTGATTTCTTAATGATAAATGCTAGCCTACCCCACTGACATCTAACTATAAGGAAAAGCACAATGCTCTGCCCCTGAGAAATAGCAAAATATCTCCAACCAATGAATCTGCTGAATAAAAATCTTGTAATCAGAATAAGAATAGTGGAGCTATCTTTAAGTACCTCAGGGCAAAATACAAGCCAATGTCAATCTGAGATAGATCAAAAAAAAAAAAACTGCAAAACTGAAGTTTAAACATCTAAAAGCTTCAGAGAAGGAAGAGTCCTGGAAGGGGAACAAAAGAAGGTGATGCTTCAGACATGCTGAGTAGTTTCAAGGAAAGGAAAAACCTAGAAGGCTGGAATTCAGAAGTAACAACTGCATTTAGAAACAAACAGTGGCTGTTTCTATCACTGGCAAAAGATAAGTCAGTTCTAAGACTCAACCTCCCCATAGGTTTCATAAATCTACAGAAGACGAAAAAACTCTCAGCGGGTGTTCATTTCTATAAAGATAAAATAGCAAGTGCCTACATGAAAGACAGCATTGAGCTGGAGTTTTACTTTCTGGCTCCCACAAGGATTTTTTTCTATGACCTTGAGCTTCTCAATGAACTGCTGCTTTCTCCTCAGTGTACACTGTGCCCTGGACACCTGGACTCCAGTGCTGACTAATTTGATTCTCAAGTTAGCTGGTAGAGAGAATGGGGTATATAAATGTACACTGTGCCCTGGACACCTGGACTCCAGTGCTGACTAATTTGATTCTCAAGTTAGCTGGTAGAGAGAACAGGGTATATAAATGTTACATTTTAGAGAATGAAGAAAAAGAGTGTCCAAGGGATGTCTCTAACAACACACAGCTGGTTTAATTCCCAAAGAGGCCAGAACCAGAAGCCAGATAGACTGAACCCAGCCTCATGTTTTGCAGGATGTCCTACGAAGCACCTACTTGCCCATGGAGAAGACCTGCAATCACATCCCATTGCAACTCAACCTCAGCCCTCACCCAGTGATCAGGAGGAAGTGAAGGAGGCACCTAGGGTGCAAAATTTAGAGGCATGACCATGAGACACACCCTACATACCTCACTTGCCTCTCCTAGCCTAAGCCGTGCTAGAGAGGAGTTAGCCCATTGATTACTGGCCTGGGAGGTAAGGGTTTCTGCATTTACCCTCACTTTTTAGTGGCAAATCATGATCACTACTTTATGCTAATTCCAGAAGTGATCTGAAATATACAGGAACTTTACAAACATGGGATTTCTATATACCCAAGAAATTTATATCAAAGTGCAAACCAAGCCATAGACTTATTACTTTTATTTCTTCAAAAGTCCCCTTCTCTTAGATTCCCATTTAGCACTAGAGAGGCAACCTTGGATATAGTGACAGTGCAAAGGTCTTTGTCATGACCTTGCAGGCCTTTATCAATAGTAGAATTACAATAAAAGCCTAACACATGCAAAAACATCTTCAGTGGTGAGTACGTATATTCTGCACTTGATGGTGCAAGATAGAAATGGAGTAATTTGGGGTAGCACAAAAACTGGAAAAGACTACCTAATAGAACAGTACTGGGCCATGGACCAAACCCCCAAAAGAAAATACGGGAGGTATAGCAAAAAGACTAATGCAGAGTTTAAGACTGTTTAGTAAAAACAACCTTCTTTTTTAATTCTTTAATGAAATAGATGGATTTGTTGTAATAAGTAGTAAAGGCAGTCAATAAAATATGAATTAAAATAGTGCAAATGCTATAACCTGACTCTTTGAGAGCATAGGGAAAGAAATGAGCTGCAAAGTAGTGTCTCAACCAATGGAATGAAAATATAAATTCAAGGCTACAGTGTGCTTGAAGTGATGTAATTTTTCTGTGGAATTCACACCTAGTTCTTGGTTTTTCTGGCTCCAGCTTCTGCTGGCATGTTAGCCAAGGCATATATTTTGCCTCTATTTGGAAAGTTTTTAAAAACCACTTAGTTCTGGTTTCACAACTACATAAGGTTTCAATTTCTTTTCACTCCCAATTCATAAGCCCCACCTGTTACTGATCTTTCCCAGGCATAATCTTTATTCTAGGCTTCCATGTAATATCTTTACCCTTTCCATGGTAATTATTCCAGAAAAGAACTCCAGCAAGCTTTAAACCAAATGACGAATGAAAAAGGCAAAAGTAAAAAACCTGAGCTGATAACCAGAGTGCTATTTAATCAGCTTTCCCAAGCTTGGAAATAGCAGTTTGAATGCAGAAGAGACTCTGCATTTATGATCCGCTAGGGTCCCTCACAGTAAAACATCCAGGACTGAAGCATGAAGAAGGAAACTCTATTTCATAATAATCTCAAATAATCAAGTACTTTCTCCCAGCTGTCCACATTACCAAATATTCTTCTCTTGGTACAGAAAGAATGTCTTATGAACAAGAGCCTCGAATGGCTGAGTTAAGAATCTCAGGCTAGATGATTCCTCCCAGTTGCCTCCCATCACTCAACTCCCACTTTGCACTTAGTGCTGAAAGAACCAGAGCAAAGGTCAGACAGCATGAGAGGAAAACATGAGAGCGGTCATATTTTCTCCTACTGAGGAGAAATTAGTGCACAATTTGTCCTTTTGCAATAAGAAACTAACTTTTGTATTTAGAAGAAAATGATAGATACAGAAAAGCCTAGCTGGAAATAACAAACTCTCAGTTTTTTATTTTGTCCACTTTGTATTAGTGACAGGATACCTGATATTATCTCAGAAGGTAAGAAGCTAAACTCATTCTGCCAAGAACCTGGGTGATGAAGCAGTGGTGGAATAGACAGAGGCATCCACTGGAATCACCCAAGAATAGGAAAGGGAAAAAATCTCTTCCAATAAAGGCTGCACTTAAGCTGTGCCATCTACGTCTGCCCACCTTGTTGCAGCTGGATCATTCTCCTCCTAGTAACAATTATATTTAATATTTTAAAAAATCTATTATGTCCCAGATGATACTTTACATGCAATTACTCATTTAACATTTGCCAAAACTCACTAGTCAGCAACTACTGCGTGGTTGCTGGATTATTCTAATGGTTCTAGTTGTTCTCTGTTCCATGTATTCAAATCCTTTGCCTGGTGACTTTACAGCAAGTCCCCCTATGAGGTGGGGTCTTTCTTCCCACATCTTGGATCTGGGCTCACAGATGGGATTTTGCCAAGAAAATGAGGCAGAAGTAACAATGGCCAGTTCTGAGGCTAAGACTCAAGAGGCCTGATGTGTTGCCATGCCCTTTTATACCTGCACCATTGCCATAAGGACACACCTAGACTGACTTGCTGGAGAATGAGAGACATAAGGAGTAGAGAGGCATCACTGGAATCATCCCAGCTGAGCCACTCATAGATGGGCCATCAGCCAGCCAACCCCTAGACGTGGAAGGGGACCCAGCCAAGAGCAGCAAATCTGCCCAGCTATCTTGAGACTTATAAGTGATAATATACAGTTATAGAACGATAACTATATATTTGGGGTGATTTGTTGGTTATAAGAGCTAAGTGATAAACTTATTTTTACAAATTTAGGAAACTGAGGCACAAAGAAATTAACTCACTCAAGGTTACTCAGATAGTAAGTGACAGAGGCAGGGATTGAATCCAGGCAGCCTAACTCAAAGCCAATGCACTTATCCACTGTCTGACCTCCTACTTTAGTGGAGAGTAAAACAAGAGATGGAGAACTGCAGCAACATCTGTGTGTGTGTGTGTGTGTGTGTGTGTTCATTGTTACTGTATATCTTTTCCCTGGAAAACTAAGATACACATCCCTTATATTAGCCAATCAAAGCAACCATTTTACAAGGAAATGTGAGTAGAAGACATAGCTGAGATCCATAGTGTTCATCTAAGTACTAACAAATTAGACACTCAGAAAAAAGAGAGTCACAGAGATAGCACTTTCAAATTAAATATTCTCTTCTTAAAATGTTGTTACAGACTATAAATTGTAAATAAAGGTAATTATACAAAATTGGACCAGGCGTTACAACGTCAAACTCATTAGAATTTACTTTGGAATGAAATACTGTGTTATACTTCAGCATATTAGTCACATGGGTATAGGACAAAATCACATCATTAGGAGTCCTCAAACAAAGCCCTCTTAAATATACATTCTCAGAAAATCTATATTCAATACCAAAAATAATTTTTACCTCTGCAGATGTGAAAAGGATTAATCTTGGTGAACCAGACAGCCCCTTTTCCTTAATATCAGGACAATATTTGTATCTAGCTAAATTCATTGCATACATATTGGACACTGAGCCACCTGCAAAAACAAAATTAAAATGGCATATTTATAGCATGAAGTTATAGCTCGCAAAATGCTGAATACAGTGGAAAGCATGAATGGCCATGACTGCTCTAGCCTAATGAAAAATCACTGTGAAAAGCACATGAACACCGACCTCCCTGCTCCCATTATTCTGAATATTTTATTACATACCCTAATCTCTAATTCTAGAACTTTTATTCTTAGAAAGAAGATAAATTTTGGTTTTTTCCATGACAGGCTTTTTTTCAAACCAAAAGTCTCAATCTGTGAGCTCTGGACTTAGGGCCAGTACCTAGGTCTCCATAGTTAATATTCTTTGAAACCTAATCAATAAAATTGAAATAATATTTGTTGGTCTCTGGCTACAAAAAAGGACTACAGGATAAACAAATGTAATTCAGAAATATTCTCAAGTAAAATTTGATTTAAAATTTAGAGGACTTATAGCCCTTCCAAACTTCCAGCATCAAATCGATTCATTTGGGTTAGATATAAATCCTAAACTATAGGCATCTCATTCATTAAGTATGTATGTCATTTATTTAGCATTAATACAAAATATTATCACTCTGGAGAAAGGCATAAGCTAGATTTTCAGCAAGTAGAATTATTAATATCCAACTTTTTGTCATGTATAAATCTGCAAGGAGTTGTTCCTCATGAATAAATTTTTACGTGGTTGTATTGGAAGGTTGATATCAATAACTAATTGTACTCACCTGGGTTAAATATTCCATCCCCTTCTTTCCAGCCAATAAATTCAATCATTTTCTTCAGAACCGCTTCTTCCACTAACAGAAACACTGGGGACACCTCATACGTATAACTAGATAGATATAAAAAACACTTCACTTCTATGACTAGAGTCAAAACATTCCTTTGGTGTCCCAAGAAATGCACAAAGAGTTCTATTATACCAAGTGGCTGCTGAAGTGTAGGCAGTCTTTGGAAATTTATCCATTGAAAATAGAGAATTACTCCATTAGTGACAGCACTAGGCACGGTTAGATAAATGCCAATAGCTTGTGGCCTTAGGGATCTGCAAGCTGCTGCAGCAGTCTTACTTTCGAGAAAAACCTCAATTCCATGAGGAGAGATAATGGCAATGCATTTGCATTCTATGTGTTAGCCATGAGCAGTGGCCATTTCACTCTGTGGATGCTTGGAACACTGACTTGGATGCTGTTGATGGTCAAAGAAAATCCATTGTCATGGTAACCAGGTTTTATCAGATTACTGCCATGAGTATGCTAAGAGTCCCCTCTAGATATTCTAAGTGGATACTACTCCACCTGAACCAGGGTTTCCTCTACTATACTCTGTGTCTGTATAAATGAGGAGTGTTCTGTGAGACATCTCTTATGTGATAATTTTACTGCAAAGCACTACCCAAATCCCTTGTCAATGAAGGATGTGTTGCTCCGGGCTGGAACGCTGTTGTCAGAGCATTGCTGTTTTAGCCCCTTTAGAGATTGCCTCGGCTGCAGGGAGCTACCTCCTCCAGGGTCACACCTCTTCTTGTGGTAGTCTACACCTGATGGCTGCTGGAGATGTAAAGGCCTAGCTGTCTGGGCCCAACTCCAGACCCCTCATGAAGGGCCACTGTAGTTCCAGAGATCTCCAATCATCAGCCAAGATTTGTCATGGAGCCTCCAAGGCAATTTGACTCCTATCCCTGCCCTTTCTTGCATCCTCCTCCTCCTTCCCCAGGTCACTCATGTTGATCCCAAGGGTACTCCTTAATAAACATCCCACTCACTAAACACCATCTAGAGCAGCATTCCTGGGAACCCACATTGCAATAGTCATCATGCCTTGTTTGATAATGTTTGAGTATCTTCTCTCTCCAGACAACTTGAGGGTGACTACATATCTATGATCTCCTTCTCAATTAAGGGATTACATTAAATTATATCTGAATAAATGTGTACTCTAAATATGTAAGTTAAACAGACACATTTAGATTTATAGTCACAGAATTTAATGCAACTATTTTAACATCTGGAAAGGAAAACTTTGGATTGAGGCATAAAAGTTGGTCACCTACTATGTATCACCTACTATTTATCACCTACATGTGTCAACTCTACAGATGTTATGCCATCTTAAAAATAAGATAGATTCAGCTGGGTGCAGTCGCTCATGCCTGTAATCCCAGCACTTTGGGTGTTCAAGGTGGGTGGATCATAGGTCAGGAGTTCAAGACCAGCCTGGCCAAGATGGTGAAACCCCCTCTCTATTAAAAATACAAAAATTAGCCACGCATGGTGGTGGGGGCCTGTAATTCCAGCTACTTGGGAGACTGCGGCAGAGAATTACTTGAACCTAGGAGGCAGAGGTTGCAGTAAGTGGAGATCATGCCATTGCACTCCAGTCTGGGCAACAGAGCAAGATTCCGTCTCAAAAAAAAAAAATTTAAAAAGATAGATTCTGTTTCTTAACCATGTTATGAAGCCAGTGTACATACACCAAAAGTATGAAAAAAGCATATATATTTATGTGAACCTACAAATATATATAAAATACTCTTTCATAATAAAAAATGTATTAAGCCTGTCTTTGAAAACTGGCTCAATTATAAACCTAGGAATCAGCCTGGAGGTGGAGAAGACAAGACAGAACACACTCATGGGTTGGCATATTTTGAGTGGATGGTTTAGCTTAGCAGCAATTTAACACTTCTTTAATCTGAAATATTTAGAGATTTTTGAACTTAGATGAAGAGTTACAAAACCTGGGATATACAAGAAAAGATTGAAAAAGGTGTGTAATTTTACTGTCTCTCCTGACTTAACCTCACTGTAACTGATTGTAACCTGGTATCTGCTGTCATCACTCCATCAAAACCTCCCTAAAGTTGCCAGTGACGTCCATGTAGCTAATCCAGTGGATGCTGTTTAGGCTCTTAGTTGAATATTCAACAACATGTGACACTAGGCACGCTCTCCTCGTGACTGCCACAGCTAGCCTTTTGGTTTTTACCTTCTATTCTCGCCATTGTAAGCTGACCCTGTTCCTCCTAACCATTAAATGTTAGATGTCCTCAAGGCCCAGTATTGAGCCTTCTTCTCTCCCCACTCTATACTCTGTCCCCTAGGCAGTGGTTCTTTATCTTGGCTTCCCATTGAAATCACTTGTTGAACTTTGTAAATATATCAATGCATGGGGCACAGCCACAGAAATTCAGATTTAATTGGCCTGGGTTGGCACCCAGGTATCAATACATTTTTATAAAATTCTCAAGTGATACTCATGAATAGTCAGGGTGGTGAATCACTGACATAGGAAATCCCATCCACGTCCACCATTTCAATTACCATAATTTCACTGATAATTCTTAGGTTTATACCTTTCATATAGACAACAGAATTCCAGGCCCGTATATTTCTCAGCTTAGTTCCTATGTATTCTTGGATATTTTAAAGTCACTGCAAACTCAAATGCCCACAACTGAAAATGGAATGCTTGCTCTTGCCTCCTTCACCATATACTTGAAAACCAGTTCCCTCTCTCAGTGCTTCTTATTTCTATGAAGATATGACCATGAACCTAGCTATGAAAGCCAGAAACCCAGGCATCGTCCCAGAAATGTTCTCCCTTTTACCATTATTTCCAAGACGTGTATCCTGTCCTTTCTGTTTTATTTTTTGAACTCATTCTTTCCTGCTCTATTCCTATCTCTTCTCTCCAAGTCCAAGCTACTTTCCTCTCTCACCTGACTAAAGCAATGCCCTCCGAATGGGTCCCCTCCAACCTATTTATATTTTTAGAGATTTTTTCAGTAAGCAAATGGCACCTAGTGATTTAGAAAGCTTCAATGGCTTTTTGTTACATTTAGAAAGATTCATAAACATGGTCACCTGGGCCCTGTCTGTCTGGCTTCTGTCTCTATCTCTCTTTAGTCTTATTCTCCACTATAGTCCTTAAAACTTTCTCAGCTATACCCACACTGACCTTTCAGTTCATAGAGAATGGCATGCTGTGTGCTGCCACAGGGCCTTTATACACGCCATCCTGTCTATTTAGAACTCATCCCTCACCTTATCACCTAATAACACTTATTCTTCAGTGTCAACTGTCACCTTTGCAGAGCACACTCTCCTGAACTTCCAACTAGGAAAAATTGCCCCATTCATATTAATACTTAGAACACTTTGTACTTTTCCTTCAGATGAGAGTTTGGATTTTACATTAATTTTTGTGGACCACTTCGATTAGCATTTTTATACCAGATATTATGCTCCATGAGGGCAGAGTCAAGGTTTACTTATGTTCAATATGTCTCTCCGTCACTTAGCACAGAAAATGACTTTTCATGCAGGAACAAATAAAAAATTGCCTAATCCACTCCGGGGACTGTTGTGGGGTGGGGGGAGGGGGGAGGGACAGCATTAGGAGATATACCTAATGCTAAATGACGAGTTAATGGGTGCAGCAAAACAACATGGCACATGGATACATATGTAACAAACCTGCACATTGTGCACATGTACCCTAAAACCTAAAGTATAATAATAAAAAAAAAATTGCCTAATCAATTTTCTCATCTGTTAAACGGAGATAATAATGACTGCCTTTTCCATCTCACGGTACCACTATTTAAATCAAATAGCTATTTGAGTACTGATAAGTATCATAAAACTATTCCATTATTTATGATGGCATTATGCAAAAGAAACCATTAAATAGAAATTTTTGAAATAAAATTTCATCTACTTAAAGTCTCTAATCCATGTTTGGTGTGAAATTTCTGTAGCATGGCACTTACACACTTGGATTCAATGCTTCGGTCATAAATCGGCCCACCAAGGAGTAATAATCAAGTCCAGCATACAATTGGTTGAAAAATCTTGGGTGGTCTGTAAATTTAAAACAGAGTATTCATCTATGCAGCAATAAAAAAAAACTACTGATACAGCATTAACATAAATGAATCTTTCAGAAAATGAAAGCAGACACACACAAAAGAGTTATATATAACATAGTTCCATTTATATGACATTCAAAACCAACAAAGCTATCTAAGGAGAGATGGCGGTTAGAATTCTAGGTACTTTGTGGAAAGAATTATGGATTGGGAAGGGACTTCAGAGAGCCTCTGGAGTGCTAGAATTGGTCTGTATCTAGATCCAGGTGATGGTTCCATATGCACAGCTATGTACAAATTCATCATGCCGAGCAATTAAGATTTCTGCACCTTACTGAATATAAATTATACCTCATTCTAAAAAAAAATCCAAAACAGGATCATGTACAAGGAAAAACATGTTGAAGACCCATCTTAGAGCCCTTTCTACTGATCAACGTTTCTAAGTAAAATCTGAATTGTCTTTTAAGAGCTTTGATTTACTTGCTCCTCTTTTTTACAACCCAGACCCAAACCAGGACCTTTAAATAATTATTTGAACACTATTTGTCCAAGGATCACAGGGTACTGCCTTTTTTCTGAAAATATCAATATTAACTTCTCACTTCATATACATTTCACTCACAACAGAGTTCACCCCAGGCTATGGCACTGAGCAGCCTTTTCATTTTTCAGATTGGACCCATGCGACTGGCAGTATATAGTTGGAGTAAGATGTGACTCACTATGTGGCTTACGTACACTTCTGATTCAATTTGCTTCAAATGCAATCGCCTTTAAGAGACAAACAACGTCTTGTTCCAATTTTAAATTTTTTCCCCTCCTGTAAAAGGTCTCATAAAGGTTCTTGGCTTTACACCATGTGAATAATCACACCATACACCCGGCTAACTGGCTTGACATTCTCAATTGCAGGAAGCTCAGCATGACAGAACAAAGAGGCAGGAGTTCTATTTCTACATTTGAGTATTTGGGAATCATTTTATTTGGTGACCTCTCATTACAGCTTACAGCATCTGGTTTTAGTTTGTTTTTTTTTTCTCTTTAGGGGTTCAATAAAAAAACAAGTCTCAAAAGAAAACGTCTTTTCAGCTTAAACATGGAAAACTTCCTCTGATCTGGCAAAAAAAAAAAAAAAAAGGCATTGCTACAAGTAATTTTAATAAGATTTTTTTTAGTTCTGTGTTAATTTATGATTGATTTCCATGGTAACATGGAAAATATCCAGTAAACTGAAAAATCTACTGCATTAAATGTCATTCTACACTTTTGACATGCAGTGTAATAATAAGATACGTATCTCTGCTTTTGAAATGCTAACTGAGTTTTTGATACCTACACCAGACTTTCCCAAAGGAATATAATCCAATTATTTTTAGCCAGAATTTCACTATGTTCTTTCCACTAAACTTAGTCCAGCGCCAGAATTTACAAAGTAATGTCTGTATGGTCTTAAGCACTAGATTACCTTTACATTACACTGAGAAATATTTTGGAAGATTATTCTCCCATTTTTGAAACTTGTTCACTGGACGAACAGGATATTAACAGGTAAGCTGGAATGATGCCTTAGTGTAAGATTGACATCCCATCACTGCACGTACAAAGTTCACAGTAGTTATGACATCACTGTGAAATAATCTCATCAAAAACTTGGAATGTATTCATTTGTCTTATATCCATCTAATGGCTTTTATTTATTTATTTTTGATACAGCCAGATTTGATCAAATAGTTTGGCAATTACCAATTGCCAAGAGTTAATCAGTGTCTTCCAGATAAATCTATTCCTGTTTCTATTAAAGATACCTTTTGAACACTTTTTTTGCATACTCTGGGCCATCAAGATTTAAAATCCCTTAACAAATTTATATAATCAAAATACTATTTGCCAGTTTGGTCTAACACAAGAAATGATAAGTAGCAGTGATAATATATGATCTTGATTACAAATAGTATGTAGGGGGGAGTTGGCAAGGAGACGAGGATATTTACATACAAACACTAACACCAACAGTTTTCCTATCAACTTATCTTTGGCCTTGGCAATGAATCTGGATTAGGGATTAAAGGGACCATTGCAAAAACATCAGAACTACTAATTTTTTGATCCAGATTTCTTGTTCCATAAACATTGCTATACTCAGCTTTGAGAGGTAAATAAATGCTTTACAAACATAAGAACTTGTCAGAGGTACAGATCAAGGAAGTAAATTCAAGTTCTTACTAGTTTTGACGCTGTAGCGAATGACATCCCGACAGAGTTCCAATAGTTTATGGAGTGGTTCGCCTGAGTCTCTCATCTCCAAATCAAGAAGCTGTTTCAGTTGTTCAGGAGGCCTCCATTCACACACCTGGAGATTCAACCACAACACAAATTGAGTATCCACTATAGCCAGGTATTGAGAGGGTGTTACAAACGTGGACTCTACCATTACAAAGCTTCCAGGCAGCACGCGATTTGAACATGTAACTATAGTTCAGCCGAAAAGAACTATGACAGTAATGTAGATGTTGATGGGACCAATGAGGGGTGCCATCTTACATTTGCAAGGTCAAGCGAGATTTCCTAGTGATACTGCTATCTAAATTGTTAACATAGAATTAGAGTGAATCAAAGTTTAGGGAGGTTCTAGATGGAAGTGACAGAAGTAGCAAAGATCAAAAGTAAAATTAAAAAAGATATATTCGGATCCTATGGCACATCTGTAAAATCAAGTACGTTTGTATGGCTTGAACATGGATTTTTGAGAAATGGAGAGGAAATAAATAAAACAGGAATGCTGAAGCAGTTTTTCTCTCTGCGAGTACCCTGCCCTATGCAGTCTGCTATCAAACCAGCAGCCAGAATGATCCTCCTAAACTTAACATGGCCATTCCTCTATTCAAATACATCTGATGGCTCCCTATTTCTTTCAAAGTAAAACCTGAGGTCATTTCAAAGACATAAAATGATCCTTTACGATCTGTTTCTCCTGGCTTCATTTTTCCCCTAGTCTCATCTGGGACTACTTTCCTTCTGGCTAACTCTGCTCCTGCCACCCTGGCCTCCTTACTGTTCTTAACTACACGACGGATGTTCCCATACTGGGGTCTGTACTGTCTGTGCCCTCTGCCTAGAATGTTTTTCAAAATATCCTCATAACTGAATCCCTCACTTATTTCAAAGCTTTGCTCAGAAGTCACTTTCTCAACAACAGCAATCCCGACTCCCTTACCTAAAATTAAAATCTACCCACTACCTCTATCAATCCCCTTTAACTTTTCCTACTATTCCTTTTTACAAAGCACTTATCACCCTCTTATATACTGTTATTTATTGTATCCTACATAATCTCCGTACAAGCAGATCTGTCTTTTTGCTCACTGATCCCAAGTGACTAACACAGAGTCTGCACATAATAGTGCTCAATAAAGATGTGTTGAATAAATGAATGAACAGAGATATACAAGGCTCAGATCATAATGGGCTTTATGTGACATATTAGAGTTTGGACTTTGCTCTAAGGAAGCCATTTAAATGTTTAGGACAGGGGAATGAAAGGATTATATTTGTGTTTGGGGCAATAGCTTTAGTTATGTGGAGATTCCAAATAAAATTTGAAATAAGAGGTTGCTGTAATAAGCCAGGCAAGAGAAGGTGATGATCTGGATGACTGTCAATGCTGTATTAAGTATGTAGTTTTTAGAGATATTTAAAATGCAGAATCACTAGAACTTGGAAATCAGTTAGATTTTGAGGGTGAGATGAATGAGCCAAGGATCATCCGGAGGTTTCCAGCTTGGACACAAGATTGGATGGCAGCAATGGGGATAGCAAGAGAAGGATCTGGTTGGGGTGGTAGGGATGATGAGGTATAAGCATGTTTAGGACAAGCCACCTTCAGAATATCCAAAAGTTGTATAGCAGTTGATCTGAGGCTCCTACAAAACATTGAGGACAGAGTTCCAGGGATACACTATGATAATATAACAGTAGTTGATGTGGCTCAGAGAGAACCTACAGCAGAGAAGAGAGGAGCAGAATCTTTCTGGGCATCACTAACACTTACAAATGGGCATAGGAAGAGGAGCCTGCGTGTACTGTGGAGGGCATGCCAGAGAGGTAGGGAGAATCCTAAGAGTTTAGTGCTACCATAACCAAGAAGAAAGAATACTTTAGGAAGGCGATGTTCACCACTGTCAAATACTGCTAAGAAGCTGAATTAGATAAAGACTGAAGTGCTCATGGAATTTATCAACAAGGAGGTGTTCTTGGCAAGAGCAGCTTGACTTAGAGAGGTGGGGGCGGAGGCCAGATTGCTTTGAAGTGAGGATGTAGGAGGTGAAGAAATAGAAGGAGGGAGGGAATGTAGATAATCTCTAAAAATTTTGGCTGTGGAGGGGAGGAAAGAGATAGGGAAATAGCCAGGGAGTGAAAAGACTGGGAGGTTGGGGGAAGCAGGAGGAAATACGAAGTTGTGCAAGTAGTATGAAATTAAACTCTGATGCTATAACCATGACAGGCAGAGGTAAATTGGAAATGCCTGAGAGAAAAGGAATGACTACTGGTGCATTCAACAACATGGATGAATCTCAAATGCATTTTGTTGAGGGTAAACAGCAAGACTCAAAGGCTACTACAATACTATTCCATCAACATGACATTCTAGAAAAGGCAAGTATCATAGGGAAAGAAAATCGGTGGTTTCAGGGGCTAGAGGAAAGGTGAGAATTGATTAAAGAGGTGCACAGAATAGTTACAATCATATAACTATTCTAATTAAGATATAGAACAGTTCCATCATATCGTAGTAATAGTTATGACTTCTGAAACTCATAGAACCACACTCCAAAGGGGTAAATTTTACTGAATGTAAATTATAATTCAGTTTTAAAAACTGGCTGATGAAGAATTTTCTACTAATGAAACTAGCAGTGATCATTGCACCAAGCTTGGGTATATATCTGCAGGCTGCCTTTTAATGGTGCTCTGTTGGATCTCAAACAAGGTAGGCTAAGTTAGTGGTATCAAAACTTCACCTCCTTCCCCCAACTCTAGCATAGCTTTCAATCCAACTTCCCGTGGGTAGCCTGCACATCTATTACATTGTAATTGACTTGTGGTTCCTTAATTGACAACTTAGGATCTTAAGATCTTCCATTTCTCATCTTATTAGTTCCCTGTGTAAGCCCTCTTTTCTGGGCAAAAAATTAATACATCTTGTCCTTTTGCAATGCTCTTTCCATTATTGACCTTCCTGCTTTCTTCCTCCAGAAATGAGTACCCTAATGCCAACCATTCTCTTCCCCTGCCACTGCCCCCCAAAAGTCTCACTTGCCCTTTACATTCCGCATCTAAGCTCAAAGTACCCGCTCCTGAGTGAAATCCCAAAAATCTGCTCCAGTCTCAAAGCATTTATCACATCCTCACTGGGAGCCCCGCTGCCTTTTCTAATGAAAACATAACCTTCCAATTAGATTATAAATTCTGTTCAGAGCTGGACCTTTATATTGTCTTTCTTTATATTCTCTAGGGCTGAATATAAAGCTTTAGTCATAGCTAATACTCAGTTAATATTTAATGACTAAATGGCCAATTAAAAAAAAACTGCCAAAGGAGCAGTGTACTCCAAAGTAAAGCAGGTCCAAAGTATTTCACAAGTACAGAGAAGACCAGAAATTATGTAATTATAAATATGCTCTCTGGGCAAATACCAAACACCATCAGGATTTTGCCTTCCAAATTCATGCATCAATCTATTTTCCTATTAGTTTTCCCAAAGGCATGTGATCAAAAATTCAGAATAAATATCACCTCACTTTCAAAATCTTTTAAAAATGATATTTATTTCTAACTAATATAACTGGAATAAAAATCTCTTCCTTACATCCATTTGTTGATAATCCACCTCCAACACGAAAACCAATGTGATAAAGGTTAATTCAGTGATTTTAAGAGGCATATGGAGTAGTTAAGAGTGCAGATTGTGAAGTGAGACTGCCTGGATTTTAGTCCCAGCTCTGATATTTGTGTATAATCTTGGGCAAGATATTTGAGCTCTTTGTGCCTGACTTTCTTTCCCAGCTCTAAAATGGGGGTAATAAATAGTATCTGCCTTTTAGCGCTTTTGAAAGGATTAAATGCATAAGGAGTAGTCCTTAGAACATAATAAGTACTCTTAAGAGTAGATGCCATTAGCAGCGGTTCTAATATCAATGTGAATTGAATTTGAGCCTGATTTTGAAATCTGCAACCAATAATTGCTACCAGAAAGGAGTCAGACTTAACCACCTAAGATTTCTAGGCTAAATTTAGACAAGCTCTTGAGAAGGACCTTAAGATAAATTTAAAATGTTTTCACATCCTTTTCTTTTGCTTGATTTTCACGAGCAACATGAAGAGTATGCACTAGAAAATGGGGAGCAAAGAGCATTAGAGAGTTGCATAAGTCAGATTAGCAGGTTACTTATCTACGTTACTATCTAGGGTGCAGGGAGTTTCATCCCTGTGCTTCAAGTCCTTATGTGATTAAACTCTAGGGTCTCAGCCAATCTTCCCAGGAATGACTGGCAGAGCAAGGAGTCAACCCTTCAAGGACAGCAGGAATTGCCTGAAGGACAGCCTATACTTTTATATCTAGACATCCTTTTGAGACAAAAGCATAGAAGAAATAACAATTTGGCCTTCCCATTTCCCTTATATTCAGCCATACTGATTTGGGGAACATCTATCTTTCCCATTTCTGCAACTTTTTACAGGTTTTAATTTTTACCTTCTCATTGACATCTGTAGCTTTCAAAACCACCTCTTCCATTATTAGCCTACAGGCCTCTTCAACAAATTTTTCTCCAGCTTTTGCATCTGTTGTAGGACCATTCAGCACAACCCCATCCACAAGAACAGCATTCTTCTTACTTGGAATCATCTCTTGTTGATCAGTATCTCCTGGAATCACGCAAACAAATTGTGTTTGAGATATAGTCTAATTACATCACATAACAAAGCACAGGCGACAAAATGCATCACTATCCCAGCTTCAAATGGCACATCTTTTAATACATGAAGGCATCATTTGAGGTGTTGAGCTGACAATTTCTTATGACACACAATGGTATGATAGAGTTAAGGAAAATTTTACAAAGCTCACAATTTATGGATTAAGTCAATCTGCCTTATTATATATGTTACTCTGTACTGGGCTGAGTTAGTCATGGAGTATATGACCCTCTCATTCAGTATAATTTCAGGTCTGATGAGGAAAGGTACCATTCACATACAACAATTCCCATGCTAGATGGTCTTTGAAGTTGGAAAAAATGTTTTCCATAATTAGAGAGTTGGTTCACAAAGCACCTACCCCAAGGAGAGAGTAAATATTCGTTGGCATTTCTACACATGCACGAATGATTAAGTGATTTCCCTAATCCTTTCCTCAGAGACAGCCATCACTCTACCACAAGAGAGTTTGAGTTGTAGGAACAGGAGTTAGGCATTTGGAGAAAAGGATGAGAAAAAAGCCCTTCAGATTTTATCTAGAATTAACACCTCCTCTATGCTGTCAGTATCCCCTTAAAATATAAATTACACAATATAATACAATAGTTGTTTTAACTTTCAGAATCTGATGCATTGAGTGGACAAATCCTATAATTAAGGTAGCAAGCTTTTGGCTTCATTTCCTTGTACTGAGTCCTTTAGCATTTCTGAGCCCTAGGATGAAGCTTTGGGCAGAGATAAAGAAAATAACACCTGTCCTTACACAATTTGTTTTCCTCAAGGAAGAAATAATGCATTTCCAGATTGAAATAACAAATTGAATTTTATAAAGATCCATCATGTATTGGATGTATCTGAATTATGGAGGTATCTAAGAGGGATCACCTGGTCACCTTCAACAAAGTGAATATTGAAATCTTCAAAGGCAAAGAGCTAGCTGCTTTCTTCTTGAACTAGCACACATGAATATGTTTCTCCAAATGTATGTCCCCTCTTCCTTTAGGTGTATGTAGCTGTTGGCCAATTTCCCTATGAACTAGATTACAAAGTTTACACAGAAAGTTCTATTTTCCATTCTTGCAGCATCTTGTTTAGCATCAGGGAGTGTGGAGGAGCCCAAGAAATGTAAATGCAACCCATTTTACTCATTCTTGCAGTCACCTTTCAAACACATGTACCAAAAGATCTTCGTAAACATAAGCCCACATCTGTTTCATGCACACACACACACACACACACACTCTCTCTCTCTCTCTCTCTCTCTCTCTCTCTCTCTCTCTCTCTCTCTCTCTCTGTCTCTCTCTCTCTCTCTCTCTCTCTCTCATAATTTGTTAGGGATACCATATTTTCCCTTTTAACAAATTGTTCCTTAAAAAGCAGCAGCGATATAAACATGTCACTAATCTTAACTCTATGTTTTAATTCTATGTTTAAATGTTCCTCTATATTAGATACTGCTTTGTCCTTGAGAGCCCCTAATTTTTCAGCCATTTTCTACATAGAGAGTGATAGAGGAAAGAAAGCAGCACAATGGTTTGTTAAGCCTGTATTAAATGCCTTTAAACTTTTCAACCTTGCAGTTTAAGCACAGGCAAAAGGATGAGATGGAACATGTTCAAGACTGTATATGCCAATCATTGACTAAATGTTAAAAGTCAACATGAAAATCTATATCTGAGAAGAAAGGTTACTACCTACCCAAAATAGCCCTCCACAAAAATAATTCTGGCAACTCAATCCAGATATTCAACCAATTTCTAGCACAAGCTTTGCTTCAATCACATTCTCTTTTTCTAATCAGTATGTTTCTCCACCTTATAATGTATATGTTCATTTAATTGTTGAAATTTACAGAAACAATTTTTAAAGTACTTTTCAGCACTGTACCTCACACAGTGTCTTCTATTTTAAATCCATCTTAAATATTCCAATGGTCTACAAAAAACCCTTCTAAATATATATATTTCAAACACTTCTACTCTTAGTGAGGGCTCTAACAATATTAACATTTATCATACCTTAGATTCCACCTTCTCCTCAAAGTTAAATGTTCTGATAAAATTCTATGGCTTTACAAACACTTTAATTCTGTTATTGGCAAACACAAATGGTGTCTATGAAAGCACCAGATAAAAATGTTACAGGAAGATCCCCCAGTTGGGGAAAGATGGAATCTGCAGCAAAGGATCAATCTTTTGTCCTCTCACTGAAAGAGAAGCCATTCAGAGCTCCAATGATGAATGTTAGTTCCAGCCTTCACTTTCACATGAAAGGAAACATTTAACATGGTTTAGGGCCAAATGTTGAAGCCCTAGAATTGAGCTTTTAGATGGAAATGCTCTGCACCTGAAGGTACTTTCCTCTCCTCCCAAATTTTTTAGGCCCTAAAAATAGAGTAAGAAAGAGAGCAATTATTCCAGGAACTCTGGTTATGTGAGTAGGCAGTGCTATTATTAAGCACACAGAAAAAGTTAAGGTTTTTTTTTTTTTAACCTCATTAGTAGGATTTCAAGCTTTCATTACCCAGGGAATAACAGCAGCTCTATAGCCTGCTCAGTATGTTTCTCTTTCTCTTTCTCTCACCCCGTTCCGTGTGTGTGTGTGTCACACACACACACATGATAAAATAAAAAATGTCAACACCCACTCGTAACCAGAATAGCAGTGAAATTTAAATTATCACTGTCTTCACACCAATGAATTAAAAAAATCCACATAATTCACACAATTATCTAGGAGAAAATACTATAAAAATCTACAGAATTGGGTCTAGATTATGTCTTGTCTTTGATAGACACATTTTATTTTTATAGCCAGATGTGATAATGTGCCTCTTTCTCCCCCAGCATTTGCCCAGGTCAGAAAAGGCCCTCTGGAGATTCTAGAATAGGTCAAGCTCTGTGGTCTCCTGAGGAAGGATATTCAGAATTTTCATTCTAACCGCTAGAGTTTATAGTGGCTCTTAATGAAGTCTTTCAATTTGAGGAATCTTCCATGAAGACTATACCTAGGATATGACTGCTTTTCATCACCCCCTACTTTTACTACCTTAGTTCAAACCACCTTCATATGCTAGGGTTACTGCAGTAGCCTCCCAACTAACCACTTTTCTCCACCCTTTCCCCTCATTCTCTGTGGACTATTCTCGACACAGTACCTCCTACGTTCCCTTGAAAAGATAAATCTGATCACATGATGACTCCTCTGCTTAAAGCATTCAATGACTCCTCATCAAACTAAAAGCTAACATCCTTCTAATAACCTCAAATGCCCATTTCCCTATCATCTCATGGACCTCAAACCTCATCTTGTTACTGTCCTCCAAGCTCACACAGCTCTATCATCTGTGGTCTTTTCACCATTCTGATTCTTTCCTTAAACATCAGTTTCTCAGGGAGGCCTTCCTTGACCACCTTATATGAAGCTGCAACCACCTCTCCGCACTACTTTCTCTGCTTTGATTCCAGAGCAGTGACTACCATGGGACATATAATACCCACGTAAATTTATATATATATATAATTTTTTTAAACATCTGTCTCTCCAATAAAGGTTAAGCTCTGTGAGAGCATGAGTTTGTGTCTGTTGGTTTCACTGTTTTTTCCATAGCACCCAGAAGTGCCTGGCAGTTTATAGGAGTTTGATGAACATTTTTTGACTATTAAATGAAAGAAGTTCTTCCTGGTTACTTCAACCAACCAGTGATAATGTCTTCCTCCTCTGAGATGCCATCGCAGGTTGTCTGTATGCCTTTCTGAACTGATAGCACAGCAAGGAGACTGGACCTGATTAAGCAGGGAAAATCTTTGGCTGGGGATACAATAGACATAGAACACAGTTAATGGGCTAGAGAAGAGACAGTGCAGGCTGAAAGAACCCCGGGAACAGTCAGCAAGGCAAACCTGGGTTTCTGTTCTCTTCATTATTAAAGGAAACTGTGGCTGCAAGACCCTCCCTTTCCTCTCCTCTCCATTCTTGTTACTGCAGCCACTCTTTCTGTGCTCTTATTTTCTTTATGGTAGTCATTTGACTTCTAAAAGTCAGCCCACGGACCACAGGCTCACTCCAGAAACCACAATTCCAAATTTGAAAGCCAGTCAATTCCTAAAGACTCCAGCTTCTGCATTTTTACCACTTCCTCCCCTCCATAGCTTCCAAAATTCTGTATAGGCTCAACTTTTGCTTTATTCAGAGAGATATATTGTTCCCCCTTGATTAACAAACAATTCAGCTTCAAATATTGTTTCAGATTTTGAGAGCCTCTTCCTTTGGCATAGAATTAAATGAATTAATACAGATAATGCCTTAAAACAGTGTCTGGTACATAGTGGGAACTAAATAAAAGTTAGCTAACAGTACTAAGTAACAACAATATTTATTCAATACATAAATGACACCAGGCACGGTGGTTCACACCTGCAATCTCAGCACTTTGGGAGGCCGAGGCAGGCAGATCACTTGTGGCCGGGAGTTTCAGACCAGCCTGGTAAACATGATGAAATCCTGTCTTTACCAAAAAATACAAAAATTAACCAGGCATAGTGGCGCATACCTGTAGTCCCAGCTACTCGGGAGGCTAAGGCACAAGAATCACTTGAACCTGGGAGGAGGAGGCTGCAGTGAGCCAAGATCATACCACTGCACTTCCGCCTGGGCAAAAGAGTGAGACTGTGTCTCAAAAATAATAGTAATAATGGTACATAAATGCATAAAGGAAACTTGCATGTGATGGTAAGCTGTGACAATAGAAAGGGAGGTCTTCTCAGATTGATCAAATGACCAGGGTAATAAACTCTAGACCAAGTGGCTGGTGAGTTATCACCTCTGGAAGGGCAGGAAGAGAGGACCACAGTGGTCGGGGGTTCCCCTGTGAGAAGAGCAGAGCTTCCTCCACCATGTTCAGAACACAAGATGGTAGCCGAGTAGTCCAGCCCACACCGGGTAGGCAGCTTCCTAGACCTTCTGCCTTGTTGCTTTCCACCTTGCACTGTGGCTACCTGTGTAGAGGTTTTATTTCTTATGCCAGATTATAAACCTACAGAAAAAAAGAGCCATGTCTCATTTTACTGACCATTCCAGAAACAGAGTTCAGCAGCTGGCTTTCAATAGCTCTCTGAGGACTGACTGGCTGACTGCATATTTACTTTGGAAGTCATCTTATCTAACCTTTTCATACAATCCAATAATTCCCTCCACAACCTGTGGCCCAGACATGAGGAGAGCTGACTTCTAGTCCCACTTGATCACTCCCAAGTTCTCTGATCCTGAAATAATACAACCTCTCTGTGAGTCAGTATTCTCATCTATAAAAATTGGAGCCCATCTGAGGAAAGTGATCTGCTAGCTTCCAAAAAATTCCTGGGAAAATTAATGAAGATTCAGAATCCTGGATTCCTACCCAAAACGATTCTACGTGGAGCCTAGGATCTAAAATTTCAGGAAGTATTCCTATTTATATTAATAATACTGAAATACACTAATATGCAGTGGGTGTGGGAATGGCTATTGTGGGTGACCTCTAAAGTCCTTCCAAAACTTCAAATATTCAGTTTTCTAGCCCCTCTCTCTAATCCTTTAATAATTATGTATTTATCTTAACAAATATGCATCAATCTCTGAGAAGAACTGAAAAATTACAGTACTACATATATATATACATATATACACATATATATACATATATACACATATATATACATATATACACATATATATGAGAAAGAGTACTTACTATGTGCCAGGCCCTGTTCTAAAAGTTTTACAGATTTAACAAATGTAATTGTAAGAAACTGCAGTTACTCAGTTTTTCAAATGAGAAAACTGAGGCACAGAGAGGGTTTAATTGGGTTGAATTGCCTTGCCCAAGTTCACAGAACTAGTGAGTAGTGAAACTGAGGTAAATTTTTACTGAGTACTAAATATTTACTGAAGTTCTATGAAGGATCAATGAGATTCTGCTTTATGGGTATCTACCATTAGCAAGGCATCATTAGGGAGTTAATAATGACAGCAAGATGAATTACTGTACTTGGGTAACTGGGGGCCTCAAAGTGCTGAATAACAGCAATAGAAGATAATAAGTGTCAAGTAGTGCCACATGGAAGACACCAATAAAATATTCTGAATGTAAACAATGTAGACATTTGAAATTAAGGGTTGTGGTTATAGGAGAAGTTGAAGTGTCAGGGAAGATTTCTGAAATTAGAAGACCTGCCTTCTCTTTGAACATATGCACTAATAAATAATCATACTTTCAAAACCTCATCACTTCTGAAGTAACAACTTCATTGACAGGTGCCCAGACCTCCCGCCTTGTCACTTTCACAATGGTCACAAAACTTTTCCTGAGAGTGACTCCAAATATGCATTTCTGTCATGTCTATAGGCTTTTATAGTAAATGAGTAAAGTACATGGAATTTTTCTTCCACAGGACTATAATCCAAATATGTGAAGACTTTTTATCAATGCTTTTATTTGGTCAGTTAAAACTGCTCAGTTTTTTCAGTGGTTTCTGATAGTCCGTGGTCCGTAGTCTGGACCAATTTGCTTTTATCTTATAAAGTGAGGCATCTCACAAAATTCCAGGTGTGATCTCACCAACTCTCAACATAGTGAACTCATATTTCCCATCCTCTGGTCACCATGATTTCATTAATAAAGCTTTTATTGACACCATAGTGGATTCCAAAGCCTGAGCTTTAAATCCTGGCCCAAATTCTAACTCTGCTGCTGTGATCTTAACTATGTTGTTTAACCTCTGTGTGATCCATATTTCTTATCTGGCAAATGGGGAAAACAGCTATGAGTCATTGAAAGGGTCAAATGTGGTAATGTGTGCAAGGTACTAAACAAAGTGACAGGGACAGTGTAAAGAACTCAATAAATGATAACTATTAATGACGCTCAGTCTATATGAACTCCCTTTTGGCACACACGTTACACTGTTGGCTCAGGTAGAAGTCATAATTAGCAGTCTTAGGGTTTTGTCAGAAAGTCTGCCAGTAAAAGCCAAGTTTCCCATCCAAGTCTCTTTAATTGTTCAGAGCAAATTAGCAATAGAAAAATAATGTTTGCTTTCAAAGGACATAAATGAGAAACAATGAATCAAAAGTGAATCCAGACATCTGGTTGGGGAGGCCAACGAGCTCTTCAGAAAGTTAGTGCAAAGACACTGGCGACCAAGGGAGGCAGGAGGATCAGGACTTACAGAATTCAGTAGGCCAGTCCAAGAGAGTCTGAGAAGCAAAGTTTGAGAAAAGAGCTGGGGTAGTATTAACTAATAAATTAATAAGAGCCTACTACGTATCAAACACCCAGCCTAGTACCTGTGGCTACAGAAGTAAACAACACAGTCTCTGTTCTCAAGTTGTTAAAAGTCTAGAAAGAGAATATTCAGGAAACTAGGGCAAAGGAAAATTGAGATTTAAAAAACTGAAGATATATTTTCTGTTCTGGAGTTTTCTAAGTCAGGTATTTCTTCTAAGCTCAAAAGAATGGATGCCTAATTTACTTGATGTACCTGGTACATCAGCCTCATAGATTGTTTGCCACACTTTTGAATTTCACACTGGTTTTAAAGCCATTTTAGTTGTCTTAAAAATGGCATGCCAATGAGAGAGGGTAACTGTGAACAACCTACAAAGAAGATGACTATGGGAAATAAATATTAAGAAATAATAATACAAAGCAGTGAGAACAGAAGCTCTGAAGCTTTGGGTAATGGTGACAAATGTGGCAACTTAGTCTCTGGATCTAGCCCTGTGATTTGATAGAACCATAAAGAAGGCTTAGGGACTGGATCATTTCCACATCCAATCCACAAACATGAATTCAAAGGAGTAAACAGAAAACTATGCTTGCAACTTTGTCATCTAGAGATGGGCATCTAAATTTTTTTTGAAAAGGAAGAGCAAGACGAGAGAATTTTAATCATTTCTTTAGTCTCATCTTGGAGTCAAATTCTCCTTAGCTGAAATCCACAGTGAGCAGATACTTCTCTTATTCATACTTTCATGAAATATTCATAAAATTTTGAATTGCTACTATGTGCAAGACCTTAGGGCAGGCACTATAGAAAACTTCAAGACCAAATAGACACACAGATGGTAACCCCAAAATCCAATAAGGGAAATTAGACGTGTTTATGAATACTTGAAATCCTATCCAAAGGGCATAAAGTATGATATGTGAGCCAGACAAAACAAACTGAAATTTCAGAGAAGGGTATTGCTTCTGAATGTGAGAAACAGAAAGTCCTTCTGGATGAGGTGGCATTTGAGACAGACCTCCATTCATCCATTCAGCAAATACTATATTTAGTGCCTATTATGTATAGAACTCTGTGTAAGGCATTCGAGGTTGAGCAATGAACAAGAAAAATTTACATTTAGTTGGGGTGGATAATATATGCACTTAAGACAAACAGATAAATTATTAAAATAATGTAGGCTCTAATAAATGTTCTAAAGGAAATACCTGAATGACTTCATAGAACAAGGACAAGGAGCTATTGTAGATATAATTAGGAAAAAATGTTTCTGGACAGAAGATATCTGAATTGAGTTGTAAAAGAGAAGGAGCCAGACATGAAAGATATGGAAACAGAATGATGCATGAAGAAGGAACAGAAAATGCAAGCAATCAACAAGTTGGCTTCTTTAAGAAGCGGAAAGAGATAAGTGTGGCCCAAGTGTGAGGGCAAGGGGAAAGGAAGGGTGAAATTAGATTTGGAAATAGGGACCGGGAGCAGATCAGGTAAGGTCCTACTTTACTCTAAAATCAACAGGAAGCCACTTAAGGGTTTTAAACAGAGGAGTAACATGAACTGGCTTACATTTATGGAAGATTACTCTGGATGCCGTGTAGAGAACGAACTGTCAAAAGACAGATGTGGAAATAGGGAGACTGCTTAGGTCGCAGCTGTAGAAGTCCAGGCAGTAGATAGTGGGAACTTTGGTCTGGATGGTAGCAGAGGAGATGGAGCAAAGTGCTGCAACTTGGGAGATATTTAGGTGATAAAGCTTAAAGAACTTGCTGATAGATTGGATGTGTAGGGGTCAAGAAAGCAAAAGAATTTAAAGTAATTCTTAGGTTTGAGACCCGAGCAATGAGATAGATGGTGACTAGTGAACCCCCTATACTGATCTGGGGAATGCTGGGGAAAAGCAAGTTAGACAAATGTGTGGCTGGGGCATAGGAAGATCAATGTTTTGACAAATTCATAGGAATTGGTCATGATGACATAGAAACAAGATTCATGCCATGGACATTCATGACAGAAAAAGCAACATGGACTAAGGCAGAAAAGTGTGTGTGTGTGTGTGTTTGTGTGTGTCTAAGAACCTCAAGTACTTCTGTTTGTCCAAGGGGCAGGGTCTGTAAATGAGGGAAGGAGCTTTTGAGAAGGAGGCAAGGAGACCAACCTTGCAAGGACTTCAGTAGAAACTGAGGAGTTCAGTTGTTACTTACTGAGTGGGCAATAGGAGGCCACTGAAAGCTGTTGATGGGATAAGAAGACTGCCTTACAAAGATGAAGTGGGACTGGTATAAAGTTTAGGTGGGAAACCAAGAATTGAAGGAAGAGAGAAATGATGGCAATAATCCAGGCCAGGGAGAGGGAGGAAATGAACTAAATAGTAGACAGGATGGTAGGTTTACATTTTGTTTTATACTGTCTCCTACAATACTGTTACTGAATTTGAGCCAGGTATCCCATATCTTTGCAAAGAGTTCTACAACTGTCAATGGATAAACAGCTTTTCTCTCCTCTAGTAAGTCTATGTTCTAAAAATGATCATTAGATAAAAAGTGACAGAATAAGATGGGAGAAAATCACTTTGTGCATCAGCACCTTTCTTGCAAAGCACAGATGAACATGTAATATTTCTGGGAGGGAACATGTTCCCATCACCCAGAGTTTTACGTTATGAGATTATGTTGTGTTAGAATCTCAGATACCAGTCCGATAATTCTGATTCTACTGAAACACCAAGGCACCCCCACGAACCAAAGAGCCAGATTCATAAACACCATCCAGCTTCTGAGAGAACGTGCTCCTCAGAAGGGAGTCTCTGAAAGAGCCAGAAAAATAGCTGGCAGTGTCCTACCAATAGCCGATAAATACATAGTACATCATGAACTCTGCTTATTTTAATTTCAGTAACATTTTTCTTTCATTGGTCACAAGGCCAGGAATTAGATAACCTAATCTTTTCAGGAGAGTAGATTTTTCAGAGACATTTACTCCTGTTGCTTGAGTAAACATTACTTGGTAAGGGGCATGATGTGCTGCAATTGTGTATCTTAGATTGTCATATTAATAAGGCAGCTCTCCAAACCACCTCCACCCACCAACCCATTTCTAAATCTTTTGAACTTCTATAATGGGTACAAATTCAGCTTGAAAAAACTTATGCAATTGGGCTCCATGAAAAAAATTTGACTTAGCATACCCATTTAGTAAATTTTATCCCTGTCCTTCAGTCCCAGGTTGGAACACTTTACTCGATCATATCCTTAATGTGTCTCAGCCGTAGCTACTGCACCACAGAGCAGTATTTTCCTCGGGAGCTGTATCTTCCTTCTTCTCTTCATTGACCACTGTCACCCCCATAGTCACAGTTTCTGTTGGCATTTTCCTCCTCTGACATCTTGGCTGTTTGTCCTTTCTTATTCTTCATCCTTTTCTTGTCTATATACATTAATAAAACACCAGGTTTCACTCATTGCTTTAATGGTAACTTCTGTGTTTTCTGAGATTCAGGGCTGAGTAAAGAGAAGGCCTATTTTTAGTTTGCTTGTTCACTTGAGGGCATTTTTGGCCTAACTAGCATCTCAACTAGAACCACCCTTCCCCTAGGACATGGTCTTGGTAATACTGTCAGTTAAATACCCTTTTGTGGGTATCTCCAAGTTCTAAGTTTTCCAGATCTCCAGAGTCACCTTGGTTCCTGTCTTATTTAAGACCTAATTATTTATCTTTCTCTAATTCTGTAAGCTTTCTAAGATATTCTCAATAAACTCCCCCTTTTGGTGAGCAAGAGTCATTCTGCACTCCGTGAAACTAGAGAGCCATAATGAATACTCTGAGTAGCTTGGATTCTTTAGCCATTTCCAACTGATGAAAATTGAAACCAACTAGACACACCTTACTAAGTATACTCTCTTGACCTTCAGAGTCTCTCATCTATTTATACTGTTTTCCAAAACTTGGAGGTCAACCAGTTACTGTCAGACAATAAATATGCTGTTTTTTCTCTAACATTCTTCCCATGTATAATTCTGGATGCTTGAGGTCAGTGTGTATAGTGTAGTCATAGCAAAAAGAGTCCAGGGCAGTGCTACCAAAAAGAAATATAATGCAGGCCACTGACACAAGCCACCTGAGTAATTCTATCTTCTCTAGTAGCTTTTCTAGTTGTAGTGTGGCATAAATGAAACAAATATAACTGCACTTATAAAATAATAATGGTTAACATGTAATGGATACTTACAATGGACCAGGTATTGGGCTATACACTTTATATAGGTTATTTCATTTAATCCTCATAACAGCCTTATGATGAAGATATCTTTATTAACTCTATTTTATAGATAAGAAAACTGAAGTTAGAGAAAGAGAATTGTCCAAGTCATAGCTAGTAAGTGGTGGAGCCAGAATTCAAAGCCAGGCAGCCTGATTCCAGATGCCATGTTAATAATTACCATATTCTACTTT